>NC_091405.1:5762500-7012500 GCF_032191515.1 Phaenicophaeus curvirostris | reverse complement strand
TAGTTTTAGTCTTCTCTGTGAGGTGCGTCTCCAGCCTTGCCCTACAGTCTGAGTGTTGTCTCTCTGATGGTATGGAACAGGGTTTCTTCACCTTCAGTCCGAGAGGCAAGAACAGCTCCTCTCTCTTACAGGGTCAGGGCATTGGCCTCCTTGCCACACTTAGAGAGCTCGCTTTGTAGGCAGAGTGCATGAGAAAGCTGTGATCTCTGCCGTCGCGTAATCAAGCTCATGCTCTTCTGTAGCCTCTGCTTCAGGCGCTGGAACCGTACCATGTGGACTCCCTTCTGCTGCTCAGCGATGCGTACCGGATGCAGGAGGATCAGGAGATGGCCCGTGAGCTCATAGGTAAGAGCAGAAGTGAGGTGCGATGTCCTGGCATGAATTAGTAATAAGGATCTTTTGGTTTAGTTTTGGGTTTGTTTCAACAGAGAAGCAGCAAACCAGAAGGGTTGGTTTGGCTCCATGTCTGTGACTTTGGGCTGTGGGTGCTTGGCCTTATGTGATCCTCCAGACCAGCAGCTTTTGCTGGAGGCTTTTAAATAGAGCCAACGTGCTTATCTGGGGCAAAGCACATCAGCATTCACCTTCAAAATGAATGGAAGGATTGTCTGAACACGGGGGAAATCTTATCTGTAGGACATCCCTTGCAGGCAGAGGGTTTGCTTTAGTGTCTACTGGGTCCTACAGTGTGAGGGGTTTCTCCAGGAAGCCTGTGCCCTAGGCAGGGAGCCTGCCCAACCCTCCAGGACAGCCTGCCTTGCTCTCCTCTGACCAGCACATTGCAGGTCAGCACGTCAGGCTTTGCTCCTTAGGGCAACACCAGCTGTGTGGGGGCAGGATGCATCCTGGAGGATTGCTGCCCCTTGGGCTGCTGCGCTGCGTTTTTTTGTGTCTGAGTTATCCTGTTTGGTAACCAGGGCATGTGCTTTCCAGCATGATAGGAGGGGCCAGAGGTGAAGTGAGGATAGATAGGATCTTTGGCTTTCCCATGTGAAGGCAGTTATGGCAGAAGCAGCTGTACCAACCTCAATCCCAGACCCTCTCCGAAAGAATTACTTTACACAAGCAGAGCATGACCTAATGCCCGCAGAAAGGAATAAGGCTTCCTTGCCTGGTTATCTGCTGGGACCATGTACTCTGAAGTAGCTTTTCGCCTTGCTAGGCTGAGAAGAAGCTTATTTTACGGTCTGTGAGCACTAGACCTCTCAATTATCAGTGTCTTCTGGGCTAAGTCAGCTGCTGTTTTGTGAGCAGCGTGCTGGGGTGGCGGTGGGCCCTGACGCTGTCCTTGCTGTCTGCAGAGCAGGCGCTGTACAGCCTGGAGTGCTCCTTCCACCCCCTCTTCAGTCTCACCAGCGGGACCTGCAGGCTGGACTACCGGCGGCCAGAGAACAGGTAGGCAGCATGCCTGCCTGCCCCACATCTACCAGAGAGCTGTCGCGGCGTGCCCTGGCCTACTTTGGACACGGAGACCCAAATTCACAGCATCTGCTGCGTCATTTGCGCTGGCGAGCAGTGGCAGGGGGACCTTGAATGTTCCTTTCTGTCAGAACAAGCTCTGCTACTCAACAGTCGGTGGCAGTGCCCCTCAGCAAGGCAACAGCGGGACTCCCGAGATGCATGCTTGAGTACAGGCAGTTCAGGCGCTGAGGTTTCATTGCAAAGCATCCTCTTTCCCGAGGGACTTTTTATTGGAGCGTTAACTGTTCCTCCCCGTCACATCCTTCTCCTGTGATTAGTACCCCTTAGCCCAGAACGGTGTGTATTTTTGTCACAAAAATACTTTATGGCTGTTCTTGGACACTTATGTGCTGCCTGCCCAGCATTCATCCCCAGCATTCACACTGCTTCTGGCCCACCTCTTTATGTAATGACAGCTCTACAGCTGCGGGGAAAGGTGACTTTATTCTAGGAATTTTCCAGTCAGCTGACCCAAGTCATCCCTCCCAAACTGCTGTACCTGGAGGTAGCTCAGATTTCCAGCAGCTGCTCGCTGATGGGCTTCGTGCTGTCTGGGACTTGAGTGCTGCTATCTGCATTTTGCCTGATTTGAGTGTTAGTCCTCCCTGTGCGCATTTTCTGCGCGCTGTGTCCCCATCCACGCATGACTGGGACAAGGAAGGATGCAGACTCTGTGGATTTACTTCTTTCTCTTGTCCTCAGTTGTCAGGAGGTCAAGAGCACAAGGCTGTGGGGCCTTGGGGAGCAGGGATGGAGCAGGACGTGGCTTAGTTATCCCTATAGTTGCACAAAGAGACTGAAAAAAAAAATATGGGAATACGGGTGGTCTGTGACGTCCTGTACTGCACCAGGCTGGGTTCCATGGACACCCCTAGCTGCACACTGGTGCTGATGCTTGGGAAAGAGGAGCTGGGGCTGACCACGAGTCCCTGTTCTTGAGTGGCACAAGGTGCTTCTCTCCAAATTTGCCTTGTAAAGTCTGCTTGTGTTCCCCACATAGGTCTTTCTTCCTGGCCCTCTTCAAGCACATGATGCTTCTGGAGAAGAGAGGCTGTCCCCGGACAGCCCTGGAGTTCTGCAAGCTGATCCTGAGGTAGGTGCCCCTGCAGAGGGCTGCACCCCATTCCATTGGGATGGGGTAGGGTGTCTCAGCCTTGGGGGAGCATGCTTCAAACAACACACCAACCCTAACCCAGACATGATAAAAATGCCAGGGGTGTCCTACTGCTGCCAGGCATGGTGGGGTCTCGTTTCCACTCCTTACAGATGCAGTGTCACAGGGTAGTTTTGAGCATATACTCTTCTCCGTGGTGCTGCTATGGAGAGAGGTGATTGTTGAGAAGGGGGTTTAAACACATGGCCTTTGCTCTTGACTGTTGAGCTATGGGCTTGGCTGGTCTATAGGGCCTGGGTCTCTGCAGAGCAGATGTACAACGGTGCCTTCAGCCTGCTTGGTTTGTGACCATTGATCCTCCTCATGGCTGCTGACAGCAGGACTGTTTTCCCCTTGCAGGGACGCAGACCAGGCAGGATGTTGCACTGTCATCCTGGCCACGCAGGAACGATTTTGTTCCCATTATCTCCACTTGCTGACTCATGGAAGCTCTCTGGATGCTAGTGGGAAAGTCTTGTTTGACTTAGAAATAAGAACAACTACTTAAGCTTTTGTGATGCTGATTTTTTTTCCTCCCCTTGTGCTCCCCTCCCTCTGAAGCCTTGATCCAGAGAACGATCCACTGTGTGTGCTGCTGATAATTGATTTTCTGGCCCTTCGAGCTAGAGAATACACCTTCCTGACCCGTATGTTCCAGGAGTGGGAGGTGAGTTGGCAACAGAGAGGGGGGAGCTGGTATCTGGGGTTCCCCACCTGGGTTGGGCTGGAGGGGGCAGTTGGGCCACAGAGCAAGAGGTTTTCCTGGCCACCTTAGCCCTTAGAGGGCCGTCCCATGGCCAGGCTGGCATCCCAGAATCACTGGAATGACCCTCAAAGGCTGTGGTGTTTGTTCTTGTAATCCTGGTACCCTGCAAACAATTGAACTCAGAATTGCTTACTCAGTTGTGGGGGCACCGAGCCAGAGGCTGGAAAGTAACTTAATCCAGCAAGCAAGAAACCCCACCCTGTGTGCAGCCCAGCCACATCGAGATGGTTCTGCATAGCATCATTTCTCAGCAAATCTGTCTCTTTGATCCTGCAGAGTCACCGGAATTTATCTCAGCTGCCCAATTTTGCCTTCTCTGTGCCGCTGGCCTATTTCTTCCTGAGCCAGCAGGAGGAGCGCTCGGAGCTGGAGCTAAGCCAAGCCCGGGAGAAAGCCGCCCAGCTCATCCAGCTCGCATTGATCATGTTCCCAAGCGGTAAGTCTGTCCCCACCGGTAAGTCCGATCCTGCAGGCTTTGTTGCTGTCTTCATCTGTGAGAGCGAAGGCTGGATTCCAGGCAGTCAAATGCCGAGGCAGCAGTTTGCCTGTGGGTTGCAAATGGTATTTGCCTCCGTCTGTGGGAGATGGGAGCTCTGACTCCGAGGGTGACACAGGGACGGGTGCTGCTGTACCTGCCTGTGGTGTGCTGGTGGGATTCAGCCTTCCTGCACCGTGGCAGAGCTGGTGAGGACAGTGGAACTGGGTAGTACCCCCGCGGCTGTGAGCCCTTCATGTACTAGGAAGAGCACAGTGACTTCTCCCTGCTGTGCACCCTCCTCAGAGCAGCTGATGTCTCTTTATTAATGATGGTCACAGAAGTGCAAGTTGGGGGAGGATGAGAACCAGAGTCTTGGAGCAGGAAAACGTTTCACCCCAGGGTTGCCCAGATCAGAGACAGTGAGTCTCTCTTGGTTTTTCCTCCGAGGCACTGCTCTGCTTTAGATGTGCTTTCTGTGGGTGTCCATCACTCTTGCTTTCATCCAGTTGGAGCTGCTGTCCATGAAAGGAGATATACAGGCCCTTTGGGCCTGGGGGAGGGTGTGCCTTTATAGGCAGGAATAACCAGCTCTCAAACAGAGGTTTAGTTTGTGTTGGCTGAAACCATTTTTTTTTTTTTTTGCTGCTTGTCATGGTGACTGAAATAAAACCCTTGTTCAAGTTCAAAGGCCAGCAAAGTTATGTGCAGAAAATCGCACCTTATTTCACTGGGGGAAGAAAAAAGTTTGTTGTTCTTTTTTGTTTACTCTGGATCTATTTCCATCATTGGCACAGAGATCAAAACACAGCATAATCCCCAGCAGCATCCTCACACCCTCCTTGCAGGGGTCCTTGTTCGGTGCCCTGGTGGGGTGCTGGCCCCGCAGCATGGGTCTGTCTCTCCGCAACCCTGGCAGTGGTGAATAGCTGCTCCCTGGTGCTTCTTGCTGGACTGTTGAAAGTGAGCTGTGTGTCTTTCTCCCGCAGTTCTTATGCTGTTGTTAGATCACTGCAGCGTGCAGCCTGATGCCAGGGTCGCCTCCCATTCCTTTTTTGGGCTGAATGCTCAGATAAGGTAAGCGCTGGACATATTCTCGGTAAAGAGGAGGAATCGATTTTGTTGTTAGTGGGGTTTTTGCTTGCTCAGGCAGCTAATGGAGTTACAGAGCTGCAAAGGAGGATATTTGGTTTTCCTGAGTAGGCTGTTAGATGGTTTGATAATGGATTCCCATAAAGGCCACCGATAATGCTAATAGAGCCGCCTCACCTTAATGTGGACGGGTCAGAAGTTCATACTGAAGCTTGTGAGTACATGTAGTGAGAGCGAACATTTGAGTGCTCTCGGGGCAGGCTGTCTCCTACCAGTCTGGGTTTCCCTGACACGTGGTCCTCCTAAACATGCAAATGGTCTCCCCCTCGGGTCAAGGCAGCGTTCACTTTCATCTCATGGTTATGCTCATTCCAAAAACGGACAGAGGCGGAAGAACTGGTGAAGGTAGATGGAAATAGCAAAGCAGGGAGCCTGCAATTCCTCCCTCTGTGTTCTCACGCTGAAGTGCGGTGCAGAAACGAGCCCTTGCCAGCCAGCCACAGGGCCATGAAGGCAGGAAGGAGGAGAGTGCCCTGAATAACAACTGTCTCCCATAGCCAGCCTCCCGCCTTGAACCAGCTGACATCCCTCTACGTGGTAAGGACTCACTCCCTGTGGAAGGACCCGGCCGTCATGGCATGGCTGGAGACCAACGTCAGTGAGGTGCTGCACATGGTGGATGCCCAGGACCCTCTGGTGGAGGATGCTGAGCACAAGTGAGTGCAGCAGGTGGAGGTGAGCGGCTCTCATACCAGGCTTGGGCGCTGAAAGATGGCGACAGATTGGATGAGAGGGGCTCTGCAGACAAGAGAGGAGCCCTGTCCTGAGCAGGGCTTGCTTAGAGCCCTGCAACTGCCAACCTGATAGCAGCTGCTGATGCTAAGGGTTACACCATAGGGCCAGGAAGGCAGAGGCTCTTCTCCCCTACTTTGCATAAATGTGAATTAAGAGCTGCATCTCTCTTTTACTGGGGAGTGTGTGTTGTACTGGATTCCTCCAGCCTCAGCTGTGTGCCCTGGAAATTGCCTGGGAAGGCGGAGGAGTTGCTGCTGGCTGGGAGGGGTGGGGATGGCTGCACAGCTCACGGGCATTTATTGCACAGGGCAGGCGAGTGCTTAGAAACACCTTACAGCTCTGAGAAGCAGGAGAGAGAGGTGTCAGTTCTTGTCCTAAGCTGAAGTTGGTTGCTCTGCTGACCTGCAGAGGAACAGGGCTGGTGAAAGTCATCTATGCAGTGTCTGAGCTGTTCCACTCTTTTGTCTGAGGTCAGCAGCTGTCAAGCGGCTTTGGTTTTGCCGTGAGCCATCTCTGTTCGATACAGCCTGTGCTCCCAGAGCCAGCGATGAGGATGACAATGCACCTAGAGAAGCAGAAATGCAAAGCTCACTGTGCTGAGGCATGCTTGGTGCAATCCGCTGTCCTCCCTGCTTTAGGAGGAAGATACGGTACCAGAGCGCGCCCAGGAATATCTACCGGCACATCGTCCTCTCTGAGATCAAGGAAGCCATGGCAGCTCTGCCTCCGGTGAGGGGCCCTGATGGGACACAGGCGGTGGCACTGTGTGGCGTGATGACACTCGCGTCCCTGCTGCACACGTGGATGCTGGGCATGTCTTAAACCCCAGCCAACACCAAGAAACATTGGCCCGTATGCACGGCTCCCAGGGCTGGCACACGATGGGCACATGTGGGCAGGCTGGGCTGCAGCTGCTGCCTGGCTGTTGCATGCCCTGATATTAAGGGCTGTCCAACTGGTCCGACTGTCTCTGTGCCTCGGTGTTTGCTGCTGCTGGCAAGGCAGCCCTCACTCAGTCTTTCTTCTCCCCCCACCCTGCAGGAGGTGACCTCGCAGCCTGTGATGGGGTTTGACCCTTTGCCTCCTTTGGACTCCATCATTTCCTACACTAGACCGGAAAGGTACCTTTTCTACCTTTTGTTTCTGCGCTGGCACAGCTGCCGTGTTCCCAGCGCTCCCTCCGCCCCGGGCCTGGGTGCCTGTGGATGCTCGGAGCTGGCATCCTCCTCCACCTCAGAGGAAGAGCAGCCTGACTTGTAGTGCTCGCCAACGGGCAGAGCGTACAGGCAGGACTGGTCCTGCTGCCTTTCCTCGGTGGTCACTGTTGGAAACAGCAGCTGCTCACAGCCATTAAGGCAAAGGCCACTGAAAAACTCTGGCTGTTTCTTAACTGAGGTGGTTTGGGGTCAATACGTTTCTAAGCACAGCCAGCCGTGGTGCTCAGACACCATGGAGGTGAGGTGAAGCCTGTATCTGTCGTGCACTGTCTGAGCTCAGAGCAAGCCTGCAGTGCTTTTAGTAACTGGCCAGCTGCTGGCTTCCTGGCATCAGAAATCCCCTGATATCCTGTTTTGGGGCTGGCTCTGTTTGCTGTGGGCAGCGTGGTTCTCTCCAGCACCTCTGCACTGTCTCTGCCCCAGCAAGAGGTCCAGTACTGAAGCTGCCCCTCTAACCATGGTCTGACTTCTGTCTTTCAGAACAAATCATCCGTCCAACGAAAGCACTTTATCTCTCTTCTTCCGCTCCCTGTTGCCAAATTTTAACTTGCAGGTATGTGCAATCAGCTGCTGCGGGCCGATCAGAGCACACTTTTGCTGTTGGCACACGAGTTTTCCACTGCACAATGTTTCTGCAAAGGGAGTGGCTCTTGGCATATGCAGTGTGTAAACGTCAGGTTGCAGAGCAGCCTGATCTTTTTGGCAAGCGGCATTGTCTCCTCTCTCCCTGCCTGCTGCAGACGGGCAGGCAGCTCCCTGCCTCTGTGCTCCAGCTCTTTTCTCTTGCAGGGGGATGCGAGGCACGATGGGGATGAAGAGGCTGGAGCAGGGCAAGACCTTAACCAAGGGGTGAACAGGCTCATGGCAGCCATGCGGGACATGCTGGCAAACATCCAGTTTCAGGAACCACCCCGAGATGACAATCCGGAAGGCGATGGAGAATGGGATTGAGCCAAGAGTGTGCATTTTCCCTCACCCCTCTGTAATCACCCCTATGGCTTGTGTCCAATAAAGTCTCACAATCCCCGGGCACCCCCTCTTGCTAGGGGCGTGGGCTCTGGTTGGGGGGGCACCGCAGGCACATTTCTTATCTCTCGGTGGGGGGCAAGGGCTGGTGGAAGATGGCAGAGCTAATCTACAGCAGCTGTCCCTTGGCCCCAAGTCAGCTTAGGCCCCTTCTGGCCTCAGCCAAGCACATTTGCTGTCCCATTCCCCTGCCTGCTCTTCTCCTGGTCTTGTGTTTAGTGGCTGGATGCTTTCGTTGTCTGTGGCTCCTGAGCCGTGCTGCCCTTTGTGCTCTTCCCCAGCCTGGAGCTTCCTTCCCTCTATGAAATGCTCCAGGCCCTGACAGCACTGGACCTTCCAGCTTGCTAATAAAGGGCTTGTGGTCTTCACTTCATCATTTAGGGTGCAGAGGGGCAAGCCAGGTGCTTCCTGGGAGCTGCACCTCTGTGCTTCCTGAGGTCTGCAGGGAGTGGCTCTTTCCTGTGCTGTAGCTGCTTCATCATGCTGGGAGCGGAAAAGATTCCCCCCCTTTGTCTCCTTTCCCCCACCCCTTCTTTCTCCACCTTCACCTTGTAGAGCCGGGAATGAGGTCAGCTGCGCTCAAACCCTTAACTCATCTTTGCTGCCCGGAAAGCATTTTCCCATTTCTGCTGTGTAACGGTGTGTGCGGCTCTAACGCTGAGCTGGGCTGCGCTGCCCGGAATCAATCCTCCCGGCTTTCGCAGTGGCTGCTGCATCTCCTCCCTGGGGAGCAGTGGGGCTGGGGCCAGGGCTGGCTGGGCTGAGTGCTGCAGCGCAGACCCCAGGGGTCAGCCCAGCCTGCCCTCTCCCCGCTGGCACATCTGAATCCCGCAGCTCGAAACCCCCGTCTGCTCCCCTGTGCCTTGGGTTTGCATCGCTTGGAGTTGCAGACTCTGCATTTTCTAGCTTTGCTCTCAAAGCCTCTGTTGATAATTCATGGCACGTACCGGCGCGCTCTTTAGCTGAGCAGCAGCCAGGAAGGGGGAAGCCGGTGGCTGTTGGTCCCAGATTCCTCCTGCTTGCAGTTCCCTGGGGGTGTGTGTGGTGTTTAGCTGCTCCTTGCTGGATGCTGGAGCTTCGGCTCAGCCCGTGGCACACGTTGGTGAGCAAGGCAGCCTGGGAGCCCATTCCAAGTGTATCCAGCTGAGCTGGAGCCATGGGGTGCTCTGTAGCACAGGCAAGGGCTCACACCGAGGAGCGGAAGCGGCTGGCTGGAACTGCTGCAGGATCAGCCTTTTCATGCAGCCATGAATGACTGGCTGCTGAATGGCTCCAGGCATCAACACCAACCAAAGGCACATGATGGTCAGATGGGTCCTGTATCCCTGACCCTGCCTGGGCTCCCTCTGGCACTGGGCTTTGCTGGGCTGCGGGCACAGCGTCCCATTCATTGTGCTTTTGACCATCGCTATTGCGCCCATTGCCCACCTCATGGAAAAACACCTTCCTTGGACTGGCTCAGGCAAGGCCAGTGGTGCCAGTGTGGGGTACGGAGCTCCCAGGCCCACGTGCGGAGGCCAGGAGGGGCTGCTTGGCGCCTGCAGTGGGGAGGGTTCCACCAGGGTCCCCAGGGACCCTCCCGGTGCACACAGCCCTGCAGGACACATAGGATCCCCAGGACACACAGTCCCCCAGGGTGCAGGGATCCCCCCGCAGGGCCCACAGGACGCTTGGGGACCCCAAGGTACCTGGACCACCAGGACACCGAGGATCCCTATGGCACATGGCACCCTGAGGTGCATGGACCCTCCGGCAGGGCTCACGGGACCCCATGGCACACGGTGACCGCGAGCATGTGGGCTCCCCAGGTCCATACCAGGGATTTGGCAACCCCAGCCTCTCCAGCAGCTCCCTTCGCGGCAGGGGTGCCATGGTCATGTGGGTGCCCACCCTCCTCCGGAGGAGGAGCTGCAGGAGCTGGCTTTAAAGTGGGGGAGAGAAAGGGCCCTTTCTTTCCTATCACCCTGGGCTGGCGGGCGCGCGGCTGCAGGGACACCGGGCAGGGCTGTCAAGCAGGGCAGCCGTGACACCGAAGGGCTTGGCAAAGCGTTCCCAGCGGGACCCCTTGTCCCCAGGAGCTCTGCGTCCCCTCAGCCTCGCCGCTGGGCACTGCGGGAGCGCTGGCAGGGCAGACGAGGGACTTGGGGGGTGCTGCGGGGGGCCCGGGGTCTCAGCCCCCAGCCGGGAAGACCCTGGGGCTGAGGTGGGGACCATGTCAGCGCTTGCCCCCCTGCGTCTGCTGCGGGAGCCCTGGAACGCCAGTGACGGCAACCAGAGCAACGTCACGGCCGGGACCAGCAGCACATGGTGCCAGGGGCTCCATGTCCCCAATGAACTCTTCCTCACGCTGGGCCTGGTGAGCCTGGTGGAGAACCTGCTGGTGGTGGCCGCCATCCTGAAGAACAGGAACCTGCACTCGCCCATGTACTATTTCATCTGCTGCCTGGCCATCTCTGACATGCTGGTGAGCGTCAGCAACCTGGTGGAGACGCTGTTCATGCTGCTGATGGAGCACGGCGTGCTGGTGATCCACGCCAGCATCGTCCGCCACATGGACAATGTCATCGACATGCTCATCTGCAGCTCTGTCGTCTCGTCCCTCTCCTTCCTGGGGGTCATCGCCGTGGATCGCTACATCACCATCTTCTACGCCCTGCGCTACCACAGCATCATGACGCTACAACGGGCTGTGGTGACCATGGCCAGCATCTGGCTGGCCAGCACCGTCTCCAGCACCATCTTCATCACCTACTACCGCAACAACGCTATCCTCCTCTGCCTCATCGGCTTCTTCCTCTTCATGCTGGTCCTCATGCTGGTGCTCTACATCCACATGTTCACCCTGGCCTGCCAGCACCTCCGCAGCATCTCCAGCCAGCAGAAGCAGCCCACCGTCTACCGCAGCAGCAGCCTGAAGGGCGCTGTCACGCTCACCATCCTCCTGGGCGTCTTCTTCATCTGCTGGGGGCCCTTCTTCTTCCACCTCGTCCTTATTGTCACCTGCCCCACCAACCCCTTCTGCACCTGCTTCTTCAGCTACTTTAACCTCTTCCTCATCCTCATTATCTGCAACTCGGTGGTCGATCCCCTCATCTACGCCTTCCGGAGCCAGGAGCTCCGGCGGACGCTGCGGGAGCTGGTTCTGTGCTCCTGGTAGGGAGCGGGACGCGGCCGCGCCCGGACAGACGGACAGATGGACAGAGGGACGTACGGACAGGACGGGATGTGGGGCGTCCCGCTCCGCGCTGATGGGCGCGTGGTACCCAATAAAGGCTCTTTGCAGAGATGCTGTGGCAGCCCCCGGGCTCCCCGGCCCTCGCTGCCCCGCACCGTTTATTCCCAAGCTCAGTCGTTCCCGGTTCCCGGGAGGGACCGATGGGGCGTTGGGGCGTCCCCGGAGCTCCGGACAAAGCCCCCCTCGCCGCCTCCTTTGTTCTCGGCCGCGCCCCCCGGCCCCGCGGGGGCTCCTGGCGCCCAGGCCCCCCCGTCCCCGCCCCAAGCCCGGGCTGGGCTGCCCTCGTCCCTCCCGAGACCCCTCCCCACCCGCCACGGGGGCCCCTCCCGTTTCCCCGGGGCCGGGGTCCGCGCCCCGGCGGGTCCCGGGGATGCCCGGGGCGGCTCCCTCCCGTCCCCCCCCCCGCCGCCGGGGGTCCCCGTGCGGGGCCGGGGCGGGTCCCGCCCGTGTCCCCGCTGCCGGCTCCTTGTCCCCGGGGGTCCCGGCGGGGTCGGGCGCCGGTGCCGGTGCCGCAGGGGCTGTGGCATCGCTGCGGCGGGGGCTGATTGGCTGCGGGGCGGCGCTGACGTCAGGGCCCGGCCCGGTGCGGCGCCGGGCGCCTATAAAGGAGGCGGCGGTGCCGGTGCCGCCCCCCGCGCTCCCCGGTGCCGGCTCCGCTCCGCTCCTCTTCTTCCCGATCCCGGATATTTTTTTTTTTTTTTTTTTTTTGTAAATAAAATCCCGGCCCGGCGGCACCATGAGAGAGATCGTCCACATCCAGGCGGGGCAATGCGGCAACCAGATCGGCGCCAAGGTAACGGCGGAGCCGCTCCGAGCGGCGGACAAAGACACCCCCCCCCCCTTCCTCATCCTCATCTTCATCCTCATCCTCCTCATCCTCCTCCTCATCATCCTCCCCCCCCCCGCCCCGCTCCCGCCGCCCCGGGCGGACAAAGGGCCCCGCCCCGCGCCTTTGTTCAGCACCGCGGACAGCGCCCGCCCCGCCCCGCCGCCAGGGGGCGCCGCCCGCCCCAAGCGGGGCGCGGTCCCCGTGCTCCCCCCGGCACCCCCCAAACCCCCCCTCCCCACCTCGAACCTTGTGCCCCCCCAGTTCTGGGAGGTGATCAGCGACGAACACGGCATCGACCCCAGCGGCAACTACGTGGGGGACTCCGACCTGCAGCTGGAGCGCATCAGCGTCTACTACAATGAGGCCTCCTGTAAGCGACCCCCACCCCGGGCGGTGGCGGGGACGGGGGGAGCCCCTCTCCCTGTCCTCCTGGTGCGGGCAGGTCTGGGGGCTGCTCCCACCCCTCCTGGGGAGCTGCAGGTGTCCCCACCCAGAGGGGCCCTCGGTGCACGTGTCTGCTTCTCACCCCACCCTGCGGAACCCTGTGGTTTGAGGGGAGCACACACGTGCACCCACCCCCACGGGGACCCTGGGCTTTTGGGGGGGGACCCTGGGCTTTTGGGGAGATATAACACATGCACCCACCCCCATGGGGACCCTGGGCTTCTGGGGGGGTATAACACATGCACACACCCCCACAGGGACCTTGGGCTTTTTGGGGGGACCCTGGGCTTTTGGGGAGATATAATACATGCACCCACCCCCATGGGGACCCTGGGCTTTTGGGGGGATATAACACATGCTTTTGGAGGGGTATAACACATGTACCCAGCCCCATGGGGATCCTGGGCTTTTGGGGGGGACATAACACATGCACCCAGCTCTGGAGGAGAAGGGTCTGTGACACATGCACCCAGACCCATGGGACACTGTCATTTGGAGAGGGAGGGAGTGTTTGCACCCAGCCCTGTGGGACCATGTGGGGGGAGAAGTGAGCATCCAGCCCTCAGGGACCCCGTGCTTTGGGGGACACACACGCACGTGAATCCAGTCCTGTGAGACCCTGCAGTGTAGAGGGGACACAGATGCACCCAGCCCCATGGGGACTTTGTGTTCTGGGGGGGCCATGATGTGCACCCACCTCCATGGGACCCCGCAGGGTGTTGGGGGGTAACACGTGCACCCAGCCCCATGGGGCCCCGTGGTGTGGGGACACACACCCCCTAAGTCTGGTGGGAGCCTGTGGGGTGGGGGCTCAGGGAGTGGCAGGTCCTCTCCTGGCACGGGGTCTCTTGCAGCTCACAAGTACGTGCCTCGCGCCATCCTGGTGGACCTGGAGCCGGGGACGATGGACAGCGTGCGCTCCGGTGCCTTTGGCCACCTCTTCCGCCCCGACAACTTCATCTTCGGTAGGTCCCTGGGGAAGGGGACGCTGTTGCCTGGGACCCCTCCCAGAGCGTCGCCATCCCTGGGGCGCTCGGCGGGTGCATCCCCACCTGTGCCGCGGGGTTTGGCACATCCAGCATGCTGCCAAACACTTGTGGTTTCCACTTCCCACCCCACCCTGGCTTCAGATCTTGCCGATGCTGCCGCTGGCAGCACCCGTCCCCTCCCCGGTGTGGGCGTGGGGTGCCAGCGGCCATCGGGTGCCTCTTTTTCCCCCTGACAGGGCAGAGTGGGGCTGGGAACAACTGGGCCAAGGGCCACTACACAGAAGGGGCCGAGCTGGTAGACTCGGTGCTGGACGTGGTACGGAAGGAATGCGAGAACTGCGACTGCCTGCAGGGCTTCCAGCTGACCCACTCGCTGGGTGGTGGCACCGGCTCCGGCATGGGCACCCTCCTCATCAGCAAGGTGCGGGAGGAGTATCCTGACCGCATCATGAACACTTTCAGCGTGGTGCCGTCTCCCAAGGTGTCAGACACAGTGGTGGAGCCCTACAACGCCACGCTCTCCATCCACCAACTGGTGGAGAACACAGATGAAACCTACTGCATCGATAATGAAGCTCTCTATGACATCTGCTTCCGCACCCTCAAGCTGGCCACTCCCACTTATGGCGACCTCAATCACCTTGTCTCGGCCACCATGAGCGGTGTCACCACCTCTCTCCGTTTCCCCGGCCAGCTCAATGCTGACCTGCGCAAGTTGGCCGTCAACATGGTGCCCTTCCCACGTCTCCACTTCTTCATGCCAGGCTTCGCCCCGCTGACGGCTCGTGGCAGCCAGCAGTACCGTGCCCTCACCGTCCCTGAGCTCACCCAGCAGATGTTTGATGCCAAGAACATGATGGCTGCCTGTGACCCTCGCCATGGCCGCTACCTCACTGTGGCCACCGTCTTCCGGGGCCGCATGTCCATGAAGGAGGTGGACGAGCAGATGTTGGCCATCCAGAGCAAGAACAGCTCCTACTTTGTGGAGTGGATCCCCAACAATGTCAAGGTGGCTGTCTGTGACATCCCTCCCCGGGGGCTGAAGATGTCCTCCACCTTCATTGGCAACAGCACAGCCATCCAGGAGCTCTTCAAACGCATCTCGGAGCAGTTCACGGCCATGTTCCGCCGCAAAGCCTTCCTCCACTGGTACACGGGCGAGGGGATGGACGAGATGGAGTTCACCGAAGCCGAGAGCAACATGAATGACCTGGTGTCCGAGTACCAGCAGTACCAGGACGCCACGGCTGAGGAGGAGGGTGAAATGTATGAGGACGACGAGGAGGAGTCAGAGGCGCAGGGCGCCAAGTGATGCCCCAGTGCCGCCCTGCTGCCCGCAGCCACCCTGGCTTCGCGCTGCTGCCCCTCGGCTGGGCCCTCCCCGCGTGTCCCTTCGGTGTCTCCTGACCCTGTCCCCCCTTGAGCCGGCTCGGCCGCCTCTCCTGCCCTCCTGCCTCCCCCCTTTTCGTTTTTTACTGGTTCGTGTCTATTATTTTTTTTGAATACTTAATAAATTTATTGCTGTCCAGGTACCACCCGTCTGCGGCTCCAGGGGTGGGGGAGATGCACACCCTCTGGTGGGGGCAGCTCAGGGGCTCAGCCCCCTCCCAGCCACTCTCACCAAAGGGGATGATCGGGGATCTTGTCCCCCACATCAGCCCCTGAGCACCCCCAGGCTGCCCCACAGCCTCCTGCCCCACGCGGCCAGCACCCCTTGCCCAGGAGGGGGGCTGTGACTTTGTCCCCACTGTCACCCTTCTCCATGCTCAGGTGGGAGGTGGTGGCCGCCCCCTCTCTGCGCCAGGAGGGTGTCGCTCCTTTGTCCCCACAACCCAAGGGGCTCCCTCGGCCCCAAAAGTGAGGCAAAGGCTGGGGGATCCAGGTCACCCCCAGCCCAAACAACCCTGAGCCCCTTAACTCCAGCCTGGGTGCTGGGCAAAGGAATGGGCTGGGGGCTCCGGGAGAGAGGAGCTATGGGGCTGGGGACTATGGGGGTTGGGACTGTAGGAACAATGGACAAAGTGGGTGGAGGCTCTGAGTGCAAGGAGCTATGGGGCTGGAGGGTATGGGGACCAGGGGCTGTAGAGATGGGGGCTATAGGAACAAGAACCTATGGGGCTGGTGGCTCTGGGAACAAAGATCTATGGGGCTAGTGGCTGTGGGAACAAAGATCTGTGGGGCTGGGGGCTCCAGGAAGAAGAAGCCATGGGGCTGGTGGCTCCAGGAAGAAGGAGTTATGGGGCTGGGGGTTCTGGGAACAAGAAGCTATGGGGCTGGGGGCTCTGAGAACAAAGACCTGTGGGGATGGTGGCTCTGGGAACAAAGATCTATGGGGCTGGGGGCTCTAGGAAGAAGGAGTTATGGGGCTCTGGGAACAAGAAGCTATGGGGCTGGGGGTTCTGGGAACAAGAAGCTATGGGGCTGGGGGCTCTGAGAACAAAGACCTGTGGGGATGGTGGCTCTGGGAACAAAGATCTATGGGGCTGGGGGCTCTAGGAAGAAGGAGTTATGGGGCTCTGGGAACAAGAAGCTATGGGGCTGGAGGCTCTGGGAACAAAGATCTATGGGGTTGGAGGCTCTGGGAACAAGACGCTATGGGGCTGGGGGCTCTGAGAACAAGAAGCTATAGGGTTGGTGGCTCTGCGAACAAAGATCTGTGGGGCTAGTGGCTCCAGGAACAAAGATCTATGGGGCTGGGGGCTCTAGGAAGAAGGAGTTACGGGGCTGGGGGTTCTGGGAACAAGAAGCTATGGGGCTGGGGGCTCTGGGAACAAAAATCTGTGGGGCTGGTGGCTCTGGGAACAAAGATCTATGGGGCTGGGGGCTCTGGGAACAAAGTCCTGTGGGGCTGGGGGCTCTGGGAAGAAGGAGTTATGGGGCTGGAGCCTCTGGGAACAAGAAGCTATGGGTCTGGAGGCTCTGAGAACAAAGACCTGTGGGGCTGGAGGCTCTGAGAACAAAGACCTGTGGGGCTGGGGGCTCTGGGAAGGAGTCACGGGGCTGGGGGCTCTGGAACAAGAAGATATGGGGCTGCGGGCTCTGGGAACAAGAAGATATGGGGCTGCGGGCTCTGGGAACAAAGACCTCTAGGGCTGCGGGCTCCGGAACAACGACCCGCGCGGCTGGGGCGGTGGGTGCCCCACCCTGGGCCCCGCGCGGCCCCGCCCCGCGCTGCGGTCCGCCCGCCGGCAGGGGGCGGCATCGCGGGGCGGGGATGGGGGGCGGTGTCGGGGCGGTGCGGTCCGCCAGCCGGTAGGGGGCGGCATGGCGAGGCGGGGCGGGGCGGGGTGGGGCGCGGGCGGTGGAGCTGCCGGGGGCGGCGCGCGGCGCTGCGGTGAGAGGGGAGGGGGCGCTGCCCCCTGGCGGGCGGGGGAGGGGGGGGGCGCTGAGCAATTAGGGGGTGCAGGGAGAGGCTCTGCGATGGGGGGGCTGAGCAATGCGGGGCTGTGCAATTAGGGGGTGCAGGGAGCGGCTGTGCCACGAGGGAGGGGGGCTGTGCAATAGGGGCGTGCAGGGGGGAGGCTGGGCAGTGAGGGAATGGGGGGGGCTGTGCAATGGGGGGGGTGCAGGGAGAGGCTGAGCAGTGGGGGGCTGAGCAACGGGGGTCTAAGCAATTACGGGGTGTAGGGAGAGGCTGAGCAATGGGGGGGGCTGAGCAATTAAGGGGTGCAGGGAGGGGCTGGACAATTAGGGGGGCTGAGCAATTGGGGGGCTGTGCAATGGGGGGGCTGAGCAATTAGGGGGTGCAGGGAGGGGCTGGGCAATTAGGAGGGCTGAGCAATTGGGGGGCTGTGCAATAAGGGGTGCAGGGAGAGGCTGAGCAATTAGGGGGGCTGAGCAGTGGGGGGGGGCTGTGTAATGGGGGGGCTGTGCAATGGGGGGGCTGAGCAATTAGGGGGTGCAGGGAGAGGCTGGGCAATTAGGGGGCCTGAGCAATCGGGGGGCTGTGCAATAAGGGGGTGCAGGGAGAGGCTGAGCAATGAGGGGCTGAGCAACGGGGGGCTGAGCAATCACGGGGTGTAGGGAGAGGCTGAGCAATTAGGGGGGCTGTGCAATGGGGGGGCTGAGCAATTAGGGGGTGCAGGGAGAGGCTGAGCAATGGGGGGGCTGAGCAATGGGGGGGCTGAGCAATTAGGGGGTGCAGGGAGAGGCTGGGCAATTAGGGGGGCTGAGCAATGGGGGGGCTGAGCAATGAGGGGGTGCAGGGAGAGGCTGCAATGAAGGAGGGTGGCTGTGTAATAAGGGTGTGCAGGGGGGACAGTGGGCAGTGAGGGAATGGGGGGCTGTGCAATGAGGGGGGGCTGTGCAATGAAGGGGTGCAGGGAGAGGCTGTGTAGTGCGGGGCTGTGCAGTGGGGGGGGGTGGGACAGTAAGGGGGTGTGGAAGGCGGCTGTGCAATATGGGGGAGCTGTGCAATAAGAGGGTGCAGGGGGGGGCTGTGCAATGGGAGGCTAGTGCAGTAAGGGGGTGCAGGGGGGGTTGTGCAATGGAGGGGTGCAGGAAGAGGCTGGGCAGTGAGGGAGGGGGCTGTACAATGGGGGCCGGTGCAATAAGGGAGTGCGGGAAGGAGCTGTGCAATGAGGGAAGGGGGGCTGTGCAATAAGGGGGTGCAGTGCAGTAAGGGGGTGTGGGAAGGAGCTATGCAATGTAGTGGGGGGCTGTGCAGTATGGGGAGGCATGGGAAGGGTGCTGCCATCCGGAGGGGGCTGCAAGGACCCCACGATGGGGAGCAACGTGCACCAGGGCAGGGACAGGGAGGGTGTCAGGATGGGGTGACCGTGGGGCGAGCTGGGCGGTGGCAGGATTGGCCACGGGCGTGGGAGGTGGAGGGACAGGTTTGTCCAGGGAGGAGGGTGACAGTGCTGGGGTGTTGGTGACAGTGCCGCGGTGCTGGAGATGAGGTCTCGGTGACAGTGACGATGCTGGTGATGGAGTGTTGGTGCCAGTGATCAGGTATCAGTGCTTGTGGCGGGGCTGTGGAGCTGGAGACGAGGTGTTGGTGATGGTGACGGTGCTGGGGACGGGGTGTTGGAGCTGGTGGTGAGGGCTTGGTGACAGTGACGGTGCTGGTGACGGAGTTCTGGTGCCGGTGATCAGGTATCAGTGCTTGTGATGGGGCTGTGCAGCTGAGGATGAGGTCTTGGTGACAGGGATGGTGCTAGTGACGGGGTGCTGGTACCAGGGATTGGGTGTTGGTGCTTGTGACAGGGTGCCAGAGCTGGTGATGAGGTCTTGATGACTGTGCTGGTGTACTGGTGCCGGTGCTGGTGCCGGTGACCTGGGACTGAGACTTGCAGCTGGCGTCCCGCAGGGTGGGTGGCGATGGCGTACGACGAGCGGCTGGCCCGCTTCCGCCAGGCCCACCTCAACCCCTTCGACAAGGCCCCCGAGCAGCAGGAGCGCCCCGACGGGGGGACCCCCACCCCAGGTGGGTGCTGCCCCCCCGACCCTGCCCCACGGCGAGGGGCACCGCGCGGTCCCGGCCCCCCATTGGCGCTCACCCCCTTGCAGCCCAGCAGCTGGATCCATCCCCAGGGGACGCTGAGGGCACCATGGACCTGGGACTGGCTGAGGATCACTTCTCCCGCCCTGAGGTGATGGGAAAGGGGGAGCACGGGGCTGGGAGGAGGTGCTTTGGGATGGGGGGCTGTTGGCCCACTCTTGTCTGGGCTGAGTCCAATGGCATGAGGTTTAGCAAGGCCAAATGCCGGGTCCTGCACTTGGGGCACAACAACCCTGAGCAGCTACAGACTAGGAGAAGTCTGGCTGGAAACTGCCTGGAGGAGAGGGACCTGGGGGTGTTGGTTGACAGCGACTGAACATGAGCCAGCAGGGGCCCAGGTGGCCAAGAAGGCCAATGGCATCTTGGCTTGGATCAGAAACGGCGCGGCCAGCAGGTCCAGGGAGGTTATCCTCCCTCTGGACTCAGCGCTGGTGAGACTGCTCCTCGAATCCTGTGTTCAGTTCTGGGCCCCTCACCACAAGAAGGATGTTGAGGCTCTGGAGCGAGTCCAGAGAAGAGCAACAAAGCTGGGGAAGGGGCAGGAGAACAAGAGGAGCGACTGAGAGAGCTGGGGGTGTTTAGGCTGGAGAAGAGGAGGCTGAGGGGAGACCTCATTGCTCTCTCCAACTACCTGAAAGGAGGTTGTGGAGAGGAGGGAGCTGGGCTCTTCTCCCAAGTGACAGGGGACAGGACGAGAGGGAATGGCCTCAAGCTCCACCAGGGGTGGTTTAGGCTGGACATTAGGAAAAAGTATATCACAGAAAGGGTCACTGGGCACTGGAACACCTTCCCTGGAGGTGTTTAAGGGATGGGTGGACAAGGTGCTGAGGGGCATGGTTTAGTATTTGATAGGAATGGTTGGACTCGATGATCCGATGGGTCTCTTCCAACCTGGTTATTCTATGATTCTATGATTCTCCTCCTCCTCCCTGCAGGGCCTGATCCTGGCCTCGGATGTGCAGCAGCTGCGTCAGGCCATTGAGGAATGCAAGCGGGTGATCCTGGCACTGCCAGAGCACTCGGAGCGGCAGAAGGACGCGGTGGTGCGGCTCATCCACCTCCGCCTCAAGCTGCAGGAGCTGAAGGTGGGGTGAGACTGGGGCCGAGAGGGTCTCCATGGGTGGAGGAGCCACTCTGACCCCCTCCCCCACAAAACCTCTGCAGGACCCCGGCGAGGATGAGCCCAATATCCGGGTGATCCTGGAGCATCGCTTCTACAAGGAGAAGAGCAAAAGCGTGAAGCAGATGTGTGACAAGTGTAGCACCATCATCTGGGGCCTCATCCAGACCTGGTACACCTGCACAGGTGGGGCTGGGACCCCCTCCAACCCACCCTCCATCCCTGTCCCCCTTGTCCCCGTGCTGATGTCTGTCTGTCCCCCTCCCAGGCTGCTACTACCGCTGCCACAGCAAGTGCCTGCCCCTGGTGAGCAAGCCCTGCGTGCGGGCCAAGGTCAGTCACCAGGCTGAGTACCAGCTCAGCATCTGTCCCGAGAGCGGGCTGGACAGCCAGGACTATCGCTGCGCCGAGTGCCGCGCCCCCGTCTCCCTCCGTGAGGCTGTGGGCTGGGGCTGGGAGGGTGTGGGGCTGGGGGAGCTGGAGGGTGTATGGGGCCGGGCTTCTTTGGGGATTGGAGGGAGCTGGAGGTTGGAGCTCTAGGGGCATCTGCGAGCTATGGGGAGCTGGGGGTCAGGGCTGTGTGGAGCTGGAGGGAAGCTGGGGGTCAGGCCTGTTGGAAGCTGGGGGTCAGGGCTGTGTGGGGCTGGAGGGAAGCTGGGGGTCAGGGCTGTGTGGGGCTGGGGGGGAGCTGGGGGTCAAGGCTGTGTGGGGCTGGGGGGAGCTGGGGGTCAGGGCTGTGTGGGGCTGGGGGAGCTGGGGGTCAGGGCTGTGTGGGGCTGGGGGGAAGCTGGGGATCAGGGCTGTGTGGGGCTGTTTGGAACTGAGGGTCAGGGCTGTGTGGGGCTGGAGGGAAGCTGGGGGTCAGGGCTGTGTGGGGTTGGGGGTCAGGGCTGTGTGGGGCTGGGGGGAAGCTGGGGATCAGGGCTGTGTGGGGTTGGGGGTCAGGGCTGTGTGGGGCTGAGGGAAGGTGATGCTGGGGGCCCCGCTGCGTCCCTGGGAAGGTGCGTGGTGTGGGGCGAGCAGGTCATGGTGCGGTGCTGGTGCTGGTGCCAATGCGTGTGCCGCCACAGGAGGGGTGCCCAGCGAGGCCCGGCAGTGCGACTACACCGGCCTCTACTACTGCAGCAGCTGCCACTGGAACGACCTGGCGGTTGTGCCCGCCCGCGCCATCCACAACTGGGACTTTGAGCCCCGCAAGGTGCCCCTGGTGCAGGGTGGGGGTTTGGGGGTGCCCAAGGTCTGGGGGGGGATGTTACGAAAGGGGCTGCGTCCCTGGGGGTGCCTGTGCCTGGTTAGAGGTCACTTGGGGGGCTGAGTCCCTGGGCATGAGGGTCTCTGGGTCTGTGTGCCTACTTAGAGGGCTGAGTCCCTGGGCATCAGGGTCGCTGGGGGTGCCTGTGCCTGGTTAGAGGTCAGTTAGGGGGCTGAGTCCCTGGGCATGAGGGTCTCTAGGTTTGTGTGCCTGGTTAGAGGTCATTTAGGGGGCTAAGTCCCTAGCAATGGGGTCCCTGGGTGGAGGTTACTTGGAGAGTACTGTGTCCCCAAGGCTCTGTCCCTGGCGGCGGGGTCCCCAGGGTGGTGGAAGTGGGGACAGCCCGGTGCCTGTGGGGTGACAGTGACGCTGGCTGTGGGTGGGCAGGTGTCACGCTGCAGCATGCGGTACCTGGCACTGATGGTATCGCGGCCCGTGCTGAAGCTGCGGGAGATCAACCCGCTGCTCTTCAACTACGTGGAGGAGCTGGTGGAGATCCGGGTGAGTGCAGGGGGGCACAGGGGAGACCTCCACCCTCCAGGGCAGGAGCTTGGGGCGGTGTGGGGTGAGCGGGAAGGGATGGAGGCCCTGGCAGCACCCACTGGGTCCTACGAAAGGGGAGCAGGGCAGGAGCTGGGGCAGGGGGTGCCGAGACTGCTACAGGGCTGAATTTGGGCCAGCCTAACCTTTTCCCCGTAACATCTCTATCTATTGCAATATCTCCCCATAACGTCTCTATCCTGTCCCCAGCCTGTCCGCATCCTATCCCTGTCCCAATCCTCGTCCCATCCTATTCCCTTCCCTTTCCCTTTCCCCATCCTGCCCCTGCCACCACCCTTTTCCCTCTCTTGGTTTGCTTTCCCATCCCTGTCCCCATCCTCATCCTACCCCATCCCTGGCCCCATCCTGCCCCTGCCAATGCCCTTAACTCTGTCTCGGTCCCATTCCCATCCTTCTCCCCCTTCCCATCATTGTCTTCATCCTACCCCGTCCCTGGCCCCATCCTGCCCCTGCCACCACCCTTTTCCCTCTCTTGGTTTCCTTTCCCATCCCTCTTCCCATCCCTGGCCCCATCCCACGCCTGCCAATGCCCTTAGCTCTGTCTCAGTCCCATTCCCATCCTGTCCCCCCCAGAAGCTGCGCCAGGACATCCTGCTCATGAAGCCGTACTTCATCACCTGCAAGGAGGCGATGGAGGCGCGGCTGCTGCTGCAGGTCAGGCCCCGCGTGGGCGACTAAGCCAGGGGGGAACCCAGAACCACGAAGCGGTGGCGCGGGGCGCGGCGGTGACAGTCACAGCGGTGACAGGCTGTCCACCCGCAGCTGCAGGACCGGCAGCACTTTGTGGAGAACGACGAGATGTACTCGCTGCAGGACCTGATTGACATCGAGGCTGGGCGCCTGAGCTGCTCGCTGACGGAGATCCACACCCTCTTCGCCAAGCACATCAAGCTGGATTGTGAGGTGAGCTGGCAGCGTGGGGCAGGCTCGGCCGCGACTCGTGCCGCGGTGCCGGCATCAGGCAAGGGGGCTAGTTGGGAGCCAGATGGGCATCGTCAGGACCCTCTGCCCGCTCCCCACGCAGCGTTGCCAGGCGAAAGGCTTTGTCTGCGAGCTCTGCAAAGAGGGCGACGTGCTCTTCCCCTTCGACAGCCACACCTCTGTCTGCACCGACTGCTCCGCCGTCTTCCACAGGTACGGCGCGTGCTGGGGACAGCGGGGAGGGACACGCGTGGCACTGGGGCCAGTGCCACAGGGGGCTCAGCACTGTCCCCTCCCCACAGGGACTGCTACTACGACAACTCCACCACCTGCCCCAAGTGCGCCCGGCTGAGCCTGCGCAAACAATCCCTCTTCCAGGACTCCGGCACCGAGGCAGAGCCCTAAGCGGGGGCCCCAGCCCCGCAGCTGCTCCCTCCCGCTGCCACAGGGTCCTGGGATGGACACGGGCAGCCCCCTGGCTGTTTGGGGACTGGGGGGCAGCCGGGACCCTCTGCTTGCAGGGACGATAGCGCTGCAGCAGCCTGGGGGGTCGCTGCGCCTGGTCCCCAGCCTCTCCCCACGGGCAGGGTGGTGCTGCTGGAGGTGCCGGGATCCAGCAGCTCTCACCATCCCTGCACTGATCCTGCCTGCGGCTGCCACCCCTGGAAGTCGGGGTGCAGGCGGGAATGCGGTGCGGGCAGGGCTCCGGCGCGTGCCGGCTGAGCCAGAGCAAAGGGCGACGCCAGGGAGGGCGAGTGCACTGTGATTCGACCAGAGAGCCAACCTGACGGGTCCTGGGACCACCGAAGACCTCAGTTGGGTGTCAGGGGGGTAGGAGGCAGGAGCCAAGGGGCCCCTCACACCTCTACACACACTACTGGGATAACGCTGCTGAGTCTGGGCGGGGGGCCTGTCCTGCCCCATGGGCACGGCAGCTCCTGGGGGGGCTGTGGCAGCTGGGCAGGTGCCGTGTGGGGCCGCTGCTCTCCCCCCGCCCCATTCTGTAGCATTAATGAGGCGTCTTTGCGCAACCCAGCACTTGTGTCCCTGCTTTGGCTTGGTGGGGTGGGGGGCACTGGTAGGGCGAGAACCGGGGCTGCGCGTCCTCTCGGGGCTCCCGGTGCCGGTGCTGCACGTTGGCACCGTAGGGGAGGGGATGTGGCGACCACCCCTGCTTTCCCAACCACCACGAGGGGTTGAGGCCGGTGATGCCTGGTACCAGGTGGGCTCCCCCCGGACCCCTTTCTGGAGCTCCTCTCAGCCACCACCGTGTCCCCCGTCCCGCGGTGTCCCCCACCTCCCCATCCCCTCCTCTGGTGGAGACGCAGATGCGCAGAGCCGCGGTGGGTCGGTGGGCTTTACCGGAACACAGCGCTGCTACATGAGGACCGGGCACCGGCCCCGCTCCACTGGGCTGGGGATGCTCGTCCTGCTCCTGGGAGCCACGTCTGTGCCAACCCCGGCTGCGACTGGCCCCGTGCCTCCCTCCGTGGCGCCGAGCTCTGCCTCGTCCCAGGCTGCTTCTCGCAACCCTGGGGGCTGCTCCGCGGTGCCTCTGGGTGAGCTGCACCCCCGCAGCACCAGTCCTGCGCCCCGGTCACCCCGGGCTGGGCAGCGGGAACGGGCTGCAATGGTGCTGGGGATGAAGGGAAGCGTCCGGCACCGGTGTGTCCCTGTGTCTGTCCCCTGGCATATCCCCGTGTCCGTTCCCTGGGGCCAGGGCACCCCCTAGGGCTCCCGCGGCCGCTCCACGGGCAGGAAGGCGTCCGGTGGTCCTGGTGGCAGCTCCGGGTCGCTGAGGTGCTTCTTGTCCCGGCCCTGCTCCCGAGCTCGGGTCCAGGAGGGCGAGCGCAGGTACCCAGCCCTCGGCATCACCTGTGGCTGCAGCCCTGCAGGGACAGATGGTTCAGGGCCTACGGACGGACAGACGGACAGGCCGAGGATGATGGCCGCGTTGGCTCACCGCCGTGGGACTCTCCGGCCGCGTTCTCCTCGTCCGTCGGAGTCGGCGAAGACCTCAGCTAGCTCCTGGTCCGACATGTCGGTCAGCTCGGTCAGGTCCAGCAGGTCAAAGTGCACCTCCAGCGAGGAGACGCTGCTCAGGGGCTCTGCGGGCAGCCGGCCGCGCTCGGGGACCCGACGGGAGGCCCCGGGGATGGGCTGCGGGCAGCGGGGGGGGTGGCGTTCGGGGAGCCATGGGGGGAGGATGAGGGTCTGAGTAGGGGCGATGACCAGCCAGGGGTCAAGGAGGGGACCCCAGGGACAAAGAGGGGATGCTAAGGGTAGGCATGGGATGCTAAGGACAGGCAGGGATGCCAAGTGTAGGCAGGAGATGCTATGGCCAGGCATGGGAACCCTAGGGGCTGGCAGGGACCCCAGGGACAAGCAGGGACCCCAGGGACAGATAGAGGACCCCAGGGACAGGCAGGGATCTCAGAGGCTGGCACGGACCCCAGGGACAGGCAGGGACCCCAGGGACAGGCAGGTAGGAGACCCCGGGGACAAGCAGGGACCCCAGGGACAGGCAGGGATCTCAGAGGCTGGCACGGACCCCAGGGACAAGGAGGGGACCCCAGGGACAAGGAGGGGATGCTAAGGGTAGGCATGGGATGCTAAGGACAGGCAGGGATGCCAAGTGTAGGGAGGAGATGCTATGGCCAGGCATGGGGACCCCAGGGACAGGCAGGGATCTCAGAGGCTGGCATGGACCCCAGGGACAGGCAGGTAGGAGACCCTGGGAACAGGCAGGGGACCCCAGGGACGGGCAGGGCTGCCTGTGGCGGGTCGCACTCACGTCTGCGCTCGGTGACCTGCAGCAGGCCGGCACTGGGGATGGGGATGCCCCCCTGCTCCTCCGCGGGGGCTTCGGGGGGCTCCTGGGCAGGCCCATGGACAGGGGTCCCCACGAGGTCCTCCGGGGCCAGCGGCTCCTTGCTGAGCTCTGCGATAGCAGCACCTGCCGCATGGGTGACGGCAGCTCCATCCCAGGACCCCACAGGGGCAGCGGGACCCCCGGGAGGGGACAGGGGGGGACAGGCAGAGCTGCCCATGGCGCAGCAGCCCCGGTGCTGGCAGCCGGCAGCCCCGCACCCCCTACCCTGTGCAGCCCCTTTGTGTCGGTGAGACAAAAGCGCAGCCTGTGCCGGAGCCCAGACAAGGGGCGGTTTGTCTCCCTGCAAGAGCCAGCGGGGCCCAAGCTCGTGGTTGTGACACCCGTGCGGGGCTGAGCTGGCAATAAGGGTGGGCAGGGGACCCTCTGTGCCCAGGGTGGCACCGGGCACCGTCACACCTGACACCCCAGCGCACTGGGGCTGGGGCTGGTGCAGGATAAAGCCAGCAGCATCCCGGCACCATGGGCCACCAGGCGAGGTGGCACAAGAATGGGGTCACCATGGGCTGGGCATCTCCTCCTTCCCCCCAGGATGGTGATAACAGAGTGGGAGATAGAAAAAAAGCCCACGCGGAGGAGCAGGGACAGGGAAAAGGACATTATAGGGGTGTTAGGTTCCTGTTCTTGATACACAGAGCTGCGTGACCCCCGCACCCCTGCCCCAAGGCCAGCTCCACTGCATCCTGACCCCGCAAGGTGGGATCGGGCACCCTGTACTGCTGGCATCTTCCCTACGGCTGGAAAACAGGTTCCCCACCCCACTCCGATGCTGGGAAGAGCTCCCTGGTGGGGGCACGGACTCTCTCTGCCTCTGCCCGCTTCCACCATCCCACCCCACTCGCCGCCGCTGGTGCCCAGCCCCGGTGGGTGACACGGTGGTGTCACCGTATGGAGCACCGGCAGCCCCCCAGCCCCGCGTCTCCCCCCGAGCCCCCACCCACCGGGGTGCTGGTCCCTGCTGCAGAAATCGCCTCTGGCCTCCGCCTGCATGGTCTCGCCGTGCTGTGCCAGTGGGCACGCCGCCCCGCTCCGGCTCGGGCTCACCGGCTGCCTGGTGGGGAGCGGGGACAGCATCAGGGTGCTCTCTGCTGACTCACGTCAAACTGCAGAGCCAGGCAGCAGGCAGCTCCGGCCACCCCACGGGCATCAGCCCCATGCCCGGCCGGTGCCTGGCCTGGTGTCACTGTCCCCCTGCGTGGCTCCGAAGGGCCCAGAGCCACGGGAGGGCACGTCTGGGGCTGCCACGGTGACAGTGGCCACGGCACCGCCACGTGCAGGGCACGTATGGGAGGGACAGGAGCGCTGGCACCACCCGTGTCACCACGCAGCCCCCCCACAATTCCAGGGTTCTCCTGGCTCCACCAGCTGGTCCCCAAGCGCCCCAGCCCTCCGCGCGTCTCCACCAGCACAGGGGTGCCTTCTCCCGCACCCCACATCCTCACCTGGTTTTCTCCCCCTTGCACCCCCACATTCACTGGACATCCCACCGCACCCCTACGTCCCCTGGGCACCCCGCTGCACCCCCATTTCCACTAGGCACCCTATGGTGCACTGTGGGCACCGCACAGCACCCCGCAACCTCCTGGGCACCCCCCTGGGCACCCCTTCTATGTCCACTGTGCCCTCATGTCCTCGGGACCCCTGTTTACCCCCCCAGCCCCATCCCAGACTGCTCGGACACCTCCATGCCCCCTCCCCAACCCCTCTGCCCCCCTGCCAGCGCTGTCCCTCTCTGCCCCTGTCCCCTCTCCATGTGGCTGGGCACCCCCAGCACGGCCCCGCACACGCTGCCTTACACCCTCCTTGCACAGACACCCCCTGCAGCCTCCCTTGCACCTCCCCCATCCCTCTGCACCCCTTTTGCACCCCCCCGCACTCCTCCTTGCACACATAGCCCCCTACCCTGCATCCCCCTTGCACACACAGCCCCACACCCTCCCCTGTACAACCCCTCGCATGCTTGTATGCACCCTTTGTACTCTTCCTTGCACACCCCCCCCCTTGAAACCCCCTTGCACACACACCTCTTCCTTGCATAACCCCTCACACCCCCCCTTGCACAGACACCCCCTCTGTACCCCTCTAGCACCCCACTTTTGCACACCCACCCCAATTCCGTACAACCCCCTGCATCCCCTTTGTACCCTCCATCCCCTTGCACCCCCCTTTGCACAGACACCCCCCCTGCACCCTTCCCTTGCACATACTCCCCTCATCCCCGCACACCCCTCCTTGCACTCCCCCCCTACCCTGCACCCCGCTTTGCACATCCCCCTGCACCCTCCCTTGCACAACCCCGAAACCCCGTACACACCCCCTGCACCCCCCTTTGCACAACCCCCCCCCGCCCCTCTCTTGCACACCCCCCCATCCCCATACACACCCCTTGCACCTCCATCTCCGTACACCCCCCTGCGCCCCCCTTTGCGCAGACAGCCCTCTGCACCCCTCTAGCACCCCTCCCTTGCACACCCCCCTTCCCTGTACACCCACCCTGCACCCTCTTTGTGCCCCCCAAAAAACCCCTGTGCCTCCCTTGCACAGACACCCCCTCTGTAACCCTCTAGCACCCCTCTTTTGCACACCCCCCATCTCTGCACAACCCCCTGCGTCTCCTTTGTAACCTCCATCCCCATGCACGCCTCCTGCACCCCCCTTTGCACAGACACCCCCTCTAGCACCCCTCCCTTGCACAACCCCCCATCTCCATACATGCCCCCTGCACCCCCATCCGCATGCACCCCCCCTTGCACAGACACCCCCTCTGTACCCTTCTAGCACCCCACTTTTTCACACCCACCCCAATTCCGTACAACCCTCTGCATCCCCTTTGTACCCTCCATCCCCATGCACCCCCCTTGCACCCCCCTTTGCACAGACACCCCCATCTCCCTACACGCCCCCTGCACCCCCATCTCCGTACACCCCTCCTGCACCCCCTTTGCGCCCCCCATCCCCATCTCCATACACCCCCCTGCACCCCCCTTTGCACAGACACCCCCTCTAGCACCCCTCCCTTGCACAACCCCCCATCTCCCTACACGCCCCCTGCACCCCCATCTCCGTACACCCCTCCTGCACCCCATCTGCGCCCCCTGCACCCCCATCTCCATACACCCCTCCTGCACCCCCTTTGCGCCCCCCATCCCCATCTCCACACACCCCCTTGTACCCCCCATCCCCATACACCCCCCTGCACCCCCTTTTGCACAGGCCCCCCCTCTAGCACCCCTCCTTTGTACACCCCCCCCCCCTCCATCACCCGAGGCCGCGGTGATGGGCGCTGGGGTCGGTTCCCCCGCCCCTCACCTGCAGTGCCGGCCGCTCCCGGAGCCTCCTCCATGGGCCGGCCCGGTGCCGGGGCCGGTGCTGGGCGGGGCGGGCCCGGTGCCAGCCCGCAGCCCCGCACGGTGCTGCCCGCCGCGGCGGGGGAGGGGCTGGGGGGGGGGGCGGGGCGCGGCGGGGACCGGGAGTCGGGAGAAGGGGGGGGGGTACGGGGGGGACCCCGAGGATGGGGGGTGGCAACCGGTGGCGGCAGGGGACCGGGAGGGAGCGGGGCCGGGGGAGGTTAACGGGAAGCGGGGGAGCAAAGGGGACCCCGGGGGTGCGGTGGGAGCGGGAGGGAGCGGGGAGGGGGATGCGGATCCGGGATGCGGGGATGGGGGGGGCTAATGGGAACCGGGTGTGCAGCAGGGGGTGCGGTGGGACTGGGAGGGACCGGGAGGGACCGGGAGGGACCGGGAGGGCACACGAGGACCTGGGGTGCAGCGGGGACCGGGAGGGGCGGTCGGGGAGATGCGGATGCGGGATGCGGGGGGAGCCCCGGGATGCGGCGACTAACGGGAACCGGGGATGCGGTGGGACCGCAGGGGATGGGAGCCAGGGGACGGATCCGGGGTGCAGAGGAGACCTGGGAAGGTGGGGGTGCCGAGGGGACCCGGGTCACGGCGGGGACCGGGAGGGACCGGCGGGGGGTCAGACCCGGGATGCAGAGGGGGGACCCGGGACGAGGGGGGCAGAGGGAACCGGCGAGGAGCCGGGAGGGCGGAGGGGACGCGGATCTAGGGCGCAGGGTGGCGGATCTGGAGCCGAGGATGCAGCGGGGACCCGGAGGGACCGGCGGGGGCTCAGACCCGGGGGGGACACGGTGAGCGGGACACCGGGCTGCGCTCCCCTCCCTCCCCGCCAGGGGGCGCGCGGGAGCCGCGTGCGAATCTCGCGAGATCAACGTAACTCTCGCGAGAGCCGCGCGTTGCCTGGAGACCAGGACGCCGTTGGCCGCCGCCATGGTGAGAGCGGAGCCGGGGGGCCGAGCTGGGGCTGGCGGCGGGGAGCGGGCCTGAGAGGGCCCCGGGCGGCCGGGGGGCCCCGGGCCGGCTGCGGAAGGGTTCCCGGAGCCGGGGGGCTGGGGCCGGGCTGGCCCCGCTGTGCGGAGCCGCGGCGGGGCCGTTCGGGTGGCACTGCCCCGTGAGGCTCGGCCGGGCCCGGGGCGAGGGGTCGGGGCGAGGCCGAGTACAAAGCCAGGCTGGGCGGGGAATGGATAGAGAGCAGCCCGGAGGAGCACCTGGGGTGCTGGCGGATGAGAAGCCCAACTTGAGCTGGCAACGTGAGCTCGCAGCCCAGAAAGCCAAGCGCATCCCTGGCTGCATTAAAAACAGTGGGGCCAGCACGGCGAGGGAGGGGATTCTGCTCCTTTGCTCCCCTCTTCTGAGACACCACTTGGAGCCGTGTGTCCAGTTCTGGAGTCCTTAGCGCAGGAAAGGACATGGATCTGTTGGAGCGAGTCCAGAGTAGGCCATGAAGATGATCCAAGGGCTGGAGTACCTCCCGTATGAGGACAGGCTGAGAGAATTGGGGTTGTTCAGCCTGGAGAAGGCTCCAGAGGGACCTCAGAGCAGCTTCCAGTACTGAAAAGGCTCCAGGAAAGCTGGGGAGGGCCTCTTGATCAGAGAGTGCAGGGACAGGACAAAGTGGAATGAATATAAGTTGAAAGAGGGGAGATTTAAATTAGACATTGGGATGAAATTTTTTCCTGTGAGGGTGGTGAGGCAGTGGCCCAAGTTGCTCAGATTCAATGCCCAATCCCTGGAGGTGTTCAAGATCAGGTTGGGTGAGGCTTGGAGCACCCTAATCCAGTGGAATTTGCCTCTGCCCATGGCAGGGGATTAGAACTGGATGGGCTTTGAGGTCCCTTCTGACCCAAACCATTTCATGGTTCTCTGATTGTCCGTCTGGGGACCTCAATGCGGAGATGAGCTGGCAGCAGCTGAGCATGAGCTGTGGGTGTTCTTGAAGGTCTTGCAGGCTTTCAGGCTCCTTCTGGGGATGCTGGCTTCATGAGCCCATGCTCCCTGTCACCCTTCTCCTTCTGTCCCCACCATGAGAGCAGTTACGCTTCATAGCTTGGGTCAGTACAACACAGCTTCCTCCCAGCACCCAGGCCACGCCTCATGGATTTTGTTTTCTTTCTTTAGGCACCTAAAAAGAAAGTTGGAAAAAAAGCAAAAGAGCGCAATGCTCCGAAAGTGGTGGATGCCTTGTCCCTAAAGGAGATGAACAGGGAGCAGGTGAGAGATCCCAGTCTCCCAGCCTTGGAACAGTACTTGGAACCCCTGCGTGGCGTCTGGCTCCGGGAATGACAGCTGGTGGAGGGTGACAGACAAGCAGCTGGGATTCATTCACTGCATGACGCCTGTCTGAGCTGTGTGTGGGGTTCTCCTTGTTCCTGGAAGAAGCAGCCCCCTCATCCCACCCTCCCTTCTCCTGCTCCGTGGCACTCAGTTCTCTGGCCCTATGCCCTTGCTGTCTTCTCCCTGATTCTGCAGCCCCGGCACCCTGCTCAGCTGGGTGATGGCTCTGCCAGGAGCTCTGTGATTTGCAGCCTGCTGTGCTCTCAGTTGTGTTGCTACTGGGGCAGGGGGCTTCTGAAGGCATGCGGAGGGCAGGCAGAGGTGGAAGGTGCAGCCACTGCCCCTTGGTTGCTCCAGGTCCCACTCGTCTTGTCCTACAAACAGAGGGGAAGATGGCCCTGGCCTGGCGACCTTTCTTCTGGGATAAGGTCTTGTACAAGTCAGTGAAAGTGATGTGCCCAGGTGGCCAACAGCATCCTGGCTTGTATCAGCAATGGTGTGGCCAGGAGGACCAGGGAAGGGATCATTCCACTGTACTTAACGCTGGTGAGGCTGCTTCCCGAATCCTGTGTTCAGTTTTGAGCCCCTCAGTACAAGAAAGACATTGAGGGGCTGGAGCATGTCCAGAGAAGGGAGTGGAGCTGGGAAAGGGTCTGGAGAGCAAGGGTTCTGGGAGTCGCTGAGGGAACTGGGGCTGTTTACTCTGGAGGAAAGGAGGCTGAGAGGAGACCTCATCACTCTCTACAGCTCCCTGAAAGGAGGCTGTAGTGAGGTGGGTGCTGGGCGCTTCTTCCAAGTAACAAGTGACAGGACAAGAGGAGATGGCCTCACGTTGTGCCGGGGAGGTTTAGATTGGATATCAGGAAAAATTTCTTCACCAAAAGGGTTGTCAAGCCTGGAACAGGCTTCCCAGGGAAGTGGTGGGGTCACCATCCCTGGAGGTGTTTAAAAGACACGTAGGCATGCTTAGGGACATGGTTTATTGATGGACTTGGCAATCATGGGTTAATGGTTGGTCTTAAAGGTCTTTCCCAACCTAAATGATTGTAAGATTCAGCAATATTTAGGTACCTGAGAATGATGTTACTGGACTCTGTGAGACAGAATATCTGAGCCCAGGCTGCCAAGAGTGTCTTGCAGAGGCATCTGTCCGAGGCCATCTCTTCCCCCTATCTGGTTCTTCATCTTGGCTTTGCAGCTGAAGAAGCACGTTGAGCATCTCCAGCAGGAGCTGGACCGTGAACGGGAAGAGCGCAACTTTTTCCAGGTGAAGCATGACAAGATTCACACCATCTGGGAGATCGTCTGCCAGCAGCTGGAGGAGAAGAAAGCAGAGCTGCAGGACAAGAAACGGGAGATGGACGAGGCGGAGGAGAGGCATCAAGTGGAAATCAGGGTGCGAGGGGAGGAGGCTGGGAGGTTTTGGGAGTTCTGAGGAGGTGAGAGAAGGGGATAGAGGAGGAGAGGCTGGCCAGGAGCATCTCAACCAATATCCCAGCTCAAAGTGTCTTCCTGCTGAAGCCCCTCACCCGGTCTGTGGCTTCTCTTTAGGTTTACAAGCAGAAGGTGAAGCACTTGTTGTCTGAACACCAAGAAAACCTTGCTGAGCTGAAAGCAGAGGTCACACTGTCCAAGAAGCAGACCCAGGAGGAACACTGGGTCCAGGAGATGAAGCTGCAGGAAGACATACATTCCTTGCAAATGAAACTGAGGGAGCAGGAGCAGGCCCATGAGACACTGGTGAAAAACATGCTCCTGGTACGTCCCTGGCCGGGCTGGAGCTGCGTGTGAGGTGCATTTGCTGCAGGGGGAAGTGGTGGGGCTGCAGGCTGAGCCCCTCCCAGCCGTGCCATGTGAACAGGAGCCTGCCTCCCCAGCTCTCTCCATGGGGTGGGATGGGGTTTCCCACTGGCACTGGTAGCAGATGGACTCAAGATACTAGAAAATCAGCACAGGAACAGGGAGAAAGGATTCCTGGGGCACCTGCTGTGAACCCTGCCTCCCACAGCAGGGAACTGTGAGAGCGGGTGGAGAAACTATGAGCCACTGTTCGCATGGATAACATGGGATTGGTGCCATGGCAGGAGACTTTCCTAGGGAGCAGGAGGGAATCCCTCAGGATGTGTCTGACTCAGGATTTGGTTTTCTGCCTCTAACATATAGCTTCTCCCTAACAGAAACAAGAGAAGGAGATTACCAGGCTGCGCATGGACTTTGAGAGACAAGTGAGAGGTCAGGACCTGTTCATGGCTCCTGCATGAGCTCCATTTGTCATTGCCCTTGAGTTCTCCTGCACTGCCAGGCTCCCTGACAGAGCCTCAGGCAGAAAGGGGGCTGTTTTCCCCCTGGTTCTGGCTGGTCTTTCCCCAGTTCTTGCACCCTGTGCTCTGGGGCTGCCAGACCCCCAGCATCGCGTGAGCGTAAGTCTGGGTGCCTGTAGTGTGGGTGAAGGGTGCAGGCGGGGCACCTGTCGCTGCTCCAGGCGGTACCGCTGAGCACAAGTGCCGGGCTGTGCTTTTCCAGGCTGCAGGGTGGGCTGGCTGGAGGAGCCCTTGCAGAGTCCTTGCTCCAATCTCCTCCTCAGGGGACGTTTCAGGTTCTCATGGGCTGACTTGGAGCATTTCCATGCCCTCTTTCCAAGGATGCTATTTCTGGACTCTGCTCTCCATGGTCCCAGCGTAACTGCTCCACACACTGGTGGCAGCTGCAGTGACGCTGCTAATGGGTGTCTTGTCCTCGAGTAATGCCAGGGTGGCATGTGCTGGACCAGTGCTGGCTGGCAGAGCTGGGGTGCGTTATGCAGGGTCTCCAGAAGGTCCTCACTCAGCTGCCTCTGTGCTCCCCCAGATATCGAGGCCAAGTATACTGTAAAGATGCAAGTCCTGCGGGATGAGCTTGACTTGCAGAGGAAGCTGGAGATCTTTGAGGTGGAGGACAGGAAGAACAGCCATATCAATGAGATGCTGAGGAACCACAAGAAGGCTTTCAATGACATTAAGACCTACTATGATGATGTCACACACCAAAACCTGGAGCACATCAGCTTGCTGAAGGTACTGCCTGCACCAGTTGCCACAGCTTGCCTGGCCTGCAGTGTCACCCTTCCCCTAATGGGCAGGTCCTGTGAGGATTTCACCTGGATCTGGCAAGATTCCAGGTGGCAGTGTAGCTACTGCTGGTCTCTTGGGAGCTGTACAGCATTACACGAGCAAAGCTTTTATGCACAGGAAGTTATGTCTTGGCCAGCAGTGGGAGGGTGTCTGGATGGTGTGGGAAGCTCTGAGGAGTTGGGCAGCCCCTAGGAGTTGGCACTTGTGTTCCCAAGAACAGGATCAGGTGGAGGAGAGCAAGAAGAGAGAGAATCACTTGAGAAAGGAAAGGGCAGGGTTGCTGCTCCAGAACAAGCAGCTGAAGGAGATGTCGGAACAGGCCCAGCAGCAGGTGTCTGAACTGCAGAAGAAGTTGGCTCAATATGAGGAGAACAAGGACACCCGGAAGGTGAGTGGCCAGTCCTGGCCTTTCCCAAGTCACCCTGACTGTTTCCTGGAGGGAGTCAGCAGTGACCTCTGCTGCTCCACTTGGCCAGATCACCGAGCAAAGTTCTTTGAGTGATTTTCAGTTTAGCTGGCTGTTTATAAGATCTCAGATGGGACTTCCAGGGCTCTGGCAGCGAGAAGCAAGAGCAGCCCCTGCTGCAGAGGGACAAGTGGGTTGGTGTGGGTGCTGACTGTTTTTTTCTCACCCATATCTCTTTGGTGGTTGCTCTACTCCCTTGCCAGAATGTATCCCCCACACCTCCCAGAGAAACCCATGCTCTTTAACCATCCCTCCCCGTTTGCAGAACACTAAAGCCTGTCTGAAAGTCACCCAGAAGGAACTGAAGGATCTTCAGTGGGAACACGAAGTGCTGGTGCAGAGGTTCAGCCAGGTGAGAGCTGTGGGTGGGTCTGGGCGTTCCATTTCCCTCTCCAAACCCTGTCCCCTCTGCAGAGGGCTGGGCACAGGGGCTTAGCAGAGAGTTTAAGCTTAGCCGAGGGCTTTTTGAAATTCTAATCCAGAGCTGTGTGATAACTGCTGCTTCCAACAAAGCTTCTCACAGCTTTGGCATCTCCCATGGTCAGCAGACAAGCCTGGCCTTGTGTTTTGCTAAGCAATCATGCATGCTTCAGTGGTCTCCTCCTGGCCTGTGAGGGGCTGGCTGTGCAGCAGTTTTGGGGCAGAGCTGTGAGGAGAGATTGTCATGGGCCACTGCCCGCAGCCACAGCTTGTCCCCTCCTTCTGCCAGTGTTGGGGGTTCCTCCACTTGCTGCGTTGTAGCAGCTCAGGATGAGTCCTGTTGACTGAGTTCTTCCAGACTTGGCCTCTTCCCCCACCACTGAGCTCAGATAAATCTACTGAGGCAGGAGACAGCTCATTTGCAATTCGTAGAAATCCCCAGGAATATGAACATTGATCTGAGGCCTCGTTAACAACCCATCATTAAGGCAGTAACGTATTCAGTGAATTCAGAAGTAGGCTGTGGAGGAGAGATTGTGTCCTAATTAGGACACTTCTTAACTAGCTGTGAGCCAGGGCCTCGTGCCAGCCACGAGGAGGAGAGGAGAGACCCGTGTGAGCTGTCGGGCCCTCTCTGAGGTCTAAACCAGTGCAATCAGCCCGTTCTGCTGCTGGGACGTCCTGAACCCCGAGGGGAGGAGGAGGCAGGAGCGCAGGTGCTGAGGAGGTGCCGGCTGTGGAGCGAGGGAAGCTGTGCTCCAGCACCTGCGTTCCCTGTGGGCTGCAGATGCTGTGGGGGATGGCTGGGCTTTCAATAGAGCAGGCAGAGCCGAGTGGCCAGTCCTGTTTGCTGCTTGCCCTGGATGGCTGCCAGCCCAGGGCTTCCTGAAAGCGGTGTGAAGGCCTTGCTGTCTTTGGGAGCAGGTGCAGGCGGAGCGGGATGAGCTCTATCAGAAGTTCACCAAAGCCATTAACGAGGTGCAGCAGAAGACGGGCTTCAAGAACCTGCTCCTGGAGCGCAAGCTGAAAGGACTCCGCAGCATCCTGGAGAGAAAGGAAGTGGAGCTCAGCGAAGTCTTGGCAGCCTCCAACCTTGACCCAGGCGCCTTCTCATTGTTTTCGCGGAAGCTGGAGGTACCATGCGCTGCCGTGAGGCCCTGTGGAGGCTGCCCTTGGTGGGGAGAGGCTGCTCTGGGCTGAATGCAGACCTTGGAGTGTCTGAGTCCCCATAGCTGTAACTGCCATGTCACTCATTTCCAGCACTCCCAAGGTCACATGTGATGCTGCAGGGCACTTCAGCTCTCCCTCGGGGATGGAGCATATGCTTGTCAGAGTTTGGTACTGATCTCTCCCTCAGGCGGCGCCTGTTTTGAGGAGCAGGGCCTGAGGCTGAGCCGCTGCGTGAGCTGTGCTCACCAGCTCTGTGCTGCCAAACAGTCAGCTGTGTGTGGGACCCTTCAGCCAGCTGGGTGCTCTGTGCACGGAGAGTGACAGCCAGTGAACCTCACTCAGCCTCTTTGGCTGCAGAGAGAGCATAGACAGGTTCCCAGGGGCTCTGCAATGTCTGCTGTGCTAAAAATACATGTGCAGAAAGCCTCAGCACAGAGGCTCGGAGACCCACATTCCTGGAGCCTGCTGCAGCCGTAACTGAAGAAGCATCACTTGCTTTAGATTGGGTTGAGACACGGGGCACGTGGGTTTCATGCTCAGCTCAGCCACTGCACCGGTGCCCTCCCACTCATCCTGTGCCAGCCCAACCCCTTCCAGGTCCCCTCTGCAGTGGGTGGCAGTGAAGTGCATGGACATCCTCTTGCCAGGGTGCCCTGGGGGTGTGCACAGCAGCAGCCAAGGCTCTGGAGCCATAGGATGGGGCAGAAGATGTGTCACCTAGGAGCAGGTGCCACAGTAGTAGGAAGGAAAACACATTCCTGGGGAGGTGTCACGGCGTCAAGCTCTCCCGCAGCTGCTAGGGTCCTGGAATTCCTTTGCTCAGCTGCTTCCAGCGTCTTCCAGGGAGCCTCTCTCCCTGTAATTCCCCTGGTGCCGGCAGGGCGGTGCTGCCAGAGCAGGTGCTGCCACCACCCTGCCTTGCAGTGAGGCTGATGATAATGGCAGGTGGCATTGTGTTGTTGGTCCAGGAAGTCCCTTCCCCTCGTCTCCGCTTGGGGCTGGCTGTCCCTGGCAGTGCTGGATTGAAGGGGGCAGGGTGGTGGCCCCCTTCCAGGCCATGCTGCGAGCTGCTCCACTCCAGCCAGGCTCCAGAGCTACCTCTGCCACCGTGCAGCAGCTCCTCTGTGCGCTCTGCCGTGCTTCTCCCACCTGCAGCGTGGCCACCATGCCCCTGGGGCTGGGCAGCTGCTGCCTGACACACGGTTTCCCTTTGCAGGATGAGCTCGGTTCCAAGGATGACACCATCAAAGACCTGCAGCTCCAGCTGGCCCACGCCTGCAAGGTGAGGGAAGGGGCCGGGACTGCTGTCTCCCCAGGTTGGGGCTGGGGGCTGTTGGGTGGTGGCTGCAGCTTGGGTGGCGTGGAAGGGGGGGACCTTCTGCTCGAGGCCATGCATGGAGCACAGGAAAGGGAACTCGCAGCAGGCCAGCTGAGCTGCTTTGTGCCCTGTGCCAGGTAAGACGCAGCCCAGGCTGCAGTTTCCCCTTGTCCGCCCTGCGAAGGAAGGTGGGTTGGGATGCCCCGTTGCTGTGCAGGGAGTTGGTGCCTGGGTGTGGAGGGGCTGGGCTGGAGCTGGACTTCAAGCTGACTGTGGGTTGCTTCTCTTGTAGGCACACAATGACATGCTGCAGGCATTCAAGGGAAAGCTGACAGCCTTTGGGATCCCCCTGGACAACCTGGGCTTCAAGCCCTTGGAGAGCCCCGTGCTGGGGCAGGAGATGGGACAGGGCCCTGCAGGACTTGTTTCTGTTCCCAGCTGATGCTGGCCAGCACTGAGGGATCTGCTGTGCTAGGCACAGAGCCAGGCTGTGCTTCGTGCCATTAAACAGGTCCTAGCGAACCATTTGCAGGACGTGGAGGACCTGCCCACTCTTGCCTTGGGGGACACCAGCCACAGGCAGCAGCCAGGTGGTTCAGCTCTGACTGAGCGGTGCCAGTGCAGCCGAGGACCACAGCTCATCCCAGTGGGCTCCCAGCATCCCACCCGCTGGACCGGACCCCCCTGCCTCCCGCCCTGCCTGCAGGAAGGTGATTTTTTGAGACAAACATGTTGTTTGAAGCTTTAACAGTGTTGGTGGCATAGTTTTCTCCATCCCAGGGAGAGGACATGCATTTCCCCTAACTTCCACGGTACGTTGTGTAGGAGTAGGGGCTGATCAGCAGTGGGAGGTGCAGCTTCTGGGCTGGGTCGGTGATGGTGAAGACGACCTGGGGGAGAGCGAGAAGGCAGCGGCTGGGAACCCCCTCTGGTGGGGCTCATCTAGCCAGAGTCAGGCCCTGAGGGATGCTCTGAGCAGAGCCGGCAGCGCTGCAGGAGGGAGGCTGGGGCGTGCAGTTCACACAGGACACCCAGACCCTGGCTCTGGTCCCCCTGTGGTTTCAGCTGGATCCCGTGGCCCCCATCCCCTGCTCCCCATGTTCTGTACCTCCACAAAGGGGTAGAAGCTGACGTGCCCCAGTCCCTGCCAGTACGCCGCTGTCTCAAAGTGCAGCTTGTAGGTGCCGGCCTTGGCCTGTCCTGGAGCCAGGGGCAGCTGGCAGCGCCCATCCTTGTCCGTCCACCTGAAACCAGAAGGAGAAAGCGAACTGTGCCACGGTGGCTGTCCCTGGCTCTGCTGCCAGCAGCTTCCAGAGCAAAGGCTGGGCAGCCTCTCCTGGCAGCTGGCTGGTTCAGGGGAGCTGGGCAGCAGCATCCTTTGCCTGTTTTGCTGCTGCTGGCTCTCCTACCTCTGCTCCAGCTCCAACCACTGCAGCCCTGGCTCCAGCAGCTGGGCCAAGCGGATGGCGACGCCGGCTGCCGGCAGCCCCGTGGCCGTGTTCAGCACGTGGGTGGTCAGGGAGCCGTTCACCATCTCAGTCATGCCTTCAGCCTGGGGCAGAGGAGTGAGCAGGGCTGGAATGTGTCCAGCAGCACTGTCTGCCTCTCTCATCTGCTGTGCTACAGCCGCCAGTGCCACAGCCAAGCCCACCTGGTCACCCCCAGCCCCTCTCTGGAGGGGCCTTTGCCCAGCTTGCCTGTGTGCCCCCTCCCTGCAGCACCAGGCTGCATACGTGGAGTGGGACCAGCCCTTGCTGCCATCCCAGCAATGGACCTTGCTGCTGGAGAGGCACAACAGCGAGTGATGCTGCTTACCTGGCTCTCCTCCATCCTGCTCAACCAGGGGCCTGAGGCTGGTGGCACTGCACAAAAGTGCCCTGCCCAAGCCGCCTTGCCTGCTGCCTCTTCCCAAGGCGCTGGTGAGGCTGGATGCTGCTGTCCCAATGCAGAGCTGCACCAAGACTGGGCGCTCCTCCCTGGCTGGGCTGAGCCAGCGCAGGTGGCTTCACCCTGGGAGGTGCATCCAGGAACCCTGACGGCACCCTTGCTCCACCAGCACCATGGCCCATGGGCTGGTGGAACAGAGCCCAGTGGGATGTTGGGGCGCCAAACCAGGAGGAGCTGTGGCAGAGCTGCCATTCCAGCCTTGCCTCTTTCCCTGGAAAGCACCTGGAGTTCATTGATGCTGTGGTGGCCGGGTATGTGGGAGCTGCCAGGAACAGGCAATGGATGTGACCTTGGTCACGTCCTGCTGGGAAAAGTTGAAAGCCAGCCCATGATGCACAGGTAGATGCTTAGCTGCCACCACCAGCCTGGGAAGGACCCACGCAGGGGCCCAGTGCACGGCTTACTGCTCCCAGCATTCTGGATTCTGCTGGAAATGACTCCACGGCATCCTGAAGAGAAAGGAACTCGGCGAGGTCTTGGCAGTCTCCAGCCTTGACCTGGCTACCCTCTCCTTGGTCTCGTGGAAACTGGAGGTACTGGGCACTGTCGGGGGCCCTGTGGAGGCTGCCCTTGGTGGGCAAAGGCTGCTCTGGGGTGAGTGCAGACCCTGGAGCATCTGAATCCCTGTCCTACACAGCTGTAGCTGCCACATCACTCATTCCCAACACTCCCAGTGTCACATGTGTTGCTGCAGGGCACTCTGGCTTTCTCTCAAGAATGGAGCATACAGGTGTTGGAGTTAGGTTAGGAGGAAGTGGTGTATTATACTGATAATCTTAAATACAGTAAGTTTGGTTGTTTTATTTTTCTATAAATCTCAATAGCATTTTACTACTTGACATTCTACCTCAGGTTCTTACTTCCCTGGATAGTATTTTTTAATTACTCGTATTTTACATTGTAGAATTTCCTTAAAAAAAAGAGCTCCCAATTAGTAAATTGTTATATATGTACGTATAGAATCATAGAATCGTAGAATGGTTTGGGTTGAAAAACTTCTAAATGCAACAGAATGGCAGCCTGTTCTGCAGCATCCAACTACTCCAGTTTTAATCTTACCCCTTCCAGGCAGAGCAGGAGATGCCACTACTGCTCTTGAGAACCCCTTCCTTTAAAAGATTTGCTCTGTAAGGAAAAAGCAGATGTGTCTTTTCCTCTGAGAGTGGTGAGGCACTGGCCCAGGTTGCCCAGAGAAGTTGTGGCTGCCCCATCTCCAGAGGTTTCCAAGGCCACGTTGGATGGGGCTTGGAGTAACCTGATCCACTGGGAGGTGTCCCTGCCTGTGACAGGGGGATTAGAATCTTTAAGATCCCTTCCTACTTTCCAGCGGGGTCCTTTTTTGAAGACAAGGTATTTCCTGGTCTAGAAGACATTAAGCCTGTGCTTCGGGGTTACTTTTTCCTATGTGCATTCTCATTATTTGCAGACCAAGGGAGAGATGTGTTTGCAGTGTTTTACCACTCCTGTGTTGGCTGGTAGAAATACAGCGTCACTCTCTCCTTATTTGTGTTTAAATCATCTCTAGTAAAATACTGTTAAAATTGAAAATACACTGGTATTCCCTGGCAACTCTTAGACGCTTGCAAATCCATGAACGAGACCAGCTTTCAAAGAGGTAAGTTTTCATATTTTGTTCACATGGTAAAACTAAGTTCTATCCCAAATGTTTAATTTTAAACATGCTAAGTAAGTGTTTGTTAGGGTCGGGGCTTGAACAAGGGTCACATAGACTCTGATCTAGGTTTTCTTATCAGTAGGGAGTGCTGCAATGCTGCTGCCGAGGAAAATGAACTCTGTTGAGAAAGCAGATGAAAAGACAGCAGTCCTGACTGCTGGAAGGGCGCAAGAAGAGTTTCAGGAGTTGGGGAGAAGAAAGCAGCAGTGATGGTCAAAAATGAGCCAATTCTGTGAAGTGAGGTCCTCACCCCATTTTTGGTAAAACACCAAAACCGGGGAAGCTCTCATTGTTTCTTTTTGTAGGAAAACCTCTTTGCGAGACTCACACATGCAGAAGAACTTCATATTCCCAGTAGTATGTTTTTTTCAGAAACAATCTCCACAGCAGTCCTACAAAATGCTGTCAAAAGCCAGGGTTGGGAACTGAAACTCTTCTTTCTCCTTGACACATAGACTCAAGTTGGATGCTGGTTCTATAGCACATTATCATTGTCCCATCTTGAGATAGCTTGTGCTCCATGGGCAAGCAATTAACCACTACTTTCTGTCCCATAAGGGCTACACCCCTTCTCCTGCTGTTTTTTCTGTCTTTTCGCTGTCTTTTCTCTGAGTCTCTCCAGTTTTGGCAACAAAATTAAAATCTCAGGATTTTTCTCAACTTGTCTTAACTTTGGAAATTGCTTCCTCTATTTCACAAGTAAGGAAAGGCGTCTGCACCCAAAATTTTGTCTTTGTTTTCCGTATTCTATGTTAATTACTACTTCAAAATTAGCTTTTATAAGCATTACCTATGAACTTTGTGAAAAACAGCTGAGGGGTAAGATGAAAGGTGGGCAATGGCAAACCTGTTGTGAGTGTAGCAGAGGGAAGAGATAGGAAGGGTTGTCTTGCTTAAAGGTCTGAATGAATTTTAAAGCAGCAGTGTACAAGATTGTCTGGAAAGTAGCCTAACTAGCTCTTAGATGAGAAGCCTAATTATGCCCAATTACCTCTTTGGTGGGAAGACTTTGGTGTTCTTGCTTTTATGTCAGCTTTAGTTCCATTTGATAAATAAGTAAATCGTAGCAACCAGTGCTCACGTTACCATTTTCTGCTCATGAATTTGTAAAAATTCATAAAAATACAGCTGTGCATTCTGTTCTTTATGCTTTTGTAAAGAAGTGTAAAAGATACACATTTATGTTGTGTTGTGTCATATACCATACGTATATTGAGCTTGATTTCAGCTCTGCCAGGCAGTTTTATGCTCATACTGCCCTGAAAAGTCTGAAGACAAAACTGGCAACTTGGTTTATTATTTCTGAAAAGAGAACAGGGATTTTCCAGAAAAGTTGGAACACCTCCTGTCTGTGCCATTAACTATTCAGAGAACATTACTCATATTTCTTAATTTTATATGATGGTATTTATAGTGTGGAAAGTGCATTCTAGGAGTCGGTGTTCCTGATGTGGGTAACCACGAGATGGCAGCATGGATTAAACCTAGGTGGACTCAAAAGTGACCTGCTGGCTTTTGCTCACAGTGATCAGCCACTCTGCCGGCTTTGGCTGTGGTAGAAAGTACTAGAAGGATAATACTGATCCTACTGTCACCCTGGGTGTGAGCAGCATAGTTGTATTTAAACATCATAGTCAAACGTAGGTCGAAAACACATATATTTTACCAGCCCCGTTCAATGTCTTTATCAACGACCTGGATGAAAGCATTGAGTGCACCCTTAGCAAGTTTGTGGATGACACTAAGCTGGGTGGAAGCGTGGATCTGCTGGAGGGTTGGGAGGCTCCAAAGGGATCTGAACAGGCTGGACCGCTGGGCAGAGACCAATGGCAGAAGGTTTAACAAGGCCAAGGGCCGGGTCCTGCACTTGGGGCACAACAACCCTGAGCAGCTACAGACTAGGAGAAGCCTGGCTGGAAACTGCCTGGAGGAGAGGGACCTGGGGGTGTTGGTTGACAGCGACTGAACATGAGCCAGCAGTGGCCCAGGTGGCCAAGAAGGCCAAGGGCATCTTGGCTCGGATCAGAAACGGCGTGGCCAGCAGGTCCAGGGAGGTTATTCTCCCTCTGTACTCGGCACTGGTGAGGCCGCTCCTCGAATCCTGTGTTCAGTTCTGGGCCCCTCACCACAAGAAGGATGTTGAGGCTCTGGAGCGAGTCCAGAGAAGAGCAACGAAGCTGGTGAGGGGGCTGGAGAACAGGCCTTATGGGGAACGGCTGAGAGAGCTGGGGGTGTTTAGCCTGGAGAAGAGGAGGCTGAGGGGTGACCTCATTGCTCTCTCCAACTACCTGAAAGGAGGTTGTGGAGAGGAGGGAGCTGGGCTCTTCTCCCAAGTGACAGGGGACAGGACAAGAGGGAATGGCCTCAAGCTCCACCAGGGGAGTTTTAGGCTGAACATTAGGAAAAAATTTTTCACAGAAAGGGCCATTGGTCACTGGAACAGCTGCCCAGGGAGGTGGTTGATTCACCTGGAGGTATTTAAGGGATGAGTGGACGAGGCACTGAGGGACATGGTTTAGTATTTGATAGGAATGGTTGGACTCAATGATCTAGTGGGTCTTTTCCAACCTAGTGATTCTATGATTCTAATGGTAGACAGTTTGGTCTCAGGTACTTCTGTGGCATTAGTGCCAGATTCACGCCACTTTCTTTTCTCTACAGACTCTTTTTGTGTCTGAAGCGAAGACCTAAACTTAAGTTCAGACCTAAACTTAAGCCCTTCAGTTCCTGGTAAACACCTAACTAGGAGTGATGAGCGCTTTGGGGAAGGAAGCTTTGGTCATTTTTAATCAGTACACTGCAAATTGCAATTACAAGATTCAGCTCCCTGCTGAACTGCGAGGGGCGCAACTGTTCTTGGTTTTGAAAGCTAGAAGACAGAATTATTTTAGCTGAAAAATAAATAGATCCATATCATCCCAGCAATGGATCACCATATGCAAACCCAGGAATTTTTATTTCCAAGTATAGCCGGATCATTCAGTTGTCCCATTATACAGTAACTGAACACAAACATTTCCCCAACATTGCCATCAAGGCTGGATGCCCAGGCACAGGAATGGAGCAAAAGAAATATGGGGCTTGAAAGCTCAGCCATTACATAAAAAAAGAAAATAACGATTTTTCCAGAATAATGCTCTTTTTATTCAGCTTCCATTTATATCTCCTTTTCCATTGCAGTGCAATTGCTCCCTGTGGTTTCAATAATGTTCGGCTGTGGTCTGTGAGGGGTTTGAGCTCTGCTATCTGGTCCCAGTCCTTTGGCATTCTGTTTGCTTCAACCTACACACGCCTCCTCTCTCACATAAAGCATGGAATTCATTTGAAAAGCAGACTTGCATTTCTTCAGCCTGCCTTGTGGTTGAACCTCCAGGGCCCTTGGAGAGTGACCCTGTGCTGCTGAGAAAGCTCTCGTGAGCGCAGTTGGGGTTCCTGTGTTACTTGTCCTTGCAGAGCACATCCATGCATGCACTTTTACACACATATGCAAGCACTTCTGTCCTGTTTTGCTCTAGTAAACAGTTTTCCACTCTGCAGCCTGCAGAGAGTAGGTGCAGAAAGCAGCTTTTCTGCCTTTAGAATTTGTTACTCAGAGGATTTCTGCACAAACGAAAGATCCAGTGACTTATCTTTCTGCTGTTCTTCAGAGTGAATGAGCTGGTAGCCCAGCAGGTCCATAGCATCTTTGCACACATTTTGCACTTTCTGTATTTTTTCAAAGGGAAGGGCATCCCTCCAGGCCTGGGATACTCTCAACGCATCTCTGGACTCAATATCAAAAGCCTGTGTACCTTGTCCCTTCCCATGGGTGACGTTGTGCACCCAATTCTGAAGTTCTGGTGTGAAATGGAGTTCTGCGAACTTGTACATCTGAGCAGCCTTTGCCAGCGGGTCTCTGACGATGTCTTCATAGCGAACCAGCAAGTAGCGGTCTCTCATGAAGCTGGGAATGAGCTGAGTGCCTGCCTTGTAAATGTCGACATGGCTTTTGCAGATCACTTGCATTGCGTTGTAGGGCTCCATTTCTTTCGTTGTCCTCTGGGACCGCACAACAATGTTGCTGTCACGTTTCAGCTCAAATTCTGACTTCTCTCGGGACCTGAACACAGCCCGAGGATCACGTACCAAGTGAATGATTTTAAGGTTCAGGGATGGATCAGTGAGAAGCGGGTAGAGAACTTTCAGGTCAAAGAACCGAACCTCCTTGATGACGATATGGCTGTAGGTTTTACAAGCTTCCTCCACCTTGCTGAATGGGTATTTGCTACACATCGTTTTGCAGTTGCGTGCACTGATAATGTCTTTGCGACTGAACATGTCGCAGGCAGGGGGGGAGCACAAGGCTCGGCTTGTCTCCCACTGAAATAAATCAGACTTTTGCTTCTGGCTAGACATGTAAATATCAAACACAGACATGTCACACAGAAAGGCCGACCTGACTAGGTCTCGCACTGCCAGTTGTAAGACTTCAGCACTGTTCTGGTGCATCCTAACCCACACATGCCATGCAGGCTCCATCAGGTAGAAGACACTGGGGTGCTGGCTGAAGATTTGTCCAGTGAAGGAAGATCCTGACCGCCAGGAGGAGAGAATGAGGATGTGGACCGGAGAAGATTTGTTTTCCGTGACGGCATTGTTGCTGCAAGGTTGGAATTGGAAGTGGATCAAAAGGAAGGACAGAAATGCCAGCAACAGGAGCACTGGCACCCTTCTAGACTTCATCACGTTTGCGAGGGACCTGCAGAGACAGAGAAAGTTCAGCATCACAAGATCGTGAATAAGGCAGGATGAGGCACATCAGACTCCTGCCAGTCCCTCTGCAGGCTCAGGGTTTTGGAAAGCTGCCACGTTACCCGTGATACTGTGACAACTACAGCACAAGGTGTCTTTGGGAAGGACATAAATCCTACAAGGATGAAAGTTTTCTGCAGCAAGAACACTGTTTGTCAGTAAGACGTTCTAATACAGTCTTAGAAATTCACTGGAAAACTTGTCTGCACTTCTATCAAAGTTCAGGAGTTAGGTCACTGTATCAGAATATGTCAGCAAGCACAAATCTGTACATAGTGTAGAAAATCGCTGCAGAAACGACCCTGACAATTTTTATGGAGGAAAAATGAAATTAAGAGTTTTTATGGAGAGTTCCACATTGTTACTTTTAAAGTCCTGCTCTGACCATTGTTTACAGTTATTTTTATGCCAGAATGCTGTAAAAATACACTGTAGGCCTCCATTTCTTTTGCTTATATTCTTTCTGGAATTTCAGGAAACATTTATTGTCATCACAGGCAAAAGCTCACATACCACAGGAAGTAATTTGGCCCTATAATAAATCCAAGCTCAACAATATCTCCTCAACAATCAGAGCATCCTAGGCAATTTTACTAGAAAGGAAAGGCCCACAAGGGTTCATCTCATCCACCTCCGTGTGCTCCCCTCCAGCCAAGCCTGACTGTGACTTGAAGCCAGGTGGGTGCCTGCAGCACTGGCCACCCCGGAGCCTTACAGCTTTGAATCATAGAATCATAGAATCACCAGGTTTGAAGAGACCCACTAGATCGAGTCCAACCATTCCTATCAATCGCTAAACCATGTCCCTCAGCGCCTCGTCCACCCATCCCTTAAACACCTCCAGGGAAGTGACTCAACCCCCTCCCTGGGCAGCCTCTGCCAGTTCCCAATGACCCTTTCCGTGAAGAATTTTTTCCTAATGTCCAGCCTGAACCTCCCCTGGCAGAGCTTGAGGCCATTCCCTCTCGTCCTGTCCCCTGTCACTTGGGAGAAGAGCCCAGCTCCCTCCTCTCCACAACCTCCTTTCAGGTAGTTGTAGAGAGCAATGAGGTCTCCCCTCAGCCTCCTCTTCTCCAGGCTAAACACCCCCAGCTCTCTCAGCCGCTCCTCTTGTTCTCCAGCCCCCTCACCAGCTTCGTTGCTCTTCTCTGGACTCGCTCCAGAGCCTCAACATCCTTCTTGTGGTGAGGGGCCCAGAACTGAACACAGGATTCGAGGAGCGGTCTCACCAGTGCCGAGTACAGAGGGAGAAGAACCTCCCTGGACCTGCTGGTCACACCGTTTCTGATCCAAGCCAAGATGCCATTGGCCTTCTTGGCCACCTGGGCCACTGCTGGCTCATGTTCAGTCGCTGTCAACCAACACCCCCAGGTCTTTTTCCTCCAGGCAGCTTTCCAGCCAGACTTCTCCTAGTCTGTAGCACTGCACAGGGTTTGCTCGCTGCTTTTGTGCTTTTGCTCCGAATTCAGGTTGCTGTGCACATGCAGAGCAGCTGCCTCCCTGCTAACTCCGCCGTAGTGTGAATTATGGCCCAGCCAGCCACAATGCGGACACCACTTCCCTCTGTGTGCTCACCACGTTATCTTCCATGGTAATGCAGGAATGTTCCCAATCAAAATTTCCCTGACCTCCTCCTTACGCCTCAATTTCCTTCTTCATCAAAGCTTTCAAACTAATTTGCATGGAGGAGCCTCCTCTCACGATTTCAGTTCCTGGAGCAATGATGTTTAGATTTCCAGGTAACCCATTAGGTAATTAGCTGCTGCTAACTAACTAGGGGCAGAACCCCTCTGTCCCTGTATGTGCATAAAACGGCTTGTTTTTCTAATCTAACTGCTGTACATTAATTTTGAGCTTAGGGTTTCTAAGGCAGCAATTATAATTTCTCAAAGCCAGGATAATCCCTAGCGTGACTATTGCAGCAGGTGCTACCACGATATGAATTTTATTTTAGTAATGTCTTGCAAGGATGGGGCTCTACATTCAGTGAGGGACCACGTGCTTCTGGTCTCCTGGAAAGAAACTCCCTGATTTTTTTTTTTTTGGTTATAGAAATGGGCAAGAAGCTGATTCAGGTCAACATTTGGACCAAGCCTTAGAAGACCTGCAAACAAAGACTGTTGTAAAAACAAATTATATATCAGCTTCTTCCTTGCCAATGAATTCAGCAGTGTTTACCAAAAGTCCCAGCTTCCGAATGAACTTTGATGATATCACCTCCATCTGGCACCATTAATGTCATTACTCTAACTCCTGGCAGAATTCCTGGATGATAGCCAGAAGCTCTTAATTGAAAAAACCTCTGTTGAGTAGACTTGAAAGTTAACATTAAGATATCCAAGCAGGTTTAAAACCACGTAAATCATTATTTCTCTGGAAACTTGTGTATGAATAGTCTGAGTCAGAGAGAATGGATTCAGGGTTTTTAGGAAGCAAATGTGCACTTTTATCTCAAATCAAACCAGGGTGGGACAGCAAGGTATTCTGAACATGTCATAAAATAAGCAGACCATCCCTGTGACTCGGTGTTTTCCAGAAAAATGGCCTCGTGAGGCCACAGCTTCAACAGCTTCTTCCCTTATACAAGAAGTAGTGAGGGTTGTTGGCCTGACCAGTGTGTTCCACAGGGAGGGAGAAGGACTGAAGTGAGTTGTTTGTGCCTGGTGAGGTGGAGCAGAGGAGCAGCAAAGAGCCGTAGAGGTTCTATGAGGCATTGCCTAATATGAAAGAAATACTAATTACCTGACCGTATTTTTCACCACTGTATTTTTTGATCATGGCAGCTGAACTCAGGTCTTAAGCTTTTCACCATATTTTCTCTACAGCAAACATCAAGAGTCGTAAGTGATTCAATTAATTTGTGAAACATCAAGCTCTCACAGAGCAGCAGAGTAAAGATCAGCCCAGAACAACTGAGACAACCTCAGCTGCAGAAAAACCAACAAAAAAAAAGCACATTGTTACTGTCTGCTGGCAGAGAGATGAGCTAGGATTTGGCTGAGAGCAGAAAGAATCTCAAGGCACCAAGGATGAAAAACAAACTACTGAAAAATATGCCTATCCAGTGCCACCACATTGAAGTCTCCCACAGCACATGTATGAGAACGCAAAGAACTGGGATCTACCTGATGAGCAGCTGGAGTCTCAAAAAAAAATTGAGAGTTTTAAGCTTCTCAGAAACACAGGGGCCTTGGAGAAGCTTGACCCTGGCAAAGAAAAAGCAGTATAGAAAGCAGCAAACAGCCCAAGGGAAACACACCCATCAAACACACTGTAAGCGTGGGCAGCATGTCCCCAGGGTACAAAGTTGCTGAACCCACGCGTAGCTGAGAGGGTACAGCCCAAAATGCCTGTAACCGAGTGCTTTATGCACCTGTCCCCCTTCCAGACCTATACAGACCCCTGACTGCTGTAGTGGCAGTAAAGTAGCAAAGAGAATCTGGTGCCAGAGAAGCCCCAGACACTGATCTTTCATCACACTGATGGTTGCTCACAGTTTTATCAAATCCTTCTCCAGTTTGGCCCGATAATTAGAAGTAGCACCTGCCCATTCAAAGGACAACAGACAGCATGACTGTCACTAGTGGGAAATGCTGAGAAGGGACACTGAGAACACAGTCTGGAGAAGCAAGAACTACCCTTTTAAGCCAGATCAACACCTTCTTTCTGCAGGAGGAATCATGTAGCAATTTCACAGAATCACTAGGTTGGAAAAGACTCACCGGATCAGTGAGTCCAACCATTCCTATCAAACTTCTCCTATCAATTTACTGGCATCCATATATTTACAGTGTTTTACAAAACTTATCTCCCAGTTCAGGCTGCTGGACATGAGCAATGAATACAGTCCTGGGCACCAGTGCATCCGCAGCAAATACCAAGAAATGGCAGAAAATCTCACCTTAACAGATCCTCTGGGAGCGCCACCAGATCTTGTTCAAGCAAAGCTGCCCTCACACCCATATGCTGCTGTGGTACACGCTCCTCCAGGCAGCCGCGTGAGATGCTGTGTTTTCATGTGCTGGCACGCCACCTTCATGCCAGGCTCTTATATATATACACACCTGTCCTCCACTCTCACCTATAGGTGTGCCTGCTCCCTCCTGTCCCCTTCATTTGTGTATGTCTCAGCTCCAAGACTGGCTACCCTACAGTGCCCGCCTACTTTCACAAGCCTTAAAATAGAGATCTCCACCCTGCTCCAAGCAGCCACGCATGGGAATGGCAGTTTCTTTCAGGGGCTCAAGTGACCGAATGCTTCTAGGAAAGCAGAAGGGCCAGAAAATTCATGGAGATGATTAAGAGGTGTTTTTACGTTGAGCCCTACGGCGAGCCCCAGAAGAGACTGCTCTCTGTAAGAGGAGGAACAGGGATGTCTGTGGTGTCAGGGCAAAGGACACGCAGGGATCTTTGCTGCAGGGAGGACCAGCTCGCCACCAGGACTGCAGAGATGGGGCAGAGATGGGGCAGAGCTGCCTGCCCTTGTTCTGGCTGCTTGCGGTGTTATCAGGAGATGCAGAGCCACTTGAAATCTTTTTAACTCTTTTTGGTCTGTGCCTCGCTTGAGTTAAAGGTTTAGGGGCTGGTAAAGAAAATTGTGTGAAAGGAGAAACTGTGAAAGGAGCAGCTGGACTTGGGCTGTTAATGATTCACGAGGGTGCTGGGGCTGCAGCAGGGGCTGTGCCAGGTAAAGTAGTGAAGCAGGGCAGTGCTGGGTGCAACAGAAACACATGGTGTCCTGCAACCATGCAGAAATAATCGCTTTGGATCATTCCTGTTCCACGTCTCATCATTTCTGTCACACCGTCTGCAGAGGTGGAGATGTTCTTATGATGGTGTCCCCTGTCCCCAAGGGTCTCTCTGAGCTTCTTGGAGGGCAAGTGGAGTACCGGAGACAGCAGAAGTGAAAAGTCTGGGCAAGGCTGGTCCTTCCAGCAGGAGAAAGAATCTCAGTGGGGCAGGTCATGTCCCTTTACACTTGTTGCATTGCAAACACAGATGGTCAAGCTCTGGTAACCCTGGGCTGAGAAACAAGGTGAGAAGCTGGCAGTGGCCCAGGTCGGGCCCTGCAGCATGCAATGGTCTGTGCAACCTGGATTCAGCTACGTGTTCCTGTGCCCTGCGCCAACACTGTTTGTGGGAAGGATTTAAGTTTTGCAAAGCTCGTTTGTGATGATCACAGCACTTGAGTGGCTCTTCCCAAAACCTTATTCCTGCCTGACCAATGGCTCTACGAACAGAGATGTATCAAAACTCCTGTTCCACCTGTATGTAGTTTGCCCAGTGCTGGTCCTTTGGCACTGATACGCAGGCTTCGTGAGAGCATGAACACTGCTGGACAGTCCTCTAGTCCCAGTGCTGAGCAGATTTTTGCAGCTGCAAGTTCTAACTACTTGGCTGAACTACTCAGAAGGCAGCCTCTTTGGCATAAGCAGTTGCACAGAGGAGGAGAATGTATTCTTCTTCAGACGAGGCTTGGGAGGGCATGTTGTTCTGGCACACTGCATTTCCTGAACCCTGCACATTGTGGAAAGTGAAAGGAATGCTCTGGCTCCTGAATGATGAATCTTTCTGAGTGCCTGACTCACGGAACAAAGCGGAAGCATATGGCAATCAGCCATTGCTTAACGGCAGCCAGGTCCTTGTGCACCTTGCTTCCACCTTACACGATGGCCGATGACATTTCTGCTTTCTATCCTCCTTCCATGCTAAAGGTGTTTTCTAGGGACTGTTTTCTGGAGAAAAGTGAGCCCTGTGAACTGCCTGTGCAGCCAGAGTTGCCATTCCTTCTATCCCGAAGAAGCAAGCAGCAGGTACATAGAGCACATCTGACCCAGTGCAGCAGCAATCGAGTAGGCTAAGGAGTCACATCAGACGTATGGACTAGAGGAAACTCCTCAGTGCTGACACTGGAGAAGCCTCCCTCCCTGAGAGTGTGTCTTTGACAGTCTAACGGGAGGAACAGCCATACCTAGGGCAGTGGAACCAGCTCAGTTGAAAAGTTTGACCAACCCCATGTCCTGTCTTCTACCATCATCATGAGCGGATGCCAAGGAAGAGAAGAAGCACATTTCCTTCCTAGGTGCTCTCCTGGCCTGCTGCAGACTCTGGAGTACATGATTCACCTCTCTGGATGTAGGTGTCTAAAATAAGCTAGTGAGCGATGCCCTAGAAGTTCTTGTTCCTTTCTGTTGGCTGTGATAGGACTGATGTTTGTGAGTAGACATATGCATGGAAGCTGTCTAAAGTCAGTTGACATCAAGCTAGTCTTTGCATTTCACCACACCTAGATTTTTTTCTATTCACTTGTCCAGTCGTGTTTTGAACTCACAGCTACTTTTGGCATCAACAGCATTCCCTGGCAATGAGAATATGTTCACCTGCATGTTGTGAGAACTACTTCCCTCTGTTTTGAACCTGACATAAAAACTGTTTGTAATATCATAACTTTTTTCATCATGAGAAACAGTAATTTCTCCCTATTCACAGTCTTTAACCTACACAGGATTTTAGCATCTGGTCTTACATGCCCTGTAGAACACAACTCATCTTATACAAGGCTGATAGCTAAAGCAGCTCAGGGGAATCATGCTGGAGAATTCTTGGTCTCTTTCCACTGATTGCATACGCTAAGTCAGAGGAGGAATAGTAGGAATAGTAACCCTGGAGCCATCTGTCACATGCAAGGTAGATCACAACCCTGTGCAACATCCCAGGGGACTCAGATTGATGAAAGGCTTTCACACGTTCTGCATCCTTCTCCCCTTTCCTTCAGTACCTCAACTCATCTGCCTCGAGAGCCCTGCCCTTGGGAGCACCGTCCTTGGAGATTGCAATGTTTATTCACGGACAGGATTCCAGGCGGAGAAGAAAGGGACATTCTCTTCTAAAATTTGAAGGGAAGTTGCTGTCTTGCAACATCCTTTCTGGCTCAGTTCACAACATTGACCTTAGGAAAACGTTTAGACACTCAAACACAAGGACTGACACGCTGCCACTTTTTCTTGCCTTCCTGGCAGGAAGGCAGATTTAGATGACTACGGGCTTCTTTCACCTGTTTGTTAATATTTATTTAGAGAGATCAGTTATTTCCTGGTGTGACACTACACCAGAGGTGTGTTATGGGATGGCTCCCATTTCCTGCATCTTAAGGGTACGGCATCGAGGAGCTGCCCTGAGAGTCAATGCCGTGACTATGCACGGGTGAATCTTTGCCACAGAGAGAAACCTCCTTTGCAAAGCAGAGAGAGTTCTGGTGTTTTCTAGCTGTACCGGAAAGATGGAAGTTTATGGCTCTGCAAGGCTGAGTGTGACAGAAAGCTACAAGGTGGCTACTCACACAAAAGTCATGCATGATCTACTGTAAGGATCACTGGATTCTGAGTACAGCTGCACTTTTATGTTTTGAAACGCACAGGGAAAACCCTGCTTCTTGCAGAAAAGAAACTTGACAGTAACCTTCTGAAAAAAAGAAGTCTGTATATCAATTGCTCATCACTTTCAAAGGGATGAAGGCAACAGAGCAGAAATCTGACATTCAGAAAGAGCAGGTTTTTTTGGCAGGGATGCTGTATACAGGCACTCTGGTTGCTTTAGAAATTAATATTTAAGAGGATAGAAAGGAAATGCAGCCAGCAGGCAAGGACCAGAATGCATAGGAGCAGAGGTGCCATGTCTGTGGTAAATGACAGTCAGAGCAAGTTCCTACCGAACCGGAGCAGAACATGTGGCTTCTGGAACAAGAGAAGATGAGACAAATGACTGGTGTGATGTCCTATATGAGACAACTGTCCAGGGACAGGCTGGTGTGCTTCTGCACTGATGGTGCTGTGGCCTTTTGCCTTATGTCTGAGATGAGTTATATTTTGATTTGGAAGCAGTTTGAGATAAACAGACTTGTTTGAATTGGCAGAGGGGCACCCAAAGTTGCAGTAGGCTTGCAGTTATGGTATCTCTGTAAATACTTCTTTTGCAAAAGAGCTGAATTACCCTTACAAGCAAGGAACCTTTCTACTGTCATTCAGCAAATACTCTGTGAAACACACTGGAGCAGAGAGACTGGTAAGAAACAGCAGTGACAAGAGGTTGATTAACACATAAACCCAATAGCTAGAAACTATAAATTTGCAAAACACATTATCAATAAACTGCGTAACTGAACTTCCATGTGAAATCATTCACATGTATGGAAAAAACTGAGGTTAAGTATAGCAATAGGTTAAAAATATTCTTCAGATGAAGAAACTATTTTTTTGCAATTTCACTGTGGCAAAGGAAGGGGAAGATAAAAAAAAAGAAACAGTGGAGCCTAAAATATCAAAGCAAATGAAAATGTTTGTTTCTTGAACACAGCCTGGGAAAACGAGGTTGTCTGCCAGCGCTCACATACAAAGAAGCTTTGCTCGGGCACCTTCCCCTGGGGTCCTCCTCCCCATCCCACTCCCAAGCGATACTTGAGCCTCACCTGAACTCCATGGTAGTCGAGACCCTGGTTCACCAGGGGCTCCGCGATCATCCCCAGGCTGCCTCCCTCAGCTCAGTGCAGACCACACCGTCCCACCGCAGGTGCATGGGGAGGCTACACGGTGGTGGAGAGCAGGCTGGCTCAGACAGGCTCTGGTGGCCAAGAGCCATGGTCCCTTGGAAGGAGGACACCTGGGGACTGTGGCAGGCAGCAGCCCCATGGGGAGCAGTCAGGGCTGCTGGAAGAGAGCTGCACCCCGGTTCCTGAGGCACCTGGTGTAAGCTGATGGCCTCGCTGCAGGCAGGTGTGCTCTGGCCCAACCCTGCAAGGTGAGCTGTGGGTGGGCTGGGCGCTGCCGCCGGCCGCTTTGGAACCTGAATACTTCTACATTTCACCTTAATTTGCCCACAAGCTTAGCACAAAGCACCTCCAAATGGAGCTTCAGGTAGTCTGTAGGGCTGGTAGGGCACTCTAGGCTACACCCACACTGTGATGAAAAGCATATAATGCGTGAAAAATTTTACTCGTACATTTGCGGTTTAATGCTAGTTTGCTGTTGCAGCAGAGAAAACCTAGGTGTGTTCAAAAGGCAGTGCTATGTTTGGAAAAGATGGAAATAGAGGATGTGGTCTTGAGAAATCTAAATAGCCTAAGATTTATGAGCTACATGCACCTGTGTCTGGCTCTTTCAGCATCCCTAGCCAAATGCTGCTGGGCTAAGAAGAAACAGAACAGCGTTAATCATTGCAGAATATTTGCAAGTTAACAGACAGGCTGCTATGAAAAGAAAGGAGTCCATGAAGGGAGAGGCACCTGAAAGGAGCAGCTTCCTTGAAAACTGGGAACTGGTCTTTAGTAATGGGAATTAAAGCCACAGAGCCCAAGATGTGGACAAGAGTTCAAGGAGACAGACAAAACCTGACAGCCGTAGGAGATGCGAGACAGCAAAACAATGCAGCAACATCATAGAATCATAGAATCACCAGGTTGGAAAAGACCCACCAGATCATCAAGTCCAACCGTTCCTATCAAATACTGAACCATGTCCCTCAGTACCTTGTCCACCCATCCCTTAAACACCTCCAGGGAAGGCAACTCAACCCCCTCCCTGGGCAGCTGTTTCAGTGCCCAATGACCCTTTCCGCGAAAAATTTTTTCCTAATATTCAGCCTAAACCTCCCCTGGTGGAGCTTGAGGCCATTCCCTCTCGTCCTGTCCCCTGTCACTTGGGAGAAGAGCCCAGCTCCCTCCTCTCCACAACTTCCTTTTAGGTAGTTGTAGAGAACAAAAGGTCTCCTGACCCCAAAAGGAGCCTAACACACCACCCTACTTATTATTTATCAATGTCTTATGCAGCTCAGGTTATTTGGATTTGTTTGGAAGTCTAGTATCATGAAATCCCTGAAGTCATCTGCCAGTCACCCAGTGCCCCAGCTTCTCTCACTTTCTTTTTGTTATGGGATTGCTTTCTTTGAAAGGAGAGGGTGTAGCAGGGACGCTCAGCTGATGTGTCAATGACCTTTTCATTCGCTGCTCTCCTCCTCATATAGATACCTCCCCTCTAAGGAGTACTGGTACCCAGACTTTGTCCTGGACAGGGGAAAGGGAGGCAAAGAGATGCCTACAGAACCTGGATTGAGGTCTGGTGTACTGTAATCTCGAGCTAGCTCTCTTTTCCCATTGAGGCGTAGGCAGAGCTGACCTCTGGATCCCAATTCTATGGGAGGACAGGTGAACAGAGCTGTAGATGATGATTCAAGGCACTCCCCAAATTACCCTTCTGTCACTTCTAGAAACAGCTCCCCAAGCAACTCACCCAATCCGATGGTCTGATGGGCGTTGTGTCCTCTGGACAGCACGGTCACTCCTTCTGTTTTTGTGTGATGAACAGACACTGGACCACCAGTTCCTGATTGTTTTATGGAACTGTCATTCAGCAGTCAGTAACTGTGGCCCTGCCGGTGCCTCACCAACACCCTGTACAGTATGAGTGTTATCTCCTCTGGACTGCACAGGCACTCCTCCTGCTTCTATGGAATTAACAGACACCAGGCCATCAGATCTTTATTACTTTATGGAGTTGACGTATTCAGCAATCAGTAACCTTGCCACCGCTGGCGTGTCCCGAAGAGCCTGTACAGTATGAGTATTTTATGAGGTACCACTTCCTTCTGCACTGGAGGAAGAAATGTCCGGCTGCCCCAGCCTTGAACACCCAGGCACCAGCATCTGGCATGTCTTGCTCCAATCCACGGGGCAGGATCTGCGGGCTGTGCTGGGCTTGCATGGCCCATCCTGCCCTCGGGGTCTGCCCGGTGTGTTTGTGGGGCTGAGGAGCTCTGGCCCTGGACAGCTTGGCTGCAAGGAAGGGCTGGCTGGGGCACTGCAGCCCTAGAGCTGAGCGAGGGTGACAACGCCAGACCTGGTGCAACAGCAGCAGAGCGCAGAGACTGGTGTGTCAGCATGTTTATTAATAAAAAAGTCACAATAACTTACTCCCTTTGTCACGCAAAGGGCTCGATATAAAGAGCTCTGGCCTCCTAAGGTAACACAGGTAAGTGAGAGATGGGTACTTTTCTCTTGTCCTCTGGGACTGTGGCCTTCTTCTGTCCCCAAGGGGAGCCGCAGCCAGCACAGGGGCCACTGGCCACATGGGGTTCTGGGCATGCAGCTACGTGTCCCTGCCTCCGGCTGGTTTGTAGGCAGCACAGACCAACACAGGGTGCAAAGGCAGAGCATATGGAGAACACTGGATGCCAGAGGGTGTGCAAGCTGCAATGGAGGAGGAGAGAGAGGTGGCTGCTTCTTCCCACAGTGCTGGGGGGTCTGTGGAGCATAAAAATTGAAGCAGCAGGACAGCAGCTGCTTGCAGGCAGGGGGATGTGGGGCTGGCTGGAAGCAGCCCTGCCTGGCTGCTGCTTCACGCAAGGTGGAGCCTGGGAGAGGCAGGAGACCCGCTATGGCTACTTGTCACACTCCATATCCGGGACCCCCTCAGCACCCTGATAGTGCATCTCGCAGAACTCCTGAATGCGACTGCAGGCCTCTATGATCATCTCTGCAGGCACGGTGATCACCACACGGAAGAAGTTTGGGTACTCAAAGCACTGAAATGAGAAAGGGTGAAGCTTGCAGGTTATCTGGGATAGAGCTGTAGTTTCAGAGCCCTGCCTTGGGCCACGTGCTGTGCCAGCAAGTGAAATGGTCAGTGTAGGACAGACTGGAGGACAGCAGGGCTGGGATTTTGCTCCCATTGACTATTTTTAATTTTACAAGCAAATCTCTTGTCTCTGTCTGTGTGGACATGATGCTGTGAGGGGGACCGGCCAAAGGACTCTGTATGGACTAGGCAGCACCCAGGGAGTAGGCTGGAAAGAGCTAGGGAATGAGAGGGCCCCATCCGTATTCTGGAGGGAGGTGGGCACAGGGCACAGATGTTCTCAGCCTGTAGTCCGACCCTGTGCCTACAGGAATGGGGACTGGAATCAGGACAAAGAAAGGAACACAGGAGGTAGCAGTCCCACACCTGTGAGGGAACAGCTTCAGGAAGGAGGTGTGGGGGTACATAAGGTTCAGGGATACAGCTCTGCCAGCCTGAGAAACAGAGGGCAAGGCTGGAGCTGTGAAGACCCTGGCAGCCTGTCTGAGGGCTGGTAGTAAACCAGAGACTGCCAGTCCCCAAACATGCACACGGCACTTGGAGCTCACAGAGAGCACATACACACCATCGCAGACCACGGACGCTGTACACACAACTCCTGCACCATCCCCAGAGCCCAGGGCTGCAAACCCCTGTTTGCTCCTCTCCCCATGCTTTGGACCCAGTGGTCCCCAGGGCTCTCGGCTTTAGGCTCACCGTGGCTGGCAAGCAGAACACAGACTGCTCCGAGATGAGTCGCTCAGTGAACTCCACGTCATTTTCAAACTCCGGGAAATGTTCCATCTCAATCTCAACCTGCAGCAGAGGGATGCAACATGGAAATCAAGGGCTATCTGCTGTATCCCTGCTCACTCACATGCCCCAACAACTTTCCAGTCAAGTGCAGCTGTCCCTGCCCTCAATTTTTGCTCATAATTTCAGCTGTCTGGAATGTAAGACGCACACACACGCAAACACATAAAATAAAACTGAAGAAGTATTATTGACTACCTAAAGCTGGAGCTTCAATTAAAGACAACTTTAGTGATAAAAATGATGGCAAAGTTACAGTCATCAATTAGAAGTGAAAATTAGTAAATAAGGTATTGAAAAAGAGGTTGGGAGGGAACTCTTGTCAAAATCCATTAATAATTCTGTCATGCAAAAAATCCATATGGTAAGGAAAAGACAAACTAATGTTTTGGTTTAGAAAGAAAAGAAAGATAACAAGGTCTAGAATATCACAAACAAAATAAATCCTTGGAGGACTGGTAAAATGACACAGAAATTCTGAAATGTTCAATAAATATTTCTGTTCTGTATTAGGAAAGAAGGCAGCTGTCCCTTTATCACATAAGGACGGTGATATCCTGGCCATGTTTTAGGGCCAAAGATTACTTTAAACATCTCATGAGAATATTCTTAAACAAACCAGGTGAGTGATAATTTCAAAGCCAGTGGAAGAAAAAAATGAGCAGATGATTTAATTTGAAATGAATGTTCAGATACTGAAAAAATACAATAGGTGTGAAAGAATCTTAGACCTGTGCCTCTACAGATAAAGCATAAGCAGAATGACTTGTGTAGCTCTGGTACCATCTGACAAAGACTCATCTGTAGAACATGAGTGAGAATGGTATTGCATTGTTCTCCAGCTCTGGATCCGCATTTTTAAAAGCTAATGGAAAAACTGGAGACACTGAGACAAAAACGGAGGTGTGACAACCTGACTGGTGGTGTAGGGGCTTCCCATTGCCAGGATTCAAACTGAGGTTCAACAACGTTGTCTTGCAAAGTAGAAGCTATTGAGTTTGCAAAGGAACAAGTGGGTGGTGTGTACCAGCCTGGGTTTTGTGAGAAGCACACATCACGTTCCTGGCCTTCTAAAGTGATCAAGGGACACACCTGGCACACAGGGCAAAGTGAAAATATGTGGTAACAGAGCTGTGGGGGGCAATAAGACCTGGTGTGAGTGTCACTCTCCTCACCTACCATGAGGTACATGGCTCCGGCAGGACGGACAGGCTTGAGGCCAGGGATAGCTGATAAGGCTGCGTAACAAAGGTCAGCATTGGACTGAAAAGAAGAAAGGGGAAATTTCAAAACAGGAGAAATTCCAGGTAGCAGGTCAGCGAATGGAAGCCAAGATCTGGACCAGGACTATAAACAGGTTTGCCCACTGCAAATAAAAGGACGGCAAATGCAAACATAATGGATGATCATGGCCTTGAGTTCAGCAGCTGTGACTGAGCTGAGCTCAGCAAATCAGTGCCAAACATCCCATCCCCTGGGTCATCACCTCCAGCTCAGGGCTCGGCTGCCTGAAGCTTAGCACAGCTGATATTTCTGATCCAGTTACCACATCTCCAGACAGAACTGCAACTTGAAGAGAGGGAGGGAGGGCTAATGAGCTAGAGAGGTGTGACTCCCTCCAAACAATCCACTGACAAACTGTGCTGACCTTTTTCATCCTGTTTACCTTGAGGATGCTGAGGGTGTTGTGGTAGAACTCAGGGGGTGTTCGGTGCAAGATACGTTCCAGTGCTCCTTGGACAATTGTACAAGGTCCTAGGATCCTTTGACTCAGTCTTACAAGGCCATCCCTGATCTGAAAGAACATGGTGATATTTGCAGCTCAGATGGTGTTCCCCTGAAGGAAAGGGTCGGCTCTAAGATCTACTTTCACTATTTCCACTGCTGCTCACACCCCTCTCTTCAGTGAGCATACAAAGTACTAAAGAATATTTGCTTGACTATATGCCAGGTACTTGCAGACTATTTACAGTGTCATTCTCAGTTACAGATTGTAATGCCAACAGAGACAACCTTTGGAGCTTCCCTATCTGACTTGAACCAGGGTGGAATACAGCCAATACAAATAAAACCAGAGTTGTTCAAAATACCACTTTGCTTTTCCCTTAGGTTTGAATCCACAATCCATACTTTGAAAGCCAGGTAGGAACAACCAAAATCAGCTCTTCTGCTCACTCAATTGGTCCTCTCTTCTCCCTCTTCCTCTGCAGAAAGTGTTCTACGTGGAAAAGTCAGTGCAGTAAAAGCTGAAAATATAGCCAGATGAAGCACTGCGAGGTGCTTTGTACTTACTTTTAAAAGAAACTGTATAAGAGCACACAGAGACCACATGTGGACTCCGTGTGCTGGATAAGCCGTGCTATACCTTCAGTGCACACTGCAGCTATTTGGAAAGAGAAGGAATTAGAAGCACACAAAAAGGATAAGGACTATATGAAGGACCAGTGGAGACAAGGAGCATGTAGATGTGGGTAGAAGGCCACGTATGGGAGCAGATGGAGTAAGGAAGGGGCAGGAAAAGCCTAGAGGGGCAGGAAAGCACATAAGAGATTGGGTGACACCCATATGAGACCAGAAGTGCACTACGTGCCTGTATCAGTTAAAGCCCTGGTGATCTACACACTGAACACACCGTGGGTCTGTTGCTGTGATAGCAACACTCAACAGTTCTCACCTCGTTACCGAAGATGTCTCTCCTGTCATGAATTAGGATCCAGCCCATCCGCCAGCCAGGAACTAGCCACCGCTTTGCCAAGCCACCGCAGGACAAGATTGGCACGTTGGTGCTGAGCGATGCGATGGGCTCATATTTGCAGTCAGCAAACACCTGTGAGGGGAGGCTGTGTTAGGGCTGTCCTTGCCTCTTATCGTGAGAGCTGTGAGGGGTATGTGAGGCCCAAGAAGGGAGGCAGGGATGCGATGGGAAACTGATGGTGAAAGCTCCCAGCTTTGAGGTATGAACATTGTAAGTGCACTCACAGGAGAGTGAGCCATTTGGGAAGAGGAAAGGAGCTGGACATGAGAGTAACACCCAGGACTGCACAATGCAGGACTGGGAGCTCCAGGCATGGACCCAGGCATAGTATAGGGGAACAGAGCTGTTGCTCAGCTCTGGAGACCTGACTGCCATGGCCAAAGGGCAAGCGCATCAGAAAGGACAGTCAGGATGAGGGTGCAAAGGACTGCAACTCACCATGTCTCCATAGATCTCGTCAGCAAGGATGGGCACACACTGTCTTGATGCCACTGTGGGAGAGAGGACATTCAGCTTGGCTACCCTGCATCCTCTGTGGGAGGAGACTTGCCCTTTGCAAGGCTCCGAGGGAAGCTCTGTCCCAGGGCAGAGGGTCCCTGTCTTCCTCTTACAGACTGGTTTTTTCAGAAAGTCCAAGCACTGGAGATCCCTGCCCTGGCTGAGTCTAGTTCTGCTCTCCCTGGTGGGGACGGGCAGCACAGCCCTCCCACCAACAGGTGAGAGCTCAGGAAGCACAGGGCTCCTTGTGAACACTCTCTGGTGAGGGACCAAACAGTCCAAGCCACATAGAGAGCTTGACCAAGAGCAAGACATACACTCTGCATGGTCTTGCTCAGATAAGGCAACACCTTCCCCAAGCCCTGCTTCCTGAGCTGGAGTCAGCCACAAGGGAAGAAGCAAAGTCCTGGGCCATGGGGTTGTAGTGGTCATGATGTGGGCAACCTGGGCGGACACTAAACTGCAACCGTGCCCCAGATACACGCAGGCAGGCTCACCTGCCAGGATCTTCTGGAGGTGGCTTTTGCTGAACACAGAGCCACAGGGGTTCGATGGGTTGTTCACAATGAGGCAAGCTGTCTTCTCATCCACCAGAGACTCCAAGTGCTTCAGATCAATTTCCCAAGATTTCTCTGGCTGGTAAAGTGAAGAGAAATAAAAGTAAGAGGTGAGGAACTGGACTTGCCACACAGGGTGAGGTGTGACAGGGTGCTGAGGGTTGCTCAGGTCATCTTCACCTGCTTCCCAGACAGGGTCAGAGTGTTTGAATCATAGAATCATAGAATCACCAGGTTGGAAAAGACCCACTGGATCATCGAGTCCAACTGTTCCTATCAATCACTAAACATGTCCCTCAGCACCTTGTCCACCCGTCCCTTAACCACCTCCAGGGAAGGTGACTCAACCACCTCCCTGGGCAGCTGTTCCAGTGCCCAATGACCCTTTCTGTGAAAAATTTTTTCGTAATGCCCAGCCTAAACCTCCCCTGGCGGAGCTTGAGGCCATTCCCTCTCGTCCTGTCCCCTGTCACTTGGGAGAAGAGCCCAGCTCCCTCCTCTCCACAACCTCCTTTCAGGGAGTTGTAGAGAGCAATGAGGTCTCCCCTCAGCCTCCTCTTCTCCAGGCTAAACAACCCCAGCTCTCTCAGCCGTTCCTCATAAGGCCTGTTCTCCAGAGGCAGAAATGTCAGGGCTGCTCTTGCCAGGCCTTCCACCGCTTACCAGGAGGTTGTAGAGTTTGACCTCAATTCCCATAGATAATGCCAGAGTCTTGTAGAGGGAGAAGCCGGGCCGCGGCACCAGGATGTTCTGGCCTGGGTTGGCCAGCACGGCCAAAGCCAGCTCGATGGCCTGGCTGCAGCCACTCGTTAAGATGACGTCCTGCAAAAAGCACATGGGAGTCAGTGGAAAGCACGGCCGCTCTCAAGCACTCCAGCCATATGGGATAAAGCCCAGGCTCTGTCACACGAGAGCTTCTCAGCCAAAATGACAAGTCCAGAGCCTGACTGAAAGGAGGAAACCTCCAACAGCTGGAGACCTCAGCCTCCTCCAGAGGAGGGGGAGGAGAAGGGCTCAGGGCAGGGGACGAGCAGCAGGAGGCTGCTGTCCTGAGGCCGTGGGCGAGCCTTCAGTCCCACAGCTGGGCAGGGGTGGGAGAAAGCTGGGACAGGGCCCCCATCCCATGTGCTCTGCACCCTGCCTGCTGCAGAGGATGCCTCAGCTGGGCATCAGTACCTGGGCCTTCAGCGGCGCCTCTGGGCAGTTGTAGTACGCGGCCACTGCTTCCCGGCAGGACTGGTAACCTGGGAAAAAAGAAGCCAGACATGGAAGGGAGGTTTTTATGGAGTGTTTCTTTTTTCTCGCCAGTACAAGGCTCACAGCATCTGCAGGAGTCTTTGGGTCTTGGGTAGATGATGGAGGGAAGGGGACTCAGGTGCCTCTAAGGACATGCTTGTGGCTATTGCCGAGGACAGATGCAGGGTGCTACTGGTAAGACATCCATGGGCTCCATGCACCTGCAGTGGTGCAGCAGCTGGCACATGCCTTCATCCTACTCTCGCAGGGAGAGCTTCGTCAGCTTACCAACAGATGGAGCATAGCCGTCATACCGTCCCGAGTCCAAAGCCTCCTTCATAGCCCGCGTGACCTCATCATTTGTGGGAAGGTTTCCAAAGACCGTTGGGTCTCCTTTAGGAAGATTGGAAAAATAGTAAGGTTCTCTGTGACAGGCACAGAGCTGTGTGGTTGTCTGGCCTGTCCCCAGGTGTTCTCACAAGATTTGTCAGTCAGGGCCCTGCAGTCTGCCAGCTACACAATTGACCCCACTGCCCGGTACTTCAGCCACAGCATTATACTTACCTAAGGACAAGGAGATCATGGCTTTCTTTGGGTTGGGCTCCACCTTCATGCTGTCTACGATGGCTCGGACAGGATTGAAAGTATTCTTTGACATTTCAGAAGCTCTTACAGCCCATCTTGGCTTTCGGCCCTTCACCTTTCCCAGAGACATGCCGTTCCCATTGGTCTTGAGGTGAACATCCAGCATTGGGGCATGATCTCCACAGCCATTCACTTGGATCAGGTACGAGTCCATCCTGAGAGCTGTCAGTGTGAAGTGGATTTCCTTCACTTAGTTAACACATGCCAAACGAGGGATCTGCCCATTTGGGGCTACAGCCCATGACTCTCCAAAAGAGAAACTTTGGAAAGCTACCCTACCTACTGCCTCTGGACAACTCACTGAGTTGCAGCAGCAAGTAGGACTGTATTTGAGGCTAGGGTGGAGTGAAACACCACACATAAATGAGAGCACAATGCAGTGGGAAGGATAAAAGCACCTCTCTGTGCTAGCTGCACCACTGCCTAGCATGAACTTGCTGTGCTGAGGACAAACAGCCCCCGCTAAAGCCTGTCGCCAAGGGTCAGCAGCGTGTAGTCACTGCTCGACTATAGATTCAATGTTCCACTGACAGAAGGGCCAGGTCAGCCCTCTTCTCTCCCCCAGCTACCAATTTGCACGCTTCCAGCTGCAGCTACAAGGATCAGCCCCCCGTGTGTGTTGGCATCCAGAACATCCCTCCAGTCTGCAGACAGAAGCACAACGGCACTGTTCAAATCAAACCTCAGATGCCAAAAAGGCAGTTCTGGTCCAATGTTATCAGGACGCACTGGGCAGTGGCAGCGTAGAGGTTATAGATACTTGCTCTGTCAGCAGAACAACAGGGAGCAACAGCCCAGCCCAGAGACCCTGGATCAAAAGGCAGCACTTAGAAAATGGTACAAGAATGGTACAGCCAAGAGGCAAACCGGGGAGGTGGAACTGCACCAGGGCTGGGTAACAAGCAAGGCACAACAGAGGAACAGCTGCCTTCTTGACCCCAAAACACACACAAGTGTGACTTACACCCCAGCGTGTACACGCAGAGCACAAGCCAGACCTAGCCAGCAAAAGCCTTTCCTAGGAACTGCTGCTAGCTCAGGGGTTTCCACCTGCAGAATGTCAGGGACAAGGCACAGGGCAGGCAGAGATCTCTTGAGCCACCAAGGCCACTGTGGCTGATGGGGGCACACCATCGTGTAATCCTGCCATAAACTCCTTATGCTCTCTTTACTGCCCTATTTCCCTGCTCCACTGAAAGGCAATTGAGTGGACACGCGCCCTTTCCTGATGGTAGTCACTTAGCCCCATGCTTGCAGATATTTGCAACGCAGCTTCACTTTCCTTGCTGCAGAGACTGACCAGGTGTAGAATTGCCCACTTTGGGTACGATTTGCCATCTGAGCAAACTTCTCACTGCTTCGGTGAAGTCTTCACCTAGCTACGCCCCATGCTGCTGCAGCACTCTGCCAGCAGTGCCTTGTAGCCTGTTTCTAACAATGCAGGCTGTTCTACCAGGGTCACAAACCAAGACTTCAGCTCCTCTGCTGCTGATACCTTCTGGGTCTCCTTTCTGCCAAAAGAAAGGCAGACGAAGAAACACACAGCAGGGCTGCATAAAAACTGAGAGGAAAAATGAGCCACATATCTCAGTTCAACAGCAGGGATGAGTCCCAAATGCATAGTGCAGCACTTATCCCAGTAGAAGCTTCACACCACCCTGCAACTCGGTTTTCATGCAAAGAGGAGCTGCAGACACAGGCACAATGGATGCTGTCGATGTAGGCACCAGCAGAAGATCGTCCCACTTCTCCTGAAAGAGGCAAGGTATCAGAGCGTAGTACTTTACCTTCTACAGCACAGTGAGGGAAACTCCAACAAGCCTGGGGGTCCTGTCTCTACTGTTCATCCAGGACAAATCCTCTTGAGAGGAAATTCCTGCAAATTCTTGCCTATGAAATAAGTCCCAAAACTGGGCGTTGGGACTGACTCGTTTAGCCATTGGCTCGCGGAGAGGGCTGCTCTCCCCACCCAAAAACGCCCTCTCCTCCCCATTGCATCTGTGTTCACATCAAACACCTGGATCGTGCCTGCACATTAACTCTTTTGGGGGCAGCCTACAGAGGGACACAGCCTGGCTCCCCGGAGGCCCTGGGCTGCCCCCCTTTTGCACCATTTCCCTCAGCCGTCAAAACTGCAGAGACAAACCTGCACAGAGGGCAGGTATTTCAGCCATAGCACCTTGTCGTGCACCAAGAATGGACTGATGGACTCCAAAGCCTACAGAAAGCATCAGTCTGTCTTGACTTCTCAGGCTCAGGGCTCCAAATGCATCAGCTGGGAAGGGAGAGTTTGTGGCATCGTGACAATCAGGATGCATCTTCCTCCCTAGGCTGAAGAGAGGCAGGCATTTGCCTAGCTGATGTCTTGGAGGTTCCAGGACCTGAGGGGTTAAAGGAAGCTCAAGTTGCCATGGGTTTGGGGTTGTTTTCTTTTCTTTTTTTTTGGTGTCTGCAAGGCCCAAACTCTTGATTTTGGCAGGTAACAGAAATGATGCAATTCTTCCCTCTCTGATGGTGCTGCAAAGCACAGATGACACCATTCCCAGAAGGCCCTTTTTTGCTAAGTAAGTGATGAGAAATCTGTGCCTTCCCTGCAGGTCTGGGATAAATAAGACAGGCACTTGCACCCTCCCTGTCTCCCAGGTCTTCCCTTACTGCCTTGACAGCAAATGGCAGGGATGGAAGAGTTGCTCAGGAACAAAAGGGATCCTGCTAATGTTTTTTTTGCAAACAGTTTGCTGCCACCTTCATTGCGAGGCCAGCAGCGACCATGAGTTTTGCCTGTTTACACCTGGTTCTGTGCGGGAGGAGGAAGGATCACTTGTGCTCAACCCACACTCAGTGCATCCCCAGCAATAAGGCTGCACCTTCCCAGGTGAAAGCAGCACCCTATCCCCTCAGCCCTGGTGACGCCGCTGGGAGTCGTCACCTGCCGTTGGCCACAGTGCTGCCATGGGCACTGCTGAGGCCTCAAGGGGCTGGAGGCAGCTTGAGGTGGATAAGGAACAGCAACTTTCAGAAATGCTTCACAGAAACATCTTTTATAGAAGCTCCTTGGACTCCTTTCTGCTGAGCGCTGCACGCTTCCAGACTATTTTATCTTTTCTTTCTACTGAAGCCTGACATGAGCAACCTTCGGAAGTCCATGCAGGCTTCTTCAAGCATCTGTGGGTTATTATCTTGCTTCCCGCAGCTGGCCCCATCTCTTGCCACACTGCAGCCCTGCCAGGGTTAAATGCGGCACTGGGAGGCCTCAAGGACGATGCTGCGGGTTCTGCCTAGCAACATCCCTGGAGCTGACGCAACCAAGGCTCTACCTGCAATACTGCACACGGCAGTGGGGTTCAGGGGAGGGCATGGTGGAATCCTGCTGCCAAGAGGGGAAAAATATGTGGCTCTGGAGATAGAGACAGACCCAGTTACATAAGGCTAAGAACCTGGCCAGCAACTGGGGGAGAACAGTGGAATACAACAGCGTCAGTGGGGTTTTCCTGGTATTACAATGCCTTTCTCCTCTCTCTGCGTGACTCCAGTCCTTCTGTGGATGTTCTCACACGGGGTCTGCAGTCCCCCATCACCTTGTGGTGCACAGAGCTTCCCAGAGCTGAAGCAAGAGCACACAGCTCAGCACTTCATGTTCTACAAATATGGCCAAGCCACTTCTGTATGGTGCAATGAAAGAGGCGGCCGTGCCTGCAGGATGCATTTCTTCCCTGCCAGGGACTTCTGTACCCCACTAGCCCTGACCAGCACCCCCCTGCAGTTTGCTCCTTTCTCTCAGCAGCTCTCACCACCATAAAATCATAGAATCATAGAATCACTAGGTTGGAAAGGACCCACTGGATCATTGAGTCCAACCATTCCCATCAAGCACTAAACCATGCCCCTAAGGATCTCATTGCATACCTCTGCATCTCCCTCTTTCTCCTGTAGCTTGAACACCTGATCTTTGTCTCTTCCCAGTGGAAGGAGAAACTGCTGATGAATTCAGCATTCTTTTTGGTACTGCCTTGCTCTGGTTCTGTGAACAGAAGCCAGGCCAGCAAGAGCAAGCAATTCCCTCTTCCAGGACAAGCCACAGTCACAAAGCAGGACAGACAAACAGCTGCTTGAGCAGAGCACAGACACAAGCACCACTGCACTGACAGTTCTGCATCTCTGCTGGGCTGTGAGCAGGACAGGCTCCAGCAGAGCTTTGCGCATGTGCCCTGCAGCCCCACTCAGGGTGCACTGCTCCAGGGACCAACACCCGGCTGGAACTCTGCACACAAGTCCACCAGGGTCAATGACAAATCACTTTCCTAGTTACCTCCTCACATTTTGCTTTTATTTTCAGCAATTGTGTCTCCTCCATTCTGACCCCAGCAAGTTTAGGGCTGGTATCCACAAATATGCCTATCGCCTAACCTGTTTGATCTCTGCATTTCCAGTGTAATCAGCTTTTAATCACCAAATATGGGTTAGAGGTTTCTTTTTTAAAAATAAATTTATTGCTAATCTCTCACTTAGAAAAGCAAACAGCACAAAGCTTCCTTGTCTCTCATGAATTTTGTAACTGTTTATCAATTCCCATGGCATAGTTATCTCTATAACACTGCAGAAGGTTTTCTGAAATGCAAGGGACAAAGCTTTTCTGTTACAGGTCAAGTCACATGGGCCCTCTGAAAATGCTGAGATTCAGAGTTACGTGTTCCTTGCTGTGTGGACAGGGCTGCTGTGCCAAACCCACACGAGTCACCAATCAAACCGTGATGCCGGTTGTGCCTCCAGGAATATTAAGTGCCCAGCATTCACCTGAAATGAAGCATAGCACCTGTTATCTCTTTGCATATCAGACCGCAAATTCAGCTCAAAAAAACCCCAGCTATGTTCTACAAAGCTGTGCAAACATTGCGTTTAAGAGCTAGAAAGATGACACAATCCGCACAGAGTGACTCAAAGCCAGTAACTGAGCAACTCAAAAAAATGCAGTAGCTATTTTCTCTGTCTGCCTGCACTTGGGATCAATTGTGATTTGATCCCAGAAACAAAAATCTGAGAGTCATTAAGAGGCCAATTGCAGAGTCCGGGTGGAGACACCTCGTTCTGGAAAAGGAGCCCGTGTACGGCTAGTGGTTTGCAGGACACTCTTGCCACCTGGGCTTGGGGAAGGGGAGCACTGGCACCTGGTGCCCATCTGAGCTCTGCTCTTCTTTTGAGAGCGGAGCAAGGTGGCTCACACCACGCTGTAAGTGGGGACAGTGAAACTCTGCCCAGGCTCCTGGTAGAGCTCTTTTCCGCTGCAGCATTAACAAACCTGCCTTAACAACCGCTATCGCCTACAACCGCAGTTCTCCTCTGCCAAGAAAACTAGGCAATGTTAAAAATAAATGCTTTCATGACCATGGCACATGGTGGGCCTCCCAGAATAGCACTGTCTGCGCACGCAGTGCTGCAGCCCAATACCAGATGTGCTGGGCAACCCAGCCCGCTCTCGCCAGCCACAGAGCACGGCAGCGCTGCGGAGATGAAGGAGCCTTGCAGCGTCCACTCAGCCTGGGCACTAAGTCCCTTGCAAGAATGCTGAGAGACACAGAGTGCACACCACGCTTGTGGAGAGCTGGAAACACTAGTGAGATACACAATGAAAGGCTTGCAAGCCCTCTCACAGATGCTAAGGGGAACACTCCACGAAGCTTGACCTTTAGTGGCTCCAGGTGCAGTCACAGCAAAGAGAAACACCTTGTCCAGCCTCACATTTTGCTCACATCCAGGTAAACATTATGTAAGTGCACATCCTGTGTTTGAGTTATGACTTCAGAGACTCGAGCTGTTGCATGCGTTGTCGCTGCAGCTCCTCCTTGATGGCCTTGAAGCCCCAGGACAGTGACCAGCCAAGGGTGATGAGTTAGAAAGAGGCATGGTGGCTCTGCGGGACAAGGCGACACCACGGGATTGCAGAGCGTGGGGTGGGCAGCAGCAGGCACCTCTTTCTCTCAGAGCACAGACAGGCTCGTGACTGAGTTTGAGCTCTAAGGGAGTTTGTCTCCCTACAAAGTGGAGGAGTGGGGGAATATTGCCTTTTTGGGGCGGGGTGGGTTGTGTAAATCGCATCCTTTTTGCTTCATGCTAAGCTCACCGCTTCCTGACCATGCTGACAGCAAACAGGGAAAGCAAAATACTCCCTTCCCCTTGACAGCAGCTTTCTACAAGTCCACAAGTTGTTAAGACACCTCCTTATTGACAAGCTTACATGTTGTTAACAGAAAACCTGATCTGTCAAACAAGAGGCCTGGGATCAATCTTTTTCTTAGAGGCTTTATTTCTAGAGCTTTCTTTTGCTTTCCTCTGGATCCCCTCCAGCTGATCATCACACTCACCTCTGGAAACACAGTGTGCAAAACCAGAGGCCTAAGCAGCATGGAAGGGGGAGCCAGAAAAATTTCTTCATGTCCTACATGTGACATTCCTGTTTATACACCCTAGCAATGTTAGTTTTTTTCGCAACAGAATGACACTGTGGACTGGAGTTCAGTTTGCCATGCACAGTAACCTCCAGTTCTTTTCTGCAGCGCTGCTGCATCATCGTTGTGCTGTGCTCATTGTTCCTGTGATTATTTATTGACGTGGGACTGTCGATAAATCTGGCTGAGGTGTTCAGCAGCGATTGTGCTGCAGCTCCCAGCTGCCTCACGCTGGAGATAAATGAGGCTGTTCATGACTTGCTCCTTCCACTTCGCTCCCCACATTCCCAGGGAGGGCACGGAACCAGGTCAGAGCTCTTGGCCCGTGGCAGGCAAGGCCAGGCCCTTCCCTCCCCTCAGTGCAGCAATGGAGGAGCCAGAAATAGCCAAAATTTAAAAAAAAAATAATAAAAAGAGAAGACAAAGCAGAGGTGAAGATTAAGAATGGTGTCCTCAGCTTCCCATTGCTTTCTTCTGCTGGCTGAGGCAAGGAGAATGGGAACCCAGAAGACGATGCTGACCAAGCTCAGCAGGACTGAAGGGGCACAAGGCATTTTTTTGACAATCTTGATACAGCAACGGAAGTGGAATAAGATTGACTCAGTTCTACAATACCTGGAAGCCTGTACCTTGCGTGTTAGCAGCAAACACTCTAGTAAAACACTGAGTGCAGCACCAATAGAATAGAGCAGTGCACGCAGCATGGGAAATAAGAAGGAAGAGCTGGAAGCTGTCGTAGGGCAAGGGGCCTATGATGTCGTTGCCATCACGGAAACGTGGTGGGACGACTCATATAACTGGAGTACGGCTATGGTGGGGTATAAGCTTTTCAGGCGGGACAGGAAGGGTAGGAGAGGAGGTGGGGTAGCCCTCTTTGTAAGGGAGGACTTGGACATCACTGAGATGGATTGTGGAGATGAGGAGGTTGAGTGCCTGTGGGTCAAAATCAGAGGAGCCCACCAGAATGTAGATTTTGTGATGGGAGTCTGTTACAGACCACCCAACCAAGGAGAAGCAGCTGATGAGCTCTTCTATAAACAGCTGCGGTCAATCTCTAGATCAATGCCTCTCGTTCTGGTGGGAGACTTCAATCTGCCTGATATCTGCTGGGTGTACAACACAGCAGAAAGGAAGCAGTCTAGGAGGTTCCTGGAGTGCGTGGGAGATAACTTCCTCGCACAGCTGGTGAATGAACCAACCAGGGAAGGTGCCCTCCTGGACCTCCTGTTGGTGAACAGAGAAGGCCTTGTAGGGGATGTGGCGGTAGGTGGACGCCTAGGACTAAGCGACCATGAGATTATAAAATTTTCTGTTCTAGGTGAAGTGAAGAGGGTGGTTAGCAAGACGGTAACATTAAATTTCCAGAGGGCAGACTTTGATCTCTTCAGCAGGCTGGTTGGTGAAGTCTCATGGGAGACAGTACTCAAGGGCAAGGGAGCCCAGGAGGGCTGGGAGCTCTTCAAAGGGGTGGTCCTAGCAGCTCAGGAGAAAGCCATCCCTGTGGTCCGGAAAAAAAGCCGGCAGGGGAGAAAGCCAGCTTGGTTGAATAGAGAGATCTTGAGGGATATCAAGAAGAAAAGAAATGTTTATGGCCTCTGGAAGAAGGGACAGGCCTCTTGGGTGGACTACAGGAGGGAAGTGAGATTGTGTAGGGAAAAAATCAGAAGGGCTAAGGCTCAGCTAGAAATTGGATTGGCCAAGTCAGTGAAAGATAACAAAAAATCTTTCTACAAATATATAAATAATAAAAGGCGGACTAGGGAGACCATACAGTCCCTATTGGACACAGAAGGAACAACAGTAACAGGGGATGAGGAAAAGGCTGAGGTACTTAATGCCTTCTTTGCCTCAGTCTTTAGTCGTAAGGAGGGTCGTTCCGTCTGTGTACAAACCCAGGAGCTAGAGGAGCATAATGAGGCTCCCATGATCCAAGAGGAGGTGGTCAGAGACTTGCTAGCCCGACTGGAAAGTCACAAGTCTATGGGGCCGGACGGGATTCACCCAAGGGTACTGAAGGAGCTGGCGGATGTGCTGGCCAAACCCCTTTCCATCATCTTCCAACAGTCCTGGATTACTGGGGAAGTCCCACTGGACTGGAGGCTGGCTGATGTTGTGCCCATCTACAAAAAGGGCCGCAGGGAGGACCCAGGGAACTACAGGCCTGTCAGTCTGACCTCAGTGCCAGGGAAAGTCATGGAGCAGGTGATCTTGAGTGCTATCATGAAGCACATGCAAGAGAACCGGGTGATCAGGCCCAGTCAACATGGGTTCACAAAAGGCAGGTCTTGCCAGACTAACCTGATCGCCTTCTGTGACAAAGTGACCCAGCTACTGGATGAGGGAAAGGCTGTGGATGTGGTCTTCCTGGACTTCAGCAAAGCCTTTGACACAGTTTCTCACAGCGTTCTGCTTGAGAAACTGTCAGCCTCTGGGCTGGACAGGCGCACACTCTCCTGGGTGGAAAACTGGTTGGATGGCCGGGCCCAGAGAGTGGTGGTAAATGGTGTGAAATCCAGCTGGAGGCCAGTGACAAGTGGGGTTCCCCAGGGCTCAGTGCTGGGTCCAGCCCTGTTCAATGTCTTCATCAATGATCTGGATGAAGGCATCGAGTGCACCCTTAGCAAGTTTGCGGACGACACTAAGCTGGGTGGAAGTGTCGATCTGCTGGAGGGTCGGGAGGCTCTGCAAAGGGATCTGAACAGGCTGGACCGCTGGGCAGAGTCCAATGGCATGAGGTTTAACAAGGCCAAATGCCGGGTCCTGCACTTGGGGCACAACAACCCTATGCAGTGCTACAGACTAGGAGAAGTCTGTCTAGAAAGCTGCCTGGAGGAGAGGGACCTGGGGGTGTTGGTTGACAGCCGACTGAATATGAGCCAGCAGTGTGCCCAGGTGGCCAAGAAGGCCAATGGCATCTTGGCTTGTATCAGAAACGGCGTGGCCAGCAGGTCCAGGGAGGTTATTCTCCCTCTGTACTCGGCACTGGTGAGACCGCTCCTCGAATCCTGTGTTCAGTTCTGGGCCCCTCACCACAAGAAGGATGTTGAGGCTCTGGAGCGAGTCCAGAGAAGAGCAACGAAGCTGGTGAAAGGGCTGGAGAACAGGCCTTATGAGGAGCGGCTGAGAGAGCTGGGGGTGTTTAGCCTGGAGAAGAGGAGGCTGAGGGGTGACCTCATTGCTCTCTCCAACTACCTGAAAGGAGGTTGTGGAGAGGAGGGTGCTGGCCTCTTCTCCCAAGTGACAGGGGACAGGACAAGAGGGAATGGCCTCAAGCTCCGCCAGGGGAGGTTTAGGCTAGACGTTAGGAAAAAATTCTTTACAGAAAGGGTCATTGGGCACTGGAACAGGCTGCCCAGGGAGGTGGTTGAGTCACCTTCCCTGGAGGTGTTTAAGGCACGGGTGGACGAGGTGCTGAGGGATATGGTTTAGTGTTTGGTAGGAACGGTTGGACTCGGTGATCCGGTGGGTCTCTTCCAACCTGGTTATTCTGTGATTCTGTGATTCTGTGATTCTATCAGTTAATAACGTGGGGTCGAGGATGTGCTTGTGTTTCCACAGGTCAAGGACTGGTTTATCCGTTTTCCACTTTAGCTTGAGTGTCAGTTGCTGACCAGTGGCCATTATTGAAAAGGGGCCTTTACTGGTGTATTGATGACACGTTTCAATTGTGATAACAAATCCCTCCCCATGAGGTTCATGGAGATTGCCACCACGTAAGGTCTGGTGGAACAGCGTCCACCACTGGGCAATACAGAAATTACAATCTTTCGGCTCATCCTTGTTTCACTCGCAAAGCCTCTGACTCCTGTCAATGTTCCATCTGAAGCTGATAGAGGCCAATCAGGCGGCCAGTGTGATTTTGCTATCACCGTGACATCAGATCCAGTGTCAACCAACATCTCTATTTCTTTTTCATCTCCTTTTTCGGTCATGGTTATCAGATCTCACAAGACCATTCATACTGAAATTTTTGGTTTCTGATTTTGAATTCTCATTGCCCATAATAGATGTTTTTCCTGACCCGTTGATCCAAATCCTCCTTCCCCCTTTCTGTTTCTGAAGCTCGAGGGACCTGAGTGACAAATGGTATTAATTGTGCAAAGTGAGTACCCTTTTATACTGGGACAGGAAGAGATGCAGTCCACACCATTGCCTAAATTGGTCCACAATAGTCAGCATCAATTACACCTGGTAAAACACATAAGCCTTCCAAGATAATGCTTGAACGTCCTAGTAAGAATGCACTAACTCCAAACCCTAATGGGCCATACACAGTGGTTAAAATCCTTACTACCTTATAATCAAAAAGTGTTTTGTCTTCGGCTGCTATGACATCCACTCCGGCACTTCCACGAGTCTTTGCTGTGAGCTGCTCCAAACATCCTGGTTGTTGTTGTCCCTTGAGGGAGGGCCGGAATTCACTTTCAGGGACATCTGTGTCATCGCGTGGCTCTCTGCTGTTTCCCTGCGTGCTTGGGGGGCGGCCCCCTTTGTCAAATAGAGATCTGCACTGATTTGCGAAGTGGCGACCTTTGTGACATCGGGGGAAAATACCTGGTTGCTTTGACTTAGTACCATGATTACACTGATAGCTTTTATGTCCAGGTTGTCCACAACTATAACATTTTCGATTACGACCCACCGTAGTTGAAAAGGCCATTGCCACCATGGCTTGACTTCTTATCATGCTCACTCTATTCAGTGCCTCTACCATCTCTATTAAAGTTGAGGCTTGCGGCAGTGCCACTAACACCTTTTTACAAGCTGGATTGGCATTCTCCACTGCTAGTTTTAATAATAAGGATTCCCTGACCTCAGAATGTTCTGTTTGCTTTTCAATGGCATCTCTCAGTCTGTCAATAAAAGTTATGTACGACTCCGATGCCCTCTGCTGGATTGCTGTGAATGAAACGATTGGCTTTCCTATTTCGGGGATTGTCGCAAACGCCCTCAACGCCGTTGCCGCTGTTTCTCGTAAGACTTCTGGTAGGAGTTGCGATTGAACCCAAGGGTCCCCAAACTGCCCCTCACCCAAACAGTGGTCAGTTCCAATCTCAAACTGAGGATCACCAGGCTGTCTTCTCAGGTTTTCTATTGCCTTGTTTTCCACATATTCATGCCATCTATCTAGCCACAATAGATAGATGTGCCTTCTGTGCTTTTGTTCGAACCAGGGTGGCTATTTGTTTAATATCATACAGAACCACAGCCATTCCCATGAAAACATTCTCCAGCAATGATTGTGTATATGGGACAGTCAAGCCATTCTCCGTTACCATTTTTCTTAACTCCTTCACCACCTGCCAGTCAAATGGATGATATTCCGGTGGTTGATTCGGGTGGTAATTAACGGGTAAAACTAGGCCAAGATTTCCTCCATCCTTTAAACTGTCAGTCTGTACCTTCTTCCAGCGCTCACGGGGATCATATCCTGGTCCTGCTACAAGACCTATTAGTTCGTTCTCCTGCTCCTCAGAGCTACTGCTGATATAGTCTCTTTTAGGTTCTCACCAAGCACTTTATTAACTTTTTTTCATAATCTTTTCTTTTTCTTTATTTTGCTGCTGACGTTAGAGATTGATGTCCCTATCTCCAAAGGGGATTGTTCACTATCAGTGGTCTGTACAGCCACAGACCGATAAGGCTCCTCCCCTTCAGAATCTCCTCCAGCATCAGTCTTCTACTACATGGTCTTTCCGTAAATGTTCCCTTAATCACCTCGCCTATTTTATGATCTGCAGGGATCTCTTGCAAAGTTTCTGTAATAATACGCCGTGTTGTTAAAACTCGGCTTGCAGTTGCATTTCCTTGTGACGTGTAAGCAAATAACAAATCACCTGCATCCTTCCACATCTTTAAATCAAATGCTTGAGGGCTTTCCGGGGGCATTCCCTTACTCTTTAACCAAGTCAATAAAAGTTCTAAGGCTTTTCCTTCTATGCGCACCCTCCATTTCTTTAAAATGTGCTTAAACATCTTCAACACTGACTTATCTTCTGCTGACATATACACACCCGTTACAATCTCGGTACAATCTCGGCTGCTCACCTGATCCTGATGAGAACAGGCAGTCCCGGGACTACTTCTATTTCTTCTTCTTCTCTAGCTCTGTGCCTACTTGATCCAGCCAGTAGACAATTGATCAGCTGAGCGTTCCCCTCCAGACACACCACGATGGGGTGTGCTTTATCGACCCAGCGTACTGCTGATTCTCCCATCATCTTCAGCATCTCCAGCTCTGTTCAGTAGCTCTGGTCATCTTCAGCATCTCCGGCTGGCTTCAGTAGCTCCAGTCGTCTTCTAGAATCAGGCTGCAAGTCGTGTCTCGATCAGGGCCACCATATGAAGGGATTAATGTACAGACTTCAATCTGATGGATCGAAGACACTTTATTGAGTTAGCTGTTTCTTTATATACACTTTTTGGTTACATAACTGGGTGCCCATGAGGGTATCTAAAGTATTATTGGCTAAAGCTATTACTAACATATTATTGGCTAAACTACCGTGCATGATAAAAAACCAAGTTACACTAAAATTAACTGAGTTGATATTTCTCTTTCTTTGCTTTTCTTCCAGTTGGTACTTGTTCCCACCGAACTAGCTCTTGTTTTCCTTTCAGCTGGCTTTTGTATATCAGAAGGCTGTCTCTTCTTCCCACTGAACTGGCTTTTATTTTTCTTTTAGCTCTCTGTTTCAAGGCCTTGTCAGAGCTGCTCGGTATCAACAAGGCCCATAGCATCAAGTCCTTCTCTGTAAAATGTCTCCACAGCAGTGTTCTCAGTTAAGAAGAGTAACTAGTCTGTAGGTGCATATCAGACACTCCTTTTCCGATAAACAGTCAAGGTCAGCACAACCCCTAAAGTGCTTTGGTCTTGCTTCATCAGAAGTAGCTGGTGGTTGTTCTTGGAAACTGTGTTTCTGTCACACACTGGAATTTTGTGGTCAGTAGGCTGACGCCCGTCGGTTGCTACTCATTTATTTTTATAATTAGGATGTGCATGCATCTCACTGCCCTGTAACCCCAATCATTATCCCTTCCTCCTCCCTATTCTCCACTCCCTGACCTGTACATGCTGTTGAAGATTAAATTCATCCGATATCCCTTCGGGGACCTCTAGAAACAGGCAATACCATAGCAAGTACTCAATGTCTACTTTGCTTCAGTCTTTAATAGTAAGGAAAGTTGTTCCCTCTGTGCACAACCACAGGGGTCGAAGGAGCAGAATGAGGTTCCCACGATCCAAGAGGAGGTGGTTAGAGACTTGCTTGCCTGGCTAGATGTCTACAAGTCTATGGGGCTGGATGGAGTCCACCCAAGAGTTTTGAGGGAGCTGGCGGATGTGCTTGCCAAACCCCTTTCCATCATCTTCCAGCGGTCCTGGATTACTGGGCAGATACCACTGGACTGGAGGCTGGCTGATGTCGTGCCCATCTATAAGAAGGGGCACAAGGCAGATCCGGGGAACTACAGGCCTGTTAGTCTGACCTCAGCACCAGGGAAAGTCATGGAGCAGGTGATCTTGAGTGCTATCATGAAGCACATGCAAGAGAGCCAGGTGATCAGGCCCAGTCAACACGGGTTCATGAAAGGCAGGTCTTGTCAGACTAACCTGATCGCCTTCTATGACAAAGTGACTCGGCTGCTGGATGAGGGAAAGGCTGTGGATGTGGTCTTCTTGGACTTTAGTAAAGCCTTTGATTCAGTTTCTCATAGCATTCAGCTTCGGAAACTGTCACCTCTGGGCTGGACAGGCGCACACTCTCCTGGGTGGAAAACTGGTTGGATGGCCGGGCCCAGAGAGTGGTGGGAAATGGTGTGAAATCCAGCTGGAGGCCAGTGACAAGTGGGGTTCCCCAGGGCTCAGTGCTGGGTCCAGCCCTGTTCAATGTCTTTATCAATGACCTGGATGAAGGCATTGAGTGCACCCTTAGCAAGTTTGCGGACGACACTAAGCTGGGTGGGAGTGTGGATCTGCTGGAGGGTCGGGAGGCTCCAAAGGGATCTGAACAGGCTGGACCGCTGGGCAGAGTCCAATGGCAGGAGGTTTAACAAGGCCAAATGCCGGGTCCTGCACTTGGGGCACAACAGCCCTATGCAGTGCTACAGACTAGGAGAAGTCTGGCTGGAAACTGCCTGGAGGAGAGGGACCTGGGGGTGTTGGTTGACAGTGACTGAACATGAGCCAGCAGTGTGCCCAGGTGGCCAAGAAGGCCAATGGCATCTTGGCTTGGATCAGAAATGGTGTGACCAGCAGGTCCAGGGAGGTTATTCTCCCTCTGTACTCAGCAGTGGTGAGACCGCTCCTCGAATCCTGTGTTCAGTTCTGGGCCCCTCACCACAAGAAGGATGTTGAGGCTCTGGAGCGAGTCCAGAGAAGAGCAACGAAGCTGGGGAAGGGGCTGGAGAACAGGCCTTATGGGGAACGGCTGAGAGAGCTGGGGGTGTTTAGGCTGGAGAAGAGGAGGCTGAGGGGAGACCTCATTGCTCTCTCCAACTACCTGAAAGGAGGTTGTGGAGAGGAGGGAGCTGGGCTCTTCTCCCAAGTGACAGGGGACAGGACGAGAGGGAATGGCCTCAAGCTCCTCCAGGGGAGGTTCAGGCTCGACATTAGGAAAAAATTCTTCATGCAAAGGGTCATTAGGCAGTGGAACGGTCTGCCCAGGGTGGTGGTTGAGTCACCTTCCCTGGAGGTGTTTAAGGTGCAGGTGGATGAGGTGCTGAGGGACATGGTTTAGTGATTGATAGGAATGGTTGGACTCAATGATCCACTGGGTCTCTTCCAACCTGGTGATTCTATGCTGAGTCTTGCTGATCAGAGTTTGTAGACATCGTTATAGCAGAGGTAATGAATGACTTTAGGATTAAGCTCTACTTCTATAAAAAATCTGTAAAAAACAGAGCTTGTTTCTCAGTATTACTGCCTCTAAAGTGCCTCTTGGCTAGTTGGGGTTTCTAGGAATGAAGATGTGTTTAGGGATCAGCTGATCTCAGGCATGCTCTGATTCATCCTGGTGCCATCGCTGCAGGTCTGTGTTGCCCACCTGCGTGGGCAGTTGGACAAACGGGACACACGTACCTCTCTGTAGTATCCTGGCTGGTCAGCACCTTCACCGAGATGTGAGTGCTCCAAGGCTGAGCCTGTCCTAGTCAGGGTAAAGTTATCCAAATCTTCCTGGGCGACTGCAGCTAATGATTGGGCCATTTCTTGGTGGCTGGCTTGGATGAAAAAATGACACAAAAGAAGCAAGTTTTAAGGTCTACCTTTGTGACTACTACCAAGGCTGAATGAAGTTGCATTCCCTTTCCTAATAATTATTACTCAAATCCAAAAGCCTTCCTTTTACCATTCTGTGTCAGACATTCCTTATCAAGGCAGAAAAAACACACTAATTGCAAAGGTGTGTGTCTGGACCATAACTCACCACCTGAGGCTGCAAGGTGCTAATAAATTGCTGATTATTATTTCCATCTGATGACCTTGAAATGCTGGGCCATTATTTATAATGTAAAATGTGCTTTTAAAGCAATACTGAATTATGTAGACGACAAACTTGTATCTCACAGTTAGATGCTAGACAAATATAGTTTTCCTTGTTCTCACAAAAAAAGGTAATTATTCAGTAACCCATGTTAGTGTGTTCCTCATCACTCTTGCCTATCTTCTTTAATGCAATGTCACATGTCTATGCAAAAGCAAGGTAAAAAGCAAATTTTGTGCTGCTGTAAGCTGGCAGAACTCCGCTAGATGGAGTTGTGTCTTTATAGCAGCCACTAATTTGGCCAATACTCTCATTGTACACTACCTCTCTAGGATCATCTGAATGTCTCAGACACACTGCATGTCAACACACATAGATTAGAGATAACTTCTGCAAAACATCACTATGTTACTACATGAGTAACCTTTTTAATTACATCTGTGAAGCTACATTAGACTAGAGATAACCAAAAGTCAGTGGTGAAAGAGGAAAACAAGCAAGCCAAGAAAACAGGTGGGATAAAACCATTGGTAAGAGTTACTGCAAGATCAGTGGTCAGCAAGTCAGAAGAATTCAAACTGGAATATTCCCTTCAAGGTCCAGTAGACCAGGGCTAGGAAAGGAAACGCATGAGGGAACTGAAGTACCAGGGCCAAAAACTTGGAGTAACCTCTAAGGACTGTTGAGGGTAAGTTGTTTCTTTCTAGGAGATGAGCTCTACAAAAAGCCCTCCTGTGATGCAGAAGCCCTGGAAGTCTTCTAGCTTTGAGCAGATTGCTTGTTCCCCATGTCTAAAATTGAAGACAAACTAGCCTATGCTCATGGCTGAACTGCTTCTAGTTCACGATCGGTTTATTTCTGGTTAACCTCAGAATCTTAGCTGTGCTATGCAGGCACATTCACAATCACAGAGGGGTCCTAAGCTATACTGTGATAAATAATAATTTACATCATAGCCAAAATAATTTACTCAACTCTGAACATAGTGCAAGGAAGATCAAGCAATGAATTTAGGATCTAAACCATTTCTGAAAGTATTTATTTCTATTTAAATTAGAATCAAGTAAAGCTGTAACAGTTTTTTAAACTCTTGCCAGCTGATTACTTGGATAAAAATAGAAGCTAGCACCTATTTGGATTTGCAAAACCTAATTGTATTTAGAGATTTTCTTAAACTGAAACAAAAAACACTTCAAGCTTTCTTTGTTACAAAGCACAACCTGCCAAGGACCGTTGTTCCTTAGATTGATTTACTGATACCTTTTTTTTTTTTTAAACTCTAAAATGAGATTTTAACCCTAACATAAGAGTTCTTATGTTTATCCATATTCCCAAAACAGTTGGAATGACCAATCATGGAATATTGGACTATCATGAAAATACGGATAAGAAAGTCTCTCCCTACACTCACAGATTGCAAATTTGGTACCAAACCCATTTTGTCAGTAGTGCTGCTCTTCTGAATGCTTTTTCTTGTAGACCCTTTTAAAAGCTCACTATCAAACTGAAAAAAAACAGTGTTTCTTCGGTGAACTTTGCAGTGAAGGGTTTTGTTTTATTTTTCAGTAAGACACCAATAGTCCCAGACAACTTTATCATCTTTCCCTAGCTGGGCAGGCAGGAACAGGAGAGAGACTGCTATAAAACCTGTTGTTTCAAGTTTCTGATATTTTTTAAGTGTTAAAAGTACTTCTAAAGTTTGCTAAAAGCAATTCATAGCGAAGGTGTTTTCCTTAGTATGAGAGAAACCTTACATTGTGTTAGTATCCTGATGTATTGGTAAAAGAAACTAGAAACAAAAATCAACTTACCTCTGGATATATGGGAATAAAAACTACAGAACGATGGAATGAAACTGCTGTAGATGCCAACTGCGAGTTGGCTTTGAGCCACATTCAAACACAGCTCAAGCCTTCCTGCCTGTGAGTCAGCTGTGTTGTTGATCTCTCCTATTATTGGCTGCCTGCAAACATCTATAATTTCCCGGTCAGATATACAAACTGTAACTCTTTAATGACTGCAGATGTGTTTTCATAGGCTGATTTGTTAACTGCCTGTAATTAATGAGAGCAATTACAGAAAAAGAGGTTGAATAGCTGCTTTTCCCGCAATAAGGAATGCCAAGAGGGAAAGCTATATAACAACGAACCCCCCCATATTGGGTAGAGCCCAGACGAAGAAGCTGTAGAACTGCATGCAGATTGTGTGGCTGATGCTTATCTCTGCTGTAGATCAAGCCAACAGCACAAGTACAAAATTTCCTGACACTTTTTGAGTCAAGTGGAGTTTAAAACAGGGTGTAAATTGTTGGTTTTGACGTAGGTAAGCACAGGGGTAAGATTAGGTTGCAAAGAAGAAGGAATTGGCTGTCAAGTAGCCCTGCTGAAAAGGATGTAGGAGATATAGCGAAAGCAAAGTTGATCATGAACCAACAGTGTGTTCTCACCACAAGCGGGGAAAATTGTGTACTGGGCTATGTTAGAAATGCAGTCAGGAAAATGAGAGATGCCTCAGCACTCAGAAATGGTGAGGCTGCATCTGAAATAGTCGACTTCAGGGCCCTCAGTTCAATGAAAATACTGAGAAACTAGAGGGGATGCAGTAGGTAGCTACCGAGATAGGGCTCCAGAGTACCTTACAGGGAGAGGATGAGGGAGTCAGTCTAGTTTAGTTCAGGGAAGTACGCTAAGGGGGTCTACTAGAAGCCTACATCTACTTGAAGATCAGTTATGAAGGCAGAGCCAAATTCTCCTCCACAGTGGCAGATATTAACCATAGGCAGATGTCTCCACTTCAGATGTTCAAGCCAGATGTTAGAAAAACATTTTTACCAGATGGGTAATGCAGTACTGGAATGGGCAACTCGGGTTGCATAGTCTCCATCCTTTAAGGTTTTCTAGACTCAGCTAGGCAAAACCATTGCTGACCTGATCCAGCACTGCTGATATTCCTGCTTTGAGCTGGAAGCTGAGCTGGAAAATGCCAGAAGTCCAGGACATCTTTAATTTTGTGATAACTATGAGAGTGGTGAGACACTGGAATAGGTTGCCCAGGGAAGTTGTGGATGCCCCATCCCTAGAGGTGTTTGAGGCTAGGTTGGATCTAGTGGGATGTGTCCCTGCCCATGTGACACGTAATATATTAGTTTTAGCAGATGGAATATATTAGTTATATTAACGTATATTAGTTAATATATTAGTTTTAGCAGATCTTGCAGTAATCAAGGGGCAAAACATAAGTTTCAGCTTTCTTTTGGAGGCTGCCAATTCCAAACCCTCTGGAGCTTTATTCATTACAGACCTAAGAGTTTGGAAGACCATTAAAAAGGACACAATACATTGTCTTTCTCTTTTATGAACGGAGGGTTTGAGTGCAAGTTTGCTGCTTGCTCCTGCCTTGTTTCACCACACAGTGGCGGCGTGGGATCATCACACAGCTTTGCTCCATGCCAGCTTTAAATTTTTTTGGACCAGGCAATGTGCAGTAATGAGCCAGACTCAAAAATTACTCATGTAAGCAATGTGGGGACAGGTCCAGGCCCCTTGGATGCCTCTGCCATTGAATTTTGAATGTGACTGTGGCCAAGTCACCCAGTGGCTTGTGGCTTGGTTTCCTTCCCAGTAAAATTAACAGGAATATTTTTACGAGGGTAGTTCAGAGTTCTTTTGATGCTGATACTGGATTTGATAGCCAATGAAAGCATTAAAACATAGTTGTGGTATGTTCATGCCAGTAACTCAAAAAATTATCTTCTGCGGCTTGAAGCTCTCCTATTAGCGTAAAGAGGAATGCTCTTACCTTGAGGCAAGAATAATTCCTTCTGAAAAAAAATGTTGGTTTAACTTATCTGAGAGTTATTAACAGCAGGTTTAATCTAGCAAAACAAGTATGAAATAGCATCAGCATATGTCACTGCTGCATTGTTTGGATAAATGGTCTGGGTGGCCTATATGCATGATGAAAGGGATTTCTAATTCACAATAAATATTAGGATTTTGATGAAATAAACATTTCTCTGATTTTTTTCTTTCATAGAAATGGAGAAAAAGCATCAGATGAGCTGTATAAACAGAACTCGTACTCCTGGGATTACACAGCTAATTGAAAAACTTGGTTTTAACAGTTTCACAGGCTGATAGGAAACTCTCACAGGCAGCTATAACACAGGCAGCTATTTTTGCATCATGTCTTTCACTCTTAACACCCACAGAATTGACAAGAATCAGTTTTACAGAGCAGTCAGGCCAGGTTTGTGTCTCATTGGAAGTGGGGCACCTGAAAGGCTCAGGCTCCCAGTTCCACAGGGGAGGATCCTCAAGCATGTGCCCCATGAGGCCAGTGGTATGCCCACAGCTGCTCTGCCCAGGGCAACATCCTGGGGCTGCTTGGCCTGTGAAGGAACCGGAGGAGTCATGAACATGCCTGGTGCCTGATTCTGAAGCTGTTAAGTTCACAATGTTGGGATGAGTCTGCTCAGCAGCTCTGGTTTGGAGGCATGAACAGTTCAGAGGTGAAAGGATGGGAAAGAGAGACAATCCTGGGGTGGAACAGGACTGTAGGCAGGAATTCAGGCAGGTTTGTTTTGGATTTGATGGAAATTCATCGTACCTCAGAGATTTGAATCATTTTCATAGAATCATAGAATCACCAGGTTGGAAGAGACCCATCGGACTATCGAGTCCAACCATTCCCATCAATCACTAAACCATGTCCCTCGGTGCCTCATCCACCTGTCCCTTAAACACCTCCAGGGAAGGTGACTCAACCACCTCCCTGGGCAGCTGTTCCAGTGCCCAATGACCCTTTCTGTGAAAAATTTTTTCCGAATGTTCATCCTAAACCTCCCCTGGTGGAGCTTGAGGCCATTCCCTCTTGTCCTGTCCCATGTCCCTTGGGAGATGAGCCCAGCTCCCTCCTCTCCACAACCTCCTTTCAAATTACTTATTATAGTGCAAAAAGACCTCTTTCCCAGTGTACACATTAATTGTCAAGTAATGTGTTAATAAAGAACAACTCGTGTGTCATAAATTGCAATTTGGTTACCTCCTGATGGATTATGGCTTAATAATGCTTACTGGTTTAAGAATACTTACCCATTTCACAGCACTGATCGCCTTAGGGATCCCTGCAACATTTCAGCACCATTCTGAGGTGAGGTGGGGTAGAAGATTCTAAGATGTGGTGTCAGACCTGATGATGTTGACTCAATAGCATCAGGCATCTAAAAGTTTTTTCAGGATGCTTGTGAAGATGAGAAGTAATTCCTCCCAATGTTTTATTCAGTGCAGGCTACTGAACCTGCAAGAAGGATCAAGAAATGAGGTATTTTGCTAGGAATTTTGTTTTTCCTTATTTAAGTAGAAAGATTCATTAATAACTTTAAATCCAAATCTGTAAATCAGCATTTTTGCGCAATTTTAAAACATCTGAGCCTGTGGTGCTTCAGTAATTACTGGAGTGTTCTCAGGGGTTATTTATCATTTTAATCATGGTTTTAGAAAGTGTTTGGAAATGTGGTGACCTTGCTCAATAGAAAGGTGTAATGAACAGCCATTGTCCATTAAAAGGAACCATAATTAAGCAGAGCATCAGATCTCTGTGTTCCCAGACGTAATCCTGTAAGAACAGTGATCAAGGGATAAGCAAAGAAAAAGAATAGGGACTCAGTGATTATGATTTTCAAAATTTTAAAGACTTCACTGAGGTCAGTCAGATGCACAAACCCAGAGGAAACAGAGGAGAGGGCAGTGCAAGATGCCCGTTCTTCTGAAAGAAACCTGCCAAAAACATAGCACGGGTGCAAGGAAGAAGAGTTTTGTTACACTCGTTTGTTCCCAGAGAGCAAAAGGGTTTAAAACCAGAGTTTGGGTTATGGGAAATGTAAGTGGCAAATCCTCACAGAAATGAAGGAGAAAAAAAGAATAGTAAAAATAGGGTTGCCTCTGCCAAGGAGCTAGCAGGGTCCATTTCTGAACATTATTTACACAGAGATTATTTCCAATCACAACTGAGCTAGGTTAGCATTAAAGTAAATTTCTGGGTTTGATTACACAGCGCTGCGCAGTCTGGCTCTGAACTAGCAGGTCATTTAAGTGCGTCCTTGATCAGCCTTAAGGAGGCTGTAGAATTCAGGAGGAGTGTTGGAAGATCAAGACCTCAGGTCCTGAGACAGAGCAATACCACAACTAGCCTGGCCCATTCTGCACCCCATGCTCAGTCCACCAAGCAAGACACACTTCATGTGACTAATTATAATTAACCTTCACATCATTAAGGAGTATTTTTCAATGGGAACTTCTGGATTACTGGATCCTTAGCTCTTCTTTTCCAGAGAGGTCACAAGCTCTCTCTTCTCATAGCTAACAGTTTGTAGCTGTTTGGTCTTGTGAGGCCTCAGGTTCTCTAAAAACTAGTCCAAGCAATTTATCGAACCGAATTACTGGCACAAACAGAGAGAAGTATAAACATAAACCTCTAACAAACATGTGGACCTGCCTGTACCAGCTGCAGTTCTGCAATGAATACAGAGGGTAAACCTCCAGTCATTATGGATCCTGCTGAATTCAGTGCTAGATGAACATTTTTGAAGAAGGATTGGGTATTCCCGTCATCACTTTATATGTGGGGCTTGTGTAACTCTTTCCTGGAATTTTACCGGATTTTTAGAGAGTAGATTCTTACATATTATGGTTACACATCAGTGTTGGCATAAGGAAAGGATTCCTACAGTTAATAAACCCAAACTCTGCTGGGAAATCTTACTGCGAACATTCTGGAGTGATTTTGGCACTTGTCCCTGGCATCAGAAGTCCCTTATTTTGTTCCACTATAGTCAGTTCTGTTCATAATTATTTACGAAACGAAGAACCTTGGATAAATTCCCACCTGGTACTAGCAGGCAACAACTGCTGTGGAGCCTCTATAGAACTGTCCTTGGGCTTTGAAAGGTAGCAAACCATCGGCAGCACAGGCTGGAGAGCAGCAGTAACAGAGTAAGATTTAGTCAAGAATGGGAATAAGTGCAAAAACCTGTTGGTGTTTTCAGGCAAGTTGCACCAGCAATGTGCTGCAATCATGGTTTCTGTTAGCTGGGAGTGTCTGGACCAGAATAAGGGCTCAGCTGTCTGCAGTACTGACAGTGCAAAGCAGTGGAGATGAACTTTCTTGGAAGCATCCAAGGGACTTATATATTTCAGAAACTTCACCCAGAAACTTTTGTGTGAAGGAATAACTTGAGCTGTGAAAGATGATTAGTGGTTGGGTTTTTTTTTTTTAATAAACAACAAAGCATTGCTTTAGTATTTTACTTAGCGCTTAAGTAAAGCAAAAAATGTGAGCTATTTCCTGAGTTGATAGTCATTCTTGCCAAAGACTACAATGAACACTCAGAAGTGGTACTTCATCCTCATGATCCCTGACCATGCTGAAACAGTTTTAAAACATCCTGCTCCCTCAACTCCAATGATTTCCTGATTATCCACTCCTTTGATATATCTTTGGAAGTTTTTCCAAATCATTTATCTGGTTTTCTGGATGTAGAAGGCTCAAGCGCCTCTTTTCTGTCACATTTTTTGCTATGATTCTTATAGAAAAGAAAACCAACCTTTATTTCTGTCTTCTATCCAGAAGAGATTCTTGGCTAAAATTTGATGTGGTGTTATATTCAGTGTGTCTGAACAGAATAGTTGAAGTTGAAAGGGACCTCTGGAGACCATCTAGTCCACCCACTCTGCTTAAAGTAGGGTGAGCAGGTTGCCCAGGGCCACATCCAGATGAAGTTTAAATATATCCAAGAATGGAGTCTCAAAACTGGGACTTCCATGGCCCTGGGATACCAGTTTTGTTGAATGTATCAATTCTTCTTTACCCTGGTTGCAGGGCCTCAGGAAGATGACTTTTGGATCCCTTATCTCCCATTCTGAGATTTGTGGTCACATCTTTCTTCAGTAGCCTTTTCTTTGGGAGAGTTTAACTGTTTTTCAGCTTGATCCCTTTCCAACAATTCGCTTTTCACATACATGACTCACAAAACGTGCTCTCAGGGAGAAACTAGAAAGGGATGCTCTGCAAGGGGAGGTGGGCAGGCAGGGGCAGTGTCCTTCCCAGCAAAGGCTGCTGTTCTCCAGCACCTCAACAAGAGACCAGAGCAGTCCTGAGGGTCGTTGCAGGAGTCCTGGGCAGTAAGAGAGTGGAGCAGTAGGGCACTAGGCTGCGTACAGCTCAGACAAGGGCTGAGAGCCAGGCCTGGAGCTTAAATGCAGTTCCTGAGCCAGTGAGATGACAGTTGATGATGTTGATGAGGGCAATTAGGACTTGATGGTGCTCTCGGGCCCTAATACATTCCAGCAGGTAGAAAAAACTTGTGCAAATAGGGTTTTGTTTTTGTAAATGGAAGTCCTATGTTTAGCAATGTAAGGGGCTAAAAGAATGTGAGCACGGCATTAGCTGAGAGAGCAGGAACAGATCTGGACCAGGGTGCCAGAAAAGCTTTGTACAAGGGGGATTTGTTATTCAGACTGTTCCAAGGACGCGTGGTTTCTGGATGCCTTGGAACAAGAAAACCAAGTTATTTTTCTGGACAGTGTTTTTTTTCCCCCTTGCCTCCAGTTATCTAACATTGTCTTGGGTAGGTGGACTTAAGTTACCTATTTGACTATCTAAGTTTCTGCAGGAAGTTTTTTCCTCTGTCTGCTTCTTCCATATAGCTATGTTCTTATAAGTGTGTCTTAAACTTAACTCTGCAGTATTCTTATTTGGACACTGGTCTTCAAAAGCAATGAGGACATTGACCATTATTTACAACACTAATCTCAGTGTATTTTTGCTCCCACTACAGTAAATAATGAACAGTAAATAAAATTCCTAAATAATGAATCCTTGCAAGGAGGAGAATGGAGAAGGACAGAAGATACAATTTGTGTTGACACAAGAATGTCTGTTATTTAAATGTTTGCATGTTATGGGAGAACAGTTCCTTCATCTAATGAATTTTATTTCTCAAAATATCATTATATTTTCCTATCTTATTTAGAATTAATATAAAAATTATTTGGTATAAAAAATTCATGATTTCACCACTTACTGGAAGGTACAAATCTGTCTCCATCTGGTACTGTGCTCAAGGTAGTAGATTAGAAGTTAAAGAAGCTGGCTACTGATTTCCCCAAAGCAAAAGGCAGAGATCATTTTAAAACTACTCTGTGAAGAGAAGTCACTTAAACTTATTTGAACCCAGAATAGACACTGCCCTTTCAGCCTGTGACACTAGCACTGGGTTATAAATGATAAAGTGAAACTTTTATATCTCTCTAATGAGATAAAGTGAATGTATAAACTTGATTAACAAACCTCTCTGTCTATTAATAAGATCTTTGGACTCTCTAGGATTATGGATGTTCTTATTTTCTCCACTTCCTTCTTGAAGACAGGCAGAGATCTTAGCTCTCTGAGGATGTTCTGGGGAACCTGAAGGAGTATTCTCCATATGGGGACACTTTGCAGTTGAGAGCAGAGAATTATGAGCCTGTATTACACTGTACGTCTTCACAAATAGTCAAAGTTTTCACTCTGCCAGCTGACAGACACAGGCTATAAACCCATTAATGAAACAGAAGCTAGGTGAGGTTGGGTAAAGTTGGTGCATGTTGAAAGATCTTTCAGTCAGGAAGGTTTTCTTTATTTTTTCAAGTTAATTAAATAAAATTGCATATACCTTGCCATTAGGTACTTAAGTGGATGATGAGGTTGGAAGGACACACCTTCACACCAAACTGAAGTAGGAAGCTTTTCTTGACAATGGATTTATAACCTATTTAAGGCTTCAGAAGAGAAAAAGATATTTTAAATGGGCAGAAAATTCCCGGAAGGAGCAGCATTTCATCTGGAGTATTTTGAAAAATTTGGATTTGAGGGTCAATGCCTGTGAGACTAGTGTAGGACTCCAGCCTGTGTAAGCGGCTGTCCACAGTTTGCTTCCTATAGCACCCAGGCAGTATCTACCACTGCTGCCACCCCGAATTTTTGCACCTTAGTATTGCAACTGGGAGAATGCAGATTATCAGAGGTGCCAATGGGATGAAGGAGCCTTAGGAATTCATGGTGCAGAAGATGTACAGGGGGTCAGACAAGGTGATACGGAACAGCACATCCTCAGATGAAGCTGGAGGCATTTTCTCTTTGAGAACTGAGATCATCTTGGTTTTGGTAGCTTTGTCATGTGCTCTCTGCAACTGCTTTGCCTAGAGGAGAAACTCGTGGGAATTTAATTTTGTATGTTTTATTACAGGAAGCTACCCAGCTAAATTCAGTCTCCTCTTGCTCAGTGAATGACAAAATGTTTCTCTGTGCCAAACAAGCGAGTTTACTGCTTTCTCTTGTAACCGGATTTAAAATCTTTTCAGTGTTTTTTTTAGTTGCTAATGTTACTCAGTAGCTTAGACTGTCCTTCCACAAGATGGCATTTCAGTTATCCTGATGGAATCTGTTCAGTACTGACACACAGGAAAGCATATTGCATGCTATATCTTGATTTGTAATGTGCTGCCCTTGATTTTTCAGCATCTTAGGTCTGGAAGCAGAATGGATACCTATATCCTCAGGTACAGACCCTCCGAATGCAGTCACATTATGTAATCTCAGATTATTCTGCTCCACTTCTGTGCTTGTTAAGCTGTTTTCCTTGGAAATAGCTTGGTCAGTCCTGTTGTGAAGCTGTATGAGGTGAAAGCTTTAGGAGGTACGGCTGCAGGCCACTGAATACAGGTATTTGTCCAGAAGTCTTCTGAGTGTGTCAGCTGGAGGTCACAAGGACCATACTGGGTTTAGGGACATGACAATGAAATATCACAGAAAGAGGGGCAGCGTTTTTATGGAAAGTAATATACCTCATTTAATTCAATACAAATGTGACTGCATATAACTCTAAAAGCCCTCAATAAGTCATGAAAATGTAGTGCTGGAATATGTTCTGTTTTGGTGTTAATGTATCAAGTGCTGGGATTTTCAGATTACTCATGCAGAGGCATGAACAGTATACTTATGTATTTAGAAGGCCTCTAATTATGTGGTAAAAAAATCAGATGTTCATCATTTTAAGGCTGTAGAATGATTTCTTTAAAATGTTTGTATTAGCTTCTGAAGCTGTAAAAGGGATTGCAATCTAATTTTTTCTCAATGCTGTACAAACATCCTTTGAAAAATATTCCGTGCCCGTACAAAGTAACTCGCTGCCCCTTCCAGTCAGAGGATAGGAAGTTCAGAGAGCTCAAGTGACTTATGAAATGCCACTCAAGTCTGGAGATAACCTTAATATCTATGTTGTTTATATCTATTACTCTTTGTTTTACATATATGTCTTCTGTTGTTCCTCTTTCACACTTGCCTTAGAAAGAAATCTAGAAATAACTCTTTATATTAAGTGATTGTATTGACACAGGACTTTAAATCGTTTTACCTATTGCTTTTAAAAAATATATTCTGAGTTTAAATTAACACTTTTAATATCTAGGCATAGCTGAAAAGTGCTGTAAGGTACAGGACAGAGAAGTAAAGCTCCTTCTGCTACTCTAAGGTGACAATGGTACCTTCACAACTTCCAACAAGTTGAGCGTTGGACAGTGACTACAGAACATCCTGGGAGCTATAACAAGCTGTGTAACTGAGTTAATCCTTGACAAGGATAAAAACCTTTTTATCTCTCATTGGACTCAATTCTTAATGTTGATCTACCTTGGGATTCACAGAGATACCATGTCCCTGAGCAGGCCAGGTGCCAATCCTTTCTGCTCTAATATAATTGACTCACTTAGGAAGCTGTATGTGTTTGGGAAGTAACAGGCTTCTGGTTTCTCTGAGAGACAAGTCTTTATCTTTTATAGCATCTCAGACTTGTTTGGATTGGATACTTGCAGTTCAGCCAAACATTGGAACCCTTCTCATTTTTTAATTCCCAGATCTGAGACTTTTATTCTTTGATTACATGGTAAAACTGAACTTCGAAGTGAAGGGAATGTGATTGCAAAATTGGGTATTGTTGTCTTGATCGAGTTCAGTACTACTTGGAGCTGAGCTTCGTAGCTGAATTGTCTTCAGCAAGTTTTTTGTGCCAACTGAATTTTATGAAATAGCTGGTTGTTAATCACTGATGCTCAGGAGACTTCTATTTGCCCATTCCTTGTTTGATCTGTGTGTGTATAAGATGCAGGTGAAATCCCACTTATAATACAAACAGGCCCTTTCAGACACAACTTGATCTTTTCTTTTTTTGAGACCTAATAAAATGGAGCAGTTGCAATAAGAGTAAAGGTAAAGTGAACTTGCTGGCAGACGTTTAATAAGGTGAGTCAGGTAGGAGGAATCTAGGAGATAAGCGATCAGTGTGGTATCATTGGTGTGGGTAAGGGCAGCATCCCAGCTTTGTCAGCATGACTAAAATTGTGGAGCAGAAAGGTTAAAAATGTACCCGTTGGTCTCAAACTGGCACTTCAGGGGTTGCCTGCCTAGCTTTTCTAAGGAGCTAAAAATGTGCAGATGTTGGATTGAAGAAACTAGAGCCCATGTGTGGTGCTCTCAGCAGCAGTTAGGGAATTGAAAGAGCAGCTGAAGATGTTTTGAAAGCAAGAATGGGATCTCTGAACTCCTGTTTTCACATAAATGGAAGCAGCATGTGGTGAACTGCAACAGACTGTGTTCAGATCAACTCTGAATTATTTGCACAGGCTGCTGCTGTGAGCCAGGGAAAGAACAGAATTAAAAAAGCTTCTACCATAAATACAACTGCAAACAGGTCAAGGTTTCTGTCATCTGTTTGTTTTTGTTTATTATCTCTGTGTTTTGTACAAACATATACTCTTGCATCATGTAGAGCTAGGTCTTTACTGTGTGTCATGCAGCTTCTTTCAGTTCTCTGGTCTTCTGACAAGAACCTGAATAAATGTCTTTGGTGAAGATTGCCTCAGAGACAGGTTAGGAGAGCATCCTCAAGAAACGGAGAGGGACTGGCATCCCACAGAGCTGTAGGCTAAACTTTAACTAGTTAGTGTTTTATGTATGTGCATGAACTAGCAAACATGTTTCTGGGCTTTCTTTTGCTAGATGTAGGGTAGAGGGAGACTGGTCCAGCTTAAAGCTCTAGAAAATACTTACGCTCACTTCTAATATTGTCTTTTTCCGTGCTTAGAAATGCAAGTGTGTTTTCTAGGAAAACACAAAGCTCTGCTAGAAAAGGAGGAGTCTGATCCTAGGCTGATTAATCTTATCTTTGCTAGGTTTCTTCCTAAGATGTTAAGATCACTGCCTAGAAGTATGGAAAAACATCGTATCTTTTCCTATATTACAAAAACATCCTAACAGATCAATTATATAGTAAGGCTGTTCCAAATGCCCTTGAAACTAACTAAAATGCTTAACTTTGCTACAACAGAGCTTTCTTTTTAATGTGGTGTGATTTGGCTCAAACCCCTCTTAAAAACAAAACACACAAGATGTTCCAAAAGTAAGTTTTCAGGAATGTTGACAGGCATCTTCCCCCCCAACAACAGCCTCATTATTGTTAGTATTTCAGATGAGGAGATTGGAGCGGGTAATTAACATGTATGAGCTGTATTTACAAGCTGAAAAAATGTTTATTGTTTTATCCCTTAAAGGCTGATTGCCTTGCTCAACACTAACCTGAGTAAAACTAGGATAAAAATGATCCTAGCTTTTATGAAAGTAAGGAACTTCTGAAAGTCGGGAACTAACTGGCTGAGGTTGTATGCACTTCTGGCAGCTGTTTTGTGGTATCTCAGCTAACAAATTCCCTTTCATCCATCGCTAATACTCAGCCAGAAAGAACTCCTTCGTGATACCCGATACTGGACTGTTATAAAGAAACTCTGTGAACTTGAAATTCAGGCTTGTTCTAGTGTGTTGCTCAGAGACTTTTTGTATGTCTTGGATTCCTTTCAAAACAGCTTTGTGTTTAGGAGTTTAAATAAACAAACCAGCAAGGTTTTGTTTGTGTTAGATACAGGATACCTGCTGGCCTCCCAGCAGGTGGTTTTCTTGGAAGACGAGGCATCTCTGGAAGTGTGGGCTAGTGTCATTCCAATACACTGTGATTGGTACTTCCCGATTTTTAGAGCGATGCTGTAGTGAGCAGCGATCTGTGGAATAGGATGTACTGTGTGCTACCTCTCTCCACTGGTGGAAGCTGGTTGCTGCTGAAACTAGCAAGTTTCCTCTAAGGAGTTGTTGCACCTTATCAGCAGGAGATGGGTTTATTTCCCTTAAGGCTCTTTTGCTCCCTTGGCCAGCTGGAACTAGTGAACCTGCCTTCCTCTGCTAGGCACATTCTTTTGATGCATGGAACACTCAGCAGGCTGCTGAAATATCTGCTCTGCTGCAGCGAGTATGCCAGCATTATTCTCAAAGTGGTGTTGGGCAATTGATTTCCAAAGACTTTGGCAGAATCTTTAAAGGACTGGGTTTGATTTCAGGCAGAAGAGGTTTGGCGAGGAGTTCTGCCCGACTCAAATGTTTCATTTCCCAACAGAGCCCCAAACACAAGTTCTCTGCTTTGCGGCATGTTGCTTTTGACGAGCTTATACCTGTTCCAGGGCATGAAGCCATCTTTTGCAAGTTTTAGAAAAAGTATGTTGCTTCTTGGCTGAAGAAATAAGGAACAGAAAAAAATCATTTAGTAACTTTCAGTAAGGATTTTTTTGTATGGAAAAACCCTTGGAGGGAGCATATTTGCTGTATATGAGTCATCTGGAATATATAACGTGAACTGGGTAGTAAAGTCATCATCCCCTTCTCAGAAAATTAAGTTAATTATTATTTCTAGAACATTAGGAAGAGTAGGGGAGAGTGGATAGATGTTTAACAAGTTGACCTTCCAAAGTTCATGGAAGTAATTTCTCAGTACAGGCTGAAGATAAGATCAGAACCTGTAAGACAAACATGCCTCCAGAATAAATGCAGCTTACAAATAGTTTTAATGCAAAGTTCAACAAACTTACTGTTACAGACTGCTTGTTTTAGTTATTCACATGTATCTATATTAGGAAATAAATGCTTGCATATTGGAAAATTTCTGTAGAAGCTGCAAATCTGTAGATAATTGCAACATCTTGGAGAGATTTGAAACTGAAAGACAATGTAGCTATAAAGATGCAGGAATATCCAAGTCATGGACTGTTCCTGTAGTGGGATTTTTGGGGGCTTTCAGCAAGAATGACATATAAAATGTAAATGATATAAAATGGTGATGCTGAAGGGTTTAGCAACTGTAAAAGAGATGCCTATTAAAGCAGAACATGCCTGAACAGTTCTTGTGTATGTTACAGGATGCTGCATGGCTGAGGAGACTGCAGGGGCATCTCAGGTCGCAGAAACCCACTCACAACATGCAAATGTGAATTCATTCCTGGGGGACTGCATTCTATAGTTAAAAATGACTTGATATTGTAAATAACTGTTACAGATCACTTAGTCTATTCTGTTACAAAGTTTTAGCAGTTTTTAATGAGACACTCAGCGTTTGTGATCAGGCACAGAAAGGTGTGTGCACGTTGTCGTCTTGTGGAGCAGCAGGAGATGAGGGTAGCTTTCGTGCTAGTGTAGCCCTGCGGCTGAAGCACAGGCCAGGAGACCTGGGTTTGCTCCTTGGCTCTGTTATGGCAATTACTAAGCAGATATTTAATCTCTGAGAACTGTTTCTGTGGTCTTAAATATTTGAAAGCATCTATTTGACACCCAGTCACACCTATGTGATACTCGTGTGACAGGCTGACACTGTTAAGATTAGAGGTTTTCCGTATATTATGAAATTCTCTTATTTTGTAAGAGGATTTCTTCTATTAAATGTTTATTTGTGCCACTTATTTGATTGGATTTTTTTTTTTCTGCTCCTTTCGTGTGTTTGATCCTTGAGTGCTTTCTCAGGCCAAAGCTTAGTAATGACACTGACTTTAATGACGTTCCACGACTAACAGCAGAACTGTGAGAGCAGGACTCGTTTGCTTACACTTTCCCAAATGACAGGACAGGGAGAAACCCATCAAGACTTGATGCTGAATGCCCTTCATTTTCAAGGGGCAACAACTTGAATATGTTGCAGATCCTACTGCAACATTTTATGGGGAACTAAAAAATCCACATATTTTCTAAAATTATGTTTGACTGTTACAGTTTGTATTAATATAGGTGAAAAAAAATAATAAAAATCAGAGGGTTACATGGCAAGCTTGCATATTTCTGTAGATGAATGTAACTCAAATTATTTTGCTAAAGCTACTTTTATCCCATTCTGTCTTAAGATCACTGACTGCTGTAATATTTGACTTGAAGTATAAAGCTTTGATTCAGCAATGAACTTGAGGCTAAAATCGAGCATTGTAATGAATCCTTTCCTCAGCAAAAGAACTTGATCACATGAAACCACGAGTGCAGCTGCTCTTTTGTAATCACATCCATGCTTAAATTCAAATTAAAATCCATGAAGCAGAAAGGGAAAGTAATTCAAAGAAAGGGAAAGTAATTCAAGTTAATTGTTTGACAATGATAGTTTTTGTTACCTTGCAGAGCTTGGATGAAGTGCAATTTATCTCCAATGTAGATGTGCTCGTGGTTGATATTTTTATTCCCAGGCTGAACTGAAGATTTGAACACAGTGTCAGGTGCTTGCATGTGTACTGAAGGAGTGCTTTTGGTAAGTATTGTGGGGAAATTAAAATTCATATAAATGAAATGTTATTTTATGAAAGGAAACATGCTTTCATGAAATAAAGCATGTTACTTGATTGTTTTTTTTTTTAAATTTAAATTGTTAGAATTAAAAAACCCACATAAGTAAAGAGAATGTGCTTTCTAAGAGTTAAAATTTCATAATTAGATGCAACTGCAATTATTACACGTTTTCCATTGAATTTATATTCTCTCCACAGTACTTTGAACAGAAAACATTTGTTGAACGCTCAGTCCTCAACTCTGAAGTCTTGATCCTTTTTCCACTACAAATAAGAAGTCTCTGAAGTTTTAAGTCTCAGCAGGTGTTTAGGGTTGGATTTTGCATGCTAGTCAGTGTTCTGGAGCAATTCTGTGCCAGGAATTGAATTCCTATGGGCCACAGAACGTGCTGATGGCATAATGTGCCACTTGATTTTTTTCAGGGGCAATGGCTTTGCAATGCACTGAATGCTGAGTGCCAAAAATCTAGGAATTATGGTTTCTGTTACAGTTTTCCGTATCAGGGACATCAAACACAAGCAAGCCGACAACTGGCACGTGACTTATTGTTGCTGCTAAGACACAAATGTCTGGCTGGCTTTTTTCATGGTCACTGATATTATGTTTTTAACATAACTCAGTGGGTTCTGTAGGGGTGGAAAAGGGTAGGGAAAGACTGCAGGGAGAGAAGAATGAAGATATCAGGTAGGATATGGTGGAAGATAGGGGATTAGAGACAAGATGGAGTTTAATGTAGTACAGCAGTGACTTAGCTGTGTGCTGGCATCATTGGCCTGAAGTGGAGAAGCAAAATTTATGGGAAGATCACCAGAATGGGCTGGTTTTCTAGCAAGCTTGCATGCAGAAGTGGGAGTAGCAGGCACGCACAGAAGATTTGGCTCTCAGGCTCAGCAGCCTTGCCTGGGTTTCCCCTTCACAGTGAGGGTAGGGAGTACTTTAGAAGTCCTGCTTGCTACCCTGGTGCTGATTAACAGCCATTGTGTCTATTCCACATTAGCAAAGGCTTCAGTAAAATATATTCACTGGCTGTTCATGTACTTCATCTCTTTCAAATATGCATGAACAGCCACTCCTGAGGCAAACCTTGGAATGACTTTGCATATCGTGACTTGCATGAAGAAGTATGCTTTTTTTCCTGGTGAGAGAATAAAAGCAGATCAAGATCAGGCCAGGGGATGGAGTGCAACATGAGCTCTTTGTGCCTGTCGACTGTGTTTACCTAAGGCCAACTCCCTCCTGAGGTACAAGGTGAGAACATGCTTCTTCCCACACAATTACCCTTCAGTTGTTTTGTGGAGGCTTCTTCATGAACAAGAAGCATCCGGAAAGTCTCCAAGGCTTTCCACTTTGCTTTTTCTCAAGCATGTGTGTGACTGCACTGGTTTGAAGAACAAGCTGTGCAGTGCTTCTGTACTGTCATAACACTTCACATTTTTGCACAATTCCTGTGTGTGATCTCACACTCTGGCACAGGTCAAGGCAAGGAAGCTCTGAGTAGGGACTAATCTGAACTTGAATCTAAAGTTGTGTCAAGTAGTTCTGAGGAACTGTCAGCTCGCTGCTTACTGATACTGAACAAAATCAAGTGCTAGGAAAGGATGGAGGCTGAACCAGAGGGTTACTGCATAAACATATGGTTTGTCTGTGCTAAGATTACTGGATGATGTGCTGTTTTTCTCATCTTAGCATACGAGAGATCTGGAGAAGATCTAGAGGAGGCAAAATGGCTATGGAACAGTTTCTGCACTGGGAATAAGTCAAAAGACTCAGAGGAATATAATAGGAGTAAACAGAGCTGAGTGGTGTGGAAAGGGATCAGTTGAGCAAACTCCTTTCAACACAAGTGAAAGAGACCACATGTGAAATCACTAGGAACCAGTTAAAAATAAGTGGAAGGTGCTAGCGAGTGAACAAACTTCATGAGATTTCAGCCAGTTCCCTCAGCTGCAAGTAACTGTAAGTAGAGGAAGACACAAGACAAGCATGTGAGGATCTCTTCTGTGGGTGCCTGCTAATGTCTACTGAGGGTGAGATACCAGATCAGATGGACCCTTTGAGTCAGTCTGGCCTCTCTTGTGTTTGTGCCCCACCAAGCAGTGAAAGTGCAGTGAGCTCTAGTTACCTAGTGTGACAGCTTGGGTGTGTGCTCAGGCACAGGGGGCTGCAACAGCAGAAACGGGACATAAACTCCCCACGACATGGCAGAATGGCTCTGATCTGCAGATATGGGGCATGGTTTAGTGTTTGATAGGAATAGTTGGACTCGATGATCCGGTGGGTCTCTTCCAACCTGGTGATTCTACGATTCTATATTGCCAATAGCTTCAGATATTAACCTTCAGGGTGTCAGGAGTGCAAAAGAAGGCTTCAGATAACACCCTGGTCAGAACTCCCAGGGAACTGATATCGAAGTTAGGCTGCATCTCTGGTTACCTTGGTACCACATCATCTTTTCCTGCTGAGCACATATCAGTCAGGACTGATAACAGAGCCAGTCAGGTACTTTGCTGTTGCAGCTCTGCTGGACGGCTTCAGCTTTGAAGGAAAGGCTCACTTGATTTTGCAGTCCTCCAGCTCTTTGGTAAAGGTTTTACTTGATGATTCAAACTTAGCATTTTCACAATCAAGAGAAATACTGACCAAGGAAAGAGAAACACCTCATTTTCATCCCTGCTTAGGACAATTTCTTGGAGGAAAAATGGGAAAACTGGGGCATGCTGCAGCTATTTTGCAGCTCCCAAAGAATGCGAGGGGATTATAAATAAATTATTTCTCTCTGTAGAATAATTATTGGCAAGGGCAAATCTAGACTCTATTATCTCTAGTCTAGAAATAGCTGCTTGATAGACAAAAAATAAAGCACACTAAAAAAACCCTAAACCAAAACCCAAGTGGTTCAAGCAAAAAATACACCTGAAACAGGAATAGTAAGATTTTGGTGAAATATCTGGGAGAGAAGCAAGGAAGATGCTTTTAATGAAAAAACAACTTGAACAAGATCTTCAGGGCGTTTTGGGTTTTCATCTGTTAGATGCTGAATCTGTATGTTGAAAGATAATTCTTGCTACAGCAGCATTGCACACTTGTTTCATTGACCTCTGCTCAGCTTTAAGCTTCAACATGTGCAAAAATGGATGACTGTCAGCTAAATGTGGAATTACACAAATCGTGAAGTATTTCTAAAACAAATGCATTGGGGAATTAGTTACTGAATGGCTTTATTCTTGTGCAGAAATCTTGCCTCTTTCTTTCCTGTAAATACACTGTGGCAAATCTTCTGAGTTCATAGTGATTACTTTTTATGTTCTTAAACCACAGAAATGACCCCAGAATGTATGCGTGCATTTCTAAATAGCATATTCTATTTTACAGCAAGTGGCAGCTCCTTTCATGTTCCAGCCTCCTTAAACTAGTCTAGAAACAGCTGTGGATTACAGGTGAGAAACCTTGACCTATGGAATAATTTTGTTACACTTTAATGCATTGCTGTTATACTGTGACTAAGTGATAAGATTGTCTTTGAAAAAAAATTCTGGTTTATCCAGTTTTATGTCAAGCGGTTCCATGAGATTTTAAATTTCACTGACAGTAGTCAGTGTTGCAGCACATGGTGCTACTGGGAAGGGCTGGAGCACCTCCCATGCGAGGACGGGCTGAGAGAGTTGGGGTTGTTCAACCTGGAGAAGAGAAGGCTCCAATGAGACCTTAGAGCAGCTTCCAGTACCTGAAAGGGGCTCCAAGAAAGCTGGGGAGGGACTGTTCACAAAGGCTTGGAGTGACAGGATGAGAGGCAATGGGTACAAACTGGAGAGGGGCAGATTTAGGCTAGACATAAGGAGGAATTTCTTGACTATGAGAGTGGTGGGGTGCTGGCACAGGTTGCCCAGGGAAGCTGTGGCTGCCCCATCCCTGGAGGTGCTCAAGGCCAAGGTTGGATGGGCAGCCTGATCTAGTGGGAGGTGTCCCTGCCCATGGCAGAGGGGTTGGAACTGGATGATCTTTAAGGTCCCTTCCACCCCAAACTATTCTATGATTCTATAAAGTTGAGGTCTAAGAAAACCTTACATTTGAATCCATTACTTAAGCTGATCCCTCAGTGTGTGTGAAAGTCCTGTTAAAGGAAGGGACTTACATGCTAAAATCAAAATGCCTTGGAATGCTTGCCAAGTTGCTCAATCTGACACATCATGTAGTATGATACAGCAGTTTATTAAATTAAGCTATCAGTTGTTAAATGCCAGTATGTAGATTAAAAGAACGTATCTGAACACTGACTGCATAAGACTGCAGAACTGGAGGCTGTGTCTTCAAATGATCCTGCTATCCTGAAGTCATGTAAATATTTATGAATATATTGACATTAAGATAAGAAGAGGAAAATTCCCTACCAGCTTCATGTGCAGTTTAATCTTTGACTAGGTCATAGCTGTTGTCTGTTTGAAATGAAAGTGCACGTGTTTACCTTTTCCCCCAAATCACATCAATGTTGAGATCCTGGTGGAGGGCTCAGTGCAGTGCATGTGAGCTGAGCTTTACTCTGTGCATTGCACTGGGGAGCATCTTCAAAGGCCCAGCCTTTCTGGAAAATGAATATGGCTGTAGTACTTGGGGTCCAAGGACTGTACCTCTTTGCATCCTACTAGTTTACGAAAGGAAGCATATGTCCTAGGAAGTAGAAAGCGTGGTAGATTTGGTTGTCATCCCCATACGCTGCCTTCCGAGGAGACAGCAATCCTAGCCCATTTTCTAAGGGGGACCAGGGGAAATGCATGGACAGCCACTCAGCACTCTGCACCACGTCTCTACATGAACACTTCACATGAGAACTCAGTGCAACTGAGTTTTTCCAAGATGCCCATAGCTGTCTCACAGTATAGTAAGCCACTTCGTACTTGGTAGGAACATCTTTTTCAGGGTGTGTCTATGCGGACTACCTAGATTTCTGGTAATACTCTCTTATTATTCTTTTAGCCTAGGTAGAGATGTATGAGATGTCCCAATAAGGCGTTCTCAGTGAGCGCTAGAGTACCCCTGCAAGTCTGTGCTGCAGAGTAGCCAAAGATACCACTGCATGGACACAGAGAGTACAGCTTCATTGCCCTCACGGGGAGTATGATTGATTTTCACCTCCCCAGGTGTATTTCTTAACAGATGTTTTCAAGACACAGTGGTAGAAGTGGCTGGTGCCTCTGGGCAACAAAGAGTAGTGAAAATCTTTAATTTGGTCCCTTCGATTAGGAAGGGACCCTCAAAGAACAGACAGAAAATGATTTCAAGGTAATGAGTTGAAAGCAGAGAAAAGCAAAACTCACTGTTTTAGAATAGTTCAAGCAAAGTGTAAGGTATTGCTTTTTACTTTCTTCAAACAATTTCCAGGTTACTGGGACCACCATTTCACAGATTTATCTTACTGGGAGGTCAGTGTTCCTTTGAAAAACAAATGGGCGTGGTGAACTTTTACTCCTCTCCCCTTGAACCCAGCTGCCTAAACACTACAAAAAAGTGTGAACATGGGACAGATATAGCCTTGGCGGGGACACGGGAAAGTAGGACACGTGCTCTGGGCCAAATTTTTCTTTAGAGGAAGCCATGTGAAAGTGCAAACACATGTAGGATCTCACAGGTATAACTGGGAGCAGAACCGGGTCTCATATCCGCAAAGTTGCCTGAGCTCCTTCTTCTGTCCAGCTAGCAATTATCTGGGTTTCCCCATGGCATTTTTACCGATGTTATTTAGCAGAGCAAGTAACGTACTTCAGAGATCAGCTGCTGTTGGAGGTGGCATGTCTACAGCTTGCATCTTCTGATTTGGAGGGTGCGAGGACATCTACAGGGAGCGTCTCACTGATGTGGGTCCAGGTTATGGTGTTGGTGACAAATCTGGGGTTTTTTTCAGTTGAAGCAAACCCAAACCAGGTGAAATGCTTCAGTATTGATGTCAAATCATTTATTATCATTAAACATGTGGGTTTTAGTTTTGGTGGATAAGCCAACATATGGTTTTGTAGGTGGAAATTTTCCTGTGTGAAAAAGGTGGAGATGCTTTTGGCAGTTGCAGAGTGAAGCTGGATTTCAGATACCACATGGAGGTTCAGAAAGAGCCAAAATACTTGGTCAGGTCTTCTAATGCTTGAATTTGAGATTCTGACTTGGATTAAATGATTGCACTGGAGACATGGGTGAAGCTCTTAATATATCCCCTTGGGCAGAAAACATGACGAATTTTATATTTGTGTTTTATCATCATTGAAAGAAACATGAAAGCATCAAAATATTGCTGTGGCCCAGGGAGGAGCACACTGGGAGTGTTCTTCTAATTATGAAAAACTAGCAGATCGTGAAGTTCTGACGTCTGAAACAATGTAGTATGTCATGATAATCTGGCACAGAGTGATGGTAGCCTTAAGTCTGGCTAGAGGGGAGGGTGGATGCTTGAGAGGTACTGTAAGTAGTGTTCTGTCATGAGTTGTCAGCAGCAGAGGTGGGACCAATTAATTCTGACAACAGAGGGTTGTTACTCCTTCAGCTCCTCCGAATCAGGAGACAGCAGAATCAGGGCTATCTGACAGGTTGTGTGAGTAGGACGTGGGTGGGATGAACTTAATGACCTGAGGTGAAAAGACGGTCAGTAACATGAAAATTTCTATAATGGAAATATTATAGAACATATAAGTGTGAAATATTCCTCTAGAACAGCTTTGTCCATGCTTCCTGGCACATTCTTCAAATTTTGCCTTGGTAAAACATAGCATCAACTTGTTGGAGTTCTCAGAACTATATCATGGTTGACCTAAAGGGAAACGCTCTGACCTTGGCATGAAATGCACTCGTGATCGCTGACACTGTGAACTGCAGGGTATGGCTTGAAGGTGGAATGAGTGACTGCCAGTGAAGTCCACCCTTCTTTTCTGCAGGCCAAAACTTTCTCAGGTGGGAACTAATGAGCGGTGCAGTGTTTACAATTTCTCCTCACACACTGCCAGGGGATGATTTGCCTAGCTATCATCGTATTGTTATAGACTCATAGAATGGTTTGGGTTGGAAGGGACCTTAAAGATGATCTAGTTCCAACTCCCCTGCCATGGGCAGGGACACCTCCCACTGGATCAAGCTGTGCATTTTTATAAATGCAAATCTAGTTCTCTACCCTGTGCACTGTGTTTTTCACAAGTACAGACAAAGACAGGATAGATCCTTTTCCATTATCTGTAGGCAGCCCTTAATGTCATGGGTCCCATTTGAAAAAAGAAAAAAACCCAAAACCCCAAAACAACAAAAAACCCTCAAAAAACCCCAAACCACCAAACTTTTTTAAAGAAGGAAGCTTAAGTATCATTTTGCATAAATATCATTTGGTGTTGTCTTACTAATCCAGGTTAGTATCTTTTTTTCTGGGTAATCTTCATTACGAGCTAAACTTTATTATTCTATTTTTAAAAAGAAAAAGCTTTAAAGAACAGAGGAGAAACCCTTCCAAATAATTTGTTTTATTGATGGTTTCCACTTATACCTGATAAATCTATTTGCACCCTGTGTGATAGGGGTACAGATTCCTCAGATCTCAGCTGGAGCATATCGTGATACAGCTTGATGAATAAGCATACAGAGTAATGGCTTTGAAGAGTTTTTTTCTGTAAAAACCTGAAACCCTCTAGAGACTATTAAATCTGTGCACCAACAGAATGTTTTAGTTGATTCATGCAAAGAAAGAAGTAAGTATTGTTAGTCAGCTCCATGCTCTGACACCTATGAATAGTGCAGAGTCATACTGCAAATCTCCAAATGAGCTTTTTATTTGGACACTTAACTAATCTGAATGATACTGCTCACAATAAATCAGGAAGAAAACACAAGTGAATTGCATAAGTTTGTGGGTCAAAGGCTGGCTGCCAGGCCAAGTGCAGATTGCACAACTGCTTCCTCTTCTGGAAAGTTTTGCAGACATAGTGTTGGACTCAATTATTTGTTTCCAGATAAGATAGACAAAGAGAAACAGTAACATTGATATTTATTCCATGTGATGTGTTCGTTGGGATATGTATGACAAAGAAGGCCTAAACAGCTTTTTGGAACTCTCTTATTGTCCAAGCAAGTAAAAGACAGTGGGCCATTGTTGTACATGAACATTTTCCTCTAAAGAATTGTAGTGTGTGTAAAAAAATATGATAGAGCTTGTGGTTTTGGGAAGGCATCCTGGCTTTATTTGCAGAGGTAACAGAGATTCTAGTTTTCCAAATTCTAGTTGGAAATGGAGAGGATCTCCTTCTTGTACATAGAGGGCAAATTTATTTCTGCACACATAGGAGATATTCCTGATTTTACTGGCTATAAATCTTGCCAAGCCTGGGTTTCCTCTTGTATCCATGCTGAAAGAAAGTATAGACTTTGACATCTTTGTTCTAGAACGTTTGACATGCAACACCTTAATAGATTGAAGGTAGTTTTGAAAAAGCTAATAACAGGACAGTCTTAAATCACCTAACCAAACAAATGCCGTAGCTTCTCTGGAAACTTAATTTTTTCTTCACTGATAAGGATGCATTTATTATCTACCAATAAATATTTGGATAATGCATATAAAAGCCTTTGCTTCTATTAAAAAAAGAATCAGAATGAGCTCTTTAAGAGCGTTGTGCAAATGCTGCCTTGGATAAAGACCTAGACAACTTGAAAGAGATCTTAAAAAACTCACCCCTTAGTCTGACAAGTACTTACTGCGTCAGATTTTCTAGAGACATCACTTTGAATTAAATTTTACTTTAGACAACAGCTTCACATTTATTAAACCAACTTATTCTGGTAGAATTAAAATATATTACAAAGTATGTTACTTTGATGTGGGACTTGAGAGAACAGAATTTCTTCTCATAAAGTGTTTTTATCTTTTATATCACATGGTTGAGAGTACGCATCTTAACTGGGGATCAGCAGTCCGCCTGGCTCCCTGGAAACTGGAGTTTCAGAGCAGATGGCCTCGGAGATAAAAACGTACAGCACTTACTACTAAAACTGAACACTGGCACAAATTTATTTCGTTTATGAAGGGTGCTTTAAATTTAGCAAGCTTGATCGATTAGTCCACTGAATTGAGTAAGACACTTTGGATGAAAATCCTGGAGTGTTGTTTTACAGGAAGCAGGCTGACTCATTTTACTGCTACTGTGCAACAGGTTTATAAGATTTTATCTCACTGGAGAGAAAAAATATAAACCTGCATAGTATGGATCTATGATACTGAATCATAGAATAGTTTGGGTTGGAAAAGACCCTAAAGATCATCTAGTTCCAACCCTCATGCAATATAATAGTAAAGTGAACCTAAGATGTCAAGCTGTCTGAAGTAGGAAGAAAGCCAGCACAATTTCTTGTCCTTCTGTGGCCAAAAATATCAATGGTTTTAAAATTAGCATACAGTGTTATCCTGTTGCTTTTATTCCCAACTGTAATTGCAACTAGCAGTTTTCCTTTTAAACGCAGAACTAAAACCCAGTTTTGCCAGAGGAAGCATCGCATTTTATGACGTCTCTGATTTTAATTTACCCTGAAGGTTAAAAATGAAGGTCTTTGTTCAAGGCAGGACTTCTGCCATCCATGGCTCCCACCAGCCTGCTTTTGCTGTAGGCGTGCAGTCAGCTGAACATTAGTAAGGAGGATCACTACATCATTCATTCACAAGCTGGGAAGGGAAATTTTCCTGCTGACTCATGCTTATCAGTATTTTCATTGCCCCGCCTCTATTCATTTCAGCTCCTCCTCTCAAGGCTGGTAGCCTACTATATTTAAACGGCTGAGTTAGAGCAGAGGCAGGATTCAAGGCTTGTAGTTTGGCTGGATTCAGCACCGGCATTTTCATTAAGATCTCACTTCTCATCGAACCTGCTGCTAAAGGTAAGGAGTCTATAAGTTAACGTAGAGAACTCTCTCCAGCATACAGTAATGTTACTTTCTGAATACCACAGAGGGGTTTTAGGAAGGTATTATTTGTTTGTACCGTAAAAGTGAATTTTTTCCACATGCTTTAATCATGTTTGTGGGTGACTGGCCTGGCATGCAAAAGTGACAGTCCAAGTGAAGGGGGAAAAACTTGTGGGCAAGTAAGGAATGTAAAAGCTATTGAGATTTCTCAATAGTTAAAAGAACTATTAGACTTAGTTTAAAAAACCACTAAGAAACTGTTAAAAACTATAGGTTTTAACAGCACTATTGAATTAAAATTTTAAAACTGCTGATGAAATGAATGGGTTGATGAAGAAAAGAAGCTGAAGAGAACTATTGCATTTACGTTAGCGTTGCCCTTGATAAACCTGAATGTCACTGTAGATTTTTCAGTCTCTTCTATTATTTATTTATATATACTGACTGCACTTGAACCCTCCCTGTGTGCTTCACAGGACACACTTGGAGGCCCTTCCTTGAGAAGAAGTCTCATTATAGAGAGAGCTACTTGCATACGGATGATGTCATTGATTTTACTTTCTGCTAAAGGTTATCTAGTGTCATTACCTTACTAAATATATCTTCATTTTTTTCTTTTACTTACTGAAAACCTGTTTCAGTTGTGCAGCCTGGAACAACTAGGGGCCACACTGACCGACTTTTTGTGAGTTATAGTCCCTCTAGTCTTAAGGTCGTGTCAGGAAGATATGCAGAGTTGGCCCAGAATGAGGAATGAGCTGGATGCTTTTCCAAGCAGAACAATTATGTAACATCACATAGAGACTGAAATGCTTTGGAAGCACTGAGGAGAGAAATTCTGGAGCGTGCAGCATGCTCCTAAATGAAAAGGAGGAGAGAGACATCCATTTAAAGTAGGAAGCCTGAAGCAGGAGCCAAACCAGGGATCAGTGTTACTAAGTTAAATGTGAATGCCCAGCAGCCTATCCTACATAAAAGGAGGGAGGGAAGAGCAGTATTGGGTTTCTTGCTAGCTCAGGCTTTCTCTTACTGCTAACTAGTTCTGTATGGATTTGAAATGAACTTAAATGTCCTGTGTGCTTTCCAGCAGCCTCTGCAAGAAAAGGCTTTCATCTGCTACACTGTATTAGCTGTACGTGTTATTGAGGTATATGTGGTCCCTTGATTCTAAGAATGCAAAAAAACCCAAAACATTAAAATAGTCCAACTTTACTTCTAATGGCACGAAAAGCGGACCTTTGGCCTGAAACTGAAATGGCTGAGATGGTCTGAGCTCAGTTTTACCCCCCTTTAGCCAACAGGATGGGGATAGCTATAAACAGATTGAGCATCTGGTTTACCTTCTCCTCAAAGAGGAACTATTAACTATGAATTACGGAGATGGCAGCTATTGGATGTGGAAGAGACTTCTCACAATTCTAGAGACATGCTAGGATAAACAGAAGAATCTCTGATGCTCAATCTAGTGTTAATAGTATTGTCCAGTGTCAAAACTTCAACAAACAAGTGCATAGTACTTAAATAGTCATTATGGGGTTTTGTGAACCCAGATCCTTAATAAAACTGTGGCTAAAAATGGTCACGTATGTGTATGGAACTAGTAATTTCATCAGAATTAGGGTTTAGTTTAATTCCAGTAAATGCTCCTTTGTCATGTGTCAGAAAGTACAGAATGGAGGAGGGTGAAATGAGGAGAGTGTTTTTTCTGAGCTGGTGGCTCCTGGTTTTGCTCTTTATCAGGGTGGGGTAGGGTGGCACGGTGCAATGGCTGGGGTCCAAGGTAACCTTTCTCTAAAGCAAACAAGACTGACTGCCAGGCTGACTTCTACTGCCTTGTGCTTTTTTTTTTTTTTTTTGGACCCTTCAGGCTCCCCCAGAAAAATACTGGCACATGAGAGCATGTCTTTGTGCCCAAGTCTTACAAACGGGCTTGCAGGCTCGTTATTCATATGCTGGTGCTGCTGCTTTCCTGGAGCTCTTGCCATGTGCTCCACTGACTTGGTTCAGCAGTCCTTGCTTCCAGTGAAAATCTGGGTTACTGCTCTCTAGTGTGCATGGACTTTGTCTGCTGCTGCAGACTTCTAGGGAGCAGAAACCTGGAAGGTTGCTTCCAGAGGTCTTACTTTCCCTCTTCCAGACTCTCAGTAGTTTCACAAGAAATAAGATGTGAATGTTAGAAAAAATGAATGAGAACTTGTCTTCTTGTGTAGTGCAACCATGGAGAGGGATTTATTCGTTACCATGGAGAAGAGACCTCTGCAAACCTTCAGATGGGTACTGTGGTTTAGCTGGTTTGTGGGGAATACCCTACTGGTCACAGCAGGGTCCTGTTCCTTTGGTGTCTCTGACCATCCCAGTGTTGAATTCTACCAATTGCAATTACGGAGCTTTGTGGTAGGGAATTAGTTGGGGGTAAATGTATCACAAGAAACCACTGAAGGTGGTTCAGGTTTTGGTTCATGTAGAATCTACCCAAAAGGCTTAAAAATACTTGAGCTGTGCTGCTGCAGCTACCAGGGCTGGTTTAAATACACCTTAAGGGGTTGATGTTCTCAGCGTGGGCACAACACACAAGGTGTTTGTCTTCTGTAGTGTATGTGTCTAACTTTGAGTCTCAATTCAACTGGGAACGTAAGTTTTCTTGAAATCCATCTCTTCTCAAAGCTAGGGACTTGAAATTACTTAAATTAGAAAGCACGACTATTGTGCCTTTTAAGTGGTTCTTGCCCTGTCAAGGGAAATTCATGAGAGTCAGACTAATACTTATTTAAGTGGTAATAGGCAACCAGTACGTGTTACTAAACCATGATCCAAAACTTTGAATTCAGCTTGTAAACCTCATTACGTGCCTCTTTACTTGGATGAACCCAGTCTTCTTGGAATAGCTCTATCTAGCCCAGCGATGGGTGTATATAGGTGTGCATGAGAATTGTCACAGCCTTGCAGGCAAACGCACTTAAAATACTCTGCCTGAAGCCTGGAATTCTGCAAATCCTACACTCACCTGTGGTTTTCTGGCTGCTCATTGAATCACCAGAGTCTTACTGCATGATAGTAGTTACTGGTGATGTAAATGTCAGGCTTAAAGTGGAGCGTTAGTTACACTTACAGGGTGACGTTGGCTGCAATAGCTTTGTCAAGGGCAGTGATGTGCCAGACCTTGTAGAAGCGTGCGGTGTGTGTACCAAAGATCTTTCTAGGCTTGAAAAGGGTGTGAAGCCTATGCCTTACTGAACAAAGCCATGCAATTCAGTGGATTTTTACTTAACTTTCCAAAATAAGAATAATGTTTTTATAGAAGACCGTATTCTCCATAGAATAACTTAAAAGCTTATGCTGAATTCAATAGAAATTCATGTTTATTGCGGTAAAAATAACTTTAAACTTCTTCAGATTAGTGACCGTATAGTTGGATTTCCTGGAAAACCAAAGAAGTCATTATTTGACATGGTAGAACTCCTGCAGGAATGGCAAAAAGCTTTGATTCAGTGTTCATTGAATAGCTGCATAGTGATTAGATCAGTTTTGTAAATTCCGCTTTAATGACATCTTAGTCTCCAAGATAACTGTGATGTATATTTTGTTTTAAGACTTATTGTTTGGTTTTTTATTTTTTTTTTGACCAGAACACAGTTTTCTTGGAAATTAAGAAAGACTGTTCAGGAGCTAAACTGGTGCTTTTCAAAAACCCTGTAGTGATGGAATGGCTCATGTTTGAAAATGCAGCCAGGAGATTTCCAGCCTTTGAGCAGAAGTCGGGAGTGAGGTTTGCTCTACTTATCAGTAAATGCACAAGCTGCTTTAGAACGTACAACGTGTTGATGATAATTACAACAATTTTCTGCACAGCATGGGCAGAAGTGAAGCTTTCATTAACAAGCTGCAGCCCTTTGGTTAAGGTAGCCAGGGGTTACCTAAGTTGTCAGCTGCTCTAAGGGGACTGGAATTCATGTGTGGAAGGGACAGATAAAGATTTTTCTCCCGCCTTTTGTGCTGCATAATCAGGAAATCATCCTTTGGTTTTGGAGGCTGAAGGAGAAAAAGATAAGTAGGCTTGCCCTGAGTGTAACATGACGGTCTGCAATGCAAAGATAATGCTTTAGATCAGCCTGGGTTAGTGGGATGTAGAAAGTCATGGTGTTTTGTTGTTGGTTTTTTTTTTTTAATCAAAAAAAGGCAAATAATTAAAATTTTCTTGTTTTTACAGGTAGACTCCAGGACATAAATGCTTCCAGACGGGAAGATGTATGCGTTATTGACCAGACCCCAGAATAAGAGTGGGGTCAAACCACTGCCTGTTGTGATCATAGGTAAGCTTTCTCCTGCCAGCATTACTGCATTCGCTCATGCTCTTGTTGCTTTGGACTTGGTGTCTTCAGCCTTTGTTCCATGTGTTCTTCCTCAAACTGACCACTGTTTCTGCATCCTTTTTCTGACAGCCAAACTTTCTCTTCTTCTGAGAGAAAGACCATTAGGAGTTGGGGCAAGTAGGGAACCAGGTATCTGACAAATTAAAACACACACCTCTATTAATAGTAAAATTGGTAACCTTTTGGCATCAGTTCAGCTAGGCCTGTTTTTCTCTCTTGGATATTTAGAAGAATTTGAAATCTTTTCACTAGTTGTTGTTCATCAATTTGCTGTGAAGAGATTATCTGTAGTGAATGAATTGGAGATGGGTTTGTGTGATCTTCCCCACTCTGTGTGCGTGTTTAGAAAGTGCTCTAGGCGCTGTTAAAGTTTCTTGACGTTTTTCTCAGATTTCTTTTAAAATGCAAGTCAGTTATGCTGATTTTGTACAGATTTAATAAAATGGTAAAAAGCTCTGCATTTTCTACCAGTTTAGAAAACAAGTTATGTAGTAACTGTCTTGTCTCCCTTGCAAGAGGGGAGCTTTGTAGTATGAGGTGATTCTTGGAGCAAAGTGAATGTAGTGATGTCAATGCCTTCCTTCTGTGATGGATCATGAGCCGTGCTCGAGCACAGGTGTTGGACCCTGTTCATCTGAGCACATGTTTAAATGCCTTGTGGAGCTGAATTCTTTCCTTATCTGTCATCTAATTTATAGCACTCAAGAGAGCTAGTCCAAAGTTAGTTCACCACATAAATCACACTTAATCCTCGCTAACAGCAGCTTTGAAAAAGTCACTACTTTCTAGTCTGAGAGTGACTTTGTTCTGCCCAGTTGTACAAGTCTTCAGGTGGGAAGAAGGATATTTTGCTATGTGCTTAATGCACCTATACGAGGATCACTAAAGCCTCAGAAGCACCAATGTGCAGATCTCCAGCAGATTCTTGCCGGAGAGCTGCCTGGAGGAGAGGGACCTGGGGGTGTTGGTTGACAGCGACTGAACATGAGCCAGCAGGGGCCCAGGTGGCCAAGAAGGCCAATGGCATCTTGGCTTGGATCAGAAACGGCGTGACCAGCAGGTCCAGGGAGGTTATTCTCCCTCTGGACTCGGCACTGGCGAGACCGCTCCTCGAATCCTGTGTTCAGTTCTGGGCCCCTCACCACAAGAAAGATGTTGAGGCTCTGGAGCGAGTCCAGAGAAGAGCAACAAAGCTGGTGAGGGGGCTGGAGAACAGGCCTTATGAGGAACGGCTGAGAGAGCTGGGGGTGTTTAGCCTGGAGAAGAGGAGGCTGAGGGGAGACCTCATTGCTCTCTACAACTCCCTGAAAGGAGGTTGTGGAGAGGAGGGAGCTGGGCTCTTCTCCCAAGTGACAGGGGACAGGACAAGAGGGAATGGCCTCAAGCTCCGCCAGGGGAGGTTCAGGCTGAACATTAGGAAAAAAATTTTTCATAGAAAGGGTCATTGGGCACTGGCAGAGGCTGCCCAGGGAGGTGGTTGAGTCCCCTTCCCTGGGGGTGTTTAAGGGACAGGTGGACGAGGCACTGAGGGACATGGTTTAGTGATTGATAGGAATGGTTGGACTTGATGATCCGGTGGGTCTCTTCCAACCTGATGATTCTATGATTCTATGTGCACTCTGGGGAGGCTGTTGGACTGAAGCAGCTCAGCTGGTTCCCTGCAGCTGGACATTGCACGCAGGTTCCAGCCACTTCCCCAGGCCCTGATCCAGGAAGGCTGTGGGCTTGCTCCACTATGCTGGCAGTCTCATGAAAGCAGTTGCTTTCTATATTAGTTGGAGCCCTACATCTGTACTGTGACCGTCCATGTCAAACTTAGATGTGGTTCAGAGTAAAGCCTCTGTGTGTGTTGCTGAGCGTTGTGCGCTCGGGTGATTAAGTTTGGCTTAGCTACCTTCTTGTACTTCCTAAAGCGAAGCAGTAACCTGAGAAGTGTGATATTTTACTATAGCTGCAGTTTAGTTTGCTCTTAATTTCTATTCCTGTCGGTTTAGGATAACTTCCCTGCAAGTGGAATATTCCAGACACTGACCTATAGTTGCTGGTCCTTGCTCAGCAGAGCAGACTTTGGCCTCAGCTGCAGCACGTAGCGCTCTTCTCGTAGCTCAGCTCCCTGGTAGCTTTACAGCTTGAACCTCCCCCTCTCTCAGATCCCCAAGAAGCAGCCTTTGCTCACACGCGCAGCACGGGCACAGTGACAACACCGGCTGCTGTGTCACTCCAGCCCTCCTCCCCTGCATCGTCACTGCGTTAGGTAATGGTGATTAGTCATATACTAGTGTGCCACAAAGCCCGAGGAGCCAGGGAGGCTGACACTTAGTTATGCAGACACTGTAAAATATTTAACATGCTGGAGAAGAGCCATGTGAAAACTTTCCACACGCTGCTCTCACTGGGTTTTGGAGTCATATATATCAAATTTTTTCTACTAGCTGTTGGGTGGTCAGCAGTAGGAATTCAGTTATTCAGCAATCTGATCAAAGTGCTATATTCTTGGTGTGGCAGATAGACTTTTTTTCCTTAACATGCTGCCTGCAATACTATAGTAGAGCTGGTTCCCATTTGGAAGTGTCCTCAATACCCCTTCATCAAAACTGCTATTGCATTGGAATTTCTTACTGAGCAGAGCTATTTTCCCTTCAACTTCAATAGTTGCTCTCTTTTCTGGACTTACCCTGTATCCTGTGCACAATGAACTACACTGATGTGAGAGGTGCATCCTAGAGAACCGAGGCCCCCAGTCAGTGTGTGACACATTTCTAAACTTTTAAAGAAGTTAATAAGCAGTAACTCAGTTCATCCACATGCTAGACACTTCAGGCTTCTCAGTGTTGTTTCAGCAAGTTCTGTAAACCTTGCAGTGCAAATAGATATAACTGAGGATGAGAAAGGGACATATGAGGGTAAATTCCCCAACTCAGAGTCACAGGGTAAGGGTTGGGAGGGACCTCTGGAGATCATCCAGTCCAATCCCTCTGCTAAAGAAGGTTCACCTATAGCAGGTTAAAACAGGAACTTATCCAGGTGGATTTTGAATATCTCCAGAGGAGACTCCACAGCCTCTCTGGGCTGCCAACACCATCCAATAAGTCGCTGGTCAATGTGAAACAGGAAGTCCCCTATATCCACAGCAGTGTTGTATCCTTTGAATTGGTCTGGATATTAAAAACACCCATCAAATTGCTGCTCTGTCTGCAGGGTTATAAATGCTTCTCCATTGTGTCTTTTTAGGGAATGGACCTTCAGGAATCTGTCTGTCATATTTGCTGTCAGGCTACATCCCTTACTTCAAAAGAGATTCGCTTCATCCTCATCCCATTCTTCAGAGGAAACTGGAAGAGGCGCCACATGTCTCCATTTTGGACCAGGTTTGTGTAAAGAAGAACAGTATAAGATCATAATAAGGCATCCTAGGAGGATATTGTAGGGGATAACCTCATTTGAATTTTCAAAGCACTCAGACTGATCCTTAAGCAGTACTTTTGGTTGTCCAGATCTCTTTGCTGCTAAAAAAACTTGAGGTAGTCCTCAGGCAACAACAGGGTCTGTGTGCCAATAAATGAGCTTTACAGAACACCAAAATCACTGATTTGAAGCACTGGAGTAGCGAGCAGTCTGCTCCTTGGTAGAACATGTATTTTGAGCTGAACGTCTGACCTGCCTCTCTTTAGGACCTGGAGTATCTGTCTGAAGGTTTGGAGGGACGATCCCACAGCCCCGTGGCTCTTCTTTTTGATACTCTACAGCGCCCAGACACAGACTTCGGTGGAACAGCAGAATCTGTCCTCACTTGGTGGCACGAGACAGACAGAGCCATCCCCCACCTGGTCCTTGGCAGAAATGCTCCTGGAGGTGCCTGGCATGTATGTGAATTGAAGCCTAAATGCTTAGGTCTGCATGCTGTAAGATAGTCAAATGTGTTGACTGAAGGGGCAAAAGTTCCTCTAATACGCAAGTCAGCCACATTTGATTTTACGTATGTAGAAAACCAAAAGTTTAAAAGGAAAAAAAACATGAGAGACTTGTATTTCTAGTCTATTGTTCCTTCTGTAGGACATGGATGGTTTCCTCCATGACAGCAAATCAGAGGAAATCACTGATTTAATGATCTGTGCCGTATTGAAATATGATAAAATGGCATTTCACTTCTTACATTAAATAACTGAAAGTTTATTTTACTGTGTGTCTTGTTCCAGTCTATCGAGGGCACTATGGTTACCCTGAGCAGAGGAGAATGGATGGGGCTTCCAGATCTCCCGTTCAAAGACTGGTTGAAGCAAAAGAGAAGGTGAGATATCAGTAGTGTGATTATTTGCAAACATCTGGAGGTTATTTGGAAACCTGAACTGGAGTGACCTTCTTGAGTGTAGCTACCCATCTGTTATGGATTATAGCGACCACCTGAAAGGAGCCTACAAGAAAGCTGGAGAGGGACTATTCATAAAGGTTTGTGGTGTTAGGACAAGGGAGAATGGATATAAAAAGGAGATGGGCAGATTTAGACTAGACATTAGGAAGAATTTCTTCACCATTAGAGTAGTGAGACACTGGAACAAGCTGCCCCATTCCTGGAGGAGTTCAAGGCCAGGTTGGATGGGGCTTGGGTAACCTGATCTAGTGGGATGTCCCTGCCCGTGGCCGGGGGGTTGGAACTAGATGATCTTTAAGGTCCCTTCCAACCCAAACTATTCTATGATTCTAGTAAGAGAAAGGATACCCTCCCAGCCCCCAGTAAAAGTCCATTCTGCAGTGATTCAGTGATTCCAAGCTGCAGTGCTGCTTGGAATGTGTACTTCTCAGCATTGGGGAGGTGGATCAGTCACCACGATATCTGAATAAAGCTTGCAAAAGGCATGGTCATCTGACTTCTGTGTCTACTGCTACTGTCCTTAATGACAAAAGTAATCAGCTCACCTACAGTGCGGTCTCTGAGGTGCTTCTGCTCTTGAGATGTGTAACAATCTTAAAAAGTTCAGGAGTTAATAATTGAATGGAAGCAAAATGTGAGAGGAAGGCATAAATGAGCAACCATGTTCTTAGGGATGAGATTCATGCTAGAGAAAGCTCTGTCCAACAGCTTGTGGACCTGAGTGTTAGCTCTATACCAAGAATAACTTTGCTGAAGTCAAGGAACCTAGATAAATCTTCTCTGGTAATGCCAGGATGGATGGTTCTAGAATACATTCAGTACAAGAGGGCAGAAATTCCAGTCGTACTTAACTGTTGCCTGACCTTTGTTTGTACTGTATTACAGGGGCCTCAGAAACAATAGAGCCACAGCAGAAGACATTGCACAATATTATCAATACTATGTGATGAAGAAAGGCCTGCAGAAGAATTTCAGATGTGGTACTGTTGTGACCTCTGTGAGGAAAGTGAGTGCAGACAGCATCTCCAACCATGCACAGAAACATCTACAGGAGAATAACAACTCCCTCTGGAACTTCAATGAGAACAGTACAGAAGTCTTTCAGGTGGATGGATTTTTCAAAACTGTGAAAGGTGATAAAGAGCCATTCTCTATCTATGCGGAGAATGTGGTCTTAGCTACAGGAACATATGACAGTCCTACTTGGCTTGGGGTCAAGGGGGAGAACCTTTCCTATGTCCATCACAAGCTGTCTGCCCTAGAGGAGGCAGTGAAGAACAGCAGCATTGGTATCATGTCAGATCCAGTCTTGATTGTAGGTGCTGGTCTGACAGCCGCTGACGCGATTCTCTTTGCTCACCAATGCAATATTCCAGTAATCCATGTTTTTCGGAGACGGGTCAGTGATCCAGGTCTTATTTTTAATCAGCTCCCCAAAATGATGTACCCTGAATACCACAGAGTCCATCAGATGATGAAAGAACAGTCAGCTGCTTGTGCTGGACCCTATGAGTCTTACGTTAGTCTTCCTGAACATCATGTGTTGTCTTTCGGCAAGGACAAGAAATGTATCCTTCAAGACAAGAATGGCTACCAGAAAACTTATAAAATTTCCATGGCTCTTGTTCTAACTGGCTCAAACCCCAACCTCTCTTTTCTGCCAAATAATGGACTTGACTTGGCAATGGACAGTGACCAACCAGTCAATCCAAAGAGGAATCCCATAGATGTTGACCCATTCACCTATGAATGCACTTTGGAGAAAGGACTTTATGCTCTGGGACCTCTAGCGGGAGATAACTTTGTACGTTTTGTACAGGGAGGAGCCTTGGCTGTTGCCAGCTGTCTGTTAAAGAAAGCAAACAAAAATCCCCCCTAACAAAAACACTCACTTCGCTGACTGTGTCTGAATGGGTTACTGCTGTTTTCTTAGAGAAACGAAGTCATTTGTACATCCTCAAAGGTGAAGCCCACTCCTGGTATTCTCCAGGGTTATGCAGAGTTCCTAAGTTCTTGCTGAGTTATTTGGGAAGATTAAGTCACCAAATAGTGGGTTTCACACATGCCACTACCTTCAGTCCCTAGGGACTCGATTCCTCTTCTGCCCAGCTGTGCATGAAGGCTGCAAGGGCTTGGAATCTCGTGCCTGGAAAAACAGAAAACATGGATTGAGATTGCTCTTCCATGTAACACCTTCCTGAAAATTGAATTGGGGAACAATTATTTCCAGACAGCAGGCTGACAACCCTGTGTCTTACAGTGTTTTTTTGTGAAACAAAGTAAGCTGACATGGTTTTATTTGCTCCTGTGGCTGAACCGTGTGTTCTTATTAGACCAGAAATCACTGAAAGATGCTGCAGGTACCTCTCTGGCACATGAAGTGATACTCTGCAAACAAAAACTAACATAGAAACAGCCAAAACTTTTTATTGTCTCACTGACACCATCAACAAGTAATATTTGATATCTCTTTTAAAGAAAGAGATTGCTGTGATTTTTTTTTCTCCTTCTTAAGAAGGAATACACTGATTTACAAACACTTGGTTTGGCATCTTGCAGCTTTCTGCTTTCTAAATCCTGAAACTGCAATAGCCAAATTCTTGGCAGCTGCTGTAGAGAGAGCAGAACTAAACGGGAGCTACCGGTCTGTCCTGTAACTGCCCAGGTACTGTATGGGGCTGCTGCTGCACAGGGTATTTCAGAAAGACACACATTTTTATATATTTTGTGAATTTCTAAAGTTATGTGATTATTTTCTTAAAAAGAATACTGTTTGTATAAAGAGGAAATTGCCACAGTAACTTTTTAATACCTTTTTATAGATACATAGCAATTTTTTTAATACTAGTTTTCTAAAAGATTTTTATTGGCAAAATATTCTGTTACAGACTTTCAGTCAGTGTTTGGGATGAGCTGGGGTGGGTGGGAATAATGCCTTATGTTGCATTCTCAATTAGACCCACATTCTCAATTAGGCCTTTCATACCTCTCAGAGGAAAAATCAGAGTCATAGCTAATCTTATTTGATGTAAAGACAGACTCTGCTCCCTGTGCTGCACTGAAACTTACTGACATGACAGGATGCTGCACGTGTCTCTGGAAAGCTGAGTATGTGGAGACAGTGGCTGTTTGTAAGTGAATTGGTCTCAAGCTGAGATGTGTAAGGAGCTTGTCTGTGATGTTGCTGTATTGCACTTGAATATTTTTGCCACTGACAGTTCTTGTATGATATTTTTAAATAAAGTGAATTTTGGACTTGATCTTTGTTTGGTTTTTTACTCTGCATTTGAATCTCTGACCCAGAGAACATCTAATGAATTGTTCTTCATCAGCTTCTGGGCAAACACCGGGGTGTAGTTTGTGCCTGTTAAGTCCCATATCAATCTCCTCCCTAGGAGCACAACCCTGTGGATTTGCTTTCTGTGTATCTTCCTCTCTAGAGTGGGATGGAGAACCTTTGCAGGCTGTTTTGGCAGTGTCTCTCGTGGGGATAAAACACCATACCAAGCTATGCGCCAAGCATATTCTTGTCTAGGACATCTTAGATCTCCTTGCTATTACCTGGTGTGTTCTCCTGTCTGAAAGAATCCCAAATCAGGGCCTTGTCCGGTAAGTCAATAAGGCAGTTTAGACCAGAAAGAACAGCTCAAGGTCTCTGGTCCAACCCCACTAAAACAGGGCAAGTTTTGAAGTCAGATCTTGTTGCTCAGTGCTTTGTTGGGAAAAGCTTTCAGTATCTCCCAGGATGGAGATTGCCTATCAGCACTCAATTGCCTCATTCAACATTTGACCACCTTTGCTGTTGAGAGCTGGGGGGTGTTTTCTTAACTAGTTGATGTGTCCCTGTTGCAGCTTATCTACTGCCCCTTGGTTTGTTGTTGGTTTTTTTTCCATTGCGCAGCTCTGAGTCTGATTCAATGTGTCAGTCGACTAATCCTCTTTCTTCTCTGAAGGGTGAGACTGGATGGCCAAGCCCCTCAGGATTTGGTGGGTGCAGAGGTGTGGCATGGATGAGTTTCTTGATCTGTGTAATTGTGGCATGGATGAGTGTCTTGGTCTGTGTAATTGCTCAGCAGGGTAGAAATGCCCCTGGGGATCTCTTTGTCTTCATTGCTTTAAATGAAGTTGGTGTGGTTTTTTTTTTTTTTAGCTCCCCAAATCTGTTATCCTGGCAATATGGGGATTCATGAGTATGGATAATGTGGTCCTGTGTAATTTCACATGATTTTGGTCCTCCCCAGGAGAAATGAGATGAGCTGGTACACCTTTTGCCCCACTTTATATTTCTCCAGATGAGGTCCCAGGCAGTGCAGGATTGTGCTGTTCCTCCCCACAGCTGACCTTCGCTAGAAAAAAAAAATCAGTGATCAACGTTCACCTTTCTAAAAATAAATTATGGGCTAGGTCTCTAACTCCTGCATCAAAAGCAAATGAAACAAAGGAAAAAAGCCAAAGGGCATCTTAAAGAACAAGAGCCTTCAGAGCATGCTGGGGGTAAGGGTGTAGGATTTGCGTCAAGTGAAATGCTGCTCTTCTCATCGCTGAGGTCTAATTCCATCATTCCTATATCTCATATTGCGTTACCGTGGCCGAATTTACCCTGCACCAAAGAGATCCTGTCTGGTTCAGCAGCCAGTGCCTGCAGCGGGGAGTTTGAGTGACTGTATTTTAAATAGCTGTCTTTTTTTGCCCAAGAGGGAGGAGCTGATTGCCTGCCTTCTGTAGGACTGGAAAGGGAAGTGGTTTTTTCACCATTGATGTTTAGAGAATACCCTACATTCTTTCCCAGAGGGGTGTCAAAGCAGAGGTCCTCAGTAGCAGAGGTGGAGTTTACTCATCAACAAGAAATCCTCAGGGCGAGGCTGTGTGGTGCTAATCCAAGTTGTTATTCAGTTCTCCGTATCCATGGAGGCAAATATAAATTGTTGTTCCAAAACAATCAGTCATGAGAGTCAACATATACCAGCTTTATTATGTGTGGAATTCACCCGTGCATTATAACCTTGACCTACAGCATGTGACAGGACCGGGAAAAGTACTAGTCTCCTCCTGGGCTTTCTGCACATCGTGCATCACTGGTGGGAGTGACGCAGCTTCATCTGGTGAGAGTGACGCAGCTTCATCTGGTGAGATGCAAACCTCTTCCATCACCAAAACCAGCTGCACGTGAGACCCAGCTTGTTGAGTTAGCTGGCTGTTTAAAATCAGAGATTGCTCTGCTTCATTTCTCTGTCCCCTGCAAGTCTTTTGGTGTCCTTTCCATGGCGTCCAGTGGGAACCTCCTCCAGACACAGTGCCCAGGGCAGGTCAGTCTGGGACGCCTCAAGCTGCTCCCTTCTCTGCTCAATTCAGATAGAGCAGTTTTGTCATTCTCTGTCTACTGCTAAGATTTGGCCCTCGCTACTGCTCAATAAAGGTCTCATGCCAGTCACCTGTTTTTTGTTCTTCAGGTCTCCTCATCCTCCTTTGGTTTCCCCATTAACTGCTCTGTCCCCGGTCTGTGTCTTGCAGAACAAGTTGCTGAGAGCCACTGGTGCTTGCCAGAAACAGTGGAAAATTATGCACACAGAACTGAAACAAGGATTTGAGGTTCACCAACAAGATGAAGAAAGAGAATTGCGGGGTTTTCATTTTATTGTGCTAGTAAGTCCTTGTAGTCAAGGCTGCTGCCATTTAAATAACACGCTTGTAGGTGTGGCAGAACCAACCGTACAAGTCTGAACTCAGATACCTTTTATTATGCAATTAATGTACAAACCTACTGCTTCTACTTTTTGCTTTGGTGAAGGACTTGGAAGATGTCAGAGTGTTTGTTGTGAGCTTTTGCTTCTTAAATGAAGGGAAGGGTACTCTCTTTTTAAAAAGAGCCACCTTCTACATATCATCTGGATTGAAATTATTTGTGAACCGTTTGGTTGTTCACTTTGTTTGTCCACACTTCTGTCTTTGAGCATATGACTAAATCCAGCCACATCTTGGCCAGACCACTCTATTTAAAAGATCTTTTGAGCTTTATGATATATCTCCAGTCCCATGACTACCCAAGTCCTGTGATTGCCCAAGTCTTAGCTTCATAAGGACCCTTAGGGAGCAGTCAGACTGTTGCAGGCTGTAGGGACTTAAATTAACCTGCTTAATTGTGAAATACAGATATTTGTGGGCAGGCCACAGCCAGCACATCATTGCTAACCAACAGCTCTTGAGGTTGTGCTAAGCTGCTTGTAACCTAGAGGATGGATGGGGGGTTGGGATGTCTTCTAGCAGGAGGTGTTCAAGCTAGAACTAAGTCTGGGGAATCCACAGGAAAAAAACTGACTTCCAGGGCTCTGAAGCTAGCCATGAAGCTAGAGAGTGGCTAGGTGGGGAGTAAGAAAAGGGAAAGCAAATTTTGTTGTTATCGCTGGCTGGGTCCTGTCTCCTGCCAGAGCCTGGAAAGCTGCATGGACCCACTGCCCAGGAAAAGTTTCCTTTGTCATCCCTGGGGACCAGACCCCAAGGATCAGGACAAACCTTGATCCTCTGATGTGCAGCTTGGAGACAGTGATTCTGGTCCTCTGTGAGAAGGAAAACACCTCATGGCTTTTCTGTCTTTGGCTGCAAGAACGTGCCCTTCTGCCCCACACGGGCACCCACATTACAAAGCTGGATCAGACAAGTGGGACCTACTGATAGATTGATTTACAGGAACCTGTGTGAAGAGGGGCAGAGCAAGAAGCTCCCCTGAGCTTTCTGTGAAGAAAGCAGAAAGGATTTTTTTTTTCCAGTCCAATTTTTGCTGGTTGCATTCATTTCTTGGAAGCACTGTTGACAGTTCTGCTTGATTTTACAGCTGTGCTGGAGCAAGCTGGAAATAAAAGAAAGGAAAGGAGGGAATCCCAATCCAGGCAGCGCATATACACGGGCAGTGTGGTCCTGATGGTGGCATCATCACCAGCTGGGAAACATGCTTTGGAAGGGGAAAGAACTATTTATTTAAGATATTTACCCTGCAGGTGAATTTCCACGTCTTGGTCTCACTGGAAGTGAAGGAGCTGGTGAAAGAACTGCAGGAACCACCTTTATGAACCAGTTTGTGGCTGCAAAGTGCTGAGGTCCCCACAGTGGCCAGCTGAGCCAGGGTGTTTGATTACAGCCCTGCTATCTCTGGGGGTAAACAGAGCTGGTTTGGCTGCAGTGTTAGATCAGGGCCAGGTTAGACGAGGACTGCACGGTGAATTAGTGGCTAACTGCAAGCTGGGAATGAAGAGGCGGTTCAACAGGGTTTGTGAGAGTGTAAAGTTACTGCTGATGACGAAGTGTGGATTTGGGATACTGCATTGGGTAAGCCTCCAAATTTCAGTTGCATTTTTATAGCCCAATGAACCTTTTGCCAGGGAAGCAAACGTGAACCAGGGACAAGCAAAGGGCAGGATGAAATAATTCCTTTAACAGCAACAGAAGAGAAAACCAGGAGAGCTGTGTTTTTTTATGAGGCCACAGGCACAGTTTCAGGCCTAAAACATTCACTCCTTTTGCAAGCCAGCCCAGCAGAGCAAACCTCATTTGCAATTCGGCATTGATATCCAAGTCATCCAGTATTACCGTAACTCCAAGTCAGCAGAGGTCTCAGAGGCACAGACAGCTTTCAAAGCTAACAAACCATCTGATAGTTTTTGCAGCTGAAAAACCCAGAGAATTTTTCTGTCAGAAAAAAAAAAAAATCCTTTAGTGATTCTCTGGGGTCATAAATGGATTTTCAGTTTAAACATTAAGGTCCAGTAAAAACAAGCTAATGACAAAGTTGTTGAATTCGGACGTCCCAGTAGCTGGAGCACCATCGGCAGCACCAGATTCAGCCCATCGCTTGCAGAGCATCCAGCTTGGGCCCTAAAGGTAACACAGAATCTGTATGGCCCCATCCAGCTGGGAGTAAAGGGGTGCATGTGATGGGCATTGGGACATGGAGAGTGGGCAGAGGTTTATCTTCCTAAGCTGCAACCATTTGCTGCCCTCAGGCAGCTGGAATAAAGGATGAATGACGAGCCAAGCTGCACAAAGTTAACTTATCTGTGTCATTTCTAAGCAAATTTGAACTGGTGCAAAGTTTATGTCATGTGAATCCCTTGTGCCCAGCAGCTGAGTTTTCTTTTTCTTCTCTTTTATATTTTTTATCTGATTGCTGGAATGCCGGTGCTGGATTCAGTGTTTTATCAAACCACAGCCTGGGAAAAGACGCAGAGGCAGCAGATGCTGCCATGTTGTGGCTCTGGGCTGAAGAGATTTCACAGTCAATGCTTCTGAACAGCTTTGCAGGTGGAACATGCTGTGGGCTCACTCCCATGAGGGTGGTGGGTGGCAGCTCTGCAAGGAGCTATAAGCCCTCCCCAGGGCACGTGTGGGCATCTGTGTGGGTCTGGGACCATGCAAGGAGGAGAAGTTCAGCAGAATCTGACCTTGTATGGGGAAAATGCTGGGAAAGGGAAACTGGAGATACAGGGCACCTAATCCCCAGCAGCTTTCCTGCAGCTGGCCGGGAAGGATGGCATGGGCTCGGCCAGAAAGGCAAGAGCCTGTCCTGAGCGCTGTGATGGGAGCACTGATTTCAAACTCAGATGTGGCCATCAAAGCTTTCCCTGAGCCCTTTCCAGCACCTGTTTGCGTAACCTCCTTTCACGGGGGTTGCTGAAGCAGCTTTCCAGTAAATGTTGGGTTTGTCACCGCATTTCTGGCAGCTGCCCAGGAAATTAGGGCAATTAATGAGCAATAAGACACGTGAACAGTGAGAGGGAAGGGTAGCATTGTGTATGAATGAATTACTTGTGATTCACACTGCCTAAAATAACCTATTTGCGAAAATATACTGTGTCCCCCCTTCCGCACTTTCAAAAAGTTTAAGCAAAGGAGATTTTTCAGGAGCAGGAGTGATTGCCAGTATTTTTTGCTGGCTGGAGTATAACTAAGATGACTTAAGGCAATGTTCTAAAGCAGGCAGCACACAACCTCTGCAATATATTGAGCTGATCAAATGTGTAATAGTAAGAAGGTTTTCTTCCCTGAAAATCATGGAATCATAGAATGGTTTGGGTTGGAAGGGACCTTAAAGCCCATCCAGTTCCACCCCTGCCATGGGCAGGGACACCTCCCACTGGATCAGGGGCTCCAAGCCCCATCCAATCTGGCCTTGAACCCCTCCAGGGATGGGGCAGCCACCACTTTGCTGGGCAACCAGGGCCAGGGACTCACCACTCTCACAGGAAAACGTTTCTTCCTAAGATCTCATCTCCCCTCTTTCAGCTTAAAACCCTCCCTCCTTGTCTTATCCCCGCACTCCCTGATCAAGAGCCCCTCCCTAGCTTTCCTGGAGCCCCTTTCAGTCCTGGAAGCTGCTCTGAGGTCTCCTCAGAGCCTTCTCTTCTCCAGGCTGAACAACCCTAACTCTCTCAGCCTGCCAAAACGAAAGCTTTGAAAATCTCCCTCTGTCTTACCCAGAGGTGGGAGTATTTCATCAGATACAGGGACAGAAACCAGTGTTTGATCGGGGATTTATGGCAGAGCCACAGATGTAGCACTCTGACATTGAGATGAACGCTGTAACCTCTGAAATTTTAGGGGATTTCTGCTTCCCTTTTTGGCAAGTGCTTCCGCCTCAAGGCTGAGACATTTCCAAATTGTGCTTCACCGTAACTGTTTTCTTCCTCTGCATAATTCAGTTTTTGGAGAACCAGTGTTTGTAAGAAGAAGTTCCCAGGCAATGCTGTGGAGGTTGGCAGTATTCTCTTATGCCATGTTATAATGAACTGTTGTCCTGAGGTTGATATAAATAAGTTCATGTTCCTGAAAACATAAATATTTATATAAATATTTTTGCAGGAAGGCAAGTGTCTGAGAAACAGATAAAGTTACATAAGCAAATGTTATCTGTCTGGTGTAACACACCAAATACCTCATCCACTGAGTAATCTGGATGTGACATAACAGGGGAGTTGGACGAGTGAAATGTTCTCACCCCGAAACAAAGGAAAGCAGATTAAAGGGAGGTGGAATTGCTTGTTCCCAGGCTGCCTGTCCCCTGTGACCTTCCTCGTGCTCTGTTACATCCATTTCCAACAAAAGGTGCTTTTTTCCCCCCTTCCTTTAAACAATGTAATGGATATCCCTCTGTCCCTGTGCTGGGAAATGCAGAGGAAGTGATGCAGCTCTGCTGTCCCTGTTTGCCAGCGAGGCATGTGCAGCTTTCCCAGAGTTGAGTGAGGAATACTGCCAGGCTTTGGAAGCAATCCTGCAGCTGAAACAATAAAGCCTTGCTCTGGTCAAATATCATCACAGATGAAACATCTTTCCCCCTTTGCTCATGTGAGCAAACCCAACTGGGTTTGAATACTGCACTGATAAGGGAAGCAGAAATGTGTAGCGTAAAATTGCTTGTTCTGTCAAGAACTGAAAGACTGAGCCCCATATCCTCATTCTTTCGAAGGCAGGACCACAGCAGAAGTCTTGGTCCCTGTAGACCAAGGCTGGTCCGAGATAGCAGATGATGGGATAGATGCTGTGTGCCTTGTAATGCAGCTCTTCTGCTCCTTGATGTAGCACCAGGCTTTTTGCTGATGGAAATCCAACATAGTTCAGGTTTGAGATTGGAGCATAGCTGTTTATGTGCGGAGGCGTGGTTTGCTCAATACATTTACCTCATGCTGACAGCTTTAATATAATAAATGCAGAGCAGGATGCCTAAACAGATAACGAGGACCCAAGAGCCTCACTTTCTCCGTGCAATTTCTCATCTCACATCCTCTGATTTCCCCCTAGCTCCCACAAGGAATTTGAGTTCCTGTCCTCAGCTGTGGTTTATGACAGCTTTGAGTCCATATCGAGAAATTCCTCTCACCATCCCCCCAGATATCTCTGTTCTCCTGAGGCATTTGTTCACGCCTTGAAACCGCTGCCTGAATGTGTTATTTTATTTCTTTTCTGACAGCTCTTGCAATAACAAATGGGAATTACATTCTTAATAAACAGTCCACTCCCGGGAGACCTGACTGGTGGCCAAGTTTGGCTTCAAAATCCTTACAGTGGCTGTAGGTAGGCAGCCAGCCTGGCTTTGAGAAGGATTTGATGTGTTCTAGTGATGGACAGTGCCTGTTTCAGCAAACAGGGCTGCCCAGAACAAGGAACCAAAGGAAAGTCTTTAATAGGGCAGCAAAGGTGTAAAAGGTCCATGGCAAATGAACTATCTGAGGAAACTTCCTTGGATTTGGTCTGGAGGGTCTGAAAGTGGTGGTTGTGGTGGCACGTATGGTGCTTGTGTGCCTGGTCCTGCAGCTGCTGATGGTTCTTTGGAGGTTTCTTCCACGTTCAGCTCTGCTGCTGTCGAGACAGAAACCAGCTGGGCATGGGCTGTGTACTTCTTGCTGTCCTTTAGATGAGAAATGCAGCGCGCTTGTGGAGGAGGAAGAGTGACATTATTACTGGCAGCTGGGAAATGATGTTGCACACATTTTTCTAGGGATGATGAGTTGCCCTTCATCAACCTCAGGTGGCTTTTGGATGAAGCTGGGTCCTGCTGTAGTTTTAGTCTGGAAAGGGTGGATGATCTGCTGTTCTTCACTGTCATGTAAAGGTGATACGTTCAAACTGACCTCCATGGGAGACATAGGCACACCTGATGCCTTTTTCTTTCCAGTTTTCCTTTCCATTTTCTGCTATCATGAACCCCTTCAGCACAGGGCACAGGTAAGCATCCTTGTGCTGATTTAGGAAGTGCAGTATTGTATTTACTGCAGGCTGCCTCCCTGGGGTGGGACTGCTGAGCCTCACTCCCTGGCCAGCTTGCCTCCTAGCATGACCGCAAATATAAAAACTTCCCAGTGCGAGCTAGTGCTTGTATTTCAGTAAATATTAAAAAGAATCACTGTTTATTTGTTGAAGTAATGGCCTCTGATACAGCCTCCTGGCGGCATCTAATCTGGCTGTCGGAGGTGGAGGGCACTGCCCATACTTCGAGGTGTTTTGTTGTTGATGTTGGGCCAGGCTGTTACCCAAGCGTATTGTATCCTGAGCTTTGTTTATAATGTTGGCATATAAACCGTCATGAGAGACTGAGCACGGGCAAATCATTGAGGAGGTGAATGAATACACCATGGTGCTATGTTGTTGTTACTTCGTCGTCAAAAGTCATCAAGAAAGCCTCTCGGCAGGTGGAGTTGAAAACATACAGAACTATTCTGTTAGCTGGAGCTTTTGTATTTTATCAGAAATGGAGCATCCAGTGTGGTTTTTTCCATAGCCTGCCAGGGTGGGTGAGTGTTGGTGGCTGTGGTGAGAGGTGTAGGAGGCAGCGTTGCTCTTGGGGATGTTGGATTGCCAGTACGGAGCTTGTCAGCAAAAAAAAGAACACGAGTAAGAGCTATATGCTAGGACTGGAAAAGAGATGGGTTAGGAAGCCAGCATCACTCACGTGGCCATTTTCCAAAATCCCAAATGACTGCCTGGAGGGATTTCTTCCCGAGCCAGTTCAGGGCTGTGATGCAGCACAAATGTAATTCCAACCAAATGCCTCCCTCACCTCTTGATAATTTATCTCCCTTGATTCCTGAGTTTCCTAGCAATGAGATTAGTCCCAGCAGCACACGGTCGGTGCAGCCAGGCCACATGGGATGGCACTGCTCAGGGGCCCTGCAGGTGCTTCTCGCCTAGTTTTGTGCCCTCTCCCCATCCCTCTCCACCTCTCCCTAAGCTGCTATCTCTGTGTCCTCCAGCCAGCTGGCTGTTTGGGACCAAACCATGCCTGTCCTCTCAGGTGCAGCTGTTTGAGGTTCACATCCTCCTGCTGCAATTAAAGCTTTTGTGTAATTTCATTTTGCAATGGGACGTTAAGGTGTGCCCTGTAATGCTATAAAATAAACAACCCCAGATTATTATTTTTTAATGAGTTTAAGGCTAATAGCTAGAAATCCTTCATAGCCATAAAGAATATATAGTGGGACAGGAACATTGCACTGGGAACCTATCTGCTGGAGGTGGAATAGTTTTCAAGTTTTAATGGGCTTCTGGAGTCACTTGCCGTAATCCTGGAAGCAAAGGTGAAGAGGTAAATCGGCTGTGACTCAGAGTCTGCACCTGGGTGAGAAACCCTCAAAAATGTTACTGCCAGGCACCAGTTTTATTTTGGAGACAGCAAGTGAGGTGCATTGGGGGAAGCACTGAGGGGCATGGTTTAGTATTTGGTAGGAATGGTTGGACTCGATGATCCGATGGGCCCTTTCCAACCTGGTGATTCTAAGATTCTATGATTCTATAAGCCCTCTAAAATCACCCAGAAAAGAAGGGGACCCAAATGAGAATTCAAAACAACACATGGATGCAATCCATAAGCGTTTTTCTCTCCCAGGAAGAAAATAAGAGATTCGGGTACCTTATCACGTTGCAATTAAGATTTCTGTATTTCTGCAGCCACAGGCACAAGCTTTATTTTGCTATTATGTTTCATATAGCTACTCCTCAGAAATCTGAAGTGACATCTGAAGTAAACAGTGGGTAAATCTGTCAGCTGGGAGCCTTGTGTCCTAGTGCTTGACCTCCTACACGACGCTTGCCCTTCCTGGGTGCCCACCATGAGAAACAGGCTTCTACCATGTGAGAGTCCTTGCTAAGGAACCCAAGAAAGAAACCTCTCCTTTTGAGACAGATCTTCCTGCAATGAACTCAGACAATCTGGGTGGCCTAAGAGTCCTTTGCAGTTGTAAGTATAGCATGGTTTCCTTTAATAGATTTACTTTTGCCATCTTAATGGGGAAAGTTGTGGTGAAAAGAAGCTTCATAGTTCTGCTGATGTGCCTCATGCTGCATCCATAGAATCACGGAATTGTAGAATGGTTTGGGTTGTAGGGGACCTCAAAGCCCATCCAGTTCCACCCCCTGTCATGTGCAGGGACACCTCCCACTGGATCAGTCTGCTCGAAGCCCCATCCAACCTGGCCTTGAACACCTCCAGGGATGGAGCAGCCACAACTTCCCTGGGCAGCCTGGGCCAGGGCCTCACTACCTATCTCCTACTGAAACATACGGACCACCAGGTACACCTAGAAACTGGACAGGAATGCATCATTGGAAAGGCATTACAATAGGTCCTTTACCACTTAGATTTGTTATTTGCTTTGGATCTCTTTCTCTATCATCTCCAGAAGTTACAAACTTTAATTGCCACCCTGCATCTTGCTATCTGAAGCCACTAAGTAGCAGACAGAAGGGCAAGCCACTCAAGATATCTATTGCTCCTGCAGGAAGAAGGGTTTCTCTAGAAATCCCCCCTGGGCCTAGGAGCCCTCAAAAGATGCTGTTGACTGCTGGGCTGAGGGCTCCACACATTCACCTGGCAGAAGCATCAGAGAGCCCAGACCTTGCCAATGATGCTCAGGATGTTTGCACAGAAAGCACACGGAGATCTTCTCCATCGCGATATTTTGGACATCTTATTATGTAATTATCTGGGTATGGACTGTACAGACACGTCTTTGAGGAGATGATTAGCTGTCTTGCTGATCCTGAAGCACCAATCTGGACTTGCACGGGTCGGTAAAGCTGTTGGGACAGGTTTAACCAGGAAACAGTTTCAGGCTTCTGAAGGTGTGATTCAAACCCCAATTAAGAGGATAAAACCCGTGTGCGTATGACTCAGGATGCAGTTAGCGATGGGAAAGACAACTTTACAAAAGCTGCTGCATTTAATTAAATCTGTATTAAATCAATATTTTATTTAGGAAACACAAGTGTATTATGCTTCAAGGTCTCGTGGAAAATAGGCTTTCAGCCCTCTCTGAGGTGTCCCTGTGTCCATCCTGCAGCAGCACAGCTCCCTCTCCTGACTGCAGAGCTCAGCTGTGCTGAGATGAACGTGTTATTAAGCTCACTATGACACAGGTTCATTTTTGCAGCATAGAAGTCCTTTAAAACATGAAGTGATGCATCCCTGCCTGCAGACCTGGGCTAGATTAATCTTAATTCTGTAATTATTTCAGGTTCTCCATTGAACTGCATGGCCCAGTGGGACCTTCCCTATCTCCAACCATCTCACCAGAGACATTTAAAGAAGAAGAAAAAAAAAAATCTCAGTTTTACAGAGTGAGAGCCACTGCCTCGGGAGAGGTCGGTGGGCAGGGATGTCTTCTGGCATCACCCGGGTGTGAGGGGTTTCTAACTCACTGCAGCGCGTCACAGCTCTCAGCGAGGCAGCTGCCTTCCCTGCTGCCATCCCTGGTCCCAGGGCTCTGCAGGGACATTAGTACAGTTACTGTGCAAACGTGCTTTTTGCTTAAAACACTGATAAACCCATATGTCAGTCTGTGACGCTCTCACCCTTTAGCCCTGTGAAAGGATTTTGAAGTCTTCATTGTCCACCTTTCCACAGTAGCACATAGCTTAGGTTACCCTTAGAAATACTCTATTTCTGCTTGTACAAGGGCTTGACAGACCCTGCTTGCGTGGCCCAAGCACCTTAATGCACCAGCTTGGCAAGAGATAGCTTGGACAACAGTTGTCCCCTGAAAACAAGGCCAGTTTCTTACACTAGAGACTGCAGTCAGCTGCATCCCCAACTGCAGCTTTCAGAGAGGATGCTGTGTCTGTGCTGGACTTGGAGAAGCCCACAGAACAGATATAGGGATAGAAAGGTGAGCACTGAGAGCAGATCATAGAATCATAGAATCACAGAATCATAGAATAACCACGTTGGAAGAGACCCATCGGATCATCGAGTCCAACCATTCCTATCAAAAACTAAAACACCCTTAGCACCTCGTCCACCCATGCCTTAAACACCTCCAGGGAAGGTGACTCAACCACCTCCCTGGGCAGCTGTTCCGGTGCCCAATGACCCTTTCTGTGAAGAATTTTTTCCTAATGTTCAGACTAAACCTCCCCTGGCGGAGTTTGAGGCCATTCCCTCTCATCCTGTCCCCTGTCACTTGGGAGAAGAGCCCAGCCCTCTCCTCTCCACAACCTCCTTTCAGGTAGTTGGAGAGAGCAATGAGGTCTCCCCTCAGCCTCCTCTTCTCCAGCCTAAACACCCCCAGCTCTCTCAGCCGTTCCTCATAAGGCCTGTTCTCCAGCCCCCTCACCAGCTTTGTTGCTCTTCTCTGGACTCGCTCCAGAGCCTCAACATCCTTCTTGTGGTGAGGGGCCCAGAACTGAACACAGATGAAGACACAAACCTCACATTCTCTTCTCCCAAGTGACAGGGGACAGGGCGAGAGGCAATGGCCTCAAGCTCCACCAGGGGAGGTTCAGGCTGGACATTAGGAGAAAAATATTCACAGAAAGGGTCATTGGGCACTGGAACAGGCTTCCCAGGGAGGGGGTTGAGTCACCTTCCCTGGAGGTGTTTAAGGGATGGGTGGAAGAAGTGCTGAGGGACATGATTTAGTGTTTGATAGGAATGGTTGGACTCGAAGATCCGGTGGGTCTTTTCCAACCTGGTGATTCTATGATTCTCCTCAGCTGTACCACTCTACCTGCATTACCCCATGAGGCCCAACTGCATAAATGGCCCAAACCCACCCAAACTGGATTTCTAAGAGGAGCTGCATTTTAGGCAAGGGGATCGCGGTCTGTTGGGGAGCTCCATCTGGTGAGACAAAGCTTCAAACATCTCAGAGAGCTGTAACGTATGTCAGAGCCTGTCAGCGACCCTCCAGAGCACCACTGATGCTGAGCTCACAGGGTCTTCTTATGGTTGTGGGGGAATAAGCCAGAATGACACACTTTATTGTAACCCAGCGCCTCCTCGCAGCCTCAGAATCAGGCACTAGATGTCCTTGCGTGCTGTGCTGTGGGCAGGCAGCCTCCCTGCACTCTGTAGGCTGCAAGGGGGACATTTCAGTGAGCCTAACAACCACAGGACAAAGGTGACCCTTTTCCAGCTCTGGCCTTGAGGGACAGTGGTGACTTTGTAGGTAAAAGGCGCTTGCAGCTCCTCTTCTCTTCACATTTCCCTGGGGATGCCAGATCAGAGGCTGCTTCACTTAGGGGGTGATTTTCCATGAGATACGGGCAAGCTCTTGTTGTCCGTGCACCTCCTGGCACCTGCAGCTTGAAGTTACTTAATGGTGATCCCATTAAATTATTTCAAGAGCAGTGCTTTGTTGTGGGAAATCAATAGCTGCCTTGTAGGCCTGTTGATGTCTTGGTGAAACCTATTAAATTACAAGAGTTTGATCCCAAAGTGGCAAATGCAGCAGCTTTTTAAAATAGCTTCACAGCCAGCAAACCCAATATGTGCTTATAAAGTGAATCTTTTTCTGTCCAGCGATGAGCAGGACTGGCAAAATGGAAGATGTTCCTCACCCAAACTCGTAGTGAATAATTACTGGAGCAGTGTAAGATATAAATAATTTCCCCACTTCTGTCACTTCGAGGACAGCAAATAAGGACAAATAAAATGTTGTAGGAAAAATGAGGATGCCTGGTGCTTGAACAATAAGGAGTAGCCTTGAGTATGCAACTAAACTGATGGTCTGTACATGAAAGCCACGTTCTCTCCTGGGAGCTGCAGTGAGCATCTCTTGGCTGGACATAAGGAAAAAATTCTTCACAGAAAGGGTCATTGGGCACTGGAACAGCTGCCCAGGGAGGTGGTTGAGTCACCTTCCCTGGAGGGGTTTAAGGGACGGGTGGACGAGGCGCTGAGGGACATGGTTTAGTGATTGATAGGAATGGTTGGACTTGATGATCCAGTGGGTCTCTTCCAACCTGGTTATTCTATGATTCTATGACTGGGGAGCCTTGACAGACCTCCCTTCTTCACAAAACCGCACTCCCCAGAGTGGCTGAGGGAAAACTCCCAGCAGCTTCTCAAGTCCCTGGGTGATAGCACAGTGCGCCAAATTCCTCATGCATCTCCATGTCCAACTCTTCTTGATTCCCACAGAGCAGGTCGGGGGTGCTCACACCCTCAAGCTCCAGTCCAGTGCTGGGGTTGTGTGGAGCAAGCCTGGCTTGTAGGTTTAGCCTTTTTCAACATAGATTTTTTGCCAAAATCACTCCTGTTCTGTACTTTCAGTAGCGCTTTGAGAACAGAGAGCGATGCCGCAGGCAAAAGGATACTCAGGCAAATTTGATGCCATTCTGAATAAGCCCCGTGTGTTCACAGCTTTAGCCACAGGCTAAATATGTTAAGAATATTAAGGTTTCTATTTTATTCCTTTAAACCAAGCATCCCCTGGGGCACCTCTTGGCTGGCATCCTGCCTGTACCCTGCACCCTGACCTCTCCAGGAGGGGCTTTGCCACTATGCTTATATTGGGTACCCCAGAGGGAGTCCTTCTTACATTGACAGTTGTCAGATTTTACCCTCTGAGCAGTAATGAACAGTATTTATTGCCAGTAATAAACTGCGGAAATCTTTCTTCCCACAAATGTGGCCAGAGGTGATATCTGCTGGGCAAAGGAGGAAATTGCTTCGGAAAGTAATTACGAAGGGCATGAGCAATGGGAAAACTGCCAGTTCCTCCTCCCCGCTTTTTCCATGAAGAAGCTTGATAGCTCTAATTTAAATACATTTACAGTCACATTTTATCCATTAAAGTCTCATAAATTAACAGTTTTATGTTGCAATTGAGGAGAACATGAAGTCAATTTTAAAGAGGTGGTAACTTATTTAGGTGCAATAGTACAACTGTTTTTTTTTAATTGGCGGCCATGCCCCCCCACAGGCTTATACATTTGAAGTCTACAATTCCCCATTTCTGTGCTTTTTATGCTGTTATATACAATCCAGTATCAGGTGTACCAGGCACGAGAAAGAAAGGGCAATTTTGAAAGGTCATCAGAAATGGATTAGCTTACTCCAAGGCTTAGTAGTTCTGACTTAAATTGCATGTTGGAGGGGAAAATATTATGGTCTGCTTTATATGAAGCCTATTACAGGTAAAAAAACATGCAATAAAAATGTTGCAATACCTCTTCCCTACTACAGCACGATCACAAGCCCTACCAAGTCAAGGGTGGGTAGGTTTTGGTATTAAATGCTCATTTTCTTAATTGCTAAAACAATGGAGTTGGGTAATGCTCCCTTGATACCCAAACAAGCAGGCTACAAAGCCCAGTACAAAACCAACCACTACCCTCTGAATTTATTTAGCAGCCATCAGCAGAAGGGTTTTACCTGCTGTTTGCCTGCATCCCTGCACCTCAGAATAACAAAACCACGATATTCTTTGGTTTTTAAGGTTTCTTCTAAAGGGTGGCACCTTCCTTGGGGAGGAAAGGAAATGCTTGCAGATGGCTTGATACCCCCAGTCCAGCTGTCCTCAGTTTCTCAGGATGCCCAAACCATCCTGGGCAGCCCCAGCCAGGAGCTGTGCTGCTACCAAGGGCTTTGGAGAAGCTCTACAGCTCCCTGTTGAGCCTGTGGACACAATGGGAAGGTGAGTCTCTGGTGATTTGAAGCTTTGGTGGCATTTATTTATTTATTTATTCATTTATTCATTCATTTATTTATTCTTATGATGGCAATTGCTCATACTGCTCTGGAGAACCATCTCAGAGCTCTGGGGAAGTCTGGGCATCTGAGGACTATGATGTCCTGTTGCTGACGGAGTTTTATTTGGCAGTGAGATTAGTTCAGGTAATTCCCCTCTATGATGTTTCCCAGATATCTGTGGGTTGTTTTTAGGATTAGGACCAGAAATAACCTGAATTCTTACACTGCACCGTTTCCCATTTGCAATAACCAGGTGCATCAGTGGGCCAGGTAATTCCTAAAAATTTTTCCCGAGGAGAAGATGTTTAGGAGGAAGAAGGAGTCCTTTAAAAGAGCAGGGTTTTTTTTGCTTATTATTGTAACTGCTGTTGGAAGATGCTCTGGAGGTATTTAAAATTGAAGTCTACACTTTGTCTTAAAGCAAGGACCAGTGTAGTACTCCAAGATCAATGTGGCATGAAATAGTGTGCTCAAAGCTTCATATTTATTCCGCAGTGTGGATGAGCTGTGTCCCCCGAGCTCTTTATCCCCCAACTTGCAGAGGAAAGAGGGTTTTGTTGTGTTTTTAGGGGTGAACGTAGCTCAGGCTTGTAACAGTCTCCCTGGGTCTTCTCCTTCAGTTCTGTCTGGTGCGTTTTGTTATCAAATCACCTAGTTATTACACATTGAGTTGTAATAAATATAAATTAATGCAGGACTAAAGCAGGGTTTCAGTCTCTGGACTGGGTAGACAAGGTTGCACTGCCTAATTCCCATCTCTGTAATGGGGCCACTGTTTTCTCTTCCTGCCATCGAACCATTGGATTAACCTCAGTCCCCAGTCATTAGTAAATATTAGTAAGTCATACGTGACATTTTGCACGAAGCAAGGCTGCTGGTCCTGCCGGCTGGAAGTTTTTAATTAAATAAAGTTCCCTGCTGTGGGCAGAGGGGCAGGGGGGGAAGGCAGGATTCAAAGGGCAGATGAAAGCTGCTGCCTCTGCCAGCCGCGCTAGGGTGCAAGCAGGACTTCTGGTCTGTCTCGGACCTTTCTTTTAGAGGAGCCTTTGGGTTCTTCAGGTGGCCTCTCATCTGAAATTTTAGCACGGGGCTTGAGCTCCTTCTCCAGCAGCCTTTCCAGAAGCTGCTGAAAAATGGGTGTAGCACAGGAAGAAGCCCCATATGAAGGCTTGTAGAGCAAACATCGCCAGGGGCAGGGGGAAACCAATGCTCTCTGCGGAGCACCGTGGGCATGGGGAGGAAAAACTGGGCCAAGATCAGCTCTGAAACTGCACTGTCAATAGGCTTTTCTTGAGATCTCTGAGCTTCTGAACTTGGAGCTAAGGGTGAGGGAGAGTAGGTCTTTTCTCTCCCAGTGTTCAACTACCTTTCCGTCCTTGCTTTAGCCTTCTTTTGTAAGGCTGCAGTGGTCTGGGACCATGCATGTGCCTGGCTAGCACTGCAGTGGGGAAGCTCATTGTTACATGTAAGAGAAGACATGTAGAAGGTGGAGCTGCAGCTGCTGCCTTTCCCTCTGAAGCTCACTCTTATTGCTCTCGGGCAGGGTTTGAGCGCTCTGCCTGCAAAACAGTACAGAAAACAGAATACCACTGGGTGAGCAGTGGAGACAGTGGGCTGTGCTGCGGGCTGGGCTCTGCTGCTGTTGGGCACTGCATTGCCTGCCCACTCCAGGTCTATCAATACCTGTAATTAATGCTTGCTGCTTTCTTTGGGATGCACTTTGCCTGGATTTAACTGCGCTTTTTGTTGTCTTCTCTTTATTCTCTTCTATTTATTCCTATGCCGCTCAGTACCTGCATTATGTGTAAAGCTTTCAAGGCAGCTGGTGGTCCTGTGCTCTCCACCTTTAATCAAAGAGCTGGATGCCAGGCAGCAGCAGCAGCTATAGAGATGCTCAAGTGTCTGGCTAAAAAGGCAATCAGATGTCAAACCTCTATTGTCTCCATCTGTCTGTCAATTCTTAGTTTATTCTTCTGGCCTTGGTTGAAGGCTGCTTGCCTAGGACCTGGGCAGCGCTGTGACCGGTAGCACAGGGTGGCAGGAGAGGTTGGCAAAGCCCTGATGCCTTGGCTACGGTTGTGTTTATTTGCAGAGGACAGACGGTGTCCTGTTGCCCTTGGCAAGAATCCACAGATGAGTTTTGGCACAGGGAGCCCAACCTAAAGTCTCTGCTGCTGCCCCCCCCTTGGCTGTGGTGTGACAAGGGTGTTGGGACCAGCCTGATCAAATGCTTTGGGCTTCCTGTGCTTTCTCACCTGCCCTAGCAAGGGCACAATTGTCTTTGCCATTTATCCTTCAAAGGAAGACTTAAAAGCTCATAGAAACTTGGGTAAAAAACAAGCCCCTAGCAGTACAGCCAGTTAAATTCCCAGTGTAAATGACTGGCTTCTCCCTAATGCCTAAGCGGCTGAAACTTTTTCTGTTTGGATCCATTTAGGAGGTAAAAAGAGCATTTAATTGTGGTAGAGATGGTTTTGATATTAACCAGAACCGATTTTGACAAAAGCACAGAAATAGCCCCAAACTTCCAAACCCAGTCTTCAATCTTCATAGCACAAAGAAAGGAAAATTCAAAGAACCTCATTTGTAAACTTGGTCAGTAAATACTTTTAAATAATGAACGTAGTAATCCTAAACTGTATGTGATTTATACAGTGTGAACCAGCCATTTAGCCCTGTCTAAAGGAGAAAGAATGAATAATCTGAGGATTGCAAAAGTAAGGGAGAGCACAGTAACTCTGGTTATGAGGGGCATGGGCTCGTTGGCACCATTACCTAGTGATCCAGCCCACCTAAGCCTGTGGCACAGATGAGAAGATGTTTTTTGCCTTAGATTCTCTGCTGTAAGAGGTAAGAGGGGAGTAAATGATGGCCAGGTTGCACACCAGCCTGCTCTGAGCGTGCCTGTAAATGAACGCAGAGCCATTAAAACGCTCCATAGAGCTCCCATGAGCCAACATAAAGCCCGTGAAGTTCCTCTGTTTTCCCCTATTAATTTTTTATTGCTGGAGAAGAAGAAAACCCTGAAAGGCGAGAGCTCAGTTAAAGAGGGGCTCAGCCTATGGGCATCCTGGCTTATTACCATGGTTCTTCTCTGTGCCCCATCTATCCAAGAGCCTTTCAAGAGCCTCCAGCCATTATCCCCCTGCCCCAGCAGAGAGAACCAGGCTCCCACTCGCTTTCCTTCGAGCACCAGCTGAGAGGAAAATGAGTATTCCCCACCTTTCACCTCAAAAGCAGAAATGTTGCCCAAATTTACCTGAATAAAGAAGGATGGTTAGAAGAAGAGAGTAAATAATACCTCCAGATAGGCTTTGCTGAGGGGTCTGGGCTTTGGTGTGATACAGCTTATAAGTTCTGTTTGAAGAAATCATTTGTTGCTGGTTATTTTCCTTTTAAAGCAGTAGCTGGTCAGGCCTTTTTGAGCAATCGTGCTGTTCTCATTTGGAGATCAGGTGTAGGGCTCAGGGTAGGAAGAGTGTAATGCTTGCATGAGAGTGCTGGGCTTGCTAACTCCTGCAATCAGAGATGTTCAGATTTGGGAACGTAGCTCCTGTGGGGCATAAATTCTCCTAGAGAAACCTCCTTTCAGGTAGTTGTAGAGAGCAATGAGGTCTCCCCTCAGCCTCCTCTCCTCCAGGCTAAACACCCCCAGCTCTCTCAGCCGCTCCTCATAAGGCCTGTTCTGCAGCCCCCTCACCAGCTTCGTTGCTCTTCTCTGGACTCGCTCCAGAGCCTCAACATCCTTCTTGTGGCGAGAGGCCCAGAACTGAACACAGGACTCGAGGAGCGGTCTCACCAGGGCATTGTATAGGAGCCTTTTTGGAGTAGAAGCAGGGGGTGAGGGGCAAGTTTTATTTCCTAGCAAGAAATTTGCTCTCTGCTGTCCTTACAAAGAGCTGTTAAAAGTCTGTTGTGAGGGTAGGGGGGCTGCAGAGGGGAGAGGGCATGCCATAGGGATGCTCTCAGAAACGGCGTGGCCAGCAGGTCCAGGGAGGTTCTTCTCCCTCTGTACTCGGCACTGGTGAGACCGCTCCTCGAATCCTGTGTTCAGTTCTGGGCCCCTCACCACAAGAAGGATGTTGAGGCTCTGGAGCGAGTCCAGAGAAGAGCAACGAAGCTGGTGAGGGGGCTGGAGAACAGGCCTTATGGGGAACGGCTGAGAGAGCTGGGGGTGTTTAGCCTGGAGAAGAGGAGGCTGAGGGGAGACCTCATCGCTCTCTACAACTCCCTGAAAGGAGGGTGTGGAGAGGAGGGAGCTGGGCTCTTCTCCCAAGTGACAGGGGACAGGATGAGAGGGAATGGCCTCAAGCTCCACCAGGGGAGGTTTAGGCTGGACATTAGGAAAAACTTTTTCACAGAAAGTGTCATTGGGCACTGGAACAGGCTGCCCAGGGAGGGGGTTGATTCACCTTCCCTGGAGGTGTTTAAAGGATGAGTGGGTGAGGTGCTGAGGGACATGGTTTAGTGATTGATAGGAATGGTTGGACTCGATGATCCGGTGGGTCTTTTCCAACCTGGTGATTCTGTGAGAAGGGATGCTTTGTGTCGGAGTGGGGTGGCAGCTCCCGCAAGGGCGTTTAACCCCCAAAATCCATCCCGTTCCCCCTTTTCCTCTTGGGGCAGGAGCCCCCCCAGCCGGGCGGGAGGAGGTGGAGATGGAGAAGGTGGAGGAGGAGGAGGAGGCGGAGGAGGAGGGAGTCCCCGGCTCCGGCATGAGGCCGGGCTGAGCGATGTGCGAGCAGGCGACGCGCTACTGCCGGGCCGGCGTGCAGAGGCTGCTGCGCAAGCCACCGCCGGCGCTGCGCGGGGTGGACGGGCTGCTCCGCTGGTTGGTGGCCAGGATGGGCGACAAGGGCGTCCCCGAGCGGGAGCTGCTCACCCCGGGGGCCGCCGCGCAGAGGAAGGGCACCTCCGTCATCCTCGATGTGAGTGGTCCCCGCCGCGGGGGGAACGATGCTCCTCGCCGGCTCCTGCCTCCCTCTCTCCCCGCCCGCATCCCGCACCGGCTCCGGGTTCTTCCCTCGGGTTCTGCACCCGCCGCGCTGCTCGGGGTCGGGTTGGAAGCCGGGTGCTGCGATTCCCGACTGGGGAAGGGGGGTGGGGGCACGGGGGTGCAGCCCGGAGCGCGGAGCCCCTTGCTGGGAGGGTGCGAGAGTGCAACCCGGGTCCCGCAGCCCCTCTCTGCCCGGCTCCCACCCGGCCATCTCGGAATCGCCGCTGCTCCCCGGGTTTTGCATCCGCGGGGCTGCATCCCGGTCCAGCATCTCCCGGGCAGCCGGACAAGGGGCTGCATCACGGTCCAGCATCCCCTGGACAGCCTGGCAAGGGGCTGTATCCCGGTCCAAGAGCTCCCGGGCAGCCTGGCAAGGGGCTGCATCCCGGTCCAACATCTCCCGGGCAGCTGATCAAGGGGCTGCATCCCGGTCCAGCTTCTCCCGGGCAGCCGGGCAAGGGGCTGCACCCGGTCCAGCATCTCCCGGGCAGCCGGGCAAGGGGCTGCACCCGGTCCAGCATCTCCCGGGCAGCCGGGCAAGGGGCTGCACCCGGTCCAGCATCTCCCGGGCAGCCGGGCAAGGGGCTGCACCCGGTCCAGCATCTCCCGGACAGCTGGGCAAGGGGCTGCATCCCGGTCCAAGAGCTCCCGGGCAGCCTGGCAAGGGGCTGTATCCCGGTCCAACATCTCCCGGGCAGCTGATCAAAGGGCTGCATCCCGGTCCAGCTTCTCCCAGTCAGCCAGGCGAGGGGCTGCATCCCGGTCCAGCATCTCCCGGGCAGCCGGGCAAGGGGCTGCACCCGGTCCAGCATCTCCCGGGCAGCCGGGCAAGGGGCTGCACCCGGTCCAGCATCTCCCAGGCAGCTGATCAAGGGGCTGCATCCCAGTCCAACATCTCCCGGGCAGCTAGCTGATCAAGGAGCTGCATCCCGGTCCAGCATCTCCCAGGCAAGGGTTCTGCATCCCGGTCCAGCATCTCCCGGCAGCCGGGCAAGGGGCTGCACCCTGGCTCCTGCAACCACGGTTCTCACGGGAGGGCACCGCGGTCCCTAAACCCTCGTTGCCGGATCCTGCGCCCACTGACCGGCTTGGCATCAGAGTTATTCCTCGTGTCCTCCAGCCCCGGTCGTTTGGGGATGGGGTGCTGCCGACACCCTGCACCTCCTGGAGCGGCTGGGCGTGGGGTTGCAGCCCGGGTCCTGCGCCTACTTGTCCTGACCCTGCACCTCCTAGCCTGGCTGGACACTAGGGGTGCAGTCTGGGTCCTGCAACCCTTTGCCCTGCACACTCTGGGACAGTTGCTAATGAGGTGAGCCTTGGTCCTGCACCTCCTGAGCATGGGGGTGCAGTCTCGATTCTCTATCTCCCCCCTTTTCTGAGTCCTGCATCCCCAAAGTGGTGGAGCATGGAGGTGCAGCCCGAGTTCTACTTTTATTTTTTTTTGACTGAGTAGGCAAGGGGTTGCAGCCTCTATCTTTCATCTCCTTGCCAGGATCCTGCACTCTGGACTGGCTGGGCATGGGCATGGGCATGCACTCCAAGTCCTGTAGTCCCTTTCCCAGGTCCTGCAGCCCCCGGACCAACAGGGATGGGGATGGGGATGCGTCCTGGGTCCTTAATACTGATATTAGCTTGACCGGACAGAGATGTAGGATTCCAGGTCCTGCAGACCTTCCAGTCTTGCAGTCTGGGTTGCCTCAGGTTAGCTGGGCATAGGGAAGCACCCCGGGTCCTCGATCCACCCCAAGTCCTGGACCCCAATCTGTGAAGGGTTGCAGCTGCGAGGGCCCTGGATGCCTGCGAGTGCTTGGAATCTGGGGGTCATTTACCCAGGTTGGAGGGGAGAGGGGATGTGCTCAGTGCCTCGGCTGCAGTATTTATAGACTTCCTGATTAGGGAACTAACGAGGCTGTTTGCACTTAAATGAATAGGGAGAATGGAGTGGAATCAACCGGAGTGCAAATGGTGTAATTACACAGTCTTTCTGCAGCATCTAGTAATTAAACACCAAGATCCTCAGCTCTGCTGTTTCCTAGCTTTAAAAAAGTAGTGAATGCAGAAATAAGCTATTGAGGCGTTGGCTGTGGTGGATGATAACTCACGCTCTCCTCTAGCCTCAGAGTTAGGCAGTAGTGTCTCTTCCAGGCAAGCCCTTGTGTTTTCCATAGGATTGTTGAATCTTCTGCCACATTCCTGGTGGGTATTGGAATGGGCTGGTGAGTCCAAAACTCACTATGTCTCTGAGCACCTTGGGCTGATTGGCATTTTGTTTCCCTCAATAAACCAATGTGACTGTGTCTATTGAGCTGCCCAAAGCAGCTCGGAGAGCAGAGCTTGGTGTGTAGTAACGCCCTGTGAAATGAGCTGGGGAGCAGACAGCTGCGGGCTGTAGGAAATACTGCTTCAGCAGAAATTTAAAGGACAAATGCAACTAATACCCTTATGTCTTTTAAATTAACTTCTTCGGTTTTTCTTGTTTTGTTTTTTCTCTTGTTTTGTTTTTTTTACCTGCCCTGAAATTACCAAAATTTTACAACAATACGGAATCAAAATAATTGCATTTATGGCTTTGAAGCCCAGATTCCGTATTGTTGTAAAATTGCAAAGAAATGTTAAGTTTGTACAAGATGTTCCGAGTTAGGACTGTTTTTTCACCAAAATGGTATCTTCTCTGTTCAGCCTCACTATCTTTAAATGGATTATTTTTTTCCACATTGAGGTTTGAACTGAGAAAATGAACCATGAACTTTCAGAATGGCTTAACAGGTGGGCAATACAATAGAGCTGGGTGTGCAGCTCCTGATCCTTTATTCCTTTCACAATGTGACTGGGAGCCCTTTCTCACCTGCTGAAACTGCAAATGGATGCTGGAAATACAAGGTTTGAGGGTTTGGAGTTTTCCCCCCCTTCCTCCCTTAGAACTTGTTTCCATTCTTTTTCTCCAGTTGCAATAGAAATGACAACTGAAGCTGTGGCTTCACTGTACCAGGCTCTTCAATGCACTGTGAAACCCTCTCTCTCTTTCACACCGAGAGTTTAAACATGGGGATGTGTGTTTAGGTTAATTTTCACAGGATAGTAACAAGGATCACGCTGAATCCTCAGGGATGATAACATCTTTTCCAATTAACTCATTCACGTACTTGCATTACGTGGATGTGCTGGGGAAGCAGTGAGTCCCAGCCACGCAGCAGTGCAGCTTCTTGGTGGGTGGGGATGAAATAAAAGACCTGTAAGATTTCACATTTAAATAACATGTTTGTGTGAGCTGATGCGCTATGTAGGCAGCTCATCAGGGGCTGGGAAGGAGGGTTAAGCTTAGTTTTGGCTACGAAGTAGATAAGATGACTCTGATGTTACTGGTACCTTAGTCACTTTTTCTTTCTCTTCTGTTCTGGCTTTATTTTGCCTCAAACCATTGCCATCGTGCTTGTTCTGACTCTTCTTGACTGTGAAGGTGGCTGGTGGGTCAGTACTAAGTTCCTTACACTCTTTCACTAAAGAAAGAAAACTGTGGTGTTTTGAGGCAAAAACTTGAGGTCTGAGGAAGAACAAAATACAGCAAGAGGGTTAGATATCTTCTGCCATCAATTTGACTACTGTCACTTGGAGGATAAACTTTAATTTTGGGCTGGTTTAGTATTTTTCTTGTATTCTGCCTGTGTCCTTTTAGGTAGAGGATTAAGAAGGTTTGAATAATATTTACTAGTTTAGCTCAAAATAATAGATTTCAAAGTGTAAAAAATAGCTAAAATTTCATATTAAGTAAACTCTGGTAACAAACTAATGAGGAACACCTTTAAGTCTTAAGCATTCCCTAAAATAGCAAGTAAAACTAGGCGATGACAGATGCTCTTCAGTGGTGGCGGCAGATCGAGTGGCGGTGATGTGTCGGTCCAGGAATCTAGAAAACATCCCTTTGCACTTAATGGTCAGCTCTTACAGCATCACTCAAATAAATGTAAGGGGTCGGGGTTGAGTCAAGGGTCTGTACCTGTCTCACGCTTGCCCTCAGGTGTCTGCTTCTGTGTGTTTGCTCCCTGTGTCTGGATTGCACAAAGCTGCTCTGTCTTTTCATTAGGAAAACATTTTTCACGGAAAGGGTCATTGGGCACTGGAACAGCTGCCCAGGGAGGGGGTTGAGTCACCTTCCCTGGAGGTGTTTAAGGGACGGGTGGATGAGGTGCTGAGGGACATGGTTTAGTGATTGATGGGAATGGTTGGACTCGATGATCCGGTGGGTCTTTTCCAACCTGGTGATTCTATGATTCTGTGAGAGCCAAAAGCTCATGGCTGGCAGCATGTGTAACCTGCTGTAGGTAACTAGTGTCGATCCACAGCTTATGATGTGAAATCGTGGCAACGCTACATTCTCTATCTGCCTTCTAGGCTACTTGAAGATGCCCTGAACTTTTCTTTGCACCCACAAGGACAAAACCCCTGTTCTAAAAGGAAGCTGAAACTGTCACTGTGCTGCTCAAATCCTTGTGTAATCATGGTGGCATTTTCAGTCTAGAACAAATCCCCAAATGCCACGAGACTTCTGAAAAGGAGAATATGGTGTGTAGGGGGGTGTAAGCCTATATCAGGTCATACTTGCTGAGTGCAAATGAATCTGCACGTGGTATAGAGCTGAGGTGGATGGCTCCCATGGCACATGAAATGTCTAGGCAGGTGCTGATCTGTCTGGGAGTACTTCAGCACTGACTTACCAAGCGCCCTTACTCATCTCCTCCTGCCTTCACGTCACTGTCAAAAACCTGTGTTGACAGCAGGAGTGTGAACTCCAGTGTGTGCAAGACCTGGTCAGGTCACAGCAGCTGCAGGCAGAGATGCCCCATCTGGTTCACACCAGGGAGAGCCCGTTGGAAGAGCTCATCTCCTACTTGGCATCTAAAAGGTCAGCCTTCAGTGTGGATGAGCATCCCTGTGGTAGGACTGTGCTCTCCCAGGGGCGGTGATATCTCTGCCGTCTTTCTGACTCTGACTGCAGTGAGTAAATTAATTGGGTTTTGGCTTTATTTTAAATCTACCCGAAGAAATCAGTGCCATTCATTTTGAGTCAGAGGAAGATTTTTGTTTGATCTGCTCTGTCTTTTGCTGAAAACTGATTTTGACTCTCATCTGCCTCTTTCTTCTTTGACAGGCTTAGAGAGATAATTTCAAATCCAGCTTTCCTGCTTATAGCTCTTCTTGCACCCTCTCTTACTTGGCCAAATCTTCAGCCCTATGGGGGTTGAGTGAGGTGTTTGGACAGAAGATAAAGAGGTTTTCATGTGTGCCAAGGGTGTGTTTCTAAATGTGAATCCAAGAACTGTCACAGTTTTCCAGCTGCTTTGGGGATGTCTAATGATGTAGTCCGAAGTGATGAAGATTTGGGTCCTTATTTCCTCACATTAGTACTGGAAAGGGCAGTTTAGAGAGGCTGTAGGAGAGGAAATTCCTACCAGTACCTTTGCTTAGAGAGCTAAACATCATACCTGATACAGACCCTTGTCTTGGCTCCAAATGAAGTGCCAAGGCTTGTAGGGAGAGGAGAGCAAAGGAAGAACAGGAATGTAGGAACACAATGAATAATAAATTGATTGGCTTTTTAAGGTATATCTGGGTATCTGTATGCTGTATCATCTATAGGATTTCCTCCTCCAGGAGTCTTAGGGGGGGTTTTGTCCTCAATTCTGCACCAATATTATGATGGTAAACAAAATGCTAGCTCAGTTGCCACCTAGTTTAAATCAACATCATATTAACCTGCTGAAGGGATAATAAACCCTACAAACCCTGTAATAATTCTTAGGCTTGTTAGGGGAGTGCTTGTGTGAATTTAATAAAATTGCTAAGAAAACCTCCATTAACACTGGCCTCCAGTCACACATTCTCATCCAGGAGCTCTGAGAAGACAGAACTGAGTGTTTTAAAATTGGAAACCAGCTATATTTTTCCAAGTTTATTATTGCCACTAGTGTTTTGAATTGTTTACTTCTGCCAGTCCAATATCTGTAGTAGCCATTTGAGAGTACAGCACAAATGTACATTTTTTAAAAAAGCTATTGGAAATCTTGAAAGTGGCTCCTTGCTCTAAATAAAATAGATTTTATATTCATCTAAACACCTGGTAAATGGAACAAGCATGCTGCAGAGGGCAAACTGCATGCTTTGCCTGTATAAATCCTACAAAATTGGTTGATCTGGCCCATATTGTGGGCATCCTGTGGGCTCACAATGCGATTACCTTGTGCTTCAGGAGACTTGCTTAATAAGTTTAAAGTGTAGCCGATGGGTGAGATGGTTGCTGTAATGCTTTTGTGGACTGGATAATTTCTTGTTTACCCCGTGAAAGTGGCACGTTGGCCTGACGGTTGGAGAAGTAGGGGTGATGGAATGGAAAGAGCATCCCTGGTCAGGCTTTGTGGTGCTACTGGCTCCTGTTTCGTGAAGCTCTCAGCCGCTGAGGACAGTCCTCGGCTGGGGTGGGGGCATGGGAGGTCACTCTCTGCTAAGGGCCTGGTGGGAAGGATGTTTCTCCAACAATATTTCACCACCTCCACTCTTGCTGACCTCTCAGGCTGCTCCCTCGACTAAGCCTAAATGACTGTGCTGCTGAGTGAGAACAGTAGCGATGGAGTTACTGCAAGGTGGACTGGCTTTACAGCCTCTGTGTTGGAGAAGAAGCAGCATCCTTGCTTATATTCCCCACTCCCTGGAGCTGGTGAGAGCTTTCCCTTCCCCGCGCTCCCTGGGAGCCCAGCACTGAGCTGCCTTTGGGGGTTTGCCTGGCTGGTCCATAGGGGAAGAGTGAAGGGTGGTTGTTTCGCTCCTATTACCAGATCTTGCACTTTTCATAGAATCATAGCATCACCAGGTTGGAAGAGACCCACCAGATCATCGAGTCCAACCATTCCTATCAAACACTAAATCATGTCCCTCAGCGCCTCGTCCACCCATCCCTTAAACACCTCCAGGGAAGGTGAATCAACCCTCTCCCTGGGCAGCTGTTCCAGTGCCCAATGACCCTTTCCGTGAAAAATTTTTTCCTAATATTCAGCCTAAACCTCCCCTGGTGGAGCTTGAGGCCATTCCCTCTTGTCCTGTTCCCTGTCACTTGGGAGAAGAGCCCAGCTCCCTCCTCTCCACAACCTCCTTTCAGGGAGTTGTAGAGAGCAATGAGGTCTCCCCTCAGCCTCCTCTTCTCCAGCCTAAACACCCCCAGCTCTCTCAGCCGTTCCTCGTAAGGCCTGTTCTCCAGCCCCCTCACCAGCTTTGTTGCTCTTCTCTGGACTCGCTCCAGAGCCTCAACATCCTTCTTGTGGTGAGGGGCCCAGAACTGAACACAGGATTCGAGGAGCGGTCTCACCAGTGCCGAGTCCAGAGGGAGAATAACCTCCCTGGACCTGCTGGTCACGCCGTTTCTGATCCAAGCCAAGATGCCATTGGCCCTTACTGAAAGCCCATCACATCCCTCCCACAGTAAAACAAGTAATTCAAGACATGACAGAGGGCATCTTCAGCTTGTGTGTGGGAAGACACTCTTGTTTGCTGAGCTACAGCGTAAATCCTGGGTCTTCACAGAAGCGGTGCTTTTGGCAGCGTTACCGAGCTGTTGTGGAGTATATTATGTCTTTATCAGCCTCCTGATGCTCATTCCAGTGCGTGTACCTTGATATACTGCCTGCCTGTGCTGGCAGATGATTTTTATCTTAAATTGCTTTCCCTCCAGGTGTCCTGTTTGAAATTTCTTTCTGTGGGTGCCAATTTTAGGTGGTGCAATCGAGTAGGAAGAATAAATCTTTCTCATTAGCAATGAAAACTAAACAACTTGGCCACGTAGAATAAACCTTGGAAGGTAACATTGCCGATGTGATCTTCCATCAACATGTTAGTTTAAACAGTCATAACTGTGGGAGTTAAAGCCCTAAAAAGTTCACTTAGTGAAGCTGGACATAAATACTTCCATTTCTTAATTTTTTTAGTTTTTCCCTCTTGCTCTGAGGGCTCTTTGCAGGGTTGATGGCTCCATAGAGCAGAGCACTGCAGGTTGAGCCCTTCTCCTAGTTTAAGCTGTATTTTACTCATTGTTTTTTCCTTTTCTGTCCTCCCTCTGACAGGGACACAGGGCTGGCTGGGGTCCTGCTTGCCCTACCTGTCTGTATTCTTTCTTCCCACAGACAAGCCATGATTGGCCAGCCTTCCAAACCCCATATTTAACCTCAATTAAGTCCATAAGTATGGAGACAGGTAGGGTTTTCCCACAGAGCTTCTAATTACTCTTGAAAAAGAAGAAGGTCAACCCAAGAAGTAAGCAGTTTGGAGTGGTCATGAGCTGTAATCCTTGTAGGGTTTTTATGAACCTCTCTTGAATGTGGGACTCGGTGTCTCCCACTGTTCAGGTTTGGCTTAAGCACATGGTGTTTGGTCCTTCTGAGGTACACCAGAAGGTCCAGCTTTGACTTTGCCCTATGAAGCCAAGGAAGAGCTCTGGGCAAAAGAATGATTGATGTTCCTTAATTAAGCCATATGCACTTAAATAGCACATTCTGCAGTTCAATTTGTCTCTTGGGTTTCTTGTTTTGTGCAGCAGTTTCTCTCCTGATATATTTTTAAAAATGATTTTATGACCCAGAAAATAAGAGATTCCATTTTACGGCTGACTCTGATCTGTCTTGCTGATGCTTTTATTCCCTCCGCAGGGAAATGTCTTTGTACAGCCAAAATCTCTTCTCTTGCTTAAATTAATAGGGTCAGGTCTGAAGAGACGATGTGCATGTTTCTCCTTTTCTGCCTAGTTTAGGAGCATGTTAATTTTTCTGTAATTTATGGCCAAACTTCTGCTAGCAGCTGGTTTTGGCAGAAGCCTATAAGATTTCAACTCTCATGCAAGCCTTTTGCTATTAATTGTATTGTGTCAGGGGACTATTCCTAAGATAAGAGTAGTCAGAAAAAAAAAAAAAGCAGTTGTTCCTGCTGTCTTTTTCCCTGGAAAATTCTACTGTACTACATATTATTGCAATTTTTTCTTCTGAAAGGGCTATCTGATTCTTCCCTGTGGGCTGTTCCTCCACACTATAGTTTTAAGTCTAAATATAATCTCCTTCCCACACAGGAAACATGCTTTTTAAAAAAATATTGCAAATAATTTGTTTTAGAAGTGCAGAACTGTGGAACTTGGTTTACGAGATATTATTGAGGCTAGAGAAATTGTCTGGTCTGGCTGTTTGACTGTTATAATCTTTTTTTTTTTAATGGGTATTTTTCTTGTGTTGAATTCATGTTTTCAGCCTTTTCCTGCGAGGGAGATGTTGGAACTGCTGGAAGCATTTTGTGTTATCTTTATTTAGCTTGCTAGCTCCTTTTCAACCAGTTATTCCAAAGACAACCATGTTGATACACTACCCTAGCAGGGGTTGCCCATTGTGTGGGTCTGGGGATGGTGAGATGAGTCTTGGGAATCATAGAATGGTTTGGGTTGTAAGGAACCATAAAGATAATCCAGTTCCACCCCTGTCATGGACAAGGACACCTCCCACTGGATCAGGGGCTCCAAGCCCCATCCAACCTGCCCCTGAACACCTCCAGGGATGGGGCAGCCACCACTTCTCTGAGCCACCTGGGCCAGAGCTCAGTACAACACCTGGATTGGCTCTTGGGGAGGATGGAGCATGTGGCCCTGCCCAGTGCATGGGGTTGAACCTGGTCCTGGTGCTAAGGGCTTCACATTTTCAAGTCAATCAACATAGTAAAACTCTTTCTCTCTCTCTCAATTCTAGATTTTCAGAAGAGCTGACAAAAATGGTAAGTCTGTACATTTATACTTTACATTTCTAGACTTAACTTCTGTCAGTACTACTGTTTTTCCTGATAGAAATATCTAAATGTTTAAATGTCCTTCAGTTTACTGGGTCTGATGCTGGTATGGCTTAAGCTTCAGAAAAGGTTTTGTTGTTTCTTTAGCCAAGATATTCTTCGAGCGGACGTGACAGTAGTGTGCAAGTTGGCATGGCAAGTTCCACCTTTCGCAAAAAAGAACATAAAATAAATCACAGCCAAGTGAGGATCCACCTCTCTGTAATCTTGTGATAGCTTTACGAAACAAACCTTAGCTGTGAATATTGGTACTTTGGTTGCTGAAGGACTGGACACTTATATCAAGGAGCAACAAGTATTGATGTGTTTTCAGTCTGTGCCTGCAGAAAGCTGAGCAACTTCAGTGAGTGTTGTCTTATCCTTCGATGGGGAATAACATGGAGGTATCTTAGTTAAATGATTTCGGATCCTGAAAGAAGAGAGCAGCTCTGTTGTGAGATAATGTAGGTATGGGAAAAAGAGGCAATGGGTCCCATCCCAGGATCTTTCTCCATGCTGAGAAGTAATTTAATTTTAGTTCCTAGCTTAAAATCCCAAGAGCTTGTCTCTATTCTTTCCCTGGTGTACAAGAAGAAAATTAAATATGCCTCAAAACTGTGTGCGTTTGCAGAGGGACATGTGGCAGGGTTTTCCAGAGGAGCACAGGGGAGGCTTAGGGTTTTCCCTATCAGATTTAAAAGGACATACCCAATTTCTGCACAAGCTTGTAGATACTGCATGATAGCTGCCTCTAGGTAAGGCAGTGAAGGATGCTTCAAGCTGGCTGCCATAAAAGTGGTAGATGACCTGACAACATGGGCATTCAGCTGTAACAACTGACACAGTAATAAGACATTGAAATTTGTTGCTTGGGTAAGCTGAGCAGTTGTGTGATGGAAGAGGAGTGCTGGGAGGTCTGGTGTTGCCTGCAGGGGTGAGGGCATCTCAAATGCTCTTGACACCCAGACTGTCACACTTCACAGACTCCCGAGCACTTAATTACTGCATAATTGGGGACCCGGAGGTTTTGTCTGATGAAATATTAGATGCTGCCTTTGAGAGATGCTGCCAGCTTTCTGCTGGCTGGTGTGCCTGCTCCCATGGATCTGAGTGCCAGGGTTGTCAACTTGTAATGAAATCTTACCTGCCACTTGCTCTCCACCAGGAGAAGCCTGGTGAGGTTTTTGGATCACAATTGTCAATGTCTTTGTTGCATTCACATACCGAGCTAAAACCTAGGCTTAGTTATTCCCATCTCTGTTTGAAGTTGAAAATGCCACTCCAGACTTCAACCTGTGAAACCATTCCTTGATAAGGTTGTGTTCAGCTTCCCTCTTGCTGGAGCCTCCTTCCAATTTCCAGGACAGCCTCTCCGTAGGGCAGTTGAAATCAAAAGCAGTGATTTTTCTCTTCAATAATGAATGTTACTTGGCTAATGAGGCTTGAAAGGATGCCCTTTAATGGACTGGTCTTGATGTAGTTATTTCCAGTGACTGCTTTTTGAGCTCTGCCAAGTGATGCTGTGCTTTTGTTTTAGTCTCAATTAAATTTATAACAGCTGTGATGGGCCTGAAGAATCAGAAATCAAAGTACAAAATCTTGTCTTGGTTGTTGTGCCAATATTAAGGCTTTTCTAGGATGTGTGCGTGGAGCAGCTCTTAAGTTGATCTTGAAGCTTTGGTATTCCCCGCTCGCTGCAGTGTGATGAAAGTCTTTCCAAACCAGCCAAGAGGGCAAAGCTGTCATTTTAGTTGTTTTGCTGCATGAAAGGGTCATAGGGGTTAACTTTTAGTGCAACCCTCACCACAGTGACAGCCCTCCTGGTGTCTTTGGTAGGTGCCAGTGGCAACCATGAATCCATGTTTTATGGCATGGGTGATAACCAGAGGAGATGATGAGCCTTTGGAGCCACTCGGTCTGCTCTGGTGATGGGTCTCTGAAAAGAAAGACATAACTTTGGAAAGCTGGTGGCTTTGGCTGACCAGTTTCTTACTGCTGTTGAAACTCATCCAAAGCTCCTGTTTTTCAGCCTTTTACTCTGTTGCTAATGATGAGCAAACTCTCCCTCAGTGGTTTTGCATGAATAACAGGTAAGGGCCAAATGAGGTTCTTCCATCAACAAGAGCAAATATGTTGGTTTTGCCTTTGCCATTGCCCTGGGAACAATCTGCCCAGCTCCTCCTCTGTGGTCATCTTCATGGATGTTCTATACTTTATAAGACTCAAACCAGTGTTCCATGCAGATAACAGGCAGGATCTCTACACTGCGTGCAGACAGGAAAACTGTGAGCAGCTCAGGTGCAGCACGACACTTGAAAGCATTTTCTTGTCCTGTTCATCCGACCAGAGGGAGTTTGGATTTGAGCAAAGAAGCAGAGATTAATACCCCAGAGCTGCCATCGAGGTGTCCGTCAGCCATTCTAGGCACCCAAACACTTCTCCATGGAGCTGCTGTTCTGCCCAGCAGACGTACCCTCTTGGAGGGCAGGTACCCCATAACATGATATGTGCGGGGAGCCTTGCTCATAGGTAAGTGATCTCTTCAGCTGGCCGTGCTGTGCAGCATGAAAAGGTGTTCACCCTTTTGCAGGTATTCCCCTGGATGCTGTTTGGACATCTTTATTCCATGTTAACCAGTGATATCCCAATGAAAACTCAAATAAGGATTGGCTGGTGTCATTAGGCACCAGCAGGACAAGCCCTACAACAGTGTCTTCTGATTAAATTGGTGATTCATTGTCAAAGATGGTGCTGGGGAGGGATTTGAACCGCTGAGGGTGAGAGCTGTCACTGTGAGAATACACCAGGTCTGAGCTCTGGGCTTGCAGAGAGGCAAGATGAGACCAATGCCCTTGAGCACAGGCAGAAAAGGTGTCCCACAGCTCCTGCTGAGACTGCAATTGCTCTTCTGAAATGTCTCCTTCCTCTTCCTAACCCTGGATCGTGACTGCAGGGAGGGATGGGTGGCTCTTAATGCAGGCCAAGTGTTCTATGAAGAAAGAGTTATCTCCATCTCTGCTTCCACTCTCATTAGGCAGGTGACCTACAACTGCAGTGTAATTGTTGTTTGGACAACAAAATGTGGTGCTCTCCATGGGACTGATGCTGCCAAGCAAACAAGAGGCACTGCCTTTTCCTTTCTATGACCTGGATGAGAGGCTGTCCCAAAGCAGTCTGGATTTAAGTGGCATCTTTGTCCACGTGTTGGTTCCTGCAAGGCAAGGTGCCTGAGTGTGTGTCAGTCTCAGCGTGGCTGCTTTCCAGTCCCACCGAGGATGGCTGTCTCTGTGATCTTGGAGCTGCCATCTGAAGGATTGTATGTCGTGCAATGGTTTTACCTACGTTTTTCAAGATGCTGCTTTTTTCTTGAGACAGCATCTGCTGTCGTGGTGGCCAGCTTCACCACCCACTTGTATTTGCTTAACTCTTGATAACAGAGTTTGCAGCTCGTCATAATTAGTTCAGTATGTTTCTCCACAGCCTTTGGGCTCGGGACCTCCCACAGCTGCCTCTACAGCTCACAGCAGCTGCTGCAGGAGATGTGCAGGAATATTTTCCTCAGTACAGCCTCCCTGCAAACTGTGCTCAGAGGTTTCCAGAGCCAAAGGCGATATCTTTGTATTTAATATCCCTAGGGATCTCTTTTTTACGATTTTCTCTTCAGCATCCTGGCCTTTAATTTTTTGATTTGTTGAAATTCAGTCTCTTCCAGGCTTTATCTGGTACAGCTCTGAGGAACAGCACCAGCCTGCTGCTTCATGTCTCGCCGCAGGTGGCCTGTGTGCCATACACAGCCCTCCGCTGAAAAAAGAAGATCTTACACTTTTCAGTTTCTGTCAGAATCTCAGGAAGGGGCTTTGAGCTCTGGACAGGCTGCTGAAAACACAGGCTCACAGATTCCCAAAATATTTCACTCTGTTAAGACGCTTCTGCTGTCTCTGCACCTGCAGAGGTTCCTGTCTGGCAGGGACTTTGCTCTTTTTAACTATCCAGCTGAGACGAATCATTATCCAGCGCTGTGTGATGCTCCCATAGTGGGGAGAGAGCTCCCTGGGCAAGGAGTGCTGGCAGCTTTACCCAGAAACGACCTCTCTCGCTTTCCCTGATTGTGCTAAACCCACTCTTATAGACCCATGTAGGAGCTCCACAGAAAAACACGAGGGACAATCCGAGGAGAACTTCATCTCTTGCTGTCTGGTTCGACTAGAACATCTCATTTAACTTTTGCCGTGCAGAGATCAGATGATTAAAGGGTCGCCTAAAAGACAAAGGGGGATTGTAAGCTTAAGGAATTGTCTCATTTAATGTGCAGCTTCCGGCAGTCAAGGGGTCATAAATTTGGAAATCTTTTCAGCATCTTGATTTTTTTCCCCCTTCCCATGGCACGTATAGTGTTAAAGCCACGTGGCTTGTTCAGACACAGTAACTATGGAGCCTGATCTGGAGCCTGATTATGTGAATTCAAGAGCTTGTCCCTCCTCCACTTCTTTCCACAGCTTCTCCACATAAATTGTTAATTCATGTAAAACTGGATGTTCTTGGTGCAAGATGCTAAAACACATTATTGTCCCTGCCATGTTCAGTGCTTGTATTAAGCTGATTTGATTCAGTGCCTACAGCTACTAAGAGACTGCTAATGAAGCAGCTCATGCTCATTAAAAGATGTCTTGGACCCAGAGAAGTGAGGTTCTGTCTCTAATGTGAGTTAAGTCTCCAAAATTTTCCCTATCGATATTATCAAGCAGCTGTATTTACAATTATCTATATGATAAACTCAGCAAATGGTCAGGATAGCATGCCTTGAAATGATAAGAACACTGTTGATGCCTGGACAAACTGACAAATGGTCTGAAAAAAGAGAGAAGGGCTGGGCTGTAACCTTCTGACAGTGAATAATTTCCTAGCTCTAGTCATGCTTTGCAGGGACATGGCTGTTAGCAATTCAAAATAATCTTTCTCTTCTGTGTAGGAGTGTTTTTCCTTTCTCTGCTAATAAATCCACCTACTGTCTTGTAATGCTCCCAGTCCCAGTAAACAATACTTAATCTTTTAATTGGCATGTGATAGGAAAACGGAGGCATCTTGTTTTCGGCTGGTGAGGCAGAGCTGTCAGTCATCTGAGTTATCTACGGTCTACTTTAATCCTCTCGTTAGAAAGCTGTTAATCAATTATAGGTTAAATAGCCTAGGATTCTCTTTGATAGATTAAGACAGTTTTATTTTGACAGCACAGCCTAATTGCTAACAATTCATTATAGAAATGTTGCTTCTCAAAAACTGGAGTTTTATTATCTGTAATCTCCGGCGACTGCAACTACCCAGCTCCCATGTCTTGAGAATAACTAAACGTGAAGTGCCTCCAGTTTTAATATTGTGGTTTAGTTTGTTGGGGGTTGCCATAATTATTAATCTTGTTCATGAGAACGGCCACAGGGCTGGCTTGCGTTCACTGAGAGCAAAGCGATTCTTCTGAATCTCTGCCGTGGAAAACGAGAGATACAAAACAAAATGGGCCAAAAATTCTGTATATGGTTTTAAAGCACCTACAGAAAATGGCAGGAGTAGCTGTCGGTGGTGCAGTATTTCACTTGACAGTGACCAGGGGTGAATGATATTGCGATTAAGTTAACCTAGCACCTTCCTGTTGCTGCCCTCCTTGTGTCTTCTGCACCAAGATCTAGACCAAAAAGTTGCTCTTCTCTCTTGGATTTATCAGATGTAGGGAACGTATGGGTGAGAATGAAGCCATACAATGCATGCTGTCTTGGATAGCTTCTGCTGTTACCAGAAATGAAATAGAATCATAGAATCATAGAATAACCAGGTTGGAAGAGACCCACCAGATCATCGATTAAACCAATTTAATTTATAGATTCAACACAGAGATCTGGAGTACAAATGCTGAGAGGAGTCTTAAGTTTTCAGTTGATCTGGATATTCAGCTGAAAGCCTGTAGAGGACGTAACAGAGCTAATAAAGGAAAAAAAGGAAGCATGAATGCAGTTGGAATAGGAGGTTGGAAAGGTCTTCTTGATTACAAGCCATCAAGAGCAATGGAATTATGCCCATTACTAACTCAGTAGGGCTTGTCCTTTAAATAGCTACACACAGATACCTCTTAGTTACTGAGGAGCCCATTTATGCTGTTATTCTTTGTAAGTGGAGGGCTGCGTATCCCAGTGTTGCAAGCCTCATAGCAAATTGTGCTGCAGGTGATGGGGACACATATAGAGCCACTGACAAGCTGGGAACATAACCAGTACACAAATGAAGAGCCTGAGACGTATTCTTCAATGGATTAGGATTCTTGATTAGGTGTGGGAGAGCAGGAAAAGCCCTGAGTCTTCAGCAGAGGGAGAGGGCTGAAGGAGTCCTGATGTGGTGAAGGCATCATTGCTTTGGGTGATTGTCAGATTTTAAAAAGATGCCAGGCTAGGGCGTGACACCTCTATGCTATAAATCAGAATTAAAACACCCCAAACACCTAGCAAGCCTCCTATTGCACACACAACCCTTCCACAGCCACAACTGTGCACCTATTTTGAAATTATGTTTTTACTGTGAGCTCCTAGGAGCCTCATAGTCCCTGCTCTAAAGGGCTACTACTCCTCAAAAACCATTTATCCTCCAGACCTGGGTGATTACCTTCTGTGTGGCTTCTTCTCCTCACACACAGGGAAAACCTTGAGCTATTCATATCTTGCTGGTGTGTCCAAATTAAAGCATTACCTCTAAGTGAGAATATTTATAATTCTTGCATAATAAAACAGTATTAGCAGCCACCCACATATAAGTGGAAAAATGCAGTGGTGAATCAGGTTTCCTGATTATGGATAAATCTGGTAGATTCTTGCATGACCAGGTATCCAGTCTAAATGTATTGATCATATTTAAAAAAATAAACAGAGATTTATATTTAGATTGGCATGTGAAATCTGGACTATCAAAAAGCACCTTGAAAAACTTTGCAATGACCTTTATTTACAAGGAAAAAGTTTGAATCTGTTTTCAGTTATTTGAACCCCTGTTATCGTGTCCTAGCTTGCTCTGTTGTATATTCAATTATCCTTCCAAGTCCTTGCAAAGTTCATAGCGCACGGTTTTGAAGAGATGACATCTGTTTAAATCGGGACATCTTGTTTCCAAAATAATAATCAACCAGATGATGAAATTTGAGATAATGTAGAAATTGTGAAAGGTGGTTGCTGGCCATGCTCTACAAGCTGTCATTAGGTGTGTCCAGTACTTCTGCCCACTCTTTAATCCTATGACCTTAGCATTTGATTTTCATCATTGCCTGGCTTGAAAAGGCACTTCTCAGCTGCTTGTGCCCTTTCAGAACTGTTTTTTTCTTTCAACAAAGATATGAAGTTATCTAGCGCACACTGCATGCAGCTGAAGTGAATAACCAAGGCTTGTTTTTCCTCTCATGTCACCTCTCATTAACAGACATATGTTAGAATTGAGGGATGTTTTTTCATAGAATCATTGAATCACAGAATCATTAAGGTTGGAAATATGTCCAAGATCATCCAGGCCAATCATCAGCCCAACCACAACATGCCTAATGAACCGTGTCCTCAAGTACCATGTCTACGTGTATTTTGAACACATCCAGGGAAGGAGACTCCACTGCTTCCCTGAGCAGCCTGATCCAATGCTTCGCTACTCTTTTGGTAAAGAAATATTTTCTAATTTTTTAATTCTTATACCTCTTTTTTTGGCTGGACTACCTTAATTCTGCAAAAGTAGAACCTTGAATTGAGTGCAGCCTGAGAGTTATATAGCAATTCAGCTTTAATCTGGGCCCATAGGTTTGCATACTGCAAGGCTTAAACCAGAGAAGGTTTGAGTAGGGCAAGGCTTGGATTCAGCCCAGAAACTCCCTGAGGAACTCAAGCCAACAGTGAGACCAGCACATGAGCTTTAATTTCCACAGCAGAAATGTCCATGCCCACCTATATCTAACAGCATCAATTTATAGCTATCTCTAAAATTATTATTCCTGTCCTGAGAATTATTATTCCCTGCTGAGAGAGCAGGCTACCAAATGGAAGGTACTGTGAAATCCTTCACTGGTGGCAGACAATAGAGGCACCGTTGGCCTGAGCGTGACCTGCAGTTTTCTGCAAGAAATGGGACTGGGGATTATCGCCAGCTGGGAAAGATGCTCTATTTAAACATGGTGCTTGGCCTCCCACACAACTGGCTTGCTGAGACTTCAGCTGAAATCTGATAGTTCAGGTACCTGACCGGTGTTGTGCAGAATGCCCTTTCCTTGCTGTTCAAGGCACAGATCGTTGCAGTGTTGGTGATCATCACCTCTGTCCTCAACCTTTTGCTGTTTAAACCTGCAGCTAGAGTATCAAGCCAGACTTAAAGAACAAATTAAAAAAACAGCATCACCTGATATTTGCTCCTCTTCAGGCTCACTTGCCAGCCTGCAGGACTTGCTGCCTTGTGACTGTAAAGTATATTTGCATGTTGGTTCACCCTAGGGCTGCTCTGGCAGCTACTCACCGCTTTCTCTGCTGGGCACCTGCCTTTCTTGCAACTGCAGAACATTTCTCTCCACCCTCTCTCAAAAATTCAGCTGCTGTTTAAAATTTGCTGTTAGAGTCAATAACTGCTGTAACCTTCAAAGCTTCCTGACATTTCTGCATTGATGATAAATGGATTTGAATCTGAAAGACAGTCAGATACTTAAATACACAGCCTTTCACACCTTCATGCTTTCTTATTAGGCTTTACCTCAGTCTGCCAAAAACTCAGATGGTGATGCTGACCGAAGTTCTCTCTTCCTATGAGCACTGCCCTAATGAGTATCAGTCCTTGAGCTGTTGCTGATCTCTGCTCTCTTCCAGACCTCACTTGGAGGGGTCAGACATGGAGGGGTCAGACATGGAGGAGTAGGCTGGATCAAAGCTTTTGCACTGGAAACCATCTACCAGCCTGCCTCATGCCTGGATTTCCAGCCTAACACATCAATCAATCCTTCTTGCTGCCTGTGTCTATCACTGTTAGAGGTTCAGGGTGGTCTGAGGTCTGCCTGCTCACAACCATCCTCCCCCGGTTCATCAAACCTCTTACCCTAAGGAAACATTGATCCCTGTGCTCAGCAAATGCTGATGTCCACATTTGGGCTCTGACTAATGAATGCAATCATGTTGCGAGGGGAATTGGGGCAGCGTAGCTGCGTTCAGCCTTTATGGTGGATTTTTGTGTGTTATGGAGCCTGAGCGCTTCTATATGCAATGTTCTTTTTCTGCTGCCTCTGTTCTCTTGTTTGGCCCCTCCTTTCAATTCCTTTAGTACAGAGAAGTGGAGACAAACTGCCATGCTCGGCAGTCCCCAAGAGATGCAGGGAGGGAAGACGGAACAGGGGTTACTGCTTTAGCCTGACAATTTGAGACAGAACCTTTGATCTGGAGGGTAGCATTTCCAAATACTCCGGTTTTGCTTTAAATGCACCAATTAAGCTTTCACATACAATGTAACCTGAAGAAGATGGAGTTTATTTTCTCTCTCTGTGGGCTGTGAGATGTGGGTTTTCTTCTGTGACCCTCATTAGAAGCTTCAGGCTGGACAGGAGCAAATGGGATATATTATGGTGACGCATTTGATGGCCGTGTCACAAGTTATTGGGGGTGAGAATAAGGGATCATGGTTTCCTAAGTAGACTTTGAAAAGCTGCTCAATTAGCCAAGAGGATTTTAAAAGACACTTCTTCCCAGGGCCAAAGTTGAGAGATTTAATTGGGGACTGCATAGCAAATGTGCCTACATGGCATGATGGCAGCCAGCGAAGGGCACTATGAAACTTTTACAAAGCTAGGATGTACTTGAATTCCCTAGCCAGAAACTGTGAGCTTTACTGGTAGTGGTGGGTCTTGCACTGGCTTTTCTGGAGCATGGAAATTGCTGGATGCTGCCAGCTGGCCCGAAGAACTGTGGCTGTAGCCATCCTGAAGGCCAATTTATATTATTGTATTTTTCTTGCTGATGGGTCAGTCTTTGTGCAAAACCACCTTGATGTCTCTCCCTGATGAACTCATGACACGAGTCCCAAACTGACTGCAGGCACCTCGTCCAGGTTGGCTGCTGGGAATGTCCCTGCGGTCTGGCTCACCCGAAACACTTGCATTAGTGGGTAGCAACTATTAAAGGCTAGAGAAAGCCAAAATAGCAGGGCATCCTCAAGAGGTGGTAACCATGAGTGCTGCGTGGGTCTGCTGAGATTTGGCTGCACCAGACCCCTGCAGACAGGGACACAAAGAGCTTGGGTTTGGTGGGGGCGAGCCCTGCTGCAGCAAAGCCATAAGCTTATGGAGGTGTTGCTGTGGCCAGCTTCCCAGCCTTACTGTAATGCTGTGCTCCAGTTTCAGGAGAGGAGTGTATCCACAGGAAGATTTTTTCTGTGTGGAAATGGCAATGTGAGGCAAGGGGAAGGTTCTGGCAAGCCAGGGAACTGATGGATGTTGGGGACTTAACACCTAAGGCGCTTTTCGATCGCTCTCATTGATATCTCATGTTGCTGTATCCAAGAAGCTTTTCAAAGTAGATCCAGAAAATCAATATTCCTCCTGCTAAATTCGTCATGTTGTGTTTTTTTGGCAGAGATGAAATTTTAAAGCGCTTGGAAAGGAGTTGTGCAACTCGGCTGCCTGTAATAGTCCGGCAGGCTAAATGGGGCAGCTGGCTGCAGGCTTTGAGAACTTGGTTGATGTGTAGCAGTGACTGTGGGGCATGGTTGGGGTGCAGGGGCAAGCTCCTAGGGTGAACATTGCATTTTGAGTATTGGGAGTTGAACCCTACAAAGCATGGGGCTCTGACTGCCCAGGGAGGGGGTTGAGTCACCTTCCCTGGAGGTGTTTAAGGGACAGGTGGACGAGGTGCTGAGGGACATGGTTTAGTGATTGGTGGGAATGGTTGGACTCAATGATCCGGTGGGTCTCTTCCAACCTGGTGATTCTACGATTCTGAGATTCTCCTCTGGCAGGCAATGCTCTTATCCCTCATGCAGGGCAGTGAAAGAGCTTGCTGCTTTCTTGTGCATCAAAGCTAGGTGTAGCTCTGTCTTGAGGGTCTTAAATCCTTATGATGTCTATGTCCACTTCTAGGTAATAGTCTTTAGGGTCTTAACTGCTCCTCCCTGCTCTGTATCGCCGTCCCATATGCCTGTGCCTGTTTCTTAACACGGGGATGCAGGGAGCAGGGGCCTCACCAGGCACTGGAGCTGACAATGTGTTCTGCATCTTGTCCTTGCAAGGTCTGGACGCCTTTGCCATAACTGAGCTTAACAATGACTTGGTTTTGTCCTGTTCCCTTGGTGGGAAGGTGTCACCACCACAAATGTTTCTCAAACTGTGTTCAAAGGAAGGGGGTGGCTGTGAGATGACTTTATGCATAGTTATAGCTTCTTGTTAGTGCTCATTTCCTTTGGAAGCACTTATGCACAATGCTGCCTTTGATGGAAAGATGTTCCAACCCAGAAGTTTTACCTTGTCTTAAACTTGATCAGTGATGTGGTTTTTGTATTACGAATGGGTGAGAAGGTGCAGTGTGGCAATGGCAATTCACACCCAGGGGGAGGTGACCAGCACGTAAGAACTCCTTAAAATGTATTTGCCACCGCTGCAGGGAGCTCGCATGAACCCCAGCTTGTGTTATTTCTCTTGCCACCCCTCCTAAATCTCATTTAAGGCTTCCATTGTTGCTTCTCTCTCTTGGTAGAAGGGCTTTCTTATGTTTGCCTGGGAAGCACAGTCCCTCAGGGGCAGCTGAGCAGATCCTGCATGGAGGAGGATGACAGCTTTAGCCTCTTGCTACCCACCCTGGTACCTACAGGCATCTCTTCAGCAGTGTAGGAACAAGGGGCAGCACCCAGATCTGGCACCACCTTTAATAAGATATCTTCTGCAGATCAGCTGTATTTATTGAGATGGTTTATTATAGCTGTTAGAATTAAATAAGGCAAAAATTGAATCCAGAACAAATAACTGCTGCAAGTAATTCTTCTAATTTGCTAGCAATTTTTGCCAGACAATTGTGACGAAATGCGTTCTGGCAGCCTGCGTTAAGGCAATTGCCCAGGAACAGCTATAAATCATGCGTATCTGTTTCTTCCTATTATCTTTCTCCCTCTCTTAAAATCCACGGATTACCAGATAACATACATTGGAGATATGGGAATAATTATCTTACTCATTTGCAGCAGGGAAAGAAATGTCTGAAGCTAAACCAAAGATACACTCAGATCTGTAAGTTGTAGCAAGGACATCTGGGGGACAGGAATAGCTGGTTTTTTTTTTTTTTTTATCCTGGGAGAATGTGTTAGTAAAGAGCAAAAAGAGATGTTCTTGGGTATGAGGTATGGGATCCTGAGTGTCATTGGATTTATACTTGCTTGTCTGCACTGTAGGAAGGTATCGTGTCACTCTAGAAAAAGCCTGCAGTGCTTTCAGAAAGTTTTACAGGTGGAAATTATTTTTGGAGTAGAAATTCCTCTTCTGTGACCCTGCTACATCCTCAGTGCAGAGCAGGAAACCTGTGTGTTTGTGGGCCAGGTCCCTGTCAGAGCTCAGCTGGGAGGGAAGGTGTTCTGGCTGCACTCCTGCTGCTGCTCGGCACAACATTAAAGGGCTGCTACATGCTGGGTCAGGTTCAAGAAACGACTCAGCCCAGGCTTTGGGTTTGGAGCTGAGATTAGTTTCTACTGCCAAGTTTCTGCCTTAATTAGATACCAGTACTGAGACACCGAGCCTGGCACTGCGAGTGGCTTTAGCCCCTTTGTTACCCATCGCCTCCTAACCTCAGTCTGTAAAAGGGACCAGATTTTGGGATGCTGCTATCGGTGATGATCAGAGCAGGCAGCTTGCTGGTGCTTCTGCTGCTGGGCATGTAAAAACGGAATTTCTTTTCCTTACGCCAAAATAATTGACTCCAGGAACCTGTGGAACCTGTGTGTCCTTCAGGCACATTGTGGTTTCGTTATGCATCACTCTGCTGTACTGGCACCAAAACATGAGTTGCACCTGGTCCACTAATAAAAATAAGTGTGTTGAGACTTATTTTCCTTACCAAAGGATTTATGGTTGGACTTGATGATCCGATGGGTCTTTTCCAACCTGATGATTCTATGATTCTATGATTCTGTTCGTTGTGGAGATGTTACTTTTCTAGCTGGCTGGTTTGTTGGCTTTCAGATATGCTGCACTGTTCGGCAAGGCTGCTTCTCCTTCCTGGCCTTTGTGGTACCATCAGTTGCTTTCTTTGCTTCCTTGCGCTTTCCTTCCCAGTTTCTAAAAAAAGATTGAATTAATATTGGCAAATAGTCCAAGATTAACTGAAATCAGTGTATTTACATTAATAAGCTCCTCACAGCATAATATGCTTTTTGCTTTCTTAATCTGTAATAGACACACCAATTAGGAATTAATATCTGATGCCACTTAGTGGTTTGTTATTCCTAATAGAGGAATAACAAATGGAGGGATTATTTTTGGCTCTGCAGGAGATAAATGGGCAGGAGCAGGCAACACGCTGCTTGCTTTCTTGGTACTTCTGCACCCATGGGGTGTGGTAAGAGAAGGATGGAGGGGCAGGAAGGAACCAAGCATGAATTTTAAGTGCTTCTGCCTAGGAAAAACTGAGCCGTGGGAAGGACCAGCCTGGCTGGGTTTCAAACTCGAGACCAGGAGTCAGGGATGGGGGATGCACTTCTGCCCCTGGGTTTTATAGAACTTGGTTCTATGCAAACTCAAAATGGTCTTGTTATACTTTTGTAGCTGGAGTGATGGTGGTATTAATACACTTGCTATGAGTTAAACAGTGGGGGAATAAGTGTGTACTATAATTGGAAGTGCTTGCTTGCACAACACGCTAAAGACAAGATGAAATATTTATATTTTTTCAAAGAAAGGAACCAGGCTTGTTTCCTCTCCCCTGCATCCTATCATCTACTTGTTGGAAAACAGCAGAGTTTAGATCTTGCAGAAGGAATTTTTAAGTGGGAAACCAGAAGAAAAAATGGTTTTGTAGCATTTAATTGGAAGAACAGTTAACTGAAAAGAAACTAGAAAAGTAAGAGAGTACAGAGTAAGGAGTATTAAAATCATGTATAACAAGAACACTGTGAGCAGACAAGATGATAAATGCTGAGATCCTGAGGAGGCAAGGGGGAAAGGGAAACTGAGCAGTAGGGGATGTTCTTGCAAAGCATCATCTGCAGAGGTGGCTGCAGCAGGACACAGACGTTTAAAACTTTTCAAAACCGGTTGTTGCTTTCTAAATGAGGAGACTGACATTTTAAAGGTCAGCAGCCAGGGAGATTTTGAGTCCAGTTAAGCAAATACAATCAGAGACTGTGCTTACAGGCCTGGCGTATCCTTCACCTCAGGATGTGTTGTTGCCTAATTGTCTGGGAAGGCAATTTCTGTAGATGTGTTTCCTAAAAAGACAGATTTGCAGTACCCAAATGAGTGAAGCGACCTGATATTTTCCTCCTTTCTGCTCCCTCTAGGAGAGCTAATAAGAGGGAAGTGGACTAAGCAAGACCTCATGGGAGTTTGAGGGTGGATTTGGGTAGGGGAAATGGAAGCAGGAGGTATCTGTTGGCATCAGGGAACTCTCTGCAGACCAAAGCAGCAGTTAATAGCAGAGATACAGTGGGGTGGGAGTTGAGGAGAGCAAAAGCACTGGCTGTGCACGTGCCCTCGCCTTGCGAACTGCTGGGAGCGGCAGGGCCGTGAGTCCTGTGGTGGCATCTCAGCATGTCCCTGCCTCATCCAGGTAGGGCAAAGCCCTTCCCAGCTGCAGCCTCCCAGGGCTGAAGGTTTGGGCTCCTCACTGCAACACCCAGCTGGGGGGCAGTTAGAGTAGGGGAAAGATTAGCTGGGTGAACAGATCTGCTCTTTTTTTAAATAGCAAGAACCTCAAACTGTGGGTCACTGGAGCCACTCGCTTCCTTCCTTCCCCTGCGCTTTTTCTGAAAGCCCCATGTTTAGCTGAGCAAATGTATTCACACAGTGAGAGACCGAATAACCAAGCCAACATAAAATAAAACAGTTTTCTTATATTCATAAAACACTAGAGAACAGGACTGGGCTATTGTGGGCTATTGCAGGGCAGCACAAGTAGGTATTTTTCCCCTTCTGCCTCCTATATTCTACAGTTTTGATACTCAAATTTTAAGCCTGCAGTATGTATTTCTTTGCTCTGATACTTGGATGTTGGGACTGCTATAACCTTTGAATTATCAACACACTAAGCACTTTGATCCTTTTATAAAACAAGAATGAGGATTAAATATTTCTCACAGCACTGCTATTGCAGTACTTGGCGCAGATTCATAGAGGCTGATCTTATAGTAAAAGCCAAGTTGTTCAGTAGCATAAACATCCTGTGAAACTTTGTCCGGCACCCTGGTCTTCGTCAGCTGGAGCTTGCTCTTCACTAGGAGGTTTTCTAAGGTTTTACTGAAGGGAACGTGCATCACGGATGGGATCAGTGGGGTTTGCTGGGATGCAGCGGGCAGTGCAGCACCTGTGCCCACACTACCTTCTTCTGCTTGAGGCTTTGCAGTAGGTTGGACCAGCACCATGACCCTGACCGACAAGACCTTTTGTAAAGACTGTTTTGTTTCTGCATCCTAGATTATTCTTATGTCCTTTTTTTTTGTATGTAAATAAGACACAAACACTTCATACTCATGTGTGTACAATGAGGCAAATAAGTCCCTAATGACAGGGAGTGGCTCAGAAATCCTCTAAACTTCACCCATAGCTTTGTGCATTCAACCAGTCTAGAAATCCAGCTTGTTCTAATAGTTTGAAAATGCAGGTAGATTTAGTGGGTTTCCTGCAAGCAAGTGACAGGGGACAGGACGAGAGGGAATGGCCTCAAGCTCTGCCAGGAGAGGTTCAGGCTGGACATTAGGAAAAAAATTTTCACAGAAAGGGTCATTGGGCACTGGAACAGCTGCCCAGGGAGAGGATTGATTCACCTTCCCTGGAGGTGTTTAAGGGACGGGTGGAAAAGGTGCTGAGGGACATGGTTTAGTGTTTGATAGGAATGATTGGACTCGATGATCCGGTGGGTCTCTTCCAACCTGGTGATTCTATGATTCTGTGAAAGAAGAGCCTGGAGTGGGGAGCTGCACTCCTCAGAGGCTGCAATAGCACTTATTTATTTTCTGAAAAGGTTTCTCATGACAGGTGTGTCATGACATGCAAGCTGTTAGCTCTGGGAGACAGAAAATGTATCTGTAAACTGCTCCTTTGATGAAACTTTTAGATGAGCCTTCTCCTGTGTCGGGATGCTTATTGCTTCAAATGGGTCCAATCTCTGCTAATAAATCACCTTCTCCACACAAGGAGGGTTTGATCAAACATCACAGAAGATATCGTCCATGGGCACACCTAACACTTTGTAGTCTATTAGCTAAAGCTTGTAATGTTGAGTATTTCAAGGAACTACTCAACTACTGTTCCCTCAAGCGTTTCTATCACCTGGAATTTTCTTTCCTGGCTACTTGGTTATCTTTACTCCTGCTGCATGACCTGAGCTGAACAGAGCAGGGCTCTGCTCCCTGTCTCAGGCCTTCCCAGCTTTAGGAAAAAAAATGTCAGCAATCTGGCTTTCCCATGAGTAGCCTGGATAAGTTTTCCTGGGGTGGCAGTTTAGAAGTCTAGATGCTGTTGGTTTGTGGTGAGATATTTTTGGTTTTGTTTTTAAACTACAAAAGGATTCCAATGATTGTGTTATTAGAGCTTAGGGGAAAAGAATACTTGAATTAAGGTGTTTCACCTTATGGATTCTTGAGCATCACCATAAGTGCTGCTACACTCCTGTGTTAATTCAGTTCTGCCTAAAGAAGGTGGTTCACACCTCATGCTTATGTCAAGCAAGTCTGTTTATTGACTCCTGTGGCCCACGCTCCCCTTTCCCTTCTCATTCAGCAAAATGCCTTGGTTTCATAGAATCATAGAAAAACCAGGTTGGAAGAGACCCACCGGATCATCGAGTCCAACCATTCCCATCAATCACTAAACCATGTCCCTCAGCGCCTCGTCCACCCATCCCTTAAACACCTCCAGGGAAGGTGAATCAACCCCCTCCCTGGGCAGCCTCTGCCAGGGACCAATGACCCAATTTTTTCCTAGTGTCCAGCCTAAACCTCCCCTGGTGGAGCTTGAGGCCATTCCCTCTTGTCCTGTCCCCTGTCCCTTGGGAGAAGAGCCCAGCTACCTCCTCTCCACAACCTCCTTTCAGGTAGTTGGAGAGAGCAATGAGGTCTCCCCTCAGCCTCCTCTTCTCCAGGCTAAACACCCCCAGCTCTCTCAGCCGTTCCTCATAAGGCCTGTTCTCCAGCGTTTTCACCAGCTTCATCTCCTATCTGGTGGCTCATGCCAGTCTCCATCACTTCCCTCTCTGCTCTCCAGCCATCACATTCACGCTATGTAAGACCTGAAAAGAAGGGAAAAGAGCAGTGGTTCCCTGTGCAGAGGCTGCAAATGGTGCTGCGCTGGTAGTTCTGGACATGCCAATATGAACAGCGCTGCTCTGTGTTCCTGTGGGTGTTACACCTGAATCCAGGTTAAACCTGGGTGGTGGCTGAGCAATTTTTGCATCAGAGAGATCAGTGTTAGGGTGAGGCAGCACCTCCCTGCACTGCCTGCATCCCAGCCCCTTGGGATCTGGCTGTTCTTGGCTTCTCAGAGATGCTTGGGAAAGGCTTCATGCTGCTGCTGCTGCAGGTTCCACAGCTGCAGTGGATGCTGCTGAGATGGAGGGGGAGGGAAATGTGGATTCAGCGAAAGCTAAGTAGAACACGGCATTAAAAATTCACAAAGGCTTCTCTGAAACTTGCTCTCCCGGAGAAACATTTTAATGAGCTGCAGCAGGGCTGGGTGAGAGAGCAGGGGACCCTTCCCCAGCGGTGTGTTAGGAACACCCCCTGTGCACAGGCCACCCTCATTGGTTCTCAATTATCAGTGAAAAGCTATACTAGAGGGTTTTTCTTTTCATTTCACACTGTTTTAAGAACTCGGTGGAAACTTATTCAGCTTTGCTCTGGTAAAGTAAAAGAACAATTTAGAGGCTGTTGCCAATGTTCAGGGGAAAATGCTAGGATTAAGCTTTGCGATTTTCAGATGTTCCTTTGAAAGCTTTCTCTAAGAAGAGAAGCCAGGTGACCCAATTTTCCCCTGGGGAAAAAAAAATAACAAACCAACCACCACACTTGCAGGCTTTTTCCACTGGCTTTGTCCTTCAAATACTTTTTTCCTCCTCATTTTAGTTTAGCCACATTAAAGTAAGCCAGGCGGAACTGCAGAGCCCCAGAGTCAGTGGCCGGGATGCTGAGGATGAGGGCTGGGACCTGCTGACTGGGAGATGCTGAGATGGGGGTGACAGGGGTGCTTTGAAACAAGAGCCTTGGGTTGGTACACAACCTTACCTGAGCCTTTTGTGCTGATGTTAATGGGCTGTGGCTACTTTTGCAATTAAATCTTGAGCGGAGCACGTCGAATGGGCACTTCAGGGATGCTCAGTCCCAGCCTTCCGCAGTGCCGCGCCGTGACCTACTTGTTAAAGCAGTGCCTGGTTGGCATGGATTGGGGGGTATGTTTGTGTCGTGCTGCTTGATGCTGCAGTAGCTCTTGTGCTTTGGTGTGGCTGGTTATCATTTGTTTTAATTTACCCTTTATTTGTACTTCATTCCCTACAACAGTGGCATTGTGGAAAACACAGCAAAATATCCTTCCCTTCCCTTCCAATAAAAAAAAAAATCCCAATGAATGTCTTTTTTAACCTATTTTTGAAACAAACAACTAAAAAAAAAAGCAAACAGAAAAGCTATTGATGCTTCAGCTTTGTTAAAAGCTAGTTGTAGAAGTATGTGATTAAAGATGTGCTCGTTTAATTCACTGGAGCAGAAAAACGCATTTAGGGTTTTTTTTTTCTTTGCAATCTTTCCAGAGCAGATGCGCCTTCCCTGCAGGACTGCTCTACTTCTGTGCTGCTCAGCTGGTTTGCAGAAGCAAACAGATGAAAGAGTGTGGAAAGGATCTGCATTGTTTGCCTTAAAGATGTTAAATTTCTCTGACAGGGCTGAGATACCCATCCTGCCCTGGAGAAATAGTTGAAAATACAGAGCATAGGGCTCTTATTTTTCCTCTGTGAAAATAAATGAGAGATGCGGAAGCTTATTAAATGGAAGCATAAAATTAAGAGCAACAGTGCTGTGTTCAGCAAGGCTTCACTTGGCTGCTCTTCCCATGCAACCTGCAGGGAGCTGGGATGGCTGGTACTGGAGACCCACAGGAGCATCCTAAGCTGGAACAGTCCCTCCCCACTTCTTTGTGCCAAGTCCCGAAGCAAAGATTACCCCAAAAAAGAAGTTTGTGGAAGAGATTTGGCTGTTGGAAAGGGATTTTCTCAGAGATGGACTGTTGAGCAAGAGCAGTATTTTGGTTTACAGCCTGAAACTGCTTCAGTGGGAATTTTGACACACTTGAGTTTCAAGAAATGAGATGTTAATGTTGCAAAAGGTCAGCATTGTAGGCTTGCAACTGGACTTCACAGTCTAGGGGTGACAGCAAGGAAGCAGGTTATTAATTATGCTGGTTTTGATTTCCTATTTAAGTAACTTCCTCTCAGTCCTGGCACAAGGACCTGAATGTCCCATGTGCTGGAAATGGTAATGCGGCAGGGTAACTTTTTCTGCCTTCTGAGAATGCAAATGAAGTATCTGCTTTTCAAGTTAGTTTAATTTGCTGTCTCCATCTCTGCACAGCTTGTTAGCTGAATAGAAAACTGTTGATGCTGCCAGTGCAATCTGGATATTGTTTCATGGGGATGCAGAAGGCGATGAGTTTGTAGCTCTCTAATCTGTGATAATTTGCTGCTAATTTGTCAACAGCCAACAACTCCAGTGGCTACTGCACCAAAACAGCCACAGTGCTGCTGCCTCCCATTAATCAGTGGTAGTAAAAGGTCATCTAAGGCTGTGTTTTTCAACCACTGCAAGTGTTCTACTAAGCACAGAATAATGCTTATTTTAGAAGGGGCAAATAAAGTCATGGTTTAACTGCTGCCAGTGACTGGCCTCTGCTTCACTTGGATTGAAACTTCCTCGTGTATCATCCCAGGTTCACTTTTTTTGGTGTTTCTGCCGACATTTAATGATCATGTTTGAAAAATGTGTGCTGGGCGTCTGCCTGGAGCTGATGGTTCCCGAATATTTCAGCTAACGGGTTCCCACGCTGGGGCATGACACAAAATTGTATACATTGCCTTTCTTAATCTGTTTTCTGAGTTGTCCCCGCTCAGAAGCAGGGACACTAATATGGCAGAGGAGATCAGTGTGATGCCAAAATATTCCCTTCTTGCTCTTCCAGTGAAATAACACCCACGTTTGGATTGTAATCATAGAGAAATAGCTATGTACACGCTTGCTGGGCAAGCTTGCTGCAGATCTGCAGCCCCATAGCAGGGAGCTGTATCTCCAGGGTCTGCTTCTCACCAACACAAGGCTTTTGGCTTCCCTCCTGGAGATGGAAATGAAGTCACCTTCTGAAGAACTTCAGAAGTGATGTTTTAACTTGTCCTTACAGAAGAACTCAGCTTTCCCTCTTTGCTGCTGGACATAGCAGAAGGGTGGCCACGGGCACATGTGTGTGATTGTGTTCTCAGCCACCCTGCAGAGAGGAGACCTCAGTATGTTACCCATGGTAGCTTCTTAGAGGCTTTTTGTTCACATAAGGTGAAGGCAACCTGGGATTCAGGAAAGCACAAGCTCCCTTAGGCCCCATATTCAGCCAGGAGCATTGTGCTAGGTGGAGAGAAGGTGGGAAAATTGCTTTTGACAACTAGAACTTAACTGTCCGAGGTCAGAGCTGAACCCACAGTGGCTCAGAGGAGGGAAACAATGTGTTAAATGTAGATTTGTGTGCTCTCAGTCAGCAACAAGGTTCACAACCTCCTCTAATTTAGATTGTGCATATCCTCTAATGACAGGTACCTACTGATAGTCAATAATTTTTTAAAATTTAATTTAATTCTTCCATTCAGCGTCGATAATGTGGCCTTTCTCACGCACTGCTTGCATGCAGGGCAGTGGTTCAATGCTGGAAGAGATGGTTAGCCTGGAAAGCTTACTTTTATGATTGTGTAAGGGGACGAAGGTTGGAAGAAGTCCCCACAGGCATTTCTTTATGTTCTGGTTTGGAGTATTTGCTTGGCATGGGTTTAGGTAATTTGGAAGCATATACACAAGAACTTTGTTAGGGGCAAACCTGAGCTGTAGGAGACCTGAAGGAGAGCACGCTGAGTGCATTTTTTTGTCTCTGCCCATCACCCTGAGCTTTCTGCCTCTCAGCATATCCAGTGTGATATGTCTGGAGGAGAACCATGGCATGACAGGAGGTAAGAGCCTTGCAACAGCCTGAAACCATGCATAGCTTTTGATGTGCATGGGGAGAATTACAGAAAAGTCTCACAAGCAAACTCACTGCTCTGCTTTGATGATGGCAGAGCTCAGTAGCTGCTCTCTGTGATTCCCAAGCCACCTCTATTGTGCCTACAAAGAAATACTTAACCTTGCAGGGAATTACATACAACACTGTGGTTTGCTGAAGCATAGAAATTAACTATTTGTGGTATAGGAAAATAGCAGCTGTATAATTTAATATTTTAATACGCATATCAAAATATCGGTTTTTCTCCTGATATTTATTTTAGTGTATTTTTCCTGGTTTGTAGTGTTTCCCATGCAGAATAGTTGGTTTTAGGGCACTGTAAGAGGCAGGTTCTGTTCTCTTCTAGCAAAATCTCCTTGGGAGGGTTTTGTCTTAAATGGAAGGAGGAAGTTTTGAAGTCAGGATTCACAGCTTTGAGATCGCTGGAGCACAACGTGGTCTCACATTAATGACAAGCTGTACTGTCTTTGTGTTTCATTTCCCTGCTGGACCAAATGTTTAGGGAGGCTCTCAGTAGCTCGTGGGCTTTGACCAAGGGTTTGGTAGTGGAGAGTGTGCTGGTGTTTTTGAAATGCAGCCTTTCAGGAGAGTGGCCGAAGAAGGGGTCTGCAACAAGGCTGCCTGGGCAATAATCAGAAATTTTGGGGATCAACAGTAAGGATCAAAGGCTGATGATGTTTCAGCCACTCCTGTCCATACTGTCTTCTCTCAAACAGAAATCCTAGTTCTGTACTACTGCATCGACAATTCAAGTTCCTAAAGGAAAAGAAGGGGGCAAGTGTGGGGAGGGAAGATGCTGAAGGAACATTAACGGAGAAGGAAGGCAACGTTCAGGAGGACAGAAAGAGGTGGGGTGGAGATATGCTAGAGAGAGCGAGGCAGATGTTTGAATACATGGAGAATCAAAGCATCTGGGAGTGAGAATTGGGCTCTTTGAGTCAGGAGGCCACAGGTTCTGTAGAGGAATCTGCTGCTTTGCCATGGTGGCTTGTGTAACTCACAGAGGAATCATTTTGAACAGGCAAATAAATCAAAGGTGCTAAAAAGCTCCTGTTGTTTAAAGTCAGCCAACCATTTAATAGCATCCAATATAAAGGAGACAGGTTAAGGCCAAATAAAATGAAAAATAACCAAGAGGCAGTGGCAGTTGTATGTCTGGAGCTAAGCTGTGTCTGCTGATGGCTGCAACAACTTGGAAACAGATGTCTGTGGGCAATGGGAGGAGTGAAAAAAGGGAGAGAAGGTGTAGAATCATAGAATGGTTTGGGTTGGAAGGGACTTTAACAGGTCATCTAGTCCATCCTGATAAAAAATTTCTTCCTGATATCTAGTCTAAATTTACATTCCCTTAGTTTAGAGATTTCACCAAACTCTTTATATTTACTATATATAACATCTTTATGGTGTTTAGCCCAGAGGAGCCCTGAGGTCTCCTGTGTGCTACTGCACGGACCAGTAAATACCCTTGGTGCGCATCCATTTGGGCTGCCTCCCTGCTAGCCCTTCTCAGGTGCCCAGGTAGGAGCCCAAATACAGGCATTGAGAGTTTGGGTATTTCCTCTCAACACATATTTACCAGGAGGTTGCTTACTGCAAGCTATGGTTTCTTTTCCCAAATATTTTCCCATTAGTTTGCCTCGAGCTAGACCAACATGTTCGTGTAAAAAATATCCCAGGGCATCATCACCTGTGGTTTTCATCAATTATTATGGAGCAGCAGCACATGGAGGGGCTGACTCAGTATTTTCTTGTGCCACTGCAGTTTTGAAGCAAATGCGTTGAAATCAGCAGCTGACATTGATTTTCCTTTTAGATTGTAAGAAAAGAAATCTAATTAGCAAGAGGAAGACTGAAACAGGTTCTCTCCTGTTTTCCATAGGCAGATGGTGGATTAAGAAAACTTTGTGGACTGCTGGCATCTCTATCTGAATCCTTTTATGAATGTGTGGGTAGGGTTTGTTAGAACGTCTATTAAGCATCTAATACCACGATGAGAGTGCTGAGGCACTGGAACAGGTTGTCCAGGGAAGCTGTGGCTGCCCCATCGCTGGAGGTGAACAAGCTCAGGTTGGATTGGGCTTTGAGCAACCTGATCTAGCGGGAGGTGTCCCTGCCCATCACAGGGGGTTAGAACTGGGTGGGCATTAGTTTGGGTTGGAAGGGACCTTTTTCTATGATTCTATGAATTGTCTTGAACCTGGCCAAGCTATGTGCACCCTTGGGAAGTCTGTTCCCAGCACGTGATTTGTAAAGAATTGGGAATTTCTTTGGAAGACATTCCTAAATAGCTGTGACAAAACATCCAAAGTCAATGTGTTAGGTGAGTGCAGAAAAAAAAAGAAATTAAATCATCTCATTACAGCGAGGATTATCTGGGAAACTGGAAAAAAGTAGAATCTTCACAAAAGACAACGGGAGAAAATGTGCTCTGTCACTCCTGCACATCTCCCTGCCTACCGGCCTACATTTGCTATCTATCTATAGCTGCTATTAAAAATAATTTCAAAATTACTTTTAATTCTAGGATGACAAAAGGCTTGTTTTGATGATAAAAGCTGAGCAACTCAGGGAAAATTCTGGTATGTGAATGGACTTTTCTGGTGAAAAATGAGGTGCAGTTTTCTGCCTACGATGGAAATCCCCTCTTTTCCTCAGGTCAAGTCCTGCAGGGAAGATTGCCAGCCATCCTCTGCTTGACACGTGTACTCATCATCCTAGACAAGAACCAGGCTTTAAGTCATTCCTTGACATCATATGCGGATTGATGTGATCATTTTGAAATGAAAGTAACTTTAAAATTAACCCAGAGAAGTGGTGGCTGCTCCATCCCTGGAGGTGTTCAGGATTGGATGGAGCTTTGATCAACCTGATCCAGTGGGAGATGTCCCTGCCCATGGGAGGGGAGTTGGAACTGGGTGGGCTTTAAGGTCTCTTCCAACACAAATCATTCTATGATTCTAACCCTGGCACAAAAAGAAGCCTCAGTCCTGCTATATTGGTGCCTGTGAAAGATTTTGAATATGCACTGGTTCTAGTTGTACCACAAAACTGCATCATCTGCTGCAGAGAAGAAAAGAAAGGATCCAAACTGAGTAAATATTTTGTTTGATGAGCTCCATGCTTTGATACAGAGAGATATTACCAAAGAAGAGCTGAGCTATATGACCAGAGGGAGGGATTGGCTGACTTCTTAGGGGCGTTCTTTATCTGCTACATGCAATTTATGTTTCTCTAAAACCTCACCTGAGCATAGGAAGGTGAGAAGTCCCAGGAAGATAAAAATCCCAAAGGTTTATATTAATACATGGCAAAAGGAAAATGATGATGCTGAAAGTAGAGCTGCATGTGGCATTAGCCACTGGGCTCTGGAGCACGTGCACAGCCTGCCCCAGAGCAAGGAGCACAGTGGATTATACTTGTGGGAGCTATGGTGAGGTCTGTGTCAGAAGATAGGAGACAATAGCCTGAAACTGTGTCAGTGGTAAGAAAAAAATGCATTTATTGAGTGTTTTCCAATGAGTTAAGTAAGCAAACCTCCAGCTCATGAAGTTCAAGCCTTGGCTTTGTATGGGAAACTCTATCTTCTTCTGTGCCAGCCTTTGCACTCCCATGCCAGCATCAACAAATTGGTCCCATCAACAGTCCTAGTCAGCGGTAGGAAATGCAGAGGAGTGTATCAGAGATTATCAGTTGCAATGGAAAGGTCTTAGGTTATCTGCATGGATCACTTTTTGTGGTATCAGCCTTTGTAGAAAACTTTCGGCCATACATTGGTTAACTTTGAAAAGAAAGGTATTTTCATAAATTCCTTTCACTGGAAAATTAGTATAATTCTAGTAATTGCCTTTTAACAATGTGTTACATCTCATTAGCTAAGACATTTTCCTGGGCTCCAGTGGTAATGGCACCGACCTCATAAGGAGCCACCAAAATGTGAGCTGTGCTTCCCACCCAGAGCTCCTGTGGCACAGGAGAAATCCCAAGACAGGTGCAGCCGCCTGGTCATGAAGAACACACAACTTTTGAGGCAGCTTTTGCAGCTTAAAAACACTGCTAAAAGGGATATTTTGAGATCTCACATTTAGTGTCCAATCTGCGTCTTTCAGATCCATCACAAATCAGGTCTGTGGATCTGGGGGTAGTTTTACCTGACAGCTCAAGACTGAAACCATAAGTCTATATCCAGCTTAACTTAAAGGAACAAAGCTGTTCCTGTGGAATTCCAAGGGGACTAGATGAAGGGCTCAGGGTAGAGATCAGTCTATGTTCTTGGTGCCTCATGTATCTGCACATGCTCTCCTCAGAAAGAAGAAAAAACACAGCCATAATTTTTATTCACAGGCTACAATAAAATCCAGTTTTCTTACCCATAGCTTTGCTGGCACTTGCACATTAAGTGGGGCTTAAAGCATTTTAGAACACAGAGAGTAATAAAAATAAGTAATGAAATATATTCATAACACAGCTAGAAAATATATGAGCAGTCTCAATCTGATGTAATTGAAAATGGATTTAGCAAACTCAGGCTCAGAATAGCGATCTTATTTTTTAGATGCTTTAAGTCATTTGTATCCCTGAGTGAATTTCCAAAAACTCAGCCATCAGATTTCCTATATTTTGGATGATTTATTATCTTAGTTTGATTCCCCCCCACTGCCTTAATGGGTGAGAACTGCCTGATTGTGCGAGTTAGAAGGCACAAAAGCCTCCTCTAGACTCTTCAGATTTTCACAATGGCAAATGGAGCAATAATAAAGTCCAAGTGAAGGCTATCTGGTGTTCTCTGTTATATCCTTCTCTCTTTGGTTAGCTTTAACTCTGTTTGGTCAGTAATCTACTTTGGACTTTGCCTGTGATTGAATTATTGTGAAGGGCCAGAGTAAAATGAAGATTGCTCTCTCAGGAAGAAACAAAGACAGAATAGCTACGGCCTGATTATCTCTTTTCTCAGATGATCAGCGCTGATATAAGTGATTTCTAGTTGGTGACATTTGTCCTCCTTTCCAGCTTAGGTGTTGACTTTCAGTTACAGTTTTTAGAGGGAGGGAGATGAGTAGGTGGAAGTAGATTGCCTGTCCTTAATGTGCTTGTCCATATGAAAAATGCACAAAGATTTCTCTAGATCTTAAAAGATGATGGAAACTTTATTTTGTTTAGTGAGATTTGGTGTGGAATCTCAATTTTCCTTTTATCCTTCCTATCAAAAGTAGCTACCTAGGACTGAAGTGTCCCCAGATGAGCTCCTATAGGGCAGGGCATAGGTGAGGTGGAACCATACGATTGATGCTGCCACTCTGGTACGACACCTGACAGTTCATTTGGAGAACTTGTATCTCTCTCACTCAGGAGCTTTCAGCTAAAAGTATGTTTCTGGAAGTCTTATCAGTTTTGTGGTGAGTGCAGCCACTTCTGCTTTCAAAAAAAACTAGCTTTCTGTGACTTTCCTGATAAGGCTGCTCCTGGAGCACAGCATCTCCGTCAGCTCTTATCACAGCACCTGCTGGCAGGTAGACCTGGTATCAATAGTGTTGTGGTCAATCCTCCCTGCTCAGACTTTTCTACCTGTTTATTTTTAACTGCTAAATCCCGTCCCAATCTGCTTCCTCTAATCTCCTGAGTTCCCCAGGGCTTTCCTTGCCTGCTGGGCTCCAGCAGCCTGTGGCTTTCAGGCTGTTTCACAATTATAGATACGCACCTCTAGGATTAACTTGTTACTCTGGAAGGCTTTTGCTTTGTATGTTTACAGACAAGTATTCCACCTTGTATTAAACAGTCACCAGCTTTAAGCTGACTAATACTTTGTGGTGTTATTTGTTGGGGGACAAAAGTCTGGAGCACTTTTTACAGATAAAATTTGTACTTTTATTCAAATTCCTGGACTAAAGAGTTCTATGGGGTCTTCAAACAACAAAAATGAAATAAAATTCGCAATCACCTTCTCCTTCTTCTAGATCTTTTGCCCATTATGTATTGCTTTGTGCTGTTAAATGCTAATAAAAATGTTAATCATGTTGGTACCTGTGTCCCTGTTCTCACCTGCAACTCCAGAGGCTGTGAGACAGGAGTCAGAGCAGTGTTCTGGCACAGATTTTAAATGCTGTCATTTCAGAATCTGCTGCAAAAATGCATCCTGGCACACGTTACTGGGAAAAAAAAAATGTAAGAGTGAAATGAAAGAGGCAAGTTATAAGATATAAAATAGGTAAAGGATAAAGATGTTTCCTTAAGCTTTCCTTTAAGCTTTTTTAAACTTCTTTGTGTCTTTTGGAGGTGAATGAAGAGGAAATTTGGATTAAAGTACTTTACTGAAAAACAATAACTTGATTTTACAGTTTCTCTTTCCCTGGAAGCTGATTTATGTGACTTTCCTGGGATTTAAATTCTGCCTGCTCTCTGCGTGGAAGGACAATTTTGAAGCGAACAAACACTGATGTAAGAATTGCAGGAATTGTTCCCTACAATAAAGAACTGCTTAGCCCTCATGGGATAGAAATGCTGTTATCCTTTCGATCTTAATGCTTGAAGGCATATATTCATTGCCAGTCAGGATCAGAAGAAATCAAACCTTGACCGTGGCTAGGATACTGCTTAAATAGGAGCACTGTGGGTGAAGCTTCTCACCTGATTGTGCAATGTGCAGAAGTGGAGATGGATGGTGTGGCTGGGGTGCACAACCTTTTCATCTCCTTCAGCAAAAGAGTGGGTTAGCCTCCAGGTGACACTGATGGGTTGCTTCAAGCCATAGGTACTCGCTGAAGTTCAGATGCTTTAGTTTTCTGTGATCGGGAAGAGGCAGCAAATCTGGGACTCGTCCTCTGAGCTGGGCATTGGTATTCTGCACCCTGCCTGCTGCAAAGAGGTCGTCTTTGCGGGGAGGAACACAGAAAACAATACAGGCAGCTGGGCGCTCTCTATAGCCATCGCAATGCGCTGAAAATGATACACAGTGGTGCTGTAGATTTTGTTCCCCTGCTGTGTTCCTTTCATAATGGCCAATTAAATAAGCATCTTGGACTCAATATATGACTGGTCTAAATTTGTCTGTGTCGGGCAATGGAAACTGGGTTAGCATTTGGCAGTGCAGGTATGTTTTAGGAGCAGAGGACTTATTTAGTTTGGGGAAGAAATATTGACGTGCATGTGGTTGGTTGGCTAATTTTGTCCTCTAGCACAATTTCCTGAAAGAGAAGCAACAGGGTTTATAATTGATTTGATTAAATAATGTATGATACATTCTCCTACAGCAAAGTAGGCAGCATTTCCACTCTATGAATCTTCTGTGGATATGAATGGCGAGACTAAATTGTACATGACTGGGGTAGTTATTCCCCCTTAGGCACTGCTGCACACCAGAGTAAATGAAAGTTTCGTTAAAGTTTCTTTTGTCTCTCTTCCATTGCTTTATTGTTGAATTACTTCACTGGAACTTTCTTCAGACTTTCTCGCTTCCAGCTGAGGCTTTAAAGATGCTCTGTACCTGTCCAGAGCACACAGAGGAAGGCTCCAGTTTTAATATTTAGGCACAAGCCCTCGTCACCTTATCAGCAAAAGTTGCAAAAAGTCCTTCTTATATCTCCTTGCATATGGCTTGATACTTTTTTGCCTTTCTTGGTCATTTAAGTAGGCTGTAGTACGCCAGTGTTAAATTAATGCTGGGGCCAACATAAAAAAAATATGTGATGTACAGCCAGATTTTCAAGTCTGGATGTTGTTTTTCAATCTCTGAGTTGAGATCAGAGACTCTTTCCCCCAAGCACTGACTATCTGCAGGGCCAGCCACTTTGTGCAGCTGGAGGTGAAGCTGCTGAAGTGCCTGTGCTGGTATCAAAATAAATGTCCAAGAATGAGCTTTGACCTTACTGGTGAAATTTCAACAAGTCCTTCTCTAGGTCATGGAACCATAGAGCATCCTGAGCTGGGAGGGACACACCAAGGATCATCGAGTGTCCTGGAGAGCATTATTAAACCTCTGTCTTGTGACTCCTTCACACGCTGATAGCTTTGACAAAAGACACCCAGCAAGCTGTAGCCTGTCTGGCCGGGCAGATGGATTCCGTGCGTCATCAGGTCCCTTCAGAAGTAAAAGCACAACATTAAGGTGACACAGTCCTTGTGTGTTTAAACAGTTGACAACTGAAGCAAGATGTCTCGTTATGCTTGACAGCTGCATTTTGAGTTTCTGGCTAGAACTGGGAGGTGCACTGTATTGGACAAGATGCAGCTGGATGGAGATGGCAAAGGATACGGGTTGGTCTGGTATTAATTCCATTCCTGGGTTTTTGCCTATCTGTTATGCATTCCTTAATGAACATCCTGCATCATTTGGACATATGGTAGACAAAACGCTCCATAGTTTCTTAAATGTAATTCAGTTTTAGGATGTAGCTTGCAGGCTTTGGGTTAACAGTGTAATTAGTTGCTAATGGCCAGTGCATGCATACTCAGAAGCAATGAAGATTCATCTGGCTCTGGTGCTGCCACAGTTTCCAGGTCCCTCTCTGTGGCCTGTAAACCCTGCATTGGTTGTGGAGCCAGTTCTGGAGATAATTTTTGATCTCAATCTTTAAACGCTTGATTTTTGGTCGTCATGCCCCTCGTATGGTTTGGTCCCTAATGGTGGCTGTGTTATTGTTTGCAGATGATGGGAAGCTGTCCCTGGAGGAGTTCCAGGCCTTTTTTTCTGATGGGACACTCAATGAAGAAGAACTCGAGAAGCTCTTTCATACCATTGACTCAGACAACACCAAGTAAGTTCCCTGTGCTACACAGAAATTATGGGTTGTGGTGTTGGTGTGCAGGGGCATGGCTACTCTAGAGAACTAAGCACCACAGAGGCTGTGAGGGTGCAACTTGCTTTGCAAAAATCTGCAAAATCTCCATTTCTGCTTGGTTTGCCTCATCGTGATGGCCACTGTGACTTCTCTTGTCTTGGTGTTATATTCAGGTAATTTTCTTTAGTACAACCTGATCTTTACAACAACTGAAATAATGCTTAGGTTTACTCATGAGAGCTTTTAAAGGGCTCTTCAGCTTTCCCACTTTATCTAAAAGCTTTGCTGTGCTATAAAAGGTAACAGTGTGCATCTCTGTAAGCATTGTCGTATCCAGCTGTTTTACATGCAGCAAACTGGAATGATTTGTGGTCTTTTCTCTTTGTGATGTTTCTGTATCCTCTGCACTTGGACCACGTGTGCTTTGCATCCTGTCCAAAATATCCCCTGTTGCAGTGATCGCTCTAGCATTAATAGAAACAAGCCTCTTTCTCTTTAAGGTGGGTTTGGGTTGCCCGGGAAGCCAGTCTAAACCCTGCAGCTGCTGTTGCAGATGCTTTGCCTCTGCTCTGATCCAAGCAGCCCGATGTAGCTGCATTTCTGTCCATGCAAGGCAGCAAAGGCAAGTGGACAGATCCATGAGCAGCACTGCACTCTGCATTACAGCAGCAAGGAAAAATGATGGCAGAGGAGAGCTCTACATGTGCTTTAGAATCATAGAATCATCAGGTTGGAAAAGACCCATCAGATCATCGAGTCCAACCATTCCTATCAAACACTAAACCATGTCCCTCGGCACCTCATCCACCCGTCCCTTAAACACCTCCAGGGAAGGTGACTCAACCACCTCCCTGGGCAGCTGTTCCAGTGCCCAATGATCCTTTCCTTGTAAAATTTTTTCCTGATGTCCAGCCTGAACCTCCCCTGGTGGAGCTTGAGGCCATTCCCTCTCGTCCTGTCCCCTGTCACTTGGGAGAAGAGCCCAGCTCCCTCCTCTCCACAACCTCCTTTCAGGTAGTTGGAGAGAGCAATGAGGTCTCCCCTCAGCCTCCTCTTCTCCAGGCTAAGCAACCCCAGCTCTCTCAGCCGTAGTTTTATCTTGCATCAAACGTTGACCCTAAATATTGCACCTAACTGCTCTCACTGAGAATCAAACTTTTATAGGCTGTGCCAACCTATCAAATCAAGGCGACAAACTCATTAGCAGCCCTTCTGCTTGTCTGCCATCTCTCCCTCAGTGTCCCCCTCTGAGTGCCCTTTGCCTTTGGTGGAGTCTGAATTATTTGTGAGGCCCTTGAAGAGTGTCTGGCACCAGTGGTGTGTGGGATCAGCACGAGGGGCACTAGTGGAAGCCAGCTAGCGATGGCACTGGGCACCGGCACAAAGGACACAGCCCTCTGGTGGGTTTTCTCCTTCCAAGAGAAACCCATCTTCAAAAGCCTGAATGGTTTAGGCTGTTTGGAAATACAAACGAAAGCCATCTTTGAGTCATATTCCAGCGTGACTCTTATTCCTCTGGAGAGAAAAAAATCTGTTCAAAAGCAGATGAAAAGAGAATCCTGTTTCAAATGAGAAGTCTTGCGGTAAGTGCTTAAAAAAATAATAGTCTAGTTAATTATAAAGCCTTCTGGCAGCAGGTAGATGGAGGCTTGCCTGTGAGTGGTGCATGCTTTGCCACCCATCCAATATATCCCCTAGAAAGCAGTGATTGCTTTAGAGTAGGCTGGCACCAAAGCAACAGATGTACAAGTCATCAACCTGGTACAGGCGCTGCTGCTGAAGATGTTTCTGAAAATAAAGTAAATGTCAGGTTTTTCAAAAATCCTGTCTTTCCAATACATGTACTTCCCAAAGTTTATTCCCAGATCAAAAATGCCAAAGACCAGCTAGGTATGTACTATTCACCAAATAATTAATGAAAGGAATTTAAATCATCTTGTTGCTGAAATTAGCTGAGAATGATCCATCCCCCCAAATGATTCCTCTTCGACAGACACAAGGTGGTGCCTAATGCTTTGTGGGTCTATTTATTCAGCTCCAGGTGATGATCCCTGATGGGCTCTCTATAGGCTCTGTGACCTGGGTGCTCACCTGCCTCTCTGCTGAAACAATTTATAGCATGGCCCGAGCTTTTCAAATTTCCTTTGGCCTTTGAAAGTGTGCAGGCAACTGATGCATAAATGGAGGTGTGTGGGGCTAGTGTGTGGATGCTTCTTCTGGCTACCTTGAAATGGGAAATTGGATTGCAGTCCATTTATTTTTGTGGATCGCTGAGAATCTGCAGCTTGCTCTGAGCCTTAGGAAGAGACATCTTCTAAACTGGACAGAGAGAAAATGTGCCATATCTAAAGGTACATGTTACAGTGGCAAGCGGGGTCTTACTGAGCAGCTCCTGAGCGTGGCAAAAGTTACCACAATTCAGTAGTAGTTTCCTTTTGCCAAGCTGGCTTGATATAATCATTAATACCCATTAGGGACTGATACTCACACAGAGCAGTGTGGCATCTGCTGGTCTTGGCTGAAAGAAAAAGCAATGAGTTGGTCACCCTTCCAAGTTAAATCCTTGCATGAATTTGGCACTTGCTTACTGATTTGAAAAGCATAGAAACCTACAGCAAATTTATCAAGTTGGAGTAAGAAAATATTCCTCATTTTTTTTGTCTGCAAGAGCTCTCTCTGTTTCAGAAAACCTATTTCTGAGCTAGGCTTTCTTGTGCAAAAGTGCTGTTCATGTGAAACGAGTGGCTTGATCGACTGCAGCCTTGCATCTAGTACAGTCCTTGGAGTTGTGTGTGTGCTCCTCACCTCGCCCCGTCTTTTATTCTCTGTACAGTAAATCAATGGGTCTGAGGAGGAAGGCTGCTGCCTCCAGCCTGCTGCCTGCCCAAGCACTAGGGATGCAATTTTGAGTGCTGCTGTCGCCGAGCCAGAGGAGTGGGACAGAACTTCCAGTTTTCCATTTTACAGGGGAATATAGGAACGATATTAACTTTGTCTTTCCAAAAGTCTGTTTGAATGACAATTATTTGCTATTTGATAGAAGGTTATTTATTTTTAAAGCTGTTCTTTTATATTCTGTTTTATCTTTCTATTTTTCTCATACTACCCATCGTGTTTGTTTAGCGTGCAAAACAAAGTTTGCGATTGAAATTACATTACAGCTAGAGTAGAAAATGAAGAAAATCATGTTCCTGCTGATTATTAGTAATTGCTGCTTCCAGCCAAATTAGAAAATATTGATTCAATTTCCTGAAGTATTTTTAGGAGCAGGGAACTGCTTTACCGGTTTCTTCACTTGCTTTGTGGGGGAGGATGTGGAAAGGAGAAAGGTTGGGCAGGTAAAATTGGTTATGGATGCAGGAGTAGCTGTTCTGCCATGGGGAGTCAGTCGTGATGTGCTGCAGTTGGGACAGGTTCATACCTCTGTCTTGGGCTCACAGTCCCCCAGTGAAACAACTTATTGCCTGCAAGATGCAGTTAGGAGAATATTGAACTGAAATAAGATAACCCAGAATAGCCCAGGGGCGTTAATGAGGCTCTTTCTTTCTTTCTGACTGCCTGAGATGGGGCTTTAGGAGGTTAATACCGTGTTGTGGTGGGCATGGTCTCCAGACATCTGAATTTGGGCTTTATTACCAGGGGTCTCCATAGGAGAACCTGCCATCCATGGTGCAAGGACGGTGCTGTGAGTCCCATCAACGTGTGTTATTTCATCTGGCAGCAGGAAAGTGCAAAACATGTCACGTATCTCAATCTTTTTTTGGCAAAATTATATTTATAAACCTGCTGTTGCTTAAGCACGATGATCAAGATCAGGCATATTCTCTTCTGTTGCTCCACACTGGCTGCCTTCCTTTCCTCCTCCCAGCTGGAGCAGGAGGTAAAACTAAGACCTTTCTAGGGGTTTTCATAGCTGGCATTTAGCTGCTATTTCAGGAGGTTTCACTGGGAGTTGCGAGAACGAGGAAGATTATACAGGTAAGTCCTAAAGATTTAACAGTGAAGGTAATGATAATTGTTAATGTACGTATTGTACTAGAATTGCACATAGGGTTTATAAACTACTAGATATAATTATACACTTGGAAATCTAGTTGCTATTCAGGCTTTATAAATACTAGACTTGTTTTCACCTGGGAAATCCTGTTTATTTGCAGATTTATCTACCTTATGTTTTCTTACAATGTGTATCGTGTTTAAGATGAAAAAGTCATTGCAAATGGAAAGTAAAACAGTTTTAGGGTCACAAATGACCACATAGAACCTTGCTTCTAGACAAAACTTGCTTTGTCTGACCCATAGTTCCCACCTTCTTCCAGCTGCCCGGGCCAGTGCTTACACTCGCTCTGCCTCCCCTCGGAAGGAAGGAGCATCTCTTAGTCTTTGAGAAAGCAGGGGCAGATCAGACATGGCTGTTGACCAAACTAATTTAGTCCTGGCAGAGGATTTTAAAAATTCTTTTTCTATCTTGTACATTTTTCATAGCGGCAGAGGACAATTCTTTGGGGACTGATCTGCTCGCTGGAGCAGGACTTATCCAGTGAGCTGTACAGGTCCATTCACAAGGAGCCAAGAACATGGCATTAGCATTCTGCTGCTCTGTCGTTTATTATCTCTTTGCTAGGCTTATAGCTTTTCTTTTAATTGCTTTATTTTTTTTCCCCTGTATCTCCAAATGAGCTCTTCTCTCCAGTGGCAAACACTAGAAAAGGTTGGAGCGTGCATGCAGGATAATTAACAGAAGTGGTATCTCTTCTCAGAAGCCCTTCACAGCTTCCCCAAACTGTCACTATTGCTGGAGGATTGTGTCAAACGCAGGACTGAAGACAATTGGGTTTTCCAGCCTGTACCACTGCCAGCAGCGTGCTGCCTCCTGCCCTTCACGGTGGTTACGTGGGGCTGTACTCCAGCGGGGTGATGGATGGGAGAACGTGAATTTTTGGATACTGAACATCACACTTCTTGGAAACATGGATCCACCTTCCTCCCGTGACCTCTCAGCTGCTCATACCACAGGGAGCTGTATTATCAATCAGATTAATTTGGGGTTGCTTTGGGGTGCAGGGATCATGGAATCATAGAATCACCGGGTTGGAAAAGACCCACCGGATCATTAAGTCCAACCATTCCCATCAATCACTAAACCATGTCCCTCAGCACCTCATCCACCCGTCCCTTAAACACCTCCAGGGAAGGTGACTCTACCACCTCCCTGGGCAGCCTCTGTCAGTGCCCAATGACCCTTTCTGTGAAAAATTTTTTCCTAATGTTCAGCCTGAACCTCCCCTGGTGGAGCTTGTAGCCGGGTACAGTTAGGGCAGCTACCAACTCGAGTGCTGTGTTTCGCCCCAGAGCTAATAGGGTCACGGCTGTGCAGAGCTGCTCTGAAGCAAGCAGTGATGCTGATGAACTTCTCTGCCTGCACTAATTTAGTCGTGCTGCAAAGTGGAGTGTGTCAGCCCAGAGATCACTGTGCCGGCACAGCCACACTGCTTCCAGTGGTGGATTCAGCGAGGTGGGAGCCTTTGCAGGGAGATGGGGAGTACCTGGCACTGCGTGGGTGTTTAAACGATCCCAAGCGGAGCTGTTGGTGGGGGCAACCCGCTGCCTGGCAAAGCGAAGCTGGCTGAGATGGGCTCAGTCCCGGGCTGGGACAGTGGGACAGCGGGTCCTCAGGGCCAGGCTGCAAGCGTCGCTTGCTTAATGTTGATGGAAGCAGAGCAAATGAGGAGGGACAAGTCTGTGTTTCACTGGCTGTTAATTGTGCAGGAGAAGCTGTTAAGATTGTGTTAGAAATAAGGAGGGATACGAGCAGGAGTGAGCCGTCTCCTGTGTTTATGACTTGCCAGTTGCAGTGTGTGTTTCATGCAGAGCATCAGTGTGAGGCCTCTAAGGAGAAGGAGGGAGCATGCAGCATATGCTGCTCCTGCCCTCCTCGTTATTCCTCTAACCCAGCTGGGAAGTATTCCCCCAGCTCTTGTCTGATTTCTGCCCTCTGCAAACAGGGGCATTTGTGGGGTCAGAAGCTCTCAACATCGGGCTGATAGCTTGCACAGATGAATTTTGCCTCTCTGCTGCTTTTCTTGCATAGATACCCAGAGAATAAAACTGATTTATGTTAGACGCTCTGCAAACACTCAGTGCCTGTGACTACAGAGATTAATGCAGCATCCGAAGAGTAGGAGGAGGTGCTGGCAAGGTGCTGCTGGTGTAGTTGGGGCTCTGGACTGATGCTTCTCCCCACAACAGGAGCCAAAGGAGATGTGTCAATAGGGCTCTGACTCAGTGGTACTCTGAGCTCTGAAAATGAGTTTGGTGTTGTGTAAGAACAATGCAGGATTCTGATGGGGTCAGAGACCAAGGCAAAGATGCTCAAAGCCTGTGCCCAAGCAACCTGCTTGCAGTGAACAGCTTGTAAGGAAGGTTGATGTGTGCGAGCTAAAGCTACACATTGTTCTCTAGCTGATAATCTGGGCAGAAACTGAGCTTCACACCACCACAAGTGGTCATACGGTTCTGAACATCTACCTTCCCACACAGTGCCTTTTTCCAGGTCTGGACAACTTCAGTACCTTTGCTTATGCAGCAGCCTGCTATTCTTCTGCTTCAGTAATTATTTTCCAAGATGCGTTGTTACCACTCTCTTTGGATACCACAGTCACCCCTGGCCTATCCTCTGAGTTGCTTTGCCTTCCCACAACCTGCTTCAGGTCTAGTGTCCTGTGATGTGGTAAGACTCCATTTGGTAGAGTCCATTGTGGGCTTTAGCTCCTGCTGTCCAAGTTTTTTTCCAGGCTTCTGCTGTCCAGTCCTCTCAAACATGAACAGAAAGTACTTCCACGTCTTAGGCAAGGAACAACGATGATTATGATGGAGTAATTTTCTCCCCCTCCTTAATCTTGGCTATTTGCTTTGCAAACCTGATTCAGCAGGGTTGCCGGATACGTCTGGGAGCCGAAGTCCACACTATGGAGATGGATGTGCCCATTGAAATGAACTTAATTTTCGAATACTGAATGTTCTCCGTTAGTTCTCTGGGAAACAAACTGCGGATGGTATCATCAGCTGAGATTTTGATTAACTGATTCAAGAGACAGTTCTTGTCTCATCTGAAAGGGACAAAATGATTGCACAAAATTTGTATGTCTGGCTATAATTCCTGGCTCTTGAGAGCAGCGTGGGCATTTGGTGGATTTTGTTCTTTCTGTTTATGAGGAAGATGTTTTCTGAGTCTTAGCTTATTTTTCTCTGTGCCGACATGTCACTTTAACTATACTGTGCTCTACTTTTAAGTGAAGAAATATTTAGTGCCAAAGCCAGTGCTCAGCAGCTGCAAGCAGATAGAGCCGCAAAACATCTCAGGCTCACCAAAGAAAAGGGGCTTTTAAACCAAATCACTTGCTGGGAAGGTCATTGGGAGAAACATGAAGCTGGAAATACTGCCCAGAAACTTGTCTGAACAAACATTTGAGAACATTTTTCTATTTCTAATCATATTTCCCAGGTGTTTTCCTAGGCAGCCTCTCTGCAGGGTCCCTGGAGGGAGCCTGTTTGATCTGGCAGCAAGGCGCATTTGAGCTAGGAGTAGCAGGCTGGTGTTTACTGCGGAGGATGAGGATTGGGGAGGGTTTATCTGTGCAAACAGTGTGAAGGAGTATCACAACACAGAATTTTCTAGCTGGGCGTGGAGCTTGGTGGCTTGTTTTTTGGATTGTGCAGGACTGCTCTGCATCACAGGTTTTCTTTTCTAGGGAACGGAAAGATACCAAGATCTTGCATTAAAAACATGAAAGTCACTAAGATGCTTAATTCTAATCTGCCGCTTGTGTTTGAGTTGTGCGGGCATTTAAAGAGGTTATAGGTTTTGGTTTAAGGTCCAGTCTTACAAATTTATCTGTGTGTTTTTTTCTGAATAAGTGTGCATAGGGCACCACAATCAAGCAGCAGAAGTGTGCAGCTGCTGCTTGGTAGGCAGAGGAAACTTGGGACTGAATTTGGGTTGAGGTTTTCTAGATCATTTCTCAGTGGCAGGACAAGAGAATATAGGACAAACAATGATACTGCGAAAATACTGGCAGCAGAGTACAGGGGTTTCTTCCTTTACTTTGTCCCCTGCCAGTTGTGTATCACATATCCAAACCTGCTTGTTTGTTGCTCTGATTTAGAATCATAGAATCATAGAATCACAGAATAACCAGGTTGGAAGAGACCCACCGGATCATCGAGTCCAACCGTTTCTTCCTCTCCTTCATGCAACTTTGGTGATAGCTGAGATACCTGCAAGATCTAAAAGGAGGAGGAAGCTGATTTAATTTTAACTCGTGTTCTCGATGTCTTACCATTTGCTTCTGGCAATTAGCAAATCATTCATCTAAGCGCTGAACAATTAGTTTTTCCTTGTTTCTTTTGCAGCTCTGTATTACAGAGATTACAAATGAAAATCAGATTAGTCCAGGCTTCCATATCAAGTAGAAATAGGCAAAATGTATATGTTCATTTATCAAAAAAGGCTATTTCTGTCTGATTCATACTGTTAGCAGTTTGTGCAAAAATACTGAGAGACCTCCCCAAAAAAAGGAAAAAGTATTTATTTGCTTTAGTAGCTTGCTTTTAAAAATTGAGCTAAAAGAAACAACAAGAGGTTAAAAATATGCACAAATTACTTCTTTTGATGGAAATTAGAGAGCTTAGAAGTGGAGGGAAATTTGTCTCTGTGAAAAAGTAACTGAAGTTATAGCTTTGCTGCAAGCCATGGGAAGATGTTGGTGTCATTAACATGTTCCTGTGAAGGGGAAAAATCACAGCATCCCTTGGCTTTCTTGCCCAGGGAGGACCAGGATATCATGGCCCTGGTGTGGTGGGGGAAGTGTGTTTAGTCAAAGAGATACAAATAGCTCTTCTGTGGGTAACGCAGCCTTGGGTTCAGTACAGGGGTGCTCCAAAACCCAGGCAGTGATTTCCCACCCCTGTTTTGAACGTGTAAATCTTTCCCACCTTTCTTGCTTTTTGTCACCCATTGTGTTCTTGTCCCTGTCATGCTGGGTGTGAAGAGCCATGTTGACTTTGCAAGGGCTCTGGAGTTCCCTGCAGGGATATTTGAGCCCCTCCACTCACTGCTTCGCATCACGACTCGCAGAAGAAGAAATCATAGACTCATAGAATCACCAGGTTGGAAGAGACCCACTGGATCATCGAGCCCAAGCATTGCTATCAAACACTAAACCATGTCCCTCAGCACCTCATCCTGCATGGATGTGAGTGAGCAGTACCTGGTAGCTGCTCAGGATGCCACCACTCGTGTTTTTGGCATGTGGCACCATAGGTTTGCAGGGCATGCTTGAAGCAGTCCTAGTGGAAAGCTGGTTAGGCTCTAACACGCTTGTGGATGATGTCGACTTTTAAGAAAGCAGCTGGGAAAATGAACTGGTCAGGCTAGAAAAAACATTTGTGGGTTCAAAGACACAGTAGTGAAAGGAGGTTGTAGAGAGGTGGATGCTGGTCTCTTCTCCCAAGTGACAGGTGATAAGACAAGGGGGAATGGCCTTGAGCTGCTCCAGGGGAGGTTCAGATTGGACATTAGGAGAAAATTTTCAGCGAAAGGGTCATCAGGCACTGGAACAGCTGCCCAGGGAGGTAGTGGAGTCCCCATCCCTAGAGGTATTTAAAAGACAGGTAGAGGAGGTACTTAAGGATGTATTTTAGTGGCAGATAGGTATGGTTGGACTCGATGATCTTGGAGGTCTTTTCCAACATGGTGATTCTATGAATGGGAGCCCATCTGGACAACTTTCTGTTCCTTTAGCCTTTAAAACACTGTACTGAGCACTCCACAACAAGAGGGCTATGCCAGGACTTTGTAAATGAGCATCATATGTTGAAACAATTTTTTTCCTTCCTGGTGTTTTGGGTTTTTTTAAATATATATTGTCTGAAAATAGGGGATCCCTATTAAGCAAAACCAAAATAGTTACAGTAACTATCCCAGTAATAGAGATGACATTACAAAGCAGTCCAACTTCATCACAAACAGCTGGTATTTAAAAACCTGTCTTGAGGCTGATAAATTGGAACAAGGCTGACAGCAAAACTGATGTGGTGTTAACTCAATTGCTGTACTTACTGTTCATGAAATACATACCCAAGTTGAAGAGCTCGGTTTAAAGTGGGCCATGACGCAGGCTGAAGGTACTGGCTCTGCATGGGACCAGGGTGCCAAAATTAAAGAATCAGTTATCTCAATACAACACAATGGAAATTTCTCAAAAATTCATGCTGTGTTTCTGAAGCAGAGCTGGTGAAAATACCCTGAGAGCAAACAGATCACCTGTGCCATCTCGGTGCTGGCGCTAGCATGCACAGCCCATCCTTCCACGAACTACAGTTCCAGTTTTGCCTGGCACTCTTAGGGATAAATTAGATGAGATCTGATATAACACAGTGTTTGTACTCGCTGGACCCAAGTGAGTACATAATAAACAGCAACTTCATGAATTTGGAAGTGCCATTTCTCCTAGCAGCTAAGTTACTTGCAGGTTGTAATTAAACCTGCCTCTCTTCTCTTCAATGCAATTGTGGGCAGAGTTATAATTTCAAAATCAAGTCATCCATCAATAAAAAAAAAAAGAAAAGATGAGGGTTTAGATGCAATTTATTAGGGATTTGGCACGTGCAGAGACTTGAAAATATTTAGTACTGCACTAAACGTCTGTTTTATTTAAGGTGATGACTATGCCTAGAAACCAACTGATGGATTAAACTTTGCAAATCAGTGTGCTGCTTTGATATATTTTTCAGGATATCAATTGCACTGTAAACAGGCATTTTAATGTGTTTTTGTCTTGTTCAGAGGTTGTTGTTTTTTTTTTTTTGTAAGTGAGTGTTGAGAGGTTCTGGCCACCTCTGATAAAGCAGAGAGAGAGGACGATTATTTTTAATAGACTGTGAAATGGTTTTACGAGGTACAAAGAGAGACACAGGAGGAGCATGCCTTAATCACTCAAAATTCTCAGTGAAGGGGATAAAAAAGGCCCTTGCCCACAGCTGAGTTGCAGAAGACTATGGTGCCCCTGACATTGCAATACCTCAGCACTTGGTGAAAAAAAATGTACCTTGATCTTGTATTTTTGATGTCAATTTATAGAAGTGATGGGCAGGAAGGGCAGAGCTGAGCTGGGCTCCTTGTCATCACCCGGACCCCAGCTCTGGAGCTGTGTGACAAAGCAAGGCAGCTTAGCACCAGCTGACAGACTGAAATGCCATGTTGCAGTTGCTGATGAATGAGCAAACAAATGTCTGATACTCCGCAGGTGCCAGTTTATTGCCCCTGCCTTTTTAAAGTGACATTTATTTCTCTTTTAACTAGCAAGAGCTTAGAGCATGTTTTCCAACAGCATCCAGAACATGTTTCTTTTTTATCCATATTCAATTTCGTCTCTTGGTGCCCTTGATGATTAAAGACGAGTGTTTTGTTCTGTCAAATATTTCACAGCCTAGAAAATGGTATTTTGGTTGTCTTGAAACTGCTGATGAAATAAAGCATCTGCTCTGCATCAGGGATGGTTTGCAGCCTGTGACTTTTGAGGATGTGGGGGAGGTACTTGGGGTCTTCACCATGCTATTTCTGCCTTGCACCCGCAGCTATAGGTAGGAAATCAGGTTGCACAGAGGCTTGCACGGGGCAGGCTGGGGTTAGGTGGGACCCAGTGCTTCATAAATGTCAGTGACTGCAGAATCACTCAGTATGCCAAGGGCCTGAGATGCTGAGCTGGCCTTGAAACAGAGCAGCAGAGAGGTATCTTTTAAAATGAGAAACTAAGCTAATAACATGTTACGTTGTATTGGTCTCTGTCTGTATGGTAGATATTGATTCCCTGAAAAGAAACGAACTCTTGAGAGTTGTGTTGCAAAAAGAGCATATTACAGTTGAGGGGTGTTTAATTCTTCCCACCCTGACAAAGTGCCCACGTTGGGTTTATCAGTTGCGTGAGCAAGAGAGGGAATAGTGCTGCAGGCAGGCGTTATCATTAAATCAAGCCTCAATGTGCACGTGAGCCTTTTGCTCATCATATTTCGCTCGTGCACAGCCCACAGTGTGGGGAGGGGAACGGGGCACAGGATCCATGGGGGCCAGCAGGGTCACTCTCAGAAGCCTCTGAAATGCGTGAATCATCATCACAGAAGATTTTCTCCCTTTCTAAACCCAGGAAAAGCCACACCAAAAGCCTTTCCTCAAGGATGGTGGAAAACTGTGGCCAGGGTAAGAAGCATTGCTGGGAGGAGTGGGGATGAATCCTGTAGGAGAAGATCAGCAGCTGAGATGAGGTCATGGGGAGCAGAGATCCTGTTGGCTGCTGTGTCCATACCTCAAGCACTACTGGTTTTGGACTTCAGAGATTCTCCTTAGCAAGTCTCCTAGCCTCTTTGCATTGTTTTTATAAGGTTTATTACTTCTACAAGGAAAATGCAATTCCATTGTGGGTCATTGACTAGAGAGCAGACATCTTCCCGTCACATCTCTAATTGCTGCTCGCAGTGAGTGCTATGGCAACCGCCTCTCTGCAACATGCTGCCAGGCAGGACGTCTGCACTTGGATGTCACAAGCTTTTTTGGAGCAGTTTCAGGCTTTTTTTTTGGACTTGTTGCTTCCTAAGTGTGCTGCCCACCTGTGGGATTCAGAGTCATGATGAATCAATTAGGAGTTAGCATTCAGTGCTAACTATCCGTTTTTATATTTTCTTTTTCCTTTGCAATGAGAGCTGGAACGGCCTTTGTGAGGTACAGAACTTACTGCTGAGACATGAAAGCTGCTTCAAGCTGAACTCGCATCTTCTGGCGTGGTGGGAAGGATGCTGGTGAGCAGGGCTGCTTGTAAGCCCTACACCCTGAGCTGTGCGGTGGCTGTAGCACTTTGCTGAGGATGTGACTGTCCCCAGGGGAACCACAAGCCCAAGGGCTTCCATGTCAAGGAGGAGAAGGAAGAGAGGGTGAAGGTCTTTTGCTGATCTTCCCCGAGATGCTAGAAGATGGTGAAGGGTCTGGAGAACAGGCCTTATGAGGAATGGCTGAGAGAGCTGGGGGTGTTTAGCCTGGAGAAGAGGAGGCTGAGGGGAGACCTCATTGCTCTCTCCAACTCCCTGAAAGGAGGTTGTGGAGAGGAGGGAGCTGGGCTCTTCTTCTACGTGACAGGGGACAGGATGAGAGGAAATGGCCTCAAGCTCTGCCAGGGGAGGTTCAGGCTGAACATTAGGAAAAAAATTTTTCACAGAAAGGGTGATTGGGCACTGGCAGAGGCTGCCCAGGGAGGGGGTTGAGTCACCTTCCCTGGAGGGGTTTAAGGCACGGGTGGATGAGGTGCTGAGGGACACGGGTTAGTGTTTGATAGGAATGGTTGGACTCGATGATCCGGTGGGTCTCTTCCAACCTGGTTATTCTATGAAGATCACCTAATCTTTGGTGATGCTAAAACCACAGAAGATCTTTTCCAACCAAAATGATTCTATGTGAATATCTGAGTTGCTTTTTTGTCTGATTTGGGCAGTGAGAGACCTATTGCTGGTGCTCAACATGAAAACAGGGCCTCATGATTTCTGTTTGTGTTTTTGAAGGTAGAATGGGTCCATCCTGGCCTCCCTGTGCGCCCCTGTAGCAAATTCACAGGGACTTGTGTAGGGAGGAAACAGCATTGAAACAGGATGAGCAAAGGAGCATATTTTGTCATGACCCTGCCAGATTTGCTGTGCTTGTTTGTATTGAAAGTCAGTTCAGTTTACCTTGAAAAATCAGTATTTTCCAGATTACTGGCTTTTGACGAGGACTCTACTGCTTTAGTCCAAAACTTTGTGCTGTGGTTTGAAAACTGGATCTGGGCAGTGTCTATATTAATGAAAACGCAGATGGCTAATGAAAGCAAAGACCCACAGAGAAAGACATATGAAGATATTAATATTCAATAGATCTGAATACAGGTTTGCTGTGCAGTCCTGCTGCTGCTCACCTTCTATCTTGCAGAGTGTCACTAACAGCTGTGGCCACGTGTTGTAGAAAAGAAGCAAAACTGCCCCTAACTTGGTCCTCATCTGCCTAGATACTGAGGAAAACTATGCAAGGAGCTGGAAGGAGCCACACTCTGGGTTTAGGTGTCAAGCATTCTCAGGGACACTTGCTTTCATCCATCAAACCAGCAAATGAATGAAAATCCTACTGATAGTAAGGGCAAGAAGGAGGAAAGAGATTGTCTCCCACAGTACCTCTAACCTGTTATAATCCCAAATCATGCACCAGAGGTGGTGGGGCTCATTGTAATATAAAATCTATATGTGGAAATATCAAACAAAATCCTCCTTTTGCTTCTTTCTGTTCCTGGGCAATTCTTTGTCCCTATTTTTCCTTCTCTGCAGGACCAGCACTTTGGAGAAAAACATGATTCACTGCTGGGCTTTCAGACCCCCTTCCTGTGTTCCCCAAGTGCTTGATGATGGAGTATGTGCCAAGGGAAGAATAAAGTTATTAGTTTTGCTTTAGAGAAGGCAGAATTTCTCTCTCTTTCTGCAGCCCCCATGGGAGCTGTTCCCTGTAGGTGTTTTAACATAAACCATTGTGTGCTAGTGCTGGAAACATCCCAGTTATGTGGTGATCCATATGGACACTGCAAACATGCACCTGTTTCATGTAACTTGGATTTGGGGAGAGGGGAACTTCTGTCTGGAGAGAATGCTGAACCCTGTATTGGCTCGTGCAAATGGGCTCTCCTCCATCCACTCCAGTAATTTAAATAGGTACTTTCTGCCCTGCTGGAAAAAGCAGAGCTAAATGAAAAATACCTGCTGGGACTTGGTGCTCACTCTATGTATTGTTTTTACTGAATCATGCGCAGGACAAGTGCGACTGCGCCAGTATGTGCAGCTTTGAATTATTCCTGTGAAGAGCATCACAAATATGTTTTCAATTTATTTCATGCAGGAAGCAAGGACATTTGGCAGGAGGTAAACACCGTTCTCTAAAGTAAGAGCCAGGTGTCCACCAAAGCCCTGACTGTAAGCTTGCCATGGCTAAAGAAATTAAAGCCAATACTGGCATATGTTACTTGTTTGCTGATGTCATTCAAAGCTGCAGCTGGCTGGGTGAACTTCTGGTTGTGGACAGCCTCGGCATACGGTTTGTGCTGGTTTTTTTGCATGTGGCACTTCAGATTTTGAAAGTTCTTTTTTTACTTCAAACATAAGAGTGGGACTCTATAGCAAGTGGGCAGGTGAAGGAGGGACTTGGGTAGGTCTCAGGAAGGATTTAGCTTTGTTCTCCAGAGAGTATGATGATGGGCTTGGGAAGTTGCTTAGTTCTTTAGAATTTAGAAGTTATTCATCTCCTGGCATCCAGTATTTGGTACTTCTCTTGCTCTGCCTGCAAGAATTTCTCTCACTCTGCAGTTTGTGTAAAAATGTTTCTTTCAGTTCAGAAACCAATGATCTAGAGTGACCATCTGTGACCCCTTGGTAGGCATCTGGATGTACATTTTCCACTTCTGAACGGCTGAGATAACACAGCGCTGCTGCTGCTGGGACTAGAAGGCATATCATCAGATACAATAATACTTCCCAGCTGCACATGTTGTTTTTTAGTCTTTCCTAAATGAAAATTAGTTTTGCAGGTGGCTAACGCTAGAGGATAATTTGCTTCCATGCTTGTTTGAAGCCTTGTAGCAAACCCAAAGCTGTGAATTGAAGAAGGAAGTAAAAGTAGAACTTGATTTTAGAAAAACTTCCATTTTCTGTGCTGGTAAAGCAACTGAGCTGTGTGGCTGCTGATGCAAACCTTTCATCTGCCGAAGTAAAAGAGTTATTATCTTCAGTTGAAGCTGATCAAGTGTTGAGTGGCATTCGAGCGGCACATCCAGGCAGCTATTTGCATGAGAAATACACTGTGAAGATGTGAGACGCTGATATATTTGTAACTTCTGAATTCCCATTATGTTTTTTGATTGTGCTGCCTGTTGGGAAAGCCTGAGACCTCTTCCCTTGGCTGGGCTGGAACTGAAGAAGGGAATTTCACCTCTGCTTCTTCACTTTATCTTTCTGTTCTAGTCTCATAACTTTCCTGCTCCTCTCTATAATTGAAGAGAAGCCTGGAGAAAAGCATTAACAACAGCAAGCCGGGGCTCTCAGCCATGCTGATGCTGGGAAAAGAGAGGGATAGATGCTGGATTGGAGACTGGTGGTTGTTCTGGCTGGAAGAGACATCTGCAGGGCTTCAGTCCCTAGTAGGGGGACTGTCATCAGCACAGGACCAGAGCAGCTCTGGCTTTGCCATGCTGAGTCCTGAAGATTTCCTTGGGTGCCTTCTGGCTGAGCTTCACTGGGCTTACTTCTTAAGAACTAAAGCAAATAATCATGGAAAATTTCCAGAAATACCTTTCCCCGCTGGAAAATGCTGATTCACTCAAAGTGTTGAGCTGATCTTTATCAATGCAGCTGAAGCTTCTGACCTGAGACCTGAAGGTTACGTGGGGGACCAGCACCTGCCTGGAGATCTGGCTGCTGGGGTATTCAAATTGAGCTTGTAAACCCTCGGCTATTGGACACCTTTCTGCAGTCTGCCCTCTCTGGTGCTGACACCCCACTTTTCCCTGAAAGAAAGTCTCAAAAAAGGCAGCATTCTTCAAGAAAGGCAGGTAGAGAAGAAGAAAAAGCTTAGAAATGCTTTGAACTGTTGCAAAAGCAGCAGAAAATGAGTACAGTACAACCCTGATAAAAGCCCATCCACTGGATAATCTGCAATCGAGAATGCGGGAGGGCAAAGAAGCAACTTCCCAGGGTTTCTCGTTAGCTCAGGTGCTCATCAAGCTACTTGCTCCCATTTTAAGGTTGGGGGGGAGGAGAAATGTATTTCTTGCTGGAGTATGCAGGAGGCACAGCGATTACCCTGGGCAGCCTCCTCCACTTCCTGCCTGTGCAGCAGTAATTACTTTCTGGGTAAATTTACTTGATTAAGCCCACCGAGGAGATGCTCTCACAGCATGGTTTTTGCTCTTTTAAACTCCCACGTATGAGGGGGGAGTATCATGCTTTGAGGACTTTTCTCTTTCTTTGTAATAGCTTGATGTGAACTAGCAGGGAAAACTATTTCCAATGTGTTTATCTGGTTAAATTATCCCAGTAGTGGTGGGTGGTGAGCAATAAAAAGTCCTTCTTGTGGCTAAATTAGTTTATGGCTTGTACTCTGATTTTTCAGAAGATGCTCTAGTTTAAAAGCTGAAGGCTCATGTTTGACTCCTGTTTCTGTCTGAGAAATTAGGTCCCAAGTGGCAAATGGAGGATCTTTGTCTTGGAAAGTAATCTCAAAGGGTGACATGCCCAGAAATGTTGTGGATGCAAGGTTGTGCTCCTCTACATTATAGGATTTTCATCATTTTTCTAATTTGATGAAAGACAGACTTCTGTTTTGGAGAGGAATCAGATGAACCAGCAGGTCAGGGAAGGTGATTCTGCCTCTTTACTCTTTTCTCATGAGACCTCGCCTGGAATACTGATGTTCAGGAAGGACCTGGATCTGTTAGAGAAAGTCCAGAGGAAGCCATGAAGATGGCACCTCCTGTACAAGGACAGGAGGAGGGAGTTTGGGTGGTTCAGCCTGGAGAAGAGAAGGTTATGGGGAGACCTTAGAGTGAGCAGCCTTCCAGCACCTAAAGGGGCTACAGGAAAGCTGGGGAGTGGCTATTGATCAGAATAGGATGGGGGGAACAGTTTTAAGCAGAAAGAGGGGTGATTTAGATGAGATATTAGGAAGACTTTTTTTTTTTTTTTCCTGTGAATTGTGAGGCAGTGACACGTTGCTGGGAGAAGCGGTGGCTGCCCCATCCCTGGAGGTGTTCAAGGCCAGGTTGGTTGGGGCTTTGAGCAGCTTGATCCAGTGGGAGGTGTCCCTGCCCATGGCAGGGGGTGGAACTGGATGATCTTTGATGTCCCTTACAGCTTAATCCATTCTATGATACTATATGGCCTTTGGCATGTAGAAAAAACTGTGTAACACAGAAGTAACACTTGATTTCTCCATTTAAAGTTTCACTTGGACATTATAATATTCTGCTTAGTTAGTTGGGTTATGGCTTCAATAAGTTGTTTGATTAGTCACAATGTTAAAGTAAGAATGCTTAAAATGAAAAGCTAATTCACAGCCAAATGTTCTGGCAGCTGAAAAAAAATCCGGAAGAAATGAGAACAACTTGTTGCAATTTTTCTTTTTAGTTTGTTGTGGCTTATGGAAAGCTTGAACATTTGGCAGCTGAAAACCAAGAATTGGTAGCTAGTGCTCATCTAAATGTTTTCATTTCAAAGTGCTTTTTGATAGCTCCAAAAATCTCTGCTGAAGGACAATGCTGGGATGAAGGGTTAGGGATGGTAAGGGTATTTGTGGGAAGCTGAGGCTTGAAACCCAGTTCCTGAATACTTGCATCATAAAAAATCCTACTGACACTACCCATGCTACTGCAGCCAAGTAGAGTGCTTCCCTTGCATCGTGTATTCAGCTGTGCAGCATCCATACTGGGCAATAACTCCTCTGTAACAGTGATGGGGATGTGGCTGTGTCTGCGATGTTTGCGATGGGCAGACTCCTGCAGGATGGAAACGTCCCGGGAAATGCCATGGGTCATGCTGAAGTACCCATTGATTTCTCCTTACAAATTTCCATCTGAACATTACTATATTTTTTTATTAAGCCAGCTTATGACTTCAGTAATTTCTTTAATTAGGCTTATTCTTAATGCAAGATGGCTTAAAATTAAAAGCAGCTTCTCAGCCAAGTTAACCTTCAAGTACAGTTGAGTTAAACAATATGATGGCAGGATGTGAGGAAATAAAAGACAATTTTTTGCAGCCACAGATCAATTATTATAGTGCTAAACTATGTCAAATACAGTAGATTTTTTTCTCATTAATGTGCCCTAGCTGCAAACATATAACCATGTTGGTAGGTGTATATAAACACTAACTGGCTTCTGAAAAATACTATCAAGGGCTTTGTGGTTGATGCTGACAAGGAACTTGTGCACATGTCTGAGAGTATTGGTTCACTTCTAGGGCTCTGTGCTGGCAAGAGCATTGATGAAGGATCAGTCAGGGTCCTTGAGCAGGCATGGGGCTGTGCTGGTGATGGAAATGCGTCTTAGGAGTTTCCTCCTGTACCTGTGTTTTCTCTGCCTGTGAATTACTGAGGCTCTGTGTTAGCAATCACATGCTGCCAAAGTGCCATAGGTCGTTTTGTCAGGAGTTGTCTCTTCTAGGTAGAGTTTTGGACCTTCATGTTCAGTGGATTTGGGCATGAGAATGGGAAGTCAGGGAAATCTAGCTCATGGCATCTCTGGGAGTTTTGTATTATTCAGAGAAATAATCACAGGGTTTGAGAAAGATGATAAATCTCCAAGGGAATTAATATTAAGTAGTGTGAAAGCCGATGCTGCAGATGCAGGTGCTACCTGCACCTCCAGCTGAAGGTTGTGCCAGTGTGTTTGCTGCCAGCAGCTTGCATGCCATGTGTCCTGCGCCATGAAGGTGTTGGAGCCAAGAGAGGACTTTTTAATACTCTGTGGCAGACATCAGCTAAATAAAAGGGGGTGTGATTTCCTAACGCATTTTTACAGAATTAAGCAGGTCAGGTGGCGCCTTTCTGGCAGCTGGCAGCTCACAGGATTGGGATATATGAATTTGCCTCCAGCACCAAGCGGGTCCCACAGCTCAGGAGAGGTAGTGGAGGGTCCACAGTACCTGAGGCTCTCCTTTTGGGGAGAACCTGGGCATGGATGGCCCTGTGAATTTGGGGGATTTCCTCCAGATATCACTAGCATGTGCATGCATTTCTGGTTAGTCATCGTGCACCAGGCTGGCACTCTTCAGGGATGAAATGCATCTGGTGATAGGTCAGCAAAGTCCTCAGACTCGCATCTTCTCAGACAGAGACAAAAGAAAAAGAAAAATCTCCTAAATAAGTCTGTCTGCTAAAGCAGAAAATGCTTTATGATGCTGTTTGAATGGAAAATGCAGCCTGTGCCACGTCCTGCTGCTGCACGTTGCCCAGCGAGGCTGTTCAGCACATACAAGGTCTGAGCCTGCTGCAGAAGATTACAAAAGATTTCAGCAGAGATGAGGTTTTCCTGGGTACTTCATCTTGCTGCGAATGCACAGTGCTTTGTGTCGTGAATCCTCAATTATGAGACCCAGCGTGGCCTTGGTAGTGAAGAGCACTCTGAAATTAATGCTTTCCCCTGTGCATCATCCCTTCAGAATGGTATCTCATCCCAAGAGAAGGCCAGCAGCAAATGAAAACTTTAGGTCACAGAGGGAGGGAAGAGCCTGGGTCCTGCAGGCTGGGAGCAGAGCTGCCTGTCAGGAGGATTTTGGGGTCCAGGGCAGCAGGGCTGTGGGAGGATGAAAGCAATACTGAAAGCATCTCTTTCCCTAATCCACTTATGTTGACAGGTCAGACAGAACAGGAATGAGTTTAGTTAAAGAAATCGCTTTCCAGGATGTAAATGGATTGATAAAATATAATTCTATTAAGAGATCATTCCAGTGCTTGAATGGCACTAATAATCATGTGGGAATCTGAAGCACAAAGTGATTAGGAGCAATCTTTATTTCCTAAGCAGGTTGTCTGTTGGGATATCGTTACTAAATGTTCATGTATTAAGAAGTAATTGTGCAATTTTGTCTGGAGGGAGCCCCAGGAGGGAACTGCGTACGGCCCTGTGGTTGCTTCATGTGGGCAGAGTTGGGAGAACTGATCCATCTAGGAAAGTAAATGTTACACATTTTTTATCCCAAACAAATAGGAATAAACAGATTCTGTGTGCCACACCAGGTGCCTTAGTGGGGTAGATACCTGGGAGGAAGACAGAGGAGTTGATGTGCCATGTGGGTACAGAGTCCCTTATAAGCACAAGTCCACTCTTGGGGGGATGCACGGGTGCCCATTTCCCCCTCAGGGAATACCCAGAATAATGTGCAAACGGGTCCTGGCTGTGTGGAGGCTGAAGATGCAGAGGTGTGTGGAGGCTGAAGATGCAGAGGTGTGTGGATGCTCTGAGTGGCACCAGCCATTGCCTCCTCCCTAAGCTGTCCCCACTGGGGACTGGGGGATGCTGAGGGAGAAGTTATTGTAGCAGGTAGGTATCCGGGCTTAAGCCTTAAGAAATCCTAACTGTATCTTTAATTTGTCCTTTACATTAAAATCTTCTTTTTCTGTCTTTTTTTTCCTGCTTCCTCCCCTGCTTTGTCCTTCCCCTCTTCCAGCAATGTGGACACCAAGGAGCTGTGTGGTGAGTGCTGTCCCTCTCTTATGGCAACTGCTATGTGCACATGTGCCTTTGAAGGATGTATAAAAGTTTCTGTAAGGCTGTTGGTGCCACGGCTGCTGCGGAGCTGGGGGGTCTCAGCACTTCTGCTCTTTCACTCCTTATTCCACAGGAAAATTGGCAAAACTTTTCTTCATTTTCTTGCAACACAAATGGGGTCAGAGCTGAGCAGAGCACCTGGCTCCTATTCAATAGTCAGCTGGAGTTTAATTTCTGACAATGTCACGGCTTCCAGTTCTGCTCAGAAGTTTAATAAACCAGTATTGCTCTGCAGTACCCGTAACGTGTTTCTCCTTGGGCAAACCTTTGTGTCTCCTAGAAGGCTCCCCCTCTGCTGCACCTCCCATGACTCGCACAAATTAAAGGCTGAAAAGAAAATATCTGTTAATGTTTTGTCCCATGCTTTGACCAGAAAGGGAGTATTTGCTGCTGGGCTTTGCTTTGATGTGAGGTGACTCGTGCAAGGGGTTCCTGCTGCTCATTTGGTGGTATTTTTCCATGGACACTTGGTATTGGGAAACATTTCCTATGCCCCAGCTTTGTGGGAGGAGATGGGGTCACTAAGGTGTGTGGCCTCGCAGCTTATCCATCTCTTCTCCTCTCCTCCTGTGCCAGGCAGCAGGTCTTCACTATTTACCTTCATCACTTTGCCACCAATTACAACCTTCAGAGGTCTAGATGAGAGTGGGATGCAGCCAGAAAGGCGCTTACTGGGTTGTCTGTGCCAGCACCAGGTGGTTACTCATCATTCCAAATACTTTTAAGATCAGGAATGTCTGCACCAAGACGTTACCTGGCATTTCTCTCCTCCTGATGTACTTAACCCTTGCCCACACCTTGCATTTCTCCTTGCAGCACCCTGCAGGACTTTGAGCATTCAAACCAGCAGCAAAGGCAGCTGCTTTCAGCTGTTTATCTCCACCTGTTGTCCTTCCAGTACACAAGAAACAAAGATGTCCATAAAACCTTTTTGGTTTGCTGATGAGCTTGTTCCCATCACTCCTTGTGTTGGGTTTCCCTGCCATCTGATCCAAGAAATTAAGACCTTGCAGCTTCTACCATGAGCTTTGCCAGGAAATACAGGGTAGTAATGTCATGGCTTGACCCCATCCTTGAGTCTGATAAAATCAGAAAATCACGGGGCTGCCAGCCACAGCGATCCCACCTCACTGCCTCTCCAGGGGTAAAGCTGCCAGGAAAGGTGGGAGATAAACCCATCAGCTCCCACAGGAAACCCGGAGAAGGACTGAAGAACACGCATCCTGCCTAGATCCTTTAGCTGCTGAATACCTGTCTTTGACTGCAATTCCTTATTTGCTTGCTACTTACTTAAGCATTATTTTAAATATAAACCTTCATTTTAGTAAAATGGAATCTATGATCTCTCTTGAAATAGGTTGCATGTTGTAGGATGTTGAGACCATCTTAAAAGGGATTTCTTGATCCCGGCAGCTTATATGAGAAATTTTATATGGCGTAATCAGTATCGCATAGCATCATCTAAAGTTCTGGGGTTTTTTTCCTGCCAATGAATGTGACAATTACCAGCACTTAGATTGACTTACACACAATTGTGTGGCTCTTTACTCCCAGAGGAGCTCCAAGTCATAGCTGGAAGCACTTAATATACCCAGAAAACGCACATACAACCATCAAATTCCATTCACCCTGTTCCAGTTTAAATGGGACATTGCATGCAATGGTATAAGCTGTCCAGCAAACTGAGATGTACCAACAGGAGATGCACAAAGAGCTGTTACAAATTTCTGGGGTGATGGACGACAGCTTTGCTGGGGAGAGATGTGGGAGGACACCCAACTCCTGCACCAGCGTGGGTTGCAGTTGTGCCCGTCTCCCGAGCGTTGGTCCCATTGCTGCATGTAGGATGTGTAGCATCCATGAGCAGGAATCATGTAAGACAGGAAGAGCTGATCTCAGATGTTCCTGTGAATAAATAAGGCTAAAACAGTAGAACTGAATACTTGGGTTGCAGAAGTCTATCCCGTTCTTCTCCCGCGTGCTACTTGGTTGGTCTCAAGGGCTGTGCTCTGCCCACAGCGGCACATTTGTCTTGAAATGTATTAGTCCAGCTTTTTACAAAAATGGCTCTTCTTTGCCTTTAAGATCTGCTCAGTTTTTCTTTCTCAAGTAAATTATAATAAGAAAAAATAACACAAATAAACATACTATGATGAGAATAAGCTGTTCGGTTTATCATGGAACAGCTGCTGCCAATCACTTTGTGACATTCCAGCTTCTGCCAAGATCTCCTTCCCCTTGGATATGTTTTTGGGCTGCAAACAGTTATAGGCACTTCTAATTAAGCCAAGAGAACCTAATTAGTGAGACTGTTTCCTGGAGTTCGTGTCTTGTTGCATTCCAGAGAGATGTCACCTTCGTGTGAAGCTTTATGTCCTCAGCGCTGGTAGCATTTGAGGAACAGCTTTTAGCTGTAGTCAGTGTCAGTCACCCAGTCACTGGGGGTAACTTCATGTCTACACTTCAAACTCACAGCGTATCTCACTGCTGTACTTCACGTCTCAGTGTTTCCATTGCGAATGGTGGATTTCAGGACTCTATAGCTCATGCATGAAACCGTTCCAGGGCTCAGTTATGTCACGGAGCCATCAGTCGCATGGGGACACGCTGATTTTGGCCATATTTTGCATCAATGATCAGTGGGTGGGATTGCATCGGCCTGTTGCTAAAGCTGCAGAGCAGCCCAGCACGGATCATCCCTCCTGCAACAGAGATGAGGAAGGCGCGGAGAGTCTTGTCCGTCTCTGCAGGACAAGTTGTGACTTTGGCTCAGGATATAAATATACCTGAAACTACCCTTTGTGTTTTTCCTTTCCACCAATAAACAGACCTTGAGGTATCATGTAGCCCTGAAGTTACATCAACTGTTGCCATCATGTCCCTTTTGGTTTTCCCAGACTATTTTGCTGACCACATGGGAGACTACGAAGACGTCTTGGCCTCACTGGAGACACTGAACCTCTCCATCCTGAAGGCAATGGACTACACTAAACGGGTGAGTCCTCCTCACTGCGTCCTGTGTTCCATGGGCTTGGAGCAAAATGGTGCAAATGTTAAGTTAACAAAGCATCTAAATTCCGAGGTCTTCATTCTGTTTAACGGTGCTGTCTCCTCATGCCATTGCATTTATGCAGTGAGTGGGTCGTGGCAGCAACAGGACAACAGTGGATTTTTTTTTTGTCATAACAGCAAAATGAATATTGAAAGGACGAGAGGGAATGGCCTCAAGCTTTGCCAGGGGAGGTTCAGGCTTGACATCAGGAAAAATGTTTTCACGGAAAGGGTCGTCAGGCACTGGAACAGCTGCCCAGGGAGGGGGTTGAGTCACCTTCCCTGGAGGGGTTTAAGGGACGGGTGGACGAGGCGCTGAGGGACATGGTTTAGTGATTGATAGGAATGGTTGGACTCTTTGATCCAGTGGGTCTTTTCCAACCTAATGATTCTATGATTCTGTGAAAGTCTTGGCTAGATTGTGAACCGATGTGTCAATGTCATGTGTGGTAGATGGTGGCATAGAGGCTTTGTCGTAGAGAACCGTACCTTCTCAGCACCCTTCCCAAGTCTGACAGACAGTTTTGGCTGTGCTATGGCTTAAGTTCTGAGTTACCTGAAGCTCAAAGGTGCTCCAGTTGTCTTCAGACAACATGGCCTGTGGATCTCTTCCGTGGGATTTTGAGTATGTGAGTTCTTGTTACCATCAGTACAGGTACTTTTGGAAACGTTACATTATAAAACTACTGTTAATTACAGCTTGCACGTTGGAAGGCATGACTTCCAGAAGTATGGTCAGTCACGTGCACAGCTGCTGTGTTAGAAACTAGAGGGCTGTGTTTGAAGAACTACAAGGAAAATGTGCTCTACTGGGCTGTATCAGCGGTATTTATTAGCTCAGGATAGTCAATGCTCCTACTTCTACTTTGAGTCGTATTTCCATCATTCTTTTGCAGCATGACAAGATAAAAGCAGCTTCCTCTTCACTGGAAAGCACTGAGGATTGAAGCACGGAGGGAGGTTTTTCTTTTCCCAAGCACCTCCAAGGGTTTCGCAATTCAACTCCAGTCCTCCTCTGAGTAATTCAAATCAAAATCTCCCTTCCATATGTCTCTAAAGCTAATGGAGAAACTCAGACTGCTCCACATTAAAGATTGGGTAATGATAAGACTTTTTAGGAGTTAGAATGTGAATCAGCAAATTTATTTCCCTTCTGGATCCTGGGTAAAGATCCTGGTTTCCTTGCTTTATCCAAATCCATCCTTTTTAATGTTTGTGAGGAGGGCAGCGTGGAAAGTGAAGCCACATATTTCACATGCTGATGTCTTGCTAGAATAATCTGAAGGGAAAAGTTTCTGGCCATGCACTGACCTGTATGAAGCATTTGTGAATTTTTATCAACACATTATTAGGGGGTTAAAAAGAAATCAGGAGAACAGTAGTATTTCATTTTTTCTAATTAGTTAAGTCTCCTTATGCCTCATTTTTAGTCATTATTAGCAAATTTTTCTGGCAGTCAGATTTGCCAACTATGTATTTTAAATACATGTTAATATGCTAATAGGTATCTCAGTAATTAAGCTGAACTTGTTATTCTTGATGCCTTCCACCACTGCTTTTTGAATGCAAGGTTAGTATATATTACTAATTCCTCACAGCATTTTGCACGAGGAGGATGGATGGCTTAGTTCCTGATTATAAATTAGTCATCTGAGTGTGTGGGTATTACCTTGTATAAGAAATCTGCAGGAGAAGCAGGATGGTCATTCATAATCCCGATCCACTGCCTTTATAAGAAGAGCATCTTTCTCCCTTGATTCAGCAGCTTGTGGCAGGATTCACATGCCTTAATTGTGATGGATGAAGGTTATTTACTTGAATCTGAGATAGTCACCCTTGTCAGGACCATGTGGAGGGAATAGGGGAGATCCAGAGCGCTGGAGGCATCTTCATCTGAAATGCAGACATCTCCTTTCTGGATGGCTAAAGTCAGGAGAGGGGAGAGCTACCCCAGCATCCCTCATCACCCCCATTTGATCAGCCCATGGGGTGTGTTGCTCTTCACTGTCTGGCAAGTGAGCAGACAAAGCAAGGCGCCTTCACAGAGAGGAGCTGGCAGAGAAGTATTTCATGAAAAACATCGGCTCCCTGCTGTGATTTTCTGTACAAAACGGTACAAACCTCATCAATGAATTATTCAAACACAGGCACTTTGTTCAGGTAAAGAACCGAAAGGGGAAGAAAGAAAAACAAAACAGATAAGAAGCTGTTGTAGGAAGTAGAGAAACTCATCTTCAGTTTTTGGATAAGACAGACTTCCAGATTTTTTTTTTTTTTGAGATCTGAGATTCTTTCACTATATGTTTTCCCTGGAAAAAAAAAAAAAGTAAAAAGTAGTTATTGGCTCTCTAGATTGCCAAAACAGAGCCAAAACAGAGTGTCAGAAGAAACCTTCTTAGGCTCCAAACCAATAAAATAGTCTAGCTGAGGTCTTCTCACTGTGTTCCAGCCCATGTGTATTCCACACCTCACCCTGGGTAATGTCAAAGGGTTTTTTACTTCTTGCAGGGCTGGGCTTACATTTACAGGGTCAGGCTTCAGTCCCAGGGAGAGGACTCTCTGTCCCAGGGCTGCAAGAGTCAGTGTGAGCTCCCATCTCTCTGATGGGTCCATTCACACAGGTCTCCTTCTGCTCCATCTCCTCCACACGTGATGCTGTAACAAAGGGCCTTGTGCTGATGTCAGGATATGTAGGAGATATATACATGCAAATATATTTTTAAAAATGCTGGATCAGGGAAAAGACTGCCAAGGCAGCAGGCTTTGGGAGGAGCTGAGAGTGGTTTTTTACCCTTTGTGGCTCAAGCCTGTTGCTGTCTCTGCAGCTTTTCCCCGTGGTCGGATTCTGCAAAGGACTTGGTGCTGATGCTGAGCCCCCTGACTCACGAGCAAACTGCTTCATTTGTGAGATACTCCTGCTTCGCTGTATTAAAATAAGTATTTCGTCAGCTGGAGAAAGCTATTGATCACTTGGTAGTGTTCCTTGTTCCCTCGTTCTCTCTCCCATTAAAAAAAAGCATTTGGTGCAATCGATAAATGAAGCCTAACCTTCTCCTGTGTTGGCTCTCTGACAAGGTGGCTGCTGACAAGAGGGGCTGGGTAACTGTGGTATTTAATTGTTGTTTTTATTTCTCACCTTAAAAGACAACTGATTATTTCTTGCTCATAAAAAGAGAAAGCAGCAATTATCTCATGCTGGAGGAGCTCATAAAGTATCAGGAGTAATTAGATACAATCGTGGAAGGCCTCATGCTGCAAAACAAAATCTGTCATTGTAATTATTCTCCAACACAGTGATGTCCGTGCCGCGTTGAAATGACTGCCAATGACGCTGGGAAATGCAAAGTTAAATTGGAGAGAAAGGAAGTGAACTTCCAGGATCTATAAAAAGGCTGCCGGTGGGAGATGTTCCTACATAATTCTTATTTATTGTTTTATAGTGCAGTTGACAAATACCAAACCCAGCGTGACTGGCCAGCACACAGTTTGTGTGTCTGGTATTGGTGGGCGCTGGGGGACTGGAGCAAGGCTGAGCTGTCCCTAATTTTTGGTTATTGCGGAAAGCCAAGCACCCTGTTTAAACAGAGCATCTTTCTCAGCTGGGGATAACCCCCAATCTCATTTCCTGCAAACCACTGCAGATCATGCTCAGGCCAACGGTGCCTCTATTTTCTGCCACCCAAGGAGGCTTTCACAGTGCCTTCCATTTCATAGAATCATAGAATAACCAGGTTGGAAGAGACCCACCGGATCATCGAGTCCAACCATTCATTTGGTAGCCTGCTCTCCCAGCAGGGAAAACCTTTAGGAACAGGACAGGAAGAATTTTAGGGATAGCCATAAATCGATGCTGTGCAGATATAGGTGGGCATGGACACTTCTGTTGTGGAAATTAAAGCTCGTGTGTGCTGGTCCCATTGTGTGTAGCAACATAAGCACAGCTGACCTTTAGCAGGGAGGCAAACTTTAAGAGCAAGCTGCAAATAAGTCCCAAAAATGCTGATTGAGGAATGCCCTCAAGGATGAAGCAACTCAGATTTAAGATCAGATTGCTGCTTTCTGGAGAAGCTGCCGTTGGGCACCAAACAAACAGGTCCAAGAAGCCCCAGTAATGGTCCTTGGTGCCAGCCCTGTCCCAGCTGGGGTGGGAAAGCAAAATTGCCCCAAATCAGAGCTGAAATTGCAACAATCCCCCCCTGCACATACCAAAATGAAACAACTGATCTTCCTGGTACACTTTGATGTGGCTTCTCTGCTTCAGGAAGGGCCAGGACGGGGCAAACAGGGACGAGGAGGGCAGCCTGTCAGATTGAGAGGGGATTTGGACACTGACTTCAGGGAGGAGTGGAGAGCAGCAGGAGGGATCTATGGAGGAGGTCTGAAGACCTGTGGGTGGCCCTGGACCACCTTCTGCTTGAAGCCAAACATCGCTTTTAGTCCTAGAGGAGGAAAAAGAAGATGTGACAGATGATGTTTTACTCCTTGCTTTCTTGCTCCGCTGCCAGTCTACTTGCCAAAAGGTTTTTTACATCATTTAATGGACCAGGAGAGGAAATAAAACCAAATGGTGTCACATCACACACCCTCGGAGAGCCTTCTCTGTCAGGGTGCCAAATACCACACATGTGTCTTATGGACAGGCACTGTACCCAAACCAGCTGCAGGCACAATTACCCCTGAGCATCATTATTTAGATGAGAGAATATGTAAATCATAAAGGGAAAACTGAGTGTACTGACCTTCAATACCAGCTGCTGATGCTCCAGCATCACTAGGGAGCTCAGAGGTGCATACATATGGCTGAATAGGTTTGCATATGTTATTTGTGAGTTAAATTGTTCCTGTTGCAATTCTCCCTTCTCGTCTCTGCCTTATGACATGTTGTCACAGTGAACAGGAGGTGCTGGGCTCCTGGGGCTTGGTGGGAGCTGCTGCAGTAGATGACTGAGGGAAGACCTCATTGCTCTCTACAACTACCTGGAAGAAGGTTGTGGAGAGGAGGGAGCTGGGCTCTTCTCCCAAGTGACAGGGGACAGGACAAGAGGGAATGGCCTCAAGCTCCACCAGGGGAGGTTTAGGCTGGACATTAGGAAAAACTTTTTCATGGAAAGGTTCATTGGGCACTGGCAGAGGCTGCCCAGGGAGGGGGTTGAGTCACCTTCCCTGGAGGTGATTAAGGGACGGCTGGATGAGGTGCTGAGGGACATGGTTTAGTGATTGATGGGAATCGTTGGACTCGATGATCCAGTGGGTCTCTTCCACCCTGGTGATTCTATGATTCTATGATTCCACTCCCCACTGCTGGTGCCAGCTTGGCTGTGGGTCTCCCCCAGCTTTCAGCCACCAGCAGTGTGCTGCAAAGCAGAACTTGTTTGAACAGCTCAGTTACAGCCCCAGAGTGAATACCATCTGCTCCCAGTCTTGGAAGCTAAAAATGATGGATGAGGGTTTTTTTGTTTTGTAGTGCAGTCCAGAACAGTGAGATAGAGTGCTCTCATTTGCATTCTTACCTGCCAAAATTAAGCTTGCCAAATATGATATTGCTCTTTTTTGAATGATGACACCTCGAGATAAAATAGTCAGTAGAAATAATCCTTAAAAATAATCTTTTCCTCCCACCCTCCAGCTAATCCTTTATCTTGTTCTTTCATTTCTCTTGAGCAGGTTTTTTTCCTTCTCTGCTGAGCAGATTTGTTGTTCATACCAAGGTCACCTGAGGCTCCTGGAGCAGTGCTTTGCTGCAGCAGGACACTGGCCACGGCAGGATTTAACAGCAGCGTGGTGGCAGCAGCTCTGGGTACCCAGCTCAGTGTGAGCTGCTCAGGGTTTCCTGTAGACTTCGTGGTCTGGTCCTGATTTGTCCCAGACCAAACCATGGTGGTAACAGGAACACCAGCTGAGGTCTCTTGCTCTGGGCTTGAAGCCCCTGGGGTACCACTGCAGCACATCTGTTGCTATATCTTTCCCCCTGGGTGAATTCGTACCCTACCACACATCAGACTTCCCTTCAGAGAAGTGCTTCTCTGCCTTCCTTACTGCCAAATATATCTCCTGGTACTTTGTACCTGGCTGAAATCCTGTGCACCTCGTCATCATCTTCTCCCTTGAAAGCATTTGGCTTTTCTTTAGGGGTCAGGGTGTTTGCTCAAATGGCCAGTTTGCCTTTTCCGGAGGGCTCAGAGCATTGTCTGCCCTCACATTTATACCTTTTAGGGGTTATTAGCTGCTTTTTTTGCCCCTTTCTTGTATGGGTGATGTTATGAGGAAACGCCAGCTCTGAAACACTCCTATAATGCAGTTAAAGGTATATTCATGGTGAATGGTTTGGGATGAAAAAAGAAAGGAGTGGCAATGGGGTGATGAATTGGTAAAGGCTGAGTCATCTTTCCATATATTTTGAATGACACGTTTCTGAACAATTTCAGTATCAATTTCTATAGCAAAAGAAATGATGTGGATTTCTGAAAAAGTTATAGAACTTTAAAGTTCAAGAATAATCTAAACCACATATTTGTTTAGCTTGTCAAAAGATATTTCTGTAGCTCTTCCCTGAAATTAATTTAAGAAAATATTGCACTGTAAATTAAAGTGAAAAATGCTACTCCACTTCTGGAAGAACCAAATTTTGCTCAACATTTCTGTTCAGACTACAGACCAGAAAGTTGATTCCCCACGTAGTGCCATCCAGAGCAATTTCCTTGCCAGCCCCACAGGGCTGTACATGAGATCCAGCCAAGCTGCCAGACTGCCAGGGCGCACAGCAGGGCTGGGAGGGAGATGAATCTTAAGAAGGTCTCTCTTGGAGCTTATTTTTAGATGAGGATGTTTATTCACTGCTCTTCTGCTCACTGCAAAATTCATGTCCCTTCTTTTGCTCTGAGAAGGAAAAGCATCTTCTCTCAATGTTGTGCTCATGCTGCTCTGGTTCCAGCTCTCTTGGACCTCCTGTAGGACATGGGTTTCTTCCATCTCCCTCCCACTTCAAGACTATTGCTCCTGGGGTTAGATAAATTGCATGGTAAAGGGAATACATCCACAAGACGTCAGTGCTGTGGTCTTCCCAAATAGCCTGAGAGCAGCTTTGAAGGAGGCAATGAAAGGGAAGGCAGGAACCAAGTCAATGCATAAGCAGCTGGCACAGCCAGGCTGAGCTTTCAGCAGCATGACCATCCCACGTCGTTACATCTGCGGGGTCTTTTGAGTAGGTCCTGTTTGGAAAACAAAATCTGTACTTTCCTCAGAAAATTGAAATAAAATGTGTATTAATTTACAGTGTTGCGGATAATAAATACAACTAATTAGGGACTTGTGTGAAGGGAAAGGCTTGTTATAGTCAGGGTGTTCAGGAGTAGGAGGCCATGCTTCATTTCCAGATATGTTCTTTGCCTGCTAAGGAAGTGGACGGGGTGCAAAAAGTGCCATGTGCCTCTTGATCCATAGGCGACCTCAGGGGATGAGCTGTATAGCACACGTGTGAGCCAGCAGCTACCTGCCCTCCACAGGTAGCTGCCCTTCACATGGCTGCAATGATGGGATTATATTACAGCAAGGAGATTTGCTAACAATGAGAAGAGGAAAGTCTTGTGATAAATTTCTTGGGAAGAGTCCATGGCAGGAGACCTTTAGGACCAGAGAAGGCAAACATGAGCTGAGAAGGGACCAACTCCAACATTTATAAGTGATGGATTCCATAGCAAGAGGCTTTTGAAACGTATGCGATGCTGTTGTCATTTTCCTTATCTGAACAGGTGTCTCATTTGGTTTTTCTAGCGCTGATTCAGGAAGGTTGAGGGCATTTCATATGGTAATGTTTTCAGTTATCAACTATTTAAGTGTCTGTTCTCTTCAGGTTTCTGCTACTGATTATGTGCCAGGCAATCAGGTTTGACTCTCCATTTCTGAAGGGATTTAAGAGTCGGGCGAGAGGGAAAGGAGCGAGAGGCAGGACTGAGTGTTATTCTAATTATAAGAAAATATCTCTTGGAAGAAAACAGGCAATTATGAGCAACGAATTTAAATCAGCCACTCAGATGTTACAGCACAACACATGCCTGTTTTTTAAAGGGGTGAGTGGGTGGAAGATAACCTCTCTGTCATCCTGGGATGAGGTTTCATGGCATGGCAATGGGTTTGTTGTTGGTTTTTTTTAACTGGGGGAAAAGTGTGGGTGAAACAGAATTGGCTTTGGTTTCCATTTGAAAGGCTTTCTTGGTTCAGTGCCGTTACACCACAGGCATGCTTCTGCGGTGGCTGGTGTTAATAAAAAATGGAGAAGCCATCAATGTTCCTAAGCTTGGTAAATGTCAACCAGTTTGGTGAATCTCGCTGAAAACCAGTGCTGGAGAGCCTTGTTGGTCAGGCTGTGACGCTGCAAGGCAAAGGTGTGTGGTCACTGGGGGGTGGATCTGTGTGTCCTTCTGTGGGTGGCGCAGAATCATTTATATTTTACATCCTCTAGTCTTAGCGAGCTAAATGGTGACCTTTAAAAATGCCAGCAAAGGAGCTTTGAGATGCTCAACAACATTGAAAAGCTTTTTCAGGCATTTGATACCCACAGTAACACAACCATGAGAACCCAGTTTGAGGAATCAGTTTGCAATGCCTGATGAGGGATGCTCAGTGCTGGTGTCGGTAAGTCCAAGCGCTCAACAGCTCCAAAATTCCAGCTGTATTTTGCACAGGTAACACATTCCAAGGATGTTTCCATTAATCCGTACCAGAATCTAGGCAGATTTGGGGCAGATGCATATGGAAAGCTGAGAGAGCTGTGGCAGGGCTTTGAGCAGCCTGTTCCTCAATGTGTGCACCTGCTGGGCATGGGGAGGTGCGTTACAGGCATATAAAAACCTTGTGATATGAAGAGAGGGGTGGGATTTGGGGCTTGGACTCCCATCAGCTGACCAGAGGACACAGCACTGGGCAATATTTCCCCAATTATCTGTGCTAAAGCAAGTTGTCTTTTCCCACCCCGTCCTCCTCTCATTGTTCAAGGTCTCTGGCTCATGCTGTATTTTGTCGAACAGCGATGCTTTCTGAGGCTCTCTTGAGAGCTGTGCCCTGCAGAAAACTCGAGGCCATCCTTTCAATGAGCCTTTTACATTCAGTTCTCACCCTAGATGCATGCAGCCACCTGTTTGCAGCAGCAAACATCAAGGCCAGGTAGCTGGGGATGTAGCAAAGGGGTAGGGGTGACTTTTTTCTATTTCCTCTGCCTCTTTGGCAGCTGCCATGCTCCTTCCAACCAAGGCTTGCCAGCAAAACACTTTGCAGCAGGGTGGTATTTGTGATGTCAAAGTCTTTCTAGCCTTGAAGTAACGGACTGGCTAGATGGAAATCAGCAGGCTTGGAGATATAACCCTCCAAGAGCTTCTGGCACAAAGTGGCTGCATTGAACAGCAATTATTATATTATCTCCATAAATATTTTAACTTCTCAAGCGAAGCAAGGAGGAAATAGATCTTTGTGGTATAATTAATAAGAACAAACCTCATTAAATCTCCCTAGGACAAACTGACAAATGTTTTGATAAGAAAATGGGAAAGATTCCTTTGGAGCTGGTCTTAATGCTTTGGTGTTGCAATGCCAAATAAGACATTTGCTAGAGGAGAACCTGAGGGATTGCTGAAAAGCCTCTGAGCACATGTTTCAGACCCAGCATCTGAGAGTAAATGTCACAGCTGGCTTGGCAACTGGCCATGATTAGTTAAGTGAGGGGAAAAAAACCCACTGTTGTTTTAATTTCAGAACTATTGGACTTACTTGTCTGCCAAAAAAGCATCAGATCTTCATGGGCACCCTAATATTCATCTGCACTGTCTGGTGATGCTTTGTACCCAACATCCATCCATCATCCATCCATCCATCCATCCATCCATCCATCCATCCATCCATCCAATGAATCTCAATTGCGGGGAGCAAAGCCAATTTAAATGAGTGAGGGAATTGCATGTACGATTTTTCCTAAAACTGGACAACGATTACAGCCTCTAGTTAGGTAATAAAATTCCAACATTTAACTGTGCATACTCTCGCAGCCTTATATTCTAGCACCTGAAGCCAGTGTGCATTATCAGACAGCACTCGGCATAGCAGGTGCCTTCAAAAATGCAGTTTTCCAAAAGGAGCTAAAGAGAGTAATCTACTCAAATGGAGTGTGAGAAAGGTTGATCAGGAAATTGTTTGGTGGCATTTGCAGGAGTCTTGGAGAACAACAGAAAAGTGGAGATAAATAACAGCATGTTATCCCACCCATTTGATGTATGCATTGAAATGGAAAAGCAACGGTGCATTCTTCACACCTCTGGAAGGGAAACTGAGCATGGGGTAAAGCGTAAAACCAGTTGTTGAGGTTGGAGCATCACTACAAGGTGCGGTATGTGGTTTGGACGACTATCAGAGGAGAAGAGGGCAAGGCAGTAGTGTTGCAGATGTCTCTGGAAAGGGACATTAGTGTGGAATTACTGCGTCTTTGCTGGGAGTAGCAGTGGGAATCTCAGGGCACAGAGACATGGGTGCAGCCCCCACTCTTGCATCCAGCCCCACTCTTGCATCCAGCCCCACTTTTGGAATGGGAAAGCACATCCCAGAAAATCCACACTCGTAATTAAAAGAATTATCCAACCAGCCACTTGAAGGAGTGCACACAGCACTATGTGTAGCGGTGGCAGCTCCCAGAAGCCTGTGGATCTATATTAAATAGATAAATCTATATTTGACAGGACAAGAGGGAATGGCCTCAAGCTCTGCCAGGGGAGGTTTAGGCTGGACATTAGGAAAGAAATTTTCACAGGAAGGGTCATTGGGCACTGGCAGAGGCTGCCCAGGGAGGGGGTTGCGTCACCTTCCCTGGAGGTGTTTAAGGGACGGGTGGACAAGGTGCTGAGGGACATGGTTTAGTGTTTGATAGGAACGGTTGGACTCGATGATCCAGTGGGTTTCTTCCAACCTGGTGATTCTATGATTCTATGAAACGCAGGAGGGACACAGCCCCCAGCCCAGGGCAACAGCCACCCTCTGCCGAGGCAGCAGTCAGATCCCCAGTGCCAGCAATCAGAGCAGGGCTGGGTGTGAGAGTTAATCAAAACCTATCTGTAATTATAGCAGAGCCTGTTTGAGTGCCTGATTAATACATTTACGCCTTCATTATGGCAGGCTGCTCATTGCAGGCAGGGGTGAGCACAGAGGGAGCAGCCGTGGAGGGAGGGAACCGCAAAACAAATTGTTTCAGATCCCAAATGCAATGATATGTCTTTGCCGAGGAGATTTATTGATTTAATACACCCTCCTTGGCCACCTTTGTGGAAGATGTATTAAACGATAAAATAATTGCCTGGGTGAAGGGGTGGATTTGGCTCGGTGTGGGGTTCTTTCCAAACCCAGCAGAGAAGATGAAGGGGAAGGTACCTTGACAGTGAGTTTAATACACTGTCTTGTTCAGATGTGACATGAATGTCTGCATGTATATGTATAATATGGTGTTTAGAAAGAATACATAAATATATAGAGTGTATAATGCACATTCTGAGCGAGACATGAATATTTTTCTAGGGAGAACAGGGATCATAGAATCATAGAATCACAAAGTTGGAAAAGATCCATAGGATCATCGAGTCCAATCATAATCATGCTAATCATTGCCTAGTCTTATTTCATCCAGCTATCCAGGAATATTTGTGTTCAGGTTTTGGTTTTTTCCCCCTCTCCAAATGCTCAGCAAATGTTTCCACATCCCTCCCTTGGCTCTATTGCTGTTTATTTGTCTTGTGGTGGTGCCTGTGCCTCCCCCACAGGGGACCCAGTGCTGCGCTCCACCAGCTGCTGCATCCGTGGTCCCAGGCTGCCTGTTTGTCACCCTCTGTGCCTGCACAGGGTGAGGGAAAACTGGACAGGCTTCAGCGATCTCTGACCAGGGAGATTCCGTACCCTCTCCTGCCTAGTTTTCTGCTGCATCCCCCCATTATCCTCCTTCTGGATAACTGGACAATGGTGATGTTGGTGTAGTGCGACTGGCTGTGCTGGGGAACACTGGGGCAACACGGTCCTGCTCGAAGAGAGGCTCAAGTTTGCGGATAATACTAAGCTGGGTGGAAGCGTGGATCTGCTGGAGGGCAGGGAGGCTCCAAAGGGATCTGAAAGGGTTGGACAAATGGGCTGAGACCAGTGGCAGGAGGTTTAGCAAGGCCAAATGCCGGGTCCTGCACTTGGGGCACAACAACCCTGAGCAGCTCCAGACTAGGAGAAGTCTGGCTGGAAATTGCCTGGAGGAGAGGGACCTGGGGGTGTTGGTTGACAGCGACTGAACATGAGCCAGCAGTGGCCCAGGTGGCCAAGAAGGCCAATGGCATCTTGGCTTGGATCAGAAACGGCATGGCCAGCAGGGCCAGGGAGGTTCTTCTCCCTCTGGACTCGGCACTGGTGAGACCGCTTCTCAAATCCTGTGTTCAGTTCTGGGCCCCTCACCACAAGAAGGATGTTGAGGCTCTGGAGCGAGTCCAGAGAAGAGCAACGAAGCTGGTGAGGGGGCTGGAGAACAGGCCTTATGAGGAACGGCTGAGAGAGCTGGGGGTGTTTAGCCTGGAGAAGAGGAGGCTGAGGGGAGACCTCATTGCTCTCTACAACTCCCTGAAAGGAGGTTGTGGTGAGGAGGGAGCTGGGCTCTTCTCCCAAGTGACAGGGGACAGGACAAGAGGGAATGGCCTCAAGCTCTGCCAGGGGAGGTTTAGGCTGAACATTAGGAAAAATTTTCATGGAAAGGTTCATTGGGCACTGGAACAGCTGCCCAGGGAGAGGGTTGAGTCACCTTCCCTGGAGGTGTTTAAGGGATGGGTGGATGAGGTGCTGAGGGACATGGTTTAGTGATTGATAGGAATGGTTGGACTCGATGATCCGATGGGTCTTTTCCAACCTGGTGATTCTATGACGCTATGATTCAAAAGGTGGCAAGGTCCTGAGTGCGTTGCCCAGCACATTCCACAAGCCTAAGGAACATCCCAGTGCTTGGTCCTCATGCAGAGTAGCCCATGGAGTGCCCTGAGCCTGTCCCACCTCCATTTGACTGGTGTCCTGGAATGGGCTGTGCTGGTGAAAGAGCAATGGAGCACATCGATCCCTGCCCTCCTTACATCTCTTTCCCTGCTGCCCAGCAGTGCTATGATGCACGGCAATGAGCTTCAGCATTGCCATCCGGAGATGAGCACCATCTCATGCGCATCCCTCAGGAACAGTGCGGTCGTGACAGGGGAAGGAGCAAGTTTTTTGTATTAGGGAGAAGAAAGTAACTATTCTTCTAGTTGGATGCTCAAGAAGCCATCACGAAACTCATGCTCCCCTACCAAATCAGGGGCGAGAAATCAGCTCTGCAACCAGTTTTCCCAGAAGTATTTTTCTTCAGCTCACTCTTCTTTTATGATTTAAAATAGGAGATAAAGGCCCACTGGGTTCTTGTGGAGCCGCTCTGGTTGCCATGGAAATAACCCTTGTTAACCGCTTCATCATGAAACAAGAATAATTTGCTTTGGAAAGCTTAGGGTACTCATGTTGTGCTTTTGCATGCTCAGATAACTGGTGATGCTGGGACCACTGTGGTCTCACCCTTGAATGTGGCGCTGCCAGTGGCTTACAGGGAGCCAGGAGCATCTGTCCCTATCTCATGTCATCAAAAAGCCATGAATTCAGGAGGAGCTGTGCCAGGAGGTGCCGGCATGCAGGGATGGGCTGCCCTGCAGGGATCTGCCTGAACCATGTGCTGTCACAGGAGGCACTGATGGATTGGAAAGGGTCTGGGAAAAAAAGTTGGTGCGACCGAGTTTGGGTTTGGGGGGGTGCTTTTTTAGTTCTCATGCTGAGTGTTTAAGCTTCAGCTGGACCTGATGTGGCTAGTGGCTTGCCTGGGCTGGTCTTGGGCTGGTTGGGCTGGGGTCAGACTGGTTGGAGTGGTGGGAATGGTATTGGGCCAATGTTGGACTGGTTTGGCCAGTGTTGGTCCAGTTGTTCTGGTGTCAGACCAGTTGTGCCAGTGTTCTCCCTCTGTCAGTGTCTGCCAGGAGGTGGACGAGCAGTTCTGCGCCGTGGGCAGGGCACAGCAAGGCAGCGCTGGGTAAGGGGACCTGGGTGCTTTAAGCACACGAGTTGTGCTATTAAAATATTTCATTAAATATTTAGGCTGGATATTAAGAAAACGTTTTTCATGGAAAGGGTCATTGGGCACTGGCAGAGGCTGCCCAGGGAGGGGGTTGAGTCACCTTCCCTGGAGGTGTTTAAGGGATGGGTGGATGAGGTGCTGAGGGACATGGTTTAGTGATTGATGGGAATGGTTGGACTCGATGATCTGGTGGGTCTCTTCCAACCGGGTGATTCTATGATTTTCTGTCTTGGGAGGGCTTGGATAACCCCTGGAGCTTCTGTTGCTCGAACAGCTCATCCTCCTCCACCAAAGTTCCCTGGGAGCAGCCTCTCTCCTGCTGAAGGCATTCCTGCTCTGCAGGCTGTCTCCATCTTGCCTCCAATCCAAAAGGGCCAGAGCTTTCCTTTTCTCCCTCTTCAGAAAAAAAACACCTAACACCAAAATATGCTGAGACTCTTGTCTCATAGTGTGGGATGGGAGGGAGTCTAGGTGGGGACTGCTAGAGCTTTCTGCCTCTGGCTTGAAGGAATCTTCACCTTGAGGCTCCCTAGTGAGAGCAATGTTAATTGTCCCAAACCCCTTCTACTTTAGTTCTGGGTTGATCATACTGTTGTGGACTAAGGCTCGAAATAACACACTGAAGCTCGCCGAGTAGGACCTCTAAAGCACAGGAGAGGCCACTTTTCATACCTGCACACACTGCAAGGCTCTCACTCTGCAAGGCAATAGCAAAGAAATCTAATATCATAGAAAAGAGAACAACTGTGGGCTTAGGGTAATTGCCTCTTTACATTACTTTATTAATATATAAATAAAGCAATGCTGATGTGCCTCAGTGCCCGTGCTCCCTCCCTCTCTAAGCCTGTCCCAGGGGTGGTGGATGCTGGAGGAGCTATTTGCTGAGTGACCCATGGATGCCAGCGGGCTAGATACTTCCCTTGACGTGGGATGTATGCTTATTCCTCCTTTGGCCCTTACAGGGGCATGGAGGGGACCAGCTTGCGTGTGAGATGTTGGACAAGTGCTGCACCAGCCTGGGTGGTTAGTGCTGAACCTCCCTGTGCTCTCTGTCTGCCTTGGCAGGTCTACGAGAGCGGCAGCAACGTGGACCAGTTTGTGACCCGTTTCCTGCTGAAGGAGACAGCGAACCAGACCCAGTCACTGCTGAGCTCCGTGGAGAGTGCTGTGGATGCCATTGATGAACAAACCAACCCTGCCAGGTCTGCAGCCCTTCCTGCTCTCCTCTCTGCTTTTTGGTTGATTTTGGTGCAGGGGGGGTGGAGGGAGAGGAGGAGGATGCTTTTGTGGAGCAAGGGAAAATGCATCAGCTGGTGTGCGGGAGCAAAGGGGAGCCGGACAAGCGATCGATAGGAATGGTTGGACTCAATGATCCAGTGGGTCTTTTCCAACCTGGTGATTCTATGATTCTATAATTCTATGAAAAGCTGCTTGTGGACCTGGGACTTGGGCTGCTGTCCTAGGGTCCCATGCGAGGGGACTGTCCCCATCCCAGTAGCCTGGCACATGCTACCAAACTTGAAGAAGACAGAGGAGACAATTTCAAGGTTTCCCAAGTGCTGCCTGGGCTAAAATATAAGTGGTACCCGGCAGCATAGCTCAAACTCCAGCCACAGCCCCCCTTGATGTCACAGTGTCACTCACCTGCCCAAAGTCCCACTGTCACTGACTCTAACCATAACAAGTTACCACGGAAACCATTCATCAGATGCTCATGAAGTGAATCCCTCTCCTACCTTACCTGCAAACCGGGAGGCCATGGGATGTTTAGGGGGATGCCTTGGTTTCCCCAAGCCATGGGCAGGCACATGGACCACAGACAATGAAAATCCCTTCTGGCTGAGACACCGCAGGGGCTGACATGCCCAAATACTTCAGTGCAGCCAAGTCTTGGTGTTCTGCGTTTTAACATTGGTGGCAGTTGCCTCCCAGGCAGCTGAGAGTGGATGGGTGTCACAGGAGTTGTTGCTGTGTGGGATATAGTAAGACCCTAGGCAGCTCTTGTGACATCTCACCAGCTTTCCTAGGGGAAATGCTCTGGGTTTTGTCGTCCCCGCATTGCTTTCTTCTCTCCATTTTGGAAGGAAAGCACTGGCCTGTGGCAAATCTTGTGCAAAACATGTGGAAAAAATAAGAGCTTCTGGGAAACAATGAAGAGGAAACAAGCCCAACATCAGATGGAGCAATTAGAGCCCATGAAAGACTTTGCTGGCTTTTATTTGCCTATGTGTGGGCCCAGTTCATAATGAAGAGCATTGTAGTTGTTTTCTCATGGTGATAATAGCCAAAAAGAAAAAAAAAGTCCAACACATAAAAAATGATCTCATGCATCCACATCAAGACAAAGAGGGGGCCTGAAAAGCACAAGAAAAAAAGGGCTGTAAAACGAAGTGCAAAAGCAGAGCATCCAAGCCTGAGACACCTCATTAAATTGTGATTAAAAAGAAATCTCTGATCTTGTCTAATTTCCTGCCTATTGATGAGGGATTATTCAACACCAGCAGTGGGATTATTACACAGCCTGTAGTGACGGGGTTGTTCCTTCCACCTTTATCACTGTTCTTGCTCCTTTATCTTGGGGATGTTCTTTGGGACCAGATCTGCTTGTCATATTCCTGCATGCACGGTCCAGCCCACACTGACTGATTCTGGGGACAACAGCAGCCTGGACATTGCTCCCTTGGCACCAAAGGAGCCAGACAAAGATATCTGGGCAGGGTAGAGAAGGCACCTGACTGCTGCACTTCAGAGGGAGCCAGGTGCCTGGAGAAGGACAGGACAGCAGGAAGGACGTTGGCTGGTGTTGTGCCTGTTGTCTCCCTGGTGCTCAGCGTGCTCTCTCTAGCCAGAAGCTGCAAGGCTGACAAGAGATGCCAAGAGAAGCTGGGGCTCCCAGGCACTCCATCAGTGGGCAGCTGGCATGGAGCAGCTCTTGCTGGAAGGAAACACTGGAAACCCTTTGAGCAGCTCAGCCTCTCCCTCTGCGGCACAGGCTTCTCATTGGAGGAGGAAGAAGGAAAGAGAGGGTTCATCCTTCCCAAAACCCATTCCCATCTCACTGCCTAGGGATGGCAGCTGCAAACCCTTGTGAGGATGCCAGGTCTTAGCATCCTCTCCAGCTTGGAAATGAACAAGGGCTGGGAGGAACCACGGGGGAGCTGGGCTGGATGGTCGCTGATACCTCAGGGTGCACAGACGGGCATGCACCTTTTTTCCAAGAGGTGTTGCAGGATGAGCCAGGACAAATAGGTTTTGTAGGCCCAGAGGAAGCAGCAAGGTAGAGGAGATGCTACAGTGGATGTGTCTCCATTCTGTAGATGAATTGTGGCTGCAGCCTGTTGGTGGGATGCATGGCAAGGCTGCCAGGCAGTCAGGTTTTCCCTGCTTGTGGACAGCAGTTTGGGCACAGCCAGCCTGTGTGCTAACAACTTCTGCCCTATGGCAGTTTTCAAAGCCATCCAGCTGCAAAACCAGCCCTGCTAAGGTGCAACCAGCCAGCTGGGCACAGCTACTGGTTCCTGCAAGAAGGGTCTGGTGCTGGTGGCAATGTTGCTAAAAAGGATGCTCCGAAGACAAGCTCGCACCATGCTGTATGTGCCCAGTTCTCCCCTCCCAGATGGCTTCTATGCTCTCTGGTTGCAGGCACTATCCCAGCAAAGCTGCTCACGGTCTGACAGACACCTGGTACGACAGCCCTGTGCCCAGCTACTCTCCCACCAGCCGGATGGTCCCCCGGGAGCATGGGAAGAGCTTCCAGACTAGTAAGTGGTGGCTGCTTCCTGGCTGTGCTGGCAGCCTGGAGTGGCTTGGGGCACCTGGAGAAGGGACCTGTGGTCCTGGTGGCAGCACGGAGGTGATGCTTGACCTCTCCGAAGGGCAGCAGGTCTCTCAGGGGGTGCCGGTGGATGCCTCTTGTTCCATCATTGCCTCTGGCTCTGTACAGGTTCCCCTGACACCAAGGCGGAGGGGCTGGAGGGGCAGATCAACAGGCTGGCCGAGCTGATCGGCAGGCTGGAGGACAAGGTAAGGGCCAGCATTTCCACTCGTGGGAGTGTCCTTTGGGTGTCCCCACAGCCCCACCACCTCCCTGCCCTGGCTCGAACAGAGGTGACCAAGAGCTGGCTGTGCCCATTTCTGCGCTGTGGTGTGCACAGACCATGGGTGGGAACTGGTTCAAGATACTCCGGCTGATGAGCTGATGGCAGCTATTGAATGTGGAACTATTGACTGTGAGTTTGTTTAAACAAGAAAAAAATGTAAGAAAGAAGCCAACATCTCCTGCAAAGGCAATCTTAGTCCATCTAGGGACTGAAGGAGAAAATGATGCAGTGCAGGAGATGTTTCTGAAATCCTGAAATTGCACTTTTGGGGCAGAAGGGGACAGGGGGATGGTGGTGCTGTATGTGGGGGCAGAGGGGTGTTGTGAAGGCTGAGATGTGGATCATGGTTGTCAGAGGAAATAAGAGTGTGCACGGGGCTGGGAAGGCGTGAGTGGGCACTGAATAGGGATGTGTACCCCTGCTCCTGCTGTCCCAGGGACAATTTAAGGACTGTGAAAAGGTGACAGGGGTTTGGGGGCTGATGCAAGGACACTGGTGTTGGGGATGTTGGCTGCGCTGGAAGCACAGGGAGGGACCTGACAGGAAGGCAAAAGACACAAATGGCTCTTGCAGCCATTCCCTGCAAGAGAAGGGGGCACAGCCTGTCATGCCAAGCGCTGGGGACAGAAAGTGGCTGGCCTGGGAGGGCTAAGCAGCCTCAGCCCACCCCCTGCTGCTTTTCCCCTTATCCCAGACTCTGTGGTTTGACCTGCACCAGCGGCTGTCGGACAGCGAGAGCACGGCTTGCACGGTGAGAGTGCCCAGGCAGCATTCACAGGGTACTGGGGTGTCCCTGCAGAGGGGGCATTGAACTTGGGGGGGGGGTGGGAATTGTGCTTTTTGGGTCTCACGTGCCACTGTGTTTCAGTATCTCCTTCTGGTGCGGGACGAGATGACGGTGTCACACAAGCACCTGGGCGAGTTTTGCAGCTCCCTGAAGCAGTACCTGAAGAGCGTGGCTGGCGAGCGGGACTGCTTCCAGTGAGCACCAGGGGTTGGGGGGCTCGGGGAGCAGAGGGTGTCCAGCTACCCTTGCAGCAAGGGGCACCCCACCAAGTGAAGGCAAAAAACCTGGCATTTGGGGGTGTAGTGATGCTGAGCCACCAAAACGCTTCTGCGTGGGCTGGGAAGTGCTGGCAGGAGGCTCCCCAACCGGGGCTGTGGGGATTGGGGTCACCCCTGGGCAGCCCACCCGTGCGAGCAGTGCCCCAATGGCTCGAGGCTCAACCCTGTCATCGTTCCTGTTAGTGTCACTGCAGTGAAGCTGCCCGACGGAGTCACCTTCATCATCTACGAGTTCTGGGAGACTGAGGAGGACTGGAAGAGGTAAGGGAAAGGGGTGCAATAAGCTCAGTTTTGGGTTGTTGGTGCTGCCAAGCCCCCAAACTCTGTCCCCTGTCTGATGGCAGCGGTGAGGATCTGTCTGTCTGTCCTGGGGCTGACCACTTGTGAGGTCTCTGTGCATCTTAGAATCATAGAATCACCAGGTTGGAAGAGACCCAAAGGATCATCGAGTCCAACCATTCCCATTAATCACTAAACCATGTCCCTCAGCACCTCATCCACCCATCCCTTAAACACCTCCAGGGAAGGTGACTCAACCCCCTCCCTGGGCAGCCTGTTCCAGTGCCCAATGACCGTTTCTGTGAAAAATTTTTTCCTGATGTCCAGCCTGAACCTCCCCTGGTGGAGCTTGAGGCCATTCCCTCTTGTCCTGTCCCCTGTCACTTGGGAGAAGAGCCCAGCTCCCTCCTCTCCACAACCTCCTTTCAGGTAGTTGGAGAGAGCAATGAGGTCTCCCCTCAGCCTCCTCTTCTCCAGGCTAAACACCCCCAGCTCTCTCAGCCGCTCCTCATAAGGCCTGTTCTCCAGCCCCCTCACCAGCTTTGTTGCTCTTCTCTGGACTCGCTCCAGAGCCTCAACATCCTTCTTGTGGTGAGGGGCCCAGAACTGAACACAGGATTCGAGGAGCGGTCTCACCAGTGCTGAGTCCAGAGGGAGAATAACCTCCCTGGCCCTGCTGGTCATGCCGTTTCTGATCCAAGCCAAGATGCCATTGGCCTTCTTGGCCACCTGGGCCACTGCTGGCTCATCATCTACCCGGGGATGCCTTTGGACATGGGGGATCTGAACGATGTCATGGTGCTCTGACCAAGAATTGCTGACAGCCAGCCCCTGCCAGAGCTGATGGGGCTGGGACGGTGGTTTAGGGGGAGGCTGTCACCCACTCTCTCCCCACAGGCACCTGCAGAGTGCCACCTGCAAGGGCTTCCAGCATGTCAAAGTGGACACGCTGAGCCAGCCCGAGGCCATCTCCAGTGTGGCTGTGCCAGGTAGGAGGGAGGCTGCTCCATGGGGTGGAGGACAGGGACCCCCAGGGGAGCACAGATCTGGGGGGCAGCACGGACAGGGGGCACCCGAGGGAGGGAAGGGTCAGGGCGATGGGGGCCAGGCTGGGGTGACCCTCTGGTGCTGTTCCCCTGCAGCTGCCTGGTGCACCCTGAGCCGAGAGTGACTGCCAGTGCCAGGGCCCTCCAGCACCTGTGGCCGTGACCTCCTGCGTGGCTGGGGGGTCTCAGTGCGACCTGTCTGCAGTGAAGGAAACCCCCATGTGTGTCCCCAGCACCGCATAGGATGCCCTCCCCGGATACCCCATCACCTGGGTCACCTCTCCCTGGAGTGGGGTGGTCTCTGGTGGGGGGGGGGTGACCCTCTGGTGCTTGCCAGGGGTTTCAGGGGGGCACCTCTAGACATGGGCAGGCAGGGAGTGGGGGAGGCTGGGTGCGGGCAGCCAGGTGATGGGTAGGAGCAGGATGGGATTGTGAGGCTGGAGCACCCTGGGGGGATAAGTTGGGGGTCCCCGCTAGTTCCCAGGGAGGGGGCAAGGTGGGGGGGTGTGTCACAGGGACGGGGTGGTGGCGATGGGGGGTGTCCCTGTCCTTAGGGTGCCCTTCACTCCTGTGTGGTGTTTCTTTTCCTGAGGGGTTTCTTCTGCGTGTGCGCAGTGGGTGCCTTGCAGGTGTGGGGGTGGCTGCTCCCCCCTTCCTGGCGTCTGTACCTCTGTCCGTGTGTCTGTCTGTCTGTCTGTGTGGTGCTCGTTGCCCATCCTGCCCCCACCCCGTCGTGCCCGGGGGTCCCTCAGGCTGAGTGGCGCGGGGCCCTTGCCAATACCCTGTCCCGTCTTTATTAGCTGCTGTACAACAGGGACGGTGATGCCAAATAAAATGATCCAGCGGTGTAGATCTGTCTGGGGTGGCCGTCCGGGGTGATGAGTCTTGCAGGGGGCATGGTGGGGACACGATGAGGGGTTCTGCAGTCCCTCAATGCAGGAGCCCCAGCACAGCCAGGGCAGCGCTCTGCCCGCAGACGAAGGTGCCACTGAGCACAGAAAGGACACCCCACGCGATGAGAGCAGCCCTGTGGGGACACGAGCAGAGGGCTGGTGGGGACAGAGCTGGTCTCCAATAGCACAACAGCCCTAGGTCACCGACCCTCACTGGTCCGGAGCCCTCTGTGCGATCTCAGGCTCCTCTACATCGCTGCTGGTGGGTGGACGAAGACCCTGTCAGCCCCTCCGGCTCATCCCCTGTGCCCACTGCAACGACACAAAACCTGGTCAAAAGCTTGGCAGCTGCCACCATGATTCCATCCCCCATCTTGCCTGCAGCTGGTGGCCCTGCTGACGAGGCACGGACACACCTCAGCCTCATGCTTGGGCACAGCTGCTCCCACACACCCCAGCCTCAACCCCTGCCCCCTGCCCAGCGCCATCCTCAGTCCTGCAACCCGTGGGTCTGCACCTCCCTGGCCCCCTCTCCTCGGGCACACAGCCCCCGACCTAAGCTGGACACCAAGCCCTGGGAACACAGCACTCACCTCCAAACCCAGCTGTTGCTCCATCGTGGTCGTTGTCCCCGTGCACCTTCCCAAACTGCACCAGGCAGGCTGGGACTGTCCCCTCGCTGTCCCCATTGCCATGGCTCGTGTTGTCCCCTCTCTTCATGGTGGCATTCATTGGCTCATGCCCTTGGTGGGGCTCCCTGAGGGACCTCTCCAAGTCCTTGCTGCCCACCTTGGTGACCCTGCTCATGGCCATCTCTCCTCTGAGACCCCAAGGTCCTGGGGTGCTCCCTCCAGCCACCATGGGGATGGGACCACCCCCAGTGTCACCTCATCCTCACTAAGACTCTACTGCTCCCTCATGGGCACTTGCAGACACGCTTTGGTACTGCTTACCCCAAAACTCGCCAGCTCCCCTCTGCGCCCCAGCTTCTCCAGTCAGGAGCTGTAATGGGGATGCACCGTGCTGGCACAACGGACACTGAGCACCTGATTCCTGACAGCCTTTAGGTACCAAACCACTCCACCTCCCACCCTGATTCCCAGCTCAGCCCCCACTGGGTGCCCCAGTGCCTCCTATGGCTGCATTGCCTTGCAAGGGGTCTGGTACCTTGGCACCTTGATGCCTGAGTGCATCTCTGGTACCCAGGCACACTCCTGGTACCCAGCCGTGTCCTGGTACTAGGGCACATCCCCAGTGTCTGGGCTCATCCCTGATACCCAGGCACATCCCTAACACCGAGGCACAGCCCCAACACCCTGGCAGATCCCCAGTGCTGGAGTACATCCCTCCACAGCCACCCTTCTGCCCCACTGCAGACCACCACGTCGCACAGTGAATGCTGCTGCCTTTGGTGCCTGCAGGTGCCCCAAATCCCCCTCCTCATGGGCCTCCCACTTTGGCCAGGGAGACCCCCAGGGATGCTGCCTGGGTCATGGGGTGCTGCACCCTGTCCCTGCCCTTGCCCGCTGCCACCGAGCCCGCAGACTCACTTTGTGCGAGGTCCGAGGGCGCGAGTCCCGCTCATGCACACCAGGCACAACCCTGCTGCCAACACAGAGGTTCAGCCCTGCTGCCACCCCTCACCCAGGTCCCACCATGGCGTCCCCCAAGGAGCACGTCCCTGCATCCCCAAAATGGGTTCAGAATCATAGAATCACCAGGTTGGAAAAGACCCATCGGATCATTGAGTCCAACCATTCCTATCAATCACTAAACCATGTCCCTCAGTGCCTCGTCCACCCGTCCCTTAAACACCTCCAGGGAAGGGGACTCAACCACCTCCCTGGGCAGCTGTTCCAGTGCCCAATGACCCTTTCCATGAAATTTTTTTTCCTAATGTCCAGCCTAAACCTCCCCTGGCGGAGCTTGAGGCCATTCCCTCTCGTCCTGTCCCCTGTCACTTGTGAGAAGAGCCCAGCTCCCTCCTCTCCACAACCTCCTTTCAGGTAGTTGGAGAGAGCAATGAGGTCTCCCCTCAGCCTCCTCTTCTCCAGGCTAAACACCCCCAGCTCTCTCAGCCGTTCCTCATAAGGCCTGTTCTCCAGCCCCCTCACCAGCTTTGTTGCTCTTCTCTGGACTCGCTCCAGAGCCTCAACATCCTTCTTGTGGTGAGGGGCCCAGAACTGAACACAGGATTCGAGAAGCGGTCTCACCAGTGCTGAGTCCAGAGGGAGAATAACCTCCCTGGACCTGCTGGTCACGCCGTTTCTGATACAAGCCATGGGCCACCCACCAGCACATCCCCCCCCGGCGATGCTCTTGGCACCAGAGATCCCCCTCCTCTCTCCCACTGCTCATTCTTGCCTGGGAAGATGAAGATGAAGAAGGCGCTGATGCCTCCGATGAGCTCGATGACCTTGCCGATGTCCGGGACAAACAGGGCGATGGCAAGTGTGGTGGCCATCCAGGTGACCGTCAGTGCCACCCGGCTCCGCCGCTCGTGTCCCTCAGGCACCGATGCAGCCCCACGCTTGGGAGTCACCCACATGTCCCGCACCACTGATCTGCGGGGCGGTCAGGGGTCTGATGGCACCTGGTGGAGCCTCAGCAGTGGGGATGGGACCCCCCAGCTCGCCACCGCTCTCTCACCTGCCCAGCAGCACCACTATGGGGTAGATAGTGATGATGGAGACACCAAAGAGAACGCGGGCAACAATGACAACCGGGTCATTCCCTGGGTAGGACATCAGGACATCGGATGCCACGGCCTCCCCGAAGGTCAGGTATCCATAGACCCCTGCCAGCAGGGAGGTGGGGGTGGGCAGCCACACCAGTGAGAAGGATGAAAAAGCTCCAGTGAGGCTGGAGGAGCTCCAACGAGGATGGAGGAGCTCCAATGAGGATGGAAGAGCTCCAATGAGGATGGAGGAGCTCCAATGAGGATGGAGGAGCTCCAACGAGGATGGATAAGCCCTGGGGATGAGGGAGATCCCAAAGGCCAGGAGGGGGTGAAGGGGTCCAGTGCTGGGGTTACCAGTGAGGGAGTAGATGAGCAGGCAGATGAGCATGGAGAGCACAGAGACGGTGACCCAGTGGGAGAAGCTCTGGTTGCGCATGCTGCTATAGATGGCCACGCAGGCCTCGTGGCACTGCAAGGCATGGGGAGGATGGCGCTGGGGCTCCATGCAGGGGAAAAAAACCACACCCAGCAGCTTCTCTCCCACCCGTAGGTGCCCTGCCCCACTCTCCCCCATCCCCAGGGGCTGCCCTGCAGCTGCCTCTGGTGACAGACACCTTCCCTGCAAGGGCTGATGTCCCCATGGTCTGGGATGCTGCAGGAGGCTGCCACCACTACTCTGGAACCCCAGGACAGTGGGATGGGGGTGACCTACCTGGAAGCCGAAGCAGATGGTGGGGATGACGCTGAAGACAGAGGCCCAGGAGGAGGTCCTGCAGCATAGGGGGTGGGGAGGAAGGGCAGAGCAAAAGGCATGAGGTCCCCAGAGGTGGGGTAGACCTTAGTGGCATCAACTGTGAAGCCTAGATGTCACCACGGGATTTTTGGGATGCTGAGGTGAAAACAGGGGCTGGGGGCTGCCACCCACTCACCACCCTGCCAGTGCCGTCCCAGCTCCCCCACCACCACCCAAGGTCACTGCTGATGCCACAGAGGATAGGGAAGGAGGGAGGGAGGGATGCGGAGTTGTACCTGGAGGGCTGGGGGGGTTTGGACAAGCTCAGGCTCTCTGCTTGCAGGTAATATTTCAGGACGACAACCACGGTGAGGTAGCAAGCAGCCAGCGTGCCCAGAATGCTGCCAGGGCATGGAAGAGCATCAGCACATAGAGACCCGTCAGCTGGGAGGGACCAGGGGTCTCCGCAAGGACCTGGGAGGAGGTGCTTGGCGTGGGCCACCACAGGGTGTAGCCCAGCTGGTACCTGGAATATTTCTGGAAGCCAATCTCCCTGGGGACGGAGAGCGGGAAGATGACAAGGACGCAGAGAGCCGAGAGGGTGAAGCGTTGGTCTGCATACCAGGGCAGTGGCAGGAGGCTCCCGCTCAGCGTCCCGTTGGAGTAGAGGGAGTCGCACACTGGGGGCAGGCAGCAGACGGTCAGCTGCACCCCAAAAGGTGGCCCAAGGGGGTCAAGAAGCCCCAAGTCCTCAGGGTCCCAAGAACGCCTCAGAGCTGTCCCCCCAGCCCACATGGGACCACCTTCCCCCCACTCCTGGGAGCTGTCAGGCCCATGCAAGCCCTGAATGTGCTGCAGGGGAACAACTCACGTTTCTCCAGCTGGTCACCCACCACCCTGAGGAGGGCCACAGAGATCATGAAGAGGTTGAGGAGGAAGCAGACCTCGCAGAGCTTCCCCGCCGCCACCCCACACACTGCCCGGATGACTCCCTGGTAGGTGGGCTGAGCGCTGAGGGCAGCCGCGTAGCCCAGCACCGCCAACCCGCTCACCAGGAAGACCAGCGAGCCCTGCAGGGACACAGGGACACAGAATCACAGCATGACTAGGTTGGAAAGGACCCACTGGATCATCGAGTCCAACCATTCCTATCAATCACTAAACCATGTCCCTCAGCACCTCATCCACCCGTCCCTTAAACACTCCAGGGAAGGTGACTCAACCCCCTCCCTGGGCAGCTGTTCCAGGGCCCAATGTCCCTTTCTGTGAAAAAATTTTTCCTGATGTCAAGCCTGAACCTCCCCTGGTGGAGCTTGAGGCCATTCCCTCTTGTCCTGTCCCCTGTCACTTGCGAGAAGAGCCCAGCTCCCTCCTCTCCACAACCTCCTTTCAGGTAGTTGTAGAGAGCAATGAGGTCTCCCCTCAGCCTCCTCTTCTCCAGCCTAAACAACCCCAGCTCTCTCAGCTGCTCCTTGTAAGACTTGTTCTCCAGCCCCTTCACCAACCAATCCAACCCCTGCTCCATCACGCCCTGGACCCAGGAGGACCCAGCAGGGCCATGTCATCCCTGGAGGTGTTCAAGGCCATGTTGGATGGGGCTTTGAGCCCCTGATCCAGTGGGAGGCGTCCCTGCCCATGGCAGCGGGTTGGAATGGGATGGGCTTTGAGGTCCCTTCTAATCCAAACTATTCTGTGGTTCTATGTCCAGGGACCAGGTCGTCACCCAGGTCACGTTTGGGTAACACAGCCCAGCAAAAGCATGGAAATACAGCACCAGGTGATAGTTTGGCTTCACATTTGGGGCACGTAGGGCACCAGCCACCAATTTTATTTGGGGCTGAGCTTTTAGAATCATAGAATAACCAGGTTGGAAGAGACCCACCGGATCATCGAGTCCAACCATTCCTATCAAAACACGGCTTTTTAACACGGCTTCTCGTGCGAGGAGCATCTCGAAGGCGGCAGTGGCTTTTGCATCCCTGGGTGGGGACACGGTGGCTGCTCCCCGTGCTTAGGGGAGGGTCCCCTCCATGCCCCCCAGACCCCGGGGCAGATGCCCCCCCACCCTCCCGTCGGGGATGCACCTCCCGCAGCCCCATCGCTCGGGGTCCCCCCCGTTCCTTACCAGCTCCACCAGGAGGGCAGGGGCGGCGCCGCCCGCCCTGCCGAAGGCCCAGGGGAAGCTGAGCAGCCCCGCACCCAGCGCCGATTTCAGGAGGATGAAGACGGCGCCGGCGGAGGAGAGCCCGGGGCTGCCCGCTGCCCGCACCAGCGGCCGCCGCTCGCCGCCCGCCTCCATCCCGCTCTGCCCCCGCGCCCCGCTCCGCGGGGTGGGGACACACAGCGCGGAGGGGGCAGGGGCCGGGCTGCCCACCCCCCCCGCACCGACATCCCGCGAGGAAAATCCCGTCCTGATCCCACCCCGGCGCGGGGGAAGGCGATCCACGGTTCCTGTGCCCCTGCCTCGGTCCCCAGCCCAGCATCTGTGTGCATCCCCTGCCCCATTCCCCATCCCCTGCCCCACTCCCCATCCCCTGCCCCACTCCCCATCCCCTGTCCTGCATCCCTGCCTTGAAGAACTGGTCCCCATCCCCTGTCCTGCACCCCTGCCTTGGAGAACTGGTCCCCATCCTCTGTCCCGCACCCCTGCCTTGGAGAACTGGTCCCCATCCCCTGTCCTGCACCCCTGCCTTGGAGAACTGGTCCCCAGCCCCTGTCCTGCACCCCTGCCTTGGAGAACTGGTCCCCATCCTCCAGTCCTGCACCTCTGCCTGCAGCAGCTATCCCCATCCCATCATCTGTGTGCATCCCCTGCCCCACTCCTCATCCCCATCCCCTGTCCCACACCCCTGCCTTGGAGAAGCAGTCCCCGTCCTCCAGTCCTGCATCTCTGCCTTGGAGCAGTGGTCCACATCCCCTGTCCCGCACCCCTGCCTCGAACCAGCAGTCCCATCCCACTGCCTGCACATCCCCCCGTCCCAAAGAGCCAACACAGACAATAGGAAAACCAGCAGGTCCCAACATGAGGCTCAGGCTGGGTAATCAAGGGCGGGGAGCTCCCCACTCCAGGCTCTTCTTTCATAGAATCATAGAATCACCAGGTTGGAAGAGACCCATCGGATCATCAAGTCCAACCATTCCTATCAAACACTAAACCATGCCCCTTAGCACCTCATCCACCCATCCCTTAAACACCTCCAGGGAAGGTGACTCAATCACCTCCCTGGGCAGCTGTTCCAGTGCCCAATGACCCTTTCCGTGAAGAATTTTTTCCTAATGTCCAGCCTAAACCTCCCCTGGTGGAGCTTGAGGCCATTCCCTCTCATCCTGTCCCCCGTCACTTGGGAGAAGAGGCCAGCACCCTCCTCTCTACAACCTCTACAACTTGGGACACCTTAAGCAAGGAGCCACTCTATCCCCTGCTCCACACAAGGAAAGTGGGTGCCGGGATAACGGGATGGGGTGACAGATGCTGCAGGGGAACCTGCACAGAACAGGCTGCATCCCACGGTGGGGACAGGCGGTGGGGACAGGCGCAGCTCTGTGCCACCCCCGGCAATGCCCCAGGGCTCAGCCCACAGGCCCCTGACGCTGGCTGACAGCCCCTAATGCATTTTTGATTTCCCAAATATGTGCCCTTCTGATCTCGGTAAGATGGATAAAGAGACTTTAATCAGCTGCTAGGAGGAATTATGGATGGCTAATTGTGCCTGTCACCTCCATTACATCTCTGCCGCCTGCGGGGCTTATAACCATTCAGTAGGGCCCTCCCAGGCCTTCATTAGCCGCACACCAAAGGCTTCAGAAATAATCGGCCTCTATGATTTAGAAATTGGCCACTGGGCTGTAAAATACCATTCACTGGGAAAGGCTCTTATTTCGGACTGGCGCTTTGATACAGCTTGACTCTGGTTTCAAGGCTGTGGCGGAGCTGTAATCTCTCATTACCGCTGCGATGAGAGGAGCGAGCCCCCTCATTAGCACCGACCGGAGCCGTGGCACCAAAGCTTTCCAGGCTCCCTCTGTCAGCAGCGCCCCAAATCAAAGGGACACAGCCCACCCCTACAGCAGCCCCAGGTGGTTTCTCTGCGGGGCCTTTGGGCTCCCTCGCTCACATTTTTGCTCCTTTTCTCCCATTTCTCTGGGTGCTCCAGACACAATCCAAGGGTCCCCAGGGGCGGCAGCTTCACCAGCCACCGTGCCACCTTGACAAGTGCCTTCCTGCCCTCTTTTTGATGGAAAAAAGGCTGCTGGCATATTTTCCACACTGCTCCTTCCATCTGAAGGCAGACAAAGGCACAAAGGTGCAAACAGATAGCCCTTCCTTCAGACAAATAAAAACACCAACTGTGACGATGCTTTACCACCCACAATCTCTTCTGAGATTTTTGGCCTTTGAGGTTTTGCACCCCTACTGACAGCTTTTTTGCAACCAGTACAAGTTGCAGAGCTGTTCCTGGTTGGTCCTGTGAGAGACCCTGATGCCACAGGTGAGATGGAGAAAATCCCGTTCCTGTTGGCATGTTGGCTGGGCAGAGTGAGGACCTATGGGATGACACAAGCAGCCCAGCCTTGGGACCATCTCCTCAGCTCCCATAAGCTTCCACTAACATCTTCCAAAGCCTTTGACAGACTTTCTCACAGCGTTCTGCTTGAGAAACTGTCACCTCTGGCCTGGACAGGCGCACACTCTGCTGGGTGGCAAACTGGTTGGCTGGAGGGCCCACAGAGTGGTGGGAAATGGAGTGAAATCCAGCTGGAGGCCAGTGACAAGTGGGGTTCCCCAGGGCTCAGTGCTGGGTCCAGCCCTGTTCAATGTCTTTATCAACGACCTGGATGAAGGCATCGAGTGCACCCTTAGCAACTTTGCGGATGACACTAAGCTGGGTGGAAGCATGGATCTGCTGGAGGGTAGGGAGGCTCCAAAGGGATCTGAACAGGCTGGACTGCTAGGTTGAGACCAATGGCAGGAGGTTTAACGAGGCCAAATGCCGTGTCCTGCACTCGGGGCACAACAACCCTGAGCAGCTACAGACTAGGAGAAGTCTGGCTGGAAAGCTGCCTGGAGGAGAAGGACGGGTGGACAAGGTGCTAAGGTGCACGGTTTAGTGTTTGATAGGAATGGTTGGACTCGATGATCTGGTGGGTCCCTTCCAACCTGGTTATTCTATGATTCAAAGTGAAAACTCAATGCCTTCTCTGGCACAGCAAAGGGATGTCACCTCTTCCCATGCATCCTGATCTTCAGAAGGGAAAGGTGCAGGCTGGGGAAAGCCAACTGCTCCCCGCATTAGGGAAAATACATTTTCTCAATCTTTTATGCAGGACACTGCATTGTGAAATCTGATCCATAGTCACCTCCTGGAAGGTTTGCCTCAGGCTACACGGAGAAACATTCTCTCCTATAGTACCCTTCCCAACACCCCCCACCCCTTGTGGTCCCTTTGGACCACAAGGCCCAAAAAGGGTGGGTGCAGTCAGATGGTACCCTTACTTGGAGCAGTGATAAAAACAGCTTCACTACAAGAAAAGCAACATTAACGGACATGGCATGGTCAGGGGCAACTTGTGCCTGTTTCCTTATCTAACCCAAAAATAAGCTGTACAAAGAGTCATTAAGGTGGGGAAAAAAACCCTCTAAGATCAAGTCCAAGTGTCAGCCCAACACCATCATGCCTACTGAAACATGTCCCGAAGTGCCACATCTATATGGCTTTTTGAACATCTCCAAGGATGGTGACTCCACGCATTCCCTGGGCAGCAGATCCCAGTGCTTCACCGCTCGTTCAGTAAAGGAATTTTTCCTAATATCCAATCTGAACTGCCCCTAGTACAACTTGAGGCCATTTCCTCTCACCTTATCACTCATTACTTGGGAGAAGAGACCAACCACCCGTCTCCCTACAACCTACTTTCAGAGAGTTGCAGAGAGCGATGACATCTCCCCTCGGCTTCGTCTTCTCCAGGCTAAACATCCCCAGGTCCCTCAGACACTCCTCATAACCCCTGTGGCTCCAGACCCTTCACCAGCTCCTCTGCCCTCTGGACACACTCCAGCAACTCAGTGTCTTCCTGGAACTGAGGGGCCCAAAACTGAACAGAGCAGGACAAACCAAAACAGAAAGGGGTTTTGGATTTGTGATGCACCACCCTATGCTGTTAGGTGTCATCCAAGGACAGGGTTTTTTTTTATACAGCTCATCACTGAGCTCTTTTTGGGAGCTCTCTCCTTGTTAGCTGCCTCTACAGTTTCGAAGGTTTTCAAAACTCTGCACTCACTCAGGGGCGAGACTCATTTGCACAACTGCCTAGTAAATGCTCCAAAGGAAAGGCTGCAGCGTGGGACGCTTGCTGTTCGGGATAAAGATACAGGGGTGAGAGGGGAAACAGGAAAGTTTTCTCTACTCAAAAATTTGCTCTCTCTGACTGGCAGTGGAAAGAGTCCCTCAGCACAGTGTCTGAGCTTCATATAGATAACATATTTATTGAAAATCTGCTTCACCAACAATGGTGAAATCATGACCAAAAATTACAAAACATCATAGTAGTTGGCTTTATAAAAATATACTGCAGGAGTATGCCTCACCGGTTTGTACTGGTCTCTCTCGCCCCTCCCTCCTCTAATTGTGTATGTTATACTCTTCCATGTAAAACCGTTCTAGAAAATTGCATTCCACCCAAAAAATGCACTTGTTTTTCCTTCGCAGAGGTCCTTAAAGTGACTTGTCCTCCCACCCTCCCCAACAATAAATATAGAAAATAGCCTCTAACAAATAAATTTTAGTTTGGTCAGCTTTAAAAAAAGGTCCATTTTCCCCCTCCTGGGATATGTAGTGACTAAGCAGCCTTTTATACAGTATTCAAGTCTTTGGTGGCTTCGGCTGCTTAAAGCTGCAGTTTTATGTACAGACGATCAACTGAGGTCCTGTTTTTTTTTTTCTCTCCCTCCAGGAACCAAAGACTATGAGATGATGTCAGGTGCGAATCACCGGTACGATTAGCGCCGTGTTTGCCGCACCTTTACTGGGAACAACTGATTACCCAGTAAAGTGAGGTCATCTTTGGCAAGTGAGAGCTTTCAAACAGAAGGCGTCTTTGGTGGATGAACCTGTTGCATAAGCTGTGGTCGTTTCACTCGTGGTTTCCGTCTCTTTGGCCTGCTCTTCGCTTTGTTGATCTGCACCACAAAGAACGCCAGAACCACCATGGCACCAAGAAAAGCAAAGACTGGAATAGTCTGTCCTACATCCTGGTTGTACCGGCCAGGCATTATACCTGGAAAGACAGAGAGGTTTGGAGCAACCACAAGCGACAATTTCTTTGCCGTGTTAAAGTTATCCATCAAAATGGTCCAATGGTAACTCTTGTTCAAGGATAAAACAACTATTAATCAGATTACATTTCACACAGGAAGATCAACAACTGCAGATTGATGAGCAAAAATAAGACAGGATGCTAACACGACAGAAAAGCACCTGCACATCCACCTTGACCTATCTGCGCACATGAAAGTATCATAGAATCACCAGGTTGGAAGAGACCCACTGGATCATCGAGTCCAACCATATGACCCATATACACCCTGCAACAACAATCTTCAGTCCTGAATTAGAAAAGAGATGCAAATGCTTCACTATAATTTTACCACTGAGTCATTTCTACATATCCTGATGCACCGAGGAACGTGGTTTTGTGTCTGCTCCAGAGACCATGCACATGCATGGTGAAGCTGAGCCGTTGAGCCAAACCCTTCCTTTCAACAGGCATCTTTTGGTCTAGCAGCTCAGACTGGGAAAAGAGCATGTATGAGGTCTTCAAACTACTTCCAGCCGGACCTGCAGTGCCAAGCTTGTACAGGAAAGCAGCCTGCCATGACACCAAAACCTGTTTAAGTGCTCTACGTAATTTGTTAGCATAACCCTTGCCCAAAGCACCATTCAGACAAATTCTTCTGGACTCTTGGTTTTGTGCACTCGCACAAAGTATTTTAATTAGCAGGAGGTATCTAGCCACAGCTCCCAAGGACAGAGACTGTTGATGATATCCTTTGGTCTGAATGGTACCAAACCAAATTTCAACTACTTCAAGAGCACCTGCCAAAACCTTCCTCCCAGTACGTCACACAAGCTTTCTTCTGAATAAACTATTCATATGCAAAACTATTTCTCTCAGGCTCCATCACTCAGCCTTTTACAAAATAGCCATACTATTACTTGCATGTTTTCACAGCTGAAAATAAACACATGGCCACTCTTACAGCTGTGCCACGTTTGGCTTTTTGCAACGCTTACACAGAAAGCAAAGCAAACCAGCAACTTTCAAACTTTTAATATTTACCTCCAGGAATGTCCCATGCTCCACTTTCTCCAGGGGACAATGGTCTCACTTGGGGTCGGTTCTGTCGAAAACTAGGCAGAGCCACTTTATCAAGGTCAATGGACAGGAGCTTTTGATGTTTCCAAAGGTTGCTAGAAGAAATTTAAAGACAGAAGTGTCTGCCCACTTACTTTAGTAACGCAAGGAATTTGTAGAGAGCATATGGAGAAAGTGACAGTTGGAATCAACACATAACTCACTAGTTTGGACTCAAATGACAAACCAGCCCATTCTTTAGGTTCTGCAGTTTGCAGGCCTCCAAAGTTAAATTCAGACACCACAGGGACACACTTAGATTGGCAACTATTTACTAACAATGCACTCTTGCACACAGACTAACAAAAAAGACCATTAGCAGCTCAGCAGACAAATGTGCACTTGCTCTGTTTTTAGCTGAAGTAGAATTGATTTTCTAGCTTTTCAGCCAAGTCTCGTCTAAGTAACCTCATTTTCTGAATGTTAACTGAGTTTTTGGGGTTTTTTGACTGCATCTGTCTCTAGAAGTGATAACACTTAAAATTTATGATTATCACCAAAGTAATAGGGTGCTGGGAAGCAGAAAGGGCATTCCTTACGTCTATCCCTATGGAGACAAAGGCCATCCTCAACCTGGTGGAATGCCGTAAGTGAAAGGGGAGGAATGAAAAAAGGGTGGCACCTGCAGGGAGGGGAGCATAGGACAGGTGACAGCAAACTGGCCAACAGAGTATTCCATCCCAGATACATCATACTCAGTATAAAACTGAGGGATCATGAAGATCAAGCTCTCTTCAAGGATGGTTGATGCCTACTACAGACCTTGTCTGTCTTTTTGCCCCTGATCCCAGATCCATGTGTTTCTGAATCCAGTGCCCAAGTCCAGCTCCCTCCTGCCACTGAGTCCATCCCGGGACATTTTCCCTGTGCCTGTACTGCAGCATCTGTGGTGACATAGTCATCGAAGAGGGTTTGATTTCATACACTTGTATGCATTTTGTTATTTTCTTATTAATAGCATTTCCCCTATTATTGTTTCATCAAAGCCATTTTAGTTTCCAACCCACAAGTCTCTTTCTCTCATTTCCCCTGTCCCTGGCGGTGCTGGGGGGAGGGATCGGGACCACAACTGCTCACATTTAACTGCCCGTCAAGCTGGGGATGGGGCTAAACCATGACAATGCTGATGCATTTTCCTTCAAGTGACTGACAAAAGCTACAGCAGAAGGCACAGTTTGGCAAGCTGTCCAAGAAGCTGCTTCAGAGAATTATTTCAAAGGCATGCAGTGACGCTGGACTTAAGCAGGACCATTCACTCTGAGCTGGGATCACTAAATCACAACAATGAATTGACTTGTGAAGCTATTTTTAAAATCCCCCGGTTTCATAGTGTAGCTGTAAGGTGAATCACAATTATTCATTGAAGAGGCAATAATCATTATTTCCCCTTTGCAATCTGTCATTTTTTTAGGAAAGGCTTTCTAGCAGTTCCTTTCAAAAGCAGATAGAACAAATAATTTTTCAGCTGAACTCAAAAGTGAGACTTCTTGTATAACCATAAAAAAAGGCTTCTACTAACCTGGGGGCAGTTTCATTCACAGGCTGCGGTTTGGCCCAGGACAGGTGAGGACAAGCAGGAAGCGAGCGGGGTTTAGGGTCTCCCAAGTGAGCCTCAAGCACCTTTGAGTATCGATGCAAATGGTTACCTGCAACTCACAGCAGAGAGAGACTGGGTTACCATAAGGCTGGGAGGATGAGAGTTACTGGCATTCGCCACCAGCTAAATGAACTTGCTGTAAAACCAAGGGCTCTTTACACTCGTGACGACTCATAGCTGCATTTCAGTTGGAACTAATCAACAGGTACGCGTTACAAAACAGTAACACTGTGCACCTACAATGGTGGTAATTCAAGTTTTGCTGGCATCACGTGAGACAAGACTGAATGCTTTATACACTCTCTGCTGCCAGTAACTAGAATGCTCCCTAACAAAACCAGGCATCTGAAAATTCCTATTCTCAAAACAGAGTATTTTCTTTAGTCAAATCACAACTATATCACGATATATCCATACTGTTAGTGCTCTCTTCTACTAAGAGAGCAGAATACTGAAGAACTCACACCAACCTAACCTTACGGGCGTATAACTCAAAGGGTCTGCCTGAGTCTTCCTGAATTTCATCCTGACTCCCTCAACTGCAGTCTCTGCTTGGCAAGTAAGGCGCTCACCTTCCATCCGCTCGGGGAGAGAGTAGCCTGTTCCTGATGGTGGTCGCTGTCTGTTTTCAGAGTGGCTGAGACTTGGTGGCGTCACCCCGTAAGAAGTGTACTGCAGGAGGGAATCCAGGAGCCAAAAGCAATCTGTGGATTTCACAGTCCCAAGCCCCAAAACAAGACACGCGTTATGCCACATTTAAAATGGCTTATCTTCCAGTTAAGAAGGCTGTAACAACATTTAGAAGTATCAACGGTTTTTCTGGCTCTGTGTTTTCCTCATTCTGAAGTTCTAGGCCAATATTCAGAAAGATGCAACTTTCAACACATATCTCCCACCCCCCAATACACAAATACAAAAATAATCTGTTCAGTCTTAAACTATCTTGTGTACCAAATCAGGCTGTTTTGGGGAGCAGGACATGAAACAACAGGTCTCAAATACTGGGATTCCAGGTTGTGCAAAGCCATCCAAGTGCCTGCAAAAATTACGAGGTTTTTTGGTGTGGAAACACTGGAAACTCAGGGCTTCTGATATCACCTTTGAGAGGGAAACAGAGAACCAACTGTTTTTTTGAAAGGACAAATTTAATACCTTGCAAAGAAAAGTAAGCAGAAACCAGTGTTTTCAGTGGAGATTTATGACTCGTTTGCTTTTCCAAGCTTGTAAATAAACAAGAAAAGGGGAAAGGTTCTGGCTAGATCCCAGCTAAAGCAAGAGCAGTACCTACAGCAGCTGTGGTACAGATGTGGTTGGCAATCAATGACAAAATATACTTCATTGTGGTTTTCCTTTGCACTTCAACAGCATATGAACTCTCGTTTGATTCTCTCCTGGATTACTGCTACCTTAATCCAGAGCTACCCCTATTGACCAAGCAATCCAGCTAGTTAACATCACAATTCTCTAAAACTGCTATTTGCAGGAGTAGGACAATGGTTTATCAGCTATTTCCACCACAGAGAAAACTATTTTTCTCGGAACTTATCCCCCCAGGAACTGCTGGCTGGGAACGGGAATTAATCTTCATAATCCTGGTGTCCCTTAAACCCTCACCTTTGATTTTTAAAGAGGTCAATCAGATTTTAAGGATTTATATTCACAAATGTTAGGAATTTACCTCAGCTAAAACCACCAGTGTCTCTGCAGGAGACATAACTCCTGGTTCACAACTTAAAAGCTAATTTTAAAGGATTTCTTTAGAGCCTTTTAGAGCACTTTTTTCTGGCTTCACAGGCCACACTGAATTTAACGGCATTAGGGGGTCACAAAGTGTTGTTTTCTATGACTTAATTTAAACCTATAGATCTTCTCTTATGCTTCGTGCTTTCACTAACCTACAGCAAGCACATGAGGCACGAAGATGTTGGTGTTACAGTAACTCATTTGAAGCCACCCAGCGACAGGTAAGTAGAAACCAGAGAACTTTCAAAGAATAAGAAAACATGAGAGAAAGAAATGAGCTACAGATGGAGAGCTCCCTTAGGCAGTAAGTTCCTTTAAATTTAAATAAAATCAGAAAGGGATGGATTACATAACCCAATATTTTAAAAGGTTGGTGAAAAGAGCTTAAAAAATTAACTGTACTTTTCAACACAAAAGGAAAAGTCGGGTTGTACATCACATTCAGCGGGAATGCAGAAGAACTGACGTATTGGATTACCTTGGGCCTCTCAAACTACAGATCTACCAGCACGTGCTTTACATGCCACGAGAAACTCAATCTCTTAAAAATTTTACAAGCCAGATCAGACTACATGCTAGAAAAAGGTGTTATATGGACCAACCACACAGAGAGAACGGCTTCTTAGGGAGTCACAGAAACAGCGCACACACACACACAGCTCACACATTTGCTACCTAGAGCTGCAAACAAATGATCTGAAAAGCCAAACAGAAATTCCTACTTTCAGACATAATTATACCAGCTGGTTTGTGCCAAAGTAGAATAAACTGAAAATAGTAATGCACAACTGAGTGTTGACAATTACCATCTATCCTTGCAGGAAACATCGCAAAGGGAATGAGGCAAGCTGATGTGCAAATTCAAAAGATTAAATCCATTATACTACATAAACGTTCTGAAAACGCAGCCAGGGAAAAAATGAAGGGATCCCCTAATGACCCCTTCACAATGTCACATCAAGCTCGTGTAACTGTTAATGCTTTCTGGAAACAAAAACACCTCAAAGGAGCAACCCCTCCCAGCGCCACCACATCCACCCACCACACCAGCCCTGCCAGACAAAAAATCCACCCCAAAACCAGCCCCCAAAGCTTAAGCAATGGAAAAATAGGCAAGGAGGGGGGAGGGATTCTCCCATGTGTCAGAGGCTATTTAACGTGGGGCGCTCTTTTCTTGTAACTGCACCTTATGGCGTTTTCAGTCAAGCTCTGCAAAACTGAAATTAATCTCCAGTTAGGAATATTTAGAAGGTTGCCTGGAAAACAGCTCCTGCTGCTGGGAGCTGTAAAACTGCCACTGCACAGTTGTCAGCTTAAGACAATAACTTTTCCTGCATGTCAAAGCTTACACACCTTTCTGTCGATGGCTGTCATCCAAGCAATTAGAGTCACCATACAAAACAATTCTGCCACCACCTTCAGAAGGAACCTGGTAAAGTCCCAAAATAGGGACATTTTCAATTACAGCAGTCTCCTGTTTTAAAACTTCAAGACCTAAGGCAAAGCACAAATACATTTCACAGCCTGTAAAGCATCAACTTACCTATAAGTCAACACAGCCTACATTGTGCACTTACAATCATACAGATGAGCACCTTACTGTCTTATTAAATTTCTCTACTAGGTAATTATGTCTAGTACACATCGTAAGTCAAAAAGACAATGATTTTGTTGATCTCCTCTGGCAGCTGCTGAGTTACATCAGAAGATATGCATGTGCTTCTGCTCACACACTCAAGCCCACTACTGCCACTTACGCAAATTGACCTGCAACATCCTGCTAACAGTTCTGGTCATTCAGTCCTGCACAACACTTCCTGAAGGTTTATAAAAACCAGGAATTTGTTTTTAAATGGCCTGTTACCATTAAAGTTCTAAATTACCAACCACCTCACAAATGAAAATATATTATGATAAAGAGAATGGATATGCACAGAGAATAGATCACTCAAGTCTCAGAGCACAGGCTTCCTGTGAGCCTAAAGTTTTCCCTTACAAGAGACTAGCAGGTGACATTTTGTCTACTAAAATTTTCCATACCTATATCCTTAGACCACTACAGCTACCAAAACACTCACACCATGTTTAGCAATGGTTCGGGGATATATTTCAGAAGCGCTTGCTATTTATGAGAACCATAGAATAGTTTGGGTTGGAAGGGACCTTAAAGATCATCTAGTTCCAATGCCCCTGCCACAGGTAGGGACGTGTCCCACTAGATCAGGCTGCCCAAGGCCACATCCAACCTGGCCTTGAGAAACAAGAACAAGTAATACAACTACAATGCAATATCCTCCCCTCCAAAGCTGCAGGACACACACCCGTGCAGATGTGCTTACGTACAGCAGGCACAATAAGAGACTTCATATATGCACTTGGATATTGCTGTACCATACAAGCATTATAGACAGAGTTATAGTGCAGCTGCCTGTAGACATCCGACTACTCCCCACAAATAAGAACATACCTACCCTGCCAATGTGTTTTTAAAATAACTGGCGCAGTGACTCCAAAATTTCACTTAAAACACAGAAAAAAGACAAGGAAACATACCTTGATCCTTAAAAGTCTGTGCAATTACAATGCCATCTTCAGGAAATTTTGCAATACTGCATCCCGATGCATAATTCACTGAAAGACATCACAAAATTACAGTTTAGACTAAAGATGACACTCCACCCCTTCCCACCACATTTCAGCGAACTATTAACATACTCACAGAAGAAAACATTCCCAGGAACATTGCTCTGAATTTGCATATTTTGGCCAATACGTGTATTCACAGGGAAGGTATTTCAAAGTGCAGCTTTCACAGATTAACCTTTACATACCACTTCCTCCACTTAAGAGACTGACGTTATCTTTTTCAAACTGAAAAGCTTAACCAAATTCTATGAGAAATGTACTTCACACTAACATTCTAGGCTAGACCTAGAAAGTCTTAAGCAGTAAGTCACAGACCTGTGCCCTAACCACAAAGTTTGAACTTGAACCCAATCAATCATATGCATTTTGGAGTTAACAATTCAAAAGATAACAAGAACAGGAATTTACAAAACATCTCAGGATGTTGAGTTGCATGTCTAATTTGGTGTATTCCAAGAAAAAAGGCCCCAGTGATTTTTTTCCCCCAAAATGTCAAAGTTCCAACTAATTGCAAAATTAAGACCAACGGCTTCATCTTAGCAGCTGGCATTTATAGCCCAGAGAAACACAGACACCCCACAACAATACCCTTCAAAGCATTGCATCTGGAATGCAAACCTAAACTGAGGACGTTCATTATCTGAGCTGAAAAAGGAAGCAGTCATTTAAGCATGCCTGAAACTCTTTTCACTGAATGTGAGTGGTTCCCTTGACTCTCACTCAATCTTACTCTTTAAGAAGACTCTTTTCCAAATAAGACACCGTAGCCTGCACAGAAAATGGACTCCAGTACTCACTTTCATGATTTGCCATGGTAAAATCCCCTTCGTAGAGCCCATCGCTAAAGGCCATATTCCAGACAGAAAGCAGATCGTTGAGAGCTGGTATATTAGCACCTCCAGTATCAGGCATCCACCACTGTCTATAAAAATTACAGTGTATCACAGTTTATTAGTATACTGAATACACTCCTGGAGGTTGCATAAAAAAAGTCTTCCCCCATGCAGGCTTTTTCCAAAGTCACTTACATAGGGAACTACACCTCAAAGCCTTTTTTAACACCAGGGGCACAGGTGAGCCACTTTCACTGACATCAGTGATTTCAAGTAAAAGTTAAGTGATGCTAACAAAGTTCTCAATGCATTCCAGCTCCACAGAAAACTTCGATTTGCTAGAAACGAATTCAGACTTACGCTCACTGTTTTGCTAAGATGAGGCAAAAATGACAGTCGTGTCATTTGCTTCTCCTTTTTCTAATGAAGCAAATTGTTACTTGCTTACAAACTGCAGGACAGACCTTTCTAGCTCAAGAGTAACACAAAGAGGCTGACAACTACAGTAATTATGAGGGTCTTTGTCACCAGTGGTGACATCAACATATTTTCCCTTTATAGGATACATTGGACTGATTTCAATAATGGGTACATGATGTTTGCAACTCATATTTTCTTTCTATTCTGCTCCCCAAAAGTGAAAATATATCCATTTTTCCTTGTCAGTCTCCCATTTCTTACTCGCTTTCATTGTAGATGTTTTTCTGGGCTTTAAAAGATTACATTGCCAAGGGGGACTTTGCAACCATGGTAAAATAGGCAGTTATTCTCCTGCAGCTTAATGTCAATTTTGCTCTTCATATAGTCTCTTCTTACAGGGCGCACCCAAGCGCTGAAGTACAGCTCAGCACATTTGGGATTTTTAGGGTAAAAAGTGCATAAAATGTCAATTCTATGGCATTTTACTCCCCAAAGAACTGACACAAAACAGTACCTTGTGTTTTCATCATAAAACTTGACTTTCCTCATCACAGATGTGTTGTACCAGTCACTAAATACTATAAGTGAAAGTCCATTATCAACATCCCTCCTCAGCTTGGTGATCTCTTCAGGAAAATACTCTTCCTCACTGTCCACCATCAGCAAAGTCCCTGCGTGTAAATGCAAAGACATGAGTTCACCTTGGAGCAGAAAAGAGCCTGGACAGCTTGCTTTGCCTTCTGTCTGGCAAATCTATCAAATCCCCTTGCAGATGAACACAGTAGAAATAAGTCATGTACTGCTTTGCTATTACATATGGCCGGATGGAATACTTTCCCCACACTTTTATCTATCTACAAAGATTAGTGTTTTCAAATGCCACTGCTGAGGAAAAAGAAAACCAGAATGGACACTTTCATTTTATTCACATCATGCTTCATTTTGACTGTGCCAAAACCTTTTGGCAAATACACTTCAGCCTTTGTGGGACAGACTACAGAGCAGCTTTTAACCCACTCAGAGGTGGGCTTTCTCTCTCATTTTTTCTCATGACAACGATAGAAAACTGCACTAATTCTGCTAAACTCCCAAGCAAGCTTCTGCAGCGACACTTTACACAAACAAAATATCAGCATATAAATACACCCACTGTTACAATATTTTTCTGCTACCATGAGAATTTTTCTTCACACTCCCACATCTTTGGTCTTCCAAAACCAGGCCATTTTAGGAAGTAATTAACAGTATGGAGAATAAGCCAATCAACTCATGCTTACCATACTGACTTGCATCAAAACACGTAAATGGAGAACCAAGAACCTCAACAAAGTACCCCATGCTCCTTAAGTGCTGGTACATGTCCCTGAAGTTTGTGTGGATATGATCACCATTCCTTAGGAAAAGAGAAAAGCATTGAAGACATTTAAATCTGGTGTGCAAACACTGGACTGAAATCCTTAAAGTCTAGACTACTTCCTAGTTTCTTTTCTAAAAGGTCCATTTTATTTTCAAATGATAAGCTCTAGTTTTCCAAGCATCACCTCCTCTTTGAAAAATTCTTCACAAACGACACTAGTTGCAAGCCCTACAGAGAACAGTTATACAGTCAAAACCAGAGATAGTGCATGTCCCTTACGAAGCACAATTCTACGTGTTTGCATCCCACCACAGAGAAATGCTGCTGCATCAAAACCAGATGCTCTTCACAGGACTTCCTCCTCACAAAAGAACCAGTAACAGCAGTTCTAACCGCTAGGTGGAACTCCTGTAAATAACTGCTGACACTCATCAGAGAGGTCTGTCCATTTGCCATAACTACACGCTCAAAGTAGCTTTCCAAAAACTTATGTCTGGCTCACTGACCCAAATAATCCTCACTTATATATTGCTGCACAATTCTTCCTGTGGTTGTTTTCCCTCTCCATCTATGAAAGATAACACGACAGCTGAGCCTTGCCCTGCTTTGAACAGACTCTTTCAAGAGACAAGGGGTTTCTTCCTTAGGAGTCAGCCTTTCAAATTTCTTGTGTTTTTTTTTTTGATAAGCAAATGCTGAAGCAGCTAATAACGTGCCTCCCTTAAATTCCTGGGAAAAATAAGGGCAGAAACCAAAACCACTACACTTTGAAAGCCCGACAAAAATCTCAGCATCTTAAACATGCGTTTTAAAAGCTTTTCATTTCACAAGAATAAAAACATAGAGCACAAAAAAAATGCTGCACCAAAAGCATAGAGTCCAAGCGCTTTTCATGGATTTCTTAGAAATCATACCAAACTGAAAAAGGCCAGAGCACCCCAGCATTCAGTAAAGTTATCCCATATCATTAACACACATTCAAGAAATACTGATTTAATAGAACCTGAAATAAATACCAATCCAACGGATCATTCTTCATCCTCAAATTATCCCTGGGGAAGTATCCTGGTGGATAACGGAGATTATGATATTGATCCCAAAGGACTCGCTTACTGCGAGGTGGAGTAGGAATAATCTTCACTTTTATTGGAAGCTTCACTGTTGAAGTCTGCTCTGCACCATTCTTAGACTGAAGGACAGAATAAACTCCAGTGAAATCCTTTTTCCCCACAAGAACATTCACCAGTTAGTGTAGATTGTACAAGATCAAAAAACTTGAGGTATCAAATCTACTTTTAGGCACCAGTATCAGCTCTGGACTTATGCCTTAAATCACCGTTGTATTTTTCCTGCACTCAGCAGTTCAAATTTATGCTCAGAATATAAAATACTTAAAATATGTTACAGCTGTGATTTGATTCAATTGTTCAAAATATTAGAAACTTCTCAGGAGCAATTAAGCATGGTTCTAGAAGAAATATATTTAAGCAATCTCTTTTTCAAAACACAGTATGTAGAATTCACAATAAACAAGTTAAATTGTGAAGTCAGTCTCAAAGAGAGGTTTTCTGACTCTAAAGCGTATCTAATTCACAGGTTAATCCTGCTCTCAACTATTAAGACCACTATTTGTACTTTTCAATTTCCTGACTCCAATCTTAACATATGCTTCAAATAACGGGACCAGAACAATCCCTTAAAAAGAAGGTATTTGTCTACCAGGAAGCAGTTTTAATAATTAACAACACGGAAAATACAAAATGCACAGAACTTACTTCGTTTTCTGCAGGGGATGACACTGTGATCATAACATGACCTTGAGCAATGCCTTCCCAAGATGCTGCTTTCTTCGCTACAGAGATGGAAATTGCCAAGTATCCAGACCAAGGCCATAGTACAGGAGAATAGGAGAAAGCCACTTCGATATTATCCCCATTTTGAGGGAGATACGGTTGCCAGTCTGGCTGTGAAATGAAGAATACAGAACAATCATAAAAGAGTACTTGCAGTCAATAACTTTTGCACACAGCCCTTTTCCTCTGAATACAAAAATAACTCTTAGCTTTTCTGAATACTATGCCAGATGTAAAGAGGCCCACAAGGCCCAAAAGGTTTGTGGTGTGTCAGTGAATCAAACTAATCATGACAGCCTTAATGATCCAGACTACAGGCTTTTCAGACATAAAACTCTCCAAGAAGCTACCTGCTTGTTGCCTAAGTGCACCTGTTTTAAAGTCTTGGAGACCTGTGCAAAAATTTATTGGGAAGAACGTAAGATTTCCTTTTGGTAACAGAGAGCGCTACCACTGCAACAGATGCAGGCAAATTATATGAGCTGTATTATCATAAGCTAATGATGTTGGACAAGAACTTCAGTGCACTTTGATGTAAGCTTAAATCTGAAACAGACCTCAGGATTCATACCAAAATGCTGAAATTAAGCTCATTTGCATTGGCTAGAGCTTGGGAGAAGTGCCTTATTTAACTTGTATCAATTCCCAAATCTGTTCTGCCTTTAAACTTACTTAAAGCTTAACAAAAAAAAAAAAAAACCGAAAAACCTCCCTAGTCAACCAACATGCTCAACATCAGTGGCATAAAAGAATAAGTTTTGCAGTAGATGCTGGTAAGTCAATACATTCAGGTCATCTTGACCCACAGAAGGAACGTGATTTACAGTGTCAGGACTCTTTACTGAGACTGCTTATGCACCAAACAAAGAAAATAACAAGATGGGGGAAGTCTATCCAGAAGATTTTAAATGCTATCAGAGAACACAAAGAAATTTCTAAGTACCTGTCAATCCAAACTGGTTTTACAAAGACAAAATGCTACACACCCCTGAAAAAAATGCATTGCTTGAAAACTTGTACGCAGCTCATGTTGACGTATTTCACTAATCTGCACACGTCCTTTAAAATCAAACTTTTTTCACCTCTTGCTCTCAGCAGTAAGAAATCTGATTTGTTCCATGAAACTCATAGCTAAAATAGTCTTTTCTGGAAAGCTTTTAGAACATTAATAGTCAGGATGTGGAATGGTGTTAAGTCTTACCTTGTCTACAATTCTCCCAGTGACTCCCATACCATTAAGGATAGTAACGTTAACAATGGTTGGCATCCCTCCATAATATATGGGCTGAGAACAATAGGGCCACATGTAGGGACATTCCGTCAAGTCAATATAGCTTGGACTCAAACTAAAGCAGGATGGAGGATGTAACATTAAAGATCGGTAAACAGAGGAAGAACATGCCACTATACATAACTATGAAAAAATTACAGATAAAGCATGCCGGTTATTGTTACTCTACCAAGCTCTCACCTCGCTTCCCAGACCTGCACCCAAATCTCCTTCTCATCTTTCTTTTTTTAAAGTTTTGAGAAAAGGTTTAAAAACACAAAAGAAGAAACTTCTCAGCACAGTGAGAATGTTCTTGTTCCCAAAAATTAAATTCTAAGTACTTTTCCACTGTGTTCTAGGTTTAATTATTCATAACATCTAAGGCTAGAAGAGAAAGTAAATTTAGCTCTCTTAGACACTTCTTCCCCTACACCTCTGTGGTTTTGGTAGAAAATACTTTGACTTTTGATCCATTCTCTTGTCAGAATTCGTGCTTCAGGATTACACAAGATCTGTGTAAGTTCTCTTCATTGCATAAGCACAGATTGCTCAACTGACCTACACACGTATCACTTGCTCTCTTAAAAGAAATACAGCAGATTATAGTGTCTTGTTGATTAATTAAGAATTAAAATTAACCTAACCTGGCCTGTGGTTTATAGCTGTTGAGGATCTGATAAGCTCTCAGAAGATCCAACTTGCCGTGACCTTGTTCAAACATATTGACTCCAGGAAGTCTACGTGCTGATGCAATAAGTGCCTGCTTCATACTCGCTGGATTCACCATTTCACGCTTCTGAACTGTGCTGAAAAAGGAAACAATAGATCACAACAGGAGGCCTTTATTCAGGCTCTAGCTGGTCTTGTTTACCATTCTGCCTCAACAGTTATTTGATTTAAAGAAAATGCAATCAGAAATCAGTTTGCTGTGAGTAACATCTTCTATTCATATTTGCCTATTGTTATTTGATTTCTCACTGGAACAGAAAAGTAACAAGTTTCTGACACATTTCTCCTAAAAACTACTGCGACAGGATTCTTTCTCCTTGCAATGTGCTTCATAGCCAGGATTCATTACAATCAGGGCAGTATCACTATCTGCTAAATGAAATACTCTGAAAATCAAAGTCTCCGTAACTGGAAACTTGGTTATATCTTTTGCAACGTGACTCTCGTGGAGGGAAAGAATAGCTTTGTTGTTCAAAGAAAAACACCTCATTGAGGAAATATGATGACGACTTAGAATTTTTGGCACGTTTCTCAAATAAAGGTTTGCCTCATCCTTACATACTACCAATGATAAACACAAAGTACAGACTTGAAATTTCAACTTCCCTTTCAAGTTCTTCATTGCACAACAGATGACTTATGCAATCGGATAACAACCATAAAACCCTAAATCCTACAAAATTTGAAAGTACTTACATAATTACCTGCTACAGGTGCCTACTTAGAGCAGCTGCTCTTCTACAACTCAACTGACAGGAGCTCAGCAATTCAAAATGATTAAAAAAAATGTGACAAAACAACTTCATAGTACTGTTCTCCCTAGCTATATTTCAGAAACACCTAACTATTATTCAAGACAGTTCTCAAGTTTTTCCCAGGAAGCTTAGAGTTGGTTAGACATAGTAATGTCTCAGGCAGAAGGACCGTAATTTTATCCTCCCAGTTCGTTTTCCTACATCTAAACACAACTTAGTTTTATTTGGTGGGTTCCTTTATCAGGTCTTTTATGACCCTTGTGCATCAGTATCTTTTTAGAGATTCTTATTTAAGACTTACCTCACTAACAAAGTAACAGCACCTGCCACCACAGGAGATGCTACACTTGTCCCAGAGAGAGAGCGGCATCCACCCTTCATACCAGAACCTCTCACTCCAGAGCCGTAAGTAACAATATCAGGCTTCACTCTGCCATAACCTCCAGGCAGCTCCTGTGAAAGAAAACAGAGGGATTATTGCCCTACTACATAATCAACAACTGTTGCTTCATTTGTGCATTTAAACTAACTGCAGGTCATTCAGAAGTAAAAATTACCAACTAAATGAGCATCACAGAATACAAAGTAACACTTAAAGAAGGACTCAAGCTGTTGATGACAAGTTCTCAATGCTTCAACATCAACGTTACTGTTGACTGCTCTAGTATCTATGCTAAGCGTGGAAATGATAACCACACTGCAGCCTGGCTGAGGAATGAGATGCACCACAAAAAGAAACATGTAACAGTCTCCCTCACCAAGACCACAGTGCAATCGCATCCGAAATCAAGCGGGCAATACCCACCACTTCAGTTCAACAGACAAGTAAGTGCAGTGTTACACATGGCACCTGGAAATCCTAGGATTTTTAAACCAAAGGAAGGATAAGAACAGGCCTTTATTTTCACAGATGTAACAACAGAGGTAAGTCCTCACCGTAAATCAAAAGGTACTGGACGTTTTAAAACTACATCCAGGATGTTAATAGTGGTCAAGATTAATGATGAGATCCCCTGCAAAGAACATCAAACTTATTGCTTAAACACTTATAATCTCTAACTATTCTGATCTTGGATGGAATCTTTTTATCACTGCTTCCTCCAGCACATACCATCTGCATGGGACTACCCCTTCAAAAAAAGCTCCCTTTCCAAGGCCCTTATTTTTAGCTGCAGATCTGGCAGCAGTCAAAGAATCTTACCCAAGTGGTCATTCCCCTAGATGAAAAACGAGCTATATTATCTTCAAAGTCAATACCACCTACTCCAATTACATCCATCTGGTCAGCAGGGTTATTGAGAGTCCTAGAACAAGTCAGGAGATAGGAAGACCAGAAAAAAGACACACTCATAAGTTTATCTTGATAATGGACATGCTGCTGTGAGGTTTTTGTCAGACACACTTTTTTAACTTCCACAGAAAATAAATTTTGGTCCTAACCAGTACAGCTATATTTACCAGTGAGAGCAACTTTTCAGGCAGTTAGCAACTCAGTAACTAACTCAGTAACTACCAAACCACATAAACAAAACATCTATTTTTAAGCATTTATTTTAGGAATATATTGTAAATCATTCTGGCTTGATCCCTTCTATGTTGCTTAAGCCCAAAGTATCCAAAGATGTCTGCTAACGGCAAAACAGAAATGTCAGCTGGAAGTACTGCTATTCTTCTTTTACTGACTTTCCACTGTTTCAATGAAAAATATTTAGTTAAGTGCTTCTCAAATTGCTGTACTACCACAGCAAACGATAAAGACAGTGGAAAGAGGGAATTTAACCAAGCCACTTTCTATAAACAGGCTACAGCAAAAAGCAGGAGGGAAAACTTCCTGACCCAGCACAACTACTTCCAAGAACATATAATAACAACATATTTACTTTTCTTTGAAGTGGTCATTGAAGCTTACCCATACAAAGGGCCGTCATTACCAATAGCAGAGACCATGATGACATTGTTGGCTGTCAGTTCCCATACCTACAAAAAATAATGCTTACAATAAGGCTCTGCCACAAAAAACCAGACTTTTCTAGCAAATGTACACTCCATGGGGCCTGACATAAGCTAATGATTAGTCCAACCCTTTTTCTTACTGAGACTTACAAAATACATCTCACTGGTATACTCGGTATTAAGCACCACACTTTCTTAACAGTATATGACCAATAACCCAGCCTTGACAGCAACACTACTGAGGATACACATTAAGATCACACCAAAGGAAAAACTCCTGCCCGTAACAAAGCACTCAGATGCCAAAGTTATTCTGAAAACCCTCTGGTAAGGCTCTGGAAAGAGTAGTGAAGTCACTGTCAAACTAAATTTCAGTGCAGGTTATCATAAGAAGAGAAGGACTTTCTATGCCTCAAACCCCTTAACTACCCTTTACAAAGAAAGATTTTCTCTTTTTTTAAAACTTAAATTAATTCACTTAGCACTTTTGAAGGACAGATCAACAAGCCAGGGAACCATGATGCTTACAGAAACAAAAACCTAATTCTGTCTTATCCTGAAACAAATCTCTTATCACACAACTGAATCAACTACCTGTACTTTTTGCCTATTTGTTCTTAAACAATTTGCTGCTAAATTCACACTACACATATTTTTACTATGAAATAAATTAACTACCCATAGATTAAAAAAAAGAAGAAAAAGAGTGGGTTTTAGCTAAGCTTTTTCTGTGAATACAGCATTTTGTAAAGTGGCATGCTTCCACAGTTCTGTGAATATTTGGTTGTGTTCAGTTTTTTTAAATCCATTCCTTACATACATTCCTAAGAGCCTGCACACTGTATAAAATTTCTCCCACGCAAACGAAACTCCACAGAAACTGTCAGCAGCTGTAGAAAAGCAGTAGCTCGGCAGGTCTAGCATTCCTGTGGAATATAAACACCATGACCACTTTATTTCCTTGTACTAACCTTGTCAACAAACGGATGATCCATGAAGTCTGGCCCACCAATACTTAGATTCAATACATCTATCTTCTTTAAAATCGCATAATTAAAGGCATCCAGAAACCAAGATGTATATGAGACCTATATAAGAAAGAGAGGCGAAAAAAGCTATCACTGGAAAATCCAATGATTCCATGACAACAGAGACTACAGAGAAAGAGGAGAAACAACACCAAAAGAAAGCACAAAAGTGACAATAACCTCCTAGTATTTCTAGTACTCAATACATTTGACTGACTGCTCCAACACTACACAGATCAGACTTCCACACATTATTTCTGAAGAATATACCAGACCTGGACACTGTAAGGTATCTTGGTAGTAGTTGCTTAGAAAGATGTTTCTTTCTCACTTATCAAAGAAAATACGCCAACCTTTACAAGTACTTGCAGTATTCCTAAAGGGAAGGATTAATAGAGCAGTAATCTGGAAAGGCAGAAATTGAAACACACATAAAACAGCTACCTGGTTATTGGTGAACACTCTAAAGATGTGCAGTTCTGCATTTGGAGCAAATCCCTGGCATTCTCTCATGCTGGCTATCACACCCGCTACAAATGTCCCATGGCCTAAACCTATCACAGAGAGAAGGAAACGAAATGAGATATTAGAAGACAAACCATTTCACTGTCAAGGATTTGTACTGTTAAGCACTGCCTATACCAAAAATCACGCCATCTAACAGACTTTACAACAACCCGCAAACACCAGGCTCAGTCCTTGTCTTCTCGAATCGTGTTTTGCTAGTGGGTTCAGTGGGGGCAGAATTTTCAGCTGTCTAGCCAGCCAAGGAAACTCTGAGTGATACACTCTCCAGTCTATCCACTCTTGATTGCTACCAACGAAATCAAGAGCCACACAAAGCAATCATGACAGAAAAAGATTATTCAGGAAAACACAAGTCACAAAGCCAACATATTTTTTACATACGTTTCTTAATTTTATCCTGTCTCTGCAATAACTGTATTTAGTTAAGGATGAAAAATGAGGCAAGAAAACACCTTTTTTCCCTCTCCTCGAGAAATAATTTAGCTCTTGCTTTATGAGACTTCCTGCATTATACTGCTGTACTCCAAATCTGCCTGTCCAGCCATCGGCACAGAACTAACAGAAAGTACTAAAAAAAGTAGGTGCTGCAATGCAAAGAAATACTACACAAGACTGATCAAGGTATGAATATACCTTGAACTCTAAAGGGATTAAATTGCTAACGACTCACTGACCCAGACTGATGACATTAATAGTCTGTGAAAGTATACAATCAGGACAAGCTAGGGTTGACATATGAAAAAGGACCACAAACATAATGCAGAAAATAAAATGTTGTTTGGAATGTTGATGGGCATCAGCCAGCATAGTGTTCGTTGCTGGAAACTATACAAACTACAGAAAGCTTATAGGAAGCTGCCAAGACTAGTTTAGGACTGCACAGTAAAGAAGGAAAATGCCCTCTCGTAAGTATGGAAATACATATGCACTGTGAAACAGCAGAATACATAAAAAGGAATAGGAAAGAAACAGTTTTGTGGGTTTTGCTCTCACCTCCACCTACTCTGTACTTATGTCTGCATAATGCCTTCTTGCCCTGACACTTTCCAAACACTATGATGAAGCACCATGTGTGATTCGAAGGAGACTTGCGCAACGCCCCCCTGGAATCTTCATACTCTTTGTAGAATTTGGTAGGAACATGAAGTGCCTGGGACACTGCCAAATTAAGCTTAAAATCGCAAGATATACAGTTTCAACTGTAGATCATTCAGATGCTAGTGCCACTGCAGCAACAGCAGTTTTACAATGGAAAAAAAGAACACACCTCTGTCAGGAACAGTTGGACAACTGTGCACTCACCGTCATCCAAGGTTCTCTCGTTAGTCCAGTTTGTTCTCTCCTTTACATTTTTGAAATGTGGATGTTTCTCACTCAGACCAGTGTCAAATACCGCTACTCTTACACCAGCACCTGTAACAGAAAAGCATCACTTTTCCAGGTTCAGCTTCATAGCATATCTATTCTATCAAGTCTAAGACAACTTTTATGCTTAGCGTAGCACACAATTTACAAGCTCAGTAAGTTATAGAGAAAACTCCTATTCCAACTCAGAAATCGAACCACGTATCATAAATATGACTAATTCCTTTTAAGTACAGTAAACAGAGACTCAGAAGAGCACTCTCTAAGTACACAATGCTACTCAAAAGTATTTCTCAATCTTTCCAGACCTGGCACCCAATGAGAGACTAACACATAAGAGCCAATTAGCTTTTCCTTACACTTTTCACTTGTTTTTCTTAAAGACTGTAATTGTTCTAAGCCAACGGGCAAAAGCATACCTGTGTAACCCATCTGCCAGAGGACATCCGCCTGCAAGGTCTGAGCAACTTGGCGTGGGATAGCTCTCAGCAAACGCCTGCTTGAGTGTCGACCTGTTGCATGCCAGAAGCCAGAACCTAGGGAAAGGCTTGCTCTTCTCAAGGGACGAGATGACTGCCATTTTTGAGTCCACCTGGTTTCATTGCAGTGCAACATTGGGTCGGCTACGTAGAATTAGGATGAAGAAAATTAAAAACAGTACCAGGACACCCACAGATTAGATTTTTAAACAAATATACAAAAGCACCTGTTAAGATTTTAGGCAGAAAAATAGATTTCTGTAAATTAAAGAAAAACTGTAGGACACTTCACATTTGAGCAGTAAGCGGATGGTTTGAAATAAGGCTTAGACTTTTCCACAGCAGATCTCATGTCACCAAGCAAAATGTTACTTACACTCTGAATACTTAAGCGATCGGAAGACCTTCCGCTGAGGTGTTACGCGTTTGATGTTTGGATGACCTTCTAGCGTCAGTACTCCATCTTTCTGTTTCTCATTGATCTGAATAACTTCAAAATCACTAGGATAGTCGCTGGCTGGGTTGTTGCGAGGTACGATCCTCCAGTTCTCAATATCACTACTTTTTAGTGCACTAGAAATAAATTTACTTCTAGCTTTAGCTGTGAAGTATCCATTAAAAGCCACAATGTACTCTGGAACAAGAGCACAACTTATCAGAACTGATGTTTAAGCAGCGCACTCATGCATTCACATTACAAAGGTCCAAATACTTCTTTTTTGTCTTTATCTAGAACGAATAATCACAATTTGAGGCATTTTTTTGGCTTTTAGAAATCTGCAATTTATTTCTGAACTACATAATGGGGGGGGTAGGTTTGCACCATTTACTTGCAAAATCTGGTAAAAACCTTTGAAAAGAAGGTAGCACCATAAAAATAATGGAAAGGTGAAACAATAGGGAGGGCGAGCAAGGGAGAGAGAGCAGACTTTGTTACGTTCAGCAGCACAAACAACTGCTTGGTGGGCCAATTCAGTATGTTTCTTAACACGTACACTTCACAGACATCTAACCTCTATATGGTATTGCATTTTAGTGCAAACCACTAACACCAGCTATGACACACAGAGAAGGAAGCAGGACCAAACAGTGCAGTCCCTGACCTGCAATAGTGATTTGTGAGCAGACATCAGCCCCAGCGCACACCCCACATTCACCCCAGTCAGTCTGTTGCTAACTACACACAGAAATGTCTTTACTCACATGCTGCCTGCAAGCGAGACACACACAGAGCTTTACTGGGGGAATATTCTGGGTACTCGAGACAATAAGTGGACGTAGAGCCAAGGCATCCTACTGCTATCCTTTGCCACCTCCACAGTCATATCTGCCTCGCTCTCGTCTTTCATCTGTTCCCTTCACGATTACCTTTGCATTCTACGCATGTATTATCGCTTCCAAACTTTTTCTTGAGCCAACTGAGAGTTTTCTTGCCTTTCTCATCCCTTCAAGGCCTACTTGTGTTTACGTTTCATAAAAGAGCCTTGACCACACCACCAGTCAGGTCAAAGCAAACACCTACTAAACACACTGAAATGACCAAATTTTCCCACCTAAGCATTCATACTCCATTTTCACTTTTAACACGTTCTTTATATACCCCTCTCTTCCTTCACTTTGAATCTTTGAATCTTGTCTCCAATTAAACGAAGAACCTTTGAAAAAATCTGTTTCTCTTTCTGCATACAGAGGATTTAGCAGCCAATATGCTTCTACGGAAACTCTCTGAACATTACAATTGCACAAACCACAAATCACTAACATACACTTGAACTTCAGAGGGATATTTTCTTTTCACTGCTTAACTCTTTTATTACCATGCTCCACGACTGTCGAAGTGAATTCCACTTTCAAAATAAGATGAGAACATCCAGGACATACGTGAGCCTCATGAGAGGAATTCCCTAGTCTGGTACTGAAGTGTTTTTTGCCACAGAGTAAAATAACAACCAGAACAAACCAGACGTTGGCAAACTTCATGGTCATAGAAGAAAATGGTTTCATTCAAAAAATTCCATATATTCAAATCACGATTTTCTCCTTTATAAACTAGTTCATTTTTGTTTCAGTAAACGTTGCTTTCACTGTGCTGATCAACTGGGTATTCTTAAAGCCATGTCCAAAATACGTAGAGATTTCATGGTCTTTTGAGGCAAAGCCTAATAAACAGGCTCATTTCTTTCTACGCTTCTTCTCCATTTTGTATTAAAGGATTCAGTCACTCGGGATGTGGTAGCTCAGTCCTGTACTCCATTTCTGATGGCGCAGTTAAGTCCCTAGAATTACCAAAGCTGACTGCAAGCCAACCTGTAAGGCAGGGCAATATAGAAAATAATTAGGTTCATGTTTGTGCAACCATATAGCCTGAAAATCGCAACAGATAGACACCTCTAGCAGTTAGTATTAGAATAATAAAGAAAGAGCTGTTCATGCTTCATTTAGGAATTTTTCCTAAGTACTCCTCACATCAGAGCACATGTGGAACAGATATTACCCCGATGATGAGAAGCAAACTCTACCACCCTCTGTGCAGGAGGAACAAAGAGAACAAAATGACACGTCGGGGCCATTGCAAGGGAAAAGTAACAAAATAAGAACATGACAAAAAGCGTCCATGGACATTTAAAAAAGTATGGTGGCTTGTTTTTTTGTTTTCAATCAACAATGTGGCAAATACAAATTCCTCTGTGGTACATCATTTTACCCAAGAACAATCAGATCCAAAGTCTATGCCAAGGTCTGGTAAAGACAAAGGGTACTACAGGAAGCACACTTTTCAGTCCCTGTGCTTGAAAGCGAAAATCAGCATGAAAAAAAGGTCTTTCATACATTCTTGATGTGGAACACATGTTACTGCAACATGAGTATCTGAGAATATAACAGCTGAGATAACAGATCTAAAAATGTGAAGTGAAAGGAAATTTGTTTTTTCACTGCCAGGAGAACCTTATTCACTTCATAGTGTGGGGTGCGTCGGAGAAAAATTGCCACAATAATATATTTTTTTAATTCCAAACATTTAACCAGCAACTGATAGGTAAAAGGCCATTAAGAGACAAGTGGGGAGAAACATTTTTGTCCGGTCTGTCACATTATAGAATCACAGAATAGTTTGGGTTGGAAAGTACCTTCAAGATCATCTAATTCTAACCCCCTGTGATGGGCAGGGACACATCCCACTAAATCAGGCTGCCCGAGGAGCATATATGGAGAAGCAGAACAGAATTACACATTGCTGCAGTGACCAGGACTGAGAAGCGGGAGCTTTATTAAAGGTTCACACTGTTAGAAAAGCGATGGCCCGACCTCACAGTGCAACATTGGAATGAATTGAGTCTGTGACAGCTGTTACTTCTGTTTTATTCAGCCTTACTTAGCGTTCTCAAGTACTTCTAATAGGGACAGAAGTCCCTTCTGTCTCCGTCTGACTGACAACACTGTAGAATCATAGAATCATAGAATAACCAGGTTGGAAGAGACCCACCGGATCATCGAGTCCAACCATTCCTATCAAATTCCGTGACCGGCTGCAAAAAGGCTGCAGCCACAGAGCCGTTTCTCCATCCCTAAAACAGACGGAGCTGCAGCAAACGAGCTGTTGCCACTGGCTGAGCTCCGGTTCCCTCATCGCCTGGAGCCTCCTGATCCCTGTAGCAATAAAACCAATCAGCCGCACAAACGCGCAAAACAAACCTTGCGGCAGGAAAGAGCCCGTGTGCAAGCACAGCGCTGGAGCGCGATGGAAGCGAAGAAACTCCCCAGCCTCACCCTGTTTAACCCGCTCCCGGCGTTCGTGCAGCGCGGACCCGGCCCGGGGCACCGGCGACCCGGCCGCCTCTGCCCGGCACCGGCCCGCGGCCGCCCCTGCACAGCCTGACAGAATAGAGCAGAATAGGACAGAGCAGAATAGGGCAGCGCAGAAGAGAACAGCACATCACAACCCCGTCCCGGGAACAGCGCCACGGCCGCCTTCCCCCCCGCTCACCCCACAGCCTCCGCCGCCGCCTCGGCCGCCGCCATCTTGGGCGCTGTTTACCGCCGAGCTCTCGCGAGAGCCCAGCGCCTGCGCACGGCGCGGGGGGGGGTCGGGCGGACGTACGTGCGTGTGTACGTGCGTCCGTACGTACGTGCGCGTGTGCCGGAGTGGGAGTGTGTGACACTGTGTGTGAGTCTGTGAGTGACACTGTATGTGTGAGCATGAGTCTGTCTGGGACTGTGACTCTGTGTGTTTGTGTGAGTCTGTCAGTGCCTGTGTGACACTGTGTGTGTGTGAGTGTGTATCTGTGCCTGTGTGACACTGTGTATGTGTGTGCCTGAGTGTCTCTGAGCATGTGACAGTGTGTGACACTGTGTACGTGTGTCTGTGGGAGACTATGTGTGAGTGTGTGTCTCCGTGTGTGTGTGTGACACTGTATGTGTGTCTGTGACCCTGAATCTCTGTGTAATATTGTGTATGTGTGTGTGTCTGCACGTGTGACACTGTGTGAGTCTGTGAGTGTGTCTGTCAGTGCCTGTGTGTGTCTATGTGAGTGCATGTCTGTGCCTGTGTGGCACTGTATGCGTGTGCCTTTTTCTGAGTGTGTTACAGTGTGTGACACTATGTGTGGCCATGAGCACATGACACTATGTATCTGTGACTGTGACACTGTGTATGTGTGTCTGTGAGCGTGTGGCAGTGTGTGCAACACTGCTGTGTGTGTGTCAGTGCCTGTGTGTGTGACACTGTCTCTGAGTGTCTGAGACGGTGCGAGTCTGTCTGCGTGTGTGATTCAGCGTGTCTGTGACTGTGTGTGTGCACTAGGGAGGCTACTACAAGTAGTTCCTGTTACAAAAAGTGGAATATCTGATTTCAGCTAAAGTGAAGTTTCATCTAAGTAATGGTATTGTTTTGAACGCTAGACAATGTCCCTCTGATTGCATGCTTTCTTCTCCAGACACTGTTCATTCTTTGGAGGGGATAACACCGTGTGTTCGGTACAGTCTGTGCTGAGCAGATATCTCTGCTCTAACCACCTCTGTTTGCAGCCTTTCCCCATCTCAAATGCAAGGTCAGGCAGAGCTGGAGCCAGCTCCACGTCAGCAGGAATTTAACTGTTGTGAACTTCATAATAACATTAAAATTAGGCCTTGGAAAGTAACAGAATATGACCGATACCAAAAATGCTGGCAAATAAGACTCGTTTTGCAGTTTTAGAAAGCAAGCATCCTTTATCAGGCCTGGGCAACATGAGGAGGTGATCTCCATCACGTGCAGCGAGGCAAAAGCTGGGGACAGAATAGATTTCCCACTTAGAGGCATAGGGATAAATTTTCCCAGAAATCTATGCACATTCTATAACTGTTTGTAAACCACTTTTTGTAATAGTAACTACTTGTATGGGGGGAGAGGCTTCCCTGCTGGAGGCCACACCTCCTCAAGGGTGTTGGAGACTGGTCATTCCCATGAGGCAAGAGGTGCTTTGACCAACAGGGATGAGCAGACAGCACCTGACTGACATGAGGAAGAGAGCAGAAATATAATCACAGAATCAGTAAGGTTAGAAAAAACCTCTAAGCTCATCCAGTCCAGCCATCAGCCCAACACCACCAGGGGAGATTTAGGCTGGACATTAGGAAAAAATGTTTCACAGAAAGGGTCACTGGGCACAGGAACAGGCTGCCCAGGGAGGGGGTTGAGTCACCTTCCCTGGAGGTGTTTAAGGCATGGGTGGACGAGGTGCTAAGGGACATGGTTTAGTGTTTGATAGGAATGGTTAGACTCGATGATCCAATGGGTCTTTTCCAACCTGGTTATTCTATGATTCTATGCCTACTGAACCATGCTCCGAAGTGCCACATCTACACGTTTTTGGAATAAAGATTTCACCACTTCCCTGGGCAACCGGTTCCAATGCATCACCACTCTTTAGATAAAGACATTTTTCCTACTATCCATTCTAAACCTCCCGTGGTGCAACTTAAATTACGCTCTACAAACCCTACTCATGAAGACATCACTACTTGAACTGCAGGTTCTAACCACACCAGTCCAGAGATCCTATGGAAAAGCAAGACAACCACTTCATAATCACAACTGCAGTATTCAGCAACACAAAGCAACTGCTGTATGTCCTCCAGTGGGATTTCCAGGAGCCAGCTAGCGTGGGATACTGACCTCCCAGTGTCACCATCAGGAAACAAGAGGACCATCACATTCAAGCAACAAACACTTGCAGAAATGAGGGGACGATGCTCCTTAGTCACATTGCTGTGTGTATGATACCACATAGGCAGTTCACAGCTTTGGTATCTCAGTATAACATTACAGAAACACTACTAATAAGCCCATGAGAATATAAAATACAAAAGGATTGAGAATATTCTTAAGTCATGAACTTCTTTCAGGTAGCAATTACGCATACACAGAATGAACAGCTTTCCTGACTCTAATATGTAAAGCCTGTAACGCATACGAGCACCATATAACAGCCAGATTACTTAAGTACATATTTATTTATATAAAACACAAGCATCAAAATAACACAACAAAAAGTTTTTTTTAAATTATCTTAGGAAAACAATTAGTATTTTTAAATTAAAGCATTATTTCTTCAGTATTTTTCTTTAACTAATGTGGTTTTACATTCTTTATTCAATTACCCAGTCATATTTCAGATGGATGAAGCAATATATAGCAGTCATTGCACAGGACATCTGGATATTCCTATTTCACTTTGCATTCAAAGCTTCCTTGCGCACACTTCTGTAAAAATACATTGCAAACCACGCCCAGATCCATTCAGGTAGGTGCTCACCCAATGTGAACTGTGGAGAGGCACAGGGATACAAGAGAAAAGAAAAAGAAGAAAGAAAGGGACAGATTAAGACATATTCAATTAAGCAGTTTCTCTAATCACCACTAAAGGAAGGCAAAACCTGTTCAAACATCATTAAATTCAACCCCCTAAAAGTAAATATATTTATACGTTTTGGAAGTATTGCACACAGCTGAACAATTAGGTTCTGCAAATAAATCCTGAAGTAGTTTGCTCAGGTTTGCAATAGCAATACTGTCCACTTCCAAATCTTGCCAGAATACTCATCTCTTTTATTCCTTTTGGACTAAACCCCATTTCTTAAATTTCTAATGCTACAGAAAGCCACCTAGTAGGATATGAGATGGGACCAGTGTTTATAAAATTACTGTGAAGCCCAGTCTACCCACAAAAATTAAAACCTAACATATAGAGGATCTACTTCCAGGTAGCTCTGCTCTTATTCCATCCTCCCCTACCCACTCTTCCCCAAATTGGAAATACTCTATGAATTACGATTGTAAAAAGCTGCTTCAGTTTATAGAGGGCAGTGAAATGCTTGCCCAGTCAGAAACACACTAAATAAAATGAGGTGGTCTGTGCCTTTCAATAAAAACTTGTCTCTTCCCACTTCTGCTGTGCATTTCAAGTGGGCATTGGATTCATTCTCATTCTAAAAATAAGCATGCCCAAGCACAATCTTCTATAGCAGAATTAGTGAGAAAATACAGCAGAATGCCTTTTAAGTCCTACAATATATATAACACTTTTTCAGAACACAAGCAGTTTTTGTTCAGACCCCTAAGAAAGTAAATGGCTTATTTACTTCTATTGACAAACATGAAATAGTTCAGTGAATTCTATTACCATTATTGCATGCCTCCAGTAACCAGTGGTCCTTGTGGATAACCCAAGAGTAGAAACAGCATGACTTGCATATTCTTCAGCAGAAGGAATAAAGAAAGATCTCTTTGACGTGATGCTGCTATAGGATGACATTTTTGTAGCAATTACAAACGGGGTTAAACTCTGAACAACAATTCCCTTTGAGGCATACTCATACTGTAGTGCTCTACTGAAATAGTCCAAGTAGATCTAGCAAGACAAAAGCAGAGGGACATATTTTTTCTTTCTTTCTTTTTTAAAAATCAATCAAATTAAAACCAATTAATTTAAATAATCAATTAAAATTACAGGAAAGTTGTACCATATTTTATACATGAGCTAAAAAAACCCGAACTTGGAATAAATACTATAAAAATACACATTTCTATAGCATTATCAATGTTTAAATTTATTATTTGTTTGCTAAAAATTCCTAACAGTACAGCAACTTGCAGGGAAAAGTGACTGCTTAACTTTCTGATGTGTATTTAACAAATGATCCAACAATTTCTGCTTAAAACCAATACAGAAACAGTTATTTCATCTAAAATGTATGCCTCGTTTAGTTTGGGGGCTTGCAGGGGACGCTCCAAAGCTAACTATACATACTGTTGTCAAAAGGACAAAATAAAGTCCCATTGTTTAATAAATTTACAGTTGAACTTCATATTCAACTGATCTTCCCTGGAAACTGGGTTAATTGCTTCCTGCAGCTCCCTTGTGCAAAATGAGGCACACATCTGCCTTTTAATTGTTTTGGTTTAGAGTGCAGTTTTACACACACTTGGCTGCAATGGGTCCAGGAATATTAAGCCAGTTTCTATGCCAAAGAAAACCTGCAAGGAGTTTTATACATTGAGATAGTAAGAGCTGCTTTTGCCAAAGGAAGAGGCATCCCAGGAGTGAGGCTGCGCTGGCTGCACTAACCACGTGCACTTAGGTACCAGATGGAGACAAGATCCTCTTACAACCTCAGTTGTTTTTGTGCATTCAGCAGCAAGTCATCCAGCTTAAATCTGCATCTTCATGTGCATTCGTACTTCCAGCATCACCCAGCTGCCACATCCTATTCATTATTGATTGGATCTCCTCAGGAAAAATAATTACAGTGGAAGTTCTTTTCTGACCAAATATGATACAGACGATGGTGCAAGAAGCCTTCTGCCCCTTGGTGTTAGGTGAAGCAGTGCCCTGATTTGTCACAGTGGTGGCTTGAGCACAAGGATAGAGTGCAAATAGTTTGAGGAGTCTGCACAGTTCAGCTGAGGAAAAAAGAAAATTCTTGACCTTGTCAATGAGTCAAAACTCCTATTTTGCTTTGCACATCATTCCTCCAAGAAAGGCAGCATTTCCCCTAGAACTACTCTTACCCTACAGTTCACTCATAATCCAAATAGCATTGGCTTTGGTTCAAAGCCCAGTACTAGTTGGGACAGATTGTTTACTGCATATGACGTGTGACATTCACCTCCAATATTTGAACAAATGCCTAGAAAGCTTTCAAGTATATTTTGACACCTTTGCTGAATGTGTTTACAACCAACCAACCTGTAATGCACCTACTTTTCAGTGCATACCATTAAACATCACCCCCCAACTTACTTTAGAGGCTCCATAGGCTGTCAACATTGGTGTTGGCTGACAACAGGATGCAGAAGAAACATTCACAATCGCACCTTTCTTCTTCTCTACCATGCCTGGCAACACAATATGGGTCATCATGTTAGCAGAAGCAATATTTACGTTGATCATGTCCCACAGGATATCCTCAGACAGGCTGGTAAAATAGTCTGGGTAGGGATAAAATATTCCTACGTTATTCACCAAAATCCCAATTTCTCTGTCTTTCAGCGCCTCCTTAATGGCTGGGTAAGGCTCACGTCCCTTGCTGAAGTCAGCTACTATGAAAAGTGTTTCAACTTTATAGGTTTCAGATATGCTCTTGGATAGAGCCTCCAGCTTCTCTTTATTTCGGCTGATTAAGATGATGTTGACACCACGCTTTGCCAGTTCTTCAGCATATGCCTTCCCAATACCATCTGTGCTACCTGAAATAGAAAATAATAAAAAAAAAAAAGATGAAAATCAGAGCAGCTCCAGCTTTCTATTGACAGTTCTTTCAACTATAGCTTTATTCCCTTCTCTGAGGGTCACGAGGCACTGAATATTCTGATCTCAAAACCAAAATAATAAAGCCAATGTTGTCAGTAACAACCTGCTGCAGTCCCCCCACATACAAACTTTACATTTTTCTATGATAACAACAGAGCTTTGAGTAGAACCTTAATGAAAGGCAGTGATGTAAAAGGTACCTCACTTAAACCTTGCTGAAAAACTTGAGCACATGTGAAAAGCTCATAATAAAAAAACAGTCTTGTCTGCCTCTCTGTCTACACTTGTATGCATTTGGGGTATACCTTGCAATTTTTGGGAAAAGCTGCTCTGTGATTCTTTCCCAGCAGTCAGTTAACACACTGAGCTTGCCCATCTCCCAGGGAACTGAATTCAGTAAGATACTGAACACCAGTCACCGCTCAAGCAAAATAACTTGCCATCTGAGATAATAAAGGCCCCAGCTTGTAACCAAAGTTCACCCAGCAGTACAACCCAGCAAGTTTTACAGAACTGGCACAGTACATTCTACAAACTTAGGCAAATACACTGCTTACCAGTGATCACGGCCCATTTTCCATACTGCTTGACAAGATCAATCTTGCTGACCAGCTTTGGAATAAAATGCAACCTAAGCATGCTATAAGTGTCAATTGCAAGAGACACACACTTTCTGACCGCATACCAAGCTCCAACTAGAGCCAGAGCCTCCAAATAAACACTGCAGGAACGACTGATCTCTCCGTACAGGAGGTGGAAACTATCCACTGCAGCCATGGTGATCATAAACCTGGAAGAGAAATAAGAGACAGGGGAAATTACAATCACCTTTTGGGCCAGGTAAACCTTTCAGACTGAATGAATAACCTTTGAGACTCCACATTACAGCCTGAGTGCCATTTTGATGGAGAAAAGCCGGCTAAAATCTGGGTAACCTGTGGTCATCCTCAAGGGTTTAGCCCCCATTCGAGGGTTTGGCTGTTAACCCATCATCCCGCAGTGACACTTATCGACGATGCCACGAGTAAAATAACTCAAGTCCTTGGAGATTAGGGAAGCCCAACAGGTAAAATAGTTCTTGGAAGATTAAAACCCGCCTAGAAGGATAAACAACAGAGCTGACCACACAAGAAACAACAGGCACAGAAGCTACTTTGCTCTGCAAAGGGATCTGAACAGGCTGGACAAATGGGCTGAGTCCAATGGCATGAGGTTTAACAAGGCCAAGTGCCAGGTCCTGCACTTGGGGTACAACAACCCTATGCAGTGCTACAGACTAGGAGAAGTCTGTCTAGAAAGCTGCCTGGAGGAGAGGGACCTGGGGGTGTTGGTTGACAGCGACTGAACATGAGCCAGCAGTGGCCCAGGTGGCCAAGAAGGCCAAGGGCATCTTGGCTTGGATCAGAAACGGCGTGACCAGCAGGTCCAGGGAGGTTATTCTCCCTCTGGACTCGGCACTGGTGAGACCGCTCCTCGAATCCTGTGTTCAGTTCTGGGCCCCTCACCACAAGAAGGATGTTGAGGCTCTGGAGCGAGTCCAGAGAAGAGCAACGAAGCTGGTGAGGGGGCTGGAGAACAGGCCTTACGGGGAACGGCTGAGAGAGCTGGGGGTGTTTAGGCTGGAGAAGAGGAGGCTGAGGGGAGACCTCATTGCTCTCTCCAACTACCTGAAAGGAGGTTGTGGAGAGGAGGGAGCTGGCCTCTTCTCCCAGGTGCCAGGGGACAGGACAAGAGGGAATGGCCTCAAGCTCCACCAGGGGAGATTTAGGCTGGACATTAGGAAAAAATTTTTCACAGTAAGGGTCACTGGGCACTGGAACAGCTGCCCAGGGAGGGGGTTGATTCACCTTCCCTGGAGGTGTTTAAGGCACGGGTGGACGAGGTGCTAAGGGACATGGTTTAGTGTTTGATGGGAATGGTTGGACTCGATGATCCGGTGGGTCTCTTCCAACCTGGTGATTCTATGATTCTATGATTCTACTACAAGGGACAAAGCAGCCTCCAAGGAGCCCAAAGCAAAGCCCAAAGCAACCCCGTGCTCTCACGAAGCGCCGGCCCTTTCCCAGCACCTCATCCACAGCCTCCGGAGGGCTTGGAAACCCTCGGGCCGCGGGGCCGGGCACTAAGGTCACCCTGAGAGCGAACAGTTCTCGTCCCAGCATCGCCCCGCGGCTGCAGCCGAAGCTCCGCTCTGCCTCACAGCGCGTCCAGACGGAGAGGCCTTAACGCAGGGGCTACACGCCCACTTCCCCCCCTCCCCGCCCGGCAGCGCCCGATCCGCATCCGCACCTCTGCGCTCCGCGTTCCGAACTCCCCGCTCCGGGCTCCGAGGTCCCCGCCCCGGGCTCCGAACCAGCCAGGCCCGCAGCTGAGGGGACCCGCCGCCCCCTCTCCCGAGGCGCGGGCGGGGCCGGCGCCGCGGGGGCTTGTGGGCCGGCGCGCGGCGTTGCCGCGGTAACGGCGGCGGCGTCCGTTGCGGGCCCGGCCCGGGTGAGGAGAAGGCGAACGGGCCCCGCGGGGAGGGACAGGGGATGGAGGAGTAGGGGGTGGGGGGGAGCCCGTTCGGAGGTGGCTGAACGCGATCCAGCAGCGTCCCGGCTTGTGGGAGCCGTGGGGCGGCCGGCGGGAGCGGGGACGGGGTCCCCCCCGCCGCGCGCCTCCAATGCTGGGCTCGGGGCTGGGCCCCTCGGTACAAGAAGGATATTGAGGGGCTGGAGAACAGGGATTCTGGGATTGGCTGAGGGACCTGGGGCTGTTCAGCCCGGAGAGGAGGAGGCCGAGGGAGGCTCACGGCTCTCCGCAGCTCCCTGAAAGCAGCTTGCAGGGAGGTGGGTGCTGGGCTCTTCTCCCGGGTGATGGGATGAGAGGGAATGGCCTCAAGTTGCACCAGGGGACGTTTAGACTGGATATCAGGAAAAATTTCTTCATGGACAGGGTGGTGAAGCACTCACAGAGGCTGCCCAGGGCAGCGATGGAACCTCCAGCCCTGGAGGGGTTAAAAAATCGTGTAGGTGTGGCACTTTGGGACATAGAATCATAGAATCACCAGGTTGGAAAAGACCTACCGGATCATGGAGTCCAACCATTCACATCAATCACTAACCCATGTCCCTCAGCACCTCATCTACCCGTCCCTTAAACCCCTCCAGGGAAGGTGACTCAATCCCCTCCCTGGGCAGCCTCTGCCAGTGCCCAATGACCCTTTCTGTGAAATGTTTTTTCCTAATGTTCAGCCTGAACCTCCCCTGGTGGAGCTTGAGGCCATTCCCTCTCGCCCTGTCCCCTGTCCCTTGGGGGAAGAGCCCAGCTCCCTCCTCTCCACAACCTCCTTTCAGGTAGTTGTAGAGAGCAATGAGGTCTCCCCTCAGCCTCCTCTTCTCCAGGCTAAACACCCCCAGCTCTCTCAGCCGTTCCTCATAAGGCCTTTTCTCCAGCCCCTTCACATGGTTCAGCAGGCACAGTGGTGTTGGCCTGATGGGTGGAACTGATGATCTTAGAGATCTTTTCCACCCTTAGTGATCCTGTGATCCTATGTAGCAGCACATTGCAGAGCACCCGGCTTGTCTAGGGAGCTGCTGGGCTATCATGGTGGGAAATGCAGGGTGGAACGGACCAGCATCCGTGATGAGGAGACCGGATGCGTCCGGGAGTGCCCTGGGCTTGCAGTGGGGTGGGAGGCAGGTGCTACGCAGGGCAGGAAAGCTCTCAAAGGGGCTCCATCACTTCATCCTCAGGAGGGCAGGCAGCCCCTTGAAGGAACTCCATCACTGTATCCTCAGCACGCTGCCTCAAGGGGGAAAACACAGCTAGCTCAAGTTTTGGGAGGCGTCTCGGTAGACCTGCTCTTCTCCGAGCGAGATCTGTTGTGGGCAGGATTTTAAAAATGATAAACTCTGCCTGCATTTTGGGATTTCCACAGCAAATAGCTCTAAGTTTCTAGCTCCATGCAGCTTCATCATTTGATCTTTTCACCTGTAACAGGTTCTCCTACTAAAGCCTTCGCACATTTTGACTGGAAGTTGGATCATAACCCAAATACCAACTTGGCTATGTTTGTCTAAATCACGTATCTTAAAATGCAGTCCCGAAATGGAGACTCAGACAGAGGCCTCAGAGGGGATGTTAGCACACAGCAGCTGCCAGCAGAGTCTGCAAACGACACCAGAAACGAAGCTACCGACATAGAAAGTGAAGGCAATTTTGCCAACACAGGTGAGCCCTTCCAGCTGGCTCACTGGGACAAATTTAGGGAGTTTTAGTGAACATAAAGCCTATAAATAAATTCTATCATTACTTATCTGGATGCAGTATGAGTTTATTCTTTCTCCTGCTGAAGTCACTGAAAATATTCCATAACTGAGGCTTACTCAATTGCCATCTTACATGCTTTTTCTTTTTTTTTGACTCCTGTTTCTGTCATCTTCTACCTGAAGAGATACCTTTTCTTGTGTTGCAAACATACAGTTAGCCTGACCTGTGTTTTAATTAAAACCGTATTTAAATAAGCTGATACAACCATCTTCTTTGCCCTGTCTCTTTTTATGTGTATGGACTACAAATGCAACCGGAATGTGCAGAGCAAGAATCTGAAGAGAAGGGTATTGAAAATGCAACTAATCAAAGGCGGTGTAACGACAGTTTGAATGAGTATAGCACTGGAGACACCTTCCAAAGGGTGCAAAAGGGTAAACTTTTAGAAGAGTTAGACTAACAAACAGTATTTGTGCTTGCGATGGCTCAGACGCCCCATTATTGCAGTCTCTTTACATGCAGTTAAAAGTCTTGTTAAACTCAGATTATTATTAATTAAATTTAATATACAGTACCTGTCTAGAACTGTAAGAACATTGGTGCCAGTACTTTATTGTCACTGTACATTTTGATAATCTTAAGACTAATGGCTGCTACCTGACTTCCAGGTCTAAAAAAAAATATGAATTTCAACAATTTGTTTTCTACAAGTTATTTTACTACATTGCCTTCTAAAAATAGTTAAGTTTCCTTTCATTAAAAATATCAGCAAAAATCTTGTTTAGAATACTTTTCTTGAAATACATATTCAAGTGCTTCTCAATACTTATTTAAAGTAATTGGCAGCATGACACTTTTTCCCTACCCTTGCCATTAAACTGCAACTTGTTTTCTTACTTACAAAGATGTTAAAACTGAAGAGAAAACCATCATCCATGTGTCCAGAGCAGATCAGCAGAATGAACAAAAATCAGATTGTGATCACAAATCTGTAACAAGCTCATTAAATCAAAGGGCAGAAGAAAGGAGGGGGTTTGTAAGGTAATAAAGTGTGAGTGAGTGTTTTTGTTTAAATCTTGGCATCGTTGAAATCAGTGCGAGTTTTTCTTTTCTACATGTTAATCTTAATTCAGGAGAACAATTTTGGTGATGGAGTTGAGAATGATCAACATAGATCAGGAACTGGTGATATTCGCAGCGTCTGTACTACTGATTTTTAAGGCAACAGTAGCAAACTACTTTTTAAGTATAAGATGCAGCCTGTTTAATGGATCTGGAAAAGAATGTGCAAACTCTTTTGGGAGTCATTCATCAGTAGATTTGACTATTGTCAAATAATTGACTATGCATTGTCTGAATTGGTGCTTAAAAATAGTCAAATCTACTGATTAATTCATCACAATGTAAATATTGCATTTGTCAAGGTAATTTTTAGCAGAGAAGGTCCAGCGGTGCCTCAGGTGGTTAACAATAGGGACATAACTCACTTGTAAGCTCGGGCTCTAATTTTGGTCCAGTCTAAACCAGGACACACTGTGATGGCTGTTCATTAGTAGCTGTCAAATGGAGTTATTCTCATGTTATCTCTGATCAAGCACATTGCAAGCGAATAGTAGAATGCAAAACCAGATTTGGTACTATTTAATAACATTCCTAGCCAGTCACAGTTGTATAGCGAAACTGTCTTGAGTGCTATTTCCAAGTCAGTATTTCATTAAAACGTTAGGTTAATTCCCTGCCTACTTTCCTACTTACTCTGTGTTTCTTAGCAGAAGTAGGAAGAGCCTGGTAACACGCTTCAAACAGACAAACATGGAAAGCCACTCCAAAAAAACCTACTGCTTTTTAATTTTGAGCACAATCTTGACGGATGTAGACATTTCTCTTGCATAAAAGAAATATTAATTGTGTTATTAAAAAAAATCTGTTAAAAACCCAGAGATTTCATAATCTCCACTGAAATGCATTCTTTTTGTTTTGCCTTTGCTTTCTATTGTTATTTTAGAATGACAAAAAAGATTCTGCAAGACATCTGTAAGCAGCACAAATTATATGTGACTCCATACTTAAATGATACACTTTACTTGCATTATAAAGGTAAGACATGGACATGACTATTTAGATTTATTATTCTGAATAACATTTTAGCAGACAATCTATTTTATATCTCACTGAAGTAAGGTATCTAATAATTCTTTTAAATTAGAAACATAATTTAATTTTATATAGTAGTGAAATTGTGGAATAAATTGAGTCAATGTGAAAGTAGAAAAGTGATCTGATTATAGACCTAATTCACTTTATGGAGTTTGATGGGGCCTGGGGCAGCCTGATCTAGTGGGATATGTCCCTGCTCCTCGCAAGGGGGTTGGAACTAGGTGATCTTTAAGGTTCCTTCCAACTCAAACTATTCTATGATTCTAAGGACCAATAGGAATTAAGGGAGATTTATTTGTTTAGTTTTGGTTTTTTTTCCTGAAAACTGTAGCCTCTGAGAAATGTCTCAAAATGCACATCTGTGTTGCATTCAGAGGAAAATATATGTATTTCTACTTCAATATTCTTGTATAAAGAAGCTGTTTTCCAGCTTTGGGGACTTTTTTACTGCCAAATAAACATGGTCAGAAAGAAAATGAGTAGGGAACACTTGCTGCGTGTTCTCAAATACTACTGAAAGAAAAAGAATGAACATGGATCATCCTTTTGTGACCTCTGAGCAGTTTTTTACATGATATGGTTAGCACAAGAATTGTTTTAAATAAATGGGACGTGCTAAACCTACCTTCTACATTTGGCTTTGGTTTTGCTGTTTTCTCAGTATTTAGTATTTGGGAACTTAAAGGGCTGCATGAGATATAGACTGGCTGGTTTAGTGACATTTACTCTTTCGAAGACTTGTCTTCAGCCAATGCAATTTTATTTTAAAACATCTGTTTCTGCAGGATTTGACCGCCTGGAGAACCTTGAAGAATATACTGGATTGAAGTGCTTATGGCTGGAATGCAACGCTTTAACAAAAATTGAGAATTTGGAGGCTCTGACAGAATTGCGTTGCCTCTACTTGCAAGTCAATTTAATTAACAAACTCGAAAACCTTGAACCCTTACAAAAGCTGGTTTCCCTCAATATCAGTAACAACTACATTAAGACCATTGAGAATCTCTGTAAGAACTGTTGGTGCAACGTATTTTAACTTAGAACGATCCCATATTTCTATGTTTTGACTAAGCTAAGCCATTATTAGTGGCACTAGTTTCAAGTGGGTTTTTATTTATGTTGAAATTTTGCACAAAGACCCATGCCAAAGTCCACTAGACTTCTGCTGAAGAGTGAAACCTGTATGTTTTGCAACTTAAATAGATGAGAAAACAGAAAATACACAGTAACTACTTTCACATGGGTACCTAGAACAATTAAGTAGTTTTTCCCTCACTTAATACCATCTCAGTACTTATGTGTTGCAGACACACTGGCAATCCAGGTTTCACCATTTACTTTGCAGTTATGATGTGCTTTGGCAGCTGCAGACATGATTATCAAATCTTTTTGTGTCTGTTAAGGGATTTATTCCGTCTTCAGCAAAAAATAAAACCAAATTCCTTTACCAATCATTTGCATGCATTGGGAGTAATTTAAAAAATAAGCTCTTGCTTTTGTGTAACTGACTAGTTTGAAACCTGAATTAAAAACAACCACCATCCTAAAACCAAACTATTTCTCCTAAGGTGTAGAAAGCAGCTTAGGAGGCGTAGCCAAAAAATGCATGTAGCAGACTAACAAGTTTAGAAAAAAAGCTCCCTACAATTCAATATAAATGATTATTTTGACAATGCAGTTTTCTACTTGCTCCAGAAACCTCTCTATGAAGCAATGACCCTTTCCTTTCGTTGTTCTGTTCTTGTCTGACAGCTTGTCTGACAGGCCTGCAGACTCTGCAGGTTGCTCACAACAAGTTACAAACAGTGGAAGATGTTCAGCACTTGCAAGAATGCCCAAGTATTTCTGTCCTCGATCTTTCCTACAACAGTCTAAGTGATCCAAATATTATAACTGTTCTGCAGACCATGCCTAATTTGGTAAGCTGAACATAGCTGAGGGTTTGTATCATGTATATGGATGAATCCCACTAAATGGCTTAGTTGGGTATTCCAGTATACAAAGGGTCTTAGTCTTAAAGAAATATGATTAAACATTGTTTGGGTTTTTTTGTAGATTACCTGTAACACCCAGGGTGTTTTAGTCCCTTCTTGTTTTTTAAATGGTAGGGAAAGTACATATCCAGACTGGGTCTTTTTTTGCTACTCAACCTTAAAAATTGTTTTGCTTGTTTCTGTAGCGTGTGCTGTATTTGATGGGAAACCAAGTGATAAGGAAAATTGCTAATTATAGAAAAACACTTATTGTTCAACTAAAAGAGCTAACATTTCTGGATGACAGACCAGTTTTCCCAAAGGATAGGTAAGAAACAGGCCATCTTCTTTACACAGCAAGAAAGCTCAAATGCTAGCGAGCACTCATCCATGTTTTGTCAATATTGTCATGGAAGGAAAGGAAAACTGTCTGCTGTAATAGATTGAGAGTGGGTGACTGAGTACAAGAGCATTAGACTACAGAATTCTACATCTAGCATACCTAGAGAAAAAAAACATGCGTTTTTATCCACAGGAGAATTAATTTTTGAACAGATTTTTTTTTTGCAAAGCCTCTAGGCCAGAGGCAAATCCTGATTTCAACAGATACTGAACAGGTGTCTGGAAAAGCAGAGCCAAGATCAGCACTTTTGGCAGATGCATGGTGGTGTGATCACCAGCATTTGGATCTCTTTGTTTCTTTTGTTGCAGTTCCACATACAAGATAAGATATACATGCATCCCTGTTGTGAAAGGGACTGTAATTGCTGTATGCTTATTTTTTTCCCCTGTTGCAGCTATTTTATGATGTTGCAAGACATTTTTAAATTTCTTTTTCATTATAAACATGGGATTTTACAGTTACATTACAGTGAGATTTTGTGTTTTCATTAGAGCGTGTGCAGAAGCCTGGGCTGTTGGAGGGCTAGAAGCTGAGAAAGCAGAAAGGGAAAAATGGGAAACCAGAGAGAGAAAAAAAATCCAGGATAGCATTGATGCTTTAGCAGCCATCAGGCAAAAAGCAGAGGAAGAGAAAAGACAAAAGTATATGGAAGAAAGAGATGCAAGTGCAAAATGTGGAAATGGAGATGCAACAGACATCCTAGAAGGTTTGTGGCTTAGACTTTGGAAGACATTTGTGTCTGCTTCGAGTCAGTTGTCTAAAACAAATGAATAACTCTCAAATGTTCTGAAGCAGGCTGATGCAATTTTTGGGATATGTTTATGAATCCTCTTTTCCCATACTAAATACCTCATTAATCTCTCTGCATTTTAGATTAACCACAGTGATTTTAAGCAAACATCACCTTTCTCACTGCTGATGAAAAAAAAACCAACAAACCACTTTCTGTCACAGCATTTCAAGCTGTTGTGCTCTTCACTGGAGCAACCAGGAAGGGCAATAACGGTTCCAGCAGAATTGGCTGAAGCCGAAGAAGAAGGCAGTACCACAGTGCAGAGGAGTGTTTGTCTGATACATTTTGGGAGTTTCACAGGCTCTGAAATCAAACAAAGCTGACTAACCAAGCTTTTTTTTTTTTCTAAGTAGGTAGATTGTATAGAGGACAATAACTTCAGCATTTGTCACTGTTCTTTCAAAACGCTCAAGCATACATTCAAATATGTAGTCACTTGTGAGTCTTTTCAAAATTAACTATAGATAGATATTATTTACTGCAGTTGTTTTCACTAGATGAGTTTTTTTACTGTGCAGCTCTATATGCTAGAGAGTTGAGATGGGAAACCCCACAAAATTGCTGCGGTCTTGTGAGGACTGCTGATCCACAAATAGCTGCTCAAAGCAGGAGCTTTTGATGCATATTTTAGGCCAAACTATAAAGATCATGTAGTAAAATCGGATATTTAGAATGAGTAATGATAGGTAAACTCAGCAGTTTTAATGGACTTGTTTCTTCTGTAGGAGCTCCTGCAAATTCAGGTGTCAAGGATGGAAATTCTAATATATCAGAAACTTTGAATATATCAGAAGAGGAAGAAACTCAAGACAAGACTCAGAAATTTAGAAATGGAATTTTTTATGCTCATGATGAAATGATAACACTTCTACCAAATAGGGGAGGCAACACAGATTTCATATCTGGAAATACACCTACTAGAACTGAAGAGGATGCACAAGAATCAGACTCTGACAAATGCTCAGACTTCAGCAAGAAAGGTAATATACACAGTGAAGAGTCAAAGCCAATTGAGGATACAGAGACAATGACTCAAACTCTATCTAAATGTAGCATCACCTCTGCCGTGGTTAAAACCAACTAATTCATAGATAAGAACATCCCATTAGGCTTCCACAGCAGCTAGTTGGAAATCAAATGATACTAGATAAAATATTGTTTAAATACAACAAAGAAAAAAATTCTGAGAGCTCTGCCTGCAACTTCTGCTACATAAAGATGGCGTTCCACTTCCCACATGTGCCAGGTTTAGAGACAGAACAGGATTGCTCACAGGTTTCCCTTGCTCTCACATAAACTGTGCAGTCTGTCTGCCAGCAAAAGCTGCACTTCACTATAAAGGTGATTTTGTGCCTTCACACATAGAATGCTTTTGTAGATTTGTGGAATACATTATGACAAAAGGCAAATACTAATTTATACAGTATAAGAGAGACGAAGAAAATGATGGAAGGACAAAGAGCTGGGTTCAGCTGTGAATTCTGCAATGGTAGTCAGGTTCCCAGCAGTTTGGCTTTGCAGTGCTCACTCTTGCAATATAGAAAGTCTTTTATTCAGTTAGCTCTCTGCAACTGACTATTGTTTATTCTTTAGATCTACCAAGAGAGAAGGCAGCTATGGAAAGGACCATGCTTACTGAACTGGATGAATATGCTAACATGGAACAGATCAAACTGGAGACACCAGAAAAACTTTATCTTGATGTAGGTATTGGATTCAGATCTGAGGAAGTTCGGATTTGGGTATTGTCTGCTACCAAATTAATTCTTGTAATATTCTGGCTAATAAGACTATGGGGTCAGGTCTCTAAAAAAGTCTACTATTCAGAAAAGTAGAAAGGAAAGAAGGAAAAAACCCTGATAAGGAAGGTTCTAGCCACATTCATTCTCTCCAGTATAGCATCTGTAAAGAATTTACCACTGCTTCCAAAGTATATTTTGTCCTTTGGCCATAAATTGCTTGAAGTTGACCTTCTACCTCTATGATTTATCTGGAGTAGTTAATGAGGGCTGTCATTTGTAGAACAAATACCACAACAAAAGGAAACCAGTGGATACATGCATCTTCTAGGCAAAACTCAAATGAAATATGCAGTTGAAAATACGACCTATTGCAAAACAAAGCATAAGGAAGAAATGCCACCTGTGCATTATAGATGTTAACTAGCAGTATTAGTTATTATAAATTAAATCTCAAAATATAACTTTTAGGTGTATTTCCAAGAAAAGCCTAATGTGCATTATTCAGGTATCTAATAAGCAACTGACATTTGTAATATGGCCTTCTATTATCTAAGATTTCTCTCTGGTGATGCAAACATTTAAACACGTTTAACCACATTTAACCATGAGGCGGATATGAATAACACTGGAAAATACAATCTCACTTCAAAGGAAAACTGTTCAATGGATTCTAATTATGACACTACTGCTAAATTGACAGTGTCAGATTATAACATAGCTTGCAGCAACAAACTTCTGAGCTTATGAATTCCCAAAGCACTTAAAGTGCTTTTTGATCCCTTATACTGCCACTGTTGACTAATTTCTTACTGGAATGTTTTAGAAAAGTTTCTTATATCTTTTCTCTGCCCCTGATTTCCCGGGAAAAAATTCCATCCTGTTATTGAAGGGCTCAACTGATTGCTCCAGTAAAGAACATACTGCTGCATCTTCCAAATGGCTGGTTTTAGTAATAGGTTTAATGAGGATAGTGGAGAGAACTGGCAGCAATTCCTAGTATATACAATACCTTTTTTATAAACAGATGTTGCAGGGTCTGAATAAAAAGCTATAAATAAACAGCGATACTGTAGGAACTCATCTTGGAGAGGGTGACAGTGCAGCGTTCCTGGCTGGGGCCCCTCACCCTGAAAAGCATTTCTTTGAAGAAGATTCCCAGTGAGACAGTGATGTTGTATTTGATTAATTAGAATAGCTTTCCTATTGATTAATGAACTTGTGATTGTTCTCAGGAACTGCCTGATTTGGAAGATATAGATGTAAATGAATCTCCTCCAGAGGAAAACTTTGTTCAAAAGGTAAGATTCTTATTAATTTCATCAATGAATCTTCCCTAAATGCATTTACAAAATGAAGATAATCTAAGTTGTGAAACGTGAAATCAGCTATGAATTTATAAACTAAAATGGATGTTTCAGCAGCTTTTTCTCTATCCATTTATAATCCAGTTTTAATTCAATTTTTTATATTATTGCATTGCAGAAATAGGAGAGTGAAAACCTAAGATCAACTAATGCAGCAGTTAAATAAGATTGATTTCTTAGTAGCATGTAATGTTTCAATGAAGATTACTCTTAAAATATACTTTTCTGGTACTAATATGCTGCAAGGGACTGAATAGATAGTACAAATCACCTACTACTGAATAAACCCAGACTTTTCAACTGAAAACACAGAGAGACTGAAACTCCTCCACTCCACTTGGGGCTAGTCAGATACAAGGCAGCTCATGCCCACGTTTGTGTTGTGCTGTGCTCAAACTGATCTTCAACGCAAAAGCCTATAAATAGAAACAGAAGAGAAAGAAGAAAACAACGAAGATTAAAAGCACAGCTTAGATTCTCGTGCTGGTGCTGACTCATACTTGCCTTGCTGGAGACGGAGGCTGATACCGTACACGTTTTCACAAGTGCCTCCAAGATAATGCAGACTTTTCCTATAGTCAGTCCTGGTTTGGTCACAGACTCATTACAGTGTTGCAGAATGTCTTGGCCAACAAAGCCTCCAATTTAAAGGAGGTAAGGGAAGGGAACTGAGAGGATTATTGAAGAAGTAAGAGTTAGCAGCTCTCAGGCTCCAGAGGCTGTTCATTCCTTAACTGAAGTCAGATAAAAATGTTAGTTAGGTCCCTCTCTTTGGAGGTAAGGCAATAGAATTGAGCCCACGTGTTGCTAAAATAGGTCCTGGTTTTATGAAATGTTAATAGTTTATGGTTAGTTCATTGGTAATGCCTGAGAAGTAGTTAACCCAAGATTAATCCACAAAGAAGCAGAGCTATGGGTATGAAGCACGTTCCATACATTTTGTGAGAACAGCACATCAAAGCTGACAGCTGTTATGTGTATTGAAGAAATACTTACCAATCTTTTAGCTTTTACATATAGAGTAATATATTTTCAATTAATTTTCTACCTTTACAGCGGGAGTATCACCCAATGATTGAAATAATTTCTGAAATAGCAAATGACAGCGATTCTGCATTAGAGGAAAGCAATAAAAGCGTGTTTGAGAGTTCAGTTGGAGAAAAAGTTCCAACAGCAATTTTTTCAAATGCATGCAAGATACATAAAGAGCATGAAGAGGAGCACTTAAGACTCCTTGTTGAAAGCCTCTTTACAGAGCCTGCTAATCCAGAAAGTTACCTGGAGAACAAAGATAAAGAAACAACCCCCTCAAAACCCTTGATACAAGAGGTTATCACTGAGCTCAAGAATAATCTGCTATTGTCACCAGTCTGCAATCGACCAGATGACCCAAGCCCATGGGAAGAGGATGGTAAGATTACAATGACATAATTAATCACAGAGAAAAAGGAGGGTAGCACATGCACTCTAAAAGTAGAGTTCAGCTTGTGTTGAAAAAAAAATTCAATCCATTGTTAGTTAAGTCAACTCTTCCTTTTATTTATGTGGGAATCCTAATAAATCAGGAATAAAAATGTTATTTTCTCCTTTCCACATGGAAGTTCTTGCTGAGTTTTATTTAAATGGTTTTTAAAAGTTGGGCTCTACATTTCTTTTTCCATCGTTGAATACCACCAATGACTTTCATTTGCCTTTTGCCTTCATGCTTTTAACAGGGAATAGCGGTGATGGGGAAGTACAGTGCCTGGCTGAGGGTGAAGGATGTCCTCACAAAGCACCAGGTGACAAGGACAGTGAGAGTGGATTAGATTAATCACTTTGAAGAAAACCAGACCAAACCTGGCGCACAGTAGCTGTCTGTCTGCATGCAGTTATTCTCAGAACAGAGAGGCTGGCAGTAGAACAGTTGGTTAAAACTGAGATAACTAGTACTGTGATAGAAAAAAAACCACCTTCAATAGGAGGACTTAGTGTTCCAGTCAGTCAGAGGCTGCTGTGGCCTCCAGTGTCTGACCTTCAGGGCAGAACTTTCAGTTGTATCAGCGTGATAAAAGCCCATAATCCACAATCCTGTGCTCCCACTGCCAAAGCTGCTGGAGATCTCTCGGCTCCAAACTCTTCAGGGCAGCTGAAAACGTTCAGTATTTTGAAAGTGGGGACTCTGCTGTTTTAAGGTTGAATTCCATTTGTGTCATTTTTTTCCCTTACATCTTTCTAGAAATTACTTAGTTAAATGTTTATATCTTAGGGTTTCATTACATAGGTAGTTCCAACTTGCACCAATGCAGTTTTCTGTCATTTGAACTAAATAAATATTCTACCTGTAACCTCACACATTTTATCATCTTCTTACCAGCATTTGTCATACCAGATGGACTTTAAGGACAAGTGGAGATTGCTTCTTGGCACAATATTTTACAGATCTAATATTCATAGCTGTTGTGATTATTTACACAAAAACTGATGCAGGAATAGTGTCCATGTGTGGAAAACCTGTTTTTACATCTTAGGGCAACCTGTGATGAAGCGTGTGCCTACATCTGCCAGTTTCATCTGTCTTCATTGTGAAATGTGTCACAGGATCTGGATTTTTAATATAATTTCTTTTTTACTCCTCTCCCCGTTCTGAGCTGGAGAATAAAATTCAAGGAAGTGGAGACTGCTGGAGAGCAGGGCTTCCTCTGTAACACCACAAAAAAAAACCCCAAAGACCAACAAGAACAAACAGCTGGAGGAAATGGAGAAGACACAGAAGCAGCTGTACTAGTCAGTTAAAAAAATAATTGTACAAAAAAAAGTGGCCTGATCTTCAAGGCCTGAGCTTGGTTTTACAGTATAACGAACAATCACAACATCAGGAATAAGCTAGGCTTTAAGTGACCTCATTGCATTCGTTTATACCTGCGTTTAGGTGGATGTCTTTTTTTTAATATATTTCTATGCATTTCTAATAATTTGTAGTAAATAGAATTGATATTCCCAGCTAATGAGAAAATTATTCCTATGGGCTTGTGAAAAAGATGGGGCTTAGGTGCCATCTGGTGGTAAGAGAACTGATCCTAACCCTAATGCAAAATCATGGTAAAACCCCTCAGGGAAGTTAACACTATTGCTTTAGACTTGAGCAATTTTTCACCTTCCACCAGTAAAAACATATTGGTAGAATCCTTGGCCTCCAGGACAGGGCAGGAGGATGAGCAAGGGCCTGTGGAAAACAGGCTTGCCTGAAAGCATCTGCACAGAAATCTTCTCCTTAGAAAGCTGTGAATAAGTCTTGCTAGCTCAGTTGTAAAAATTATCTGCTTTCCTTTCCTGGGAGAAGGCTGGATAAGGATGACTTTGTGGGCTTTGGGTTGTACATTTTTGGTGCTGCCTTTTTGTACACGTCCTGGTGCCCCCTTATTACACTGAGCAGGAGAGACCGTGTTATGACATTATGCATCAAAACCAAAAAAAAGTGTTTATAAACAAAAGATTTTTAAAAGTAATTCCAAGAGTGTGGCTTGAGCTCTATTATCACTGAAAGCAAGAAAAAAAGGGTTAACAGGATAAAAAATGCAAGTAATTTCAAGAAATATTGATTCTTTTATCCTGATCCTGAGTTTACCTGATAAGCCCATACTGAATGGCATTTTAGTTTGAAGAATTCCACTGCTTTCTAAGCTGTGTTTCCTTTGCCACATTTTACATGTGAGGTCTCTCCAGCTTCTGTTCTTTTCACACAGTCAGCCACAACCAATCAGAGCCCTACATTCCCTCCCATTCCTGAATTCCTGGAAGCAGTTTTCCCTTACTGGTGAGGACAAGGGGAGGAGGAAAGGAGCAAGGAGTAGGCGAAAGGAGTGAGAGAAACGTAAGAGCAGGACTAAATGAGAAAAAAAAAATTAATATTTAATTAGTGTTCTCTGTAAAACTTTACAAATGTACAGCATAGTGCAAAAACGCAGTCTCAGCACGTCGCCTTCAAGTAAAATTAACAAGGTAAAAAGCCAAGGAACACAATCTCGCTTCTTCACAGGAGTGGCTCTCCAATACTGTTGCTGCAGGTTCCTCTCACCATCAAGCTCCAATCTCATGTTTCTAGTAGAGCAAAAAGCCTAAAGAAAACCCCAAGAACCGTCTGAGGTGCTGCTCACTGCGAGGGCTGCTTTGCTCTATAAACCACGGCAGCCTGAGACAGTGCGAGGTGCTCCTGCTGGCTGAGCTCCACCTCTGCCTACTCGCAAGCAGCTCTCCCAAGACGGTTCATTCTTCAACCCCAACCAGACAATCCGATAAGACACTGAAGTGTGTATCCAACCTCAGGTATGTGATAGGCTTCATAAAAATACGGGAAAACTACTCAGGAGCTTGAAGTCAAGCATGTGCTTTAAAACCTTACTGGACCTATACATTCAGTGTTAACGTTAAGGCACCCTAGTGTGTGAAGGTTCAGAGAAGGATGTAAATCTTGAACAGGGATAACATACTCTGTTGGGTGATCTGAGACACCAGACAGTTTTTAATTACCTATGAGAAAAGAAGTAAACAGAGCACAACTCAGCAACTTTCCATCGCTGGAAATGACAAAATACAGTGGCAAATGGGCTGGTCTAGGTGAACTTTCTAAGCACAAACCTGTCAAAAAGGAAAACCTTGTCCATGACACACTCAAACTCGTCATCTAAATACCAGGCCAATGGGGGCTGCCAGAATTTTCCCTTAGTCCTGAACATGAAAACAGTGGCTGGAATTGATTGAGAAGCTCTCACAACCTCACTTCTGCAAAGACTCTACCACCAAGGTGGTGACAGAGCTCCCAGCACACAGTAATTAGCTGGGGGAAAATGTGCTCAGAAGTGAATGTTTCTGAACTAATAAACCTGCTCATGAACTGAGAAATGGATGGAGGAAAAGGCTGTAACAGGAAGGCCCATTTAAAACGTGCTCAGCTTATTAAAGAGAATTTGAGCCTGCATTCATCTGATTGATGGACTATATTTTGGGGTGGACGCTGCTTGATCATTCAAGATGCTCAGAAATCTGGTTTAGAACCAAGAATCATCATGGCAATGAAAGTGGGCAGAACATTTCTTCAAATAATACTGGCACGGTTTATACCTCCCTGTCAAAGCCCTTAGGAGGCCTGAGATAGTGGGATTCCCTGGGTCTGCCTTACTGCATTTGGGCAGCTCTCCTAAGGAAAAGCAACTCAATTAGAGGATACTGAGATAAAACGTTCTCACTAGAACTACAGCATAAAAAACAAAGCTCTGCTTTGTTGAGAAACTCAGTTGTCAGAAACCACATGGAAGAGAAAGATTAATTCAACCTTTGGAGGCTGGTCTCAGATGCACAAAGGACAGAAGAAAAGCTAGTGGGACGTGGTGGGCTAATCCTTCTGCCTCTCCCCTACACAGAGCAGCTGAGAGTCCTTCTAAAAAGGGGATCCAATCAATGAAACTGTCTCATCAGATTGTATACATCAATAAACTAACAGGCACATCTTCAGAGAAAATAGAACAGGTCAAGGCCAAGGAAAAAAATCATTGGACTGGACAAGGAATACCTAGCCAGCATCAAAACCTGGAGTGCACTCCTTCAGTCCTCCTTGCACATAGAAAACTGTGTGTGCAGAAGAGTCTATCCCTTTTCCCCACACCCCGAGTACAGGGTGCCCTGCCTTTCTGTTAGAGAAAATACATTTGGAGGGAAAAAAATCAGACAATGAACCCTCTCAACTCAACATGAGATGTTTTGTGGTCTGTGATGTCTGTAGCTCCTCTAGGAGCCAGAGACACATACTTAGAGTCATCACTCAGAAAATGATCTTCTGCACACCCTCAGAAAGCTTCATGTTCCTATTCACCCTAAAAGGATAAGGGAGAGGCAGAAGTACAAGCCATCAAAACCAGAAAAAGGATCAAAGAATATTTTTAGAGCATTGGACTGGCATATAAAACTATTTTTCTATTTAAAAAAACATTATCAAGAAGTATCATGCACCTTAGCTAACCTGTGCTGCCCCAATAAAATCCAAAAGTTTGCCTTTGCAGACACTAGTCAGGATCACTTTATTTTATCAAGTCCATGATGTACTTTCAAGCTACTCTTCACTTAAGTTTTATTAGGAGATTTGAAATTTCTAAAACCATTTTCAAGAGAGAAAAGTCCTGTCGAGTTCTCATTCCCATAGCAGCAACCACCAGAAGCAACGTTCTGTCTTAAAACTGTTATCCTGGGCAAACGCTGAAATCCAGGGGTAGGGAGGGTAGTAGAACAGCTACTGACCATTTCCATCTACTCAAAAAGAGAGGGCCCAAAAAGAAACTCGTTTGTGGGTTCCTGAGTCACTTTTGTTTCATTACATTCAAACCTGTGGATGCTTGGATGGGTGGGAGTGAGATGATGTTTCGTGGAAGCTGAATCACTGGTTGTTGTCAGTTGAAGAGCTCAGGTTTAATGGGATATCCCCTTGGACACCCACAGAGGACAGGTAGGAAGCCATATTTTCAGGTGGAACATAAAGCGATGAACTTTCAGGCAAGCTGATGAGGTCATTTCCAAACATTGACTGACGATCAATGAGGATCTGCTGGGTGTTTTCGAGAATGACATCTTTCCCTATGGAAAGGAATGCAAGCAGACAACAGAAAATTTAGTTTCATAAAAAAATAGAACATTTTGGGTTGGAAGGGACCTCAAAGCCCATCCAGTTCCATCCCCCCTGCCATGGGCAGGGACACCTCCCACTGGATCAGGTTGCTCAAAACCCCATCCAGCCTGGCCTTGAACCCCTCCAGGGAGAGGACATCCACAACTTCTCTGGGCAACCTGGGCCAGGGCCTCCCCATCCTCACAGGAAAACATTTCTTCCTAAGATCTCATCTCAATTTCCCCTTTTTCAGTTTAAAATCATTCTCCCTCATCCTATCCCTGCACTTCCTGATCAAGAGCCCCTCCTCAGCTTTCTATAAGGTCTCCCCTGAGATTCTGGAAGGCAAGTTAGCAGATTTTATATATGTAGAACTGAAAAGTGGCAAAACCCCACTGCAATAGGAGATGAGGAGCCTCACTCCAGGCCCAAAATGGTTGGAAACACATGAGCCAAACTTGGACTCTCTCAAAAACTGATAAAAATCAATGGGAATCTCTGCAAGTTGACAAGCTGGGTTCTGCCAGCAGTGAAAGGGGAATGATCAAACGGTTGGAGATGTTCAGAAGTGCATCAGAGCAGTTTCTCTTCTCCTTCACTCAAGAACCACCTGTTTTGCCTCATCTTTGCAGAAGGAGAAGATCACCTGGACAGCTGCCTTGACATCTGCTGAAAGGTCTGGAGAAACCAAGACATAACCTCTGCCTCTCGCTCCTCAGCAGCAGGAGCCAGAGGAAACCCAGGGCCCATACAGCTCTTACCAGCCCTGCTTCACTTACATGTGCACCTTGCTCTTAGGTGGTGATGAACAGGCAGAGAAAACAGTGGAGACACTGACAGATACGATATGGATCCAAGAAAGAGCAGAGGCCATTCAGTTACATTTAAACCTCAGTTTAACCCCCTCCACTTCCCCCGCTGCTCAGTAATCAGCTCAGCAGTTGTTGAGGAAACACTGCTGACTGATAATCTTGAATGTAAAATAACAGAGGTGTTTTGTTTCACACCTTGATTACATCCCCACTCCCTAGTCTGCAGGAGCTGCCACTGCTCCTACCTGGGCAGGCGTTGTTGAACAGTGGGTTGAACGCTTTTGAGGGCAGCTCAGTTGCATTCTTCTCCAGATCCACTGTGAGTCGCTGCATCTTGATGCAAAAATATAAACTACAATGTACAATTATACAAAGACAGGGGAGCTTGTTAGAGCTAGGTCATTTCTGAACATCCGTACTTCATCAATGCTGCACAACACACACCAGTACTGCAAGCTCCTCTTGCTTCCAAGCCTTGCTAGTATTATCTATATTATCTATCTCTTCAGAGACTCTCCTTCCTAGCACTCAGGAAGTGGAATTACCTAGTAAATCTGAATTTATTAATTCAAAACCTAAAAAGGATAGTGATTCCATGATGAAGGCTTAGACACCTTCTGTACTTCATTAGAACAGATGACACTTTGCACATCTGTAGAGATGGCAGAACCATCCACGTCTTTATTCTACCTGGCTGACAGTGAGAGCTCGGAAAATTCAGCCTCCATCAAGCAGGAAAAAACTCCAGCCATGAAGTGCACATTTCCTTTGCTGCTGATTAAATCCCCATATGCACTTCACAAATGTCTGTATCAATGTCAGTTCCAAACAAATACTGCCAAACAATTTCTCCTTGTTTTTTCTGCATGGGTGCACACAAACGTCTGTTCTAACTGCATGTGGTTTACTGCTCTTGAAATGTATGGAGATGGCTGCACTTTATAAAGGCATATTTTGTAAAGAGCTTTGGCACGGAGACACTTTGTGGATCTATGGCTTTAGTAGGAAGTGACATTGATGCTAAGAGAAAGTTTGGAGCAGTCAGGTTTGATCAGACTCCAGGACATCAATACGTGTCTAAACCAGCTCTGGCTGAGTGGGAGAGAGAGGTCAGAAGTGTAAGGTAACGCTCTCAGCCTCCCCCCAGGAGATACGTACTTGCTGTGCTTTACCACACTCTCGCCTCTGGCTGTGAAAGAACTAAGCATTCTTCAGTTATGCACAAGCTCTGCTTCATAATTACATTATTGTTAGTATCATCCTCTCTCAGAAATACGTGTCTCTTACCGGGGACAGACTGGCTTCCATTTCAGTCAAATTCCACTCGCTCAAAGGTAAATTTGGATTAAAAACCTGTTGGGAGAAAAATATAATCAGGGCTTTGAAAGGTGTAATGGTTCAAGGTGCTCGTATCCTCCTCTGGCTGCCTGGGCTGCCTGCTGCAGGCTGTTGCTCTGCTGGCAGAGATGGCAAAAAGCAACGGGACTCTGCTGCTCTGACGTAAGAACCAAAGCTCCAGGTTCCTGAGAGAAGTCACAGATGCCCCATGCCTGGAGGTGTTCAAGGCCAGGTTGGACGAGGCTTTGAACAATCTGATCCAGTGGGAGCTGTCCCTGACCAGGCAGGGGGCTGAGATTGGATGATCTTTAAGCTCCCTTAGGACCCAAAGCATTCTATAGTTCTATGATTTGCAGCAGAGCCAGAACAGCAACAGCTGAGTGGTGGGTACTTGTACTGCTCCGCAAGCCTTGCTGCCTGACACTGGAGGGGCAGCGCAGACTCCCTGTGTCAGCTCTGTTTTAAATCAGGGAGCTCTGTGTGCCATTGCACATGCAAGTCAAAGCCCTTTTTTTGCCATGCTTGGGTCCTAGGACACTTCCAGCTTCATATGGTTTCTAAAAACATTCCAAACCGCAGTAGCAGAGGGTAGATTACTCCTGCATCAATACTTCAATGCCAATTTATTGAGAAGTCTGAGCAATCTGGGATGGGATCTGTTGATCTGGGGTACAGGTTTATGATTCATTCTACTCTTGTGACATTCAGTCGCACAGAGAGAGAAAAGTGTGTCAGTAACAGGAAAACACCTCCTAACAAGAAATAAAAACCAGAAAACAGAGCTAGTGAGAGACCAGGCCAGTAGAAAAGCTTTCTATAAAGTCAAAATCAATCCTAGACACTTGGGAACTTGCTTCAGGAGAATAAGATTGATTTTTGCTTAATGGTATCCCATTCCGTTTTATCCATGCAAGTGCACCATGTGCCTGCATCTGAAGCACCTCCTCGAGGGAGCACATCTTTGACATATAGATACATCCACTGTGTTCAGAGTTATTTGATTATTGGCAAAAAACTTCCATATACTATCTATATGCACAAGGAGAGAGCAAATGAAAGACATAAATAAACATTCATATTTCTTCATGTACACTTAAGAAAAAACCACCATCCATTTCTGTGTGACCCAAAAACTGGAGACAGATAAATATCTCAGCAGAGAGATATTATAAGTCCCAGAACTTAAGGAAAAGGGTAAAGTAGTAGAACTAAACACAATATGTAAGTACCTAAGATATAAAATATGCAAAAAAAAAATATCTAACCCAACCAAAGCAATTACCAAAGCAGCCAGAGTCGTATTAAACCTGTTTTATATAAGTGTGCAGGGTCATTAATAAATCCACCGTGTTTTCCGCTCCTACAAGTTCAAATATGTATATTTTCAGAAGAAATAGAGAAAATGCATGATTTAAATTCTGAAATCCTTCTAGTTCCTATGAGCAGGTCAAAACAGAACTGTGACTCCATTGGCAGCCTGTGGCAGATAAGGCACCACGCAAGAACAAGCAGCGTGGTCTATCTGATTTACAACACTCACATCCAAGAGGCTGGCAGGCTCTAAGCCGTATTGCTGGCTCCTCAGCAGCAGCTGCAGCCCTTCCAAACTCCAGTCAGTGCCTTCCAGTGGGTCTGAAATATCTGTTCTGAGAAAAGACAAGGGGAAACATTGCCACAAATGAGACTCGCATAGATAGGTATAGAAAGCAGGGCTGAGCAGCCATCCAACATAAGGTTTATGTTTAAATCTCACTTAGAAAACCAAGACATCACTGTCAGCTCGGGTTAATGCCGTATCACTCGGTTTAATCCCAGAAGTACAACCCAGCAGAGCACAGAGGGAACTGGGCTGATGGTAGAACAAGGGAGACTGCTCCTCTCTTGGGTGACATGTGTGGTTTAGGGATTGACATTCTGTACATATGGGAAAATTAAAGTTTTTCCTCCATGGGGTCCCTCAAGTAAGTTTTCCACAGACCCCTCACCCCTGTGAACCGCCCCTTGGCTTCAAGGGTCCTAGAAGCAGGTACCACAGGAACAGGATGAAGCTCACCAGGCTGCATTAGGTCACTTAAAATCAGCCTCCAGTTAATGGGAAGAGAGGGCCATGAAATGCCCTGGAGAAGAGGAGGCTGAGGGGAGACCTCATTGCTCTCTACAACTACCTGAGAGGAGGTTGTGGAGAGGGTGGTGCTGGGCTCTTCTCCCAAGTGATGGGGGACAGGATGAGAGGGAATGGCCTCAAGCTCTGCCAGGGGAGGTTTAGGCTGAACATTAGGAAAACCTTTTTCATGGAAAGGGTCATTGGGCACTGGCAGAGGCTGCCCAGGGAGGGGGTTGAGTCACCTTCCCTGGAGGTGTTTAAGGGACGGGTTGATGAGGTGCTGAGGGACATGGTTTAGTGTTTGATAGGAATGGTTGGACTCAATGATCCAGTGGGTCTTTTCCAACCTAGTGATTCTATGATTCTATGAAATACCCAGGGCCACAGCTCTTCCTCACTCCCCTCACCTGTCTATCAGTGCCCTTCTGCCTCTTCTCTCAGATGGCTGTGAGGTCCCTGGTGGGGCTGCGCCACAGCTCCCTTTCCCTTCCAAAACAGACTGGACCATGGCAACTGGGAGCACAGGGGGCTCAGAGCAAGCCCGGCAGCCTGGCAGGGGGACATCAGGCTCAGCGGTGGCTTTCACTCCAGGGCTGACAGGCTCTTCCTTGATCAGCATGAGGCACTTCTCTCTGTACCAAAGACAAGAGTCAACACCACACACACATCTGCTCCACAAAGGCCTGGTGCTAGTAGGAAGGGCAATATCACAATAGCTCATTTCCACTTCCCAGCAAACTGCCTCCAGAGTTTTCAATTCCTCTAGCTGGGCAAAAAAAACCCTCAGCAACCTTGTTTTCTATCCAGAAAGCTCGAGAAGCACACTGAGATGGAATATCTTCAGTCAATTAATCAGTTATAAATATAATGGATTTTCCCCATTGAATTGTTTTGCAAACATGGAAAACACACTTCCATGTGTTCATCCTTCCTCAGATGAGTGCTGGCCTTGAGAGAGGTTAAGGGTCGGTATGCTAGAGAGGTTCCCCTGAAAAATAGAAGTCTCCACCCTAGAGACAGGAATAGAGTCAGTGAGGCTTTCCCACGCTGGAGTTAGGATTGGACCAGCAGGTGCTCGAGTGATCCCAGTGACACAGGTCAGGATAATAGAAACATCGTAGAATCATAGAATAGTTTGGGTCAGAAGGGATGTCAAAGCCTGTCCAGTCCCACCCCTGCCATGGGCAGGGACACCTCCCACTGGGTCAGGTTGCTCCAAGCCCCATCCAACCTGGCCTTGAACACCTCCAGGGATGGGGCAGCCACCACTGCTCTGGGCAGTCTGGGCCAGGGCCTCCCCACCCTCACAGGAAAACATTTCCTCCCAATATTTAATCTACATCTCCCCTCTTTCAGCTTAAACCCATTTCCCCTCATCTTGTCCCTGCACTCCTTGATAAAAAGCCTCTCCTCAGCTTTCCAGTAGGACCCCACAGAATTTGGAACAGAAGCTCTCAAGATCTGACAGTCTTAGATAGGTATTTTACTTATTTGGAAGCAGAGGTTTACCTTTTTCCAGTGGTAGAGCCAGTCCACTTTGTTTCTAGATGGACATGTGACTTTGAAGTTTTGAACGGTAGCATTTTATATGTAAAAATCTACTCTGCACTACTTACAGGAGACTTCACGGCTCTCTGAAAATGCACAACTGGAGCCAAAGTGACAAAGGCACATAAATCAACTGGCACAAGGCATGAAAAGCTGTGCAAAAGCTGACCGACTAACTTTGCTGCAAGACGACACATGAGCATGTCACACATGGGATGGTAGGTGACACTACAAAATCTTCCTCTGTACTCCTTTCAGATCACTTTCTGATCTCATGAATGACAAACTCCAACAAGAAGCTCATGTTGATTTAGGAAGCACCATGTTCCCGAACCCATCAGGGCCGTGGCTGGCTCAGATTCTCAAGTCATGCAGACACAGCATATAGATCAGAGGCCACCAGATGGCACTCAGTAATCAGTAGCAATAACCAACTTAAACTAAGGTTATGTTAATTTTTTTCTGCTTTAGAAACGGCTTCCAGGTTGATTGATTTGGGTGTGTTTTGTTGTTGTTGTTTTATTTTTTTGATCTGGAGCTCTTTACCTGCTTCTAGTTAATTTTGCAGCTATGGTTTCAATTATTAGGCAGATACACAGGCAATTTCTAGACTATAACTGCCTTACCTCTATGCCTGAGAAACTGTTTCCATGATTCATCTGTCTACTTACTTTCCACTGACATAGTAGTCTCTGTTCTGCTACCAGCCCTAAATACTCTGCACGTCTGTGGCAGGAAGAGATAAGCATTAAAATACCTCTGCCTTCAGTTCTTAACTTACTGGATCCTTTTCACAGAAAAGCTGTCAAACATCGGAAGCTGTTGTGATGCAACCTTTCTGTTCTCATTAGCAGAAAGATGTACAGTTTGATTCTGTTTTTTCTTTGTCAAAGCCAAAAGGAAACTTGCTTTCTCTCTCTCACTCAAGAAACCCCAAAAGTGTTAGCATTGCATTATTTGATAGAGTCTGAGACAACCCATGTCTTGAGAACACAATATAATGGAACGTGGACTATTTCTTGAAGAGAGGAGTTCTTAGCACGAAACTCACAATTTTGTTGTGAGAGTTAGGCTGTTCTTTTCCCTCCCCAGTTCTGAAGACCCAACTCCAATTCTGAAAATCCAACCCACATTCCAAACTGGAAAAAAAGATATTCCAGCCCACTGTCTCTATAGAGAATTAAGAAACTTCGGTAGAATTACAGCTGAGTCTTTTGAAGCTATGCATGTCCATAGCCAGCTCTCCTTGCTTTTGATCACAAACATGTTTACCTGTCGTTTTCAGGAGATGATTGAATATTTATTATGTTGGGTGGTGATGCTTCGGTAACATCAGATATGATGGGTCCTCCAGCAATTGCAGGACTGTTTAAACAAGAGGCAGGTTCTGTTGATGGCTGAGAGGAAAGCAAAAATCATATATTTTTATCCTTCTGAGGACCAGAACAAGTCCAAAGTCCTACCTGAGGCAGCTGGGGTCTACTCACTCTGCCCTTGAGCCCTCCTTGTATGGAAACCAAGAAAGCTTTTACCTACTATGCAACCTTATGATTTCCTCTGGGCTTTCTTCCAACCACACAGAGCCACAGATGCACAATAAGCACCGTGACTGAGTTGTCAGCTACTGAGAGGTTTTACCATGTCTGGTATTTTGCCCAGGCTACTTATCTTTCTCTAGAGGGAAAGATCCAACCCAGCCCAAGAAGGGAGTATGGGTCTCTCATGCCAGCTCAGGTAGCTGAACTCACAAGTGTCACACGTCTGGTGTCTGCTTAGGTGGGTTAGGGTGGTAGAGAATTTTCAGCAGCTGCAAAAATCTGACTGTGGTAAGAAAGATCGTAGTACCCACTTCTAGAACACACTTCTTCCTCTCTGCCCTTGGGTTGAGCCAGGTTGGGGTAACAGCCCAGAGGATTTGGTGTGCAGGGTCTGCCTTTCCCTCCCATCACCTCCCATAGTTAACACAGCAGCACAAGCGCATGAAAGCACACGCTCCTCCCTGGAATAGGGGAGCTGAAGAAATAAGAAATGTTGCTCAGCTTCGCAAACCTCCTCTTCACTGCGAAATGGCTTTCTCTGTTATTGCTTCCAACAGTTTTCCAGCCTGGTCAAAAAAAAGCCCACAAAGCCCAGAGGCTGGCGTATGCCTACCGACTGTATGAAATAGGGGTCATGGAGAGGGTCTGTAGACAAATTCCGGCTGAACTTGGACACTTGCGGAGCTGAGATCCCATTGTCAAGCATCAGAGGTCTGTGAAGAGAAACAGATTTGTTTTCCCTGGACATATTGACTAGTTCCTGGTTGCTCATACAAGCAATGTCTCTCAGCCAAGGGTTGTTTTCCTCTAGGTAATCTGGTTTTCCTCAGATGCAAGGTAATTTCTTGTCCAATGTTACGGACAAGAAAAGGAAACAACAGTTTTTGAGGAAATCACCGTTAAAAAAGGACAATGGCCATATACAGAAAGGAATACCTGTGTTTTCTCAATCTTACTTGAAAGACTCAAGTAAAATAATAAATTCAATTCATATTTTGATTTCAACAAATTAAATCTGTGTTTTCTTATAACTGCTAGTGGTTTCAAGCTCTGGGCTAGATCCTCAGTTGTTTAACTGGAAGGAGCTATGCTGAAATTATTAGTGCAGTACTGGGAATCTTGCCTTGTTGTCAGCTCCCTTGCACCCAGGATCGTGTTGGCAAAACTACATCTCTGTATATAGCACTGCATCAAAGGAACCTACACCACCCACCCACTAAGTTATAAAATGGGGAGGCACAAAGCAAAGCAGAGCCTAAATTCACTGCATACAGGCTTTTAAAAAATGGTTGACAGGTTTTACAGGTGAGCACTGACATCAAGAAGTGAGTCTTCATGCTGGGTCCTGCAGCAGGCGTGCTTTGTGTTTAGTAAACGACCAAATCCAAGAGAAAATGAGAAGCAGCCTCAAAACGGCTCTGCCTTTCCATCATAAACTTCCTGGGTGGCAGCCCTCAGTTTTGTGATACAGTTCCAGAGAAGCTGGGAACTGGTATATTTTGCTACACACCCATTATTGTTAATGCTGTGATGATCCTATAAAACTGCCTAGTAAATCCCTCTTCTCCTCCCACTGTCTCACAGCCAGGAAAGGCACCATCGGTGTTGCCTTAGCAGACAGTGATTTGGCTGAGGTCACCAGGGAAAGCCAACAGTTCTTTCCACACTAGTATCTAACTGGCTTGACAGATGATAATTCCTAGCTCCCTTCATCCTACAGACGCTGGAGCTAGATATATTGGGAGAAATTATGGATTTGCTCAGACTCCAGTTAGACCCCACAGTGAAAGGTGTTATACAGCAGGACATGGTGACCAGAATTCTTGAGGTCTCAGTGTTGTCTAACAGCTCACTTAACAGCCTTTTTTCTATTTTCTGACATTAACTAAAAACACAGAATAATAACATTTTAATGACCCTGACATGGACCTTGTTAAGGCATAAGCAACCCTTCAGTTCACAGTAAGACATCATGGTCAGCCCTGGAAGCAATTATGAATTTGTAAGTGTCCAGCTCTCTGCTCCAGGACCGATAAATGAACGACCCATTCAACATTTCTTATCAAACTTCAATGTCTAACCCACCTAACAGCCACCCAAGTAAAATGTGCCCATCCTGAGCCCATCTCAGAGCCAGAGCCAGCACTTGGATTTGCACCAACAGTTGCTCCAGGCTGTACCCTGTACTTCCCTGCAGTCACTTAAGAGAGGCAGGAGAACAAAACTGTGAAAGGCAGAAGGGCAGATACAGATACAAGAGCTGAGGTCCCTTCAAAACAGACCTTCATGTTTCCAAAGAAGCAGAAACACAAATTAAAACGCACAATACTGTGCAGGCTGCAGCTGTGCAGTGTGATCCTTCTTCATAAGGAGGCCAATGTAGTCACCATGCAGATGGTTCTGTGCTCTTCTCCTTTCAGCACAGCTTCTCACTAATGATTTGCTTTTTTTTTTCAAAAAGCAGTAACCTGAGACAATATTTATTAGGCTGCAAAGCTTTTACAGGGAAGGCACAGCCCTGACTGTGGAAATCGGAGATCAGATCTGGCATCTCATTTCTTGCCTTCCCCATTCTGGAGGAGGAAAATTCCCCCGCTCATGAACCCCAGTGACTCAGAGCAGCTGATGTGCTCCCCTTGAGCCAGAGGAAAGAGTACCCAGCTTGCTTGTACAGGTTACAAGCTCCTTCATTCAGTCCTGTGCTTCCTTTGCAATTCTCACAGGAAGAGTCGCTGAAGATCAAGGTTTAAAGAAAATCAACCCCCTTGAGCAGCCATTCTTGGAAAATCTGGCTCCTTTCTCCAAGGCAAGGAGAAGATTCTGAGTTGCCAAAGGCCACAAGGCAATAAAGGTGTAAACTGAAGGCAGGTTCCTGCCCTCAGCCTGAGCCACAAAGCAAATTCTCCTTAGTAGCACCTTTCCCCTCTTTAGATCACAAGGATCATGGAGTGAGAAATGCATGGTTACTCTCCTGGAAAGGCACTAAGCTTCCTCATTCAAACTCCTCTATTCGCTTGCTTTGAAGAGCTTAATTATGACTAAAAATACCCTTTAGCTAAAATCTTTCTTCACCTTCCCCTCTGTAAGGCCTGCAGGTTACACGCTACCAAACCTGTGTTGGATACATGTTCAGTGCCTGTGGGTCACAATAAAGGTGTCTGTGGTCTGGCTGGGCTCAGCCCTGCTCCCACTGATGACAAGCGGCAGAACTGGAACCTGTAGGACTAGCAGTGGGGTCCTGCCCTTTGCCCTCCCGGTCGTTAGCGTTCCCATCTCCCACCTCACTCTGTATTCCCCAAATAAAGGTCACGAGCTGACACGGAGCTTCTCTAAAGACCACTGAATGGGGCATGTCAGCAGGTCTGACTCGGCAGTTCAGCCCATTCATTTCCCATCACCATGGTGCCCCGGTCCGGTGACCGCCTGCCCGGGGGAGCTGAGCTTGTGCTTTTAGTGAGGGGGCAGCATTATGCACCCGTGAGCGTGTGCGCACCACACAAGGGTACTTACAGCTTCCTCTTTATCCCAGTGCTGCTAGGGCTTGATTGGAGCTGGCCAAACAGAAACTGAATCAGCTGTCAGGAGAGATCAAAATCCACTGTTAATCAGCAGAGTGATTCAGCACTCCCTGCTCTCACAGCCGTTCTTATCTCACGCATTCCTCCCTCCCAACACCACCCCAAAGTTGGGAGCAGCCATGAAATATGGGAGCCAAACTGCATGAGATATAGAATCATAGAATCATAGAATCATAGAATCGTTTGGGTTGGAAGGGACATTAAAGATCATCTAGTTCCAACCCCCCTGCCATGGGCAGGGACATGTTCCCATTAGATCAGGCTGCCCATCCAACCTGGACATTGGAGCCCAAAGTTGAGCTAAGCTTTCCAAAAACTCAAATGAGCTGCCTGGCTTTCAAGAAACACAACCAGGTGCCTGCTTTGTGCAAAGGCTGCAAGATGCACATCCTCAGCGCCTTCTTTCTCCGCTTCTGTGCATGAAGAACTCTAGCCAGCCTTATTAGACTTGGGAATCTGTCTGTGAAATACACATGCAAATGTTCCTAGGCCTGGAGTTAGACTTGACCTCCATAAAAGGCTTTAAAAACCTTTATAGGAGGTTCTATAAAGTCTGACAAAAGACTCTGCAAGTGGAAGTTGCAACCCCCTATGGGAGACTCTGGGTAGAGGTCTTATGCCTTCTGGTTGAGTTTTTCAGCCCCATGAAATTCAGTGTTGATACAACAGGACAGTAAAAAGGATGCAGAATGGCTTTGGAAAGGAATCACTTAGCAACATATTCCCAGGTCAGCTTGAGCCTAACGCTCTGCTTTGACCTCCAAACAAAGAGAGCATTATTATTATATATCACAGCTGCCTCTTACTCATTGCTCAATATAACAAAATATAACAACAAAATAGAGTTGCGTAAATGCCTCTACAATGAGTGGTGTGGCTGGTCCAGCTTCAGAGTTGGAGGAAGGTTTGATAGCCTCATGCATTTCTATCCAGTCCTATGACCCTGTGGTACCACGTGAGGGTCAGAACGTGTCCCTCAGAGGGATTGGGAAATGTGACATGCTCGGTCATGTCAGCACCATCCGGGAATCACTGGGAAGGCCTTTTCTAGTATGGGCCATGCTAGATTTTCAGGTAGATGGCTCAGCAGTGCTCCTTCAGTCTGAAGGGTTACACAGTAATTCCTCAGCTATACCAGTAACACCAGAAAATGGTGTTACTGGTCACTGGTGGTTCTCACTGAGGGAATGGCTGGCCAAGTCTGCTATCTGCTCCACTGCTGGTAGGACCCCAGACCTGCTCTCTTGTATGAAGGAAAGATCTGGGAAGCCAATACAGGGAAATTAGTGAGAGGTGGTCAGGGATTCGACAGTGGTTTCTAACATGACAGCAAGGACTGACAACAAAATTAAAAGCTGGGGTTGTTTAGCCTGGAGAAGAGGAGGCTGAGGGGAGACCTCATTGCTCTCTACAACTACCTGAAAGGATGTTGTGGAGAGGAGGGAGCTGGGCTCTTCCCCCAAGTGACAGGGGACAGGACGAGAGGGAATGGCCTCAAGCTCCACCAGGGGAGGTTCAGGCTGGACATCAGGAAAAAATTTTTCACAGAAAGGGTCATTGGGCACTGGAACAGGCTGCCCAGGGAGGGGTTTGAGTCACCTTCCCTGGAGGTGTTTAAGGGACGGGTGGACGAGGTGCTGAGGGACACGGTTTAGTGTTTGATAGGAATGGTTGGACTTGATGATCTGATGGGTCTTTTTCAACCTGGTGATTCTATGATTCTATGATTCTATGCTGTGATATCAGAACATGAAGAAGGTAGTCGGCCATGCACCATGCAGTACAAGTGAGTTTAGAGTTTATATGACTACTACCTTGTTGATCACTTTCTGTTGCTGTGAGTGGTTCTGCCGGAGAGAAACAACTTCCCGCCAAAGAACTTCATTTTGCCTGAAAGTGAAACAGAAACTTTTTGTGAGCACAGAAACATCTCAACCACCCATGATGCTGCCATGAGGCACAGCAGACCAAATTCTGCAATATTTGTTTCACTCTGGGGCTTTTGCAGCACTTGGCGCTTTTCAGATGTCCCAACCAAGGTCATACAATTACTTCCCTTGTTTTTCCTCAACCTCAAAAGAACTACAGACCAAAGCATGAGGAAAACAACAAATAAAAAGATGCCAATGTTTATAGGGGAGGGTTACAAGAGGACATGTGTGTTTAGTTTTTGTGGAAAATATGAACCAAACTCAGAATTTCAGCAAGGCCTGATTTGTGACTTCAAATGACCTTCGCCAGGGCCAGTTTGGACTGGACAGTAGAAAAAAATTCTTTACCAAAAGAGTGGTGAAGCATTGGAACAGGTTGCCCAGGAAGTGGTTGAGTCTCCATCCCTGGAGGTGTTAAAAAAGTTTGCAGATGTGGCACATCAGGACATGGCTTAGCAAGCACGGTGGTGTCAGGCTGATGACTAGATTGGATGATCTTAGAGATCGTTTCCAACATTAATGATTCTATGATTTTATGGTTTGGGTCACCAAGACTGTTCTTCCTGCAGGAGCCAAGAAAACCCAGCATCTCCACAACTGCCCTCAGTGTCCCCGGAGACCAGAGATTCGGTGTATTCTGCCTCCTGAAACCTCTTACACATGGTGGTGCAAAGGCATGTTTGGGAGTGAGTGCAGTAGATAAAGAGATGCTTCTGCATCTGAAAACCTTGAACTAGGAGGACTCTAATGATTTCATTAGTGGGAGTCACTGATTTCATCCAGCACAGACCTGCATCCAGCTGGTAATTACACAGAGCGTATTTGTTTTCTGTCTGCAAACACAGCACACAGGGGAGTTACAGGCTTCCTTGAACAGTCAGACCCAGAGAGTGGGATAGGGAGGCAGAGGGTTTATTTACTGTTCTGCCTCCAAACCTGTATTCCTGCCAAGTCTATGCAGCAAAAGGCTTTGCCAGTCAATTTATCTCAAGAGTATATGAATATAACAAAACCCATTACACAGGTGACATTTATAAATCTTTTTGCTACATATTCCTTAGGTGGCTTAGTCTTTCTAGTGTGGATTGATGCTAGAAGTGGAAAGGTAAGCTCCAGAGCTCAAAAGAGAAGAGCAGCTGCCCTAGTGCAGCAGCTTGTACTGCAAGAGACTCTGCAGTGAACTTTCTGTACTGGTACTGACTGGGCAAAAGCAGCAAAGCAGCTTTCCTCACTCTGACAGCTTGTACTGGAGTTCTGTCCTAACAGTTCTTCACCAGTGTAAATTCCTTAACGTGGTTTCAGCCTGGGACTTCTAGTCTGACTTAGTTCATTATAACTGTATGAAATTTAATGCAGTCTTGCCTTTTCCAGATGGAGGAAAGGAGTAAGCAAATCAAAAGGGAGAATAAACTAGAAGCAAGGCAAATCATCAGCAGAGGAATTCCTTAAAAACCAAACAAGATACAAGCCTAGAAAGTCTTTCATTGCCACTGTGTCTGGATTTCATGCTGTGATTCAATGCATGTGCCAAGAAGTGTGGGAGTCATTGAAAACTGAGGTAGGATACAAATATTTATCCATTGCACTTAAGGGTCTGGGCTCAAAAAACATGTAGATATGGCAATTCCCAACCTGGTTTAGCAAGCACGGTGGTGCTGGGCTGACAGTTGGACTGAATGATATTAGAGGTCTTTTCCAACCTTAATGGTTCTATGAAGTTTCAGAATATCTGCTGTTCTCTCAAGGCCCAGCAAGCCAATGACCTCTGGTGATGTCAGCTTTCATTATAAAAGAAGGATTTGGAGAATTTTTGATTATTCAACTGCTTTTTAAACAAAGTTCTTTGTAAGAATTAAAATTCTGGAGGCAAATAATATATAATAATATATAAGTATATAATTTATAAAACCATATCTATTTACTAAATTTCTAGTGGCCACCTTTGACTCTGAAAATCCCTGTATCTCAGCCAACTGGAGTTCAAGCGGCCACATGTAAACATAGTTGTGTTTGCTCTTATCCAACAATTTTGGCCACCTCAAAAATCACAGTCTTCAGAGAGATGTGTCCATGGAGTAAACACTGCAGCAGCAGTTCTTGTGTTCTTATATATTTTAGGCCAGTCATCTATTTTGGAGGTGGAGGATGACAGAGAGATATATTTTTGGGTTTTTTAGTAGCTGGAGTGGACCTACATTTCTGCCGAGGACTCTTCTACGTCTGAGAAAGAGTTACAACTTTATTGTCATTGCCACCTGGAAGGAATACAGTTAACCTGCTCTAGGTCCCCAGGTTATACACATACTTTCTGCTCGACTCCCTCTGTGCTTTCCTCATCTGTAAAGGGAAAACATAGATGAAAAGAATACATCCACCTTCCACAGAAGACAGAGAGCCTGAGCATTAATTCATGTTGTAGCCCATCGGATCTGCATAGAAATCCTGCACACTGTTGTCTCAACAGGTGTAGTCCCTACAATGAGACCCTGGCTCTGCACGTGCTCCCTAGGAGGGAGGTGTGTAAGGCTCCTCCTTTCAAACATTCCCCAAGAACATCACTCTCAAGAAGCAAATGCCCGTAAGAAGCAGCCTGAGTAGGATTCAACTCACTGCTTCATGTCCTGCACTTGACACTCCATGTTCTCCTGCTGACTTCTCAGTATCTGTACCTCGTATAGCAACCTGCTGAGGTCCTCCTGGCGCATCTTGGTCTCTTCACTTTTCACTACTGACACCTGAAGAGGAAAAAATCAAAGATGTATTTTACCGAGGCAAGAAGGGCCATGGAGAGGCAGAGAGATTGCTGTGGCTCGGGTGCAGGACTTCCACCAGCCTGGCTCTGATGTGCTGATGTACTAGGACAGGTGATGTGCACAAGAATCTGAGCTATCCTTAGGGTATTACTGAAAGGGCCAAAGGGTTAAAAAAGAGAAAAAGAGCAGGACAAATCCTTTGTATAGAGACTCTGGAGGCAGCAGAACATTCTCCACCAGAATGGGGATTTACTTCAAATCAGCTTGTGAGAGAAAAATAAAGGTATTTTGAGGACCAAGGAGGAATTGAACTAGGCTGTTTGATTAAATTTTTCTACTTTAACTACAGAGAGATCCAGCCCAGCCTCACGTTACATGGGTGAGCCTGAGGCAGTCCTTTAAGTTGACTTATTACACTTGGATTTCCAGAGGGCTTTTACGGAAGTCCATTTTCTGAAGTTGCTACATTAATTCAGTAAGAGCAGCCCTTTTGGAGCATCAGTAACAGGTTGAAAGACAGCAAACAGACACCATGAGTAGGCTATCGCTTCTATAATAATAAGAGATGATTGTTGGGAGACCCTGCACAAGTTCTGTCATACTGATCTATAAAAGCAGGTAATGATTCAAAAGCAGAGTAGTGCAAAGCAAGCCTGGCCACACAGCACTGCCCAAAGGTCTTGTGATACTGAGCAAAAGATCAAAACCACAAAGACAAAATTCTGATAAAAGCCAAGCCCTGCACACTAAGGACCCCCATCCCAACCATACATGGATATGGAGAGGACAGAAACCAGATCACAGGGTGATCTTGGAATTATGCTGACCAGTCTGTAGCACAGGGGCCCATGGTTTGAAAGCAAACAAGTATTTTGGGACTTAACAAGAGAGGGATGCAACTGTGGTAGAAACCCTCACAATGACCATGGAGTGCTGTTCTGGTCAATCCACCCCAAAAAAAGGCACATGAGAGGGTTAGAAAGGCCATGGGCAGAGAGCCACGGCAGCAGGCACAGAAAGGTTCCTGCTCTGGAAAAACAAGGTGTTCCCCACTTGAGATGCCCAGGAGATGGGAACCAAGTATTCACTACTTCTCTCCTAGCAGAAGGGAAACAAACAAAGAGACAACAGGCTTAAAGCAAATCAAGGGAGCTACATCTCTGCACAGCCCATTAGTAGAATTGTTGAGGGATGTTTTGAAAAAGCACCACACATCCTCTCCACATCAGTGGTGTGGAACCTTCTGGGAGACTGATCTTCTGCACCCCAGCCTTCCAGCTCAGGAGCTGACAAGGGTCCTACTGAGATTGGGCTGGTGTGTGTCCCCTGCCCAGCACCCCCTCACCTTCCTCTTGATGTGCTCCAGGAGGTGCTCATGGCCCTGCAGGAAGCAGAGGTGCTGGAATTCGGTGTCATCCCGCTCAGGCTTGACAAGACCTCCCTGCTCGATGTTCACCACCTTTCTGAAGCCATCTGCATGAAGAGAGCAGGGGTGACAAACTCAGAACATCCTCCTTACCTCCCACCCACCCCTTTTGAGGACATTTCTGTTCACTCCCCCCACTTATGGAACTGCTCCAGTGCTCAAGGCACAGCTATGCCACCTCCCCATGGCTGGGCACACTTTTGGGTCGTATCTACAAGAAATCCAGCACCCCGGAGAGCCCTTTGCATGCCAATTGGGCCACCCCTGCTGCTGGCCTGTAAAGCCTCACCAGCAATTTTTCACAGAAAGGGTCGTTGGGCACTGGCAGAGGCTGCCCAGGGAGGGAGCCACCTTCCCTGGAGAGGTTTAAGGGACGGGTGAATGAGGCGCTGAGGGACATGGTTTAGTATTTGATAGGAATGGTTGGCCTCGATGATCTGATGCGTCTTTTCCAGCTGGTGAGTCTATGATTCTGTGATTCAATCCCTTCAATATGTTGGTCTGCCAGGATCTGGACTGCTTGCTGTTATGAAATCTCTGGTTTGATTTGTAAGCCAAAAGCATACAGGGGAAGGGTTTTCAAAGACACAGACCATCATCAGTTGCTATTTTAGAAAAAAGGGTCACATGCAGATTTCAAAATCGAGTTTGAGTACTTCTCTGAAGCCCTAGAAAGGTTTCTAAACCATATCTAAAGACTGGCCACAAACTGACAACAGTGCTACTGCACAGTTAAATAGCAAAGTTAAAACTTCACTGAGGAACTTTGTGAATTAGATATTGAAAAACTTCCAGAAACTATCAGAAAAGAAACACATTCAATATAGTCGTGGTCTGAAAACTACAATTAAACCTCCTTTAAGGGATGAAAATGTCCAACCAGCAAGGCAGGGTTTGCAGGGAGAAGTACTGTCTGTTATTAGTTCAGCGTTCGGGCTGGTGAAATGGATAAGCTCTGGGCATACTACCCTCAGGAGCAGCAGTTTCTAATGGAGGGGTCACAGCATCAGGCTGCTGGGAACAGCCCCACATAGAATAAAATTGAGAAGAGATAATAATGTATTATCAAAACGATTGAAGAAAAGCAGAAGGTGGGATTTCTTGGCTCATATGTTACAGTGGACTCTAACAGAAATCTCATGCTGGAATCTAAGGTCAATAGAAGGAAATCTCTCCCCTGGGACCTGAGAGAAAGGTTCTCTTAGGCAAAATCCATAATGCCACATTAACACATAGATGTGAGAGCTCAGCTTTCCTATCTGCACTTCTCTTTCATGCCTCCTGTCCCACCCCTGCTTCCCATCACTGTCCCAGGTCTGTAGGGCCCCCAGGGCTTACGCTCTGGAGTTTGAACTTACACATGTTCAGCTGCCGGACGAAACTGGCCATGTTGTTGTGTTTGAAATACTTGGGCAGCACCTCTTTGGCAAAGCGTCCTTGGTCGAACACATGGAAGCTGGTGCCATTCTGCAAAGGAGACAAGGACAAAGGTGAAGTTAGAGGAGCACCCTCAACCATGAAAAGGGCCCAGGAGGAGGCGATTCCCTTGAGTCCTACAGCAGGGGAAGTTGTGCTTGTCACCTTCAAGCTTGGAAAAGTGACAACAGCCTTCAGTGACAGATCCTTTCAGTTCTGGTGGTTGGTCCTCTGTGACTGCAGTTTTGATCTTTTTCTACTAAGCTTTGCCACTGCTCACCTGAGAGCCTCACATGTGAGAAACAGACTTCTGCATCCAAATAGCTGGCAGCTTGTAATCATCCCTGCCTTATGAGGACCTTGCAGAAAGACCCTGGTGTCTGAAGAAGGTCCTGGAAGCTGGGAGTTGCCATTTTAACCCCTCAATCTGCTTGCAACCTATCTGCTCCATGAGCACTGCAGTCCCGGAGGGAGGTTGCTTGGAGACGTGGCACAGAAAACACAGCAAGGTAAGAAAGCAAATCTCATCGCTGAAGACAAGACAAGAAAGCAAATCATCCCTGGTGACATCACACTGATCAAGAAGCTCTACACATCTTCTCTTGGTTTGGTTTGGTTTTTTTTTGAAAGTACACAGGCAATGCAAAAAGTTAACAGTCCAGTTTTACAGTCCAAGCTAGCAGTGTGCATGTTAACCAGATAAAATACCCATTTCTGAGGTTGCATTGTCACGATTCCTGGCTGTAAAACAATGAAAACTGCCTGGGATTCCTGGAAGAGACAGACACTGAAGGCCTTGAAATGTTTTCCAAACAGCAATTTAGTTGAGCTTTTTAAGGGACAGAAGAACTGGCAATTAATCCTCTTCTGTAACCAACACTTAGAAACAATGTTTTCTAAACCCCCAGCCTCAACAGATCAGTGTGGCCAGGATACGATGGCAGGGGGACCACCTTAAATCCTATCTCTGCTCTGGATTTGGGGGGCAGCACCAGGAATTTGGAGGAATGAGGTATCATAATCTCAGATATGGAGTTTGGGGCACACGTGGCATTTTTGTAAACTTGCTGAGAATCCTTTCTTCCAGAGGTTCGCAGTGACTTTCCTTGTGGAGAGAGAAAGAGCTGCAAAGAGCTACCTGGGGAATCTGTGCAGCCTAAGCTCATCACATCTTTATAAAGGGACAGGCAAGATGCAGAGACAAAGGAATCAGCAGATATTTGGGACTTGGAAATTCAGCTGCAGCTTAGTTTCAAGGGGCAGCTGCCTAAAGTCACCAGGGTCTGTGTGGTGTTGGCAAGATGGGGTGCGAGACCAGCAGAGCCGTAGTCAGCCTCCTGCTGTGTTCAGTGTTATTGCCATTGATCCAGTGGTGTGTGAGCTTGGGGGGTTATTTTACAGCGGACTGTTTTTTGACAGAGGAGGATGGTGTTAGATAAGAGCAAGCACTCTAGCTCTACGTGCAGTAAAGCATAGCAGCCGCATGTGGGTCACATCACGCACCCATCACAGGGTCCATCGCTGCATGGGTGCACTCAGGGCTGCACAGAGGTTTCTAAAATGAGGAGTCTAATCAGGACTGTGAGAAAGTTCACCAGCTAAAGAGGGGAAGTGCTTGCCTCTAGCTTGCCTAAAGCCACCAGAAAACAGCCAGCTGTCACACCCTGCTGCCCTGCTCATTACCACCACATTTCCATGGCTAAACAGTGCAAATTCCCTTTGTGCTCTGTCTCATTTGTCAGATCCAACAATTAAACCTGCATACCCACATACGACTCTGGGGCAGCTGTACTTCTTGCTCCTCGTTCACTGCTGCAAACACTGAATGTGGCTGCTTGACTCAACAGCGTCCTTTGACCATCACCAGGGGCTTTCATATGATTCTTAACCCCATGCAGCAGAAGTAAAGGCTGGTCAAGTGCTTAAGAGATTCGCTAATAACCTGTATCCTGGAATTATCCTCACAGACTGAGCTTGAGGACATGACAGCAGGGACTGGGGCTTCCCACCACTGCAAAGGCTGTTCTGGGGACAGAGCTGGTTTATCCTGCTTCCCTCATGCTTCTGCCCACTCACCCTCTCTGGGATACGGCCGTGTGTCCCAGGCTGGGCAGGCTGATGTGAAATGAGAACCTTCACAGCAGGGTTTCATGTACCTGAACATCTCCTTATGGCCTCTCAAGAGAGGCCATTCCTTCAAATTCAGGGCTGCAATGTTCTCAGAAGCTGGTGTATCCAAAAAGGTTCCTACAGACGCAAGAGACTTCAGAGTTACTGTGTGTTCACCAATGAACCATGTATGTGACAGCTTGTTCCCATAGAGCAATTGTGCCTTGCGTGTCTTATATCATGGGAGCACAAGCTGGGAGAAACTTTCAAAGTCTTCTCTGCCCAAAGCAAAATTCACTCTGCAGCATGTCAGTCTTGGCAGGTGCTTATCTTAACTGTTTTTGACAGACTCATGATGACAGATACCCTCTGCCCTGCCCAGGCAAGCTATTCCAGGGATCTGCTAGGAGTTCTTCCTAACTGCATCTTACATTTCAAAAATTCACTTAATTACTTCTTGTCCAATCCACCATGAGAACAACAGACTTTTCCTTTCCACCTTACAACAGCCTTTAGTACATATTTATAAACCATTTCCTCTCCATCTCTTCTCCTTCATGCTAAGAAACCGCTCCTAGGTCCTTAGAGGTCCTATTTTCTAAGAGTTCTGATTACACCCAGGAATCTTAGGCATACATGCAATTTCTCAGCTCCAACAACACTGATGAACAAAAGAGGAGGATGCAACATGGAAAACTTGGGCATCTAAAAACCTTAGCATAATGTCCCAAGTTTGTAGCATAAGGCAGGTCACAGGAAAGCAGAGCATGGTGGGGTCAGTCAAAATGAAGAGTGTCTCAAGTGTAACAGAGAGGGGACTATTTCTGCATGTTAGAAAATCCTTCTTAGTTTGAAAGTCCCTATTTTAAACACAGGATACTAAAATTCAGTGGTTGGGTGAGGCATGGCTATGTAACACCAACATCAGAGTGCAACTGCTGCCTTGGATCACAATGCAGCCCAAACTCTATCTCGAGTTTTGAATGAAAACTCTACTGCACACAAACACATGACAGAGAGACTGCTTTAGACTATTTTCCCTTTAGAATCTGCTTTTGTTACAGATTCTTGATTTCAGAGAACGAGATCATGCACACAACTTATTTGATAACTCCCTGCTGAAGACAACATTATTTGCAACAAGTCCTAATCAGGTCAGAACCAGTGTGGTATATTGTACTAGGGAGACAAATAAATCATTTTAATTCTCTGATTGCACTTAGTATATTAAAACTTCAGTAACAAATAAGAAGCCAAAGCAAAGCAATATGTCCCTACCAAGATGTACAGATAATCCATACACACATCACACCATGATCACCACACAGACTAGTTGCAAAATCAAGTAAAGCTCTTCCAAAATGCGAGTGATTTAGGGTGCCAGCCTGAGATCTGTTTAAAATATAGGTTTCAGGTCTGAATGCTGCCTCCTCTCAAGGCATTTGTGAAAGGCTAATAAGAAACACATGAAGTAACACAAACAGCAGCGGAATAATTTAAGGGCTCTGCACCTTTTCTACAAAAATTTTGGGAACTGCAAACTGGAGCAAGGTGTAAAAACTCGCTTTCTTAGAATCTGGATTTTTAGAAGATTCAATATTAGATGATTTAAGATGCTTTAGTCGAAATGTGTAAATATTAATAAAACACTCTCAAACCAGTTGTCCCTTTGAAGCTGAAAAGCCACAATATTGCAAATAAATGATATCAAACATATCCAAAGTTTCCCTAATGAACTGCCAGTTCTTCCACTCTCCTGCCCAGCACTTGTAAAGCAAAGGGAAGTTGCTGTGATACCTTCTGGGCCTCACCCCTCAGTTTCCCCTGGTGTTGCAGGCACCCTGTGACACTCAATCTTTGCAGTACTCACACTACTCCAGCAGATGAGATGGTTCGTTTCAGGATCTTCCACCAGCGTCCAGAGTTTGGTTAGGAAAGCTGGCACATTGCTGGAGTATCCATCCATCACCAGAGAGCTGGGTGAATCCTGCATAGTTTTTCAGTGCCCCAGCTACACTAACCCCATTGCTGTTGGCGTGCCCGCCTCCCTTCATGCGCCTGCGTCTGACAGAGAATGAACCACTGAATTTTATCCCAGGCCAGTGGAAAGTAGGCTCCCAGGGAGTCACATCAGCAGTGCTGCTTGCGCTCCTAAAAACTCAGCACAATGCGATGGCATCACCAGCCCCAGAGAACAATAGACAGAATGAAAATGCACTGCAGCCGATCTCGCAGAGCTGTGAATAAATACGCAGCGTCATGCAAAGGGAACACGTGCTGTGCAACTTATGCTGGGAGGTTAGCAAGTCACTGGAGTGAACCTACCTGCCGAGAGCCTGTGGGATACCCAGGCACAGCAATCACAGGTTTGTGAAGGTACTTGAATTGTGATTTTGGAGTTTTCTTGTCCTAAATGTTGTCTGACCAGATGTCAGGGTTGCATGGCTTTTGCAGGGTTTTAAAAAGTCAAGATTGTAAGCTGGTTTGGCAACAGAGCCTATCTTATTGGGCAAGAGAAATGATCTGGCTCTTGGGTGAGAAGAGGGAGTGATAAAAAAGAGCTACATGTAGAGTCTAGATGACAATATGCTTCTTAAAAGGGGTAATGGTTTTGAGATGAAAGAGGGGAGATTTAGATTAGATATTAGGAAGAATTTATTTCCTGGGAGGGTGGGGAGGCCCTGGCCCAGGTCGCCCAGAGCAGTGGTGGCTGCCCCATCCCTGGAGGGGTTCAAGGCCAGGTTGGATGGGGCTTGGAGCCCCTGATCCAGTGGGAAGTGTCCCTGTCCGTGGCAGGTGATTGGAACTGAATGATCTTTAAGGTCCCTTCCAACCCAAGCCATTCTATGCTTATTACAACAAATGCTTTAGTTAGCTCTAAATAGGTGTTTGCAGTGTAGATTTCTGCCAGAATCATTTCTACTCAGAAACTACTCTTCAAATACTATCCATCAAAATCTTTGCTACAATAGACCAGCACACACACATCTTCTAATTCAGATGCAAGACAGCTTGCGTGGGAATGGAGATATCAGATGCAAAACCCATCAACAGTCTCGATTCCCCTAAGAAACACTAATAATGTCATAAAAGAAAATGTTTTTGCAAAAAGCATTCAAATTATCACCTGGAAATCTGCATTCCTGAGCAACAGAAAGACAAGATGAACAAGAGAACTTGCAGGCCACGTGCCTTGTGAGTGTTTTTCCTTAAGTGCTTTTTCTTCTGATTGTATTCTCTAACATAATTCAGCTCCTGTTTTATTCCTCCAAGCTGGAAGTTACCTGACCATTGCACAACAGATGAGCTCAGCATCACTGAAATGCCAGAAGAGGAATTATCAGAGTTAGAGTGGATTTCCCATCAGAAGACCGTGGTTTGTTGCTGTAACTCACAGAATCTGCATGGCTATGTATCCCGGGGCAGAAAAAAGGCTGCATTCAAGCTGCCACTTCCTTAACTCTGTTTAAGTAGTTGCTGGGCACCTGACACAATGTGCTTGACTTTTAGATTCTTTTAACATGTAAAATCAAAATATAAAAAAAAAACCCCCAACTTTGCCTTAAAAAGTTAAAACTCACAAAGGGTAAACTCAGATTCCCGCTAAATAAAGAAGCAGAGAAGGGAAAAAAAGACCTGCCCTACATGCTCCCATAAAGAACAAAAAAGGGGGAGGGGGAAATTCTAGTTCTCAGTAAAGCTCTCTGTCACATTTGAGTGTAAATGCTTGGTCTGCAGAAGAGGTGTGGATCATACGTAATAGCCAGTGCTGGTGAAACAGCACGTTCTCAGAGCAAAGGGCATTCTGCAGCATTTTCCTTATAGCCTTAAATCTTCTTTCCCTATCCTCTAGCAGATCCCCATGATTTCCCCAAGAAATCAGTAGGAGCTGGTCTCTGAACTGACACTGGTTTTCAAGGGTTCCATTCCTTGGTGACCTTCAGAGTGCACTGTTTGAGACTTGAGCAGTGCCTGAGGAATGCTTCTACCAGCTCCTGCGCCTCATATATTTATTTTTCACCCACTGTGAAACAGAAAGCCTGTGGCAGAAACTGGTAGCTTAATTGCAGTGGTCCTTGCCTGCAATGAGTTGTGACAGCTTGAAAAAAACCCGTTTTATTACTGTAACTCCAGTTGTCAGACATGGTATTTATACCTGTCTGACTTAGGAACAGAAAAGTGTATTTTGATTAAACTTCCACGTGAACTACAATGCAAAAGAATAAGTGCCTGGAAAGAAAGCCGAGGTTAATAGCATCAGGCCATTACCCTTTTCATTCATCATCTTCCAAAATGTGTTTTAACCTTCTTCTAGATTTCTGCAAAAATAAAACTACCAACCTGACATATTTTTTCAACCCTCTCCTAAACAAGTGAGGGATTTTACATGCAAAAATTCCCTCTCCCAGGATAGCACTGGAGCACGGACCAAGCCTTGCAACCTCTCTCTGAATTTCACAGCAGGCCTCTTGCTTTTGAAACCCCAAGTCCTGGGGTCACAGCATTATCTCAGCATCACAGGTTTCATTTAAATGAAAACCTGTGCTTCTAGATATCCTCAAAGCAGGGAAAGAGTTGAAAAACATCAAGCAAATTCAGACCAGTGATGAAAAAGCATAACTCAGAGAGGAACACAACTGGATATTTTTCTAGAATACACTGTTCTGAAGAGTGACTCATTATTTTGAGTGTAACATGGCAGTAGCATAGCAGCTCTACTATCTTATCTAGCATCTTATCAGTGATAACCTCCCTTTCCACCTACATTGAGCTAGGATGGCTAAGTGCTACAGTCCTGCTTCCTTCCTGGGAACTCACTATCTGCTGTCATTTTCTCTGACAATCACCTTGAGAGCTTGGAAAAGCTTCAAAATATGGCCTGAGAGCAGGAAGACAGGCAGAAAGGCAAAATTATTAGTGTTCCTTGAAGTAACGGAATGGCTTTGAGTCAGTGAGAAGCGTGGTTCATGGCCCGTGAGTGCTGCGGGTTGGCTTGGTTCCCCTTGGGCGCCTGCCCCGGTGAGGACAGCGGGTTTGGATTGGCTCTCGTGAGCTGTCGAGGATCTCCACTTTATTAACCACATGACGGGGGAGCATTGCTGGTTGCTGCCCCGAGCTGCGTCAGCTCTCAGCCCAGCGGGGAAGCCGGGCAGATGCAGGCTGGGAGCGAGCGTTTGGCAGCACAAACAGGAACAGGCAGCGCTGCACCCAGGCGAGACACCCAATAGACACACCACGCTATCACCTCCGGCCCTCGCAAGCCATCCAGGCAGGGATACACCATAAATCTTGAGCAAAGCACTTCTTTTTCTGTGCTCCCCACACTGCCTGCACCCCAGAGGGAGGAGCAGAGGTGGGGATGCCAAAAATAACCACAGAGAGAGGCGCCTTCCCAGCACGCAGGCTGGGAGCCAGGATGCTGTGCTACCCTTTATGGGAATGCTCAGATTAATAGCCCTGTCTTCCTCCTTCTTCAGCGCCTGTTCCCCTCCCACCACTCTTTAGTTATCTAACACCCAGCTGCCCTGCAGGGTCCCAACACAAGCACAGACGGAGCCCCTGGAAAGCAGAGGGGCTCAGGGTGCCAGAGCCCGTCCTCCCCCAGCCACAGGACACCCAAATCTCACACTGGCTGAGCCCCACTGAGCCACAGCCTCTCACTTCACTGGCATGTTTATTTCCCAAGTGGGAAACAACAGGGTGAAACTCCAAGTATTTACTAAGCACTTTGATTCTGTTACAGGGGATGCTCCCTGAAAGCACCCACTCAGCAAGGGTCAGCGAAAGAGAAACTCTGGTTTCAGCTACCCTTTCCTTTTCTTAACCTCTTCAATATACAGCGAACAGATTGACTTCAAAGAGAAAATGTTTGAGACATGGGTTTGTTGATGGTTCCCAGAGTAACTCACCCCGTGGTTCCCACCTGGCTCTGGGAGCTAGCACTGCTTCACGCTTGTTTTTCATAAAGGAAGGTTGGGATGTCTGAGCTCATTTAACCCCGCTAATCTGCAAAGGCATGAACTCATGAGTTCCTTAAACCATCAGCAAGTAAATGCCTGGTTTCTGGAAGCACTGGCACCACCAGGCAACCAACCCTGGAGGTCCCCTGGATGCTGCCTGCAAACCAGGGCACTGAGAGCCAGGCTGGATTAACCCCTTCAGGGATTTCTTTCAGTTATGTTTTTCCTTTGGCAAACAAATCTGCTTATATTGTTAAAATACTACAGTTGTAAGGTAGCACTAAATAGGTATGGATATATATAATATAGAATCATAGAATCACAGAATCACCAGGTTGGAAGAGACCCACCAGATCATCGAGTCCAACCATTCCCACCAGTCTCTAAACCATGCCCATCAGTACCTCATCCACCCACACATGTTCAATATATGTTCAATAATGCTTTCTACTTGTGTTTGAAATTCAATTCCCTGGAGAGTTTGCACAAACTGACTGCCAAGTCAGAGTGACGACAGCACGTGGCCAGAAAAACTGACCCGAGGACCATGCCGCCTTCTTGCTAGCTGGGGACAAACTAAGGAGCTACTGTTACCCCTCTGCTTGCAAGAGGACATCTATTTAAGACAGACACAGCTGGGGAACCTGAGGTTGAGTGCTGGAGACCCAAATCCAGCTCCTTGCTTTGCTTGCCACAGAACCTCTCATGGACTTGGGAAAAGCTGCTTTACTCCACCTGTCCATTCAGTTCATCAGAGAAGCACAGTGGAATTAAAAACCTGACCTGGGTCAGAAAGAGGTGGAAGACCATTCAGGTATCACTGCAGTAAAGGCTAAACCAGAGCAGCCAGTAGAATTTGGTGGCTGTATTGACACCATCCTCTTAGCCCTCCTGCAGGACATGCGAGGACCAGCCCAGGTGTTCCTATCTGCTCACTGTGCTTATTATGATACTGCTCTGATTTTGCTAAGCAGAGTCCCAGAGGTCTTCTCTATCAGAGCTGTTCTCACAGTGTCTAACTTCCTGCTCATTTCTTTTGGGAGCTTTCCTCCTTCACCCACTGCACTCTTGGACAGAAGTATCCTATTGAGCCTGCTGGATTCGCTTGAAAAAGGAAATTCCACATGATTAATCCCCCTCCCCTCCTGAGCAAAGGGAAACTTCTAGATGCTGTTACAGATGCTGCCAAGTTACTGTGTTCCTCAAATTGTCTTGGGATGCCTTTTCAAGATGAGCTCAAGGGAAAGGAGGGTGTAAGAGCTGATCTTTCTCTGCTGCTCAGTAGTAACCAACTCAACCAATCTCTGATTCCACCTCTCGTTAGCATCATCAGAGGGGAAAGCTGACAAGTGCAGGCCAGAATCCACCAGTGCTACCAGCCATGAGCTAGGCAAGGGGTTCAAGCAATCCCGCTCTCCTCCATCCCTAACAGATCAGGGACATGCACCCAGTCACCACTGGTGAGCAGCTTTCAAGCTACCTGAACATAGCAATTCCTGACTGCCTCATACATCCCCACCTACATGAATGACCGAAGCCAGGTGGGCATTCGGCTGCCACCAGAGCCACAAGCTGTGCATGGAGACCTGGAGGCATCAAGGCACAGCAGGAACCCTTCAGCCCTCCTCAGCCTCCTTTCTCTAGGCGAAACCATCCCAGTTAGCCACTCCCCATGACCTCTGAGCTCCAGACCCTTCCCCAGCTCCGTTGCCTTTCTCTGATTATGCTCCAGCCCCTCAATGTCCTTCTTGCAGTGAGAGGCCTAAAACTGAACACAAGATTTGAGGTGCAGCCTCACCAGCACCAAGTATATGGGGACAATCCCTTCCCTACTCTTGCTGGCCACACTCTTTCTGATACAAGCCAGGATGCTGTTGGTCTTCTTGGCCACCTGGGCACACTGCTGGCTCATGTTCAGCCAACTGTGACCAACAGCCACAGGTCCTTTTCTACCAGGCAGAGCTCCAGCCACTCTTCCCCAAGCCTTGTATGTTGCCTGGGGTTTTACAGCCCAGGCATGGGACCTGGCACTTGGCCTTGCGGAACCCCATCCCGTTGGTTGCAGCCATTGGATCCAGCCTGTCCGGGTCCCCCTGCAGAGCCTCCCTGCTCTCATGAAGATCGACACTCCTGCTCAGCTTAGTGTCATCTGCAAACCGACTGAGAGTACATTCAACACATTTGTGCAGATCATTGAAAATGACATTAAACAGAACTGGACCCAACCCTGAGCCCTGGGGACACAGCTTGTCACCAGCAAGACATGGAACACATTCAGGGAAAGCTGAATAACCCTTCCACTTTAATGCCATGTTTGCTGTTGATCTGTTACCTGGCTTGGCCCATGCCCAGGTGCTTTCTGAGCAGAGCTCAACCAGTGGAGCAGCAGACAGGGCCATGGCCCATTCCTGGTGTCCATGGAACAGGGAATGTTGCCACTGCCCATTCCTGGTGCCAGTGGAGGAGCACATGGTTCCACTGCCCATTCCCAGTGCCTATGGAGGAGCAGATGGCGCCACTGCGTGTTCCCGGTGCCAGTGGAGGAGCAGACAGTATCACTGCTCATTCCTGGTGCCAGTGGAGGAGCAGATGGTCCCACTGCCCATTCCTGTTGCCAGTGGAGGAGTGGATGGCCCCACTACCCATTCCTGGTGCCAGTGGAGGAGCAGACGGTCCCACTGCCCATTCCTGTTGCCAGTGGAGGAGTGGACAGTGTCACTGCTCATTCCTGGTGCCAGTAAATCATAGAATCGCTTGGTTGGAGAAGACGCTTGAGATCATCAAGCCCAACCCTACCTGTCCACTACGAAACCATACCCCTGAGCACTTCATCTCCCTGTCTTTCAAACACTTCCAGGGATGGTGACTTGACCAGCTCCATGGGCAGCTCTCCCAATGCCCAATAACCCTTTCGGTGAAGAAATTTTTCCTAACACTCAACCTAAACGCCCCTGGGTGCAACTTGAGGCCACCTCCTTTCCTCCTACCCCTTGTTACTCGGGAGAAGAGACCAGCACCCGTCTCCCTACAGCCTCCTTTGAGGGAGCCGCAGGCAGCGATGAGGTCCCCCCTCACCTCCTCTCCTCCAGGCTGACCACCCCCAGGCCCCAGGACTCCGGGGCTCCAGCCACCCCCTCTCCGGGGCCCTCGAGAGGCAGCGGGCGGTGCCGGGGCCGCTGCGCAGGGACGGAAGAGGCAGCGGGAGGAGGAGGAGGAGGAAGAAGAGGAGGAAGAAGAGGAGGAGGAGGAAAAGAAGGAGGAGGTAAAGGCACCCGGGGTCTCGGGGTCGTGGGGCGGGCGGGGCCTCCCTGCGGCGGGGACCGGCCGGGCCCTACCCGGGGCTGGCGGCTGCCCCGGCCCCGCTGCCTTCGCTTTTCTGCCTTAAACACGCACCCAGGCCCCTCCCCGTGACGGGAATTCGGCTGCTGGAGCTGCCCGGTGTGTGCTGGAGGGATGGGAGAACGATGATCCCATCGCTCCCGGCTGAGGGAATCGGGGACTGATGCAGCAAGTGGTCACTGAAACAAGAGGTGTCTGTGCTGAGCAGCTGTCTCTGCTCTAACCACCTCTGTTTGCAGCCTTTCCCCGGCTCAAACGCAAGGTCAGGCAGAGCTGGAGCCAGCTCCAAATTAGCAGAGACTTGACTGTTGTGAAGTTCATAATAACGTTAGAATTTGTCCTTGGAAAGTAATAGAATATGTTAAAATTTATCCCTATGCCTGTAAGTGGGAAATCTCTTCTGTCCCCAGCTCTTGCCTCGCTGCACACGACTGATGGAGATCACCTCCTCACATTGCCCAGGCCCGATAAAGGGTGCTTGCTTTCTAAAACTTCAAAATGAGTCTTAGAGAGTTTTATTTGCTGGAATTTTCAGTATCAAGACTGACTGCCCAGGGAGCACTGGGATCAGGCAGCACTCATCACCCTGGAAAACTCACTCGCTGGGATAATGGCATCTTGGCCTAGACCAATGGCGGGAGGCTTAACAAGGCCAAATGCCGGGTCCTGCACTTGGGGCACAACAACCCTGAGCAGCTCCAGACTAGGAGAAGTCTGGCTGGAAACTGCCTGGAGGAGAGGGACCTGGGGGTGTTGGTTGACAGCGACTGAACATGAGCCAGCAGTGGCCCAGGTGGCCAAGAAGGCCAATGGCATCTTGGCTTGGATCAGAAACGGCGTGACCAGCAGGGCCAGGGAGGTTATTCTCCCTCTGTACTCGGCACTGGTGAGACCGCGCCTCGAATCCTGTGTTCAGTTCTGGGCCCCTCACCACAAGAAGGATGTTGAGGCTCTGGAGCGAGTCCAGAGAAGAGCAACGAAGCTGGTGAGGGGGCTGGAGAACAGGCCTTATGAGGAATGGCTGAGAGAGCTGGAGGTGTTTAGGCTGGAGAAGAGGAGGCTGAGGGGAGACCTCATTGCTCTCTCCAACTCCCTGAAAGGAGGTTGTGGAGAGGAGGGAGCTGGGCTCTTCTCCCAAGGGACAGGGGACAGGATGAGAGGGAATGGCCTCAAGCTGAGCCAGGGGAGGTTCAGGCTTGACATCAGGAAAAAGTATTTCACAGAAAGGGTGATTGGGCACTGGAACAGCTGCCCAGGGAGGTGGTTGAGTCACCTTCCCTGGAGGTGTTTAAGGGACGGGTGGACGAGGTGCTAAGAGGAATGGTTTAGTGTTTGATAGGAATGGTTGGACTCGATGATCCGGTGGGTATCTTCCAACCTATGATTCTATGATAACATGTAAAGGCACAACAGCAAAGGGCTCCTTACCTGGGTTTGTGCAAGCCAGTGTGATTTCCAGGCTCCTCGACACTGCTGAGTTGTCAGGTGAGGCAGCTGCAGTGAAGCAAGAACCTGGTCTGTGTTGGGAAGGGGTGCAGGGGCAGCAGGGACCGTGCTGTGATGAGGGGAGCAGAATGAAGCAGGGTCATGTGCGGTTCAGGCACCTCTGGGAGCTCTCAGGCGTGTGCACTGCAAAAGATCAACCATCCCATGGGCTAAATCTTTTAAATGTTGCACACCTGTAGCTTTCTAAGATGTGACTCAAATTTCTGTACCTTCCTTCTATGAGACACTAGGAGGTGGGTGCCTGGATTCTAAACTTCCTGGTGTTTGAAGGCTCAGAGCAGACCTGGTCTGCAGTAGCAGTGCATGCTCCTCTTTCTTCTTTATGAGATGCTTTTCTAAAAGGGCCTGTGTGATGGGGAGCCCATGGCCTGGAAACACTCACCCGTGTCCCACAGGCACTCCTTGAACTTAGAGTTCAGTGGGAATTTTGTGATTTGCTGGTTATTTCTTGTGTTTTCTGAACAAGGAAAAGGTTCCTGTGTTGGGCACAGTTTGAGGTTATAGTAAGGAGACCAGGTGGGCCAGGTGTTCTAGTGCCCTGCTGGACATGCTGCAAGGGATGGAGATAGTTCCCAGCCCTGGCTACTGTCTGGAGGAGGACAGCCTATCCATGGGAGCTCATCCTTCTTGGCTTGGCAGCTCCTGGACACAAAATCACTTGCACACCCACCCACATTTGAAGAGAGGGGTGCTGTGATGGCCAGCAGTTGTGTTGTCAGACTGGTGCTTTGCAGCTGAGGGAAGGCTGTTGAGTTGTGCAAGAGGGCAGAAAGCAGGAAAGAAGGGATGTCTGTGGGAAGCAGCTGATCATAGAATCATAGGATCACCAGGTTGGAAAATACCCACCGGATCATCGAGTCCAACCATTCCTGTCAATCACTAAACCATGCCCCTCAGCACCTCATCCACCCGCCCCTTAAACACCTCCAGGGAAGGTGACTCAAACCCCTCCCTGGGCAGCTGTTCCAGTGCCCAGTGACCCTTTCTGTGAAAAATTTTTTCCTAATGTTCAGCCTGAACCTCCCCTGGTGGAGCTTGAGGCCATTCCCTCTCGTCCTGTCCCCTGTCCCTTGGGAGAAGAGCCCAGCTCCCTCCTCTCCACAACCTTCTTTCAGGTAGTTGTAGAGAGCAATGAGGTCTCCCCTCAGCCTCCTCTTCTCCAGGCTAAACTCCTGATGGTGTGACAGGAGTACAAACAAGGAGTGAGAGAGGAGGGCTAGGACGCGAGACTAGGGGTGATCCAAAAGTCCTAAATTACTTGTTGCTATGGTGTGATGGAAGGTCTGGCTCTTAGCACTGCTGTCTGTGGGAGCAGTTTTGGGGTTTCTGTTCTGAATATGCACCGCCTGGGAGGTGTTTTGGTTCATCTTTGCCCTCAGCCTTCTGATGAGAACAGAAGTGGATTTGCTGTCTTTCAGGTACATGGCTGCAAGAGGCAGATGGTGGAAAAGGAATGGTAAATGAGTTGGGACATAAAGCAGAGTGGTAGTGCTGAGTGCCCTGCTGAGTGAGCCCTGAGCTCTGTAACACGTCCTTTAGTGAGGACAACCAGGGGACTGGGACCTTGAGCAAAACACCTCTGCCTGAAATAGGGTTTCACTCCACATGAACGAGCCAGAACCAGGACTCCCTGGAGTATGCCAACTGTGCATCTTTAGACTTTGCCAGGTTGGCTGGGCAGTCAGGGGCACAAGGACTGAAACTCTTTGTTCCGAAGTCTCTTTGAACTATAAAATTAATGGATTCCAGTGGAGAATGAAAGCAGAGCTTTGTGAGCTGCTGAGTTGTTAGGACACCTTCTCCCACTGTCCTTTGCTTTACAGAATAATAGTAAATTCCTCAAAGGTTACACTTGCTTTAACAACATCACCCTCTCCTCTGGGAAATAAGGGTAAATCCCCATAATCCTGTCATGTTTGTGCTTAGTGTTTGCTGTAAGCACTCACCTGGCATCAGGCTGTTTTCCCTATGGTCTCTCAGCTCACCTGTGTGATTTTGTAGGGTGTTGAAGATGGCAAGCAGCTCTGCTCCTTGGATTGGCAGCGCTTACCTCTTCCTCCAGTCGACATGCAAGACCATCGTTTTGCCATCTCTCTACGAAAGCTCCCAGAAGAAACCGTGTGTGTTCAAGGCACTGAAGCTGGCATTAGCAGGTACCCATCCTCTCCGATACCTTGGCATATTATATTGTCTTATAACTCTTCATGCAGCGCTGTGCTTTTCTTTCATCTCACATGCATGGGTAAGGAAGGCTGGTGCCTACTGAATTTAGGAAGGAGCGACTTCAGAGGTCCACTGAGATGGTTAGGGGCTTGAGCACTTGTTCTATGAGGAGAGGCTGAGGGAGTTGGACTTGTTCAGCCTGGAGAAGGCTTTGGGGCACCTACCAGCTGCCTGCCACTACCTGTGAGGAGGGCGAAATGGTGCATGGAGAATAAGACACAATAGGCATGGATGGAAACAACCGACAGACACCAGACATAAGGACAAATATTTCTCCCATAAGGACAATCAAGCAGTTGCTCAGAGTGTATTCTTCCTTGGGAGCTTTCAAAACAGGATTGGATAAAGCCCAGAGCAACTTGACCTCAGAGCTGACCCTGCTTTCCTTGGGAGGCTGGGCTTGAGGCTTCCTGGGCTTCCTTCCAACTTGAACTTTCCTATGAATTTATCCTAATTTATGAATGTTTGTTTAAGCCCATTTGTGTAAGAGGCAAAAAGATTGTCATTGCCACAAAAGAAGATTTAATTTTTTCTTTGAGAAGCTGATTTTTAAAATTGGTGATGGCCAGTATACATTCTTTTCTGATATAAACAGGCACAATTACATTGGCTTCAGTTGTATGTGATCTTATTTACACCAGAAAAGGTCTTGAGATTCAAATTGCCATAAAACTATGGGTTTTAATCATCCAGGCACCAAGGTGACTGCAGAATAATAGTAATTTGAAGAGTTTATCATATTTGCCTCAAATGACTCTCATTGTGTTCTTCACCTGTCATACAGCTATACCTATATTGTTTAACTGGGCTTGGGGGATTATACTGCAACTTCTTCTGGCAGTCATCAGTCTAGCAAAGCCAGCTAGTTTATCCCATATCATCTTGCAGCTCAATCCAAAGATGTGAAGCCTGACAGAGTTGCCCAGTTAGGCTTGATTTATGGCTGCTTTGTTTCCCTGGAATGTGAATCTACCCAGACATTTAAAGGAAAGCCCACAAAACCTCTAAATCTTACCATGCTTATTCAGACCTAAAAAGGACATGAAATTTGAAGCTGTCTGAAGCCTCATGAAGAAATGCATGCAAAGTCCTCTCTTTTGAGGTATCTTTATGGCTGTCTTGTACACCATTCATAACGGTTTCCCTATCTGTACAGCTTTTCCCTCTCCAGTCCTCTTACCCTGTTATGGAAGCTTTTGTTTAACCAGCAGTCATGAGAAGAAAAAAAAAGCAATAAAAAGACATTTCTCATCAGCAACAGTGAATGAAAATGCCATTCCTAGGTGCCTAGCCTCATGTCCTAGTAACACATCTGGTCCAAACTAGACTTTCTGATGCAACCAGGGCTCTGTAAACCCTCTAAACCTGTTGTTAGATCCCGTACTTTTAAATGTCAAGTCACTTCTCCTGGTTCTTTGCCTTGAGATTCTTCTCCAAGCATGTCTAAATAATGCTGTGACGCATGGTTTAGAAATACCCAATGTAGTGCCAGTCTGAGCTGGTGCCCCCATGCAGCTCTACGCAACCACAGGCCGAGGGGTGAATTTATGTCTGGAAGCAGTGCAGCCAACCCCTCACAGGCCTCTGCCGCAAAAGAGGAAAACACATACTTCAAACTGCCATCATCAGCTTATAAAATCCCTGAGGAGGCAAGGTCAATGTGTACAGCTAATCAAAACTAAATTTTGCTGGGAGAAGGAAGAAGGAAGGCCTGGCCAATTCCTGGTGTCCCTCTTGCTTGTGCTCCCCCTGTGCCAATGTTAGAGGGTACGTTCCTGGCTTCTCCCTGCTTAGGATTCACTGGGAATTAATTCTCCACACAAAATAGCTTAACAGGTCAAGGCCCAATCTCAAGCAGCCTAAATTCCTGTGGCTGGATCTATCATTTGCCATTGATGTGTTGAAGGCTCAGAACCAGACCAAGTTACCTCTAAGTATGAGGTGGAAAGGAAACTCTAGGTCTTTTCCCAGGACATCTTCACTGCGTATAACTCCAGGCACAAAGGTGGAAGTCTGACAGCACTGAGCTGAACTATGCACTTTTGTCTGTAAAGCTTTGTGCTACTGGTTTAGCACAACCATTTATCCCTTGGAAGTGGAACCTCAAGCTTAAAACCTCCCCTAATAAACAGTACCGAGATAATTGCCTGGGCTGCCGTACCACATGGCTTCAGCTGGACAATGTACTTTGGGGTGATTAATGGTGCAAAGCAGCAAAAAAATAATCCTTTCCCCTTGGTTTTACACAGAGGTTTTTCATCCCAGAGAACATTATCACAGAAGAGAATCCAAAAGCTACTCTATTGCAAGCTTGGTGGTGGATGGGAGTGGGTCTGGGTTGTCTGTCTTATGCCTGGATAGTGACTCTGCTAACTTCTCCTTGCCAGACTCCACCGGCAGCCTGAATGGTGTGGACATGCTCAAAGTGCACTGCAGCCACCCGCACCTGATAGTCCAGCTCAAGTTCTGCAAGCAGGAGAACTGCCGTCGGTTCCTGCAGAGTTACCGTGAGGGAGCGCTCCAGCAGTCCCTCCAAAATCATCTCCAGCTGTCCTTGGCCATGACCACAGTGCCTCTTGAAATGGAGCTGAAGGCTGGCAATGAGCACCTTGACAACATGCTAAAGGATGAAGATCGCTGCCTAGAGTGCATCTACAAAGAAAAGGTGAGTGGGAGAGGAAGGGAGGCCAGGAAGCAATGAGGAATGCTAGCACAGGACTCGGGAAGGCATGTGCAAAGCTTGCTCTGCTGTAGCATGCTGGGTTGTTGGCTTCTCTGTGCTTCAGTCCTCAACTGTAATATGGAGAAACAGCTCTGCCCTTCTCCAGAAAAGAGCTGTGCACTTTTCTGGAAGGGGAATAGTGTTACCTAAAACAGCTTACAGAGATTCTGCCAAATCACTGTGCTTTCTGTGTATAACAGTTAGTATGGCTGTCATCACTAAGATAAGGAATTGTAGAAGATACTGTTGAAAGCACAAGCAAGTGTGCCTTGGTAGACCTGTGAGGCAGCCAGAGAGGACAGCAGTCCTATGTGGTACCATCACCTCTAAGCACCTTCCTCCCCTCTCACACACCACCTCCTCAGGGAGTAGCAATGGCAACTACACCTAGAAACAAATGTGGGTACAAACACTCTGCACGTTATACCAACGGCTTGACAGAGTGGTGACACGCAGCATCTGCTGACAGCAGGACTAGACTGCCCTTCTGAAAGCAAAGTCTCTTTCTCAGAGGTGATAGCTAATGTTTAGCTCACCTGGAACTAGCAATACCTTATAGCTCTGGCTCCCTCAAGATGGTCCAGAGAAACAGGTAGTCACCACCTACTGGGAAGATAAGGTATGAGAGCATTTTTTGCTAGGCCTCTTTTCTGCAAATACAGAGAATGAAATATAAACTTTTCAGCCCTGTACCAAACAACATGTGATATCTCATACCTTGTCAACTTCTGCTTGCTACTCCCTCCCTCTGCTGAACTAGCTGAGCAGACAAAAGAGATGGACTTATTCTCAGTTCCCCAAAACCAACTCAGTCTGACATCTGCCTAACAGTGCAAGAGGCAGGAAGATGACACCAGGGCACAACTGTCACTGGCTGAGGGCAGTGCTGGGTACCAGCCTGTGGTATATGAGGTAAATACCATGCTGGTTTGGCTCTTCCCCATGTGCTTCGCCTTCTTTTCTTGTTACCTGTTTTTTGGCAGTCAGACTAGTTTTCCCATGGCTAGTGAGAAAAACTGGCTTGGAAAGGAACAACAAAACTTACGTAATGGAGGGGCAGAGAGAGAGAAAGTGGGTACAGGAACTGCCTGCTTTGGTGGTCCTGAGGTCTTGGATCAGATCGCCATATTCTGTGGGTCTGGCCCTCATGTGGAGCAAGTCAGAGATGCCGTGCTGCCTGTGGTGATGACAGTAAACATGGACTAGTAGCAGTTCTGTGAAACCTGTAAGCATTCATTGCTTCATGTGAGAAACCCAGGAAAGGGAGATTGCCTGTTTCATATCACATCATAGATTTGAAGTCACAGATCTACAGCCAGAACTTCATTAGAATCTCTCATTTGATCACCTCAGGCTATAGCTATCTCCCTGCTCCTCTCTTGACACCGTCAGCTTAAGCTGCACCTTCCAGGTAAGCACCTACAGCTCTGCGAGATGGTAAACCTGGCACAAACCACTGATGCTGTTTGCATTGCAGCCTGACCGCCTGCGGGATGAGGAGATCACAGAGCTGGAGGAATGCCTTAAGAGCCTGATTGTTCACCAGAGCATCAACAACAACATGACTGTAAAAGACTGCGCATCTCCGAACTCCCCATCTCTACCTTATCCTTCTCAAGGCAGCTCCCTTTCCTCACACGTCACCTTCACATTTCAGGGACAACAGTTTGGTGAGTAGAACTGATTAAAAAAGCCCCTGGTCTTCCTCGCCTCAAAGCCGAAAAGAGAGGATTAATCACAGAATCATAGAACCACCAGGTTGGAAAAGACCCATTGGATCATGGAGTTCAACCATTCCTATCAAATACTAAACCATGCCCCTCAGTGCCTCATCTACCCGTCCCTTAGACACCTCCAGAGATCAGCTAGATCATTTGCTTTTGAGAGGCTGAAACAAATAAAGAGGATGTCCATCACAAGAAAAAAAAATGGTCTGGCAAAACAGAGGACAGTTCCATCCTGGGGGAAAAAAACCATGAAAATAGAAAATAGGTATTGCCAAACTTGCAGGGTCTGGCCAAGCCTAGATATGAGATTGTGGGAGGATTTAGAGGGGAGATTGAGATGAGATTTTAGGAAGAAATGTTTTCCTGTGAGGGTGGGGAGGCCCTGGTCCAGGTTGCCCAGAGCAGTGGTGGCTGCCCCATTCCTGGAGGTGTTCAAGGCCAGGCTGGATGGGGCTTGGAACAACCTGTCCGGTGGGAGATGTCCCTGCTCATTTCAGGGGGTGATCTTTAAGGTCCTTTCAACCCAAACCATTTTATGTTTCTATGATCTCCCCCAAAACCTCTTACCAATGCAATACAAAGCAACCCTTCTGTGATTCTATGATTTTGGTAAAGGAATATTCTGAGCAAGGCAGGGAGCTCAGGTGTGTGAGGGCAGATGGCTGTGAGCAGGTAAATGTGCCACCACGTGCCAGTTTGCCACTCGAGGCACCAGCAGTGCCCCACAGGATGGCAGGCTCCTGTGGAAAGCAGACACCTCCAGCTCATACACAAAGAGCAGGGAGACCCTAAATGAGGCTTACTCCAGCTGATTTTCCCTTCTCAGTGGAGGAGGAATGCCATCAGAGTGCACAGACCCATGTTCAAGACCCCCTGCCCAGGGTGGGACAGTCCCTTTAGCTTCACTGCTCTTGTGCTTCGACTCCAAACTCACAGTTTCCCTGGTGTTAGAACACCGGAGGACAAGCAGGGCAACTCTATACCGGTTTAATAGTGCACTGGGGGTGCTGAACAGACTCCTTACTCCACAGAATATTGAGCAAACCTTGGACTGACATAAGCTGTGTCACACCAGCCATGAAACCCCTGTGTTTGACCTGGCCTCTGTCCCTTTCAGCCAACAGAATGCTCACGCCAGACGACCACCAGAAATTTGCCAAGCTCGTCTCCAAGAAATGGAAGCAAGTGGGTCGTTCTTTGCAGAAGTACTGCCGAGGCCTGCGTGATCCTGTCATTGATAACCTGGCCCTCGAATATGACCGAGAGGGACTATATGAACAAGCCTATCAGCTTCTTCTCAGGTTTATCCAGTCAGAGGGGAAGAAGGCCACAATTGCACTGCTGATTGCAGCTCTGGAAGAAAATGGTCTCATCAGCTTGGCTGAGGAGCTGTTGGGCCTCCATTCCAACGAGGACTGCTCCTAGAGCCCCAAGGGTAGTGGCATTGCTGAGGGCTTTCTTGCTTTAGCTAGTGTATGAGACTGCTGCCAGTGTCTGGGAATGTAAGATCCTGAAAATCATCACAGGTGGGAATGCCCGGGAGAGAGGTTCTGTGCTCACAGAAGCCAGCATGGACTTCTGATGTTCCTTATTTCATTCCATTTCCAGAAGTCAATGCAACCTTCCTGTGAACTGGTGAGAGAGGCTTCCAGGCTGCCTTTCTTCAGGACTGAAATGTCACAAGGAAGCAGCCAGACACTTAGAGAACCCTAGGGAAGGGTGGGGAAGAGGAGGAAAGCAAAGAATAAAAGCATCTCGGAGCTTTTCTCAGGAGCCAACAATGCCACTCAGGCTGTAGCCCAGGGCCATCACTGGAGAGATGCAATATATTTTTTTTGTATTGAAGACATGTATGCCTTCAGGCATGACATCAAGCAAAGACAGAGGGGAAATTTTATATTATTTTCTTTCTTTGTTCTTCAAATGGGGAACATCCATGGCTGGTGCATCCGCCCTGCCCTACCCTAGAATAGCTCCTTCTCACCTCTCATCTCCTGAAGGTTTCCCTTCTACCTGGGACAGTCACAGTTTTCCACAGGGCACAAGATTGCTGCTGTAGAACACATTTCAGACACTGAACAAGCAATACGGACAAACACAAATTCAGAGAATGATTCCCAACTGTTTCTGGACCGTGGTGGACGATAATATATTGACAATATTGCACTTAGCTGTCTCCCACCAACATGATGGAGCCTGCATCTGTGAAAAGCAAAACACAGCACTGAAAGGAAAACAGTCTCCTAGCTCTCAAGTTACCTGTGGAGCACAATTGGAACCGCAGCTCTAAGGTTTGTCACCGGTGCCATCCCGACCCACAGAGCTGAGCCATCGCCTCTCACCAGCTGACTGCAAGTGCCTTCAATGCCCTCTGAATCCTCTGCCTGCTGAGCTCACCAGGGGGAACAGCTGACCCCTCTGCATCTCACAAGTGTTGGGATCTGCACAGAGCCTTTCCCTGACGGTGTGGTCACTGTGTGACAACTGGGCATCCGCTGCTGTGCCTGGATTTACCTACCCTGATTTTGAGGGTATAAATGGCTTAACAGACAAAGCACCCAAAGCCCAGGGCTGGCTGGTACTCTTTTAGTTCTGGTGGGAGAAGCCAACTGTCCCAGTTTGGTTGATGCAAATTGCAGCAGTGCAGAGTTTGCACCTCTGCCCACGACAAAGCACAAAGCAACAAGTGTCTACCCTGGCATGGATCCTGTGAAGCACAGCAGCAGCTTGATTACCTTTGACATATTCCCAATGCTCTCCTGATACTTCTTGACTTATCCTTTTCCATGAATTCTATCCCTCCTGGCCCTTCCCATTTGTGGGAATAGTCAGTGTGCCTTGCAATTGTTTCAGATGTAGAGGATGGCTCTGCCAGCACACTTAAAACCTGTGTGTGCACCCAAATATTGGGCCACTAGCAGGCATGGTAGGGCCAGATTTCAGACAGGGAAGCCCTGGTGGTCTTTGAAACCACCACTCACATCTTAATCCTTCACTGTAGTCAAAGCTGTAATTTGGTAAGGAGGAACATGACCTTGAATTCAGGTATGGGCTCAGATCTGAGCTCCTCGTGCTGGTGCCACTCCCTTAGCTTCTGCCGAAACGCATGCTGTGAGGATTGGCTAACTGAGACCTGCATCAACAGGGATTAGATAGCCAGGGTCCTCATACCTCAGATGAGCTGAGCATCACGTTCCTCAGTGTAAGCCTGAGGAACCTAGCATTTTTTTCCAAAGTCTGAATCCCAAAGGTTATATACACAGTATGGAAAGGAAACAGGGAGACAAAGACAGAGAGAACGTTTTTGGGATGTGAATCTGTTTCTGTCTTGCTCTTACCTTGAAAGGAAACAGGACTCCATGCAAGCACCTGCTCTGCAAAGGCTGTGGTCCTGTAGCATTTTACTAAGCCATTCTACATTGGTGCTGTTGCATTCTCATCCATTCCAATCCTGCCCCGTCTGCTACTCTCTTCCTTACAGTAGTACCAGCGCTGTTCCCAAAAGGAAGCACTTATCTCTCTGACAGTTTTGCTTTTGGGAGTAGCACAGCGATGCTGATGTTAGTTAGTTTAGGCTGCTGTGGAACCATACCTCAAAGTATTTAGCTTTCTTGCCAGATCCCAGCTGGGGAACTCTGGCAGCAACCCACCTGGCAAATGGTGTTTTTTTTCTAAAACAAACCATTGAGACCTTAAAAATGACTTTAACAGCAAGAGGGTTTACTCTTGATTTTGCAGAAATGATTTTTTAGAAGACAAGGTCATTTGCATAGCCTGCTTGCTCATTTGTAATGAATATTTCTAAGCTCTCAGACTAGCTATTCATGTGCAAAACTTTCATATACACTTAAAAGGCAGTCACTGAGTAGTGAGAACTGCTAGCTTTTATAGCATCTGTTCATGCTCAGAATGAGAAAGACTTATTATTTAGCATCTACTTCAAGTCCAAAAAAACTTCTTTGCTGCTATTACAGAGGACTAAGCATGAATGCTCTTTTTTCTTAATGCAAACCTTGTGCATTTTATTCCTCTGCCAGCAACTGGCATAGGTGTTTCCTCTTACTCACAGATTCCTTCTCGAAAGTGCCATTAAGTGTTGAAGCTCCTGGCAACCTTTCTGGAATATAACAGTATTCACAGGTGCCTTCGTTGCAGAGACTCAAAAGAGAAGGGTTTTCCAGTGATACTCCATGGTGGAATTGTCTTCAGCACATGGTATGGTTTAGGACCATAGCAGTGGCTGCTTAATACCTTGTTCTCTGTGATCTCTCTGAAGCGGCAGCCGTACATTAGACTCGGTGAAAACTTGATTCTGGTTTCAAGCAGACTCAGACCTGCTCCAAGAGTAGGGATTTTAGTATAGTCTGGCGCAAGCTTAGATAGAAGCAATTTTCACAGAAGCCTTAGAATAAAACAGATTAATTGGATCATGAGTACATGGTGTCATTTGCATTGATTTGGCATTTTGGCTGGGACTTTACTGAATTTAATTCTGTTTTATCCGGAAGATTTTACAGCAGTTTTACGCCAGTGTGCAAAGACAAGGGATGTCGTGTCACACCAGACAGAAGCACTCACAAAGGAAAAAACGTTAACAGAGATTTGGAACTGGATGATCTTTAAGGTCCATTCCAACCCAAACCATTCTATGATTTGTTAAAGAAATTAGAGGCATCTTTACCTTGGATAGGAATGAGTGACTGCCTGGCTGTCACGCTGTTGGAAGAAGTTGCATTCCTCATCGTGCTTTCTTCCTTGCCTCTGCACCTAGTCGGATGCCAGACTCGCAGGTAACACTCCCTACTATTTATTGTAATGCCTAGTGTGTGAGATAAGCCATAGGCAGTGCAGTCGCTGGTAAATTTAGCCTTGTCCTGTAACAGCTCTTCTCTATGTCTGAAAAATAAACAAATATTTTTGGGGTGGGGGTGGTGTTTCAGAATCAAACATGCAGCAAACCAGCAGATGGTATTAAAAGGAAATAAAGATGCTAATCAGTTGCATATAAAAATATGAAATAGGTAAAGTATAAACCAAGCAGCAGAAACCAGGCCAAAATGCATTCATAGGAAAGGATCCAAGAGGGCTTTTTTTGTGGTACAGATTGTTTTTGTAGTCTTAGCAATGTTTCAGATTTGAAGGAGGCTCCTTTCAGTCTGCCAGAAGGAATAAAAGATTCATCCAAAGGAGAATTTGAATGATTTGTTTTGGCATCACTGAGTTCAAATGAGTAATAACAAAGAGGAGAGTCAAAGTTAAAATGCTCACTGGATACACTTTGACGTGTGGCATCTGAAAGAAGTAAACCGAAGAGTATAACCTGATATAAAATTGTCATGAAGGAAAATATTGAACTGTCCTGGAGGGCAGAGTCAGTGAAAAGCTGACAAGAACCCCCTTAGGTGCTTGTTAAAAATACAGCATAGATTGATTTATCTGCTGAAGATGGGGATGCACCGTCACGGCAGACGGGGAAGGTGCTCTTTTCCAGCTCTCACATGCCACAACTGCTTTTAAAGGGAACCAGTTTGTCAGGTGAAGACTGCACTTAGCTAAAAAATAAGGAAAGAGTTCAGCATTAATGACTGGAAGGTCTTAAAAATTGTGAGCCAAACCTTCAAGAAATCATAAAATTTCCTTCCAAACTTTCATAGCAAATCAAATTAAAAAATGAATGTCAAGTACCAGCTTGCAGCAACGTGTTCCAGGTTTCCATTTCAGCTTCAGCCCCACTATTGAAGACACAGATACCTGGATTACTTTTAATGCAAATTAGGGTCCTAATGTCATAGCACACGGGTTACAGAGCTTAATGAAAAAATGAGAGAGCTTCTGAGTGAAACAGGTTGCTGGAGTTTCACAGCTGGGAAGTCTCAGAAGTTTCAAAATCTGGGCAGAAAACACATAATATCTTGCACCACTGTCAAAATATTGAAAACCTAAGGCCAAAAAATAAAAAGAAGGCTTAGAGCTGAGGGAAACTACTTGTTCAGATGTTCAGATGCCATAGGTGCTTGGTGCAGGCACTGCTTACGACAAAATTCTTTTCCCAATGTGAGGAAATCATAGGGTTTTCCCTTACCTGTTAATTTTTGCCATTCATCTGCTTAAGCACTGAGAATTGGCCCTGTGGCCTGCGTCACCGTGTTGCCTCCCCTCTACGGTTTGAGAAGGTACCTTAGAGCCACTTCCAAGTCACATCCCAGCAGCCGCCCACCAACTCTGAAACCAAATGCAAGTGCACACAGCAATGAAGAGCCTTGGATTCATTTAAACCGCAGCTTCAGTTTAACAGAAAATTCTGGTATCACCATGAACCTGTGGTTTCGTACACCTCTAACCATGGAGATACTAGAATGGGAGTCAAGAGGGTTACTTCAGTCTAATCCATATATTGGAGGGTATATATTAAATTGGTGAAATGTGTTGCTGTACACTGGACCAAGCTCTAGACATGTCTTTTGTACAGAGTTGGGTTCAAAAAGTTGAGGCAATTCAAGGCCTAGAGTCAAATTTTTTTTTCTTCTCTGTGTTATCTATTTCTCAGTATAAAGCCACTGAAAGAATTTGGCAAAAAAAAAGCTCTAACTGAAATCTGTAGGAAATGCGTAGTCAAGTCCCTTAGTCATCAGCAGAAACATCCCTTGTGTACTTTCTAATTCCACATTTCCATGATACTCAGCATCAGATGTGGATCAGCCATCTACAGCTCTGGACCACAATGCCATGTATGCTCAGGTCTAGGACATTCAGCCTCCAGGGGACTGTCTTTTATAGGAAAAAAAAAGCACTTCAGTCTTTTTTTTCTCCATTTTTTTTTCATAAATAAATATCTATTTTTGATGAAAAATGCCTCTGCGACTTTCATTAAACACTTAATGCAGCAGTAAGAAAGGGGTTCACAGAAGCTCTGACTGTGTTCAGTCTCTGGATGCCCAACAAGGTCCTACCCAAAGTCACACACCAGGGTGCTGCCCCAACTGCAAGTCAACTGCTCTGATTTCAAGTCCAAACCCAGCTAAGCCAACATGTTTGTTCAGGCTCCAGTTACTGCCTTGAAGAGCCTTTTTTAGCAAACGTGGCCAGAAGAGAAGGTTTGTCCCAAACCTGGCACCCAGCAGAGCTCCATGGGTTTCTTTCAGTGCTATTATATATCACAGAGTCACAGAATCACTAGGTTGTAAAAGACCTACTGGATCATGGAGTCCAACCATTCCTATCAAACACTAAACCATGTCCCTCAGCACCTCAACCACCTGTCCCTTAAACACCTCCAGGGAAGGTGACTCAACCACCTCCCTGGGCAGCCTCTGCCAGTGCCCAATGACCCTTTCTGTGAAATATTTTTTCCTGATGTCAAGCCTGAACCTCCCCTGGCAGAGCTTGAGGCCATTCCCTCTCGTCCTGTCCCCTGTCACCTGGGAGAAGAGCCCAGCTCCCTCCTCTCCTCACCCTCTTTTTAGGTAGTTGGAGAGAGCAATGAGGTCTCCCCTCAGCCTCCTCTTCTCCAGGCTAAACACCCCCAGCTCTCTCAGCCGCTCCTCTTGTTCTCCAGCCCCTTCACCAGCTTAGTCGCTCTTCTCTGGACACTTATCCCTCGAAAGTCACAGCTTCTGTGTTAATGGTTGGACTTGATGATCCAGTGGGTCCTTTCCAACCTAGTGATTCTATGATTCTATGATTCTATCCCAAGTGCCTCACTATGAGTGAGCTTTCTCACCGAGCTGCCTGCCCTAGTTGTGGAGCCAAGGAGAAGGCATTAATCCTTCTCCAGCGTCTTTGCACAGGAAGCTGCAGGCTGACCCGACAGCTGATCTCCGGGGACGTTCCTTTTGCCATAAACTCGAGCAGAGCAGTATTTCACCCTGAATCACTTAAATCTCAGACGGTACTCTCAAATCACAAGATCAAACCTTCTTTATTTACCACAAAGCTGTCTTCCCAACCACATGGCTTGATGCCTGTAGGAATACAGAGCCAGGGAGCTCTGCCTGCAATGAGTGGAAGGGTGTTTGGTCCACGGTGCACTTACAGCCACCAACCTGGTGGGGCTGACCCATATATCAGGGCCAAGGAGCTCATTGACCCAGTCCTGTAAGTCCTCTAAGTCTCTCTGAACAAAGATCAACACTTATCTGCTCTTTGTCTTCACCACCATCATCAGTGTTTGATAGGAAAGGTTGGACTCGATGATCCAGTGGGTCTTTTCCAACCTAGTGATTCTATGATTCTATGATCTGTCTCCTTACAGAGGAGGGATGAAAACCAGCCTGGGGCTGCTGCGGCAGCGAAGAAGGATAAAAGGTACCTTGGGCTGGCACAGGGGAAGTGTGAAGCTGAGTAACATTTACAGCCAAGGTTTCTGTTCAGCTGTGCTTTCAGCAAGGAACTGCTGTGTTTCAAAGAGCTGCAGATGACAAGGAAAGGGCTTTCTCAGCCTGGAGCACCTGAATGCAGGGCCTGAGGGCTGCTCAGCAGGAACCCATCCACACGGCAGCTTTTCACGGTGACGTTACCGTCAATAAAGCGAAACATTCAAGCTGAAATTAAAAATACATCAAAAAAGCACAGATGTTTATAAAAAAGCATTTTTACATTATGTTTAAAAAATAGTTGGGTGACTGTGAAAACCACAGAGTAGGTCAAAACCTGCTTTTATGGCAAGTTCACTGTAAATAAAAAACTTTGCATACTAAAGGGGACGTGGTCTGGGCACTCTCCATACCCTCAACCTCTCTTGGAGGAATAAGGGTCCTTGTTTCCATTGTGATGGAGCCACGGGGATAGGAAATGCTACGGCTGCAGTCATCCGACAGCTCATTAACAGTAGCAAGTTAGATCTGGCTTCAAACAAAAATGTTTTGTTTTAAAATAATTCAAATTAAATGAGGGGGAAAAAAAAGGTGGAATTTTTTTGTTCAGTGTTTGGGGAGGGACCCCTCACATCTTTCTTCAGCTTCCGCACAGCTCAGCTCCTGCCTCCTCCCATCATTTCCTACTAGAAAAAAGAAAACAACCCCCAGGTGGATTTCCCTTCCAAGCGGAATCCAACTTCAATTCCTAATTCTGAGGCATTGCAGGGGTGCAATAAATAATCACAAGGGGATGGAAAAAAAAGACAAATTGTGGAAGAAAAATAAAAGGACAGAAAATTTTGTATATTTCCTGTTGAAAAAGTAAAAGAAACACCCAGCCCTTTGTGTGGCTGGTATTTTCAATGGGCAAAATGCAGAATTGATAAAGTCCTCAACCTAGCTCTGCGCTCAGCCCCTCGACACCTCCATCCCAGTGCAGATGGAAGCGCCAGGGCGCTGGAGCCATCTGCGTTCCCCAGCCGGCCCATCACGTGTCAGACTCTTGGAAGCAGCCCCAGGTCCTTCCCCCAGTGCCTTTTCTTCTTCCAGCACGCTCTAGCAAGCAAGTGTGTGCAAGGAGGGTTCCCAGCGCCTCGTCTCAGCCCCCGTTGGCCATCGCACGCCCCTACCTGCAGGGACACGAGCACGGGGAGACTGTGCTGCCTCTCGTCATGTAAATGGCTCAGAGCAGAGGGGAAGGAGCACGGCTTCGCTCGACAAGGATTTCCTCGGTTTCACCGAAAGGCTGAGGAATGTCTAACGCTAACTACATCCAGATGTGCCGACTTGGCAGCCCGAGCCGAGACATTACCAAGAGGACGCGGGATCGGCGCTATCAAATGGGGTGTAAGTATCTATTATGTATGTTTGATCAGGGTGGGGTGAGGAGACTTCTGCAGTGAGCAGTGGGAACTGGAGACTGGCCTTACCCCTCTCTTTTTCCCCAGCCTGCGGCTTCTCTTGTGGCTCTTGTGTTGTTACAAGCAGCAACCCCAGCAGGGATTGTTAACACACAGCAGGGCCGGCTGCAGGCTCTGAACATGCAGTCTTCAGCCCTGCTACATCTGCTTTACATTCTGAAGAACTTTCTTTGAGTGTTTAAGTTGTTTCTACAGAAGAAAGTTTGGGGCTTCTTTAGAGAATGGCTCCAGTGCTGCAAGATGGGGTTTCTTCCCAACCAAAACATGTTTCAGTGGTGGTACATTACATTTACAAGCTGCTCCTCAGAAAAAAAAAGAACATGAATCTTTCTCCTGTGTTACGCTGCTGTGTGCTTGCTGCAAAACATGGGAATTTTTCAGGCTCCTTAATGTTGCATAGAGAGAAGGAAAAAAAATTAGTTCCAGTGAAATGGGCAGTTACTGATCACATATTTTAACAGCTTTTAGGCAGATTCTGATATATCTTCTTAAGTATCGTCTTGATGTTAGTGGGGGAAGTCAGCATGTACTCCCTTTCCCTTTCACCTCTGGGTGTAACAATGTCCATGCTGATGTGATGAAATTGCTGGAGTTGGGGGCACACCAGGCAAATTGTTTATCAGATCAGCAGAGGGTCTGGGAGATGAGCAGGCATTGCAGCCTGGGGAAAGGAGGGCAGTTGTTTCAGTGGGGCTGTTTCTCATCCCTCCACGAGTCTGCAAGGTTTTATTCTCCACTTGGGGCCAGGGGGGAATGAGTGTTTGCAAGAAAGAGGCAGGCTCCTTGCCTTTGGCTTCTCCAGGAGGGGCCCGTCACCTCGAAGCACTCGGGTTCCCAGTTGAGCTGCTGAGCTCTCCGTAATTCTGAAAATCAGACCACCTACATGCAAATCCACATCTGGTTTTATTAGAGCACCTCTGAAGGCTGCTAAGCCTGTCTAAGAGAATTGTGCTTTACCTTTTCCTATCTCAAAGGCAGCCGAATGCTCTCACGGTGCTGTGAGTAGGAGCTGGAGGTTTGGCTCTTTGCTGGGACGTGTCTGGCAGCAGCGTCATCCTGCATGGACATCGTCTCACCAGTGCGTCCAGCCCCGCAAGGGCCAGGGAAACATCCTGCACTGCTTAAATGCAGCAGAGCTGCAGTCTCCAAACTGCGCCACGTGTACATCAGTGACTTATCAGCAGGAGTGGTGCAGGCAGACGGGGTTTGTCAGAGGTCGTGGGGACAGTTGTGCAGGCAGCCCAGGGCCCTTGGGGTTCCCACGTGCGATTCTGCTGTCTTCTGCCCCTGTGCCACACGATTCCCTGCCAGAATGGTGCCTTCTGCCACAGTGCAGGGAGGCTCCAAAGGGATCTGAACAGGCTGGGCCGCTGGGCCTAGACCAACGGCGGGAGGCTTAACAAGGCCAAGGGCCGGGTCCTGCACTTGGGGCACAACAACCCTGAGCAGCTACAGACTAGGAGAAGTCTGGCTGGAAACTGCCTGGAGGAGAAAGACCTGGGGGTGTTGGTTGACAGCGACTGAACATGAGCCAGCAGTGGCCCAGGTGGCCAAGAAGGCCAAGGGCATCTTGGCTTGGATCAGAAACGGCGTGACCAGCAGGTCCAGGGAGGTTATTCTCCCTCTGTACTCGACACGGGTGAGACCGCTCCTCGAATCCTGTGTTCAGTTCTGGGCCCCTCACCACAAGAAGGATGTTGAGGCTCTGGAGCGAGTCCAGAGAAGAGCAACAAAGCTGGTGAAGGGGCTGGAGAACAAGAGGAGCGGCTGAGAGAGCTGGGGGTGTTTAGCCTGGAGAAGAGGAGGCTGAGGGGAGACCTCATTGCTCTCTCCAACTACCTGGAAGGACGTTGTGGAGAGGAGGGAGCTGGGCTCTTCTCCCAAGTGACAGGGGACAGGACGAGAGGGAATGGCCTCAAGCTCTGCCAGGGAAGGTTCAGGCTTGACATCAGGAAAAAATATTTCATGGAAAGGGTCATTGGGCACTAGAACAGCTGCCCAGGGAGGGGGTTGAGTCACCTTCCCTGGAGGTGTTTAAGGGACGGGTGGACGAGGTGCTGAGGGACATGGTTTAGTGATTGATGGGAATGGTTGGACTCGATGATCCTGTGGGCCTTTTCCAGCCTGGTGATTCTATGGTGCTACACGATTCCCTGCCAGGATGGTACCGCACAGGTCCCCACTGGCGATGGTGCAAGGTGCTTTCTGGGACCCCTGTAAGTGAGAGCAGACTAGCATCCATCACCAGACCTTGCACAGCAGCTCTGCAGCTTCTCTCCATTTCACTTTGTATAATTCATAAAAGTTCACAGTCTGGGGTGAAAGCTAAACAGAGACAACCACAGTAGCTGTTCTCAAGCAGTTATCTAGTGCGTGACTGGCTTGCAAAGGTGAGGCTGGCAGTGCCAACAGGAGGGGCTGCAGTAAAATGGGACCAACCAGCTAGGAAGCTGAGGAAACCGCGTATTGAAGGACTTGGGCAAGCTGAGCGATAAATTAGGCACCCTGTCCTCTGACAGCATGGATCTCACCCATTCGTTTACACTGGCCTGAAAAGTGGCTCTGACAGGAAAGTTGGAAACGGTATTTGGAGTAGGGTCTGCGTTTTTATTACCTGCTTGTGCAGTTTTTCAATGAACAGAGCTTTTGCTTCCAGGTGCTGCAATACAAATAGCAGCAGTGACACTGCCAGTGAGAGGCACGTGGGGCTGGCCAGCAACCTCTGAGCAGTGCCACAGGGTGCGGATGAGCACCGCGAGCCTCTGCCCTCTGCACTGCAGTCACTTGGCTCTGGCTCACAATCACAACCCCTGGGAAAGCTCTCTTCAGACACTGAGCTAATTAAATCCTACAGCTCTTCTCAGTTTGTTTATAGGCTTCAAAACTTCTAAGCAGCTGAACGAGATGGTCTTTTTTTTTTTTTTTCTGGTAAGGCAGCTTAGCGACTGTTTTGGTTACTTCATTTTTCTGGGGCTTTGCGCTATCTAACATGCCAAAGGGCATCTCTTGGATTTCAGTTTTCCCAGTCTTCTAGTCAAGAAGATCAAATTGTTCAGCATGGCTTTGTGATCCTATAGTTACAAGTGAGACCCCTTCACAAACAACCTGTACTGCAGAAGGGGGAATTTTCTGACACCAAAGCTATTTGAAGCATCAACTTTGATAAGGTTGACTTTACCTGGGGAAAACTGAACAAAAACCCAAGCAAACCTAAAAGATAAACCATGCAGGAATAAAAAACTTCTAGCATGACACGCATGGTTTAGTATTTGATAGGAATGGTTGGACTCGATGATCTGGTGGGTCTTTTCCAACCTAGTGATTCTATGATTCTATGATTCAAAGACAGAAATTAAAAAGGGCTTCTTCACCTCATCAAACATGCAGAGCTGTTTTCCCCCTTCAAATGCTCCAAAACCAGCTCAAATGGTTAAACTCAAGCTGTTTCATGCTTGTTTTTGTATGTGGGGCAGAACTAACCCAGCGCTGGAAGCTGACACATTTTCCTGTGGGTATCTCCATCAGCCCAGACACTCATGCAATGCAGAAGGTGATGAAGTTTTGCCTGCACAAGACTCATATTGAGCTAACTGAGCTGAGTGTTTGAAACCTTTGTCTCAGCACTCAGGGAAGGAGAAGGATGGCCAGCCCAGTGTGGCTTGAGAGTTTAAAATAAGTGATCCTCATGCAAAATAAAGTGCTGCTTGTGTGTGTGTGTTCAGCAATGCATGTAAACTAAAGTCACATAGACACAGAAATCAAACACTCCCCCGACCCTCAGGAGGCTCAGAGGATGGGACCAAACAAGAGTTGGTAGGAAGATTTGAGGTTGAGGCTCTGGAGAGAGTCCAGAGAAGAGCAACAAGGCTGGTGAAAGGGCTGGAGAACAGGCCTTATGAGGAGCGGCTGAGAGAGCTGGGGGTGTTTAGCCTGGAGAAGAGGAGGCTGAGGGGAGACCTCATTGCTCTCTACAATTACCTGAAAGGACGTTGTAGAGAGGAGGGTGCTGGCCTCTTCTCCCAAGTGACAGGGGACAGGACAAGAGGGAATGGCCTCAAGCTCCGCCAGGGGAGGTTTAGGCTAGACATTAGGAAAAAATTCTTTACAGAAAGGGTCATTGGGCACTGGAACAGGCTGCCCAGGGAGGGGGTTGAGTCACCTTCCCTGGAGGTGTTTAAGGCACGGGTGGATGAGGTGCTGAGGGATATGGTTTAGTGTTTGATGGGAACGGTTGGACTCGATGATCCAGTGGGTCTCTTCCAACCTGGTTGTTCTGTGATTCTGTGAAGATGTAGTACTAGAGCTTCAGGAGGTGCAGACTACTTGGTGTCAGCATCCTGGTGTGGTGGGATGAGGCTGATCCGCCCACATCTATTTTGGAGAGTCCCAGTCGCAGGATGGGCACAGAGTATGCTGTCAGGGTTGCTGGTGGGTTCTTGAACTGTGCCAGGAGGAGGTCGCAGAGGAACAGCAGCACAAGGCGAGGAGAAGCATCAAAGCTTGATTTGCTTGTTGAGTGAATCAGGGCAGAAAACCTGCTGGAAATGGGATGGGAAAGGGATATGTGCACAGACCTCCCTGCTGCAGGCCAGAGCCCGGGTCTCAGCTGCCAGTATGGGGCATTACAGATCGACTTTGTTCTTGTGAAATGTGTTCAACCAACGTAAAATGCAAACAAGTATCTAAAACCTCAAGAAACATCACCACTCCAAATTTTCCAAGTTCCCCTGAAGACTGCAAAGAACTCATTGAACCCACCACTGCTGGATCTCCAACACTTTCATCAGCTAATTTTACAGAGAAACAGATAAGACACCTCCATCAGCAGCTACTGTGGCCCAGACAAGGTATGCAGCCCCCTCCGTTTCCCAGTCCAAACCTACCAGTGGCAGCTCTGGCTTCAGGAGTGAGGAGGGGAGCCAGGAGGGAGCTGGAAACACGTTGCATGCAGTGGGGCAGCAGGCTGATCCAGGGACAATCCACATGCATGCTTGCTGGGGACGGATGGTCCTGTGGGCAGGGCTGGGATGAGTGTCCAGCAGGGCTGGCTGCTGTGTTTCAGACACTCTTGCTCAGCATACCAATTTTCAGCTTGCCTCACTATCACAGCTGCTTTTCCTGAGGCTGGGCGGGTTGAATAACCACTTACCAAGGCACAAAGCAACATGAGAGAGTCACCAAGTCCTGAATTCAGGGACAGGATCCAGAGGCTTTTCCCTGCTTGGGCCCATGTGAGCAGACGTGCCAAGTGATGGAGATGCGACAGCTGCTGCAAAAGAAGGAAGCTTCCAGGATGAGGTCAAGGCTTCACGTTATTCAACTAGGAATGAAGGATTAGCATCTTAGAAGAAAAAAAATATCATCATTTAGCCGCTCTTATTGCAGCACTCCTTGGCTGTATTTCAGAATCCTCCTCTCAAATAAATGAAAACCAGGCAAAGGACTGGGCCCTCTGCCCGAGTGTGCAACAGCGCAGGTCAGACTCACTGCCTGGATGCTCACCAGGGCCCAACCTCTTCCAGCTTTCCAGCATTTCATTGCCTCTTGGGCCATGCAGACTGTGGACCCCTTGGTCCTTCCAACACATTCCCTATGTGTGGGCTCCCCACGTTGCTTCCTCATGGCTATGAGACCTCTCAGCCTCTTCCTACAGCCCAGCTCAGCCCTCTAACATTGCTGGTGCTTGCAGCCCAGCCAAGAGAATCACAGAAACACCCCTTGTCCTCCCTAGTCCCACCACTGGAGCAAACTGCAATGTCCTGTTCAGTCCCCATCCCTGGAGGTATTTAAAAGATGGGTAGATGAAGTACTTAGGATATGATTTAGTAGTGGACAGGTACGTTTGGAATTGATGATCTCAAAGGTCTTTTCCAACCTAATGAGTCTATGACCTGCTCGAGCTGGACTCAAAATCCCTACTGTAGCCATCCCTGGGTAGCCAACACAGAGATGGACAATTGCCTATTTTTCCAAGTGTGGAGGGCATGGGAGGCAGCCCTGGTAGGTAAATCTGCATCCCCAAGGCATGGAGCGATGCAGCCGTTTTATAACCCCGTCTCCGTTTCACACCCCCCAGGTGGCATAGGAAGCAGAGGCCTTGGATGCAGACACACAGCGAGATGCTGTGCTGAGAAACCCTCTGCTGTGCTCACATCTCTCTTGTTTGGCATCATTCTGCTGGCTTTGATAGCCCTGCAATTCTGTGCCTCCCTCCTCCTGACGTTGAGGCGGGTGAATAATCTTTTTGGCTGTAGGACATAGCAGAGTGTCTGCCAGAATCATCCATCCCTCTGAATCCGAGAGCAGGACGGCTTTTCCCACACTGACTTCCATGGGCAGAGCTCATACCTGTGTAATAAATTGAGGACATTTCCTTCAAAAGAAAGAAATACCAAAGACTGGAAAAGCCATATAATTCAGTCAAGGAATCACTTCAAGGGCTGGAAACTTGTTTTGAATGAGATGTCTATATACAGCAACAAACTCTTTTATTTCAGCATGTAAGTTGCTATTTCAGATTCTTTTCTTTCAATAAATGAAAACACAGAAGAAAGTCTAGGCTATCAGCCCAGGATTGTAACAATTCGAGGTTTTTCTTGGCTTTTCCAGGGGTACTTACTGCCAGATTCTGAGATGCTGGCAGAATCAATCTGTAAACCATGGAAATTATGAGTTTTGTGTCACATACATTTTATTCCAAACCCTCGCCTATAAAATTAAACACAGGAAAGAGCCAGGATTTTCATCCAGCTCCTTAATTACCATCTGGAGCTTGGCAACCGAAATAAGATCAAACTTTTGCATAGCAGAGGAACAAAAAATGCGCTTTAACAATGGGGAAAGAGATGAGCCTTTACAAAGAGCTTGAATGGAGATGCACAAACACCCCAACGCTATCAGGATCCATCCCACCAGGGGCTGCACATCTCCCACTCGCTTCAGAGATCACACACACAGAGCTGCATAGCGCATCAATAAAGCTTAAACCATCACAACAGAAAGAGTAAAACGCCCTAATTTTAGTTCTTATGAGCTTTTTGAGATAGGCTCCCTATTTTAGGTATCTCAATAGCACCCAGCAAAAATTCTTGCTGGTGATGGGCAGGAGATGTCCAGTGGCATGTTCTGTGTGAATGAAACAAGCCCTTCATACCCTCAGAGCTTCTGGAGAAGTATTGAAGGCAACATGAGAGAAAGCCTTCTGGGAACTGCATCTTGACAGATAAAGGATGATTTAACACCAAACTGAAACATAGCAGGTTGTTGCAAAGCACCGTAATCGGGACTTGCCAAGGGTAATTTGCTACGACAGATCTAAAATGCAAACGAACATCCTATATGTGTTAGAAGAAACTATTTTTAGCCTGGTGAGAGAGTCATGAGCCAAGTCATGCAGCAGAAAAAGAAGAAACAGAAAACAGCTTGTAATTAGTATAAGCACTTTGACAACAATTTATGAGAGATCAGAGAAAATTCTACAATCCTGCTATCAATGTCAAATTTACGCTGGTTAAAAGCTCTGCCTAGCCTAGGAGAGAAGTTAAAGGTACAGTAAAAAAAAGCAAAAAAAAAAAAACAGAGAAAACCCCAGCGATCTCTAAAAGAGACCAGGAAATGGTGAGAAGCGCAGCCTGAAGAAAAACTCATGGTCATCAGGACAAGGAGGAAGTGATTTCAAATCCACTGGGAATGCAGAAAGCTTTAGCAAGGCAGAGATAAGCCGTTTGCTAAAATAAAGTTTTCAGTAATACTGGAGACAAAACAGACAAGGTCAGCAAATGTTTTGGAGCTGCACTTGGAAAAAGATAGCTGACACCACACAATGACAAAAAACTCTCCATTTCAACAGCAACTTGGAGATGTGCTTAACCAGTAATGAAAATGCAAAATATTTTAAAATATGGTCCAAGTGATGTGTGATCTTAGGAAGAAATGTTATGCTGTGAGGGTGGGGAGGGCCTGGCCAGGTGTCCCAGAGCAGTGGTGGCTGCCCCATCCCTGGAGGTGTTCAGGGCCAGGTTGGATGGGGCTTGGAGCCCCTGATCCAGTGGGAGGTGTCCCTGCCCCTGGCAGGGGCTGGAACTGGATGGGTTTTAAGGTCCCTTCCAACCCAAACCATTCTCTGATTCTGAGATTCTATGAGAACTACAGACTCGATCTAATTTTGAGCTTTGAAAATATAATTTTATAGCTGATGGAAAATTGATAGTTAATGAACAGCTAGTTGGTGATACAACCCGTGACAGTGAAAAAGGATTTGCTGAAAACTGCTATCACTGAACTAAAGACAGTCCTGTTTTAAGTCATAATCACATTGAATAACAACATTCTTACCAAGCCCGCAGGTGCCCATTAGATGCCTGAGCCAGTAATGTGGCTACGGGGCTCGACTGGAGGCTGAGGATCTGTGTGCTCATAGGCTGACAATGCTGAAAATTGCAAACTGTAGGAATAAATTGTGTAAGAAGCCGCAAGCCCTGGCTCCTCCACACTTTTCAGTCCTCAGTAGGGAGTGTTACTTAAGTGAAGACAGACCGACCTTCCACCTGGCAGCTTGTGATCAAGATGTTTTTGGGTAAGATGATCTCAGTTAATTCACGACAGACAACTACAATACCTTCAAAGGCAGCTTCTACTAATATAGCACAGGCAAGAGAGAGCTGTAAATCGCATATGAACGCAAAACATTATCAGTGGATTATGTAAGAACAGTTATGTGTACTTGTGGGAGAATTTTGGGGTATAAGCTTTTAGGAATGTGCCTCCTGCTAACAACTGCAGGGATTACGATTGTCACCTGCTTTCTCCAGGAGCCACCATCATGGAATCATAAAATTGTAGAATCACCAGATTGGAAAAGACCCACTGGATCATTGAGTCCAACCATTCCTATCAAACACTAAACCATGTCCCTCAGCACCTCATCCACCCGTCCCTTAAACTCCTCCAGGGAAGGTGACTCAACCCCCTCCCTGGGCAGCTGTTCCAGTGCCCAATGACCCTTTCTGTGAAATACTTTTTCCTGATGTCAAGCCTGAACCTCCCCTGGTGGAGCTTGAGGCCATTCCCTCTCGTCCTGTCCCCGGTCACTTGGGAGAAGAGCCCAGCTCCCTCCTCTCCACAACCTCCTTTCAGGTAGTTGGAGAGAGCAATGAGGTCTCCCCTCAGCCTCCTCTTCTCCAGCCTAAACACACCCAGCTCTCTCAGCCGCTCCTCTTGTTCTCCAGCCCCTTCCCCAGCTTTGTTGCTCTTCTCTGGACTCGCTCCAGAGCCTCAGCGTCCTTCTTGTGGTGAGGGGCCCAGAACTGAACACAGGATTCGAGGAGCGGTCTCACCAGTGCCGAGTCCAGAGGGAGAAGAACCTCCCTGGACCTGCTGGTCACGCCGTTTCTGATCCAAGCCAAGATGCCATTGGCCTTCTTGGCCACCTGGGCCCCTGCTGGCTCATGTTCAGTCGCTGTCAACCAACACCCCCAGGTCCTTCTCCTCCAGGCAGTTTCCAGCCAGACTTCTCCTAGTCTGGAGCTGCTCAGGGTTGTTGTGCCCCAAGTGCAGGACCCGGCATTTGGCCGTGCTAAACCTCCTGCCATCAAGGTCTCCTCTGTTCCAATGTGCTATCAGCCACTGTGGGGGACAGCATGGCTGCACCTACAATGCTGGTGGTGAGAGGACTTGCCTTTGCTGCAGCTCCAAACACTCAACCACCCCTTCCCCAGAACTGTGGTTACATGCTGCTTTCTGCCTTCTCACTACTCTTTCATTTTCATCTTTTTTTTTGTTTTGTTGGCAGGTGAAGAACTGGTCAAATGAGACAGAAGATCTCAGGGCAAAGTGTAAGTGAGAAAGCACATTTTGTATTTCAAAAGGCAACTTCATTTCTCACACGTGAATAAAACATCCCTAACACCACGCTGAGCCTTGCTTCTGTGTATAGGGATTTATTTGCCTACCTCTTACTTCGGGTGATACATCAGAGGCAAAACCAATTCTTCCCAAGGCAGTGAAATCTTAGAAATAGCCAAACATGTTCAGCAGAGGGGGCTGTGGGAGAAAGGGTTGATTCCACATTGTGCTCAGGGAGTGGCTTTCAGGATGATGGGGGATGGCCTGGTGGCTTAACTAACCAAGTCACACAGCCAGAGCACCAGGATCAGTGTTAATGTTTGCAACCCGTGTGCTTTTTGGCAAGCTCCTTCATGTATCTCCATGTTTGCATGAGTAACATGCACTTCTACTGTTAGTTTTTTAAATGCGGTTTCAGTTCTTCTTGCCTCAATGCTTCAAAGGTGCCGAATCCTCACTGCTGACACACTGTGTGTTTCTTTACAGATGGACATTCATGCTAGGCAGCTCAAACTCAGCTTTTAACAGCCCCAGGAACACTGTGGAAACAATGAGAGTTCGTCTCAAAGGAGATGCGATCTGTACCCTTGTCCTGCTGGTAGCACTTTGCTCTTTACTCTACTCCCAGCTGGAACATTTAGTCCCACTTGGAAACAAGGAGCCAACACAGAAGAAGCCTTCAGTGACATTAAAAAAATCCCCTGAGCACACAGCAGCCTGGAGACAGATGCCAGTAGAGGCAACAGTACCCAGACCCCAAGTAACTCCTATCGTTAAACGAACAGAAGTGGCTAACAACAGGGTTCAAACTACAACTCCATCCCCACTGACTGATTCTACCTTTAACTTCAAGCGCTATCTCCTAAACAAGGATAACAGGAACTTCAAACTCCTCGTTAACCAGCCCAAGAAATGCAGGAAAACACCTGGAGGTCCCTTTCTGCTCATTGCTATCAAATCGGTAGTTGAAGACTTTGACAGACGTGAGATTGTCCGGAAAACTTGGGGCAGGGAGGGTTTGGTGAATGGGGAGCAGATCCAGCGAGTGTTCCTCCTAGGAACACCAAAGAATAGGACAGTGCTGGCAACGTGGGAGACCCTGATCCATCAGGAGAGTCAGACATACCGGGACATTTTACTCTGGGACTTCATGGACACTTTCTTCAATCTCACCCTGAAGGAGATCCACTTCCTGAACTGGGCTGCTGAATTCTGCCACAATGTGAAATTTATTTTTAAAGGTGATGCTGATGTTTTTGTCAATGTTGAGAACATCGTTGACTTCCTTGAGAGACATGACCCCTCTGAGGACCTCTTTGTTGGGGACATCATCTACAATGCCCGCCCTATCCGTGTTCGAAAAAGCAAATACTATATCCCAGAGACCATGTATGGACTGAGCATCTATCCAGCCTATGCAGGAGGAGGAGGGTTTTTGCTGTCCAGCCGCACCATGAGGAAGCTCTCCAGGGCTTGCAGAGAGGTGGAACTCTTCCCCATCGATGATGTCTTTTTGGGCATGTGCTTACAGAGAATCAACCTCAAACCCGTTTTGCATGAAGGATTCAAGACCTTTGGCATTGTCAAGCCTTCTGCTGCCCCACACCTACAGACGTTTGACCCCTGTTTTTACAAAGATCTCATGGTGGTTCACAGTCTGAAAGTTGCTGAGATCTGGCTAATGTGGAACCTGCTCCACAGCCCACGTCTTTCCTGTACTCAGAAAAAGCAAGTGAAGAAACCTTTCCAGTGGAAAAAGAAAGTTCAAACAACACAGGCAACACCCCTCAGATAATGCAGGCAGATCAACGCAGAAACATGTAGAAAAACAGACGAGAAAGGGAATCTAGAACTGTTTGCAACCAAGTGAACAGACTTTATAAGTGCACTATTTCAGTACATCGGTAAGAGAAGATGACAAACTATTGTGGGAATTTGCCAAAATTTTACCTTTGCACACATATACCACGTAGGTCCTTCTCCATTAATGAGTCCACATAAACGTAACATTATCTTTAATTTATTATTATTTATTAGAATTATAGTAATGCTTAGTGGGCCGATGTATAAAAACACAGTGTAAAAATGCAGTCCTTGGAAATCTTTCAGCATTGCTAGAAATGGGAGAAATGAAATAAGATAGAGGGTAAGAGAAGATGCCAAGAAACACAGGGATCTGTGGCTTGGACTCATTGAGAAATGACTCAACTACACCATAACTAAAGGCAATCAAGACACGTTAGCGTGCACTCAAATCAAATCTACACTTTCTGGTTGGCTTTCTGTAGGCCTCATAAGAAGAAAAGAGCAACAGCTATTGAAACAGGGTCCTATTCATTGCAGACAGGATGAACTACAAGAAAACAAACTGGAGGTTTTAGCTGGTTGAGCAAAAGGCAGGTAAGTAGATAACTGGGAACAAACTTCCAAAGTGCCTTTAGAGAAAGAACAGAAAGTGTGAGTTGATCCCTGCAAGTCTTGACTTTTCTTTGTTCATAGCAACTCCTCAGTTCAAACATCTGCTCCATTGATGCACTCAGGAGTCAGGGGACCAGCTTTGGTGTTTCCATATGCTCAGGCTTTCTACGCTACGGTGACAGGCACTCAGTGAAAACTCAAAGTCATCCAATTGTATCTGGTCTCTCTCATCATCGAATTCAGATTTTCAGAAGCTTTGTATCTGGAGAGATCCTCCGTCCTTCGCTTATGAGGGTAAAACCACAGAGAGATGCTCCTTGCGTCACAGTTGGGAGATTCATCAAATCAAAGGACAACTTGTCAATGGACTGGGCTGGTTTCTATAGATCTTGGTGCTTTTGCCTGGCACACAGTCAAAGAGCAAAGAGCAGCCAAGGCTTTTCATATTGCTGCAGGTGCCATGTGACAGGAAAAAGTCTTCAGACCAAAGGGCTTCTGATCAAAAGCCTTTCTAAGTTTACTGCAAGAAACCAAAAACCACACTGATCTTTCTGTTGGGCTTTCCAAGATCCAGTCAGTCTTTAACTTCATAAGTATTTTAAGCATCAGACAAGAGCACTGGATTGCTTAGTTCTTCAAAGAATTGTCAATATTTTGAAGCATTTTGTTTTTCCCAGCAGCAGATAACCTTAAAAGAACATGTTTTTCTTGACTCTAAAGAGGATTTAAATTCCTAAGTCAGGATTTAAAAGCTATGAAAGTCATGAAGAAAACAGCCTGATTTCACCTCTCATACTGTGTTAATTCTTTCGCAACTTTCCTCCTCCTCAATAAGACTCCTATTCACCAGGAACATCTGGTGCCACCCCTCTTCAGGAGGGCACATACACACAGCTTCAAAGGAAACTAAAATCAGTCATAAATGTCCAGAAAGTTACTTTCCCTTGAACGGATCCTGAAGTGCAGCTGCATTTCATACCTGGTTATAACCTTCCTCCCACCCAGCAGTACTCCCGGTTCAATATTTGTATTAACTATGCACAATATGAAGAAAAACAAGCTGGTAATACCTATCAGTAGCCTATTAACAGTTTTACATCTTACCTTCATCATAAGTGTTTAAGCCTTACAATAACATATTTCCTTGGAAACACGGAAATCAAAAGATCATATATTGATTTGGGATATTTTCAGGATGTAACCCTGAAACAGAAAATGCTTACGTAAGCTTTACAAGGAGCTCTGCAGGGTGTGGAAATAAACTAGAGCCTTGTTGGTGGGGGAAAGCCAGTCACACTTGGGCTTGTACAGGAATGTATTACCTGTGATTACTTACAGCTTGGGAAATGATTTATACCATAATTAAAAGACAGCATGCAGTGTGCTTTCAGTTGTCAGAGTGAGTCTGTCACATCTGCACACACATTGTAAGTCTAACACCACAGGTTATTGCTCACAAAGTCAGCAACACAAAAATACATTGTTCATTATTTTGGATAACTTGGTAAATCTTTCCTTATGCTGGATTTAAAGGCAACGACAGAAAAATAAGCACGACTTACCTTATGATTTCCTACGAGGCAGCTGGTCGGGTTCAGCAGTCCTTGTTAAGATCTTCCTTTTAAGCTTGGGGACACAGAGATTGTCCCCCCTCTCTAGAATGGCTTCAGATCTGAAATCTACCCACAGCACAGCATTAATAAGGGATTTTTTTTCCCAGATCAAAGTTGTTGAAGTTCATCATCTGCCTTTGCCAGTATATACCCTGTTAGCTGGCAGAAACAGAACTAGACTAAAATTGTTCACTCTGTTGTCTTAGCCTACGGAATAAGTCACTCCTTTTACCCCAAGAATACTAAATCTAGTATCTATTAATGAATGATACATCTGTTTTTCTTCACCCTCTGCTGCACAGCCTGGATGAGCTGGTTTTAAAAGTTTCCATTTGCTTTCGGAGTTGAGCTGGAAGCTCACAGCCCCCATATGTGAGCACTGGGGAAATGCTGGAGGGCAACACTGCACCCCTTGCAGTTTATTAAACTCATCTTACTGCTACAGCAGGCAAAAAGCCTTTGACTTCACCCAAGCTGGAGACTGTTTCCTAGAAGACAAGGGTCTTAAAAGTCTTAAAAGTCTTAAAATCCTAGATGAGTATGAGAACTGTCAGCAAGGACCTTCTACCACCTTTTCTGATGCACCTCAGAAACATAAACCCATCCACTTCAGAACGAATTTCCAAGCAGCTTTTATTAATTCAATGCATCAGTCAGGGTTTTGCTACTAAGCCCTGCTTGGCATTTTTTTTCATTACTAACCCATGATGAGAAAATAAAACAGAAAAACATCCAAAGTTGGTTCCACCAGCAGCAAGGAAAGCAAGCAGACTTCCTCGAGACAGACATAAACATCTGAAGTTAATGCAGTACAGTAGGTTTTATTGAGAACCAGGGATCCACACACAGTCAGAAGTTGTTCTTACTGTACTTAAGTAGCCAGATTTGTAACTATAACAAGCAGAGCTGGCTTGAACCTCACATTCAGCACCTCTGAATGTGTCTCTAAACACATAAACTGGTAGCAAATGCCAAGATCCAGCAGTCAGGCCACTGCTGACTTGGACATCTTAAAAAAGAAAGCCAACGGTGGCTCTGAAGCAATGAGTGTTAAACATCGTGCCTCCTGTCTGCAGTTTAAATATCATCTTTCTACACCAGGTTCTTGGAAGCAAACCCCAACTGCAAAATCAAACAGGACAAAAATAATCAAACAGCTCAGAGGATCCTCACTGAGAACATTCCTTGGAGAGTGATGAAAGAGCATCAGATCAGGTGGAAAAGACTCCACCCCAAAGCCCAGTCTGAACTGCTGAGCCCTCAAGTTGTACCTCACAGCTAGAGTTGAGTTGCAGGTCTTGTCAGCCCTGAAAGTAACTCCGCTACATCCCTCTAACGATGTCCCTAACTCTACTGATGTTTGTCAAAACCAGCAGAACTTCTAAATCTAACTTGTCGTAAATTTTTAGGCTCACAGGCGGTAAGAAAACCACACTGTGAAATGAGAGAGGAAATTAAACTCCAAAGGACGAGTGCATCCCAGTCCCTCCAAGAGCAGCAAACAGCTCCCCCACCAGTCCTGACCAGCCCAACACTCTCCCCTATTCATCCAAACTCAAATCGTGGATCTTTTCTCTCTCCTTTTCCCAGCCTGTCCGTTGACAAGCCCAGTGCTGAGACCAGGGAAAAAAACCCAATAAAATAACACAGGTCTGCAATGACTGCCTTTTCCCCAGGGGCTGACAGAGCCAGGCTGGGAAAAGCAAGACAAACACTCACAGCAGCTAAAGAAAAGGGTGACTCAGTCTTCGTAGTCTCCAAATTTATAGATGCAACAGAGCTACAAAGCAACCAACAGGGCGAACTCAGGATTTCAGGGCTTCAGTTTTTCTAAGAGAGACCAGCAGAAGTGAAAAGGGAACACAGTGATTCAGGCTGTTTTGATTACAGTTGATTATGCTGCACACCATATAATCATACAAGGCTTTTTTGGCATTGGTATTTAAAATAAATGTCTCCCTGAAAGATATTAATGCTGGAATGAAACTATCCACTAAGTGGAATACATAGCATAGGCATGAAACATTAAGGCACTAAAACCAGCTTCCAAAATTATAATATGTAATACTTTAAAATGACCAAACTAGTAATATCTTAAGGGGAATTAATTAGGGTAAGAAAAGGCTATGTGAAAGCATTACTAGTCCAGAACCATTACCGTTAGAACAGTATCTTACACCACAGTGAACTACCTGCTCTGCAGACTCCAGGTTACCTCTCCTGCTGTTTCAAGTAGTCTTCCCAGATTGTGGAAAGGAATGATATTGCCTGCTGGAAAAACACACATCCCCACAAACAAAACAAAAGCCTTGGATGTAAGGTTTGGCAGATAAAACATTTAAACAGTGTCTTTCATAATTACAACCAAAATTCACACAGGTAGAGAACACGATATTTAAGTTCAGCCTGGATCCTCCAAGTAACACATCAACCCCCTGCAAAACCAAATGCCTTCATAGGTGCAGTTTTCACTCAATGACCCAGTTATACCCTGGCCTTGAACAAAGCCTGCTACTTCATTAACTCCTGATTCTAGTTTAATACTCAAGAGTTACACCTTCAGTAAGGTCCATTTTAAATTTCCCCTTATTTTGCTTCAACCTTACCTTATCTCTGAAACATCCTGGGCCACATCTGACATGACCTGAAGCAACTAAAACCAATTTGTATTTTAACTGCCCCCAGACACAGAGTGGTGTATAGATTTGGCTACATACACTGCATCAGTTCGTGTCTAGCATGGTCAGCCGTAGAGGAGAGTGCCTTTTTGTTAGTGTAATCAAGAGAAAAGGAGGTAAAACAACAGAAAAAAACCCCCATGTTATGTATGTGCAGACCTAGCACAGAATAACATTACTTGCATCATGACACTAGAAGTCATTCTGAACTCAGTGAAGTGTAACACACAACCAGCCCAGGAGAAATTCTGCCATATCAGACAGAGTCCTTGTCCAAATAGCTTGAAGGAAGCAAATAGCTACAGCTTGGACATTGCATTTCTTTCAAAGTAACAGCCACATAGCTTTACACACACATCCACACACTCTTATTTACATTTGGAGCCACCAAACACAAAACCTAAGCAAAGTTCAGCTTAGCAGGGTTGCTAAGTGACTAACAAGCTCCAACAAGGTGTAGGGAGTCGGTGTGAAGTGGGCATCAACACCCTCGGTTTCCCTTTGGAAAACACCAGCTGGTGCCTAACCTCCAGCCAGCCCTGATAACGTGAATCACGATCTTGCTGTAATGCTGAGCCACAGGGAAGATTTTGTTTCAAGCAGGTTTGATGGGAGTTCTGGAATATGAACGATCATGACTGCATGAATCAGTTCTCACATGCCACCTCATTACCGTTTCAGCAAAAAGATCTGTTTAGAATTAGAAGCGTGGTGGTTCCTGGCAACGGAGAGCTGAGTTTTCTTGATAGGAACTGCGTTTTTGGGAAGAGAGGGTTCTCATGTTACACAGCAGCACTGATGCATATAGCACTGCCTGGAATACTGAGAGGAGCCCAGGGAATGCTTGCAGGCCTAAGGAATACGGGAAGAAATGTCAGCTTCACCTCTGACAGGGCACAACAATCAGGTTTATTAACCATAAATAAATGAAGTACTGTGGAAAATACCACACTTTTCAAGTTAAACACACACACAACTCTTGTATTAAAGAAAAGCCACACTTGAAAATGGTATTGTATGCACCATGTGTTTTATTAAAGATAAAACTGATGCAATGCTAAGTATAATTGTATCAATGAAACTAAAATGATGGACCAATGCCCACATTGCCAACATGCAGAATCTGCATGAAACCAGACATAATTCTAACCAGGGCACCTGCTGAGAGGTATCTGACATCCCAAGTCTCCCTGTTCCTTTGGGAAGGGAAGGGGATGTGTCCCGACCAGCTGCCCCAGCAGAGTACGAGCTGGGTCAAGTCAACAGCCTCATCTCGCCTCTCCTTCCCACCACGCTGCCATCCTCACCTTCTCCTTCCAAGCTCCTCTGTTCCCTATTCCTTCCTTTCTTGGTTCTGGCGATTCAAAACTGCCATCAGTCCCCCAACCCCAGCCCAGTCTTTCCACACCAGCAAGTCCTTAGAGTTCCAAACCAGCTCCCCTAACGCATCAGTACAGGAACAGCTTGGCTTGGCTTAGTCCAACCAGCAGCAATTTAACACAAACATCTCGAGGAGGCAAGCTACAGACAGCTGCAGCCTTAAAAGGAGGGTGAGGAAACACAAAGGAGCTGCTCCACATGATCTCCCCCTGCCCTTCTTCAGCTCTGCCTCCCCTAAAAGCCAAACGATTTGTGCTCAGCCCATCAGCAGACTCCAAGATGCAAAGTGGCCCTTAATTGTCTGCTACAGAAGAACTTTTCAAGATGAAGGGAATGACCCAGAGAGTATCTGGGCTGTTGAGAGCACATTGTTATCCTACCTTGTTTTTCTCAATTTGACTTACCAGAGTATAACAAGCGAAGGTGGGAGTCATTGGAGGTGTTAAAAGCCTCTGGTTTGCCGCTGACATCCTGCCCCAAGCCTCCAAGCTCATCAGCAACAGCCCTGACCTCACGCTTCTGAGGAATTTCAACTGAATATGTTTGAGGGCAGGATAGTGGTAGCATCTGCACAGCCATTACTCAAATTGTCCCATCAAGTATTTACCTCCTCTTGCAGCTAATCTGGAGTCTTTAGTAGAAAATAATTAGTAGCACAATTGCTGTCAGATTTTAGTAACAAGCATAACCATGCACACCACCTCGATTCAGAGGTCAGAAAATTCTCCAAGAGCACACTGAGCCAAGCATTATGCAGGGTCATTTCACATTCCACAACTGAAGGATGCTAGAGGAGGGAGAAAACTTAAGTGTTCTACTCTACATTATGCAGATCGTGCAGAAGAAATGCGAATGGAAACAGGAGTCCCATTTCTTATGCCCTGCATTAACCTCTAAGCTACTTCAGGATAAGCGTACTTACAATGCTTTTCTGTTGAAGTACCTTAGAGCAAAGAAAACAGCATGAGAATTCACGCATGCTCCCTTTACTGTAGGCATTTCTTCCAATCTGTTGTGTGATATTCAACCTCTTTTGAGCTTGATCGATTTTAATGATACCCAAAGGCTGACACGAGTGTAACAACTGCAGTTCTGAACACAATATAGCAGCCACAGGGTTATTTACCACGCTCTAAAGGGCTTCCTTCTCCACTTCAGGACAACAACTAAAAAAAATGCTTTCATACCTACTGGGTAACAGACTGCAAGTTATGCTACTTTTCATTCTGCTTCTTCAGAGAACATACTACATCAGCTGTAAAGGGGGAACACTAGTCAGAGACATCAAACATAACATCTGAAAGACAGTAAAACAAAAGGTCTAATTCATAACAAAAAGAAAGCAAACGCATCCATGATTTTATTACAAAAACACCCAGCAACTGTATTTAACACAAACAGTAACTGAGAGTCTCATTTTATTTTTCTTTCAGTGTACATGCTCATTATTGTTCCATTTAATTTACAGAAGGGCTAAGTAAAATGAAATTAAAATTAGAGAGGAAACAAAAGGAAGGTTGAGGCATAGAATTTTCTTAGCAAGCAATGATCACAGGAGACAGCACAGATTGAACAGGGATTCAACAGGAGTGACACCTAGGGATAAAGGTAAACAGTAACTTTTTCCTTATCCATTAGATTCTCCATAGGGCTTTTTTGTTTGCTTTAGCAAAACAGTTTAGAGTATCACAGTATACAGGAAGACTAAATGGCAAAGAACATCTCACACACACACCACGCTTATCCCTGCTACTGGTCCAGGATCCAAAACTGCAGTTAACATTCGATTTCCTATCTCTCATTCATTGATAAACTATACAGGATTACACTGTACATGGAGTTAAAATTACAAAAATGTCATATTTACAAAATCTGTACACACATAGTAAAACTCACAAAATTGTCATCTATGTATCACAAGTTGCTACACCAAAATATTAAAAATGGGATAAAATTATACATTTCTCTTGTCCGTTTTTAAAAAGGGTTCAATATTTCAAAGACAGACCACCTATTTCCCCCAAATAAGACTGGTAAGAGAACTAGAAACCTAAAGTATCCTCCTGGGATAAAATGTCACGAGCAGCATCTCCCAACTATAAAAGAAGCCTATATCCTGTCTGCGGGGGTGGGGTGTGCAGGTAGCATATATGTACAGAAATGGTGAAACTACAATAAGGATGTCTTTGGCTAAACCTTTGGCATAAATTAAAATCGTACATCAAAAGTTACAGAAAAGGTTTTCTTGGTGATGGCAGAGCTCGGGAGTTTCTGTCTGAGATACCATTATATACAGCTTTTCTTCCTCTAAGGACACAGAGTAGGTATAAAGGAATTCGGAACAGAGGCAAATGAGGCAACACTATTTCTCCTTACATTTTTCTGTAGTATGAAAAATTGTATCAAACCTTTTCACTAAAACATAATTCAATCCTAGAAACATCTTCCAGAATTTTTTTTTTTGAAACTGTGTATGAAAAAAAAAATTAGTAAACCAGCCACGGCAGAAAAAAAATTGTTTAGGCATATCAAGTACATATTAGTGCAGGAAGGTGGATGAATTTGATCCACTGTATAAATAAGCTTTATGCGCAGCGTACATTAAATAACCACCACACCCCACTCACACCCAGTACACAGATGCTCCTCAGTGAAGATAAACATTTATCAAGTAATTAAAGTGTATGTAGTGCAAATGTTACAACCAAGTATTATGCACATGCTACTTGCTTGGTTTAAAGTTACACAAAGATGTGGTGCTTGAAATCATGGACATATATACATCCTTGTCACACTTGGTACAATGTCCTAAGCCACAGAAATACCGATGTGTTTATATCTATATATATACACACGCGTTTTCTTAAAATGTGACCACCACATCAATACAGTAACACAAACAGACTAAAATCAATACCTGCTTCCAGATGCTCCAAGGCTCAGAAAGTTTGTGCTTCTAACTCTTGCAGTCATTACGTGCCCCTCTTCCATTTCCCCCTTCTGCCAGCCGAGAAGGGGGGACAGTCTCTTCAGGTCTGTGCTGCATAGGATGAGGGCAACGGAGAGGAATAAACGACGGCACAGGCACCTAAGCTGCTTTCCTCCATCAACAGTTCCATGCCCCATGATGAAGGGTTGAGAGAATTGCCCCTCCACACCGCTCCTGGGTGGAAAGGCTTATTGAAAATAAAAAATAAATCATAACGTGCTTTCCATATTATAAGTGGCAGCAAATCAAGGCACGCTGTACTAATTTTGTAGCATTGAGATTAGCCGACTTTGCAGGGGATGCTCACTGGGGAAGGTCCGACGTTCTCAACTGGCTGCTGGGCCGCGTGGGGCCGTACAGAGTAACGGAAGCTATGTGATTATTCTGCATCACCTGCAAAAGGATGGCAGGAAAAAGGGAAATAAAAGAACTGTATAGCAAATAGGAACTCAGAAGAGTGAAAGTGGCAAACACAGAACTGATCTGCCTGAAAAAAGAAATACCAACAACAAAAGAAAGCACCAAGCTCTTGGCTCATTCCTAAATACAGGCTCTAGATTTCCACGACACATTTAAACACCACCATGCTCCATTGCTACTCTAGCAGAGCGCATGTGTCTCCTGCTAGTACGACTGCTAGATGACAAATTTGAAGAGCCAGCTTCAACATGCAAATGTATGAGCTCAGAGAAGAGCCTGGCAAGCTGCCTGTGTCTGCCGATAATATCTAAAAATACAGCCACTCCCAAGCACTGGCTTTTCTGGAAATGGGAAACAAGCCAGTCATAATAATAGAAAACACCTCATCTTCTTTTGCTCAATAAATAGGAAAGTTTTTCTTCTCACCTCAAAGATCATTCGTTGCAGTCCAAAGCAAAAGGTTGACCCAAATGGGTTAGTGTTGTTTGGAGATGACGACCTGAAAAATGAAGAGGTGGGGGAAGGGAAGGATGTGTGAGGATTTGGAACTTCATATGTAAAAATAACCACTCAGAAATATAAGGTAAACTAGCTTTATTATGACTTTCATCAAAAGAAAGTAAACCTAAGTTATGCACCACCACCACTAGACTCCATGTGAGCCAGAGGGTACTTCTGCTTAATGTCACAGAGCCATTATTAATACTCAAGGAGAAAGAAATCAAAAAGTTACTAATGACCTCTACAGGAAAACTCTTTCACTGAACTTGAACAGGAAGAACCCTGAAAATAAGCAGATACATAGGAAGAGAGAAACACCATGTAATTTGTCACAAATTATTTTTGTGAAACATCCTTTCCTACTCTTCAATCTACTTTATTTCTCAGCCTTGACCAAATGTGTTTACTATATGCTGTCTATTAATTAATTGATTTTACAATGTTAAAAAATTACCCTGTAAGATGTTGAAATAGAATAATCCAGATTTTATTGAACACTATTTCACCCCCGCTTTACATTATATGGCTTCTGCTCTAAAGATCTCATTGGAATAAAACAGGAGTAAAGGGGAGAAAAGCCACAATGATAAGGGGAAAATAAAACTCAAAATCATCTAACAGTCTGACGAAAATGCCTTGGCAGGTATATCTGAAACAGCTGCAGTATTTTTGCAGTACCCTGACTTACAATTGTCCCAAGATAAATCATAGTTACATATCATAGAATGATGAACTGCAAACTACGTGACCCAATGCCCAGCTGAGTCCCTGTCAGCACTGTTTTACTTTCAGTCAGCCTAAAAGTACTAGAACAACCACGCCTGTTCATAAAAGCAAAGCTTCTTCAGGCAGATCCATACCCACTACACTGTGCCGTATGATGTCACATTGTTGAAACGCATGTGACTAGTATATAAAAGACCATATCTACACTATTTATTACATTGAGATACTTCTTTATATGCTGCTTTGCTCTTCTGTGGATTTTATAGTTCAAAGAATTTTGGATATTTAATTCCTAGGTTTTTCAGGCTTTCATTCTGCATGTCAGTCTACTTTGTCTAAGCACAGCTATCCTGTCTTGTTAGTGGCCAAAAAGTCTGAAAACATATCAGCAAAGCAGTCTAAAAGTAACTACTGCAATGAGCACCTTTCCTCGGCTTAAACTCCTCTGTTATCAGCTTAATCCCTGCAAGGAAAACAGAGATCTTTACCTATGAAGTACCACTGGCTTTTCTACAGGGTGCCCCAGAAGATCCTGGATGCTGTCCCACTGTAAATATATCAAAAGACTTTGCATTAAAATGAAGCAAAGGAAAAATCTTCTTTATCTAGGAAGAGTCATGTATATTTGTTAGTCACATGCTCACCCATCAAATAACACAGAGGTCATATTTACAGAAGTATTTTGTGACTGAAGCCATACCCAGTAAAGGAAACTATCCATTAGTATAGGCTCCATTAGGGCTCAGAAATCTTCTGAGGGTTTATTCTCATTTGTGTCCCAAAATAGCTTTTAATTAGAGTTACTAATATAAAACCATTCTACAGGTCTTAGGGGTAAAACATAGCCGGAAATCTTGTAGCATTTCAGAGACATCTCACAGAACAAAACAGCTGTGGGAAACCTCAGCAAAATCCCCTCTTACATGAGTTTGCAGAGGGAAAAGCAGCATCGTTGCTACCTTCCCAGAAGTCTTTCCTTGATTTAAGCAACAAATTTGGAAAAGAAGAGGATAGCTGCATTATTTAATGATTGAGAATATCCAGCAGTTTTCAGACTCTAAGCACACTTAATATGAAGCTGCAGTTTCACATACAGTCTGAAATAAGTCAAAGCAATGAAGGATGTAAGCCATTCAAAGAAAAAGGCAAAGAATGGCAGCTTCCAGGTTACTAACTTCAATTTTTCCTCCCAGTATGAGAGCCAAAATTCACCAAGGAAAGTCTTCATTTGGCACCCAGGAGCCAAGAGAGCAGGACTGCTGCTGGCTGACTGTTAACTGTATAGACACTTCTAAACACACCATTTGAAAAGTTTTTCAACTTGATGTAGCTCTCAAACATGCAGCAGCAACTGCCCAGTTGGGAATTTCATTTAGGTAGTAAGCATAAACAGTATTCAAGGAGCCTGCTGTCATCTGGAGGTGTCACGCTGGCCGTGATGTTTTTGTAAGGCTTGCTGCTACCTGAGGAACATCCGATTACTGGCACCCTTCAGAAGAAACAGGAAGGGCACTGAACCCCTTGGTCAAGTAGTAAATGTCTTCAAGAGCTACAGTAAGTAGAAAAGCTCTGAAAATTTTGTTTAGATATCTCTTCCAGCTAACGTTCAGCCACCATTTCTATCACTTTTCCATAGCGCTTATTTCACTGTTGTTTCCACCTGCAGCTACCTTAATGCAAAGCATGTAATAACACAGTAATTTAATTTCATAGAAGCATGCGATCACAAATGCCTTCAATCCATAACACAAAGTAGTTTTTCAACCACAAAACGCACATTAACTGTTGGCCCTCAATGTTTTTATTTTAAAACAAGATGCAACAACTGCTATTATTTCTTCAAAGCCTACTGCAAATTCAGCACAGATTGTTTAGAAAAGAAAAGAAGGAAAACATTCAGTTCAGCACAGACTTACCTTGCTGTATGTTGTACATGTTTCAGTTTGTGAATCAGCACTATCTATTAAAAGAAAACCAAAAAAACCTTTATAGTTCACATTTGAACAGCTTCCAATACAATCCTTTATTTTGGGAGGTTAGTTCAGATAGCAAGAGGCAGACAAGCATTAGACCAGTTCATATACAAATCTAACTGCATTTAGTAGCAATCAGAATTGTCAAAAACATGGATTAAAATACCAGTTATGGTGACTAAACAAATCTGCCTATTTATAGCAGGTTTCAAGTTCTAACACTATGTATGTTTAAGCTGTAATCTTACATAGAGGAATGCCACTGTAAAAGAAACCACATCTCTCTGCACAAAGTTAACATGCTTCACACAGGCACTCATTGAGATAACATGACGTACCACTCATCATGTCTAGACACTCCTGGAAAGGAAACTAGCTAAAAACAACAGCTTGAGACTCAGGAGTTGGCAGGCCTGAAATCAGCTAAAATGCCACTCTCTCAAAAACAGAGATAGCAGAGAGCCTGGGAACTGCAGTCTATTTATTGAAAAATAAAAAAACACTGCAGGTGAGGACAGCATTGCATTTGTGCTTAAAGGCTTAAAAATAAATTGTTTGCTGGTAGTTTCAAGCATATATCTGAGGACTTCTGAACAATGAAAGTATCACCCTGAAGCAGCAGGAATGGACCTATACGCTCAACAAGTCCAACATAGCAAATGGTCTTTAATTTGATTGAAAGCTCCTCTGTTTCCACCTGCTAAATAAACATTCGCTCTCTATGCTGAAAGAGTTCATTTGAAGTCTGGCTTTCAATTCAGTGTCTGAAGTTGAACTGCAGAAGAGAGTTAAAAAAGCTGCATCAGGCAGCAGATGGAAGAAGATGGGGGGTTCTTGATTTTTTTTTTTCAAATCTGATTTCAACTTGGTACATCTTGAACATAAAGCCAGAGATCAGAAAGGTGAATTAATAACCATAAAATCCAAGATGTATTGAGGAGAGATTCATGGTGCTACTTGAGGCAAAAAAAAAAGAAAAATCAGAAATGTATGCCTTTGAAGTGTTGCATAATAACCTAAGGGAAGATAATTTAAAAAGTAAGAACTCTCATGCTTATTCCCTTGGCTGAACACAAACTAACACTGCCTTACAGATTTTGAGCCCGCAGGTTTAAGGTAATTGATTTTAGCGGAGTGGCAGCATTACAGAAAATCAGTGATATTGCAGCTAAATATTTGTATGATCCAAGTAAGCAAGCAAAGTAGTATAAGCAAAATCAGAATTGCTAATTTATCCTGACATATCTTTTTAACTTAACAAATAGAAACCTAATCCCAAAATTCCTCCCCTGTCTCAATGATTTTCACTGTTATCACCCTCTGATAACGAAGGATGCAGTAGAAATGAAAACTGGTCATACCTCCCTTTTGAGCATTTTATGGGACACCCTCCCTGAAGCGAGAAAAGAGATGAACTACTCACCTCGCTTAATGACTAGTGGAATCTTGAATTCACAGCGATGGTAACTAGAAAGTGGAAATCACAAAGCTATTAGAAAACAGAAGAACCAAAATAAACTGCATAGCATGAACTTCAGGCTCTTACTAACCAGTTTAATAAGAAGTCACATGAATAATAAAATTACAGTCTCAGTGCTAACAGATTAAGAAGAAAAGTTCCCATTTCTCCTTTCAACATCAAAAAAGGCAGCAGCCCAAGAATATCCTTACAGTCTTCTAAAGGACACAAAAGGTCCTTCAGCTCAAATTACTCTGCTGTTGCAGAGTGGATAGAGAAATAATCAGCTCAGACACAACACTATAGATTCTCTGTCACTAACACCAATTACCTGAAAACACGTTCGCTTTAATCAAACATCCAATCTCTTATTCCTTAACTCATATTACTCCTCTAAGGAGTGTACATTTGAAAAGTACTGAAAATACGTTCAAAACATGAGAGAATTTTTAATCACTAACAGAAATAGTAAAAAACCATAACCACAAAAAACACAGCAGCCCGCCTACCCGCAAATGGGAACTCTCCTGTTGATACAAAGTTTGCCTCTAGCAAGTGAGTTTGCACATTATAGCTGGGCCAAGAACTATTTTACCTCATTTACTGCTACTTGATTTCTTTTAAATGTCTGAATATAGTCATTAAAAAAGCTTTGCTAATAATGATGGCTGAAATCTCCACAGGTTACCATACATACTGAAAACACTTGAGAAAAAGATACTAGAATTCTGTAAAGGAAACATAATATTTCCTTTTCAGGTGTTTTATGATACTTTTTAACAGATCAGTTCTTTACACTCACATGTTAAAGTTGTAATGACCAGGATAATTTGTATGCAGGACAAATTTTTTCACCTTGTGAGTGTTTGCATCAAAGAGAATATCCTGTTGAAGAGAAAACACACATGAAGAAATTTGGCTAGAGGAAGGTAACTTTCTCCAAACTAACCTGTGATTAGTTACTATAGTATCTGTATATAGTGATGTGCATCTATGTCATTGGAACCAAATGGAACTATGAAAAGTAGGGCTTGAAAATAAGGCTATTTGTAAATTCAAATAAATGCACAGTTCCTCCAGCATTCAATCACATCTGCAGTTTCATTTGCTAATGTTGGCAAGTTTTCTAAGGAGGTCTTGGTTTTCTGCGTATTATTTACAGTAATGCAAACTGAAGCAAAACAGCTATAAGGAGGGATGTGAATATTGAATTACATCCCACAGCTTTCACAACTGATACATTTATCTCAGTCTGTGGGACAGGAACATGGATTTCAGAAACAAGAACCAGTAGATCTGTGCATCAGGCACAGCAGAAGGAGAAAACCTTAGAGAAATTGAAGGCCAAACAGAGCCCTTCATTGACCTGTGGAGATAAAATGTTACTGACTGAATCTGCAAGTGCTAGAGAAAAGTCAGCGTGGTTCTTCGCATCCAGAGATCCCTAAGGCAGTGATCAAGAGTCATGCAGTATCTTATTTCCCACAGCCTTTGGTCATCTGATACGATTGCTGTTTACCTACATCAAAACTTTACATGAATTTGTTTATGGAAGCTTCCCACTCACCACTCCAAGTGTGAAATAGTTGAAGAAGTAGTCATTGCACTTTGATGGGACCTGCTTGTGAGGTGACGGTGAATGGATTTTCATCTGCAAGAAACACATTTATCAGATGTATTTAATACTGCTCACAAAGATGAATGCCATTAACAATATCACTACACTCAAACTGTGATAATCTTATGTCAAGCCCTTGTTCAAATATGCAAGATAATGTGCTTCATGACAGGACCATCAGCTGCTTGCAGTGGCACATTGACATAGCAGCATTTTTCTTTTTTAGTTATCTGAAGTAAAAGGTTTACTCACATGCTGCTAGGTAAAAACATTAGGAAAGGACCAAAATATATGCTAAAGTTATTTCACATAATATACAATTAAAATAGGTAGGACACATCACTAATGCTCATTTGGATTCAGAAGTGCTCTCATTTTAACCAATTATCGAACTAGTTTAAAAGGTGCAATTTTATTTTTAAAACTTAAACAGATTTGTGTTGATAAATAAAACTTCCAAAAATAAAATTATGTAGCAGTTCATCCTGATCCGTTATACGTCAAATGAAGCACTCACCATTTGTGCTACATGGAAGTTTAACTTCACTTGGCCTTGCAAAACACAGGTGGTGAAACTGTGGTGAAACTGAGACAGCACTGAACCAAGACAAAGTCCTGCACCTAAATCAATTCCCTCACCTTATCTTCAGACTTGTAGAAGACTTTGTGCGGAGACCCCAGGGTACTCAACACATCCTGGCACGAATCACCAAAGTACACGCAACGCTCAAATACCCGCATCTTGGCATCAGCTAAAACACCTGGGCCACAACCTGAGGAATGGAAAACAATTCAAAAGTCACCCTTCCTGATCAGAGAATATAGAAGCAAATCAACCCCAAAAGCTTAGTGATTCCTCTATTTATTACAAACCAGCTGCATTCTTTAAGCAACAGTACCAAACTAAATTTAATGCTTTATTTTGCAACAGTTTAAACATTTCTTAAAGAAAGCGATGCATGTGCTGACTGTTGCACAGATTCCCAGTTTGGAACTTCAGCAATGCTGTTCTTCACTTCTTTATCGTTCACATTAACGTGACTTGTTTTCCTAGTCAGTCTCAATTTACTTAGCTGGTTATTAGCAATAAGTACCAGGAATTATTTCACTCCTTAAAATATTCTAATTCAGTAACATATATCTCCAGCGAAAAGAGAGAAATCCATAAAGTGAAATTCCACATCCATATGAGCTGTATCAGAAAACACACACTCTTTACTGAAGATTCCCATAGCTTAAGTCAACAGCAAGTATGTTCCTGTGCAAGCAATGTTAAAAATGGATGCTACTGAATAGCCATTACATAGAAGAATGGCTGACATACATTACAAGATGTTAAGAAATGGAAAGACCGTACAGTTTGTGATCCCATTCGCTCTCAGGAATACTGTATTTTATATTTATGAGAACGTCTGTAAACATTTGAAGCAGCTACTGCAAGATACAGGATATGCTCTACATACACAATTTTCTCACTATCCATTACTTATCTAGCCAATTACCCAATAAAATAAAAAATCCAATTTCTTAAGCAAGAGGAACTTCAAATTAATACACTTGCAAAGGAACTTGTGCCAGGAGAGGTGTGTAATACGTTCTACAAAGGAGTATTTGCGAACTTCAGCAAGACAAGAAGAACACACGTCCAGATTGCATCTCTGCAAATTTATTCTGAACATTAGCAATATATTTTAATAATAATTTTATTCATTGACACTATTTCCTTTAAGCTGCACGTATACTTTTTTAACTGAACTTTAAACTCTACCTTAGAAGTGGCCAATTCCGCAAAATCATTTATATTATTTTTCTGATGATATAGCTAACTCCTTCCCTAGTACATAAGGATATACGTTTCCTGTCCTAGGCAGTTCTCCATTATCCTCCTCTGTAAAGAGAGAAGCAAAATAACTTGAAAACATTTGCTCCATTTTTATTGATAAATTTTTATTCTTCATCTTAAATTTTCTCCTTTTTAACTTTTGCATATTGGGAATGTATTCCAAGTGTTTCTGCAATGTACATACAGCTACTAATCAGAAGAGGTCAAAAGCTGAGCCTGGTAATGAAAATTGTTTAAAACATCTCAGTATTTTGCTTAAAAATTTTCAAGTCTCAAGTTATGAAGACTGGACAAAGCTCCTTTGCAGTCAGCACATCTTTCCCTAACCTCTAAGCCCCCCTATAGCACTGAAAGCACACCCAAGGAGAAGGTATTCATCAGGCTCCATCACTTTCATGGCTGTCTCCTACACCAAATGAAAACAGAATTGAATTTCAAGTACAGTCTAAGACTGCAGCACCAATGTAGTCTCTTGCTGGCATTTTTAAAAGCCTTCTAGAATTGAACACAAAAATATCAACATCACACAGCTCACTGGAATCTCAAAAAAAGCAAACGTACATGAGTTTTCTTGATTTTTCAGGGTTTTCTTTTTAGCTATGTACCTGCATCTTTTTTATTCCACACAAACACCTGGAGACAAATTCCATCTCTGCAAACAGATTCTAAGGACTTGGAGCTACAGAGGATAGCACTGCATCACTTCCCCAGGGCCAGGGAAACGCAACAGCAGACAGACTCACCTTCACAAGGTTTTTATTATGTTTTGTTTCCAAAGGTTCAAAACAAGGCATATAGAACACTTTCAAATCACCTGTAAAGTCATCACACATAGCCTATGCTTAATTTATAGAATTTTGCCCCTCACTTCCTGAAGAGAACAAGCAGTTCAATATTTAGAGTGTCACTAGTACCTGCAGTGAGGAGGCGAAGCCGTAAACCTGAGGGTCCAGTTCCATCTCTCAGAACGTCAACGTTCTCAGCATACACATTACCAAGGAAACAGCTGAGGGGCATCAAGGGAGCCCTGAAACACATCATACAAAAATGTGCACAAGATATGCTTAATCTTGGTATTTTCCATGAACAAGCTGGTACCAGTTTATCAGAACAGAGCACATTAATTTTGACAAAGCTGTATTTAGCTTAGACTGAAGATTAGAAGTTATATTAAACACAGGGATCGAAGACTGGGGAAAAAGAAAGAGGGACAAGGCAGTACTCAAATGTACGACCTTGACTATTAATGAAACAGCAAGCTTCAGGAATTACAGAAACTGTGTCTAGCCTTTGGATACCTCCTATGAGGATGTATCATTTCAGACATCTCCCAGTGAAAATGCAAGTTGCTTATTTTCTAACTATACCTCTCCCTGAACTAGGAGTATCACCCAAATGCAGCAGAAGGGCCTTCTCACTGATGCTCTCGCTGCTCATGGGAAGCTACTTCATGGCCCAGAACATGAATTCAACTTGTGCAGGTGCACCACAAACAACTGCTCTGCTTTACTGGACACTTCTCATTTAATTCATCTACAATAACATTGGAGGAAATTGTAACAGCCTCAAGAAAGACATCTTCAATGGAGGGGCTGCTTTTCTGTGCACTGGTTTGCATGCACTCTGTAAAATTCACTTTTCTTATGTGAATTTCTCCTCTGCATGAATGACATGAGCTGGAATTCAGGTTTTGAGCTCTCACACACACAAAAAACAGAGCCCCATGCGACAATTAGTGCTTTCATTAAAGCCCAACACATCACAAGTGGGCAGACAACAATATTCTTCTGAAGTGCACTCATTTCTAATTAGGAGACAATTTCTGCATAAACAAGGTTCCCTCCCTTCGAGCAGTAATCCACAGGTGTGTTAATCTTTTCTTAGCACTAAAATACAACTATCTCTGCAAAAACTACCATGTTATCAGTATGGGCATTTATAAGCTGAAAGGGAAAATTTACAGAAGTCCTTTCAATTCTTCCTTGAGCAAGGAACCCCAGGAACAATGTTTTTAGAAAGAGCAAAACATCAGATGTTGTAGTGCTGCTTAAGAGGAGACAGAATACAAAACCAAAGAAAACATTAACCACATTAAAATACAACTGTTCCATTAATATTAATGCATAGAGATTAGTTTCCTCAGAATGATAAGTTTAGTCAGGTAACTAAATATATTGAATATACAGTAGATTATGCATATGACTTAAGCCTGAAAATACATATTTTATTATTTTTGCACTGTGAAAGTTTAAAAACCCTACCATGACACGCACAGCGAAATGACTGACTGTCTGCACCAGTTTGATTTGTCTAGGGATAGGTCATCAGCAGGTGAAAAAAAAAAAAAATACAGCGTAAGAATATCCTGACTGCATCTCTTCCTAGATTCTCTACATTTCCTCCTTTACATTTTCAGGTCAACTGAACTAGCCTACTACAGCTGAGCCAACCTAATTTTATAGCAACATAAATCAACATTAGATTATGAGGTCTGAGGGCAACTCCTATGGAAATCTGAAGGAAGCTAGTATCTAAAGGCATTCTGCACGCTACCAAATCCAGAAAAGACCCAAACTGAACTAAAAAAAGTATGTGATCATATTTAACATATAAAAAACCCTAAACAGATGAGGAAGACAAAGTATATTCTAAATGATCAAAGCAGAACCACCAGCCACACGTACTTGGTATCCTGCAGACTGTTTCCATTGTAGATGTACATACGTTTCACAGTCGCGCCATGTGGAATTTGCAGAGAGGCTAGACCATGGGCAAAGTTAGGCTGTGGATAAACAAAATCATTCTTGTTACATGACACACTGGGCACTTCAGGTCAAAGTTACAAATTCCTTGAGAAATACAGCCTATGTTTACAAATTCAGTTAAGTTTCTAAACAAAGATAAGTCCAGGAAACTACAACAAAAAGCCTTTCTAGATGGTGTTTCTTCCCATTACACTCCTCCTGGTTTCCTAGACTGGGTTGAAATGCTCACTATGTTTATCCACCGAAAGATGGCACTAGTCTGACAATTAGCCATGGCATGTACTGAGAGTTGGAATTTTTCTTGCTTTGATCACTGGCAACCAGCAATATAAATATATTTGTACTGAGGTGCTGCACTTAAGTTCTAAGAAATCTGCTATCTTAAAAGGTAGAACTTCTTTTTTCTCTCCTATTGCATTGATTTCATCCTTTCAACATTCTCACTGGTTTATAAAATGTTTGTAGATGTTTTCTACTGTTCAGACAGCTATGAAAAATTGTATCATCCCCAAGAACCACCCTACGTCCCTCTCAAAACATATTCACACCAAGCATTCTGTAACTATCTCAAATTATTTTCTTAGTTAACTGAACCACGTACCAAAACAAGACACACAATGGCCAAAATTGACTCTAGCCATTTTATTTTACGATCTTAAAGTTTTAGGTGTTCCTGCAAGGTGCAATGACTCAATGATTGCTACAGGTTCCTTCCAACTTGAGATATTCTGTGATCATTTCAAATCTTTACCAAAAAAAAAATGACTCTCTTAGTAGCTCCGCCATTTCATTCATAAATCCCCTGGGAACTCTTGCATGAAAAGCAACTACTCTATGTTGGGACACTCCTTCTGTTTGGCTTATTAGGTTTCTATTTACCTTTCAATATTTCTGAAACCCCACTGACCTTCACCACTGCTAAATAGTAACTTTCCCGGTTGCCTCATTCACTCATTTGTCAAAACACAACTACTAAAGTATTAGGCTGTTACATAAAAACACGTATCATCAAGTTGGTTGATTTCTCCCATTTTGTTTTGGCTCTTTACATGCTCCTTTTTATTTTAATATCATACAGCACAGATTCTTTTTAACTGACAGGCCTAGATAATGCAACTGAGAGCATTGTCATCCTCACACAAACAAAATATACATAAGTTTTTGTTAGTATAGATGGAATTCACAGGAGATCTCGTTTCCACTATTTAAAGAGATTTCAAAAAATTTCAGAGAATGCAGTAATACATTCAATTATTCAGTAACTCATCCAAATATTGAGTGAATATGCAGGCAGGCATTACAAGTAAAGCTCATTCATATGGCTTTCTAAAAGCACTCACACTGAAGGACACTTAAGATTAAAATGTATTTTATGAACTCTCCCCTAGTTTAGTTGCGTAATTGCTTTGATGAGGTTCAAAAATATCTGTTCACTCGTATTTTTAGAAAACTCCTTTCAACAACAGAATTGCTAGTCTCAGTTCATGATGCAAGCAAAACCTCTAAGCATATGCCTCCTACTAAAACGAAGAAAAATTTTAACTCCGAAATGATGACATAGTATGAATAAGAGCAAAGCTGAGGAGTTCAGTTACTTCCAAATTACTGGTTTCTTCTGCTTGCAGCAAGATATGCTGTAGGTGATATTTTGCAAGTACCAGAGAGATAAAAAGACAATCCATTAACTAAGAATGATTGCTGACCTCATACTTTGGAGTTTCAGTCCAGGAGTCTAACTGAAAAGAAAACGACAGTCCTCTGAAATTGAGGTGAAAGAGTTGTTCAGCTGAATTATACACTAAAACAGAAAAGAAAGATAAAAAAGATTAGCAAAATAAACTAAGAATTAGCCAGTTCAGATCTAACTGTACTTTCATCACCTCAATGACTTTACTACATCTCAAGACGTGGGAGGAACACAATTACACAGGACAGCAATAGTTTTCCCTTTAATTTGTTGCAGTAGAAACACAGCAATAAAAGAAATCTTAGATTCTTTAAAGAGCTGCCTATGCAAGCCTGTAGGCACTAACCTGTCCCTAATGATACTATTATACAATGTGACAATCAATTCATAAAACTAAAGTAGTTCAAACTGCTGCTATAAGCACAAAACAGTCCTGTTCATTGTTATGTGAAACACTTTCACAACATTAACCAGAAAGTCTATTAGACAGATGTACCCAGAACACTGATAAATTCTGTCTTTCACACCACCGGGAAGCACATTCCCAAGTAGAAGCTCACACAGGTACCTCCCTGCCACTTCTACCTCCCCTCCCCAAGAGGGGGTCCCTCTTGCCTGCCCCAGTTCAGCTACCTATGTTCCCAAGTAATACGGCACCAGAAGGAAATGCTTCAGACACGTGTCCTGGGCCATTTACAATGATAGTTAAAAACAGGATCACCAGAAACACCAGAGAATTGGTCAGCTTTTATAAAGAGCAGTAATAAATTAGAACATGCAGATGCTTCCGGCTGTCATCACATCACAAGATGTCCTGATTTAGTGCAATAAACTGCACATCAACTATGAACACCAATAAAAGTCATTCCATTACTTACTCTAACAAGATATGCTGGTTTGTGAGTCTGTGGAAGACTTAAAAATAACCCCAGAAGACTGGAAGCTTGGGAACAGTTTTGCATTGATGCTACCAAACTTCAACCTGTGCCTGGCAGCTGCCAAGGGGAACATAGTGTTCTTCTAACACACAAGCTGGTTTACTTTCAAAACAGCTTGAAAACAGTACAGGTGAAAACCGATAAAGAAACACTCCAACAAGGGGAGCTGCTTTCTTCCACTTTACCAGAGGAAATTGGTTCAATATTTCTTTTCCTTACAATTTTATATTTATACTTATGTTGACATTGCACAGAGAAAAAATGTATGTTTTTCCTCCTCATAAATTGCCTTTCAAATGTTCAACTTGAGAGATGTCACAAGATATCTGGACTATGCCAGACCACCCAGGGTAGAAAAATAGTTGAGCAATAAGCATTAAGCTTTCAAAAGACATCATCTGCTTTTTCCGCAGAATGTGCTGGTTAGAGCATTTCCCCTGCTTGTCACTCAAAGGAAAAAGTGTGGGGAGAGGGAAATGTTTTGATCTGCAAGAAAATTACACAAATCTCTCTCATGTGATAAATTATGATGCATCTTTTCCAAAGCCTACAGCCAGCTGGAGAAGTGTTTTTCCCCTAGTCATGCCAAGTGTGATATCTGATTATACAAATCACATCAGTTCCCATCTCTACAACGTTTGTTGGTGCTTAGGCTTAAAGGGCAAGGAATGTTTTTATCCTGAAGTTCTGTGTCTCCCTCAAGACCATATATCACAACCATGTGGCTGAACAAGGCAAGCCTTTTTATTTTTAATGTATTCACTACACAGGTATCCTGCAGAATAATTCTGTTCAAAATTGGTGATGGAAGCAAAAGGACAGCTCCTTTGCCGCTGCACTCTGGGTGAAAGAAGGGGAGAGAGTCTGCCTTCCAGGAAAGCAGAGTGCGACCAGCTGCAAAATGTTTCTGTAGAGCAGGATAGGAGAAAGCCACCAGCAAGCCTGCATGACAGACACAGTGGTGATACAAGCAGAGGCCGATCTAAAAGTCAAGTCTTCCTGGTGTCAAGCACAGGACTTTTCCAGCACCCAGAGGAGCTTGGAACACTTCTGAAGTCTGAGAGTTACAGACAGGATCTCTCCCCACCCTTGCAAAGCCACTGTGGAAGGTGGGAAGGGTGGATTTTTTTTTTCCTTTTACCTTATGAGCTCAGTTCAATCCCACAGCCTTTATCCATGCTGAATGGCACTTCGGCAAACAGCCACATCCATGAGGACTCAGAACAGGATGTGATTTCAACAGAACCACTGGCAAGGGCAAGTGCTTCCCAGCAGGAGGTCAAGTCAGAGAACCATGGAAATGTGGAATAAAATGTTGGCTTTGAGGAAGCTATTGACCTCCAAAGTGGTCATATTTCCATGAGCCGCATGACAAAGACACTACAATGTCTGAAACTACCATCAGCCAAAAAGTAATGAAGGTGGTTGCGATTTTCCTGATGACTCTTCTTTTTTTAAAAACCACTGGTTTGGCAGAACCAAAACTGCTCACTGAAGGTCAGTTTCAACACAAAAGCTGTTGCTACCCTTTTGAAATATGTTTTGAAAGCATCACTGTCTCCTGTTGCAGGAAAGCTCTGCTGCAACCACCTTGGTTTTAAGCAAAAGACAACATTCTGCTTAAAATTCTAGTAGAGGTAACCTACCGAGATAAACGACAAAATACTTTATTTAAAGGGTGTGCATTGGGGTTTTGGAGAAGCGCTGGTACAAAGAAGAAAAAGCATGGTTATATCACACTTTCACTCATGAAAACAGACATTTGGTACTTTTGTCACATTAAGAGGAAGCTCTCGCTCCCCACCACACTCTTCCCCCACCTTAGCTCAAATTTTTGTGGAACTATGAAAAAACTGTCATCAACTCTCTCACATTCTGAAAACTATTCTGTTTTCTTTTTGCCTTTTCTGTCTCAGAAAATACCATAAAAAAAAAGTTATTAAAAACTTGCACTGCATGGTACAGTTCAAACTGTTTACAACAAGAAGCTTAATATAGAGCATCTACTCCTGCTTAGCAGGCTGTTAATGGAAGACACTGAATTTCCAGTGAGGAAATTGAATAAGCAAATACACCAGTGAAATTGTAATAGAGGCCAACACTTTAATAAATACATTTTCCCATCTACAAGTCACTGGATGAAAAGATGTTATGAAAAACTATGATCAGATGAAGCAAGCATGCAAGTTTGCTTAATTGAATGTGATAGGCACACAAGATCTAGTAAATTCAGCACAAGACATGTGGTGCCAAGCTATGCTATATAGTGCTCCTACACAGTTTTATGCAGTAATAAAACATACTATTGATAACACGAGCAATGCTTGCAGTTGGATATTTCTTCCTATGGTTCATAATATCACATTTTTGCAAGCACTTCTCTAAATATGTGTGTGTAAGCCATCGTCACAGAACAAGCTAAAATTATAAACAGTCTTCTACATATTATTTCAATAATAGCTAACTATAGTTCTCAGAGTTTCTGCCCAAAAGGAAATGTTAAAGTCATGACCAAAGTGAAATTTAAAAAGGCTGATTCTAATGCTGGTCCTTGGAGTATTACAGCTAGAAACCCTTTAAGCTTCATTTATCTAAATCTGATATTCACCTACTACAGCAGGCTTTTATGCAATGATATTACTTTAGCCATATGACCCTCCACAGTTAATAAATCCTGTTCTGTAATGTGGAAGAGATTGTCTGCAGAGAACAGGGACAAAGACTGGATATGCAATTGCCATCAATCACAAAGAACGCTGGCCAATTTGGGATCAGCCTGACTACTGCAAATGGACTGGGTTAAGCTAAAAATAGAAAATGATGCTCTAATAAGGGTATCTTGCCCATATGGAGTTAATCATCTTTCTTGTTCCACCAGTTTGTGGCTCCATTTCTCGAAGGTTTCTGAGCAGTTTAATTACAAATATCCTCTCTGAAGTTCCACCGCTGGCTTATTTTCATCACCTAAAAAACCTCTGAAATACACTCTCCATTTAATATGTAAACAAGGAGCTTAAAGATAGTCATTTTACTGGTACAGAGACAGCAAACAGCCAAGTAGCCGTGTGAGAGTCAAAGTGGGTTCAACCAGGTTAAGTAAACTTGTCCTGTTTCTGGTCATGCTGCACGTAGGCTGGCTTCACACTTCCCCAGTCCTCCCAGTAACAGGAAAGTGGTGCAGGGAGATGTGAGCCAGTTACATACAGGCTCAGACTTGATCCTGCCCTAGCATGGGTGTAACCACATTCACAGAGCACAGAGTCTGAGGAAAGAGTCCTGGCTAGGTCTGCACAGAGATCAACTCAAATGTCTACATTCATGGTATACTTAACTCCCAAGGACACTCGAGAGCTGATCGTGCACAAGAAGGTGTAAAAAGAGCAGCATCAACAAAGCAGCTCACAATTTTCTGGTTGCGGCAGTTCAAAACATCATCAATGATACCTGAACACATCATTCCATGCCAATGACACTCTGCCTCACTACTTCACTTAAAGTCACAACTGAGCTTCAAGTACATTTTATGTGATATCCCAGCTATAAGAATACAACCATTCTGGAACACAACTTAGATCATTTGGCAACACAAGTGCCTACACATTTCTCTAGGCAAACAAACAGAAAAGACTTCCTCAAAAGAAGTCTTCTGTTCTAGGTGTGCTTTTGACTCTCAGAAATCCTTTGGCTTACCTCCTGGATGCGTTGCTCCAAATGACTGATCAATTTGTTCGATGGTTGGAGCAATTGCCTGAGAGTTAAAATGGACACCACTGAAAAAGAAAACAAAATTCATCTGCCTTAACAATATTGAAGGGATGCTACAAACATTTACTAATGGCAAAACCATATTTATATTGGAAGATGTCTCCAAGGCTGAAGGAAAGCATAAACTGGTAATTCAACCAAGTGCTACGCACCAGAAAGGATTATCATCTACGTTCTTTTTTGACAGTTACATTGCTTTTCTTAAACAAGAATGATTGAAACAGATGAATTAAGGATTTAAAAAAAAAAGAGAGAAACCATTTATCAAGAAGAGATCACGGGAGGTCTTAAACCACTTACCAATATTTTAACTTCACCTTAGTCAAGTCATAAACTTCAATCACCTGAAACACAGGAAACAGAAACATTATCATACTTCACATATTTGCAAATCATTAGAGGCATTCTGGTCAAAAGGCAAGACTAGCAAGTGCTGCTTGCTCCTGTCCTTAAGAGAGCTCTGCTAGGATAAATCACACCAACAGAGAAAACTCTGACAACTGACACAGCAACCGCGCACTTGAAACAAGTACTGAAGAACAACTATGGGTTCCATACAGTACCTCTAGATCCCGTCTAAAGCAGCACTGGCCTGCAGAAAGTAGTCTTTTCACCAATACATCAGCACCGTGATTTCCGTAAAGCTTAGTCTTAAGCTAGTTCAAAGAAAAGTAATAGCAAAGGCAAGTTAACTAGGGATCCTCTAGTGAACGTCAAACAGTAAGGCCATTCCTTCAGTTCCTCTTACTGCCCTGAAGATGCCTGTGCAGGGCAGCAAGTCCTAGCACTGACCGCACTCTTTCAGTTTTCCAACTCTTTTTCTAAAGGAAAAGATGAACACTGCAAAACTAAATAGTAGTATTCCTTTTCAATACTACATAAAAAGACATCCAGCAATCTTTGCTAGCAGTACAGAAGATAATCAGAAGAGCAGTCCACAAAGAATCACAGCAAACCATAACACCTAGTTCTGATACTTATTAAATGTTTTAGACCTTAATGAGCATTCCAAGGAGCTCCTCTCTCTGCAGATAACATTAGGTATGGATCCTTTGTTCTGAATACAATCCTGCATAGAGGCATCTGAGATTGATTTCACATTATTTTTACGTGAGTGTTACTGGATCCTGAGGCGAGTTCCAGCTTAAGCAGATAATTTTTGGCAAGTAACCGTGGTCAAACACAGGCTTCTTCCACGCTACGTATGTGTTTCCATGTCAGCAGAAAAAGGAAAATACAGAGCACAAAAAGGTGAAGCCCTTTTTGTTGCTTTGTACAGTCCTTGAACAAATCACTGGCAGATTTAGAAAGGACTCTCTCTTCAGCTAAAGAAAAAAGCACAATTCCCCAGGGAGCCTGCCACCAAAAGTGGCTTTAAAGCCTAAAAATATCACTAGCTAAGAAGGAAGTCCTGGTTTTGGGAGATGCGTAGCAAATAAGCCTAAATAAAACAACTTACAATGCATAAACCATTATACATAGATATTTATATGCATAAAAAAAATGTTTAACTGTATGTTGTTGGCTCATAAAAAGTTGGAAGAGTTCTCTGAAGCACTTGGTTTGCTCAGAAAGCCTACACACTTCAGGACATAAGCAACAAGCACAGGACAAAGCAAGTAACAAATGAACATTCTAACAGAACCAACGTAAGAGGAGCAAACAAATTTTTCTCCTTAATAAATACACTGTGAATTACGCTTCTTGGGAAAATCTGGTTATCCAGTATTCTAATTCAAATCCAGTTTGACACATCCAGGTTTCCTTACCACACGGCCTGATAAAAACAAAGGCTGCTTTTATGAAAAGCTACAGATGATTTTACATTTTTTTAGTGGCTCTGCTCATCCTCTTCCCTCGCCCACCCCACCCTGCCAAAAAATGTTTCTGGAAATAGAGAAAATCACCTCCCCTCCAACATCTCATTTTGCAGCAACTACTAGAGCACCAGGCACTCTGCTGAAGTTCTGATGAAACACACTGCGGTGTTAGAAGACAAAAATGTGAGTCGAACAACAAGAAGGAGCAGTGCACAAGGAGGGGCATGTTGCGCAAATGAGGCACCCTGTGAGAATCACCCTGACAGCAGCCAACAGGCACTGATTTGCCATCAGCCTTCCTCGCAAGATTCAGACAGATCTATTGATACCAACATTCCTTTTTAGTCACAGCAGAGGAAGAAACAAACACAGCTTGGCAAAATTTAAAGGTAGTCGAAATGTCTCCTAGAAGACACATATGCAGAAGAAACAATGCTACAGGCCATAGTAATAGAAAAGGATTTGGTTTTTAAACTACAGAAGCTACACTCACAGAAGGATTAATGCGATTCTTTCTATGTGCAGATGAACAAACAACTGAAGACCAAGGACCCTTCAGTGATGAATTTACTGCACAGCTAGAAGACAGCTGGTTTTAATAATTAAAACCTGATGTTCTGTCACACTCACTGTTTTGATAATTTCTACTGACTAAGACTCAAACACACTCAGGTATCTACTAACCAGCAATACCAGACCATGAAAACTAACTCTTTCTCCACCTCCAAGGGAGTGTGTACAAGACCTCATTGCTGAAAGTCCCTGCAGTGTTTTCGTAACCTGGACCCAGATCTACTCTCACGTTAGCTTAAAACTAATGTACCAACATCTCCTGCAGGGCTTTGGCTACTGCACAAGACTCCTTCCTCTCCCTGAACACACAGAGGAAACTTTTTAGGAATATTTTTATGGCTTGCTTCCTGCACCAGCCTCTCTGGATCAGTGGAGACTTTCTATTTTAGCAGCCTGTATTTCAAACTATTTTTCAAACCTAAATATGCAAGCACTTATGAAAAGAATAACACACAAAACAAGCAAAAAAAATCCCGATTTTTCCAGTGCTGCTGCCGTTGAGCAACATTGAAAACAGTCATACCATCTTAAAAAGAGGCAGTATTTATTCTACACCTACACTATTCTTAAACAAACCCAGTTGCTCACTTCTGAACCAATCCCATAGAATTTCTTCCATAAAGCTTTCTCAACACTTCTACATGTATAAGTTTTCATAGCATTTATGCATTTACACAGCTGTATTATTCAGAGTTAAAACATACAAAAGGTATCAGTAGACCACTGCATCATGACATAGCAAAAAGACTGTTTTCTCTATTTATTTTTTAAACAAGAAATATACAAGCAAGTTTGATTTTTCTGTTTCTTTAAAAAAACAAATTTTAAAACACATTGTATAGAAAGGAGAGAAGAAAAGCTCTTGCACAGTTCTCAGAACACTGGGCATTGAAATGATAAAGCCAGACCCTCAAAAAATGTTTGGAGATCAAGAGACACAGCATACACTAGCTACATCACTTCAAAAACACAAAATATGTCAGTAAGTAAGCCACACACTTCAAATGATTATCTCAGTTTTGAGTTCAGTCTCCTTAAGAATTAAATATATGTTTTAAAGATATACAGCAGGTGTAGCTTACACTGAAAAAGATCTCTATCAATTAGCCCCACTACCAGCCTAGAACTGTGGTCACAGCACAATTTAAGCACACCAGGTGAGAACCACTCTGACAATTGCTCATCACAGCTGGTCCTGTCAGAAGGACCACCCCAAATAACTAGTCACATACAGACATTCTAGATGTCTCAGCTAAAGCTTTTCAACATTTTGTACTGATGCAGTCATACCTCTACAGCCCCACAGTTGCCCATTTTGTACAGATGAAACTACCTTCGTAACAGATTTTTTTTCAAACATAAATGCTACAGGAGGTTAGTGATCAGCCTGCCTTTTATTTTGCATCTTAACTACACAAAGCATCTTAGAGAGAGGCAGATCAATACCTAGTCACCTAAAAGCACTGTAGCAGAATTGCTGGGCTGAGGACTTTGATCACAAGAATAAAACCTCATCCAGAACAAACTGGAGTCAGCGCAGGGGGGCAGCTGTCCATAACCAGCTGGGATGTGGCACTCTGGGAGATACCACGCACTCACAGGCAGTACTCTGTGAACTTAACTTAGTACCAAGACTAGTGAGAAGTTAATTTACTTTCAAAAATAAAATGTCAGCACAGATAAAGGAATACCCTGCACAAAACCCAACACTGTACAACTTGCATTAACCGATGATCTGATTTTCAAATCCTAAACTGAGCTTTAGTAACGGCTTTTTGCAGCTTCTGCTGCGACTTGAGATGAGATGGGCAAGTGAGACCAACTGGACCATCACAATCCCACGCCACTCCTACAGGCCCCAGTCCAACGTTAAAGTGTCTCAATCCGATAAACAAAGATTTAACCCCCACATCAAAGAAATGCAGCTCACTATCACAAGAGAGCACTATATACAGCAAATGAAATGTATTAAGAACCACACACTTAATTATGCTCTGTTAAGTGCCATTACAACCTAGGGTTTTGGTTTGTATTGTTGTTTGCAGGAAGGGTGTTTAATTACCTTAAGTCTCTGATTGAAAGCATCGAACAGCAGTTTGATTCCATCCTGAGTCAGGTTAAGGATGAGGTCATGGCTAAGAGGCGACTGTAGAACAACAAAAGTGGTTAGACTTTTAATTTCAAAGTTTCCTTCTTAAGATCTATAAGTACAAACTGGTTACTTCAGAAAAACAAGACTGCCTCAGAAAACGACTTGTACAAAAAAGCATAACAAAAATATGTTTGGCCAGATCTCTCAGCCCCTTCAGATTCCCTATGACAAGAAAACAGAGTGCCTGTGTAAGAACTCCCAAGAGGGTAGTTGTCCATTACTTTGAGCGAGAGGAATAAAACTCCAAATACCCTGAAAATTAAAATTCCAAGTTTAGCATCAGAGACATCATGCAGGGACAGCCTGCTGCACTCTTGGCAAGCAAAAATATAATAATAGGCCATCTCACCAAGTCTCACATCAGAACAAGCATACACTTGACAAAAAGATGACGAGAAGGCTTTCCACTTCAAAAATCAAAGGATGTCACAGTCTTTTTCAGGCCTCAAAAGGAAGGCTTCAGACTCTTGTGTTGTGAATTTAGGTTTCCTTAGTTACTGTGAACCATAACAACTAAAGGCTTAATTTGCAGTCTGCTGGAGTCAATAGGAGACATTCGCCTGGCTTCACTGGTGTCTGTACCGGCTCTGCGCCATCTCTGTCTGCTGCAGAACTGTGGAAGCTGCTCACTCCTGGACTGGTACAATCGACACATACGCAGTCAGCTGGCCTCAATTCAGCTATTTGATCATACACCATCTAAAGCACATTCAAAAAGCTCTACCCTCCACCACCCTCTCCTCAGAGGAGAAAAAGGCTGAAGGACAGGCAGGCAGCAACATTGATGCCCTAGAATTACACTGAGCAGTTATCTAACAAAAGATAGAATGGGGATGGGACGGCTGGGGCACATACAGGCTTCTAATGCAGGCAGCCACACCACACAGCCCCTTTTAAGAATTAAGCATAAGCTCTTAAGAAGTGTTACTTTCCTCTTTGCTGTCCTGGGAGAAGATGTGTTTTGCCAGCCAGAAGTCTAATTTTCATCCTAAATTTTCTTACCTCTTTATTTTCATGCCAGCACTGCCTTCTAGCCTTCATGTCCATGCTCACATACATTTCCCACCCCTTCCCAAGCCCATATACATAAATAAGTAACTAGATCCTAGACTTCACATTGTTAGGTCAAAACAAGCCACAAGGCTTTCAATCCCCTGTGATGCAGATTTCCCATTCCCCTTGATCCTTCCAGTAGCTTTTCCTGAAGCAGGTTCAGTTTGAGCTCATCTTTTTGAAACAGCAGTGATCTGATGTGTAAGCTGTCTCCTAAATGAAATCTTCACTGCAACTATCACAACAACATCGATGCTTCCCTATAGGCAGCAGACCCTTATGATATCGGGTAGAACTGAAGCAGCACTGCAATATAGCCGTGAGCTGAAGATAAAAAGGTCTGATGCTGATCCTGACAGTATTTTTTTAAAATCCCTCATAAATCCAATTTAGAAAGGCTACAGATAGAGTGAAAAAACATGTGTCATGTTGCATTTAAATATACCAGAGTTGTTCTGATATGATATATGCTCTGCATTTCACTGGTTCCTAAGCAGCATTTTCATAAGGTTATTCAAAAATTAATGAGTGTATTACAAGTACGTTTGAGTGGGTGAAAAAAAAATACCCCAAACATCTGAGGAAAAGCTTGATAATTAGTACAGCAAACAGCTTCTGTTCTATGCTGGCATATTTTCTAATAGAAGAGAAGTTTCAAGGACACAAATACAGTTCGTGTGACTTCCAATACACAAAATAGAACCTCAAGAATGAAAGATGATGCCAGGAAGCAACAGGAGAGTCTTTCCTGAAGGAAGCAACTCAGATGTGCAGCAACAGTACTAGTCTACATAAAGCTGCAGGGAAAACTGTTATCACTGAACACCACCACCAGCACAAATCCAGAGGCTTAGGAAAACCTACAAAGGCAATTACGTACCTCCCTTAAACTGGCCAAAAAGGAGCTAGAATTCTTTAGTCCCCAGAAAAGGGTTCATCAAGCTTTTCTGGCACAGCTTCAACATCCCATTTACATCAAATTAAAGAGAGAGACGTGGGCAGATCTAATTGCATTTAATTGTCATATAAATTTTTGAAAGGAAATACTCAATGCTGGAGTTCCAGGCTCAGAAATTCAGCACTTCAAATTCAAAAACTTTAAATAATACTTGAATCTTACACTCAAAAGCATTTTTTTTTTTTTAGAAAACAAAGACAAGACATGAAGGTTGTCCAGGCATAGTTTAGCTAGAGAAATTTTGTGCATGACAGTTTATGTAAAGCTTTGACTCTCCTAAGAGCAGTAGCTCTTAGCTGCAGTAGCAGCTCTTTGTGCTGAACTGCTAATGAAGTGCATGATGCTCTGTGCAAGGGTGAGAGTAAAGTCAGACACCAACTGCAGGCCCGAAGTGGCATAGGGAAAAAAATGCACTGGTATCAGGCACTGAATTAGAATAATATACAGAAAAAAAAAACCATCAGCACAACTGTTTAATGAATTTGAGAACTACTATTTTTTTTTAAGACTATACAGATGTTAAAAACATCTTTATATTTATTACAATTTAGGGGGAAAAAAACCTAACCGTCCCCTCCAGAAATAGAATAAAAATTGAGTGTAGTGTACATGGCCAAACATAATGTAGTTTTCCAACAGGCGTATAAACCCAAGCAGTGGTACAACTTGCTTTCTAGCACTGGACCACCAATCCTGCGATTCTACAAAGACAGGAGCAGGAACATCCTCATTTATCTAAACAAACGAAATAATCCTGGAATGTACTGTGAAAAGAAAAACAGAAAAACCGCCAAAGCACACAAAACAAAATATCAAAGAACGCATTCACTGCCAGACAGATGCTCCCATGCGTTAAGTACAAGGAGCTAGATTTTCAATCTGCGATTCAGTCAGCATAAAACCCATAAATCTACATAATGTGAAACAAAAAGGGATAATTCAATTGATTACATGAAATATGTATCCAGAAGGAAACGCTGGAGATGAGTTTGTTCCTTAGCCATTCAGCATTCATGCAAATACATGAGGCCTCACTCAGTACTCTGATACAACACTAACATTCTAGCAGGCTTTGCCATTTCCCTCATACAAAGATCTATAAACTGCAACATGCAGTGTTATCTTCTGATTAACCTGCATTTCACATAATACGCATTCAGAGTCACAACCCTCCTTTGCCTCATCTTCTCTTCTCTTTCACCACCTTCAAAGTAAAGGCAGGTATATAACACATTATATTCGATCTAGCAGAAAGGTGTCACTTCTAGCCCCTTAGTTACGAAGAATGATGAAAACATCTATAGCTGGTTTAAATTACTGCACCCACTTTCCGCAGATAAAATTGCAGATGCAGAGAGAAGGTGTGGAAGCCTTTTCAGGGCTTCATCACCACTGAGCTGAACATGAAAGCGGAAAGCAATGAGTGATTCAGTACTTCAAAAATATTCACATTATCATTGTCGAGCATTGCAGAAGACTAGAATTAAATTATCCAGCTAATTACAGAACATTTCCCTCTTTGAAGGGAAATCACTCCTCACCAGTGCATATACAAAACTGATACCTGTTAGATCACTGCACTTTGCTAAGGATTTTTACATTTGACATAAAACGGTTATAAAAGCCCCACCTCCGATGTGGTGGCAATAATTTGGTGTAATTTCATTTGAAGTGGTTCCACAATACATACAACACATACATTTTCATGCCACAGTGTCAGTACACCCCCAATGCCTTAATTCTGGGACACAACGAGGCAAATGACACGGCCAGACCACACACCACTCACCTGCTCACTGTAGAGAACCTGGACGTTTTTGATAATGCGACAGTGTTTCTGAAGAATTGCTACAGCCTGAGCCAATGGCATTCCTGCAAATGAAAACAGTTGGATTCATCAGTTCGATTCCTCCGTTCAGAGACCAGCTAATAGCTTTTTAACAGAAAGGTTAGAGACTAGGCAACAGCTGCCATGAGCAAACAGCATGTTACAACAGAAAGGTACGCAATCAACAAATCAGCCTACTAGACTCATGGCAGCAGCACCAATCTGTTTTCTAAAACAGAAAAGTCACTGTTTGTCTACCCATTTGTTAGGCATATATGAAAGAATCATAGAATCATAGAATAACCAGCTTGGAAGAGACCCACCGGATCATCGAGTCCAACCGTTCCTATCAAACACTAAACCATGTCCCTCAGCACCTTATCCACCCGTGCCTTAAACACCTCCAGGAGAAAACTCTCCACAAAGTTAAACAGCAAAGTTCAGGTAGAAAAACCAGAAGTCTTTCTACAGTCCACATGCAAAATTTTCTGCTTTTTGAGGTCAGTAGTCTGATAACTGATAGCCTAAAATCCACTAGGGCTGGCTAGAACACTCCTGTACATATCCCGTAGGCTCTGGGATCACATTTTACGGCACACCCCTTATCAGGCCTGATAAACTATTGAGTAGTGGTAGAAGATAGACACAAATATCAAATTTAATCTTCCTCAGACCTAACAGGCCACCTCAGCTGCTGGAGCAGCTACATCTGTGTCAAAGAAGGAACTTCACCTGTTCAGTTTATAGACAAGATTAACAGACTAAACAATGTGTTTCAATTGAAGTAAAACACTTAATGGCCATTCATCATCTAGCACAACTGCAAGGGCTTTTTTGTTGTTGTTATTTTTTTCTTCAATGTGTATCTTATCTTTATAGCTATAAATTTTTGGAAAAGAAAAAGAAACAGCTGATTCTGCAGAAAGAATAGCACCATGCCATCTCATCCTTTATCACACTTAAAGCCTTTGTTGCCTTCCCAAAAGAAATGTGATCATGTTCCTAGACTCAAAGCAGACATTTATAAAGAGAAGTTATAAGCTCATAATTGTGAGGTTTTAGTTCCCTACTAATTGCTGCAAGCCAATTTAGATTAGTTATCTGACATTTTATTTACACTCCTTTTCCTGTTCTTCTCTATTTCTGGTTTTTAAACATTAACAAAGTTGCCTTGATTAAGGAAAATTTACCATGGGATCTATGTTTTTATTTAGTTAACAGTTCATGCATTCCAACTTTCAGTTACTAGCTACACCTCTCAAATTGTGCACGCCATGTTCAAAAACACCTTTTAGACATTATCTACAGTACCAAAGTCAGAAACCTCCCTGTCTGTTTCCATACAGATATAAAATATATAATCACACACACATCTACATCACCATGTCCTTATTTTCACTGTTGCACTAAACTACATGCCTGTTTCACCCATACACTGCAGCTCTTCTGCAATTGTGAAATAAAGTTTGGGTAAAATAGTCTTATAGATTAGAACTACAGTGATTCAATCTGTAAATGCCATATATAAATGTTTGTGAAATTGCTTTACAAATTAGCTCATAATCCTGGAAACAATTTTTTTTTCAGCTAGAAAATACACACCAAAAGGTAATATTAAAAAAGTTATTTTTTAACTAATAAAATTAAACCGCACCATGCCACGCAAGAAAGTGGTACTGTTGCCTATTATCTAGGAAATAGCAGTTTCCTTGTAGTCTAAGCAGCTGTTTTAAACACAATTATTATGTATTAGATAATATTTTCAAAATGGGACATAAATAACAGCAAGAGCTAAAATCAAAGATGTTGCTGTGAGAGTTTCCTATCTTTTAGCCCAGTAGAAGCTATGATTCCAAAAAGGCGATTTAAAAGCATAAATCCCACTTTCAAAGGCAGTATTTCCAGGAGATTTGCAAAGGTAAAACCATGAGCTCTCTTTTTAAAAAGAAAAAAGGGGTGGTGAAGGTTCAAGCAAAGCCAGTGGCCAGGCTGACAGAATCTATATACCACTGGCAAACGTCAGAAGTAGCTAAAGTTTCAGTAAAACAGCATGTGGTTAGAAAAAGTGCGCACAAACACGAAGTTCAGTTTGTAGTCCAGTGTAAACTGATGCAATCTTGGGTTGGTAAGTGTGCAAACAGATGGCTCATGTGACCTTATTACTCAGAGCTTTCTCAGGCTGCAAGCAAATAGACATGGACTGATTTTGTTCAGTTTTCAGCAACTGAGAATCAAGCAGATTTTGCTACGTGGCTGCTTAGCAAAGCTACGATGAGCAACTGAAGATCTCCAAGAACAGTTCGCAGAACCTAAAACATGCATGGAGGAGCCAGTATCCTCCCTTTGCCTCCATGAGCAAAGAGTCAAAGGAGAAGTGAAGAAACAGGGTTATTTTTCTCCATCCTTCTTACACAAAACACCCCCTTTTCTTCAACATTCATCAGTCTTTGCAGTCAAAGAGAAAAACAAAGAATTCTTTTTTCCCCTGCTCACCAGCCAGGGGGAACGGGGAAACAGACAGTTTCCAGCACATCAGTCACCCAAACGGAGCCACAGCAAACAATGCCCACAAGGATCAGTGCTAGGACTCTCCTATCACAAACTTTCCCCCTTTCTAAATGCCGGAGTCATACGACACAAGACACTCCTCTCACATATACTGGTCATGAACAACATGGCCTGAAGCACTAGTCTATGCTAAGATTATGTGTCTGGATTGGGAGTTGGCTGAAGGAGCAAAAAAACATCAAAAGAGAAGAATACAAGAAAATCCAAGAGAAGACGAATCATAACATATTAAGAAAAGTGAAACTTACAAGGAAAGAAAGTATAAAAAGCAAGAGAAACTCTAATATGCCTTAGAAATTATACATCCCAAACACTAATAATACAGACATAAGCATTTCTTGTTACAGAACAAGTATTTAATTGTTGTCCTTTAAAACAGCAGGAATGCAACCCAAGAGGTGCAGTGACACAGGTATCTCGTTGAACACAAAACTCAGCCTCGGTTGAATGTTTTACGCTCTAGTCACACAGTGAGTCAATGCTGGAGCCAGAAACAGAATCCAGAAACTCATGTTAAAAATTTTCCTGGCATTTCCCCTCAGTCACCTCCTTTGTGGGCACAATACTGGAAGTCAGTAGCAGTTCAGGAATACTGCCATTAGTTCTGCTAAGAGCAGAGCTAAACAAACAAAGAGAACACCGCTGGCAGCGAGAATCCCATTTACTCCGGCACTTCCAATCTTCCCACCACTAACACAGCCAAACCAGCTTTATCAGCAGGGACAGTTTTCATACAAAGTTGCTAGCACAGGACAAAGTAAACTATCTTAGTACCTAGTCAGCCTCCTGCTCTACACCAGCAGGTCATGCTAATTATATATTAGACACATCACATGGTGGCTATGTTTACTCCGAGAATTACAGCTGAGTTTCCTCCCTCTCACATCTATATGTGTGCACACAGACAGAGACACAGTATATAATTTTAACCACGAGACTGTGTTAACGGGCTTCTTTTGGGGCTCTTGGGAAAATGAAAATAATTTTCTCTCTCTTTTTTTTTTGTTTTTCTAAGGAGAACAGGAGGGGAAGCCACTACTATGTATTGAATAGCTGGACTCGATGATCTGGCGGGTCTCTTCCAACCTGGTTATTCTATGATTCTATGATTTATGAAGATTATCAGGGTGCATAATTTGAGATTGCATTTCTTTTCAGGCAAAACAGGCACTAAAGGATCACAGGAGGTCACATAAAGCTGAGAGAGCACAGTACCATGTCAGCAGCATAAGGAGATCGCAGAGATTTCAAAGGGTAGGACCTGAGGTACTATAATTAGCCCCCAAAACCATTCTAATGCTCCCTGCAACCGTCGAGCTGTACTTGTGTCTGAATTCACAGCAGCATGAACAGCCCTTTTGTGTTTGGGTTTCACATAAACAGCTCCACGTCACAGCACCACTCCTTTGGTGTGACCCAAGTTCACAGCAGCTGCGTAACAGTGTCTTTAAGGAACAGTCTGTCCTGCTGCTGTCACAGGTGACAACATCAGCAGTGGAAGTGTAACTTAAGTTCTGGCAGACACAGATGGCTGCCACACAGATCCCTGTTTACATATGCCAAACTCATACCACCATTAATTGTGCTTCAAGACAAAGCAACAGCAACGACAGAAAATTGAGAGAAATGCTGATACCTCAATGACCTGGAGCACATGACAACCCACAGTATTTTCTGAGTGTTTTAAGGACTACCAACATCTGCTTGAAAACACAGGTCATCTGAAGAATCCCTGCCATATGAGTTTCAACTGTGCACTTAAGAGCCCTAGGCTGAGCACCAGCCAAATTTCCATCAGCTGGGGGAAAGTTCATTCTCATTGCAGTAAATAGAGCAATTGCTGGTAAGGATAGAACTCAGATAGAGGTAAACCAAGAATCACTGAGCAGAGAAACACTTGTTATGTGACCTTAAGAAATCCTCTCAGGTTTTTTTCTCCACTATAATGTTGCAACCCAGCAACAATACAAAGAAATTGTGAAACCTGACTCATATTTATGGAGGGTCAGTACAGAAATGTACAGTATTTACACTAAGTATTAAGACACAGCTGAAGATACTGATATCACCTGACATATTCAGGTGACAAGCAGCACACCGATTTACAAGGTATTTTAAAGATTTACCAGTCTAAAATGGCAAGACAAGACAAAACAAGGTAAACAGGTAGAACAAAGTTTACAACTGATAAATAAAGTACAACTCAGCACGCAAAAGCTAAAGATGAGACTACAGGTTACAAGGGAAACTTTACTGCTCACACATAAGTAATTTTAGCAACACAGAGAGGTGAGCTTCCACTCTCTCTCTTTCACGCCTGCGAGTGCTGGAGAGAAGCCTTACAGGAGTCAAATTATGAGCAGAGCCAAACCCCCAGCTCACACACAGGAGCCCCAGGGCAGCCAGGGGAGCTCTGGGTGCAAGAGGGACGTGCACAGACACTTACCCAAGGTGAACTCCCATTGCTCGTTCCCCAGAGACCGCTCAGGCACCACCTCCAGATCTAGCATTGGCTCAGGTAGCACAGGGGCCGCGGGCTGGCACGGGTCACCCGGTCGGTCGCTGCGCCGGACCTCGGGGCGGGGTGGGAAGCAGGAGGGAAGTAGGAAGCCGGTCCCTGAGAGGAACCACCACCCCCTCACCTCCCCATAAGTGGACCCACTGTCCCTCTTTATGGAGACCTGCTAGCCCTTGAGGGGACTCTCCTGCTCCTGCTTGTCCCCTCAAGAGACCCACCACACCCTCTGCCAGCACCTGAGGGGACCCACTGCCCTCAAACAACCACCCGCTTGCCTCTGAGGACACCCGTTACCACCCCAACATGCCCAGGGGTGCCCACTGCCCCCTCCCCCCGAGGGGACCTGTCAGCTCCTGAGAGAACCCACTGCCCCTAACCTCCCAACTGGTCCCTGACTGGGCCTGCTGTCCCCCGAGAGGACCCACCTAACCCTCTGCCTGTCCCCTAAGTTTGTCCACTGTCCCCTAAGAGGACCTGCCAGCATTTTGGGGGACCTGCCACCCCCCGACCTGTCCCCTAACGGGACCGAGCTGCCCCCCCATCTCCTCCTAGGGATACCCACTTTCCCCCCCCCGCCCCCTCCTCAGGGTACCCACTGCCCCCTCACCTCCCCCTGAGGGGACCCACTGTCCCCTCATCTGCTTCGTGAGGGGACCCGCCCGCCCCTAAGCGTACCCACTGCCCCCTGAGGGGACCTGCCAGCCCCTCGGGAGACCCGCTGTCGACCCCCTTTCCTCCTGACGGGACCCAGCTGCCCCCCTATGTGCCCCTAAGAGTACCTACTGCCCCCTCGAGGGGACCCTCCTGCCCCTAAGGGTCCCCACCGCCTCCTGAAGGAACCTGCCAGCCCCTGAGAGGACCCTCCGCCCCGCTCCTCCCAGTGGGGCTGAGCCCAGGCCCCGCCACCACAGCGACCCCCACCTCGCCCGGGCCGCCCCCCAGCCCCGGGGGGAGGGGTCCCCCGGCCGCACCGAGAGGGGCCCCGGCCCGCGGGGAGCGGAGCGGGGGGTCCCGGCCCCCTCCCCCCGCGCCGCGGGGCCGCCGCTCACCTCACTTGCGGCTGCTGAAAAACTGCTTTGCAGCTGCCGTCAGGCGAGCCCGCGCGCGGGGCGGGGCCGGAGGGGGCGGGGCCGGAGGGGGCGCGCCCCTCCCCGGGGCCGTGGCGCCAAGGGGAAGGCGCACGCCTGGCGCGTGGGACTCCGGGGTTCGAGTCCCGCCCCGGGAGCCTTGGGGCTGTCCTAGGGGGTGATGGTGTAGCCCCGGTAACACCCCCTGTCCTTGTCTCCAGAGATGCAGCTACAGCCCCTCCACTAGTGACACCGGGTCACAGCCAGACATAAGAAGAACAACCTCAAACCAACCCAGTTGCGTCCAGTTTTTCCAGTTGAAAAAGGGGACAAAGGTGTGGGGGAAGGATTTAAGGAGAAATTAGTCAGTGGCATGAGCCAAGTTACTGGAACAAGCTCAGGGATGAGTCAATAAGGAAGAAAGTCATAATGAGGTCATTGGCTTTGCAATGTTATTTGAGAAAACAGGGTGGCCACCCAAGGGGTTGGGGTTGCCAAATCCTGAGCTTTTCTCCCTAAAGGGATCCAACCTTATCCCTGGGGTGCTGGTTATCATACATGAACCTGTCATCCTCAGACCCAGCAGAGCCCAGGTGCAAAAAGTTGGCACTCACGCAATGAATGACGATCATGGAGCTCTCCTAAGATGCTTTCCAGACATGGACAGGGGGATTGAGGGCACCCTCAGCAAGTCTGCCAACAACACCAAGCTGTGTGGCACACTCAACACACTGGAGGGCAGGGATCCCATCCAGAGGAACCTGGACAGGCTGGCCTGGGCCAACCTCATGAAGTCCAACAGGGCCAAGTGTAAGGTCCTACACCTGGGTCAAGGTGATCCCAAGCACAAACACAGACTGGGGAGAGAATGGATTGAGAGCAGCCCCGAGGAGAAGGACTTGGGAGTGCTGGTGGATGAGAAGCTCATCATGAGCCAGCAATGTGTGCTCACAGTCCGGGAAACCAACTGTATCATGGGTTGCATCCAAAGAAGTGGGACCAGCAGTGCGAGGAAGGGAATTCTGCGCTTCTACTCTGCTCTCATGAGGAGCTCACCTGGAGCCCTGGAGGTGTTTAAGGCACGGGTGGATGAGGTGCTAAGGAGAATGGTTTAGTGTTTGATAGGAATGGTTGGACTTGATGATCCGGTGGGTCTCTTCCAACCTGGTTATTCTATGATTCTATGATTCAGTTCTGGAGTCCTCAGCACAGGAAAGATACGGATCTGTTGGAACAAGTCCAGAGGAGTCCACAAAGATGATCCAAGGGCTGGAGCACCTCCCATATGAGGACAGGCTGAGAGAGTTGGGGTCGTTCAGCCTGGAGAAGAGAAGGCTCTGAGGAGACTTTAGAGCAGCTTCCAGGACTGAAAGGGGCTCCAGGAAAGCTGGAGAGGGGCTCTGGATCAGGGAGTGCAGGGACAGGATGAGGGGGAACGATTTTAAGCTGAAAGAGGGGAGATTGAGACGAGATCTTGGGATGAAATGTTTTCCTGTGAAAGTGTGGAGGCCCTGGCCCAGGTTGCCCAGAGCAGTGGTGGCTGCCCCATCCCTGGAGGTGTCCAAGGCCAGGTTGGATGGGGCTTGGAGCCCCTGATCCAGTGGGAGGTGTCCCTGCCCATGGCAGGGGGTGGAACTGGATGGGCTTTGAGGTCCCTTCCAACTTAAACCATCTTATGAGTCTATGATTCAGCTAACCACAGAAGTTTGGGGCTCTTCTATTAAAAGAGCTGAAGGCCGTGGCTTTCAGGTAGAAAAGGGATATTTATTTTTCCCTCCTGCCTGAGCTGATGCCTGCTGGCGGGCCGCCTGCTACAGTGACGTGGCCTTTGCACGGCTCTCCAAAACCCAGCGCACACAGGTTGCACGCACACCGCTTCCAGGCCAACAAAACCCACCCATTACAGTTTCAAACAACTCTTTTAACAACCTGTATATATAAATACCAACAGGCATGGTCACACCTCTTTTTCCACGGGCAGACCAAGCCCTCACTGGCAGGGGGAATGAAAGGATTCAAAAAACAAATCCCAGTTACATTTGGGAGCACGACCTCGGCCAGGCTCTGCTCTGAACACCACATTTCTCAGCATCTGCCTTCAGGTCAGAGAGCTGTGAAACGAGGCCAGATTTTTAATGTATATGGTGTGGAGCGAGCCCTGGGGAAATTAGCTTTCCCTTGAAGTCAGCTGCATGTTGCTCTATTTATTATTCATTCCTTGCTTGTCTTTTTTTTTTTTTTTTTAAATCTAAGTACAGTGACATCTTAATATGCTGAAAAGCACAGAGGTGCTGCCAATTTTTCCCCTTCCTTCCAGCCCTCTGACACTTCTTTATTGACTCAGAAAGAGAAATTAGCCTTTCCTCCCCCAGGAGCACGGACTGATCCTTCATCATAAACCACTCGCAGCGCTTATATCCACCACATATATTGTAGAATCACAGAATGGTTTGGGTCAGAAAGCAAAAAAAAAGCCTTTCCAGTTCCAACATCCCTAACACGGGCATGTATATGGCGACGTCCATAAGGAGCATACTTGAGAGAAGAAATACCTAGCTAGAAATCTTGCACACTCCTTTAATTTAATGGGGCATGAAGGATACCCCAGCACCCACTTTTAATTGGCCTAGGACACACCCAGCCCTCAGGGAGGGATGCTGGTTGGAAAGCAGGGTACAGATCAGCTGGGCTCTGCAGAAACTCTTCTCCAACTCACTCCTGCGTTGGGTGATGCCCAGTGCTGCAAACCAGGGAACACAACAGACAGAGCTTTTATTAAAAAAAATCAACTTCCTTTGAAAAAGAAGATTGTAAGTAAGAGTTGTTCACTTTGGGGCTCCTCAGTACAAGAAGGACATTGAGGCACTGGAGTGTGTCCAGAGGACAACGGAGCTGGAGAAGGGTCTGGAGCCCAGGGGTTCTGGGGAGCAGCTGAAGGACCGAGGGCTGTTCAATCTGGAGAAGAGGAGGCTGAGGGGAGACCTCATCGCACTCTGCAGGTCTCTAGGAGAACGTGGGTGCTGGTCTCTTCTCCCAACTAATAAGGGACAGGATGAGAGGAAACTGTCTCAAGTTGTGCCAGGGGAGGTTTAGACTGGGTATTGGGAAAGATTTCTTCACTGAAAGGTTCTCAGGCACTGGAACCGCTGCCCAGAGCAATGGTGGAGTCACCATCCCTGGAGGTGTTTAAAAGATGGGTAGAGGAGGGGCTCAGGGATGTGGTTTAGTAGTGGACAGGTATGGTTGGACTCGTTGATCTCAAAGGTCTTTTCCAACCAAACAATTCTATGATTCTATGAATTTCCCATGTAGGTTCAGAGATTAGAAAGCAAGGAGAATGAATGCCAAATACAACTGGGAAAAACCATAGCCGGAGCTAATTGATCTCTGGATGCATCTTTACCCTGCCAGTTGCTTTCACACATCACCCCAGACCCCAACATAAGGTGGAGGAGGGCTCGGTGCTGCTGAGGCTGGTGCCCGAGGCTTTGCTCTTTAAAATAATAACCAGTGTATTGACAGGGGACTCTCATCCAGAGAGTGTGCCAGCCCCTTCTATGTCTCCAAGCTTAAAATACATCCCTTAAATAACTGGGAGGGCAGAGCAAGCTGCCGGGGAGCAGGCGAGGGCAGCAACACCGTAAAACAGCCTCACTGGCGGTTTTCTGGCCAACTGCAGTGAATCCTGCAGAGTGAGGAGGTGTAGGCATGGAGTGGCAGTAAATCCCAGCTGGTTGGAAATCCCAGTATCCTCAAGGAGAGCTGCTGGAGACAAGGTCACCTCCTTGTGTCTATGCCCACCACTGAGCCCCAGCCCCCTGCTTCCCCAGGCATGGGAAAGTACCCACCATGCAGCTCGGGCATCCTTCCGAAGCTCCCGGAGGAGGTCATAGAGTCATAGAATCACAGAATCATGGAATCACCAGGTTGGAAAAGACCCATTGGATCATCGAGTTCAACCATTCCTATCAGTCACTAAACCATGTCCCTCAGCACCTCATCCACCCGTGCCTTAAACACCTCCAGGGAAGGTGACTCAAGCCCCTCCCTGGGCAGCTGTTCCAGTGCCCAATGACCCTTTCTGTGAAACATTTTTTCCTAATGTCCAGCCTAAATCTCCCCATGCGGAGCTTGAGGCCATTCCCTCTTGTCCTGTCCCCTGTCCCTTGGGAGAAGAGCCCAGCTCCCTCCTCTCCACAACCTCCTTTCAGGTAGTTGGAGAGAGCAATGAGGTCTCCCCTCAGCCTCCTCTTCTCCAGGCTAAACACCCCCAGCTCTCTCAGCCGTTCCTCATAAGACCTGTTCTCCAGCCCCCTCACCAGCTTCGTTGCTCTTCTCTGGACTCGCTCCAGAGCCTCAACATCCTTCATTCCACCAGCCAAGACGAGTAAATAAAAAAGCTCCCAAGTCACTAGAAGGTAGAAAATCCACCCAAGGCTCTGTTTGCATCGATGGTGGTTGCCCCACTGACAACAAGCAGCCTGAAGGTTGCCATGGAGCCACTTGCTCTGGGGGCAGCAGGAGGGGAGGATGCAGAGAGGCTGGAGACTCGCTGTGTCCCTTCCATCACCTCTGGGCATCCCTCCCTAGCTTTCTCCTCACCTGGAGAGGCCATCCTGGATGGATATCTAGCTGCAAGGTGGGTTATTTTATTCTTTTGCACAGCTGAGACAGGGATTATGAAAATTCCTGGCTCCCTCCAGCACCAATTCTGCTCCTAATGTGACCGGCACCAGTGAGCTACACAGGGAACACAGGGATGCTTGTCTTGTGGACGTCTCTGTGCCGTGGGTTGCATTCAGGAGCTGGGAGCAGCCAGTATCTCGGGGGGTGGCAGGGACAGAGCTGCCCCATGTGTCCCCACCATGGCTGGAGCTTGTGAGGGTCACAAGTGAAGAATGATTGGAGCAACTGTGACCAAGTACCCCAAGAGTGACCCCTCCTGTGCTCCCCCATGACACCAGGAGGGATGATGTTTTCAAGGCAGGTCAGGCAAAGCACCATCATTTTAAGAGCCTCCAGCTCCCAGAACCAGGGGAGAAAGAGGTAAAAATTGATTTTTTTAAAAAAATGTGTCCTCTGACTTTCCAGATTATGGAAAAAATCTTGGAAAACACCTGAGTCCAATCCCAAGGCTCGGCAAGAGATGAGCAGTTTTCCAAAAGCTATAAGAATCCTTTTTTTTTTAAAGGTGAGGTCAATTGTTAACATTTCAGTCCAAATGAACCACAGTGGATGCATCTAATGGAGCTGATCTGAGTTCCCTGCTACCAAAGGCTTGCGATTCCATCACGTTTTGGGGTGGGATCTGCAGCTGTAGGGAAATACTGGGGTTTGACTTGATTTTTCTAAATCCCGCACATCTACAGGGATATGTTAGCGGAGAAGAGCTGGGCTTTGCAATCTAGCTGATGAAAAGGGAGGGGAAAAAAATGCAAGAGCTACCAAAAGGGACAAAAAATGCACCAGGGCTGCAGCCAGGCACGGGGAAAAACGCCTGCGGCTCATGGTAAGGGCGAGCCACCCTCTCCCGATGAGATTTAACAGCGACACAAATCACATCTGTAAGGAAATCTGCCCTGCGGCTGCCTAGAAAAATGTACTGGAAACAGGCCCAAAACTTGGCTGTGCTGCTTCTGGGGGGGGAAGGACATTTGCTGTAAAGATCTGAAGTTGCTGAAACGCTTTGGGTGTGCAGCTAGAAATGTTTCTAAATGGTGTTTGCATCTTCTGTGGCTTCAGAGCGAGGGGGTTGCTTTGATTGCGCTCCACGGGGAAGGGCTGGGACTCTCAAGGGGTGATTTATTCCAGTTCTCGAGGAGGGAGCCGGGGGGGAGAGAGATATTCCTCAACCCAAAGCTTTGATGCCCTGGGTCCCAGCAGGATGGGCAGCACCCAGGACCCATCTCAGGGAAGGTGATGCTGGACCCCACACCCCACCAGTGCCAGAGTGATGGTCCCTGCCAGTCAGGGGCTGGCAGACCTGAGCCTGGCCCTTCCCAGGGGAGACCCCTGGCTCTGTTTTTCCCTTGCCCAGCACTTTTTCCTTCCTCACTCGCGCTAAGCACGCCCTGTTGGGATGCTTTCAATCACCCAGAAACCCACTGGAGCAGCAGCCAAGGTTAACATGGGCAGAATGTGCAGCATCAGCACCCGGCTTGGGGGGTGAGGAGCTGCCCTGCTGCTCTGCCTGCGGATGCTGCAGCTGAGGGTTGGTGGGGCAGAAAGTGACTTTTTTTTTCCCAACAGGCCGATTACCTGCATGTGCAAAGTTTCCAGCGTGTCACGACCCTCATCCAGAAAGCCTTTGGGGTGTGCACACAGCAGGAGATCATTCTCCTCCCCACCGGCCCCAGGATGCAGTGGGCTCATGGCTATGCAGCCAACTGAGAATAAAGATTTGCGAGGGGATTCTGTGCTTGGCTGGGGATAGGAAGGTGATGAAGGCTACAACCCAGATTCAGGCACCTGGTAGATGCAAGACCTTCCCTGCATTTTTGCACCGTGCTTTGTGTCTAGTGATGGGCAGAAATAGGAGGCTCCTAGTGCTCACCCAAGGATGCTGAGATGTTGTGTTAAACACCAGCCAGGAAGAAGAGAAGCCTGCATAGCCCCTGTCCCTTGCAAGGCACCTTGGGGTGCCCACCTCTCCCCAGGATTAGGGTGAAGGCAGAGGTTAGAGAGGAGGATTGGATGGCCAGGGTAGGTTTAGGCTGAACATTAGGAAAAAAAATTTCACAGAAAGGGTCATTGGGCACTGGAACAGGCTGCCCAGGGAGGGGGTTGAGTCACCTTCCCTGGAGGGGTTTAAGGGAACAGGTTGATGAGTTGCTGAGGGACATGGTTTAGTGTTTGATAGGAATGGTTGGACTCGATGATCCAGTGGATCCCTTCCAACCTGGTGGTTCTATGATTCTATGACTCTATGAAGTGTTTCCAAGAAGGAAAGGGAGCAGCAGTCAAAGCTGGCAGCAGGAGGGACCCGAGCATGGTGGCAGTGTTTCCCACTCAATGGCCAGCATGATTACATGCGTTTCACAGAACACGTCCCTTCCAGATATATTTAAAAAGCTCTGATTCATGCAGAGCTAGATCAAAATTGGCTTTGGCTTCATTAGAAACAGATGCGCCGGTTTCCCTTTCCTTCTCAGGGTGGTTTAAGCTTGGGAGATGATGCCAGATGCGGGCAGAGTGTGAAGTCCAGCTCCATGCGGTGCTGGGCAGGGAGCTGGAGGTGCGGCAGGGTGGGAGGCAGCTGGCAGAGGTGATGGTTGTTCAGCTCTTCCCAGATCAGGCAGCACAGAGCTGCTGGCCTTGGCAGCTGGCGCAAAGGGACTGTCCTTCCAGTGAATGGGTGGCCACTATGTCCCTCCTCTGGCTGCTGCCTAGTGAGGCCCTTGGGGCTGTTAAATGCACATCAAGAACTCCTAGGAAAATTCACCCTGGGGCAGAGCACTGGGTTTCTGTGGAAAAAAAAAATTAAAGCACAGATTTTATTAAAAAAGTAAAGGATGAGTTTCTCCAGAATCCCACAAAACCCTTATCCCAAGGGCTTATGGAGCTAGGGTTGCAGTGTGAGTGGGAGGGCTCTCATTGGGGCTGCGTTTTGTCTCCAGAGACATTTCCAGAAGGGATGTTTGAGCTTCAGAGCAGACAACAAGGCGCACAAGGCAAAGTTGTGAGGCAAAGCAGGAAAGGAGCAGGGCAGAGGAGGCACATCCTGCACCAGCCTGCTCCAGTCCTGGTACTTGGGGTTCCATCATTTGCTGGGAGATGAGTTAGGGCAGCAGGTTTGGGTGGCAAAGCCCTCTCAGAGTCCCTGAAGAAGTCCAGGTGCCCAGTTTGTTGCTGACTTCTGGCAAATGAACAGCACAGAGGTGACTCGAATCTTACTCACAGGCTGTGACAGAGAAAACAAACAAAACAGAGGCTCATTAAGCTTCACTCCCAGCCCAATTTGCAGCCTGTTCATTTCACAGTGGGAAATTATTTGGTCCGATGCACACAGCACTGGAAATTCCTCTCTGTGGCCAAGCTTTGTTAAATGACGCTTGGGAGCGACCCCGGTCCCTGCAGCACTGGGTTTCAGGGAGCAGCACGTGGGTATAAACTGGAGGGGGCAGATTTAAACTAGACGTTAGGAAGAATTTCTTCACTATGAGAGTGGTGGTGAGGCCCTGGCCCAGGTTGACCAGGAAAGTAGTGGCTGCCCCATCCCTGGAGGTGTTCAAGGCCAGGTTGGATGGGGCTTGGAGCAACTGGATCCAGTGGGAGGTGTCCCTGCCCATGGCAGGGCGGGTTGGAACTAGGTGGTCTTTAAGGTCCCTTCCAACCCAAACTACTCTATGATCCGATGAAACTGCCCTTTCCCACAGCCACAGCTACATTTCTATCCCATTTTCAGTTTTCCCTGGTTGAGGGCAACCAGCTAACTGCCGTGCAGCCCTTTGGAGAGCCAGGAGGAGAACGTGCACCCACCCTACGCTGCTGCTGGCGCTGCTGGCTGGGACTTCACTGTGGGGCATCACCTACCATCAGCCCAGCCCCAGTAAAGAAGGGTCTTAATCCAAAGTGTTTGGTTTGCACCCAAGCCAAAATCCATGCTTGCTGCTGCTGTCTCGTAGCATCTATGAGATCCAATACAAAAAAGAGGAGCTCAGGAATCAAAAGTGGGAAGGGAGAGACAGAGATATGCCTGTAGAATGTGTTCTAATCTGTCACAGTGAGACAAGGCTCAGCTCAATTGCTTCGTTCAGTGTGAGGGTACGTTTTCAAATAGAGACATTTCCTTACCTCGGGTTGTAAAACATCAGTGTGCAAGAGCGAACAGTGAGTTAACATCAAGATAACATGCCAGCCCACAAAGCTGTGTCTGTGAAGCAGTTTTTGCCTAATAACTACTTCTTCTCAAAGACCAAGTCAGTGTTCAAAGGATCCCATTTTTTGTTGGTAGAAGACGTGAAAGCAAACCCCATGGTGATCCTCAAGAGCCTTTCAAAAAATTCTCTGTGGAATTGCTTTGCACATTGGCATCATCCTATGCAGCTGTGTTTCAACTCAGAAGTGAGCTAGTTTGAAAGGGATCGTAGTTGATTTTCTTAATTTGCTAAATAAAAAAAGAGATACAGGCACAGTCTTGGGGGGGGCGGGGGGGATGTTAGACCTCATAGCTCACATGCAGAAGCTGTAAAACACTAAAAATCCACTTTGCAGGGAGCTGAGCCCCGCTCTGTGTGTGACAGCCACAGAGCCATGCTGCCAGTCTCCCGTACAATCCCTCCACCTCTGCTGACCAGTGTGTTGCCTTCACTAGCATTTTCTTTGGAGCAAGAAACTGCTTTGGAGAGGTGTGGCGGGTGGCAGATCCCACACCATGTGCTACGGGACAGTCATAGCACACACGGAGCAGGAAGACATCCACTGGCTGCTGCTGTGTAAAGCCACCAGCCTGAGCAATGGGCAAGGAGTGGCAGATAGTCAATACAGTAACGAGGACGGCTTTTCTATCTGCCGTGATTAAAAGTCTCTTAGAAACTCATCATAGCAGACCATGGACCAAGTTTGCTGGCAAGAGAAGAGGTTATAGAATCGTAGTATAGTTAGGGTTGGAAGGGACCTTAAAGATCATCCTGCTCCAACCCTCCTGCCATGGGCAGGGAAATCCCGCTAGATCAGGTTGCCCAAGCCCCATCCAACCTGGCCTTGAACCCCTCCAGGGATGGGGCAGCCACATCTTCCCTTGGCGACCTGTTCCAATGTCTCACTACTCTGATGGTGAAGAAATTCTTCCTAATGTCTAGTCTAAATATGCCCTTCTCCAGCTTATATCCATCCCCTCTTGTCCTATCATCACAAGCTTTTATGAACAGTCCCTCTCCAGCTTTCTTGTAGGCTCCTTTCAGGTACTGGAAGGTAGCTTTGGAAGGTCCCGCTACAGCCCACGGCTCCTGGTTGCTGTGTGCTGTGCTGGAGAGCCGCTAGGGATCATTGGCATCTCTCCCTGGGCAGAGGCAACCAGCTGGAGCAGGATCCTTTCTGCAGACTCTGGATGACAGGGTCTCACTTCTCAACTTTTTTTCCTCTTTCCACCTGGTCCTGCTTTGTTTCATGGGAAAAATGTTTCACGGAAAGGGTGATTGGGCACTGGCAGAGGCTGCCCAGGGAGGGGGTTGAGTCACCTTCCCTGGAGGGGTTTAAGGGACGGGTGGACGAGGTGCTGAGGGACATGGTTTAGTGATTGATGGGAATGGTTGGACTCGATGATCCGGTGGGTCTCTTCCAACTTGGTGATTCTATGATTCTATGATTTGTAGTGCAGTGCCCATGGCCCTGCCAGCACGTCCTGCCCTGGATGCAGAAGCAGAGGGTAAGATGCTGAGAGGGTTTGAAGGAGCCAGTGACTCCCGCACCTTTATGGGGTCAGTGGTTTTGGAGAGTCACGCGCCCCGTGGTCCCACTGCCACCCAGTCCCGGTGCTCGCACACCAGACACACTCTGCAGAGCAGAACCGAAAGCAGAACCAAAAAGAGGATCTGTCCTCCCCTCTCTGTGGGAGCATCCGCCAAGCAGCTCTAGGTCACGGCCAGCACTGCCAGGAAAGGGCTCGGGGGCTTCTCAGTGGCAGCAGCAGCTCTGACCCACGCAGAAGACAAGTGCTTGGCAGCTCAGGAGTGGTCTGTGCATACAACACTGGCTATCCCTCCCTTCCTTCCTCTCCCTGGCCCCCAGTCCCTAAACGCAGCAGAGCAAATGGCCTGGGGCTGGACAATTGCACCACAGGCAGGGCTGAGCATCCCTGGCACAGGCTCCTGGCTCCAGTGGCCGAGTACCCAGGTGGCTGCAGGGTGGCTGTTGGAGGCCCTGGGGCACCAAGGAAGGCCACTGAGGAGCAGGACATTGCTTGGAAAGGGATTGCAGCCTCACAGTTGTAAGTGTCCCACTGCAACACTGCCCTGTGCCAGGGGCTGCTTGGGAGAAGGATCTGGATGCAGCGAAGCACAGGGCTGCTGAGCTCTCGATGGAGCAGGAGCAGGCCTGGCACTCATTCTGGGCAGGTGAGATATCATTCTGATGCTCGGCAGCTTTCCTGGCTCACAGGTGATGGTTACTCTGCTGTTTCTGGACGGAGCTGCCCATTTCTTAAGACTTTTCTTCTGATTACGAACTGTTCCCTCCCCCTCTCCCCACCCCAGCTTTGCTTGCAGACTAGCAGCAAATCTGTGCTCCCCTCAACAACCCCTCTTCTCTCCTCCAAGCATGGAGCTCCCAGGGTTCCATCAGCAGGTCGCTCTCCCCTGTATGCTTGGAACCAGAGGTTGCAGAGAAATAGCTTGCCAGAGGAGAGCTCTGCTGGTGCAGCTGCAGAGATACCTTCCAAAGCCCTCGTCCAGGGGCAGTTTCAACATCAAGTTAGGGAGGGTTTTAGAAGAGGCATCAGCATGTACTGCAGAAGAAAGCACAATGCACAGAAGAGAAACCCACAGTCACCAAGCTGAGCCAGACCTCTCCTGCCCTGCTGCCTTCAGGGGCCGGGAACAGCAGCCTCCGGTGCCACAACTGTACAAAATATGAGCCAGGTGCTGCACCGTTGAGTTAAAGTGATCAAATCAACTGAAGAAGCCAGGAATGAGCCTTGGCAAGTAATTAGTTTCTTCTGGTCACCAAATGCTATTGAATGCTCAGCCACTCCAGAGGTACCGGTGCAGCAAGGAGGGATGCTGTCCCCATCCAGTAGCATTCGCCCAAGCAGCTCAGCTGCCTGGTGAGAAGCAGCTCCCGGGACGAGCACCACTTACCTCTCAGACCCACCTCCTATCGAATTTATAATACGATATATGATTACAAACAAGACCTAAATTTAGTTCTGCAAAGGGCTCAGCTCCACCACAGCAGGAAGAAGGGGATAGAGAGTTGAGAGCGTATCTCTGGCTGAAGGCAGAAGAGACGAGCAGTTCAGAAACTGGGTTTACACAAGATGCAGGGGGTTCAGATGCTGACATCCTTGTTTATGCAGACAGCTACATTGCCTACAGGAAAGCTGGGGAGAGGCTCTTTATCAGGGAGTGCAGGGATGGGACGAGGGGAATGATTTTAAGCTGCAAGAGGGGTGGTTTAGATTAGATATTAGGAAAGAACATTTTCTTGTGAGGGAGGTGAGGCAGTGACCCAGGTTGCCCAGAGCTGTGGTGGTTGCCCCATCCCTGGAGGTGTTCAAGGCCAGGTTGGATGGGGCTCTGAGCAACCTGATCCAGTGGGAGGTGTCCCTGCCCCTCTAAAGACCTCGGATCTTCACACCCAAGGCCTTCCCATAGGAGCGTGGCCTGAAGAGCCATGATCTGCACTGCGGCTGTGAAACACCCAAGCCCTGCTGCACTCCTGAACCATCCCAGGAGCAGCACTCTCGCTCCAGCCGTTTACTTCAGTAAGAGCAGATGCACTTAAGAAGCTCTCAGAGCCAAGTGAATCCAGCAGCCAAGAAGTTTTACTTCCCTTATACTGCTCATTTTCCTGTGTCTGTACTTGGCTGGATTTTCACATAATATGAATAGGAAAAGCTGAAAGGTTGGGGGATGCAAGCAATCAAGGCTCATAGGAATGACCTCTCTCCACAAACCAGTGGTTAACCTCTGGAAAGGTCAGGAGCCTGCAGGTGCCAACTTGTCTCCAGTTCTAGGTTTGTTTTCCAGCTACACCTTCACCTGCTAGGGGAATGGAAAGGCTTGCAAATGGTGAAAGGTGATAAGGACACCAGTTATCATGAAAAGCAAGATTAAAGCTTGTGGAACAAGGGAAAGTGGAGCACCGGTAAAACCCGCATCCCCCAAAACACCATCATGAAGCCTAACAGGTTGGAAAACACCTAGTTACTCATCCAGATCTGTGGGGAGCAACAAAGACTTAGCAGAAGTCTCACCAGCAGTGATAAACTGTGGCCCAGACCGAATAAGAAGGATACAGCTGGGCAAGAAATATTCCTTATTCCCACCTTTTCCCCTCCTACAGGTACCCGGTTTTCCCAGGTGCTCTCTGCAGGATGAGAGCAGCGGCCAAGGCAGCACTGGGCTCTTCTGCCTCACTTTCCCCCTTTCTTGCTCCCAAGCTTTAAGAACTGAGCCTAAGGCCATTCTGGAAATTCACTTATCTCAACCTGTAATTGAGAAAGCGATTTCATAAAGTCGCTTAAACCCCTAGCAGCTCTGAGCTGCGCAGCAGCTGATGAATATTCATGCGCTGGGATTTACATTTCATGGCAGCGTGAAGACAGGATGTCAGGCAAATGAGTTATGAGAAACGTTGCCTATGCAAATGCGCGCCCCGCTCTAACTTCTCACTGTAATTCTCAACCTTGAAGCCATTTTTGTCATTCTCGTATTTGCATTGGAAATGTAGTAACAAAATAAGGTGACTTTACAGAAATTGGTCCTGTTTCTGCACAGAGAGGATGGATTCCTAAATACATCCGTAACAGAGCAGAGCCCTGAACTCATGGCAGACAAATGAAATACAGAAGTCCTGCCAAGACATGCAGTCCTCCAAACCCACGTCTCCTTCATTTAACTTCCCAGCCCCTACCTGAACAAGGCTTGTTATTAGACAAAACACCACAGATCTGCAGGAACAGAAAAGCTGCTAGTTTCACCTAGAGTTTCATTTTCAGAGCCTCCTGCTTTCAGAAAAGGGGCCAAGAGCCCCAATCAGGAAAGCTGAGAGCTGCTGGCACTTTCAAGAGAGACTGGGAAGCCCTTTCCTTCAGGTTTTGAAAACTTCAGCCGATACTCTGGATTCTCTCGTCTCATAACGAGGCCGTGTAACTGCCAGAGGTTAAAAACCAAGTCAGAAGTGACTGTATCTCACCTGCTGTGGTGGGGCACAGACCACCGACATCCTTCTCCAACCCAGCAAGCTCCAGTGGTCCTTCACTCCAGTTGAACACAGCCATCCCTCCGCAAGTCATGCTAATCGAGGAAAATGATCGTAATGTTTTAAAAATCCTCTTCTGCCATTGATGCCTCATGCAGGAAGGTTTTCAGAATCCCTCTGCTATTCATGCCCCCAAGAGGCAGACTCAATAAGAAGAATAAGGGGACAAAGTGCCTCCATCCTTTAGATGCCTCCAGTCAAGGGAAGGCTTTGCAGACAAGGTACTGCCCTTGTGATCCGCCTTGGGCAGGAAAGTGAACCATTCCCCAACCTTGTCGACAAACTGATGAGATACCAGACAGCTTTACTCACTGCTCCAGAGAAGAGCAACGAAGCTGGTGAGGGGGCTGGAGAACAGGCCTTCTGAGGAATGGCTGAGAGAGCTGGGGGTGTTTAGCCTGGAGAAGAGGAGGCTGAGGGGAGACCTCATTGCTCTCTACAACTACCTGAAAGGAGGTTGTGGAGAGGAGGGAGCTGGGCTCTTCTCCCAAGTGACAGGGGACAGGACAAGAGGGAATGGCCTCAAGCTCCGCCAGGGGAGATTTAGGCTGGACATTAGGAAAAAATGTTTCACAGAAAGGGTCATTGGGCAGCTGCCCAGGGAGGTGGTTGATTCACCTTCCCTGGAGGTGTTTAAGGGACGGGTGGACGAGGTGCTGAGGGACATGGTTTAGTGTTTGATAGGAATGGTTGGACTTGATGATCCCGTGGGTCTCTTCCAACCTGGTTATTCTATGATTCTTTAAAGGTGCCTTTTGAAATGAACTGTTTTGATAGCAGAGCCTACAGCAGCTCACAAAGATCCCCTCTGCCATCAGGACCACAGCAGCAGAGTAACACAGTTTGTCATTCATGCCTGTTCTAAAACCAACCACCCTTCCAAACTACAGAGCATCTGCAGAAGCCGCCCAGGTCCCAGGCAATGCCAGTTTTATCAGGCACTCTCTGATCCACTTACAGTCAGATTTTAAAAGCGTGAAACAGGGTTATACTTTGTCCTTTGGCATGTAAGCTCTTCCAAAGACTGCAGCTCACAAGCTACGAAGGCAGCAATTTTCTACGTGATTTTGGTACGTAAACCACCACTGCCATTCACTGTAAAATGTTTGGTTATACCATCTAGAATTCCAGCAGCTTCAGCAGAGGTTTTCAGGGGTAGGATGTCACATTCATATTTTCCCAACAGTACTTTACCGCATTTCTCCATTTCCTCAATTTCCATGTGCAAACTACCTCATTTACCTCCTCGTCCAAAGCAGCACAATTAGCAAGGTTTAATGGCTGCTATAAAAACATGCCCATAAACAATGCTTTCCTGTAAGCGTATGCAACCACTACAATCCAAGGAGATAAAACTTCTTAGGGCTATTTAAGCAGATCTAGGCTTTCAGACCAAGCAGGGCATGGAAGTTAGAAAAAGTCAGAAGAGTTCTAGGGCAATACCTGCATTTACCCCAGTGCAGGCCCTTGGGATATAGGGCATGGATCTGTTAGAGCGAGTCCAGAAGAGGGCATGAAGATGATCCAAGGGCTGGAGCACCTCCCCTACGAGGACAGGCTGAGAAGAAAAAGCTCTGGAGAGACCTCAGAGCAGCCCCTTCCAGTACTGAAAGGAGCTCCAGGGAACGGCTCTCCATCAGGGACAGAACGAGGGGGAAAGGTTTTAAGTTGAATGAGGGGAGATTTAGACTAGACATTAGGAAGAAATGTTTTCCTGTGAGGGTGGGGAGGCCCTGGCCCAGGTTGCCCAGAGAAGCCGTGGCTGCCCCATCCCTGGAGGGGTTCAAGGCCAGGTTGGATGGGGTTTGGAGCCCCTGATCCAGTGGGAGGTGTTCCTGCGCACTGGGTTGGAACTGGATACATAGACTCTGAGGTTCCTTCCAACGCAAACCATTCTATGATGTGAAAGGTTTTGAAAGAACCATGAACACCCCTGGAAAGCCCTTACAGAGCGGGTGCTCGATGTGAGTGACCACTGGATGTCAGTAGAGCTATAGCCATGGACACACCAGGCAGTTTTGCACTGGCAGGAGTTTGGAAAGCGCCACCAGAAGCACCGAATACCCCGGTTTGTGCTACCAGGATGTCAGAAATAAAATTGCAGCACCTCGTTTTCACTACACAGAAGTTTATTATGAAAGTTAAACATACAACACAAAAAGTAGCAAAAGCAATCCTGTAGCTTAAGGCAACTCTTACAGGAGATGAATTCAAGAAAGATGATGCAACTTCAGTTTAAATAGAAATTAAGAAAAATATCAAATTGCATCAATAACTTAAAATGCACTTTAAAAAGTCTGCACTAACCAGCAGAGGGGAAGGGCTTGTGATCTTAATGCCAGCATTAAGATATCAAAAGCAGCAGAATGCTAAATGATGATAGGGAAAGTTCAGTATTTACACAAAGATAGCATTGTTAATATCTGATAGCATAATTTCCTGTGTACTTATGGTTTAAAACCACTGTCTGAAACGTTAGGAAAGCCTTTTAAAATAAATCTTCAGACTATTCCATCAAAAATACACAGACGGCAGAGAAGATCCGAGGCGAGGGCTGCGTGCAGATGCATGCGTGTGTCCCTTAAATAACTCATTGCAGAAACACTTTAGAAAAATCACTTCTTTGGGGGAAGAAGAGCAAGAAGAATACGTGGCCACAGAGTGAAAAAGGTTATCTTTCAGGTGAATCACATTTAAATGGAAGTATCAAAATATTTCTATTTGATGACATTCTCACAGTTTACAGTTATTGACATTTTTAAGTGAATGTTAAATATTCATATTATTAACAAAGATTCTCCTTCACATTGACATCTGTTTACATTTTTGCAAGACCTCTTTTGCATCAATTGTTTTGCCATTAATGAGGAATGTAAATGGGAAAATTAGAATCAGCAACAGCTTTCAGTCCCATCTTAATCATAGAATTTAATAAAGATTTAACTGTTCTAACCATACAGAGTTTTTACCACCAAAATAATTCTTAAAATACCGAAATTAGATCACCTATTTTAAAAAAGATATTTAAGTGACATTTTAATTAATCAGGCTGTACAGGAGCAGCACATTTTAACAAAGCCAAATGACACCACATTTCCGATCAATTTTTTTCAAATATTAGATACAACTAAAAATTTGGAACGAGTCCATTCACCACCACCCAAAATAAAATGAGATAATTCACACAAACTAACTCATCTCAAACCTTACCCTGTTAGAAAATGCAATATATACTGCAATGTAGTCTTAATATGCATAAATTTTATAGAAGGGTGCTATGCACAGTATGAAATTCTCTGCACACAACCTCATCTCAACTTGTCACCATTCAGCACAACCTTACAAAAAGCCTAAGATATAAAATATACTTAAAGCAGCTATCTTAAATATGATTTAATGCGTATCACCTTGGCAGCTGATCGCTTCTGTTCCCAGTTTAACACGCTGTTGAATCTGATTGTAGAGTTGCAGTATCCCTTTTAAGAACTATTAAAAAAATCCCTGAATAAAACAGAAGCCAGCCTGCGACTTCCCATGAGTTTCAGTAAAGTACTATATACAGGGGTATAATAACCACCCAAACTCACTTGATACAGAATAAAATCTAAGATAGATACTGGGGCACGATGCATTAATGCATGAAAATACACATTTTAAGGTTTTGCCATTTAAAAAGTAGAACCAATGAATTGTTAGCAGTTCAAAGAATACTGCAACTGTAACGCTTACAAACCCACAGAGTTTGAAAACTGATTCCAACAGCTCTAATTCACTGGGTTCAGCTTGGAAATAATGCAAAATAACATCAGCAGTTTTAAGAAGGTCTTGCAAATTTAGAAAAAGAAAACTGAAAGAAAGGTAAGAACGCGTATCTAAAATAAAGCAGGAGCACAATAAGGACAATCAAAATTCCAAAAGCCCATATTAAAAAAATTAAGCTTGGAATGCACTGGCTTCCAGCGGTTTACAAAAAAAATAAAAACAAAAAGAGACTTTTAAAATCTGTAATATCTTGACCTATTTTTAAGTGACAATTTTTATTACAGTTGAGAAAAATGGTTTTATAGCTGCATAAGTTTCCATTTCACTAAAATAGTGCCAACAAAAATAAGTTTGCATAGAAAAACAAAATTTCAAATTGCCACTGGCTACATGCTTAAAATGGGAAATGCAGGTATTGTAACATAAACATAGTGCAAACCATGGCAGTTCACGGTGATTCTGACTGCCGCAGGTCAGGAAACAGACCATAGTATACCCAGTTATCACAGTTTCTGGTCTTTTATTAAATCCTTTGCCAAGTAGAAGCAATGCCTGTGTGCAGACCCATGGTATGCCTGCTGCTGTTGATTAACGTAGTTTGAGATCATCACCACTTCCTAGGTTAGATCCAGGACTAGGGTCTTGCTGTCTTCTTGCCTGCAATAATAAACACATAGTTAGGACCAAAAAAGCGATTTGGAAATTATCAGTTTAGTTATTTTCTTAAATGCATTAACATGACTAAGATTGTAACCAATCCAAAGGCAGAACCTTCACATTTCAAGCAGTAAAAATATCACAGAATCAGAAAATAGTTTTAATTGGAAGGGACCTTAAAGTCCATCCAGTTCCAATCCCCCCGTCATGGGCAGGAACACCTCCCACTGGCTCAGGGGCTCCAAGCCCCATCCAACCTGGCCCTGAACACCTCCAGGGATGGGGCAGCCACCACTGCTCTGGGCAATCTGGGCCAGGGCCTCCCTACCCTCATTGTGAAGAAATGCATTCATTTTTAACACCAAAATGACTCTTTTTCCCCCCTCTCAGTTCAGTTAACCTTTCGAGCCAACAAGAAACTTTGAGGGGGGCTGCATCCCCTCTCTGCAGAGACACAGAGCTCCGCTGCTGCCCCCCTTTCAGCCACGGGGCAGGCAAGGCTGGCAGGCTCAGAGCGAGGGCGCGCAAGCAAATGTGAGCTCTTGGACCTCGCCTCGGAGGCTCTCCTGCAGCCAAGCTTCTCAGCTCAGAGTCTCTCCTGCAGCCAAGTTCAAAGGCTTCTCAGCATCACTTTAACAATCAGCAAGAGACTTCCACAAGTTAGGCAACAGTTTTGTGCATCTCCTTCCAAAACGCAGCTCTTCCCTGTGAAGTTCCCTTCTGTTAACCTTTGCTGAGACTGTGCTCAGAATCAAGATTTTGGGGAGAAAGGCTATAATGCAAGAATGCAGAGTACATGACACCATTTACAAATTAATCTCCCCTTGGTATTTTAATGTGGCAAACATTTACTTTAGCTCTTTCTGGAATAAAGAGATTTATAACACAGTAACACACTAGCACAGTTTATAGTATAAATTGACATACATTTTAATTGTAACACTTCTCAAAAGTCAAGTTGGGGGTTTATTGCAGCATATACTTTTTCCTTCGGTGCACCTGTAAAGTTATCAGCAATAGAAAACAGAACTCTCATACTTAGGACTGTGCCCCTGTATTAAGAATGAATGTAACATCTGTTCTTTCTTTAAATGAACGCTTCTGTTAAACAGTTTGAGTTGATGGCAATGAAAGATGGTCAGTCATAGTGAGAGACACTGCTGTCGACTTTCTTGACCTTGCACCCACACAGGCTGCATTCCAGTAGCGCACACAAATGCTGCAGGGTAAATGCTTAAACACATTTATGCACCAATTTTAAAGCAATACTTTGATTCAGGGGATATCTAACATATGCTGCTGTTTCAAGACATTTATTTATCATTCAGCGCAATATTTACAGTGTGGATAGCTGGCACCTTGGGCAACTATTGTGTAACCCAAACAGTATCAGGGCCACGCGCTCAGACGGTGGAAAGCGTCACTACACAAGCACTACAGCACTCTTAGTTTCACCAGCTGCAATAACCTGCCACGCTCTGTGCTTAAAAAAAAGTGCAAAAAATGCAAAACAAGTGGCTGCTTCCATCCTTTGAAAAGCTTCTCATTTGGTTGAACTACAACTACCTGAAAGTAGGTTGTGGAGAGGAGGGAGCTGGGCTCTTCTCCCAAGTGACAGGGGACAGGACGAGAGGGAATGGCCTCAAGCTCCACCAGGGGAGGTTCAGGCTGAACATTAGGAAAAAATTTTCACAGAAAGGGTCATTGGGCACTGGCAGAGGCTGCCCAGGGAGGGGGTTGAGTCACCTTCCCTGGGGGTGTTTAAGGGATGGGTGGATGAGGCGCTGAGGGACATGGTTTAGCGATTGATAGGAATGGTTGGACTCGATCCAGTGGGTCTCTTCCAACCTGGTGATTCTATGATTCTATGAACAGACCTGATGCAGGCAGTTGTATCACTGAAATGCGCAGTTAAGGCAATTATTGTGTTTACAAGATAACAGTGAACAGTATGAGTGCTGAGCTGTGATACGATGCTGAACTGCGAGACGAGCGCTGCTCTGTGGTGTTCCACGAGCGCTGCTCTGTGGTGTTCCCCGCGCTCTGAGTCACAGTTACTGACACAGAGGAAGCCTTCCCGTCAGCGTGACAGTCACCCCGGCTCGCAGCCTGCTGCTCCTTCGCTCCCACACCCAACAGCGAGCGAGCAGCCTGCCAGCTCCCAAACCCTCTGGCACACGCTGCCAACACCGATTTAGACTTTTCTCTGCCTCTTCACTTCTTCCTCCCTTATCTGCCGTTCTTCTCATCTACCTAATTTTACGCTCCCAGTATAACTGGTTAGCTTCACCCGCAGAGAAGTGCTGCTTCCTTCTCCTATTTAAATGTGGATTTAAAGTTATGGTTTCCTTCACATGCAATGATCCCATTGTGATGCACAACGAGTTCATTCCATAAAACGCTCTCGTAACCAGCATGTTTCCAGAGAAGACAATTCCCACCTGCATCTTCTCCAGTGGCTGAATCACCATTACTATTTCGGAAACACCCTCTATTTTAAATATTTAAATATTTTAAATATCCCAGTTGCTACCTACTACACTTGTCTATCCAGGACTGTCGGGGGCTGCATTTTAGATATTTAGGGGCCAGATGATGGTCTTGCTCTGTTCTATCTGCACTGGTCATACTCTGACTGCAGGAAACAATCTGCTTTTCCTACATGCAGGAGAACTCTGAGCATGACAACGGCGTCACTTTTGGTGCAGAAACCCACAGATTTCTCAGTAATCTTTCTGAGGAATCGCATTAAAACAGCTGCAATCACATACAGCGCTGAAAATGTGAGTGGTAAAGGGTGTATTCTTTTCAAGCCCTGAAGCAGCTTTTACAAAACGCCCTCTCCATTGAGACACAGACTTTTGGGAGGTGGCTTTTAATTGAGATTTTTACATCATTTCTAAAAGCCAGATCATTTGGCTTTTGACAGTCAAGAACATTCTGGAAGAGTCAATGAAGGAAAACCCACACTTTTTTTTTTTCGTTCTTCAACAGAAAAGTAAACTCTGCTATAAATATTTTTCTTAATACAAAATATTGTTCAGCAAGTCTAAACAGATACTTCCACGTTAATTTAAGAGCTGTACGAAGACTAACAAAAGGATAACAGTTCCACTTTGCCTACTTTTCTCCTGCTGAACAGACTGTCACAGGATTTATTCTGGTTTTTACTGCTGCCTCTTTTATCTCAAAGGAGAAAAAGGCATGTGATGTTGTTAAGAATTAGCAGAATCTTACTTGTGCCTATCTAGCCACCAATTTTTTATTCGATATACATTTTCACACTTACCTAGAAAAAAACAGGAGTTAATTGCTGCTGTACTACTGCTCTAAAAGCAGAGTTTCTTCGTCAGAAAACAAATCACATGCACAGCAATTTTATTGTCAAATTTCAGTGAAGACTCCAAGGTACAAGCATATGGTTGCATTTATACTTTGCCTAAAGTGGCCTTTTCTTTCAAATCATATGGAAGAATTCAGGATTCGTGGCCTCATTGCTACTTGTAGAGTTTGCAGAAGCCACGACTGAACAACTACCAGATTTGCCCTTTCAAACAATGTGCAAAAGGCATGACAAATTACCCTGAAACGTACCAAAAGTAGTCATTACAATAAATTACACTAGTATATGTGGATGAAGGTGTAATCTTGCATTTCACTACATGGGGATTTACACAAGCAACGGCAGCATATTGGAATGACAGCTCTGTCTCACTCAGACACTCCCCTGTACTTGAGCTATATTGCTATGCAGGGATTCATACACGTGAAACACTTATTCTATCAGTCACCACCCTGTCTTGGTGCACGTGCATGGTATGTGGCAACTACAGTTGTGCTGTCCGTGCAAAAAAACGTGTGAAAGCACCACATACGTATGTATCTAAAAGACAGGAGAAATCCCCTTGTACATAGACAGCAAGAACACTGTAGAGCATCAGGTATTGGGTGATATTTTCGGTCGCTGACAATGGGCTTTCACAAGAAATGCCACAAGATCCTTAACACTGACTCTCAGGAGGAGTGTGACTACCAGCAGAGCAGCATCTGCTAGCTCTCCTCAGCCTATTACAGGAAGCTAAAAGTCCCTTTCATAGATGTAAAATGACAGTTTCCAGAATTCTCTCAATTTGAGGTCTCATATACTCCACACAGCCAATCAATCCTCTAAATTGCAGTATTTGCAGTAATTTGTGAAATGCATACTTTACAATGCCATGCAGAAGCATGAGAATTGCTCTCAGTGAATAATGACCTCAGCTTCTTAAAGATTAAGGAGACCTGCTTCAATTAAGAAAGATGTATCCCTCTTTGCCATTGGGAAATGGAATACTCTACCATGAGTCATGAAACGAGTCATGAAAAAGCTGTAGTTATTCATCTTATCTCAGGGTATTTCATTTTTTCAGTCAAATGCCAATTTTAAGTTTGAGGGAGCACTACTTCCAACATTATCAATCTGCAATTTAGTGAAATGACAACAAATATTTTCTTGCCAGAAACGCTCACAAATAGTAAACACCACAGTTGTAATTTTCCTAAAAATGAAGTTATTTTAGCCAACACTGCTGGTTTTCTTCCAACCATCTTGAAATTGAATAGTTAATGCAATCGACACATAGGGAGTTTCAATACCCAGAAATACTTTGTGCTCAGCTTTCAGCACACGAAGCCATGCAAATCTTCTGCAATACGGAAGGAATTATAACTGGCTACAAGCCACGTAAAACCTCTAACACTGGAGACTGTATGACGACCAACTGGAAGAATTGCAGGAACGTATCTGACAAAAAACATTTCAAAGCCTCCTATAACATCTACGCTAGATTTATTTGTGCTGAACTCATAATGCTAATACCGTGGGGTAAAAAATTACTAAAAATAATTTTGACTTGAAGGCAAACAAATGCAAAATGTATTGCCTGCAACGCTCTTACACCTTTTCTCTCTTCAACCCTGTAATCTCTGAGCGCTTCCCAAGCCTAAACAGAGGCTAACTGGCATGGGCTGAAAGTTGTATCAAGACAATGAGGCGGTCATATCTCTATTATATTCATTTTCTCCTTAATAAACTAAGATAGCTTGAAGTCATCAATTCTTTAATTTGTGACTCTTTTGTACAGGGATCATGTTGGAGCATTTACATCTCTTACTGGGGCACTTAAGTAAAACGGATCTAAGGATAATGGCAATTAAGGAAGGAGGCACACAAACGGTTCCTCCAGCAGCCAAGACTATCAAACACCATCCTCCTCCTCCTCCAGCCACTCAGTCCTGACCCACGCTGCAGCTGGTGACACTTTCAACAGTGCCAATAAAGCTCCTTAAGCTGGCTTTGAGAAGGCATCTGTAACTACCCCCTTCCTGTGCATGTTCAGAGGCCTCCGACAGAACCCAAGGAAACCAACGCCTTTTACCGCATGAGTTCATCAGGAACAGATAATGTGGTCCCACCGCGTGGTTTACATGACAGTTCTGAGAAAGCAGAACCAGGAGAGTTGGAGAACACTTAAAAAGGACGGTTGCCATGAAGACGACCCTTTCAGTGAATCACTTAGAAAAGCAGCAGGCAAAGTTAGGACCTCTGAACACTAGGCAGTAAAGTTAAGAAAACTGCAATATGCGCTGCATATATAACTTGGGACATTGGTGAAGAGGAGGGAAGGAAAAGGGAGATAATTTGAAGAGGGGCTGTTACAAAGATTAGTCAAAATGAAGTCTACCCATGGACAATTCCACTGCAATTCTTTAATTGCATTCTGGCAACTCCATTCTCTGCTGAAACAGAGAGAGCAGATGCATAATGTGCCTTGGCATCCGTCACCTATAATTTACTAAATAACTGAAAAATCAGGCTATGTTATGAAAAACTAAACAGTGAACATTTGGATTCTCTTAGGACGACTCAACTTCCTGAAAAGGATTAAAAAACAAACCTGAGAGCACACTGCAGATACTTCTCTAAAGAAAAGCATACAACTGCAGGACCAAAAATAAAAGCCCAAACGGCAAAATCCTGAAACAGAGAGAGCAATCCTCAGCAAAATGCCCAGTTACAATCAAGCACACCTCCACATCGGTCCTGCTAACTGAGGCAGACCCACATCAAGAACAGCAAACTGAAAGCTCTGCTCCGAGCTGCTGGTTACTAACAAACTCCCCTGTAGAGATCTGAACATGGTTAAAATGCTGGCCATGCCCCCACCTCAATTACCCGTACTCAATAGAAGATCAGGGGCAGGGAAACTCAGCCTTCTCAGAGTTAAAGTCAGCAAAACCAGGCCACTACAACATCAGAAGAGTGACAGCTTATATATAATAAAACTTCTTTGGTCACAGCTGTAGCCTGATGAAGCACCCTGTGGGCTTTCAGGCCACTAGGACCTTGAAGACAGACTCTCTCTCAGTCTTCACTTCTCAGCACCGTTTTAGCTACAGCAGCAAAGGGGCCCCATCACCATCACTACCTCCTGCACCTGAACGCTGCTGGCAGGAGGGCAGGGGGTGGGATTTTTAGCTGTACTCACCAGAAATGTGGTATCAGCATGAGGCTTTCCAGCCCAGATCTACTCTCTGGAGTTGCTTTGTTTGCTCACTTGTTAACATTCGTTTTGCAGCCACCTTTCCTTTTCCTTTGAGCCTAGGAAGTAGCAGCCTTGGTCTTCCTTAATTAATATGTCAAGCACCACTCAAATTACGTGAATAATGGAAAACTGTCTCTCAAATCTGTGAGAGATCTGGATGTTAGACTAGAGTCATTGTGCAACAATTAACGCTATGAACTCTATACCTGATGCTCTTTTTTAATTCCTACATCCATTTTCATTGCCCTTTAAGCTCACTGAAAGTCAAAATCAACAATTTTCTTGACAAAGGCCATTGAGAAAAATAATTTAACACCTATCTCCATCAAGATTTCATTTCAAGCTTCCTAGAAACAGAGTGCTTCACTAAAAACACAGGTTATGTGTTGAGTCTGCTCTACCCTACTGGCTGCTTGAGAGCTACAGAGCACAACGGGGCCAAGCAGCACAATTTGCTTACCAGCTCCTGATGTACTCTCTTGCCTGAAATCATTGCAATGGCTGCATCTTTGTTTAAAAGCTCCAGATTCTGATACTCCACACTGGCAACCTGACTAAGATAACAGTAAACCAAGAAAGGAGGCAGCATGACAACAGAGTACACTCTTAAGAACAGAGTACAGACTGAAATTTACTGTTTTAGGAAAACTTCCTATCCAAGGGAAAAAAAGCTTGAAATGCTCCCTTTTAGAAAGTATTGTTTAAAGGCTGGTGTAAAGGTTATAAATTTATAATTAATATTGATTGCCTTCAGACAGTATTCCTCCGTTGCTCAGCCCCTTTCTAACCTTCATTGACTGAAAGAAGATGCTTATATTACAGTATTCCCTGATTTGCAAGATTGATTTCCTCTGAACTACAGTCAGCATTGATTCTGTACAGCACAAATTGTTTTTTCTGATATATGCATTCCATGGCACTTTTACAGATACCAGCCATTTCAAGTTCTTGTGAAACAACAGTCATAACGCTACTAGCCTATTTGTACTACACTTGCATTGTAGAACCTTTGAAACAACGCGTATTCACACACCTACTATAAAGCTTTTTTCTAAATTATGTTGTATTCATCCTGAATATAAGCAAATTATATATATGCTCATTATATATATGCTTATCTACACACACAAGCACATAAAAAGTCTGGTCTATCCAGTGCATATGAAGAATTAACAGTTTTGATTTCTTTCACCTCCAAAAGGCTGTGTTAAAAGTTGTACTATTTTTATATCATTGTCAGTTTGGAGAGTACACACAATAAACAGTAAATAAATTCAAAGGACTTTATTGAAACATACTGTATTTTCTTCTGAAGCAAGTTAGACTTGACAAAAATACTTCTAATTAGAGCATTTATTTACACTATTAGTTTCAACTTAAGTTACTTTTTTTTTTTTTTTAAGAAAAAAAGAACTTCACTGTCTAGAACCCTGCAAGAACAGGAAAGTGAGTCCTACTACTCAGTTTTGTTTCAATCATGAACTGTTGACATTTCTGTAGCAAAATCCTGTTTTCTAAGAGTTAACAGCTTCAGCACAATTAAATGAAATAAATCTCTCCCATTTTAACTCGAATCCTAACAGCAAAAATGTATAGGAGCATAAGGCAGTATTGAGTATTTGATGCTTCAGTAAATTCTTACTCCAGCAGTTTTAAGGTGGGGGGCAGGCTGGTAATTTGTATTGAGACAGATTTCTAGTGGCAGAAAGAAAAGTTTCAGAATAGGGTTTTTTCACCAAACGAAGGTTTTTAAAACAGGAATTTCATGCAGTTTCCTAATATGGCTCTGCCTAGCGATTAATGCAATTTATATTTAGCACAAGACCACAAACAGGCAGATTGCTAGACAAGACTGTTTCAGGGAAGAGCAAACCACTCCATTTCTTTACTCACGGTGTTGCTAAAATAAAGAGCATGACAGCAACATGGGAAATGAACACAAAATGGAAGAATATGACATTTCAGAAATGCTGGCTGAACAAATTGCACTGGAAAACTGAGAAGAGATCCAACTCACCCCTATGTAAAGCAATCAGTAGAACATCTTTAGCTAAGCTCCAGCCTAACAGTACGCGCACACAAACGGATCACATCAGTTTTGAAGTTACAGTTTGCCTATGCAAAACAAAAACCCTATAGGCACACAACACACAATACAGCCTCTTCTTTTTACCCATCTCCTTGCTAGAAATCCACTGGTTTGTACCTTCTACTCCAGCAAATTGCTGTCAGGAGGTACTTGCTCCTTGCTTTTCTGGGCTGGACACAGGCTATTACTTTTGGATATGTTCTAATTTCATCAACTAGGGGCTGTTCAAATCTCTCAAAGCCATCCTGGACAATGTAATGCATTTTGCACCACGCTACTGTGGCTAAAACACTGAACAAACAGCAGAAGCTTTTACTGGAAGATTCAAGCACATCTAAAGAGCAACTTCACAATAATTTCTGCAGAACACTTCTTATTTTGACACTGAACTCTGGCGATTCACACCAAACCTGTATTAACTAGGAGAAAACAAAGCACCTGACTTCAATCTCCTCACTCTTTTTTTTTTTTTTTTTCACTTGGCAAAGAGAAACATACAAATTCTTCAAGTTCATATACCTGTTCCACAGCACCAGTTTCAGAATAACAAGTAACAGCCTCAGACCAAGTTCCTTGTGGTGTGGTACTTGCTCATGGAAAGAGAACTTTGTCTTCGACTGGTATTAAACTATTAAAAAGTGCTAGTTAGCCAAGTACCTCAGTGCTCCTAAAGTTATGAGGCTTCATGTAATCCCTTATTTTTACAGTAGTCTTTAACTGGAGATAACATCTTCCTTCACGCGTATCGCCAAACATTTACTGTCTCAGCATTCCGATGTTTTTGTTAAAGTGAAAGTCATTGAAATATATAATTAAATTTGAAGGCATTAATTAAAAACACACACTCGCTTCAAAAGCATCTTTGAAACAAAAGAATCCTGAACAGTGAGGCAGGGTGTGCACTATCCGATGTGACCAAGCTACACGACAGGAAAACCCAGAAGCTTCTGAAAGTGTGTTACAAATAACAGCATGATGTTCAACTCAGAGACACTTAAAAGCTTCAGTGAAAATTCCTAAACTTGCTCACATCCTATTTACATTAGAGGAAAGCCATAATTGCACAGAAGTGTGATCACTTCTGGAAATTCCAGCACAACCTACTAACCACTACTGATTCTGCCCTCAGCTGCAAAGATGATGTTCACTGAAATACGGATCTGTTGTGCTAATGAAGTCATCAGTGCAAAGGGTAGAGTATGATGAAAGGAAGGCAAACAAACCTGACAGCCATCCGAGGGGCTTTTTTTATTGGCTGGTTGTTTTTTTTCAGGATACTTACGAAAAGAAAATTAGTAGAGGGATTATTCCTAAGCTGTTACTGCACTTGCTACTCCCCCCTCCCTTCAAAGTACCTCACCTCTAACATCCAACTGCCATATGCAAACAATTTTAACTGTTTTCAACAGCCTCCGCTGATCACTCCTAGGCAAGGATATACCACTTTGTTTTTACAGTCTACAGGGAGACTTAGAACAGGGAATCTTTTCTATACGGAAAGCTGTATAAATAAAGAACTGGATCTGATCATTTTCATATGCTGCCAGGCTTTAGATGGATAAGTGTTTCCAAAGAGCTGGCGCCCCTGTTTTGAATAGGAGTGGGTGGAATATTGCAGGATTCCCCTTTCCTCCCTCAGCTGAAGCTGAATCTGGTCTCTATTAAAGGCATTTCAGCTGTAATTCTACTGTCTGAAATACCCCGATTTTATAGGGTTGCAATTCCCAAAACAATCATTAACACTGAGGAAATCCTCTTCCAGGTCTGGCAATTCAGAGTTTTACTGTCCATGCCAGGCTTAGCAGGAACAAAGAATCTTCATTAGCAATGATAAAAGGCGTAGATATTGTATTAAAAAACTGTGCTGAAGAGATCTCTATGGTCATGCAGTGTACTTACAGAAAATCTCACTCAGCATGCTTAGAATGCACCTTTTCTAGCTGCCCTATAAAAAACTCCAAGTACCATCTCTATAGCATGACCAAATATACTATTTGACCTACTAAAGTTACACAAACAGCATGCAACACCATTTGGACCAACATTTTTATAGCTGTCAGCCATGCAACCCTCAGAAGGGTACAACTGATGAACAGTTTCCAAATTGACTGAGCATATAAGCAAAGGAAAACCCAACATAGACCATAAACACAACAAACATGGGAATGCACATTTATGCATCACTTTCTGTTGAGAATTCTACATGATGATCATAAGCACCTCATGTAAGTGCTTACTGATTAACCTTCACTTGACCCTGTTCAAATGCTGCATTAGAACACAGCTGAAATGAAAGTCAGGAAAGAATGAATGGTGTGAAAATGCAACGACTTAGCAAAGCATTAAGTCTATCTCTACTCTCTTCCCTGCTTTTACCCTATAGATCCTGATTTTATGCAGTGGTAAGATCCAGAGTGCCAAAGCTCATCTGTAAACACCTCAGATGTGGCCAGCACACCTTCCCCAAAATACACAAATGAAAACTGAAATATAAAAACCAGTTTTAGAACTACAGGTAATTACGGCAAGGATATCTTGGTTATACATATTAAACATGTACGGTAATAAAGAAGCATGCATAACAATATATAGCAATTATTAAAAACCTGTATTTGATATCACGAATTTGAAGTATCTTTCACAATGGTTTTCATTCCACTTAAACATATGTCAAGTCAGTAATTTTTCCATTTCTTCCTTTCTGCAGGTGAGCTATGTCAGTGGTTTAGTTGGGACAATGACCATTGTTGTTTTAAGAGAAAATAGGTACTGGCAGCTAATAAGGACATATAATTTACTAACAACTGCCTGTTGTCTTATTAAAAGCATGAGTTTTCTCAGAAGTTATTAAATCCAGCTCCTGCAGCTGGCCAGGGATGCTGCTCTTTGTGTCTCAGTGTCACAAGTTTTGATGTCTGTTATGAAGCCCCAGATGCTCGATATTACCTCAATCTCACTGCTAATTGAAAGAGTTTTTGCACATACTAGCTGCAAATAAGTGTTTTCTACACTTGGAAGAAAGAGTAAGCCTCACATAACTCCAGCAGTTCTTCCAGGAAGTCTCATGTTTTTAACCCTCAGCATTCAGTAAGCACACGGATTCTTCTCTGTAGTAACAAGAGTGGGGAAGCAAGGCACAGTGAAGTTAAGTAAAACAGGAAAAGCTTGAAGTAAGTTGAGGCTAAGGACTAAAGGCTGGGCTTCAAGTTCCTACTGTGTTGTTAAAATTAAGGCAAGCTGCCACAGAACTTTTTGAATAGTTTTAAGTTAATTCTACCTTCCTCTCAAACTGAACATACAAGCAGGTTCTAGCCGTGCTCTGACTGCAACAGAACAATTCAGGTGATCCAGCAGTAATGAGGCCGCCAAGAAAAGGATTTTGCCTTTGCTACAGCTGTCATTGTACCTAGCAACATCAGAGTTGCACATCAGTCATCTCTTCGAAGTGAGAGATACTATTCTCTGCATCTGCCTTTTCCCTGTCATTCTCATGCTCTGCCTTCCAATTGTACTCAGAAGGGAAAGAAGTCAGTCTAATCATCTCAATTATCACTAAGGATGCCAGAAGAAACATAGGTTAGCAAGAACAACTGAATTTGCCGAAAACCTGAGAAGCAGCAGATAGATTGCAGTTACCAGTAAAGTCAGGCCATGCTGATGAAGTGAGAAATATGAAACAGAGTTAGTAAGTGACAGAAATTTGAAGTGTCTCTGTTTTCTCTGCCTGACCTACAGACTGACTTAACTTGCCATCTCTCCTTATGCATTACTCGTCCTCTTACAGCTCTTGCCTTTCTGACATCTCAGAGCAGCTGGTTTCCATTCCCTTTCCTGGCTCCTCTTTTCCTGATCCCACTAATTTCTGCTCTCATCAAGGAGGAAAAAGATTCAAGACTGTGGGGCCCTAAAGAAGCAAAGAACAAGATAGGGGAACTGCACCACTGAAATAGAGGAGTAAGACTCCTTGCCAGTAAGAAAAGAGTGAGAGGAAAATAAAACTAGCCTGTGCAAGAACACAGACTGTGGGATCTCATTAAATTCACTGGTAATGCTTCCCACAACATGGGACAGCGAGCTACAAAATTACGTGCCCACAGCCTCCTAAGCCTTTCCTGCATTCATGAGAAAAGCATGGGACACAAGATCCCTCTCTCTGCTGCTCAAGTATCCTTTGAGAGAGAGATGGCAGCTCCATGAAGACATGTACCCTTACAGCTTAAGTAACCACAGAAAAGACCATCTACAGAAAGGAAAAAAGGCTAAAATCAGAGAATTCTGATCAACAGTTCAAAATCTTGAAATTAATTTTACAATAGTTAAAACCAATGCATTTTGCAATTTTTACGACAACATCAAACAGCAAACAAAATACACAACATTGCACAAACAGACAAACAAATGGAAACAATCTAAAGTTTTGGGAAAGTACTAACCAGTTACTGACAGCAGCTGTGAAACCCTCACCTCCATTTCCTCCCGATGAGACCTGTCTCTATCCTCAAACTCACGAGTTCTTCGTCGAGCTTCTTCAAAGGCTTGTTGTGCCAAAGCATCCTCCTGCTACCAAACCAGATGACAGAGTGACAAAACAGGCTACCCTCCTTTCTACCAGATAAGATTTCTTTAAATATTAGAGATCACCTGGCAGCAAACAAAAGTCCTACAGGTTCTGCTACAACACAGATGAGCTCCAGCAAATGCCAATAACGGTTAATGAAATAATACTCACCTTTACCACTGCAGTAGAGAGAACCAAAGCTGCAGAGCTACTACTAAAACACACTTTCAAAGGAGAACTGCTTTTCTGAAGTAGTTTAAAATGCTGCTTTTTTTTAACAGCTAGGAATTCTCTAAAGTTACATGAAAGAGGCAATATGTTTTATTCTCCTTATAAAAGCTAATTATGAACACAATATTCACAAGTATATCTAGACAGAGTTCATTAGCATCATTATATACATAATGGTAATTTAATTCTCTTTTGTTTTAAAGAAGTATTATCTAAATTAAACCAAATAAATCCTCCATTTTATCAAAAGCTGACGAAGGTGCATCTGTAAAAACACTCATAACCATTATTCGTTATTTAAATTACTTACATTTAGATGCATAAGGAAGTGCAAAGCAGTTCATTTGAAGCACACTAATTTGAACACATTCCCACACAATGCAGGAGAAACCTGCAGGTTTTCAACAGCCCCATTGTTTACTTTCAACAATGGCTTATGCACAGGAACAGATGTAATAAATTAATGCTCAAAAAGAGACAGCGCCTTCAAATCATATTTTCTATTAGAAGAAGGTTTTAAATAAAGTGTTATTAAAATGTAAGCCAGTGTTAATTGGATTACAAATTATTATTCTTAAAGAGACCTTCTGGTAGGTATTTTGCTCAGAATGAAATTAGATGGCTGTTCCCCAGTCTCAATGTTCAGAAAGGAGTCAAGTCTAAAGAGGTTACACAAAACAGTAAGGAATTAACGGTGTTGCTTCTCCCTCCTCATAACTCCTCAGCTACAATTACTACTAACTCTGCTTATGATTCCCACACATATACAAATGCTATTTTCAAGTTGATAGATTTAAAAGAAGAAAATCGTAACCTTAACTGTAGAGGACAAAAACACACCAAGAACCAAACTCAATCTTAATATACCAAGGGATTAAGTGCATAAATTTTTTAATTTAAGATAAAGCATCTCTCGTCTGAGAGAATGTTAAATTGCCTTTTTTGCCATCGGCACAATCGTGGACCCTGGGGCTGCTTGGTGAAGTGATGTGAGTGGGTGCCCCTTGTGGCTTAACACAGTTAAATACAAACATCTGTCAGTCAGCAGCTCCCGCAGCCAGCTCCCCAGAAACCCATCTCAAAAGGCAATGTTTAAACCTGCCAGTAAGATAACATTTTAACACTACTTACTATTTTTAAGCATAGAATTTGGCCCCTTGTAGCTATCTTAATGCTCGTGCAATGCATAGAACCAAGGCCAGACAGTGGAAACTAAGTTTGTTCTTAATAATGCAAAAGGATGGAGATAAAATAAACGAGCTTGCCTCCCAGATGACTACAGAAAAGCCATCTTATTTCCAGTTTACAAAAGGTATGTATGTCTTTATTAACTCTTTAACAGACTTGAAAGTGTCTTTGAGATACAAAAGCATTTTTTTAATAAAATATTTTTGCATTTTGTCATCATTTAAAGTGGTCATGAAATAAGAGGGTAACATAGCCTCAGTCAGAATATTTTAAAGAAATGGTCATTACCTAAAGAAACTAAAGCAGAAATTCATAGGAAAAGAATCAGTATGTTGACATCCAGAATTAACACATGTTGACAGCTGAAACACTGACTAATGTAGGACTGAAAAAGGAGGGGAGGAAAAGCATGAGAACTTAAGTAAAAAACCTAAAGTCTGGTCTACTGCTTATTTATTATAATAGAAATTTGAAAATGTCTCAGGATCTTGTACAACAGGAATTTAACAAATGTTTTTCCAAATGTCACTCAAATCTACTAACTATAAACCTGGGGAATATGAGACCAAATCATTTATCCATCTTAGTTTTAATCAATAAAAATGCTCCTGTATGAAGCTACTAAGAAAGGAGAAGGATAAACAAAACATAAGGCATATCAACACAAGAACAGAACAAAAATGCCTCAACCCAGAAAGAAAAAAAAAGTAAAAAGAGAAGCTGACACAGCTCCATTCTCATATGTATTCTTCTTAACAGCCTGAGATCTTGTGAGAACAATCATTCCTACCTACGGAGTCTACAGAGCAAGAGTGCTCCATCACAGAGGATATACAGAAGTACTGAAGACAGAAACAGTCTTTTAGTGACACTCAAGATAAATATCAAAACCAGAGACATTTCAGCCCCGCACAGGGAAGATATTTAAACCCATATATAGAGTTTTATGTGTGTCAGTCCACAGAAGACTGAAGCAGCAGCTGAATCAGGACCTCCAGTAGTGAAAAGTGAGACTGTTTAGTAGCAGGACACAAGCAGGCTGTGAATTAAATAGAAAGAACACTGGTTTAAAAGTTACAATTGAAGTACTTCATTGTTATGCACGTAGTTTTACTTTCTACAATATGTTTTGAGCTGGTGAAGAATAGTATAATATCCCAAGCGTGGCAGAAAAAAAAAAATTATCTGATCCCAGTATTAGTCAGATGTAAGTGGTAAGAGACAGGAAAATGCAAGAGCATTCCGTATGTGTAAGACAAGCCTTCCAGCAAACAGGAGCGAGGGGTGCCTATGGGGGTGTGTGAATGCCAACAGAGCCTCTTATTGCAAAAGACAGCAGGTAAAACACAGGCGATGCACTGCCTAGTATGAGGCACTTAAATCCACTCTGACATCAGTGTTTTTCGGGGAGCAAAGTCAGCAGTTCGGTCAACTGCCACTAGTAATATTAAAATACTTTTTAAAAAGGAAGCAAAGTGACAGATACAGGAAAAAGGAAACTGAAGAACGTAAAAGATTGCCTAAATATTTATAATACTAATGAATATAAGGGTGCAGCTACTTCTCCGTGACTGTATAGCACCCAGGAACTCTTAGGCACTACTACTGTGGCAAATAAGATGACCAAAGACCTCCTTGTAATCACCGTTCTCGGCACAAACCAAAACCATATTGCGCACCCTTAATTGAGTACAACCCTATCTCAGTAGATCCGCACTGTGTAATGCCTCCAGCTCAGCACCCTGTCCTCAAACTCAAGAAAGCACTCGCACCTGAGAGCATGCATACATCCCCTCAAAAAAACCCAAAACCTGAATAAACCACGTGCTCAGGGCACAAACACTTTTTGAAGACAGCAAAAAGGAATTCTTGAGGAGTAGTTAAAAAGAAAAATTGAGCCCACGGCTCACCTGACCACTTTTTTTTTTTTTTTGGAAGGGCGTCCACTTTTTTCAAGAACTATGCAGTTTTGGAAAACAGTGATGCTGTCTCCTTCTGAGTGAACATTCAATTGGACTCCTCTCAGTTCAGAAGCTATTCATAACTTAGTGCTATGAATCAAACTAAACGGAGATCCAGAACCTTGTGATTTACCTTGCACAGACCTCAAAGGCCGACATCTGCCCTTTCCCTGTAAGCCGTTATAGCCTAAAGGATTTCTAACCAATGGAGGCTACAACAGTGAGTCTCCTCCCGAAGAAACGCTGCTGCAATGCTGCTACAGGAGCTTCGCAAGCTCAGGATGCCAACACTCAGCTTTGGAAGAAGTGAATGCCACAGCAAAGCACAGCATGCAAGTAAAAGCTTGGGTTTGTGGCTTTTCCCATGGATTAAACAAAAGGTAGCAGGACTATTGTCCTCATAATCCCTCTTTCCAAGCATCCAGAAGAAGGGAGGGCTGCAAGTATCTCAAAGACGCTGTTTTGAACAAAGCATTTCTATTTAACCCAGAACCTAGTCACAGTAACATGATGTCAATAATGTGCAAACCAGTTTCTTAAGTTAGAGAAAGGCAAGGCACCACAAAGCTTGCCATGTCTCCATATAAAAGGTGATTTGGATACTTCCAGCTCTTGACCAGAAATGAATTAATCAATATGCCCTTCAGTTCTGCACACCTGGAACAGAGGAGTGCTCTTGGCATTCAGATGGAATCAAAGTGTCCCTACTTGTTGCGCAGTGACCAACTGTGGCTGCAGAGTGACTAGAAGAGAAACCCCGAGGAAGCGAGGCCCGAGAACGACAGGCACACCGGGGAAAGAGAAAATGCATCCTTACATAAATTGGTTCCAGTGCACAACTGGCAGAAGCAAACTCCAAAGGGCACAAATGGAAAGTAAAGGTTATTTGGAAAAAGCTTGTTTGAATTTTAAGTTTTTGCAAAAATCACTCGCATGCATGACAGACATGAGGTGTAACAAAGCAAGACAAAGGGAATCACCAGTGTTACACAAACCACTTCAATTATTCAAGAGTGAGTTGCTTTGGGTCCCCGAGTTTAACGGAACAAAAGGAAGGAGATAAAGAAAGCTTCAATTTCATTATGCTATCAAGATTAAAAAGACAGAGCTACCATTTAGGACACACTGAGCAGGGGTTCAGAGTGAATTACTCAGTCTTCTAGAAAAGTTAGGGGAAGTCGTGATGGTCTTGGGTGTAAGAAGAGGTCTTTGCAGAGAAGTTAGGAGAAAATGGCTGTAACAGAATAATTTGATGGAATACCAATACAGAATTTGGTGAGGGGGGAAAAAAAAGGCTGCAGGAAATTGTTTGCCCTTCTTTTCTCTGCATGCTTAACAAACCCTTGCATTCAGAAGTGCTTTGGACCATGCCTTCACACACTTCTAACATTTTGTAATTATCAAATTAAAGAAATGAACTGCTGAGTTCACCACAAGACAGATTTTAAGTCACTACTCTGGTTACTGATGTCACTACATCCTATTCACTATCCACTGCAGAGACTGGTGATCCATTTGGCAGCCCACACAAACATCGTGCAGCAGCTTTCCATAACAGTTGAGCAGCTTTGTCACCCAGTCACATCTCAAAACCAAAGATCAGTCTCAAGTCTGACTAAATTAAGGAACCTTACAGCTGTGTAAGTGAACCTTACAGCCAGGATACGCACTTAAAAAGTCATTTCCTCTGTGTTTACTTCGTTCTTGTGTGTCCAAAGACTCAGCTGTTAGACAGCCCCTTTGGTGATAGGAAGTAGGTAGATAGGAAGTTAAGTTCTCAAAAGCTGCCAAGCCTTAACAGAACAGTCTACTGCTGTTAGAGGTCAAATGAAAAATAACTCATTCACCCTCTCCCCCCTACAGAATAAAACAAAAATCTACTTCAAATAACCCCACCTACAACAGCTAGAATAACCTGTCAGTTAAACAGTTAAGTTACAGACAGATTTTCAAATTCTGTAAGATTTACTACTCTGTAGCACAGCAACATTGCTAAATCACCCACCAAATTGTAAACTACAGATGATTCCTGCCTTTAATACTTTGATCTAATCAAAATACCAGTTTAGCTACAACCACTACCTTGAACTTGTATACTGTAAGTTTTCCTTGGAATTTGTACTCAAAGTGAGGGCAGAAAGCAAAGAAATTAGAATGCGTAATCACTCCCTGACTGTGTGTTCCCTTCCAGAAGGACAAATGTCTCAGGCACAGCAGCTATGGGTGGAATGTCTTACCTGTGCTCGCTCTTCATCAAATTCCAGGCAGCCCATACCATCCAGTCTCTGTAGATCTATCCAGCCTTTCCAGATTACGCAGACACCATTGAGAATCATAGGTGCCTTCAAGTACACCTGAAATAAAAGCAGTACACACGCTATTAGTTTGAAAGCATTTACCCACATGCCCGTGTAATGAAAATACTGATGCAGGAAGATTCTGCGTGTATTCTTAGAAGAACATTCAAACCAGCTGGTAACACGAAACTCTAGTTAACAGCTTCTCCTGCCTCCTTTCCAAGAACTCATTTTAATCAAGCCAGTGTGGTAACTTTTGTCTACTGTACTGGATGGAATAAATTTAAGCTGTGTTCTCATTTTATTAACTGGCATGTACCAGGATTTGGTTAGATTCTGTTACTGCTTTCAGTTAAAGTAACTTTTTCTTGTCAGCTTACCTTCGTGTCACAAAAAAAAAAGCGGCATCCTGCCAGACAGGGAGGATCTTTCACAGCACATTTAAATGGTTATCAAGCACAGGCTTTCCTACTCCCAGGAAGCACCATATTTTACCCCAGTAAATGAGTACATGAGCTCTTTCAAAGAGCAAGCACCAGTTTCAGTCCTCCTCAGATTCACAAGCTACTCAAAGTCCAGTAAAATACACTGTATATACACACCATGCTGAAAAGAAGAACGTCTTCCTGTGTCTATTCTAGCATTTGTGAAAGGCTTTTCAAAAGAAGCACCACCAGACGATCAAACCCCATCTATCGCATCAACACACACTGCCCTGAGCTGCAGCAAGGAATACTGCACGAGCTTAAGGCTCTACATCTAGATCACAGCATACAGTGATTTGAAGCTGAAGTATTCCCCCTTCTAAAGGCTAGAGATTAATCTCCACACAGGAAATTTAAAAAGAAGCAAATACGACACTATGTGAGTTTGATGCTTTAATGACATAATGACATCAGCCTTAAAAAAATCCAAACAGCAGTAAATACTACCTAAATTGTAAAAAAAAAAAAAACAAAAAACAAACCAACAACAAAACAAAAACAGAAATCAACTTTCAGTAGTTATTTCAAGTCAAAACCCCTCGTGGAACAGACTGAATCACCAGAGAGGCAAAGCCAACATCCACTTCAGACTTAAAGACTGCCTCGACATTCAAACTCCTGCGAGTCTTTGCAGTCTTCAGGAGCGACCCAGCGAGGTAGGGGAATTTTAACACAGCACCTCCTCTAATAGTTCTAAATCCATCCTCTGACAAATCCTCACGGCATAACTGATGTTTAGTGCTGTAGTGCATTCCAAAGAGCCCCGACTGTGCCTACTTGCTCAGTTCCACGCTTATCAGCTAAGGTCACTCGAGCAGAAAAAGAAAACGCACAGTGGTACAGGACGTGCAGAAGGAAGGCAAGTCTTCCTTACACAAAGACTTTCCTACTAAAATTAAGCACTACACAACATGAAAAGCAATCCATAAGCTGAAGAAAAGGAAGAAATAACATGAAATCAATTGACAAACAAGTTATGTTCATTTGACAAAGAAAATACATATTTGGTCTGAGCTTGATTTCTGCAACTTATCACACTTCAGTATGAGGTCACGCTGGATATTAGGAAAAAATTTTTCACGGGAAAGGTCACTGGGCACTGGCAGAGGCTGCCCAGGGAGGTGGTTGAGTCACCTTCCCTGGAAGTGTTTAAGGGATGGGTGGACAAGGTGCTGAGGGACATGGTTTAGTGTTTGATAGGAATGGTTGGACTCGATGACCTAGTGGGTCTTTTCCAACCTGGTGATTCTATGATTCTATGTTCCAGAAATTTTAATCAGTATGATATACCATAGGTCAATAATTAAGAAATAAAGGTAAGCTGAAGCATATCTTCTCTTGAATCAGCTTTCCTACTGCAGAGTCTCAGCTGAGAAGAGGACAGACTGGTTTGCTGCCTTTGCATTCACAGAACTAGCTATGCAAGTCATCACACCTATGTCTTCTGCGATGACAGCACATCATGCAGGGTGCAGACATACCAGCCAACAGCACTCAGAGGTGTCAGAACCAGCATGAGTAAGACGTGGACTACCAGGAAACCACCTCCCACAGCCCTCATTTCAAGATTAATCATTTCAAAATATGAAATACAACACTACTGCCTTTCAGCACAGTCTTCACTCATTCATCACACAAGAAAACAAAGTATGCACTATCAACCTAACAGATGCATTTAAGTAGTTTAGAATCAGAAGTCATTCTTCTAATGCAGAATAATTCAAAAGCAAAAAAAAAAAAAGCAAGCAGCATAACATAACTATGGGTCTGTGAAGACAAAACAGTCTGTAGTCTAATGCTAATCACTTTTTGCAGAAGAAAACAAGCAGTTTGCTTGTCTTCCTTTAGGGTTTACCTTTCACCTAGCCTCTCCTGTCCTTCTGGCCCACAACAAAAGCCTGGGACATCTAATGTTACACAGAACAATGCACGGGTGACAAAATCCAGCCTTTCAAGTTTCCCAGAATGACAGTATTTTTTATTTGTTGTCTTGACAAGGAATATTACACTGCCACTGCCTTGCTTCAGCACTGCTCAACAGCCTTGGTCACAACAGCGACTGCTGCATCACACGCAAACTTCAGAGCTCAGCACAAGCAGCAGACAGCTCCGATGCTACGGCAAGAGCTCAGTACTTCAAATGAAACACCTCACACATCACCTGGAAGCCTGAGCAGTGCCGGAGATTCCATGAAAGTCTTCGGAAGCCAATGGGGAAAAGGGAAACAAGTCGAGAGCATCAATGTGATTACCGATGCCCACTATCTGCCCTAAGCACACTGACCAACAGCTGAGCAGCTGACAACAGCCTGGAAACCACCAGCACGCAGCCTGACCTTTTGAGATAAAGCATTCTGCTCCTGAATCAGAGCCCTCAAAGCCTTACACCACTGGATTTGGACGTCTTGAAAACTCAGATAATAAACATTTTTTACCTCTGAAAGGATTAATTCCTTTGCAAGATATTCGAGTTCTGAAATTCCTATACAATCATTCAAATTTAGTATAATTCATATTGAAACCACACGTGTGATTGCAGGAACTCTTCTCTAATTAAAACACACAGTAAAGCACACTGGTGCTTCTTCCTTTATTTTAGAGAAAGCAATTTAGACTCCTTTTCCCCCTCTCCTCTTTCTGGAGAATGGAAACCACCTAAGGCTGTAGCCAAAACCGTTTAACCACATATTTCCTTCTTTTCAGATAAAGCCATGCTGGTTCCCTTTCAATTTCCGAACTTAACAGACTTATTAATAAATTATCCCTCCTGTCTATAGGCACACGATCTGTTGCGGCAGCTCAAAATCCATCTCAAAATTGACTTCCAGAAATCTCTATTCTGAAAGCTGCCTTCAGATTGTCACAGTAAGACAGCAAAGGCAAAAGCCACATTATTTCTATGAAGACCCAAACTTCCCCCCGTTACTACTGAGCTGTTGAATTTGATTAAACGTAGATAAAAGGATGTTTTTGTTAGAATAACTTTCAAGGTTTTGTAGTAGATTAACTGCGTTTATAGAACCCATAATGCTGGGTGCTTTTCATTATAGCTGGAAATCAGTCTTGCGAAACTCGGGACACTGAGGTGAAAAGTGCTAGAGAGCAATAGAAAGACAGAGAGGTTGGAAGTCTGGCAATTTCCAATTCCATATTCAGTGGGGGAATTTAGAAATTTAGAAGAATCACCATTATAGGGACACACAAGAGGAAAAGATGTATTATACAGCCGCCTCCTTTTAGAGTACAGCCCATCCTGTGCATCAACTACGTAGGGCTTTTCTGACAGGGACAGCAGATAGTTGTGTAACTGACTTAAGCATTATTGAACACACATTGAAGGAGGAGAATTAAGATGTCCCTCATTTTCCAGCCTCATTTTCCACACTGCCACAGCCAAAGCTAATTAGTTTGTTAGATTCTGAGACCTAGGCAAATGGTCACATACTGAGATCTGCAACTTTTACAAGCTTAGGCCAGCAGAATTTTTGTTCAGGCAGCTGTCATGCAAAAGTTTAATTTCACATCAAACTACATCTGCTGTTTCAAACTCCTACTAAAAATCAAAGAAGCATTAGAATTTTTTGAATGGGAGAATTAGACGCATTAGCATTGGAAACAAGCTTTTCGTGTTAGAACAAGTATTCTGTTTGCTGACACAAGAGTAAACACCCTTATCTGGTGGCAGATGATCTGGATGAAGGATGAACAGCACCATAAACTGGAGAAGGGGCTGCCCAAATATATCAGGCTCTAAGTCACTGAGCTGTGTTTGTGTTTTCTTGGCCTATGAGCCAGCATGATCTCAAAGACCTCCGCACCACCTTCAATATACAGTGAATCTCACCTTCTTTTTTATACTCTTCCAACTTATCTGTTACTTCTTTTCATCTGCATTTAAATGAGTAACCCTCTCCTCCAACTCCAACTAACTGGGAGTTAGCTTTGTTGTTGAAAGTAGGCAGGGACTTGGCTCCTGCAACACGGTTCGTTCATGTTTTAAAAACCAAACTTAATTTGACTATAGTGAAGCTGGCAGAGGACAATTCTCAATGACTTAAAAAAGCTGCTTTACTTGAGCACAAGATGCCAAACCTCAGTTTCATATCCTATTTTAGTCCTCTAGTAAATCCTTATCTCACAACATGAGGGTATTTAACCGATGTGCTACAGATACGCTATCTGTACGCTCCATCCACACATCCTGCAGTTACAGAAAATGTTCCTTCTCCCTACAGCAACCAAGCCATTTCCTCCCCCAGAGCCTGCAGACGGTTCTCACCGCCCACTGCCTAATGAATCAGCACGCTCACAGCAGCCACTGTCACACAGGACCAACCTCATCCCCCCAGGAAACACCAGTCCCCAGTGAAGTGGCGCGGTCCCTTCGTTTCTGTTTTCATTTTCCCAGCACAGTGGAGCAAAACACGTTCTCTCACAGAGCCTCAGTTCTGACTCACCATCTGCCTCATCGCACACACGTCCTGCCATTCATAACTGTTCACACAAGCTGCCTCTCTCTCGGCTGAGCAGAGTACCTACATCCCAGTTTTGATCCCACCCTCCCCTGAATCATACCCCACTTTTAAATATTTAAACAGCAGTCTCCCCAGTGGTGACTTCATATCTGAAACACTGACCACTAAGAAAGAAAGCGTTGTAAATATTTACTGCCACTAAAAAAGATGTTAAATGAGTTAGGGCTAGCCTCATCGTTTCAGCTTCCAGTAACATAGTCTGCATACACCTCTGAGTAAATGGACACCACCTATTCAAAATGCTCTAATAGAAAATAATCTATTCATCTGTTTCCTTTAATAGAAATCTTAGAGGAACATAACTACACACCCCATCCCTGGAGGTGCTCAAGGCCAGGCTGGGGCTGTAAGCAGCCTGATCCAGTGGGAGGTGTCCCTGCCCAAGGCAGAAGGGTGGAACTGGATGATCTTTAAGGTCTCTTCCAGCCCAAACCATTCTATGATTCTATCATGCAATTCCACAAATAACATGTGATGCTCTCACTATACAGATTTGACAGGACTGTTTAGAAGGGTAAAGTTGAGTCAGTCCTCCCTCCCCAAATACCAGGACTCTCACTTGCGTATCGCAATCAGAGACAGGTTGCTAGCCTGGGTTTCAAAGAGGGGGTAAAGCATGACAGATGATGCAACCTATGAAAGGCAAAAAAAAAAAGGAAAAGGCTTTTACAGAACTTTTCAACAGATCTTATATACCAAAATCCTCAATTATTTGGTTAGCAAAAGAGCATCTTCATTAGTATCACAATACTTAAGTGACAACAAAAGCTGACAAGGTTTCAGACTAAGTTTTAGGTAACGATCACTCACATTTTAGAAGAAACATGAAAAATAACCAAGTCACGAAGAGTTTACAGTACTTTGACTCTGTCAGTTCAACTGCGAAAGAAAACTGAGAATGAAATAAAATAGGAACAGATGAAAAGAATCCCATTTAAAAAATCACTAAGAGTGAAATGGGCTTTTTAGCATTTTTAATCTTAGAACAAGACATTACAAAGTGTAACAGCTCAAAACCCCAACAAATTTAGATCAATCCTTCTGTGTCTCACGCCTCAAAGCATTATTCTTCCTTTAAACACAGAAAGAAAATTATTTTCTGAGTTATTTTGAAGGCTACATCTCGAAACAGCTTCCACACATGAAAATGAGGTTCTGTTAAAATTTGAACGTGTACACTACTTAGCAAAAATGCAAAGTACCACTCCCTGACAAAACACAAGTTTTTCCTAAACAGTTGTACAGGGATGAGTCACCTGTGGCTTTCAAGTTGAAGACAGCTCTCTTTTTCTCCAGGGTGGCATCCAAGTCATCCCCAAGGGTGACTGTTATGGCTCACCAGCGACTGCTGGCCTGGGACTTCCAGGCTCTGCCCATGACCTACAGCTCTCTGACCACGCAAAGACATTTCACTGGCCACTTCAGACTAAGTACATAACTTGATAAGAGGCTGTTAAGATTGGGAAGATCGGAGAAGACGCTGTAGCAAGGTGGGTGCTGGTTTCTTCTCCCAAGTTAACAAGTGATAGGACATGACCTCAAGTTGTGCTAGGGGAGGTTTAGAGTTGATATTATGAAAAATTTCTTTACTCAAAGAATGGTGAAGCACTGGAAGTGGCTGCCCAGGGTGGTGGTGGAGTCTCTATCCCTGGAGCTGTTCAAAAACTGTGCAGATGTGGCACTTCAGGACATGTTGTAGTAGGCACAGTGGTGTTGGGCTGACAGTCAGACTTGATGACCTTACAAGTCTTTTCCAACCTTTATGATTCTAGGAATGACCAGGTCTGTTGCAGTGCATGAGAAAGCCCATTTTCATCTTCCTGTTCTCCTTTTTCCTCTCTTACCTATACATGCGGTAACACCCACCCAAAGAAACAAGCACCAACCGAAAAACAACAACCTGGGCATTAGTTTTTACTAACCACAAGAAGAATTTCTGGAAAGAAAGTTTAACGTTCAAAATGAACTAGAGCGTTACTCTATTTCATCAGCTATGACAAAGGTCAATTCCTCAAACAAAACCAGAAATATTAAGAAGAGAGTATGCTTGCCAGAAGCCTCAATCTAGACTGTTATGCTTTAAAAAAAAAATAGGAAGAAAAATAAAACCTGTAAATGCAGTCGCTCATATGTTTTAACATCACAAAAAGCAAAGGAGAAAAACTCATTGACTGTGAGGAACAAAATGTCTTGAAGAAAAGAATTTGCTGAAACACAAAATTTCCCATGATTTGCTAATAGCCTGTACTATAATTTTAATAGCAACAAGTAAAAATTGCTGAGTAGAGGGCTAAATAATTTAACTATAATTTGTAGGCAGGTTTTGTATATAAGCAGTTAAAATTGCTATTAAAATTTTTAAACTCCAGTATTCTCCCCATCTTAGAGCAATATATGCCTTGCTCATTCAACTTCGGCATACTGGAGCTTACTAAGCTAAATTTAGAGCTTTAAATTTGCAACTTTGACTTAATTTCTTAGAGAGATTTTTTTAATTTAATCTAACCATTGTGAAAATACTGTACCTGCCAGATTTGGGAGTCAGAGGAATACAGGGTTTTTTCAATACCCATTTTAGACTTTTAAATGCATTCCCTCTCCCCCCCAAAAGAAACACATGAATTTTATACGTGTCTATGTATACATGCTAATGTCAAAAGTGATTCAAGATACAGGTTGAAATATTACCTTAGGGCATTTCACAGCCATAGGGAGAAAAAATACCTAAAAAAACTTATGCCATAAGTTTCATTCAAAAACACCAACAACACAAAAATCTATTTTAGCTCTCTTTTTATAGCAGAAGGTGTTTGGATAATAAGCAATAGCATTTCCTTAGCGTACTCCCTCAAGAAAGAATGCACTATGATTCACAACTGGAAAACTGTCTCAGAAAATACTCGCTACAATTTTCAGCTCCACAGCAAAACCTGATGTTTGGGTATTATGTATTACAGCCAATGTTTAAGTTTGCTTGCAGAAATCACCTGGTTTTGCTACAAATAAAACTAAGGTTTCAGAACCCTCCCCACCTAAATAAAATTCAAATGCAGCACAATCCAGTCTTACAACTTCATGTAGAAAACAGATCCACGTATGGACTCACATTAAAAATGTCTTTGCAAGCAGTATTGGAGCTGCTACAAACCCTTTATCCATACACTTTCTGTATCACTGAATTACTATAGTGATACATTTTGGTTTGGTTTCAAACTTCAAGAAAAAGAACAGCAGGAAAAAATCTTCCTCACTTTATGGGAGAGACAGAATTTACAAGTCACTTCTAGAAAACCTGCTATTTTAATTGGGTTTTGGTTGTTGTTAGTTGATTTTTTTCCGCACAGTTAGCTAAGCTATGTAATCGTGGCTCCTTTTCCAAAGCAGATCAATGTTTCATTATATTATGCAGGTTACTGTTTCAATTACTGAAAAACAAGTCTGTAACTAAGAGCAGATATGAAGCATTAAGGGTGTCAGAACAAATGTGATTAAAACCTGTGGGGATTACAGCATTTTATTCCACACCAAGATCACTGGTCAGTACTTGTGCTTAGAAGTTAACAGAATAAAGATGCTAAAGGGTACTGCACAGAAATTATTCTCATCGTTGAATAACAAATAAGTCTCCAGATACAGTTCCAAAATTTTGCTACTGCTGGAAACACTCCACCAAAACCACCAAAAAAACCCTCATACAAAGCAAAGAGTAGGTGGATTCTTGGTTTTACAGTGTCACTACAAAGAGGTCTAACGCCTCTCGACATGAAATGCGTCTCATGCTCAGACTCACTCCATTTGCCTTCAAAAAGGCAAAACCTAACCCGTAGCTGGAACTGAGAATCCACAAAAATGCAGTGACGATAATACAAGGATAATCTGAAAGGCAAATATATGCTGGGGTTTTCCCCCGTAGAACTTTACAGGGTCTCTTATCAGCATATCTTTACCACTAGATTCTACACAAGAAAGATGGTTGGATTTTAAATTCACAGCATGCATTAAAAGAGATCCAATTTTTCTTGTAACATTGGAAAAGAATAATGTTTTGGCAGCAAAATATTGCTAGGAAACTACTGCTGTTCTGCTGCTGTAAGCATGCATGCATCTCACTGACAAATGCTTCTGCTCACAAACCCAGTTAACTAACAGGGACACACAACGCTGTCCTCTGCCACGTTGACAGAACAGATTTTCCAGACGGAAATTTCAAAATTACTTGGGAAATCAGTTCTTTTCAAGCTTTCCCAAAATACCATAGCAAAAAGCAGTTATAACTACAAGCTGCAACAGGGGGTCAGGAAGAAGAGTTTCTCTACAATACATCATTTACACACCTTGCTACCTGGGTGTAAATAAATACTCTTAAAATCGTATTTTTTAACTGCAAATTTGAAACATTTAATGTAAACATACTTAACTAGAAGGTACCTGATTTTGAGAACATGAGCAAGAAACTAATAAAAACCATTCGGGAGCTAACCTGAGCAAAAGAGGGGCAAGTAAAGTTGCCTCTTCTCCCCTTTGGTTTTCATTACATCCTTTCCCCTTAAGCAGGATTAAAGCCTGGAAAGACTGGATGAACATTTATTCAGCAAGAAGTACCAAGCCTTAAAATAATGCAAGTTAGGAATTTTGTCTTTTATACACCATAACAACCACTTAGCTTTCATCACCCAATAAAATTTCACAGTGTCATAATTGTTCTGTAGAAAACTATCGACGTCTGCAGAGAAACCTCATTAGCAATGACTGTGAAGTTTCTTTAACAGAGTAATTAGCACTTGCAGATATGTTTAATAGCAAGTTCTTCAAATAACAAAATCCTAAAGAAAAAAAAAAAATCTATGTAATTATAAAGACAGTGAAAAATATAAATATATCCTTGTTTGTCCAAAATGCAACAAGAATTCTCCTTGCATAAGACCAGTAAAGGAGAGAACCAACACTATGATCTGCAAGAGAGGAACATATTTAAATTCTTATGCACTATTTATTTTTATTCCCTATAAACCACCTACTAATTCATTTTCTTGAAGTACAAAAAACACATAGCTGACAAGAACTGGACTTCTTCTCAAGTCTGATTCTCAAGTTCCAGGTATGATAACACAGCTGAAAAAAATTTCATCCTACTTTTCCAAACACCATCCTGTATGTTTCATGAACACTCTGTTTTAAGACCTTTTGAAGTCATCAGGAACAACATCTTTCTTGGGTTTGCTGTAACTAAATTCCTGATAGCTTTCTGCTACAAAAACCCACCCGGCTGCCAGGTTGCATAATCACATTGCAGGGTACGTTCGATTCCCCTCGCTGGAGGCATCTGGACACTGGATGACTGATTGGCCACACTGTCTCCCCCAAGTGAAAAGGCTCACTCTGAATACACTAATAAATAAATAAGCAAAGCAGAAACACATGCAATCTTTATAATGAAATCCCAAAAAAATCTCTTAACTAGCATGGTAAAAATACACTACTACAGTTGTTTTACTTCATCCAGATGCCTTCCCATCTTAGCTATTTTTTAGCACTCTTTAGGCTTGTATTAGTTTTCCAAAAGAAGCCAAAACCAACTTCTTGTCACCTCAGATCTGTTTCGTAAAACAATGCTGGCTACTCCTCAACTGCCACCAAAAGATATTTCATCAGGACATAAAAGCCTCTGTCAAGCTGGTTTCTTCCCTAGATTCCAGTGTTTGAAGTATCTGACAGACAAAACTCCGTCCTTGGTCACTGTATTTCGATGTAAAACTAAAGTTTAATAACCATTACATTAAAAATTATGCCAGGTATAAGACCTCTCTGTCACCTTCCAGAGATTTTGTCTTCTACATTTATACTGAAATGAACATATAAAACAGGTTGCATACCCCTAAGTCCCACAACATAAAGCTGCTGCCTGCAACTGTTGAAGCGAAGTATCTTAAACAGCAAAAGAAGGCAGAAGTTCTGCACAGAATCCTCAGGAAGCTACCATTAGGATCTCATATGCAAGTCTAGATAACACTGTTACAGAAAATGCAAAGACTTTCTGCTTAAACAAAACATCTGCAGTATCAACTATCCCCCCCCAGAAATGATCCTTTCATTAGCACTCATGTTCTTGGAATAGCAGTCTTATGCAAGAGCCCTCATTTTTCCCATGTTATTGTCACAGTACATATTTCACCAAGCCAACTTGTCAAGTATCAAATATGCAATTATGCAAGCTAATTAGCTTATTTCGTTACTTGTGCTTTGGACAATAAAGCTTGAAGAAACATTACAGTAACTCCCAGAAAAATTACAGTTCCTTGTAGCAAATGTTTCATCATCTTATTGATTTCTTCTTTTTTAAGTATGAAGCATTAAGTGATTTTTCACAACGAAACAGACATCCTCCAACGGCAATGTTCTTACTTCCCTCATTCATAACAGAAGAGAAGCATAATGTTAACAATTTTGCTTAAGAAGTGGAGACTGATATGCAAACAAGAGGATTCAACAATCCAAGTGTCTGGATTTCTTCCAGATTCTCTGCTGCAGAGATCTCAAGTACTGCTTTCATCCACCTAGCACTCATCTGTCCTTATAGATAGCTGGTTCCCAAAAGTAAAATTTAGCTTACTAATGCTGGTTTTGTTCCTCTTCTGGGAAACTTTAGGATGATGGTATGAGTAAATCTTTTAAAGTCTTGTCTACACAAATCTAATGGGTGTATTTAGACCACTGGAAAAAGTTCAAGGTATGAATAAAGCTCAAGACTGAATAACTGCTGCTGCAACATGTAATAAAAGCTAATCAAAAGCAGGTTTACTGACAGCAGACTTGAAGTAATTGGGACCTACAGAAAAGGTTGACAGGCAGGCATCACACACAGCACAACCGTGCCGGCAGTACTGCTTGTAAGCACTGTTTCAAAACTGCATCATCACTGCAGGGACTGTAATGCACCGACAAGGCTGCACACAGTAGCAGAAGTATCTAGAGGACAAGGGGAGTGAAAGGATCCCTGGGAAAAGGCTGTGGATACTCGTCACATGAGAGATGCCTGGTGTGACTCATGCTCGAGTGGCAGAGGGCACCCTATGCTAAATCACTCCTCAGGAACAACTGTCCAAATCTCAGCCAGCGGCTGCTTGCCAGCACAGGACAACATGTACCTAACAAGCTGTGAGCTCGCTCTTCCCAAACCCCAAGCACCTCGTTGTTAACAGTGCATAAACTGGACACAGATAGATACACCTCCCAGTTTTGAGGAAAAGTGAATAAGCAAAGATATACCATGACTGCTTGTCTTCAAATGGAGTTTCAATTAAAGAGCAGTAACAGGTCATAATAAATAATACCCCAAAGTAACCAGGCAAAACAAGGAAAAGTTTCACTCTTCTCTGAAGCAAAAATGGTATAGGACCATAAACAAAGAAATGATGTATTTGGAAAAAAACGAAAAGAAACTGAGAAGTCTCTGCTAAATGAAAGACTCTTAAGGACAAACACAATAACAAAACCTATAATCACATGCACCCATAGAAAACTAATATTTTACACAAGCCACATAGATGATCCTGGATGAAAACTGATCAAGCGACCATCCAGAAAAGTGGATTCTCCTCAGGCACTGAGCCTTTGCAGAACTCCCAACATGCAACTCCAAGAAGAAATTAAGCTGTTTAGCCAGGCTGGGTACAAACTGCATACACCATCAAACACATTTATCTGCTGTCAGAATAACTACACACTGAATTTCTTGTTTAAAGCTTACAGAAAAAGCCCGAGAAAGGTAAAAAGGAATGTCAGCAATGTGGGCTTCATCACGGCAACATCACCTCCCTTGGCTGAAGAAGGGCCTCAAAGGGCCAGAGCATACAGTTCAGCAGCTGATGCCCAGAGAAACCGTGGCTGCCCTATCCCTGGAGGTGTTCAAGGCCAGGTCGGATGAAGCTTTGAGCAACCTGATCTGGTGGGAGGTGTCCCTGCTCATGGCAGGGTGGTTGGAACTGGATCATCTTTAAGGTCCCTTCCAACACAAACCATTCTGTGATTCTATGTGCCTTCTTGCACCATCAGCTGCTCTTCCCAGAAGGTTCTCTCCCAGTTACCACGTTTTGGGGTGGTGAGGCCATCAGACTTCAGTAGGAAGATAAATAGCTTAAGGGTGCTCAGGGAAAGCATCAGCTTGGAGGACAAGCACTAGTCAAGTATTCCAGGCTCCACATTCCAGAATTAAGCGAAAACTGAGCTGGAAGAAGAATTCCATATCATTCTTTGAGCACATAGCAAGAGAACAGCAGATGAACCTAGTAAGAATCTGACTTCAAAATATCACTATCCTAACCCGCCAGTGCCCTAAGGGACTAGGCTAGAAATCAGACAACGACTGTGCAGAGCTACACAACCAACCTCAGCTCGAGTCCAGATCTGGAAGCAACACGACTGCTCTGCAAGAGAAAGTGTTTGAGCAGGACGGCTCCTGGGAAACCAAATGCCCTCAAATGTTAAGAGCTAGTCCACAAAGAATGCACCTGGTGCCACTTAAAGGTTCACGTTTGCTAGTTTACTAACCAAGTTAACATCCTACAAGCCCATACACGTCCACCACGTACAAAGAGCTCTGGGAACCTTTGTCAAGCAGCTCCCAACTGTTTGGGAAGCGCTCTCTCCTGAAGTGCTTTAAGCAGAGACCTTCACAATGATTTGAAGGAGCATTGAATTACTGCAGACAAATAAAAGAATTAAGTCTTGATAACTGTTAAGACCACATACATCTTATGGCTGAGATGGTTTGCCCTATGTGGTAGCATATCACAGTATGATCTTCAAAACCCTAGTATCGGACATTCTTTCCCATTGGCCTGCAAAAAAAAATTAAACTCTAATTGCTTTTGTCCAGACACTCAGTGGCTTGCAGAGAACATATACAAGCAACTGCTGACTGTGAGAACACTGTAGATGGTGACAATGCAAAAAAATTCTCAGATACTGCTGGACTGAAAATAGAAGAACTGAAGGAATATGGCTCTTAAGTACTACAGCGGGGGTAAAATGAAAGCTGAAACTGTAAATGAGTTTCCCAGACACCCTCACCAATTTTGCAAAAGCAAGCATACCTAAAGAAAGAAAAAAGAAAGCTGCTACTCCAACTCCGTTTGAATGATTTAATGTTTCATAAATTCTGAAGAAAGCGGAGGAGACAAAAGAAAAAAAGAAAGTAAAACATTCAGTTCAATACAAGTTAGCACTGATCTTCAGATATATTTCTCATGAATTATGCCTTCACTTCTTCACTTTCCAAGCAAATTCCTCGGGGTACTCTATGTTGAATAGGAAACTGTGTTTGCTCAGAAGATGAAGCAGCCTACACCATCCCAATCATCCATGAAATTTTATTGCTAAAGTCAGAAAACAAGAAGTTGATTGGGGGACAAGTCCCACCTATCAAACCTGGAGTGAGAAAAGAGGACACAAGTGGAAAACTGGTGCTGTTGGCTGCCATTCAAATATATTTTTCGTATTCAAATACAGCACCTTTCTTTCTCATTACATTTCTGTAACTGCTGTAATGTCTACAGCACAACAGAGATTCCCAGGTTTTTCACATTCATCCAAGCACTTAACATCAACATACAGCCAAATAAAATTTCCTAGTAATAACAGGAAAAAAAACCTGCATGGGTAGAAACTCAGCATCTTCAGGAAGAAAACTGAAGCCTGGTAATCTTTATTTATGGCTAGAACAAAGTAAACACTCTAACATTAAAGTAGCAATCCCAGCTACATCACACATGCGGCACAGCAGGCACTCTGAATCCATTTAATCACATCTGAGGTGCTTTCCTCCAGAGCTGCAGAGTTCACAGCATATTACCCTGAAATGAGCCTGTGCTCAAGACTCTGGTTCGTGAGCAGCTGCCGAAAAACACCAGACAGGAAGTTAAGCCGCGCTAGAAATGAGATGGAGAACAGAATTATAAAGGGGTGGGGAAGTAAAAGAACTTCACACACTTCATCAGGGTAGTAACTGGTATCTAGACAATAAAAAAGAATACCTCGGAACTATTGTTCTTGAAGGTAAAGAGAGACCAGACCTACAGAAACATCTCAAATGAAAACTGGGGACATTTCATCTTACTGTAAAAGTGTACAAAATGAATCGTGAAAAGAAAGTTGATCACACAGTTCTTGACAAAACAAGGGGACTTGCAATAAAATTAGATTCTAAGAAGCCTGAAGTCCACACACACACACACACACACACTCCAGTGGTGGTTCACATGGTATTGGTATAAAACTGAAGTAAAAAAATAAAGAACTTCCTAAGGCACGAGAAAGCTAATTTAAGTAATTAATGGTAACAGCGAACAAAGGTAGAAACAGAGCTCTTCATTTCATTCCAGAGTTCAATTATGTGAGATTCAACGCAATACATTACACTACTACACTGGCTGGCTCTGGATTTCTTAACGAAGTCTATTAATTTATTCCTTAAAAAATCCAAACTGGACATTATCTGACAACACAAAGGATTGGGAAGCCTTGGTACAGTTTGGATAGCCAGAAATGGGACATATGCTTAATTTTACACACTCCATACACTCCCACAATCAAAATGAAATACAATGTTCTATGATTTCTGCAATCTAGGGACCTATTTTTAGTGCTACTTTTTCTCTTGCTATGACAAATTTGAAAAATTGCTCAAATACACAATTAAATTTGCTACAGGGTAAAGACAGAATGTTAAAATCATCTCCAAAAAAAATGTTAAGCTTGAGTTTAACGTGAGTAGAAACATTAAGTGAACACTCAGCTATCCAATTCTTGAATTAAAGAAGACAGGGCAACCACTAGAGACCCACCCACCCATAGTGAACATCAGATGCATCAAATTAAAAGACAAATTAGGCATGGGAAAACCCCTTCAGCTGAGAAATACTAGAATGAGAAACCTCCAGCCTATGAGGCAGATACTCACATAATTCCAACTGTCACATAGATTCACAAGGATGCTGCTCTTTCAAAAATGAAATCATTTAAGAAGCAATTCTATCAGACACTGCACTGGCAGCTTTTCCAGTCTGTGTACAACACTCCAAGGCACAATAGTGACATATTTCAACTGGATAAACTATTTTGGGCCATCATACGCTTAGCCAAACAGTGAAGCAGGATTCCAGAATAAAAATATTCTCGCATTGGTAAGTTTATCTACATTCTTAATCTCAAACTAATGCCTAAAATAATAATTAACTGACAGCTCCCCTCATAGCCTTTTTTTATTCATATAATTAAAAACATGCCTTGCTGGCTTAAGCCCAGTGATGAACAAACAGGCATTATGTGCCGCCTCAAGAATCAAAGCTCATTAAACAATGTGGCACAGAGCTACAAAATCACATGGCGTTAAGAGACTGTTGAAGCCTATGAAAGAAATTCTTGATAAGACCAAAGGGCAGAAACCTACAGAGGACAAAATCTCAGACAATTCACATGAAACATTTAACTGTTTCTGTTGATAACGCAAGAAACACTCCCATTCTGCTTGCTCCTCTTCTGAAGTTCTGGGAGTGGCTTACATTCAGACAAGTTTAATTCTGTGCAGAGCAAGCCTGCATTTGCATTGATTTACACTGCTAAAGTTTGATTATAACAGTGAATTTGTGATTTGTTTCGACCTACAGCACAGCATTACTCCCATTTATTAGTTTGTCCACCTCTAGCCTCATTCCGATTAATTCTTCTTAGCAAAGCACTCTAGAATTTACTGTAAACACACATAAAACAGGGAGTGGCATTCATTAATGAGGCTCATGCTCTACTTTAGCACACAGAATATCTACTACACTCTTACATGATTAAGGCAACACAAGAAAATGGATGTAGTTGTTCAGTACTTTAAGAACTCATTCAGAGAAAACAAAGTTAAAAAAATCATAGGACTAAATAAAATTAGTTTTGAACTGGCAAGAAGAGAGACTTCAGTAGCCTTACACATTACAAGAAAAATTCCTCATTCAATTGTGAGCCAGAATCAATATTTTTCAGCCAGATTCAATTCAGTTTCCTCAGCAAAGCAGCCAGTACCCAGCACAGCCAACTTCACTCCTTCTCCCCCAGTTTGTCAAACATTTGCAAGCCTCCCAGGACAAAATGGAAAACTTTTTTGTCAAAAAAAACTCATTAACTTTAATTCCAAATACTGTATCTGCCCTCAGGACTTCTTTTCCTTCCAATCAAGTTTTCCCACTACAGTAAACACTTATCTTCCACCTACCAGCATTATAAAGACCTAATATTTTGCTAAACCTGAATATGCTTCAGGTATTTCCTCCACTCTGCTAGGTTTGGTAGCATCAGCTGTAACAACCTACAACAGCAGGTAAAAAATATTAGGCAAAAATCAAGAATTTTGTAGTCTATTAAAAATCTTTAAAGTAAAAAAAAACTATATAGAAATTAGCCTGAAACAGAATGGCTATATGGACTTAAGCACTGGTCCAAACCTACTGAGGTTTGCAGAAAGTCCCCCATTGAATCATCTGATCTTTGAATCAGTCCCAAAGCATCTACAGTAGCACAGATAAGAGACAGCATCTACATTGTTAAAGGAATGGTTTTTCCTGTAAAACAAAACCAGCTGTAAGTGATTTCAGTAACTTTATTCTGATGAGACTAAGCAAAGTTTCTGACTTTAAACCTAATACAGCTTCACAGCAAGCATCACTGTCATGAGGGAATTCTGGCTTTTAATAATCAGTCTATGGGACAATCAGCTCAGAAGAAAAAAAAAACAACTCAGAAATGAATTCTGAAAGTGACACTTCTTCTGTATTACAGCTCACAGTAAAATAGAGGGAAAAAAAAGCTTCATTCCACTAAGCAGCACACTGAATACATGCTGTATCAACTTGCAACCTGAGACCAAAGGAAGCGACCTGTTTGGAGTGTGAATTTTCATTAGTCTACCACAATTCATTGGTCAAAGTCCAGTTTCTGAACCACTTTAGAAGCACCTACTCAACACCAGGTTTAAATTGTTCCTCCAAAATTTTATCGCAGCATGACAGTAGAAGTAAAAGTTCTGTTCCTCAACATAATAAAGCCACCAGTAGTGCCCACGTGCTTCCCTCCAGAAATATTAACACGCTTTAAAACAAAGTGATACCAGATTTTATCGTACCAGTTTTCAGTTGTACTCGTGTGACCACCTACAGGCACCAAGATGTGAAATATTAGTAATTCCACATCATACATGTGGTCCATACTAATAAGATCATAAGCACAACATAAGAATTTCTTTCAGTCTCAACAATTTCCTTCTTACCTTGCCTCCTTCTCTTTCAAAGTCAACATATTCCCGGGTCGGTGTCTGTCGCTGCTCCCCCTGCCAGCTGGCCGGAAAAAACTGGAGAGACAGATTGGTTCCTGTGGCCACAAAAGCCTTTTAGAAAAATCAATACAAACAGGATCAGGGAGCAAGACATTACATAAATTATGCAGGCAGTCATTTATTTTTACATCAGTTTATGTCTTAAGCCAGGCAGCATGGAGAATACTTAGAGTCAAAAACATGCACTCATCATTTTTCTTAAGTATTAAGTTACAAACATCTGATTCCATTTTGACAACATTTGCCATTGGCTGCTTTGGATATAAAATACAACATGGAATCAATACTTCTTTCAAATCAGTTTTGCTGACATTAGAATCTGTCCTTTCAGCTCTGTCTGCAGACCCTGCACCAACCTAGTACCTGCAAGATTAAAAATTGCCCATGCTTTTGAAAAAGCTTACATATCTCTAAAAGAAGTACTGCTGAAAGAATCTTAACTCCCAAGATAACTTTTTTCGAAGGAAAAGGACTCTTCTCTGTTCACAATCTAGTTCTAGCTAGATAAACACTTATCTGAACCGAACTGTAAATATTCTTATTTTATCATCTACAGGCAAGCAGCATCACTATACAGCTCAATTAAACCTCACAAGACAAAATCCTCTTGCCAAATGAAGACACCGGTGAAACCCAAATCAGCAGATGCTGTGTCAGTGAGAATTCTCGGGTGCAGCACTTTGTAAAATCATTAAAGAGACTGACTTAAACATGCTAGAAAAAGCATACACTACTTTCCAGTAAATAATTTTCTATGGTTTCAAATGAAAATCATAATCAGTTCTCTTTATAAACCCTCTCTATTTACTTGTATACCTTATCAACTCCAAGCCATGAAGACTATGGCAATTTCTAGACACAAAACAAAATTATTTTTGCAAGTAGAAGTCGAATTCACTGTATTTACACCCTTTTCTGGTACACGAGATTATGTCCTGTAAGCAAGCAAATGCTCAAAAATGCTCCCAGTATATGACTCCACTCCAAACCCCAGGATTAAACATAATTTGTTGCAACCAAATAAGTGCATCGATTACCATGATCACTTAGATTTCAATGGTCATTAATCCAGAATACAGTTTTTCTTAAAAGCTATACAAGTACTACTCTAACAGTTGGAATTTCCTGACAAGCTTGATTCCTTTTAAGCAATGCAGAATTCAGCAAGTTTATGGTATAACTGTGCTGCTGCCTCTGACACAATAGCTCTACACGTTATTTAAGATAGTTCCGGTCATGCACTGCAACGCTGTCTGTCACAGGATTAATACCTCCCATTTGGAAAGTAGAAGTGCTTTGTCTTGACTTTTTCCTCTCCACCAAGGGAGCCTGATATTCTGCAAGCAGGTTCCATTCCAGGCTGTGCTTAAAAGCAGACATTTGGTGTTTGTTTTTCCTTTTTAAACCTCCCGTTAAGCACATTCTCAATGACATTAAAATTGACGAATCGGTCCTACTAATCCTGGGAGGGGGTACATTATGTACTGGTACATTAATATTTGTTTGCCCTGCAATCCGCAAAGACAAACATTTCAATCCGTGTAATAGAAACTTCATTCAAGATACACTTGCACAAATAGGCAGTATCAAAACTGCGAGGGCTGCAGACCACCACTTCCAGGCTGACTAGTGTGTATTATCCCTTGCTTTTCTGAGTGATTTCATTTATGTATCAACAAAAAAAGGACACCCATCTCCAAATATTTTTGACTCTGAAATCATCACCACTTAGTCTGCTCAAGAACTGCCTTCCCACCTTGAGCATCTTTAGTAAATACATGTTTTATAGCCCTTAATTGATACACTTAAAACAAAATGCCAAGGAGCAGGACCTCTGAGCGCGAAGCAGACGACCACTGCAGCCCTCAGGACCACTCTGGTTTTTGCAGTCCCCAAGGATACCAGGTTGGAAGCACCATATCTGCCTTCTGAAACAGAGCGAGACACCAAAGTGCCCTTGCCTCCCTGCTTGCACCCCCCAACTTGTGCTAGAGGGCCACGAAAACCATGGGAAAAACAGCAAAGAAATGAAAGCACACAGATTCCAACATCCTTGTGGAGTCATGCAGGCACCATTTAAACCATAGGCTATTTAAAAAGCTATGCAGATATTTATTCTTCTGATTTTTGAAGCTGGTTCCCTCCCTTTGAACAGGTAAACCCATCCAATTAAAATACCCACGTGTCTCAAATCAAAATCATCCGTCAACACCGAAAAACTCGAGAACAGGCTCACTACTAACCACACAGGACAATGTCAAATCCAACAGCTTTCTTCTAGCAACAAGCAAACCTGAAAGTATTATAATTGTATAATTTATAATTTTCTATACAGTGTCTTTTAAAGCTCAGTCTGAAATGCATTAATACAGATAAGCTCAAATTTTGCAAAGAGCTTAAGAGGCTGCAGAAGGGTGATCTGAGGCACAAGTGGAGAATAAGCACAACTACCTTTCAAACAAACAGGTAGTTCGGAAGCCTCCCAAACCAAACTGGACACTTAAGAGTCATTTTCAAGTTATCAAAGCAAGATCAGTAAACCTGAAATCTTGTTTAGTATTTCACAGTTACTTTCTCAGTAATACTGGTAATGATTTTCTTTATTCAATCAAGAGTTATTTGACAGAGTAACCAACAACCTATTGCCACTTGTACATTAAATCTCCAGCTGTTCTCCCAGGTTTTTTTTTTCCCCCCGCTTAAAAATATGTAAGGTCATTTGCAAAGGCTCCCTTTGCAGATAAAGGAATAAATCCTTGATATCTGGAAAAACATTCAAGACAAGAAAAAAAAAAAGAGTAAAATTGCTAGCTCTTTTTAACATCAGTCTTTACACACACTACATTTCTAAATAAACCTGCCTACTTGTACCCTGTTCACAAAACAAAACCAGATGTTTCAGACCAAGGAATTTAGAGGCTGTTTTATAATTAAGTAGAAGTAACAATACGTAGAAGGAGCAACACCGCCTGCTTCCAAGGGATGAAGTTCTGGCAGAGAAAGACACCAGCAGGCTTGTAAGTACAAAGGGGAAACTAAAGTGATTTCCTATTTATATAAACAGCATAAGCTGCAATAGAAAGCTAGTTTATAAGCTACATGGCTTTCCCCTTTTTTTTTTTTTTTTTTAAGGGAAGGACTCAGGTATACTGTGTACTTTGACCTGTTCAGGAACTTCAAATGCTAGAAAACTATGTTTTCCTTACCTACCTATTGTTTCCCTGGTGACTTTTTAAAGGAAACAAACATGCACAATGAAAAATGAATGTAAAAAAAGAAAGTAAAATTCAGAGACTGACTACAGGGGAGCTCTCACAAAATAACACTACAGGTTCTACCGCCACTGATAACAAACTGGGATAAGATTGAGCTAAAATAAAGTTACTCAGTAAAAGATAATCAGGTATTTGAGCATATATCCTTTTGCCTATAAATAAACGAGCAAGAGGTGCTGAGGGGCATGGTTTAGTGTTCGATAGGAATGGCTGGACTTGATGATCTGGTGAGTCTCTTCCAACCTGGTTATTCTATGATTCTAAGATCAGTGGCAGTAACTGGCACTCAACTACATTCGTTTGGATGTGCAGAAGGAGAATTTCATCGTGAACTGACTAGCAGGATCTATACCACGTGAAATTAAAGAATCATCATAAACCCAGCAGGGGCTGTTTCCTATGGGAAGGGAATTTTCACCTCGTCTCTTATTACATCCTATAAATGTAAGAGAGGTTACTTCTGCATTTTAAGCACAACAAAGAGTTAAGAAGTTAACACCAGGAGATGCTGATCCCCTAGAAGGGTCACAGCACGAGTCACACCAGGAAATAACTCGGCTACTTCACATGAGAAGCCAGCAGTAAGTAACCTCGAATGAGAAAATGATGAATGAGAGAAGCGGGGACCAATCTGCAAGTTTCAAAGCCTAATCGTAAAAGCCTCCGATTTCATTTACAAACACGTCAAACAGCTCCTTCCAGCCAGCGTCTTCTGAAGGGTTTTGCTCATTTCTGAAAAACTACTGTTTCCGGGACAAAAGAAAAAAAAAAAAAGAAGAAAAAGGGGGTAAAATTAAAGCGGTGAGGAGGGAGCAGGAGGGGGACCTGGCGAGCAGAAGGCACCTCGCTCCCTCAAGACCATCTTCTTCCCCTCACAGCAAACTTTCCACCACGGAGCCCGTTCGGGGAGGGTTCCCGGCCCCCTCCAAGGCTCCCCGGGAGTTTTCCGTGACCGTAAGGCTGGGGAGAGGGGGACACCCCCGCCCCGGGTCCCCGGCGCCACTTACGATCTCGGAGCGGCCGTCGCGACAGGCGTTCTGGAAGCGGGCCTGCCTCTCCTCGTGCGGCCGGTCCCTGAAGCCCGTGTACTTGATCTGAGGGGACACGGCAGCGGCGTCACCCACCGCGGGGAGAGGAAAGGAGAGAGAAGAGAAAAAAGGATGAGAGAGAGGAAGGGAGAGGGACGGGGGAGAGGGGAGAGAGGAGGGAGAGGGATGGGGGAGAGGGGAGAGAGAAGGGAGAGGGATGGGGGAGAGGGGAGAGAGAAGGGAGAGGGATGGGGGAGAGGGGAGAGAGAAGGGAGAGGGACGGGGGAGAGGGGAGAAAGGGAGAGGGACGGGGGAGAGGGGAGAAAGGGGAGAGGGACGGGGGAGAGGGGAGAAAGGGGAGAGGGACGGGGGAGAGGGGAGAAAGGGGAGAGGGACGGGGGAGAGGGGAGAAAGGGGAGAGGGACGGGGGAGAGGGGAGAAAGGGGAGAGGGACGGGGGAGAGGGGAGAAAGGGGAGAGGGACGGGGGAGAGGGGAGAAAGGGGAGAGGGACGGGGGAGAGGGGAGAAAGGGGAGAGCGACGGGGAGAGGGGAGAAAGGGGAGAGCGACGGGGAGAGGGGAGAAAGGGGAGAGGGACGGGGGAGAGGGGAGAAAGGGGAGAGGGACGGGGGAGAGGGGAGAAAGGGGAGAGGGACGGGGAGAGGGGAGAAAGGGGAGAGGGACGGGGGAGGGGGAGAAGAAGAGGAAGGGATGGGAGAGAGAGGAGAAAGGGGAGAGGGATGGGGAGAGTGGAGAAAGGGGAGAGGGATGGGAGAGAGGGGAGAAAGGGGAGAGGGATGGGAGAGAGAGTGGCAAGAAGGGATGGGGCAGGAGGGAGAGGGGATGGGGCAGCAGAGAGAGGGGTGAGAAGGGATGGGGCAGGAGGAAGAAGGGCAAGAAGGGATGGGGCAGCAGGGAGGGAGGAAGGGAGCGAGCAGAGCAGGGACAGCGGGGAGGAAGGGAGAGGGTGGCAAGAAGAGGCAGGGAGGCAGGAAAGGAGAGGGGGAAGGGATACGGCAGGAAAGAGGGGCGAGGGCAGAGAGAGAGGGAGGAGGGGGGTAAGGAGGGAGGGCAGGGGAGCCCCGCAGCTCGCCGGGACGGTCGGCGCGGAGGCAGGAGGGAGGGCAGGAGCGGCGGCGCTGCCTCACCTCGCACTCGCGGCTGAGCTTCCTGAAGAACTCCTCGTTCTCGAACTTGCTGCGCTGGTCGGGGACAACCCGCGGCATGGTGGTGGGGCCGCCGGCTGCCCGCCCCGCGCTGTCCCGGCCCCAGCGCTCAGCCTCGCCCTTTGTTAGCCCCCGCCGGCGCCCTCCTCCCCTCGGCGCCCTCCTCCTCCTCCTCCTCCTCCTCCCGCTTCCCCCCTCCCCTCCGACTTCCTCCCCGCTCGTAAACTCGGCCGAACAGCCGCACCATTCACAACTCCGCCGCGCATGCGCCGCCCGCGCCGCGCCTCCCCCCGGCCGCGCCGGGATGGGGACCCCGGCACCAGGGGCACCCCCCGAGCCCCAAGGCACCCCCCCCCCCCCCATGAGCCCCGGGTCGGCCCCGAGCCCCCCCGCCCCGAGCCAGCCCCGAGCCCCCCCCCGAGCCCCCCGTGCTGAGTCACCCCGAGCCCCATTCAAACCAGGGGAGCATCAGCCCCTTTGCCTGGATCCCTCACCCCATCCAGACCAGGGGAGCATCAAACCCTTTGCCTGGATCCCCTCACCCCATCCAGACCAGGGGAGCATCAGCCCCTTTGCCTGGATCCTCTCACCCCATCCAGACCAGGGGAGCATCAGCCCCTTTGCCTGGATCCCTCACCCCATCCAGACCAGGGGAGCATCAGCCCCTTTGCCTGGATCCCTCATCCCATCCAGACCAGGGGAGCATCAGCCCCTTTGCCTGGATCCTCTCACCCCATCCAGACCAGGGGAGCATCAACCCCTTTGCCTGGATCCTCTCACCCCATCCAGACCTGGGGAGCATCAGCCCCTTTGCCTGGATCCCTCATCCCATCCAGACGAGGGGAGAATCAAACCCTTTGCCTGGATCCCCTCACCCCATCCAGACAAGGGGAGCATCAGCCCCTTTGCCTGGATCCCCTCACCACATCCAGACCAGGGGAGCATCATTCCCTTTGCCTCTTCAGTCTGGGAGCAACAGGAGCCAGCACAGACCGCAGCGTTCCCCGCCATGCCTTCCAAACTAGGAGTGCATCAGTCCCTATGCCTGTTCCAGTGCAAGAGCAGAAGATGTCACAGATCACAGGACCCCTCACCCCATTCAAACCAGGGGTGCATCAACCCCTTTGCCTGGACCCCACCACCCCATCCAGACCAGAGGGGCATCAGCCCCTTTCTCTGGATCCCCTCACCCCTTCCAGACCAGAGGGGCATCAGCCCCTTTCCCTGCTCAGTGCAAGAGCAGCCGGGACTGGCACGGACTATGGGCGAGGGGTCTGTTTCTGAGGGGAGCAGGAGCACCCACCACTCTGAAACCTGCAGCAGGGTTGCTCACTGTGGTGGTGTCAGTCTAGAGTAAAAAGCCAGGGCGCAGGTTCTCCAGCACTTAAAATGTTTGTGTACTCTCATGCTAAATACAGCCTGAGCTCTATTTTTCATCTTCGCAAACAGGCATTTTACAGGAGCCAATTCAATCAAGGAGCATGGCAGGACATAGAATCAGAATCATTTGGGTTGGAAAAGACCTTGTAGTCCATCCACTCCAACCCCCTTGCTACATGCAGGGACACCTTCCACTTGGTTCGTTGCTCAAAGCCTTGTCCAGCCTGGTCGTGGATATCACCTGACCCTAAATCCATATTTTCTTACATACCTAGATTATTATTTCCCTACAACCCCTCCTCCAGCTTTTTAGCAGCTCCGGAGCATCATAAGGATAGCTGCACATGCCAAAAAACCAGTTGGATATTATGATACTTACTGCCAAAGTAAAAATATTAGAGTGTATTAGATCTTTTGATAAAGAAGTGAGGTTTTCTAATCTCTTAGTATTTACTATCTTAACTTTACACATAGTGATGCAAATTGGAAGATGGCAATGCTAAGGTTAGCCAGAAGGCATGATTTGAATCAAGTACAAGCAAATTAATAAAAAGTGGAGTAAGTGTCTGTATCCCTTAACAAATTGTATACAGAATTCGTAAAAAAAAAAAAAACCAAAAAAAAAACCAAAACAGAAAAAAAACCCCAAACCAAACTGTAGAAGTTTTTTCTAGATGTAGAAAATATTGTAAGATAAGTTTAATACATTGGTGAACTGCAGATTTAGGCAGCAACTCCATATGTGTTTCAAATGTATCTTCCTACTTCTGGTATGTTGCTGTAATGCAGATAAATGTGTAAATTCAGAGTTTAAGAGCACTAGAAGAACTGTTTTAAAAGCTTTCTTCAATAATAACCAAATCTGAAAACAAAATACACTGAGATTGAAAACTTAACCATGTTATATGCTATCTTGATTCATTTAGATTAATACCAACCCTTAAGCGAAATCCTTGTGAATGTCAGGCACATTTAAAGGTCCCAAAATAAGACTTTTTTTAAAAAAAAATCCATATCACTATTCATCTTACAGCAAGATCAATACCAAGAGCATAGACCTTTAGGAGAACTGCCAAGTTCATAAGGTAGAAATCAGCTCTCTTAACCTCCAATAATCCTTCACCACTTGCCAGCACATTACCCAGTTCCCATCTCCTCACTCCCCGAAACGGACGGCGCCTTCTTCCAAACAACAACTTGCAAAAAAAAAAAAAAAAAAGTAGTACTACCAAGGTCAAAAGCAAGATGAGTGGTTGTAAAGCCCTAAAATAAGAAACAGGAGACATAATCACCTCGCAAGTTTGGGGGTTTGACCTTGGCATGTATTTTTCAAGACTTTGGAAACGACATCAAATGTGACTGCTCTTTGTTTAATGTTTGTCATTGTGGAGTTTTCATCTTTCCACTGTGAAGTTTTTGTTTTAAATGAAGTGAGTCAATATTATCAGAAAGTCTGTAAGAGATCAGACACTGCCTCTGTTTGTTGCTGTGGCTGGTCCGATGCAGAAGAGGTGGGATGGACAACAGTGGCACAGTATCATATTATTCTTCTGAATTTATCCAGTTTCTCTACATTAAGCTGACACAAAAAACCGTCTTCTGCTCTGAACAATACCTCCTTCGTGAAGGGAACTGATTCCTTTATATCGTAACATATATAACTGGTGAAAAACTGTTATTTTAGGCCTGTTTTTTCATCAAGGGAGGCTTATAATATCAGACCAGCTCTTCCCCTCTCTACCCTATGCAGCTTAACAAGGCAATTCAGGTCTTAAAGACATAGAAATTCATTTTTTTTGTTCCTTACTAGGCAGGGGAGCAGCACACAAATTAACGTCTTCGCTGCAAGAAAGGCTACAGCATAATTTCCACAGTTATTTACCCTGTTTGGCAAGAATCGCTGGCCGCTGGCCACCAGCCAAACAGTCAACATAGATCAGAAGCAGCTTCGCAGGTGGTAGCTGGGGGTCATGAGAGGGAAAGCTGAGGTTATCGTGATGGAGATGGGATACAAACTCATGGGAATTCTGCAGCTCACCAAACTTTTGTGTGTGTGTTTTTAGTTTTTAGCACTGTATCATCAACGCACCAAAACAAGCCAGAACCTTTTTCCTTGTGCATAATCAAACAAGACTGCTTCCTAAAGGTATCTCAGCGATGTCTCCACAAACCTTTTCAGTGTGGTTTAGGCTGCTTGAAAGTTAGCACGCTTAGCTTAATCTGCAAAGCATTGGTCAGTTGATTTAAAAGATAAGAATTTAGGCTGTTCATCGCGCCCCTGGGAGTCACCTTCAGAAAAAAGAAAGCATGCTACTTTCAGAGTGATTTGTCATAAGAGACCCCTTTCCAAAATAAGATCTAAGGTGTTTACAGTGCATGGATAATTGAGAGAGAATACCACTTAAAGACTTTCAGATGGGATGTTTTTGAGAAAGGGAGCTTTCTTCATGTGCCAAGTCCTGTATATACTCTTCTTTCTATAACCCTTCTCTGCCATGTCCTTAAAACCTCTGGGTTCCCTGAGGTAGCAGTATCTGATGAACTGCGTGGCACCCATGTTAAATTATTCTCTAGACTTCACACGTGTGAGACGCTAATAAGCAAGACTCCCGGGTATCCATTGATCTATAGCAGCTGCAGTGTAATCAAACACCACTGTTATGTACATACAAGCTACTCTATGATTATAGATCCATTAATAAACTACTTGCAAGATATAATTATGCACATTAGGTGTGAAATACAATCCACTTGCGCAATGACTATGCTTACAGGTTCTAGAAAATTCAGGGAGAAGGGAGACACTGAGCAGAAGAATCAACTTCTTCCCCCCAGAGTGATTTTTATTTCCTTACTGCTTCGCTGATGCTCCCAACTGGAACACCCTCACTGAAGTCACTCCAGCAGTGGTATGGGCTATTGCCAATTGGTTCATGGACCCACAATCTTATGCAGAAACCATCTTCTAATGCTCTAATTCACCTCCAGAGCAGTCATTCTTGCCTAGCCCACATACATCAGCATAAAGATCTATCTATCTTATCTCAGGACTCCCCAAACAACACTAACGAGGGATATGGGCAATGCAAAGGGCCATGAGGTGTTGGAGTCTGTTTGCATCTGTGGAAGCGCTCCACGCAGAGATGGATGTAAGTACTCTAAATGCTACAACACACAGTGTTCAGGACTTAGCCAAGTCCAGACTTGATAATTAAACTTCTTAGATAGCACACAAAGAGAGATAAGAGCCATACCACAACAGTTAAATAAAATGATCTGATTTTGCATTCTGAGTGGGAAGCTGCCTACCAGTTAAAAAATGAAAAGCACGGCAGGTATGAGGGAGGAAGCAGCATTTGATGTCTCTTTTCTCTAAATGAGGCTACAAGACAGATGCTTCTGTTGACTCCAGATACCAAAGCTGGAGCCTTTTTCCTAAAAGGTGCAGGTGCTACTTGAAATAACCGAATGGGACTCTCCTCTATGACTCCAGCCTACCTTTCTTTTTCCCAGGAGTCTGGAGTAGTCAGTCAGGACATAGGAGACCCTTCCCGCACCTAAGATGTTAAAGCCCAATTTCCCAGCCCCTACCAGCATTCTAGTCCCAATGACTCTTGTGCTGGAGTAGCTGCATTCACATTGCTGCTCCAACGTGGGTTACTGCTGCCACAGTGCAACAAAAGACCTAAGTCTTCATGGCCAAGCCTAGATGAAAAGCCAGTAAAAACAACCATCCTTTCCCAGCCAGGTGATTCGCACACCCTAGGCTATATCTGGTTTGGAACAGTGGCAATTTAACATTGTGCTTCACAAAGAAATAGCCTTGGTTTCAGTAACATACACATGCAGCATCTCCTGTGAAGCATGGGCTGTACAGCCCATGACATCCACCAAATAGGCTTTCCTGATACTTGCATGCCAGCAACTAATCATAAAAAGATCAGGGATATGCAGCTATGGAAGTACAGCGTAATGCCAGGTACATGAGCGGTCAAGGCAGTCTCTGATTATTGAGCTTGGCACTGTCTTTGGAAAACACAGCATTATAATAAATTGAAAATTCAGTTAACCAGGGGAATACAGATGTTTTTTGAGAAACCAACATGAAATGAAATTTGAGAACATCAGAACCAATTATTGCTCCGATTATGCAACAGAGCCTGAAATACACAACTAGAGAACTAAACTAGATTATCCCAGAAGGCTATTTGACTTTCATACTGGTTATTTGGAACAGTGATGATGAGTGAAGTAAGTATAAAGTTCTATGATTCTGTGCTGCCTACACGTGTTTTGGTAATGGAACCATGTGGCTCTAACCCTTTTTTTTTTTTTTAACTTTACCAGTTGTAGCACAAACTGTGAAAAGAAATAGTGTCTGAGCTCAGAGCCTCCATTGTCTGCCAAGCAGAAGGCAGGACTGGGTGCTGCTGGTGTGGCCTGCTAAGTGACTTTGGCATATCACCTATCATGCCTCAACTCCACCACCTACCAAATGACTGGAGATGTCCAGATGAAGATCTTGAGATCTCTGTGTAAAGAGCCTGGCACTGACATTGTCCTTGATGTTGAGCAATGAGGAGAAAGTTTAACTGAGCACAAGACATGACTCACCCAAGGCTACATGCATAAAAGGAAGTGTTTAAAAGCTGCTTTTGTGAAATCGGTTCTGAAGATGCTGTTATTGGCACACAGACGCACTAATCACATGCAACTATATGTTGTTCAGGCACAGCTTTTTTTTTTGTATTACCTACTGCGCTGTTACCCACCACACTGTCTGATTACATTGCGTTTCTGAATTAACTAAAAACTCCTTAAAAATATATGAATAGTTTTTGGGGGGTGGCATGCTATGGTAGAGAGACTTTTACACAGTTTTAAAAACATTAAGCACAACAAGATGTAAAATGGCCAGACAAGATCTGTAATCTTGTAGCTGTTCTGGAAGTCCCTGCAGAATTTCAGATCCCAAGGGCTTCCAGAAAGCCACACAAGAATGGACAATGCAGACAGTTTTAGTTCCTCGGGCCCAGCACAAGCAAGCTGTAGTATTCTAGCAGATTGGAGTGCACATGAAGTTGTCCTCCCAGGATATTGGAGGTTCTTCTCCTACATGAAGGAATCAGGATGACACTAAGTGGTCACAAGCAGCGAGTGCGCCGAAGAGACAGTCAAAATACGCTCTAGTGGCCCTGGCCAGCCAAATCTCTACCCGATAAGCTAAATGCAACATCCTCTCTCTGGATTAAATGTGTTTGCTCCTCTTCTGTTTCCAATCTTCAGGGGTTTATTGGTTGTTTCCCCCCTTTCCTGTTAGCATACACAATGCTGTAAGAAACCGTTTGACACAAACTAAGTTGGTGGCTGATGTGAGAGAGGAGCTTGTATGCAAGACAGCAATAAATATCTAGCCCTGTAGCCATCCCTTCTTGTTCCTGTGCAAGCAGCACAGTCTATGTTAGGATACAAAGCATGGAAACCAAACACTTGTAGGGATGGCTGAATTTGAGATGATGAGGAAAAGGCTAAACAGAGGGTGACTCAGAGCACTGTTCTTGTTTCACATGTGAATGTTTATCACTGAGCAAGCTGTGTTATAATCTGCTATACTTTTGATTATACATGGTAAAACTTTTAGAGGTGATTCAGTCTTTGTACAGATAATGTCCAAGTCACTCTCCAGATTCAGAAGATATTTTTTGAGTAAGCTTTGAGCTATAATTCTTCCCTCTCATAGATCCAGAGGTGGAAAGCAATGACATTTATGAAGCTTTTTTACCTCCTCTATTGTCAAAGCAGAAATGAATTCCCAGCTCCAATCAAGGATTTTAAAAGTTTGCTTAACTGAAATAAAAATATCAATAAACTTCACAGGAGGGGAGGTTTGCCACAGGCACATCTTAGCTGAAAGTGTTTTGCTGGTGAGGAACAAAGATGTTTGCGCACAAAAAGATCTCTCCTTCCAAAACTCTGTTTGTTTAGAAGAGTCAGACAACTCCAGAGGATTTATCAGGACAACTTGTGTTAGTCTTCATGAGAATTCTGTTAAAATCCCTGATTCTGTTTCTAGCAAGTTTTCCTGAAGATGCTATAAGTTGAAGTTTTTCAACTGTCCTTCAGTCCTCTTGGTTTCTCGCACTTTATCCACGTTTACATGCCCAACATTAAATTTGTCTCGTAAAAGGCAGCAAAATATTAACCTTTAAAACATCAGATCATTCTAGAAGTCTTGTTCTTACTTAAAAAATTAATTTCAATTTCAAAGTTAAAGTTGCATTTCAGAACTGAGCAGAGTTCTGCTGTCTTGTTATACACTAACCACATCAAAAACTTACATTTCCATACATCTAAGACACCAGGGAGCCACATCGTATCATAAAAAATGGGTTGTTGGCTGTTTTATTGTGCTTGTAGAGAAATCAGTACTCCACTTGGGTGAACACAGAAACTGGGAGACATAGTCATGAAGCGTGTTGTCTGATGACATGTTCAAGGCTAGGAAGAAATGCCACCATTTACAAGTGGATCACCGAGAGGTATAGTCTCTTGCTGAAGCTGATACTGGAAATTAGCTATATTTAAATTTGTATCTCAAACCAAGTCCGCAAGGAAATACTCCTCTTTATCAGCACATTCCATCGCGGGCAGGTTTGGAGTGCGCTTGCACAGGGGGTGCCGACCGCTGCTTTCATTACAGAGCTCACAAAGTTAAAATAAAAAATACCTGGCTGCTGCTTTGGGGCTCTACCAAACTCTGCCTGCCTCACATCAGCTCCAAGAAAGCATCGAAAAGCCCATTTCTTGGGTGTGTACTGCCTTTTCCCCTTCTTTTAACACAGTGCTGTTATTGGTTTTATTCGCATTGATCTTATCCCTTGAGTATTTGGAAGGGATTTCAAAGAGGCAAGGTGTTGATAGTAACTTTGGTTTTGTGCCTCTCCTCTGTTGCTAGAGCTATTTGTTTGTACTGACTAGGAATTAGGATGGTCTCAGTTCTCCACCTTGATCCAAATGGGCACACCCTGGGTCAGAATGAAGTCTCATAGACTTTCCCTTGACTTTGTAAGAGAACAAGAACATCCCCATGCAGATTTGATTGCTCATTCCAGGTTGAAGGGCGTATTCACAGCTGCATTTTTGCATTCTTTATGTCCCAAGAGAGATTTCTCAGCACACTCTACCATAGGATTCTCCTATGAGATATGGATTTCACCCCCCTCAAGTCTTTGGCATTGTAATTTGCTGCATTTTTGTGCTTTGGTCTCTCTGCCCAGGCCTGTGCTTACCATCAGGAATGAGACCAGCAAGATATCAATGAGCCAATGCTATAGCAGCAGCGAAAGAAGCAACGCACAAGAGCAGCCAAGGTGGCTTTTCACCTCTCGGTCACCTCTGTGGTCTCTGTTAGCAGCTGCAGTGTTTGTAGGTGTCCAGTTAAGCTCAAGATTGACCCACAGAACAAGGAGAAACAAAGGTCACTTCCAGTTTCACCAGAAAGAAATTCCAGTGGCTGCTCCAACCCCATAATCCAGCCATGATTAATGTGTATCGAAGGCAGATCTGGTTTCATCAGAGAGATTAGATTTTGAACAGTCTTAACTGCTTGGAGGAAAAACACCCTTGAAAGCTGAAGGAGGAAAAATATGACTCAAATACAAAGTTGGATTCTGTCACAGGGGAGTTAACAAATGACCATCTTCTACACAAATGCAGGCTGCTCTGGGGAGCATTAAAATAAAGGTAGGCTGATTTCCTTAGGATTTGCACCTCCATTCTCCTCTTCCACCCATACCACATAATTTAAAGGCTTTTGAAGGAACTTCTGGAGCCTGCTTTCCCTCTCGCTCTCAAATTTGCTTGAATGCGACGTGAAGACTCAATAATTTGTGGTGCAGGAGAACAGAAAAGAGGGAAAAGGCTCCCAGGTATAGTGATCTCCCACACCTTGCTTTACTATGAGTCCAGTATCAAACTGAGTTTGTGCAGGGTGAGACTTTTTTGGGCAGAAAGTCCTTTCAGGACAAGGAGAGTGACTCCTGAACCTCTCACAAGAAACGTCTCGGTATTAGCTGAGGTTCTCAGGCTGGAGCCAACCCATGTCCACCATGGAGAGTTGTCATTTTGAGGGGGTTCGCACCTGGCTGGCTGATCTTCAAGTCACAGCCCCACTCCCGGGTTTCAGATCAGAGCACTCAAGGTTTCCAAAAGTAGTCCCATCACCAGAGTTCTCTCATTCAGCCAAAATGCAGCAGTATCACTCCCTAACCTTGTTCTCAGAAACAGCTGAGATTTTTGGCTGCATTTTAAAACAAAAAGGCAAAGAGGAGGAAAAAAAGCAGGGGGTGGAGAACAGCTTGAGGGAAATGCCTGGCATGGAAAAGCTTCAGCCCAAATAGCTGAGCTTTGGCAAAGCTGTAAGCAGTCAGACTGCTTCTTCCAATGAAAACCACCCAACACTCTTGGTGGGTGTATTCCCACTCATGAAAACACAGACATCTCCTGTATCTACCAAAACCTGCACTCCCCATTAGATAGGGTGAGCAGTAATGAAGGGGTTCAAATCACAGCAGCAAGATCAAGATCAGGTAACAGGGGAACATTTAAGTCTAAACATAATTTGAATCCTGGGATAGATTTCCCAGGAGAAATCAGTTTCCATTGTGGGAGGTTGTCAGAAGAGGATGGAGTGCAACCATCACTGCTGCAGCAAAGCACAGCTAAAAAGTGAACCAGGTTACACATTGAGACTCCTCAATATTTACTCTATACAAAGTCATTTACATATGCTAACAATGAGCAATAATGCCTTTGCCTTAGTAGAAGGATTTTATAACTGTTGAAGTGATCTATTATTCGCATCCATGTTTTAACAGAGACAACATCTCTACCTTCATCTGGCAGAAGAGATGAAGCAGGAGCACGTGGAGGTTGTGCGACTTGACCATGCTCATAGAAAACTAGTTCAGTTGAGGCTGATGACACCACGATTTAGAGTTCTGCATTCATCACTTCTCAACCCAAGTCGTTCTTCTCCCTGGGAATTTCAGAAAAGCTCACACACATATTTTCATGGCCCCTGATTGATTGAGTTCCTTTTTTTGGCTGCTTCTTCTTCTGCTCTAGGGTTTATCTGAGCCCAGTACCCTAGGATCTCCTTACAGCTACCTCATCCTCTCTTTCTTCTTTTCTTCAGCCAGGGGATTTCCAGTCTGTTGTCAGATCCAAAGTTGCATACGTCCCTTTTCTCCAGCAGTCTGCTGTGCTTCATCTTTCTGAGAGAAGATCCTGGATGGGAGCTTTTCCTCCTTTTCTTTTTTGCATCTACTTTTCAACTCTTTCCTTTCACTTCCAACCTGGTAGGCCTTCAATATATTTCTAGCTACTTCAGAAACAGGGGATTCCTGATTATTTGCTGTTTCTTTTCCTTGTTTTTCTGCAATTAAAATGAAGCCTTGAAAGTCAAAGAGGAATCCTTTAGGAATGGAAGGAAGCCACCTGAGAGTATCAGAAGGTTCAACAGAGAATGTCCTACTGCTGCCCAGCCAAGGATGTCTGGTGGGCATCTCATGACCCTGGGAACAGCTTGTTTCCTTATCACTTCTCTTTTGCTCGTAACAGCAGCTTCCTTAATGTTATCACGTACCAACAAATATATGAGTATCAGTTTTGAGCTTCCTGGATCATTTGAGTTTTTGATTTATTCCACCCCAATTTCTTTTAGACGTGATTTTCACGTCCTTCATATTTATGGTCATTTTCTCAGTAGCACCAAATTGTTCACCTGTTTTTCTTTGGTTTGCCTCTAGATGGGAAACAGCTACAATTAATTCAGGATCTGTTCTCATTTTGCACTCTGCAGACTGGTTTCCCACAGCGTTGGATCCCGGCCTGTATCACATCTGTTCTCACTCAGTTTGGCAACGTTCTCATTTTCCACTGTGGTATCTTAATGGCTCTTTTCTGCTCTCGTAAGGAGTCGACTGCCATTTCAGAGTTTTGCCCTTTAATACGTCTTTATCTGGCAGGAACCTGAAGCAACGCTCATTTCCAAAGATGAAAGCCAGGTGCTCTCTTAATGCTTCTGATTCAGGGTATGTTTGGCCACCCGGTTTAGGCTTCTGCCTGCAGTAAAATCCAGGTACAGTTCAGGGCATTCACACTTCCAGCTTTGCTAGTAACCAGTCTGGAGGAGCGTGTGCTGAAGACATCCTTCAGTGGCACTCAAGGATTACCCTCCTGACAGATCTGCCTGCAGGCAGCATAGTCCTTCATCACCTCCAAGGTAGAACTTGCAGATTGTTCTGAAGGAGAAAAGAAGCTTAACTAACCGTTATTTTGCAGCTCCTACCCAGTTAGTAAGTTGTCAAGGCAGACCTGTCAAAGGAGAGCCATAGCCTGGGCAATGCTCAGCTAAGAGGGTAGACAAGCAGGGAAATTGTTCTTAGCAGAAAAGATTAATTCAAGCACTTTAACTGTCATGTAAGATCTGCCGATAAAGCATTTCAGAGCAGAGTGTTAAGGTCCAGCTCTCCCTGTTTCAAGCTGTGTCACCCACTGCATTGTACGTCTTTGTTGTGAAAGGCTGAATTTCAGTGGGTTTTCTCCCCTAAGCCATATATACACAGCTGCAGTTTTATCTCCTGTAGAAGAGGCCAGTAGATACCTGAAAACGTCTCCAGGAAGCAAATTCCCCTTAAGAATCACAGAGCTGGGAAAAGCCTCGACTTTCTGCATGCTGAAAAAAAATCCCTCTTCATTTTAAACTCAATTAGTTACAGTTCCTGAATTAACTTTTGCATGATGAAATTAAAGCTGGTTGAGTCAGTCTGGTCTTTAGGTAACCAAAGCTCAATGTCAAAGCCACTCACCACCCAGCACAGAAGTACAGAAAGTCCTAGCAACGCTCTCCTGTGGGTCCATTTCCTGACTTTTATCACTAACTCCGCACATAGAAAGATTGTGATTGTCAGCCAACATCTAACAAAAGCCCAGGAGCACCATGTAGTGATTGAACTTGCTGCCTGGGAGCTCCTGTGGCTGCTGCCTGCACTCCAGCTTTCACACCACTTCATGAGAAGAGCGTGCAAAGTGCTTTGAAAGTCAGATCTGCATATTTTCCTCTGAAGCTGTGCGTAATCCACCTTTATTTTTTATGCTTAGGTGGGCAAATCTGAGTACCTGGGGTGAGTAGCTGCAGTCCCAAGCGTGGAGGCAGGATGCTAAATCCACTGCTGCCCTTGGTTTGAAAGCACCATCCTCCTCCGCTTTGTTTCTCAAACACTGGTATTTAATGACAAACAAGAGCTTGTCTCCAAGGAAAAATGACATTGCCACAGAAGTGAGAAAACAGGATCATGAGTTATTAAGTGCAAGAAGCTACATTTGAAATACAGAAAAAGCAGAGGTGTGCATGAATATGGACATAAAGATGGGTCTCTCCATCTCGATTCCTCCGCGCCGCCTTTGAACTGAAGAGGAAGTGCTCGTGGCAATGCAGGATGCAAAGCTGATTATGCTTGCTCTGTAAGAAAACATATGTAGCCAGGGAACACATGACTGCTGAAAGATTAAAAGAAGACTAAAATTCAGCACTTTGGCTTCATTAGAAGTTCCACAAAGTACACCCTTTTTTTTTTTTTTTTTTTTATGTCCCACTTGCTCTTCAAAGACTTCAGAAAACATGTTAGAGAAGGTGAAAAAGGTACCCCAAATCCTGAGTGCAGAGGTGGGGAAGCCAAAGCGTAGTTTATGCTCCTGCTCAGCTGCCTAAAATGGGTGAAGGATCAGCTGCAACTCGAACACCTCTGTCTCCTGTAGCAGCGAATTATATTCCCACCAACTATTAGCTTGTAGGTTTGTGAAAGCTGCCCAGCACGGAATTTTTCTCATACATCCTTGCCCTCTCCTCACCTGTTTCATGGAGTGTTTTAGAAACTCTTGGACCCTCACAGAGACCATGCTCCCTTCTTTACTTTCCTTCATTTTCCATTAATCTACTCAGAAACTATTTAAATACCTTTGTTGTCTCTTTTATATCGTAATTTTCATTTAAGCACGTGAAGCCTTTGCTAGGACAAGCATTCCCCAGCAGTACCCCTGTCTCTTTGCCAATGAACATCTAACTTAAATATAGTGCCGAGCACCTGTGAGCAGATGCACGTTCAAAAAGACAATTACAGTTTCTTGGGGTAGCGAGCCAGCAGCAGCTATTAAAACAGCATCTGGAGCAGGAGGTGCTCCAGCTGCTGATGGTTTGGAGCTGAAGAAAGGACCACTTTTCCATTTCTCACACTCCCAGAGCAAGTAAGACACACACACTTAGCATGTAGCTTAGAGGTACTTTAAGAGCAGTGAAATGTAAGCTTCAGCCTCATTTTTTCTTCAACAGTGTCATTACTTTTGTGGGATTTTCTTGCAAGTTGTACTGTCCTAGCCCTGGAGGGCTGGCTTGTCCAGCACAGCTTTATCTCCACTTGTAAAGGCAGAAATACTAGATGAAGAGCAGCTGCTTTCCTTACCTTGCCGCTCGGTTTCCAACAGCCGGTGCTTGCGCTGTGCTCAGGAGCACAGGAAAACATTCATTCAGCACATGCCTAAAAGCCATTGACCTGAATGAGACTCCAGCTTGTGCTTTAGATTAGTTCTGAGTCAAGGCCCAAAAGACAGGATATTTTTTTTCTGCTCATTTAAAGACTGAAACCCAAGACTGTAACGCAGTATATTGAAATGTCCCTCTACTGCTTTCCATCAGCTCATGAATCTTGCAGAAAGCCATCAGTTACAGATTGCTGCAACTGGGGTAAAAACGGAACCTTACGTTTATGTTTGCACAGCATACATTAATGACTAAGATGTACGATGTTTTCTCGCTATCGGATACAGAAAGTTTTGGAAGCTCGTGGCATATGATGGACTCCTTGAAATGTTTTTCTTGGATTGAATATCAGGTTGCATTTTGATTAGGAGAAATATGTACTGGGGGAAGGCAGGCAGTGATGAATTAACAATTTCCTATCGCTTTCTCAGACTTACTATTCATTTTAGGTGGAACAAATTTGTGCCAATTGAATAATTCCATAGAGGCACTGATTAATTTAGAATTTAACGGCATAGTAAAGAAAACATGCATAGTCTTAATCATAAAGAGCACAGTTTGGATTAACTCTAGGATTCTAAAAAAAGGGCTGATTGTTTTCCTAGCTGTGGCGATTTCCAAAACGCGCTCTCTTTTTATCAACACTTTAGTTTGAGGCATGTCGTTTCTAAAAAAACAGAACGGCACTTTTTGGGTTTCTACCATGCAGCACTAACAACAAACTAGCCTCGTTTGCCATGTTCTGCCTTTTGCCTCTGGGCATGTCTAATTAAAATAGTCATAAAGGAGCCAACATTGGACCCCACCCACTCTGAAGTGGAGAAGCTTAAGGCAAACACAAAGTTACCCACTGGAACCAGCGCTCGCTTCCCTGGTAGCTGTTACCCTCTCAAGAAGGTTTTGGAAAATGCAGCTTACAATAAAATCCTCCATCACTCTAAGGGGAAAACAATTGAGCTATATTTAGGTCAAAAAATTAAACAGTAGTAAACCCAGTGAATTACAAGCAAGCCTGACAGTTGTGCTCAGAGGAACATAAACCGCAGAGGAAGGGTCATGTCGGTGGTCTGCCTGTGCTGGCCTCTATCATGAAGTTGTCCCTGAGCAGGCAGGTACCCACAACCACATTTCCTACACCAGAAAAGCAGGAGAAAAAGCCCCAGTGATGCTGACAGTGTCTTGCTCCTCAGAGGTACTGACCCAGCTGAAACCATGCGTTCACCCACAGAGAGGTTGTTTTACAGCCTGAGCTGTTTTAGGGGCTGGCTGGTGGAGACCAGCTCCTGAAGAGCCAGGGGCTGAGAGAAGGGAGCTGCATCAGCAGAGAACAACTGCCTCTGACAGTCCTCCAGCCTGTTCCCAAACCTATACAATGGGATAGAATCATAGAATCATAGAATCATAGAATCATAGAATCATAGAATCATAGAATCACCAGCTTGGCGAAGACCCATCAGATTGAGTCCAACCATTCCCATCAATCACTAAACCATGTCCCTCAGCACCTCGTCCACCTGTCCCTTAAACACCTCCAGGGAAGGTGACTCAACCCCCTCCCTGGGCAGCCTCTGCCAGTGCCCAATGACCCTTTCTGTGAAAACCTTTTTCCTAATGTTCAGCCTAAACCTCCCCTGGCGGAGCTTGAGGCCATTCCCTCTCATCCTGTCCCCTGTCACTAGGGAGAAGAGCCCAGCTCCCTCCTCTCCACAACCTCCTTTCAGGGAGTTGGAGAGAGCAATGAGGTCTCCCCTCAGCCTCCTCTTCTCCAGGCTAAACAATGCCCAACCACCACCCAGTGCACCTGCACCACGGCATCTGCACACACCAGACCTCTGGAAGCTTGGAACAACTCTCTCAAACAGTGTAAAACCTACTGGTGTCTCCTAGCCATCCTGAAGTAATTCAAATTTTGGACTAGTGCTGTTTCTGAGGGCTCTGCATACGCTGCCAGAAAGCAAATGTACAAGAACACGTATTTAAACAAAAGTCTCTGTGGATATTTTAGATTTAAATACAAAATTGGATCATGTGCGATAATTACATCCTTTGCAGGCAGCAAGTTCTTCAGTCAAGTTCATGCTCCTTTAATTAAAAGGGCTCTATCTCCTTCCATGTCAGATATCCTCATCGAAATAACGAACTTTCAATAGACACGGCCCAATAAATGCTGCCTCCAGATTGCATATTCAGTGTTGTCAATAAATAAGGCTATAATTTCAACTACTAACGAGTTATGAATAGCAGTTTAAAATAACAAAGCAACCATTGAAACCCAAAGTTAAAATGGCATTTCAAGTTCTAAAATTGTTTGAAATTGTCACTAACAGGAGCCATTCTGCTCCAGTCAGCAGCCTCTTGTCACAGAGCGAGATGCCCCAGAGACTCCTGCTTCTTTGTCAAGCTCAGCTCAGCTTGGCCCTTGGACTCAAGCTAATCGGAGCAGGCAGTGGACAGCCAGAGCACGACCTCCTCGGCTTTGTTTACAGAGGAAGCTTTTCTCATTAGATAGCTGGATGGAGCTGCACATTGCTGGGAGACAAATATATGGACTTGCACTTGTAGGTCAGCAGTTCAGATCTGATGGGGATGAGTAATGACAACCTAATTGATCTCAGATGGCCGTTTGGTGGGCTCTGCAAAATGAATTTGGTGGTCTGGGTTCACATCTCAGGGGAAAAAGGTCCATGTCATAGAAAAAGCAGTACTGTGCAGCTCCTCGGCGAGGGAAGCTCTGTCTGGAAGGAGATGTGAAAAAAAAAATGCCTTTCCTTATTCTTAGAGGGGATCCCTTCGCGGCAGGGCTGGAGCACACTGACAGCTGGACTTGAAAAGTTGGCTCTGGCCGAGAAACTTCACAGCGGCTCTGAAGAGATGGGCTGCATTTTCTCAGCCTGCTCCTCTGCTCCTGGCAGAAGAGATGAAGGTTTATTAACAGCCCCTTTGCATGACGGGGAACTTGATGCCCAAGCCTAATTGGGGAAACGCTGCTGATGTTCTCTTCTAATCAGAAACTACTGTTCGCATTATGACTCTCTAATAATATATCCTCTGTCCTTCTAGCATACGAGGGAAAACTTGACCCTTTGCAACTCATCTACTGGCTAAAATTGCTGATTTTTAGTGGTTATACAGTTCTTAAATTATGTCCAGTGGGGCAGAAAAAGCCTCCAAAAGTCCTTCTCTCAGGAGGGTCATTTATTCTGACAGAAATGCTAAAGCATATATCTTTCTGTCACGGCTCTAAACCTCAGAAGAATTTCTAGATACAGTATTGCTTTTTTTATTTCATTCGTTTAAACATTATTAATTGTCTTCCCAACCCTCTTTGCTGAAAACAATTGTCTGGGGTCAGACTTGAGGACTGTTGTTTCCATTCCTGCTATGCACAAAGGAGCTCTTCATTATGGAGCTTTTCTGGAGGAGCTGCAAACGGACTGATCCTGCTCTCCCTCTGCCTAATCCTGGCCTAGCTGTTCTAATACCAAAGTTGCTCAGCAGGTTTGCTCCTGATTTGCAGGGACAGGCAAACCTCAGCCTCTCCAAAAGGATTGACCTAAAGCCAGAGGTACCAAGGCTGAGGTGTGTCTCCCAGAAGGGTTCCGGAGCAAGGAGGGGTAGGTGCATCTCCTGTTTCCTAGCTGGGCTACCAGAGGCAGCAGTTCCACCAGGTAGATGAGGAGGGGACTGCCTCCCCAGCACCCACAGCCAGCCCCACAGGTGATTCTGCTTAGCGTGTCCCTATGGGAAGCTGCCTTGGAAAAATGGCAAATACTCCCAAGAAGGAAGTCTGCTCGGGTCGGTGGGGAGATGAAGTGCTGGCTTTGTTCTCCATCCCAGATGCCGTGAGTGGCCTCAGGCAGGACCAGGAGCCCCAGGGTTCCCAGACAGCCGCGCAGGCAGGTGTTGGCACCGACTCTGCCCTTCACACAGCCCTGGGTGCACGGGCACGTCTGGCCAGGTAGGCACTAGGATGGAGACACCCAGCACTTCTGGGGTGGCACGAGCCGCCCTTCTCCCCACCAAGCCCTTTTTACACCATGAAACGTGCAGAATAATGACCAGTGGGAAAATACACGGGGGTGCTCGGAGGGAAAGCACTGGAGAACCTGAAAGTACTTTATTTGCATGTATAATGGCCATGTTTTCTGCTCCCTCCCCTACTCCCCCTCACCTTCCTCTCCCTTCTTCTGCTACCATAAATTAGGGAACAGGCAGGAGGTGCACCTATGCTCATCTGCTGGTAATTTGGTTGAGGCAGGGTGTAGGCGCAGCATGCAAATATGCTCCTGCTTCCTCTTCTGCCTTGAACAGGGCTCCTTCCCACCCAGCTCCACCAGCGAGGAGGTACATGCCCAGTGCCTGGCCGCCGTGAGTCCTCGTGGTTGATCCCAGCTGGGACACAGCCAGCTGAGTAGGATCCTCTTGTGGCTTCGGGTGCATGTTTCACGTCCTGCATTGCTTCCCTCCCTCTAACAAGTGCACAGGGGCTTGCAACAGCTCCTGCCCCTCCAGGAGGGCACTGGCAGGAATTCAGTGCTCCTAGAATTTTGCCCTGATTTAAATTAGGAGGGTCTTGCTGGGGCACAATGTGGGAGCACTGAAGCCATTCCCTCTGGCACTTCCCAAGCCTCCCCATCTGCTTTCATAGAATCATAGAATCACCAGGTTGGAAAAGACCCACCAGATCATCGATTCCAACCATTCCCATTGATCACTAAACCATGTCCCTCAGCACCTCGTCCACCCATCCCTTAAACACCTCCAGGGAAGGTGACTCAACCCCCTCCCTGGGCAGCTGTTCCAGTGCCCAATGACCCTTTCTGTGAAAATTTTTTTCCTGATGTCAAGCCTGAACCTTCCCCGGTGGAGCTTGAGGCCATTCCCTCTTGTCCTGTCCCCTGTCACTTGGGAGAAGAGCCCAGCTCCCTCCTCTCCACAACCTCCTTTCAGGTAGTTGGAGAGAGCAATGAGGTCTCCCCTCAGCCTCCTCTTCTCCAGCCTAAACACCCCCAGCTCTCTCAGCCGTTCCTCATAAGGCCTATTCTCCAGCCCCTTCACCAGCTTCGTTGCTCTTCTCTGGACTCGCTCCAGAGCCTCAACATCCTTCTTGTGGTGAGGGGCCCAGAACTGACCCCAGCATTCGAGGAGCGGTCTCACCAGTGCCGAGTCCAGAGGGAGAAGAACCTCCCTGGACCTGCTGGCCACGCCGTTTCTGATCCAAGCCAAGATGCCATTGGCCTTCTTGGCCACCTGGGCCACTGCTGCCTCATGTTCAGTCACTGTCAACCAACACCCCCAGGTCCTTCTCCTCCAGGCAGTTTCCAGCCAGACTTAGAATCATAGAATCATAGAATAACCAGGTTGGAAGAGACCCACCAGATCATGGAGTCCAACCATTCGTATCAAACACTAAACCATGCCCCCCAGCACCTCGTCCACCCGTGCCTTAAACACCTCCAGGCAAGGTGAATCAACCACCTCCCTGGGCAGCTGTTCCAGTGCCCAATGACCCTTTCCGTAGCTGCTCAGGGTTGTTGTGCCCCAAGTGCAGGACCCAGCATTTGGCCTTGTTAAACCTCATCCCACTGGTCTAGGCCTAGCGGCCCACTCTGTTCAGATCCCTTTGGAGCCTCCCTACAAGGATGAAAGGCAGAACTGCCCCACGCTCAAGTCACAAGCTGCCCAGCTTGCAGCCTGCTTCCCCGAGATGGTCAGAGTCACGGCGCTACCTCTGTGCGTGCTTGGTTCTGGTGTCAGCTCTGCACAGGGCTTATGCTGCAAACAGCTTATTCTGAGTTAGAAAGTCTTTCTAGAAGGTTGCCACCAAGGCTCTTGGTGCAGGGAGGACTGACATACCCTAGGCACCAATGCAGAGCCCTGAAGATCTCATTGCAGTGGCTGCATCTGGATGGGCTTAGGAGTTTTTTGGGGGTGCAGTGGGCTGCAAGGACCAAGCAGAAAAGACCTGAGTTCCCAGCTGGCAGCAGACACCAGAAGCAATGCGGGGAGCAGTAATCATTCTGTAGATCTACTACCACAGCTCCTCTCCTTCCTGCTGCTGTGGTTGTTGTTGTATTCAAATCAAGGCCTGACATCAAAAATAACCACAGCTAATGCCGCTTGGTCCTCCTCAGCCCTTTTGGCAGGTTTGTTTCAGCCAGCAGCAATCATGTCCCACCCGGGAGCCCATGGGCTGGGGTTTAAGGGAGGACCCTCTGTCAAGCTGCTGCACTCTCCTCCTGCGTCACACCAGCCACGTGCAGCCAGTGTTGGGGTCAAGCAGAGCGTCAGCCTTTTCTCTTCCCTTTCCAGCACACAAGGAGCAAGTTGGACTAACTCCCAAGCAGCCAGACAAGGAAATATTCAATTTATATGCCCTGAGCCACCCCAAACAAGCCCTTCTGTAGCAGTGGCTCCTCAATACCCTCATCCCAAAGAACCCAGCTGTATGTGAGCATCAGCACACGTGGGATAGGTCATCTGCAGTGTCTAGGATGTTTAATAGGAGAAAGCGTATAGGTATATATATTCTATACTCTCCTACCTCACTGTAAAACATGCAGCCTTCCTGTAGAGCCGTGTTCACTCATCTCAGCACCGCTGGTGAGCTTGTGGTGCAGCAGCACACGTGTCTGGCCACATGAAGAGGAAGATGCATGCCTGGTCCTCCTCCATGGCAGGAGCGGAGTTTGGAGAGGTGTTTGATAACCCACAGGGCTTTGTGACTCTCCAAATCCCCACAACTCTCAGCTGAGAGCCTGTCAGTCAACGTGCTCCATTGCTGAGTTCAGAACTGAAAGATTTTACCCCATCTGTTTCATGCAGCATCTTGTACTCTTTCCACCAAAGCTTCTCTCTTGCAGCTCGTGGTTCAGCACCAGGCTACAGCAGCCGAGGAAGAGCTGCCCTCTGTTTTCAAGACATTTCTATACACACACAAACACACAATCTTGCATTTGTGCTTCCAGGTCCTGCTCACCCCTGCAATCAAACAGCACATTTCTAAAATAGCACAGGGTAAAGGTACATTTAATTCCTAGCAAAGACCACAGAAGCTCCTCGGAAAGCTCTGTCTCTACCTCCAGGCTTCTGAATTGGAAAGAAAATCGCCTCTCTAAGATCCGTAAATGACTCCTGAGGTTGCTGAGAGCCCAGATTTCTTTTTTTTCAGGAGCTACTCCTTCTGTTTTAACATCTCCCTGTTCCTTGCTTCCACATCTAGACCCTCAGCATAGCCCCACAAAGCAGGACACCCCACAAGAAGCACCAGCACCCCACCGCTTTGTATTTACCTATTTTGCAGTGCTTCATCCCTTTCTGCAGAGAACAGGAGCTCAAGCAGCATCTCAGCCTGAAATCAAGTGCACAAAACCTTTCTCTCTGCATGGACATCAGAAACATCCCTAGAGACACATGCCCAGCTTGCCTCTGCCCTGCACCTCCCTGTTCCCAAGGGGACACTGAGCCCAAGCCCACCGCCTGGATGGTTGAGGGGCAGGACCTCCAAGGGGATGCCCTGGGAGCTGTGTGTCCCCCGGAGAGGATTTAAGGTTTGATTTGAGTAAGGGAATCTCTGGGTTCAGCACAAGGAAGTGGGCGCCACATGAAGGAAAACAGTTGTCTGGAAAATTCACATAATACAATAAGTAGGTTTAATATTTTTCATACTGTACATTGTTCCTAGAAATTCCAGGACTTTCTGTGAGTTGAAGAGAGGCAGATTTTGAAAGCTGGTGTTTGGAGACATTGAAAACTGAACATTTCTCAAGAGAAATTGGGAATTTCTGTGGCATAAGAGCTTGAGCCCATGGCAGGGCAAGAGAGGGGGCTAGCAAGGTTGTCCCCATGCTTCCAAGCAGGTTCAGAACTGGTGCCTGCTGGAGCTAACTCGGTAGCTCATGCTGCTTTTAGATAATCAACGTCAGCTTTCTGAAGGCTTGTGGGTCAGATCTGTCTAATGTTACAGAGGAGCCAATGTTAGCTGAGTGCCCAGTTTCCCCCAGCAGGCACAGTGTGCACAGGATGAGGGAAAAGGCTCCATGGGTCACTCCTGTCTGCGATGTTTTCCAACAGCTTTTTCTGCCCGGCCAAATGAAAAGAGTTCGTTTCTAAATGATAACATGTGGCAAATTATTCTGACAATAGATAGGAAGCGCCCAGCATGATTTTCTGCGGGATATAAGCCTTCTCCGGGTGTTTCCCAGCGATGGAAATATCACCTTCAGATCAAAAAACCAACTTCACAGCAGAATGCAACCCAACGACTGATTTATATCGTGGAAAAAACAGAGGTGCACATCAAAAAAAACAAACTTATAAATAACATTGTGGTCCGTGATCTCTCAGTTCATAAATACACCCACTCACTCCACATTTTGGGGAGAGAGTCTGTTTTTGGAGGAGGGGGGGGAACGCAGCAGAAGGGGATTGTGAGCTCTTTTAGTGCTGAATGCAAGGGGATTGGGGAAATGAAACAGCAACTCTGCACATGGGCTCAGCTGTTGCTGGAGAAAACAGCTCTGCCCTTTGCTCCAGTGTCCTCATGCCAGGCTCCTCGCGGCTGCTGCCTTTGCAGGCTCAGCAGCAAGCCTGGAGCCCATCGCTGTTGTATTTTTCACCAGAGTATTCCCAGAGCAGGTAAAACGTGCTGGCTTTGCCTAGACTCCATGGTGTGCACTGGTCTCTGGCTGGGTTTTAGCTCCGGATAAAGATCAACTGTAATTTCCTATCAGAAATTCTGATGGCTGCAGCTTGCCACCTTCCCATGGGCGAAACAAGTCACACCTTAACCTTCCTCACACGTGCACAGATGCGTTTGCACCGTGGAGACTAAGCCAGAGGAGAAGGAGAGCTGTGTTTGGCCACCAGCACGTGCAGCTGTGATGCTCTGACTCCTAAACCACTTGTTGCTTTGGCCTCCAATGCACAGCAGCACCATAACCTTGTCAGGCAGCTGCTGGTGATGACTACTTGTTTAAATAAGAACAGCAGCTACCTTGTTCCATGTGCAGAGGAATAGAGTAAGGCAAGAAGCCCTGCTTATCATCTTACATACTCCCAGACGTACGGGATGGGAAGTCGCGGCGGGGGGCTAGGGGCACACACGGGGCAGCTTTGCCAGCCTGGTAGACGATCTCAGAAGAAACATAAAAATCCGCGTGTGTGACTTGGAAGAAGAGACCCGGTTGCATCACAGCCCAGACCAGCTATGTCTTGTGAAACCGAGCCATGATTAAAACAACAGACATGTTTTGGTTTGTCTTTCTTTTTTTTTTTTTAAGTGCTTTAGATCTCTCGTTGAGGAAAGCTGGGAGATGACTCACCCTTGGCTTGCAGACCCAGGGGAAAAAGAGAAAGAAAAAAGAAAAAAAGGAAAAAAAAAATCCAAACCATTTTTTAAGCAAATGCTTCAATGCATTGGGTTTTGATGTGCCCGTGGGCAGGCTGCGAGACCAGCCCTGTGAAGCCTCCCTGCCCACCACTGCACACAGCTTGACTTGAGTTTTGAGTAATCCACATGGGCTGTTTGATGTGGTTGAGCCTGGCAGGAAACAGGGTCGATACAGGTGAATGGCTGCACTCTCCCTTTCTTCTCCATCTCTATGAACATGCCACCATCTGATGGACAAGACCTGGGCATCCCACTGCCATGGGCTGGGGTAACATGACCATCCCTGCCACAAGTCTCAGGGAGAGCATGACCTGCCCTGGGAGCAATCTGGAGAGAACAGGCAGATCTTGATGTTGTTTACTGGGAGTGTGGAGAGGCACCTTGGGTGAATTCATGAGTTACTGTGTGTAATCATTGATTGCAGAGTCCCCCGACGTTGTTTACACTTAGACAGCGCAGACCCCCGGCTCCACCTCTGCACAGGGATGTTGAGCACATCCTCACCTGCCCCCGTGCTCAGGGATGACACAGGGTACCCTCTGAAAAGAGCATCGTGGATGGGCTGCATGGGACTTAAATGCCAAAAGGGAGAACAGAAAAAAACCCCTCAGGTACTTCAAAAGCCTCTGGAAGGCTTCTGAACATCTCACACCAGTAATCTAATAGAAAATTGTAAGAATTACCTCCAGTAATGGGCTGGCCTTGGCTTTGACATTGCTTTTAGCCCCAGTCTCCATATTAAGTAGGCCAAAGCCCACAGACGTGCTCTTAACAGATTATTGCTTAATAAAGCAACCCCATATATCTTCTGCATAGATCTGGGCACCCTCATTTTCAGCTCACACCCCTGGAGAGATCTGGGGTGCGTGTCGGGCTGTGAGGCCTTTTGTGGGCGGTCGAGGAGCCCCGTTCTGTGCTCAAACTCCACCTTCCTGGACTGGAAGTTGGGGTGGTTTGAGGTGCATAGGTGGGTTGTACAAGGTGGAGGAAAAGGAGGATTTTCCTGGCTTTTGTCAGACACGGTGAGGCCAGCAGGAGTAGGGCAGTGATTGTGCCCCTTTATTCAGCACTGGTGAGGCTGTACCTTGAACCCTGTGTTCAAATTTGGGTCCCTCAGTACAAGAAAGAGTGTGGGGTGTTTCCAGAGGAGAGCAACGAGGATGGTGACGAGTCTGGAGAACAGGCCTTATGAGCAGCGGCTGAGGGAACTGGAATGATTTAGCCTGGAGAAGAAGAGGCTGAGGGGCCACCTCACTCACCTCAGCTCACTCCCTAGAGCTACCTGAAAGGAGGTTGTAGCAAGGTGGGTGCTGGTCTCTTCTTCCAAGGAACAAGTGATGGGACAAGAGGAAATGGCCTAAAGTTGCAGCAGGATTAGTTTAGGTTGGATAGAAAAAATGTCTTTACTGAAAGAGCGGTGAAGCATTGGAAGAGGCTGCCCAGGGAAGTGGTGGAGTCTCCATCCCTGGAGGGGTTAAAAAATCATGTAGATGACATGGCTTCAGACATGGTTCAGTAAGCACGGTAGTGTTGGGCTGACAGTTGCCTGGATGCTCTCAGAGGTCTTTTCCCACCATAATTCTATGATAGGGCTGAAAGGAAATCAAAGCTCTTTGAGGGATGGGAGCAAACTCTGCATCTCGCACCAGGCACAGTGGTTGACCCATCACTCTTCATTAGAAATCAACTTTGGAGGAGAAAGGTGAGGGCGATGCTCAAGGGTTGCTGAGGACTGGGGTGAAAAATCATCCTACTGCCCTCCAGACCCCACAGAGGGTTTTGTGGAGGGAGGAGTTGCCGTGCAGGGGCAGAAATGGGGGATGAGCAGAAACCCCAGCGAGCCAGCGCATCAGGGGAACTACCAGCAAGCAAGCGGGTTGCTTCATGAGCCGAAATCACTCTTCTTTTCCAGCCAAAAAGAAAAACCCAACACCTCTGAAGCTCCACCCTGCTTCTGAGCTGGGTGCCTTTGCGTGCTGGATCTGTATCAGAAAAATATAGCATTCAGCCAGGGGTTTTTATTTAGCGTCCCTGCCTATGTGCCAGCAGACCTTGCATGGCAGGTTCAGTGACTTTCCATGGGGCCTTAAGAATTCAATTGTGCTTTTAAATTTGCTGCCTCTAGGCAAGATGTAGCAAGTTTTTATGCGCATGGTGCCTCTTTGTCTGTGTAGTGGTCTCATGCATAACGAGGAGAAGAAAAACAAAAAATCTATCTATATAAAGGATGCTATTGTGTGAAATTATTAAGTAAACAGGGGTGCTGGAGCTTGATTTGCCCACACCCACGCTCTGCAAGTGACTGGGCTGGCTGGAGCAGAGCTGGGGTGGGCTGCCCCATCCTTTAGTCCCCCTTTTCCAGCAACATCACTTGCCAGGACTGGGTTTCACAAGAGTTTATTTTCGGAGCTGCTCCCTCTGAGCAGAGAGGAGTGTGAATGCTCTGGCCCTGCATCCCACTCCCGGCACTATCCACCTTCCCTGCGGGGAGGTTTTGGCATGAGCTACCCAACTTGTTTCTCTCTTTACTGCTGCCAGAGACTCAGCCAGTGATAAACAGCAGCGGGTGCCTTTTAATTAACATCCTCATTCAAGGCAACATATTATTTTCATTAAAATCAATAAATGGTTTCTGCTTGGACTTTTTCGTATGCCTTATGTTTAAAGCAAACCAAAAAAAAACCCTACTCCTGACATCTGGATCCCATACTTCCTCCCCGGGATGCTCCAACATTGAGGCTGCACCTGAGTGGGCTCTGCTTGCGGATTTTCCAGTAGGAAAGGCAGTGGCAGATCAGATGCTCTGGGGCTGCTTGTTCTGGGTGAGGAAGTTATCATTTCAGATAACAACAGAGGGCAGAGCCAGTGGCGGAGGGAGTGCAGCATCCCTGCGGTATCCTGCTCCAGAGTGCATCCCATCCCACTCTGCATGGAACTTCCTGCAGAGCTGACGGACCAGGACAGCTCCAGGCTCATATGGAAGCGACTCTTTCCTCCTAAACTGGGTGCTGTTAAATTAGGTTGGCTGCGTAGGGTTAGCAGAACAAGGCCTGGGTCTGCAGTAGTTTGGGATATGGGCTGAATAAGTGGTTTAAGTGGAAAATAAGCAGGTCAAGGGAGGGGATTCTGCCCCTCTGCTCTTCTCTTGTGAGACCGCACCTGGAGTCCTGCATCCAGTTCTGGAGTCCTCAGCACTGGAAGGACATTTTTCACAGAAAGGGTCATTAGGCATGGAACAGCTGCCCAGGGAGGGGGTTGAGTCACCTTCCCTGAAGGGGTTTAAGGGATGGGTGGATGAGGTGCTGAGGGACATGGTTTAGTGATTGATGGGAATGGTTGGACTCAATGATCCAGTGGGTCTTTTCCAACCTGGTGATTCTATGATTCTATGACATGGAGCTGTCAGAGCAAATCCAGAGGAGGCCACAAAGATGATCCAAGGACTGAAGCACCTCATGCATGAGGACAGGCTGAGAGTTGTGTTTGTTCAGCCTGGAGAGACCCTATAGAAGCCTCCCAGTATAGAAAGGCACTATGGGAAAGCTGGAGAGGGCTCTTTATAGGGGATTGCAGGGATAGGATGGTTTTCAGCTGAAAGAGGTGAGATTGCGATGAGATCTTAGGAAGAAATTGTTTCTTGTGAGAGTGGTGAGGCCCTGGCACAGGTTGCCCAGAGAATTTGTGGCTGCCCCAAGGATCTGCACTGCCACAGAGCACGGGGGTGCCCGTAGGAGCGGGGATACAGATGGGTGCAGGGGTGCATGGCTGGATGGAAGCTCTCCTTTGCAAAGCAGATAAAGGGCTGAGAAGGGTTTTGTCCCACCATGAGCCAGCCAGAACGACTCATCTCTCTCCAACACAGTCACCACGCTCCCAAAATTATGTCCCCAGTGCGATCCGGGCAGGCCTGCCTGGGCACAAAGCATCCTCAGTTCTTCCTGTATTTCTCATCAGCAATTCTTCATTCCCTTTTCTCCCCATCCTGGAGTCAGCTTTTACACACAAAGCCCTGGTTTGTCCTCCCAACTCCCTGGTGCAGAAGCACTGCTGTCCTTTCCTACAGGCAAGGGGCCAAAGCCCCACAATGGGAGATTTCCCATCTTGAGAGCTGCACCATTCCCATTTCCTTGCCGGCTCAGCCCTGACCTCCTGGCTCATCCTTGCCCCGTCCAGTGTACTGGAGAGAGATACCTTTGTTGCTGTACCGTTGGCAACAGCTTTTATCCCGACTGCTTTTCCAGAAGAGCTGGTGAATGGGATGTTTGTCTCTGGTTCTTCGCAGTTTATCCAGCCAGGTTTATTCTCAGGGAGTGGCCGGGGTTTGTGCTGCCCCAGCCCAGGAGCCAGCTTGAAGGGATCCAGTTCCCAGGGACAAAGTAAATCCATTAGTTGAACACGATCCGTGTGCAGCGCGGCACTGTTGGACCCCACCCAACACAGAATTTTCCTCTGGTTTGGGGCTTTATTGCAAATCTGTGACAAAGCCTGGATTTGTCAGATGATTAATTTTGACTCCAGTATCAAAAAACACCCAAACAAAGAACCCACCCCTGAGCTGATCTACCGGGCTGTCTCAAAGCCGTGCCACGCCGGGGCAGATGTTGATTTAATGAGGGGACCACAGTGGTTTGGCATGAGTTGCTTGGGCATTTTGTGGAGGGGGATAAGTAAATGCAGGGCACCCACCAGCTGTCCCCAGGTGACCGTTGCAGGGCCTCCAGGCGAAGGCAGCCTTCCAGACCTCCCAAAAGGCCTGTGGAGCTGCTCTGTTTAATGCCTGGTAAATGGGAAAAACCCCTGTACCTTATTTCTTGCTGCCCAGGGAGGTGGTTGAGTCACCTTCCCTGGAGGTGTTTAAGGGACGGGTGGATGAGGTGCTGAGGGACATGGTTTAGTGATTGATGGGAATGGTTGGACTCGATGATGCAATGGGTCTTTTCCAACCTGGTGATTCTATGATTCTATGACACGTCCTGCCACTTCATTTCACAGGCACATTCTCAGGAGTGCTGATGGACTCAGTTTGTCTTCCAGGGGTCTGATGCCTTTGAAACAGGTCTCCTAGAGCCTGCCTTGGTTTACAGCCCAAACTCAAGCACGTAGGAGCGTATTCTGCCTTTGGTTTCATATTTTGACCAAATCAAAGCTTCAGACACCTCCTGACCCTGGCAGCTGGAGATAGAAGATCACCACAATGCTCCAAAACCCAAGTGGTCACCAAGCCCTTGGAGCACCTGAACAGCCGTGTTCTCTGGTGGCCAGGGCACCCCAGTACCCTGAGCTGCTGTCAATTACAGGGAGGAGGAAAATCCAGTTTTTTGTCAATGAGAAGCTCAAAAAAATAGAACTTTAGGAAGTGTGTCCACTTCTTTGCACCCTCAATCAGCAGCCAGCTGCCCACCCAGGAGACAATGTGCTATGACAACCACATTTCCTAGCTTGGAATCATCACCTGCATGTGAGAACAATGATCCAAGTACAATTTGGTGCCCCTTAACACCTCCCAGCTAAAGTCAAACCCTGCAGCTGTAAACCATGCCTCGCTGTGGGTTTCTTGGCTGGACTTCTCTTAAGCAAGGAGTGTCTGAAGTGGGATTTCTCGCTGTGCTATTGTCCCTCAAATGCCGCCATCCAGCCTTAGTCTGGGGCCGCTGGCTGGTCGGGGCAGGCAGCGCTCGACCCCAGCAGGCAGGGATCTCCCAGCCCTGCCTGCTCACATGCTCCCGGCTTCCTCGAAGATGAACGCGGGGAGAGGGACGACTTCTGGAGCAGCAAGCTGAAATGTATCTGATGTTCAAAACAAAGTCTGGAGTTCATTAGAGCAGCAATCCGCAGATTGGGAATCGGGCACTTCTAAGGGATCATACAAAGGCGCTTCACGGGGGTGTGAGCTCACGTCGGCGCGTTTTCTTCACAGCCCAAATTATTAGAGGATCCAGATGTGCTCAAAGGCGCATCCGCAGTGCGCGTAAGCCTCAAGGCAGGCTGGGCACCCACAGAGACTCCCGGTCCCTTTTATAACCCCACTGCTGCAATTCACGCGTGCCGTGCAGCCTCGAGCCTTCCTCCAGCCTGAGCCCTGGGGAACAGCAACAGCACATGAGGATACATCACCTCAGAAGGAAATGCTTCTTTGAATGAAGACTGTCTTCAACCCAGACTGAAGGTTAGGTCCATGCTTGCATGTCTTTTGGCCAGGTACCAGCCCTTGGCTCGTGGCAGAGGGTCTGATTCATTGCCTGCTGCACCCTGCCACGGGGCTTAATTCAATTACAGCAATTAAGAGACAGTAGTGCTGCTGCTCCCAATAGTCCCCAGCTCAGTCCATCAGCTGTGGGTGATGGGAATGCTGGTTGCTCCCCAGCAAAAACCCATTGTAGGGGCGAGAGGGTCTGGTTTGCAGAAGCACAGGTCTATGCAAAATCACTACAAGCTGCTCAGCAACCCTGAAATCCCCTCCAAGAGAAAGGGGGGACCACTTTGCCCCCAGAGCAGGGCTCCACCTCTCCTCCCATCCTTGGCAAAAAATCCTGACCGCCACATCTGCTCACTGGGCTGTGGGGTCCTTGTGCACCTAATGATGCTTGTATAATGAGGGGTGAACACATCCCGTCCTTGTCAACAGGTTAAGTCAGGAGAAATTTAGTGATGTTGGAAAAGAGCTGCTTGTGAGCGGAGCCCCATCGGATTAGTCCAAACAAAACACATGTGATGGATTAAAAATAAAAATGCTATTAAATTCTTTCAGGATGTGAAATTTAACAAAAGGCCTCTTGTGCGCGGAAGGGAGGGAAATGCCGGAGTCGGGACCGGGAACTCACTTAGCAAGGCAGTTTCAGAAGGACCACCTCAGGTTTATTTTATCCCACTATTTTTGGCCTTCGCATGCAGATTTTGTTCATGGGGTGATCTATTAATGCCTCCGTCTCGTCTTGATGGTTCCCTCTGCCCCACACCTCCCCAGCAGGCTGCCAGCTCCCAAATGACAGGGCAGGCAGGGACCAAAGGGCTGTGTCGGAAAGCAGAGCTCTCTCTCCTTGCCCGGGAAACCGTGACCTTTCCCAGCAAGCAGAAACAAAACCCGACAAATTCCAGAAAGTTTCAAAATCACGACGGCAAAACCCCAGAGCATCGCCTCAGAGCAGAAAAGCCCTTTTCAGATTGATGCTGGAAGCTTTTCGGCTTAGATTCCCAAATGCTTTGGTCTAAAAATTCACTGTATTTTTCCTTCCCCCCCAACCCAGCAAGAGGTATATTTTAACTCTGCTGCAGCTGTGTGTTGCACAAGGATTTTGTCGACTGTCGTGGCTTCGAAAGTAGGATGGAGATAAGCCACCAGCAACCTGGCACTTGCTACCCACCCCTGTAGCTCTCTCCTCCTGGGGCTGCTTTCTGCCCTTTGCTGCTCTGCACCCAGCTTGCATAATCTGTGTTGCTTCTGCTGGGCAGGCGAGAGAAGCCTGCCAAGCTGGAGGAGGGCCCGGAGCCCTGGCCCACCACAGCTAATGCAATATTTGCTGCTGCAGAGCGGTGCTGGAAGCTGCCGAGAATGAGCTGCTTTGTGTAGGGTGGCTGCAGGAGGTTAAAGGTGCCCATGGATGGGTGCTGGGTTCCCACCACCTCCCAGCCTGCTCCTGGCATCTGGAGTGAAACCAAAGTTTCGTGGGGCACGGTGACCTCAGACAGGAGCTGGGCACGGTCCGTATGTTGGGCAGGGTGGGTGTGCACATGAGAGCACCAGCGTGTCCAAAAGGAACCCCTGTGGTGCTCTAGGGCCTTTTGGGGACACAGGGACAGTCCTCGTGGCTGTGGGGCTGCTGGGTTACTGCTTCTGCCAGGACAGCTGGCAAACTATTTATTTTAGGAAAGATGGTAATAAAAAGTGGAAAAGTGGCCCGAGGATCTAGGTTTGGAGGAATAAGCAACCGTAGCGTGTGTCTAGCTGCAGGTGGGGCAGGTGGGCAGATGCTCCTGCCACTTGCCAAGAGCCCCATGCATTGTTTTAGCTAACAAAGTGCAGGTTTTGTGCAACCTCCCACTTTTTCATCAAGAGGATGAAAAGCACTCTCCAGTGGCAGTGGTCAGAGCTCCTCAGCCCCTAGTTTGTCTGAGTAGATTTATTTTATTGACCCTTTTTACTGAAAGTTTACCACAGGACCGAATGTGGAGCAGTTCCAGTGACCTCCACGGAAGCACACCAAAGATGTCTTTTGCTCCAAGAGAAAAAGCATCACATTTTGATCGAGGACTCATCTGTCAATGAATCTTTAAGCCAGGGAAGGAGCTGGACTAAGACCCCAGGAAAATCCAGGCTGGTGGAGCTGAGATGCCTTGGGAAAACCTGGCTGGGACACATGCTGCTCCTTGCAAACTTGGCATGGTGCTTCTCCAAAAATCCTGCTCCAGGATGTATCCAAGGTCAGCCAGGGAAACAACTATGGAACAGGAAAGGACATCCCCGCACAACATTCCTGGAGCAGGAGGTATGTTGGGGGCGGGGGGGCAGACTCCCATGGTGAGAGATGCTCATGCAAGAGATTTGGAGGCAGCGGGACCATTTGCATCCTTGCCGTGGGCAGCCTACACTGTGCAGGCTTCTCATATCCACCGCTTAACCAGCTGGTTAGTGCCAAGCAGTTAAAGATAGATGAGAAATAAAGGTGGGTAGCACGGACAGCTAAGATATATTCTTCTTGGTCAATGGCTATTATTCCTCCTACAATAGCTGCTCTGCTCCACCCAGAGTGAGGGCAGTTAAGTATAGGCAGGGTATTCATTTGCAAAATGATTAACAGCACTTTAATAATTTGATTCTGCCTCTGAGTCCTCGATCCACAGCCATGATTGCCAGCAGGGCAGGCTGGTTGCTTTAGCCTTTCTTGTTACTTCTGCCACAGGCAGAAGGGAACAACTTCTCCAGTGTGAGTCCATTTGGTGTTAAAAACGGGAAATCAGTTTTCTATCGATTGGCGTTTCTCTTAAAGTATTCTCGCAAGTGCTCATTAAATTTTCATTCAATTATCCCAGGCCACATGGTATTCTTTTTCCCCCTCATCCTTTTCAGAGGGAATAGGCAATAATGGGCGCAGCCATCCCTCCCACGGAAGCAAGACGTTCAACGTGTGGCTAATTTAATTGAGGAGAGGCAAATCATAATAAAGGAGGATGGAAGAGAAGTACTCATCCCAGGATGGCTGATGGTATAATGACCCATCTTCTGAAGGAGCAGAGCAACTGAAGCTCTCCCAGTGCCATTAACGTTCAATATGTCAGAGCTGAAGGTACCAGCAAGACGAAAACAACATCATTAAGCAGGACACTCTCACACTGGAAAGGGAGACACATTTATATTCTGACAGGGGATTATCTAGGCAGCAAGAATAATAGCGAGAGTAATAATAATAATAATAAATCATTATCACTGACTGTAGTGGGACCCAAGGGTGTGAAACAGTTCTGATAGAGTTAAAAGGGTGAATGGCAGAAACGAGCATCAGCGGAGAAGATAGGTCTGCACGGTGAACTGGGACAAGTCCCTGCATGCTCCTGCCTTGGTTTCCCCAGCTGCTCAGCTGGGTACCACTCTTTAGCATTTTTATTTGTTCTTCTCTACAAAGACTAAAATAGTATGTTTTCCATCCAACATCATCATATTTTTGGGGTGGAGAGATGCAGCCTGAGTTCAGCTCTTGCTGTCATGGCCATCCCAAAGTCCCCCAACTTCCCCGATCTCCAAGCAAGAGATATTAAGTCTGGATTTGCCTCTGCTCTGCTTGGAGGAGTTTTTCCTCATAGGACCATCCCACTTAATGCAGAGATCCTGAGAATACACCAGCCCTTGCTCAGCCTTTTACACAGGAACAGGAGGGATAATGCCAAATCCAGACCCCATCTGAGCTTGAAGGTGGGCTTACTCTTGGATCCTTTTCAGATTTCCACATTCACACTCATGAATTTGTTGTAAGGCTTGCAACAACAGCTCATCCATCTGCAACACTGACAAGCCCAGCCACTAGTCAGAATCTATTCCAGATTCAGCTCCAAATACCGCCTACTTGACCTGTCTCTGAGGACAATACCCCTCAGATAGACGTTTTTTTCCAGTATGCAGCACATTGCCAGGGGCATTGTCTGTGTGCCACAGTTGTGTGTGTCATTCACTAGTGTGTGAACAAGTGTTCAGTCTCAGGGAGACACACTTGCTGTTACCACTAATTTAGGCAGGTAGGACTCCTGGGAGAGTTGTGCAAGCAGAGGAGAGCTGGGCTCCGGCTGATCTCTCCAGCATGTCTGAGTGGTTACGTGCAAGGTTGGGAGCCTCACTGCGTACACTGTTTATCTGGGTTTCAAGACAGCCTTTGATAAAGAACCACAAGGCAGACAGCGGCAGCAGCTGAAAGGCACTGGGGATCAAGGTAGCGAAGAAAGACCTGGCTCCGAATCAAAAAGATCTCAGCTGCTGGCTCCCACTCAGGGTAGGATGGGGATGCTCCCTCTTCTTCAGAGGAGGGAAATGGAAAGGGAGAAGGAGAGCAAGGGCCTGTAATTTAAAACCAATTGGGGCACAGAGAATGGAGTGCATGCCTACCACAGGTGTAACGTGCTGCCCCATTGCCTGTCTGACACCCGTACAGCTCAGCCTCCCCTGCACCGTCCTCGCTGTGCTCTTGATAAATATGTGGCTTTGAAAAGAGGGAGGAGATTCAGAAATTCAGGATGTGCTCAAAGCAAATAAGCGTATCAGCTGTAGCGATGAGAGCTCTTTTCTTGAGTGCTTGCGGTAAGCTCCATTATCGCTGCTGTGCCGTGTGCTGGGGCTCAGAACCTTTGGTGCTGCACAGTTGGTGAGAAGCACTCCTTAATGCCAGATCAGAGCTGTCTTTTGTAATGCAATTATTCTGCAATAATCTTGAAATGGAATGTAATTAAGGAAGGAATGGGGGAGAGCGTGCAATCATAGTCAGGAGATGTAATGTAGGGTTGTGTGGGCACTGTGGGGAAGCTGATCGCAGTCCCAGGCCAGAGCACTTGGCTGTGGAGCATCCTCTCCCCACAAAGTCAGCTGAAGCCTTCACCTTAAAAATGAGGAGTAAAGTGGAGGGTTTGGGGTTTTTTTCCTTTTATCTTGAAAAATAATTAGATTGAAAAATGTTTCAGAAGAGGCTTGCAAGCTTTAAATCAAGCTTCTGAAGAGACTGATCAAAGCAGCAGCATCTCCTTCTGCAGACACCCCCTGGGTTATGGAGCTGTGCTGTCACCCCCGGATAACTGCTCCCAGCCAGAGGGATCCGAGTCTAGGACGCAGGGGTGGAAAGGGATGCTCATATTATGGTGGAAGTACCTTAATACCCAATGGAGAATTTGTTTCCTAGCACTGACTCCTGATGGCTTGTGTGGTCCTTCTGCTCGTACCTCTGCAGGCAAGGGGCTTATTTAAAGGGATCATTAAATGCAGCCACTGTTGGGGAGCCAAAGGATGAAGGGGTGTCTGCAGTGCTCGAGATCCCTGGGGATGGGTGCAGAGAACACCTCCAGGTTGCTCTCATGCCTTTATAACTTTAGGGCTTTTGCTGGCTGGGAGGACCCACAGAGCCCTTGGGCCACAGCTGGCTCTGCTTAACCCATCCACGGACAGACACCCCCCGGACGGACAGCTCACCCGTTTCTGGGAACTCTTAGCCATGGGAAAAAAAATCCCAGCCCTCCAAGTGACTCACAGGGGAGATAATTGGCTACACCACTTATTTTTCTTCCTCCTTCTGTCTAAAAAAACCATCATCTCCAGTGTCTGGCAGTGGGACACCACAACTTTCACCGTTTCCCTTTGTTTTGTCTGACTTATTCACTCCTGGGGGGTTCTCCCACTACCAGAGTCCCTGGCAGTGCAGTAGGGCTGGGGACATCCCTGGTCCCTGGAGGAGCCACTCTGCTGTGGGGATTCTCTGGTGGCTAGAAAGGGTTGTGCTCATGGTGATTCCATGAAAGTAGCAGGAGCACCATCATCCCAGGGGCCTGATTCTGTGCCCCATGGAGCTGACACCTTGTGCAGAGGTTAGGGCACAGCCCACAAACGCTGCGCACATCCCTCTGCATGAAGTCACTGCCCTAAATTTCTGCAGGATTAAGGCTGAAGAAAAATAAAATAAAATAAAATAAAATAAAATAAAATAAAATAAAATAAAATAAAATAAAATAAAATAAAATAAAATAAAATAAAATAAAATAAAATAAAATAAAATAAAATAAAATAAAGGTTTTACAGGCAGCCCCAAGCTCACATGTCTTACCTAGAGGCTTCCTATGGAGAGCCTGGCTCAAGTAGGACCAGGGTCTGTCGCACCACAGCAGCTCCCACGGCCCCAGCTCCACCACACACCCCGCGACGTTATAAAAGCTTTGCTGAATCAGATTTAAACCAGGCCTGGAAATTCCTTTGGCATGAGCCGAGCCGGGGATTTCAAACCACATACAGCATTTTCATTACAACACCAGTGATTTTTTTTTATATATATATATATATACATTTTGATTTTTGGACGGCAGGGAGTTTGCTGCTTTCCCTGCCTGTGGGTTTGGTCAGATCCCTCTCCTGATGCTGCTTGGGTTCCTGGGGCTGCTCCCGTGCTAAAAGCTTTTGCCTTCCGGCTGCCGGCTCATTAACACAGCTCAATTAATGCTTACTCCCCTGTTGTCCAAAGGTATTGGATTTCCAGTCCCTTCTCGCCAGGGCAGGCTGAGCCACCGGATCAACGCTCCACTGCGTGCACAGTTCTACTGAGAGCCAGGATCATTTCCCCACCTTGAGGTTAAAAGTGGTTTTATGGAGATTTTTCACTTTCTGCCCTGACAAGGGAGGATTTATTGTGGGTCACTGGAGCAACATCACTGCAGAAGGACAGGATGGGGAAACAGACACATAACCATCATCTTGACTTTATCTCATGACCTATTAGCACATTTCAATGTATATCCTGGTTAAGGGAAGAACTTGAGGTCAGTCACCCCATAAACACCCTATTTTGCAGGGCAAGATCCTTCCTGGACTGCCGCTAGGGCATGAACCAACTCTGAAACCATCTGAGATGGAAACTGGGCAGGCAGGAGAGAATTTCCAGGGTGGGATTAAGATAAAACAAGCTCTATTTGAGCCCCTGCCTACCGTGGCTGGGCAGGACTCCTGCCCTACATCCCTCCACCCTTCTTCCCCTTCCCATCTCTACAGAAAACACCTTCACAGGGGAACGCTGGGAGAGTTTAATAGAAAATCAGGAGTTTAAATTGACACAGCAGAGGTGCTTGGGGCCACGCTGTGCTCACAGTTTATTTAACCACAAAATCAAAGAAGAATATTATATACGCAAAATGGAGCAAAGGAGAAAGGGACTCTTTTAAAGATGCTTCCCATCTGCTTGGGGAGACTAAGGGACCATTGCTAAAGGAACCTCCCAAGTAACAAGCAATAGGACAAGAGGAAATGCCCTCAAGTTGCACCAGGGGAGGTTTAGATTGGATATTAGGAAAAATTTCTTTACTGACAGAGTGGTGAAGCACTGATAGAGGCTACCCAGAGGACTGGTGAAGTCTCCATCCCTGGAGGGGTTCAAAAACTGTGTAGACATGGCAGTTTGGGACGTGGTTCAGTAGGCACGGTGGCATTTGGCTTACAGATGGACTGAATGAGCTTAGAGGTATTTTCCAGTCTTAATTATTCTGTGGTCCTATGCTCACAGGCTCAGAGTAAGCAGCACATTAAATGAATGAATTTCTTTGCTGTTTTGGCTAGCAGAGGGGATCTGGTTTTGGTGTCTGGGCAAGGCTTTAGAGGTAGCACTGCTCCCTGAGCTGGTGACCCTGAGAAAACCCAGTGAGAGACCCCAAACCCAGGGGCTTCATCCATAGGGGAAGGCAGGAGGGAGTCTCTAGCAACCTCACATGGGCAGGATTTATCCTCTTCCTTCATTTCATAGACTACCCTGGCAGAGTTCTGACAGCAAAGGGTTTCTTTCGAACAATTTCTCATTGCAACAACCACACAAAAGAAGCACGGGGAGAGAAAGGGGATGATGTACTTCATTTGCTTCACCAGCACAAGGGTTTCCTGGTCAGGGCAGGTTGGTGACTGGAGAGGTGGCAGGGAAGGATGGGGGCTGGGTCGTGGGCAGAGCAGTGAGCAGCTGTACTCCCCGTGGAGTGCAGAGAGCCTTCAAAGGGATTTCTTTCAGAAAGGGGGCTATAATTACCTGTTTATGGTTATAATTATTTCCTACCATGCCCTGCAGCCCTGCCCCAGCTCCGTGCTAAAGAAAGCATCCCCTCCTTCCTCCCCAGGCATGGGCTAGAAAGTGCCTGGAGGTCTTCATCCCAAATATTTAACATCGAGCTTGTGACCGCTTTTCTGGTAGCAAATTCCTTTCCAAATCTCCCCTGCAATTTGCGGTGGGCAAACCTTGTTTGAGTTTGAGGATTTAGCACATTTTTGCCACACCATTTTTCGCAGGGAGGGCTCAGGGGTGTCCAGGCTGCATTTTGTGTGGTCTGGCCACCCCAGAGCACGGCATTGTGCACCCCACCTCGCTGGAGGCACCACGGCACCCATCCCACCCAGCAGCAGGAGGGCACTGGACCCTCCTACACCCCATCCCCTCCGCCCTGTGCCCCTTCACATCTGGGGCTGCCACCGAGCCTCAAGGTCATCTGGCTTTTTTGTTCGTTCTTTTTCCATCTTATGTGGTTTGTGGGCACATAATGGAAGTTGGATTCTGGAGGGGTTTGTTCTCTCGCCAGCCTGAATTATTAATCCAGCCGGACTTCTTTCTTTCCGTTTTTCTTTTTTTTTTTGTTTTTCTCCTGGATTTTATTTTAACCAATGGCAAAGTCACAGGCTGGTAGTGCCAACCCTTGCACCAGCCTCTGATAGCATCTCTCACCAAAGTGCAGTCACACTCTGGCCCATGGCACCAAGGAGTTTCAAACCCTGCAAAGCATCCAGAGTCAGCATGGCCTGTGGGAAGGACCCAGAGATGTCCACCTACTGGTGTGCAGCAGCCTTGAGCCTCTGCCCCCATGTAATCTATAGGGTTTTGCTGCAAGAGGGGATTTCAGGGCAGTGCCAGCTGTCTTCTCACACCCTCAACATCTGCACTGTGGGGGCTGTGGGTGAGCCGAAGCCTTCTCCTGTGAGGGGAGATGCTGCTCAGGAAGGGACAGCTTTTTGTGGCAAGCTCTCCTTGGGACAACTGTCCATAGAACAACTCTCCACAAGGACACCCCTCCACAGGGACAACTCTTTGCAGGGAGCCATTAAAATTAGGGTCAAGCTTAGGGTTAGAGTATTGCCCGTGTAGGGTTGTCCCCGAGTAGGGTTGTCCCCAAGTAGAGTTGTCCCTGTGGAGAGTTGTCCCTGTGAAAATTTGTCCCTGTGGAGAGTTGTCCTGCAGAGAGTTGGCCACAGAGAGTGGCCGTGGAGAATTGTCCTAGACATGACAGTGCCCACGCCAGAGGGGATGGCCATGCAGGATTGGGTTACCAACCCCTGACCAAGCCAGTGCAGAACCAGAGCTGGTCCAGCGCTCTGAATCCTCCATCAGCATCCTTAGCCATCTCCAGCTTCCCCAGCCAGGACCTGAAGGGGCTGCAGACCCACAGATGGTCCTTACCCCACAGAGCAGGAGCACGCTTGCTCCCCATCCACCCCAGGGCAGAGCCACACCTCCCCGGGGCTGCTGGGGCACAGACATCCCACCTGCGTGTCCCAAGTCAGAAGTGACATGCCTTTCCCCGCCGAGGGCAGCATTCAGGTCCCCTCCAAAACAACAGCCTTCATGGCAGGGTGTTTGCTGGCAGGAGGCAGGTAAGGAAGCCTCATTGCAGCTCTGTTGCTTGGGGTGCTGGTGGCCTTGGCATCTGCTGTGGCTTTGGGTGGCCCCAGCCCACCCAGCCGCACCCGGGGCTGCTACCCACCCACCAGACACCATGTTCTGCTTTAATTAGCTGGGTGGTTTAATGAACAGCAGCTCGGCTGTGACCACGGAGCCTTCCTGGCTGAGCAGCCGCGGTTTGTTATGGCTGTGTCTGCTTGTCTCCCTTTGCACGCCATATGTCTCCTCCTCTGCCTCACGGGGAGCAGGGCACTGGGGAGGGAGCAGCAGCAGGGATCCAACCCTTATTATACATCAGAGAACCCATATCAGAGGGAACAGGTGGGAGTGTCCTGGCACGCAGGAGCAATGCAAGGGCAATAGAGATGCCCGGCACTGCCAGCTTTCTGCAGGAGGCTGCTTGGGTTGCAGCCCGTTTGAAAGATGCTGTCAATGATACTAGCCAAGGGGTGATGGACTCCTCTGGGTTTGCTGCTTTACCCTCCCGCTACCCCATCCGTGGGCAGGCATCAAGCTGGCTTGGGGCTGGAAGCATTTATTTATGATGGGAAGACTGGGAGAGCATTACCAAATGGCTGCTGCTGGGGGGAAGGTGCTCCCTGACATTGCTGGGACTGATCGTAGAATCACAGAATCATAGAATGGTTTGGGTTGGAAGGGACCTCAAAGCCCATCCAGTTCTAAACCCCTGCCATGGGCAGGGACACCTCCCACTGGATCGGGGGGCTCAGAGCCTCATCCAACCCGGCCTTGAACACCTCCAGGAATGGGGCATCTGTGACTTCTCTGGAAACCTGGGCCAGGGCCTCTCCACCCTCACAGGAAAACATTTCTTCCTAAGATCTCATCTCAATCTCCCCTCTTTCAGCTTAAATGTTCCCTCTCCCTCTATCCCTGCACTTCCCAAGAAAGAGACCCTTTCCAGCTTTTCTGTAGCCCTTTTTAGCGCTGGAAATCTTCTCCAGGCTGAACAACCCCAACTCTCTCAGCCCGTCCTCACACAGGAGGTGCTCCAGCCCCTCCTGAATATCAATATCAATATCAATTGATATTGCTATTCCCATCACTCAGCGCTGGGTGAGCAGCTTCAGCCTTTGGAGGGAGCACGTGCCTTCCCACGCTCGCAGCGCTAATGAAGCCCCTGGGAGCTGGACCAGCGTGTGTGCAAGCGTGCAAGTCTGTGGCAAAGAGACAAAAGCACTTGTTGAAAGAGGTGGGGGCAGCACCAGGTATCTTGCTGTCTCATCACGGCGCTGTGGCAGGGCGCTCCGCGCCAGCACCTCGCCGCCTAATTGGTGACCCCCCAGCCGATGGCATCAATTAGAGCCCCAGCTCTCCCCTCCACTGGGGACCCTCATTAACTACCACCAGCTTTACCCTGCGAGGAGTCAGGGTGCGGGAGGCTGAGGGTGCAGTGAGCACGCTGCACGCTGTGTGTGCGCTGCCCACCCTCGCTGGGGGAGGAATGGGATGACAATTTATAGCCGCGCTAATTGGCCTCGCTGCTGCATAGCTGTGCTCAGCAGGGAGCAGAGAGGTCAGTAGATATGGGATCGTCCTCCTCCTTCTCCCCAGAATGGACTCCCTGCTTGGAGCAGAGTGTACCCATCTCCAGGGTCTTCTCCCTCGCTTGTATTCCCTTCCCCAAAGCAGATTTTGAGGCCAGGTACTTACATTTTTGTTTACACTGAAGCCTGGTTTACCTCCATCTGGCTTAAGGTTATTTTCTGTGCCTTTATGGCCAAGCTGAATCAGGATGGAAGTCATTAAAATCACCTCAACCTGTCATTTCACGAGACCTGAAAAAAAGGAAAATCAGTAAAAACCACAGTTTCAGTGCATCAGGTTGGGCAGCTGGAAACAGCCTCAGCCGCCGCTGGTGAGTCTTTGCTGAAAAACAGGGATGTTAGTGTAGAAACTCAGGTCTGTGGGTGACCAGCAAGGGCCCAGCCCCAAAATTATGGTGCTGATGCAGTGGGCTTGGAAAGCATAGTGAAACACAGTGTCCGTCTGTCCCTGCCAAGAGGACATCGAATGGCTCCTCTCAACGAGGTGGAATACCCAGCTCTCCATGGGAAGCCAGTGGCGGCCAAGGATCGATCCTGGCAGCAAACACAGCATCTTTGATCTTGCTGTGGCCAGAACTAGTGAGGCTGCCCTGTGGGGTCAGCTGCGAACACAGCACAGCAGGCTCCCTGCTACCAGCCTCAAATATCTGTCTGCTCCACTCTGGCCACAAATCCTCCCCCAGACGAGAAAGAGGGAAAATTACATGCTCCGATTTGCAGATTTGGCAGAGATAGTTCTCCACTGGAAGGCGTGGCTGGAGATGCTGGGGCTGATAGCTCCAGATTGTGTGTGCTGTGGGAGCTCCTTCTCTCCTGCTGTGCCTGCTGCCCCAGCACTGGGGCTGCCCCACTCCCAGGGAGAAGCTGGGAAGCTCCCTCCTGCCCTGCTTGGAGTGGCAAAGGGCCAGGCTGATCCCATAGAACCTGAGGGTGGATCTCTCCATGGGCAACATCATCTCAGGTTTAGTGCAGGAGAAAAGGTGGAGTGGTGGTGCATGTGGGATGGTCACTCATGTAGTGAGAGGGTTTGGCCTCAGCTGCAGAGCAGCCAGGCTCAGCAGCATCCCTTCTTTCTGGAAGGGTCAGAGAGGATGTTGGGGCCAGCCAGCTCCCAGGAGACTATCAGCAGGGAGTGATGTTCTGCGTGCCAGCCCCTCAGGGATGGTGCTAGGAGGGATGCTGGGCGGAAGGGCCACTGGCTCTTGCAGGCAGCAAAATGAAAGCTGAGAGGAGCCCAGGAAGTGGGGGGTGGGGGGAGAGAAAATCCCCTGATGTGTGCCATATTTCATAACAAGAGATGTGAGACTTTAATGGGCTCTGAGATATCAAAGAGGACAGGAAGCCTAAACCTGTACGCAGCACATAAAATGCAACAGCAACACGCGATACAATCACCTCCTCCTTTGCCTGTGGCCCCCAAGGACAGACCTCGCTCGCCTATGGGGCACCAGCTTTCTTTTTTAGCCCAAAGACATATGAGTGAAAGAGATCCTGAACTGAAGAGCTGTGCCAAAGTAGTAAACAAGGTTTTAAGTGAGAAAAAAAGACCATGCTTCCCAAGGCCAGGCTCCAGCAGCAGGGCGCTAGCTGGGAAAGCATCCCAGTGGCACAGGTCTGGCAGGTATGGCGCTGTGAGTTGTGGCCAGTGCTGTATTTCTCCTTTGCAAAGGTGAGCTGTAAATCCTGACCAGGGGTTCTCTCAGAGGCACTGAGGGACCAAAATTTACGGCTCAGAAGCAGCAAAGCCATGCCATAAATATGACAGGTGCACAGGAGAGCTGGCCCCTGCACTTACCCAAGAGGCAGCTCATCCACTTGCCCACCCTCGCCTCTAGCCTTATTTTCTCTCATTTTGCTTTCACAGCTTTAATAGCATCATTGCTATTAAAACATCCCAGTCTCTGGAAAGAGTTGCTACCTGTCCCCGGCAGCATCAGGGGTGGCCACAATGGATAACAACTACCATGACTTACACCAGGAATATCAGGAATAAGAGAGAACCAAGATTTGAGGCAGTCATGTCTGCAAACCCTCTGCTCCTGCAGCAGGAACATCTCCCCATCCCCATCAGTCTGGGCTTTCAGCATCCCCCAGGTTTAACCCCTTTGGATGCACCTCATGGACTCACTCCCTATCACCTTCCACCAGGACTGAACCCTGCAGCTCTTCCCACCTCCTGTTTAAGGCCAGAAAAGATTATTTCAGCTGTACGAGCATTTCTTCTGGCTAATAAATCTACGGCAGTCACAACTTCTCTGCCAAGTGACACTGACGGTGGCCAGCTGGGCTGCACTGGAGGTTAACGTGGGTCTCAGCTGAATGTGCCAGCCTGGGATGGGTGATGCTGGGCTGGTGGGCTGCAAGGACACTGGTGTTTCATTGCAGATAGGGGAAAATTAGTGTTGGTACTTCTAAGCAGTGGCCAGAGAATCAGAGAACATTATCAATGGGCTGGGGAAGAAAAGGGAAAGGTCTTCTGGAAGAATTAACCTGGTATGTGATTATACCCCAGGTGTGCCAAGTCTACCTGCATAGGAAGAGAACCCCAAAATAGGTTATCCTTCTCATTTGGGGAAAGACTTGTGAACCTGTGCCCTTATCCACCACATAAGGTGGCCACGGGTACTGTGCACCTGGCTTTCTTGGGGATGGCCGATGTGGGAACTGTTCCCAGGATGAGAGGTGCTCCTGTCCTTTGGGGACAGCCCCTACAATATGATGGGGCAGCTCCAGCAATGTCCTTGAGCTGACAACAAATTAATGGGGAGAGCATTATTACAGGTAGGAAAGGGTTTCTCCAGCCTGGCCTAGTTCCCAAGGACGACACGCAGCCGAGCTCCATTAGGCTCATCACAGCAAAGCCATTTCTGTCCAAAGGCGGAGGTGAGTTTTAATGGTTTGCACATTAAGAAGTCCCAGAGAGGAAGTCAATAAAGATATGGAAGAGTTTTTGAGTCTGCAGGCAGGGCTGCCTGCTTTTACTGCAGGAACTTGTAGAAACACTCTTTGGGCATTTGCAGGCAGTTGTTTACCTCCAGCGCTAAACTCTGAGGTAGAAAAGCAGCAGATAAGGTGGGTAAAGAATTGGCTGGATGCTCGCACTTAAAGACTTGCAGTCAACAGCTCAGTGTCTAGTTAGAGACTGGTAACAAGTGGCATTACAGGCCTTATGAGGAACGGCTGAGAGAGCTGGGGGTGTTTAGCCTGGAGAAGAGGAGGCTGAGGGGAGACCTCATTGCTCTCTACAACTACCTGAAAGGAGGTTGTGGAGAGGAGGGAGCTGGGCTCTTCTCCCAAGTGACAGGGGACATGACAAGAGGGAATGGCCTCAAGCTCCGCCAGGGGAGGTTCAGGCTGGACATCAGGAAAAAATTTTTCACGGAAAGGGTCATTGGGCACTGGCAGAGGCTGCCTAGGGAGGTGGTTGAGTCACCTTCCCTGAAGGTGCTTAAGGGACGGGTGGATGAGTTGCTGAGGGACATGGTTTAGTGATTGATGGGAATGGTTGGACTTGATGATCCAGTGGGTCTGTCTTTTCCAACCTGGTGATTCTGTGATTCATCAGGGGTTGGTATCGGGACCAGCATTTAATGTCTTTGTCAGAGACAATGACAGTGGCACTCAGGGCATCCTCAATAAGTTGTCTAATGACACCAAGCTGTGTAGTGCAGTTGACACACTGGAGGGCAGGGATCCCATCCAGAGGGACCTGGACAGGCTGGCCTGGGCCAGCCTCATGAAGTTCAACAGGGCCAAGTGCAAGGTCCTGCACCTAGTTCAAGGTGATCCCAAGCACAAATACAGGCTGGGCAGAGAACGGATTGAGAGCAGCCCTGAGGAGAAGGACTTGGAGGTGCTGCTGGATGAGAAGCTCAACATGAGCTGGAAGCATGCACTTGCAGCCTAGAAACCCAACCGTATCCTGGGTTGCACCCAAAGAAGTGCGATGAGCATGGTGAGGGAGGTGATTCAGCCCCTTTCCTCTACTCTTGTGACATCTCATCTGGAGCCTTGTGCTCAGTTCTGGAGCCCTCAGCACAGGAAGGACATGGAGCTGTTAGAGAGAGTCCGGAGGAGACCACAAAGATGATCCAAGGGCTGGAGCACCTTCCGTATGAGGACAGCCTGAGAGAGTTGGGGTTGTTCAGCCTGGAGAAGAGAAGACTGTGGGAGACCTTAGAGCAGCTTCCAGTGCTGAAAGGGGCTGCAGGAAAGCTGGGGAGGGGCTCTGGATCAGGGAGTCCAGGGACAGGACAAGGGGGATCAGTTTTCAGCTGAAAGAGGGGAGATTGAGATGAGATCTTAGGAAGAAATGTTTTGCTGTGAGGGTGGGGAGGCCCTGGCCCAGGTTGCCCAGGGGAGTCACAGATGCCCCATCCCTGGAGGTGTTCAAGGCCAGGCTGGATGGGGCTTGGAGCCCCTGATCCAGTGGGAGGTGTCCCTGCCCATGGCAGGGGGGGCAGAACCGGATGGACTTCGGGGTCCCATCTAACCCGAACCATTCCATGATCCCACGGGCTCCGCTTCCAGAAATCCCAGTACCGCCCCTCGCCGGGACGGGGACAGACCCAGCTCCGGGTCCCCTTCCCGCCCCCCGCCCCTCGCGGCGTGTCCGGCTCCTCGGCGCCCCCTGGCGGCCGCGCGGGGAAGGGCCGGGCGGGGGCGGCGCTGGGGGGGTGGGGGGGGCCGTGCAGCCGGAGCCGGGGGGCAGCGCCGGGAGCAGCGGGATCGTGGGATGGCTTGGGTGGGAAGGGACCTGAAAGCCCATCCACCACGGGCACGGACACCTCCCACGGGATCAGGGGCTCCGAGCCCCATATAACCTGGCCTTGAACCCCTCCAGGATGGGGCAGCCCCCACTGCTCTGGGACACCTGGGCCAGGGCCTCACTGAAGTCAGAGTAACAAATTTCTCCCTAAAATCTAACATAAATCTGCCCTTTTTCAGCTGAAAACCGTTCCCCCTTGTCCTGTCCCTGCACTCCCTGACCAAGAGCCCCTTCCCAGCTTTCCTGAAGCCCCTTTCAGCCCTGGAAGCTGTTCTAAGGTCTCCCTGGAGCCTTCGCTTCCCCAGGCTGAAGAACCCCAACTCTCTCAGCCTGTCCTGGGAGGCGCTGCAGCCTTCAGATCATCTTTGTGGCCTCCTCTGGACTCACTCTGATAGATCCATGCCCTTCCAGTGCTGAGGACTCCAGAACTGAGCACAGGGCTCCAGGTGAGATGTCACAAGAGCGGAGGAGAGGGGCAGAATCCCCTCCCAGGCCCTGCTGGTCCCACTGCTTTGGACGCAGTCCAGGACACCTTTGTGTTTCTGGGCTGCAAGCACCCGTTGCCATCTCATGTTGAGCTTCTCATCCACCAACACCAAGAAGGTTATTTGGACAGGAGAAAGCCCTGCAAAAGTCGCTGGGCTCTCTCAGCCAAGCTCGTTCTGCAGGAGGTGGTGGCCTGTGTCCCGGACCAAGATGCCTTCTCCAAAACGCTGTCAGCAGCAGCTTTGCTCCCTGCAGTCTGGAGCATTCAATCCAGTAGTTTCCAATCCTACTGGGCTTTTACATAAGGTGCTGTTTGCTGTTAAATCCCACAGCATTTAAAAGCTATTTAGTGTCTGGGCTATTCCCCGCTGAGTTCTAAATAATTTTTTCCAGCACTGAAAATTGTTTACTAACATTTTATTGAGGCCTTATTTTCCAAGGAGGGGATGTGGCTTGGAAACAAACGGCGAATAACTCGGTGGGGACTCTGTGTCACATGGAATGGGCTGATCAAAACACTCTTGCAAAGTTATTTGCAAAATTCAGAGTAAAACTTTGCACAGTTTGGAAACCAAACATTGTCTCTCCTCTGTCTCAGTGTTTTATTTGCTGTTTTCCTCTGCTCTATCCCAATTCCATGTACCAATCCCCAATCTATCCAGCTGACCAGGGGTTTGAATCTGGATTTAATGCACACACTGCAATATTTACAGTATTACACATCAGCGCGTCTGCTGGGATGTCTCCAGACACCTCAGGAGAGCAATAACAGCAGAAGACTTGGCCCACTGATTCCATCTGGAAACCCATGACGTGTGAGCCTCCCTGGCCAGGCCCCTCCGGAGAAAAACACTATAGGACCTGACGCCAAGCTCTCAGGCTCCAGCCCAAACCTCTTCTTCCCTCCAGAGATTTCTGCATGGGGCCTTGGCTTTGCTATTGAAAACATCCTGCTAGTGCCGGCCCTGGAGTCAGGAATAGAAATAGAACACCTCCCTGGGGGGAGCATCCCATAGAGGGAGCTTTTCTCTGACTACTTAGAGTTAGAAAATGGTTGGGTGCAGCAGCATGGGATGCTCCAGCCCATCATGCTCACAGTGCTCCTGGCTTTTTGGGTGCTCAGTCCATAGCTGCTGTTGGAACCAGGAGAATTGCGTCACCATACACCTGAGGTGTCGTCACCCACATTCCTGGGCTAAAACTTCACCTGTGACTGCCCGGGTACCACATCTTCATACCTGAATCCAGCCATTTGACACCTCAGCCTGGAGACCCACGTCACCACCTGCTCACACACCAACGTGACTAAGTCCATTAGCAGCACCAAGGCGAGTTTCTCTCTCTGTTCCCTAATTTGGCTCTGCTCTGCACCTTTTCTGTTTGACTATAAGTGGGGTCAGAGTATCGGATGCCTTTGTGGCACCAAGCAGTTCTTTTAAGTAGAAAGCAATCGCAGACAGGACAGGTGCTGGTGTGGAGTGATGCTACAGCAGCTAGAGGGAGGCATCGCTCTAGGGCAGGGGCTAGACCCTGGTATACCACCCCTAAATCCCTGCACTCCTCACCCTTGCCCTTACTCCTTGAAAGGATCACTGGGGTGCTCTACACAGTGCAGGCAAGCAGCTGGATAACAGAGCAGCCAGGGAGTTAAATGGTGCTTGTGATCCACCAAAGGACCTGTGAGAGCCTATCCTAGACACCTGTGATATTGCAAGGAGGAGGATGAGAAGATATTGAGATCCTGCTTTCTAGGAGAAGATGACCTGAACATGCATCAGTAAATGGGTTGAGAGCCTTGCACAATGTGTATGTAAAATCAGCCACCAATCAAAAAGCCCCTGCTGGAGACAGAGCAGAAGCTGGTGGACATGGTTGCACACATTGTACACGCACAGCACCGTGGAGGACAGAGAGCCAGGTCTTGGGGCTCAGGGCTGGACCCTGCTGGTGCCACAATATGCTCTTGTGTCCCACCTAGTGGTGACACTCAAGGCATGAGCAGAGCCCGGACACAAGCCAGGCTCAGGGGAACACTGGGTGCACCGCAGTCCTCAAAGCAGATCCTTCAACAAGCAAGCCCTAGCGCCTGGAGCAGCCACATCAAGGTGGGGACTTGGAGATGCTGGAGCAGGAGGAGTTTGGGGAAGGACACGCTCCCCTGGCTTCCTGAGATCCAGAGTAACCCCCAGGAGGCAAATTGGGTTTTTTCCCCTGTGCAAAGCAGAGCCCTGCTGCTCAGACACACAAATCCTGTCTGCCAGGGCGGTGTCGGAGAAGTAGTAGGGCTGCAAAGTGATGCTGGGAAGTTATACGGTTAATGGAGCTGCTCTAATGAGAAAATGAACCAGCCATCATACTATGTTGATTTCGTGCTCGAGTATGAAGAATAAGGGAGAGGGAGGAAAATAGTGCCAAACAAACTTCAACCCCCTACGAGTTTATAAAGGCACTTTGTGCAAACATGCAGCTTTTACCCCAAGAAGCAAGTGACACTCCTCTGGCTGCCCACGCCAGGCTGCAATTAATCTGGTTTCGGCAAACCAGAAACAAAGTCCCCCCTCTATTAAGAACTACCTCTTGTGGAGCCTTAAATGTTGGAGCTGCCTTGTAAAATGCTGGTGAATATGATGAAAAGTAAAACATCATTCAGGGTGACACCATTCAGCTTTACCCCACTGCAGTCTAAATGATGTTTTTTATCATCTGAGGCACCCAATCAACATCAAGAAGTGTGGGCTGGCATCACCCCTGGAAATTTTTCAAGTCTTCCCACTGTTTTCTAAAAATTGGGTGTTGGGGATGCTGTGAGAGGTACTTTTGCTGACGGGATGCTACAGACTGCAACTGCCTTTCATGTCCTATGGCTACAAAAATTGAACACCCCTTGTTAGAAATGCCAGAGCTGGTGTTGATACCAAAAATATAGTGTGTAAAGGAAAAATGAAGCCTATTTGGCTTTCTTTTAGAAATCTGAATGCCAGCTGCTAGTGAAGCACGCACGCCACACAGCCAAGATCCAGGCTATCAAACCAAAGTAGGTTTCCTGAGCAATGTGGCTCCAAATCTTCCTTGTATCTGTGTGGCTTTGTGCTTCCCAGGGCCACAGCTGCACAGAGCTGCAGAGGTCTCATAGAATCATGGAATGTCCTGAGCTTCCACTCTAAACCCTTCACCAACTTTGTGACTCTCCTCAATCAGACACCCAATCAATCTGGACTGGGTTTTTGTTTTGGTTTGGGTTTGTTTGGTTTTTTTTGCAAACCATTCTATTAAAAATTTGACACAAATACAAGTCTCCCTTGAAACACTGCAACTAAGGATGTCCTGCTGCCTGGTCAACCTCCTTGGGGAAAACCTGGGACTTGAGGTAAGACTGTTCTGTAAATTGAAGCTAATTTAGAAATCTGAGCCGTCAGTAGCATGCGGAGTTTGAATCACCCACACCGAGTCCCCTTGACAAAGGCAGAGGCAGACCTGTGTTTGGGGAAAACATAATTAGAAGAGATCCCAGACCATTAATTTCATTACTGTAGCTGTGATTAATAGCAACAGTGGCAGCAGCATGAAGCATCGCTAGGGAGGATGGATGCAGGATCCCAGCCCATCGGTGATTTTCCCATTCCAGGAGCTGCTCTCAGTGGCTGAAAAAGGAATTAAAATTAATTTCCAGCTGCTAACTGCTCCACAAAGCAGTTACTTACAAAAATCAGGTAAGATCCAAAAAGCAAGTAGTTCAAGTCTGGATTGGGAAGAGGAGTTGCAGAGCCTCAGAGGTTGGTCCCAAGGTTGTAAAGTTGACTGAGCAGTGCCAGGGATATGATGGCTTGGGTCTGAGCTGTTGGGTTTATGGGCACTCTGTGTGTGTACCACACCATCTCACCTGTGCTCTTTTACTATAAACACCACTAATTTGCTCCATACATAGACATTGAGATGCTTGGTTACTGTATGAGATGCTCCATTTAATGTACAATACTCCAGTAACATCAAAATAATCTGCTTGCCATCTTTTTGATTCATTGTGCATCTGTGCTCTGTGTGTGTCACCTCACTGTCACCAGTGAGTGGTGGCTGTCACAGAGTTCCTGCTCCTCCTGCTCCCCCTCTCCAGCCTGCATGTGGCTGAGGATCCATCCTGAGATGATTTCTTCTTTAGCAACTAAATTACATGCCAGCAGCAAATGCAACTAAGTAATAGAATCATAGAATCACAGAATCATAGAATGGTTTGGGTTGGAAGGGACATTAAAGCCCATCCAGTTTCAAGCTCCTGCTTTCCTGCAGCCCCTTTCCATCCTGGAAGCTGCCCTAAGGTCTCCCAGGAGCCTTCTCTTCTCCAGGCTGAGCAACCCCAACTCTCTCAGCCTGTCCTCATACGGGAAAAGTGGGAGAGCGTGTTCTTGCAGCTGGAGGAGCGAAGTGCTGAGGCCGGCTGGGTTGCTGGCTCCTCCCGTGAGATGCTGAAGATGGCAGTATGTACCGGCAAAAGCGAGCCAGCCAGCGACAAACCTCTCAGCAAAAGTTTACAGGTTTTTCTTGCTAGTGGTCAGGAGCAAAAATAAACAATCCAAAAAGCTCATGAACAACGGTTGTATAAACCCTGAGAACAGGCATGCATGTGCATGTAAATACGCTCATGGGGTAGAGCAGGGTTTGATGCAACTCACACACCTAAAAACCACGTGCAGAGCTTGTGTCCATGTTCACCTTCCTGCTCCGAAGAGGATATATTTTGGTGACCCTTTTTGCCCAGAGTATTTCATTCACCCAACTTTCAGCAGCTTTGCTCTTGACCGCCCTGTGGTGGCTCCTGGTTAACCCAAGAGCTCCTTCCCTTGCCCAAGGTTCACGGGCAGAGATTTGGGGTGATGACAATCTCCCCAAAAAGGACACCCAGGGAAAGGACCCCACCTCCTAGCTGGCAGCCAGTCACCCACAGAACCAATGCCACTGGGGAGCTGCTGCTGGCGCCCTGGCTCAAGGGGCAAAGGGACAATTGAGGGCAACAAGAAGAGATGCTTCTGGCCCATAAGGCAATCAAAGAGGCAATTAGGCACATAATTAGAGACATTTGTGTTGCACCTGCAGAAAATGGCCATGCTGCAAATGATGGAGAATGCAGTTTAGGCTTGGAATTGGTCTTTTTTTTTTTCCTTTTTCATGACATTAAGTTCAAATCTGGGTGATTTGCTTTGTAAGATGGGAAGCGCTTCATTTCAGAAATAATTGGTTTCAGTTCTGAGCAGTTTAAAGACATGTTTGGAGTTTTGAAAAGGGAAAAAATAGAAATAAAGGCATCTTGGAGAGACAAAACTAGGAAAACAAAAAGTAGTCACTTCAGAAGCTTATTTCAAAATGAATAATGCACCAGAGCAAACATATTAATTTTTCCTACTGTTGTGAGCAGGCAAAGATGCTTTCTGAGGCCTGAAGAGGCAAAACTATGACAGACCATGAGGATGCAAAATCTGGATTCTGTAAACCCAGGGCTCTGCAGTAAGGACAGCCATTGCCTAATTAGAGCTGATGCACACAGTGGGTTTTAATTACCAAAAGATCCATTAGAGCTGACTACCACCTTCACCTCCTCCTGGGGTCAGTGTGACCACGGGGCAGCAGCGATTCCTAGGGGTTGGCTATGGCCAAGGTGGTCCCACCTGCACCTCTCCATTCACTTTCCTTAGCAAAAATAAAGATGGTTTTACTATTTCTTTGCTTATTCATCTGCTTCCAGTTAGAATCATAGAATCACAGAATCATAGAATCACCAGGTTGGAAGAGACCCACTGGATCATCGAGTCCAACCATTCCTATCAAACACTAAACCATTCCCCTTTGCACCTCGTCCACCCGTGCCTTAAACACCTCCAGGGAAGGTGACTCAACCCCCTCCCTGGGCAGCCTGTTCCAGTGCCCAATGACCCTTTCTGTGAAAAATTTTTTCCTAATGTTCAGCCTGAACCTCCCCTGGTGGAGCTTGAGGCCATTCCCTCTTGTCCTGTCCCCTGTCACTTGGGAGAAGAGCCCAGCTCCCTCCTCTCCACAACCTCCTTTCAGGTAGTTGGAGAGAGCAATGAGGTCTCCCCTCAGCCTCCTCTTCTCCAGGCTAAACACCCCCAGCTCTCTCAGCTGCTCCTCGTAAGACCTGCTCTCCAGCCCTTTCCCCAGCTTCGTTGCTCTTCTCTGAACTCGCTCCAGAGCCTCAACATCCTTCTTGTGGTGAGGGGCCCAGAACTGAACATGTGCGGGAGTTTTGCCTGGGAAGGCACTGCTGTTATGTAGACCAAAAGCAGATCTAAGGGCAGGTCCACGCTCACCCATAAATTATCTGGTTCATCTAGAAAATGCATCGGAGCTGCCACTTTCCAGCCTGGCCCATTATCAAGAAACGTTCTTACCCCTCCTCCCAGGCAGACATTGGGCTTTTATTTGATGCTATAACCACCCTCAGTGATTTTGCAGCACAAAGTGATGGAGAAAGGGAGGAAGCTCCACTAAAGAAACTGGAAGCTAACTGGTAGTTTCCTGCAAAGGGTTGGGGCTGCAGCTGGAAGGAGAGGCACAGCCCAAGGGCACAACAAAAATAGCCTGAGGTGCCCTGAGGAGACCCAAGCATCCAGAGTGGCCCTGAGCAGCTCAGCACCCAGGGGCTCGTGATAAACAAGGAAAATGGAAAGAAATGCAAGGCAGCTACCAATTGTCCTGAGATGGACTGGCTGGTGGAGGATGAAGCCATCCTCCTAACTAATTGCAGTTGGTTTTGGACAAAGCAGGAGCAAGGGAGAGCAACCTCAGCCCATTGAAGTGGGAAGCAAGAGCCTCTGGATGAAAACTTGGGTGCTGAAGGAGCTGCAGCTCATGCTCAGGTGCTGCCAGACCCTGGGGAAGGGGCTGGAGCCGGAGACGAGGAGTGAGAGACGGGAAGGAACAAGCCAGCACCTCTCACCCCAGCCGGATGTGGGTGGCTGAGGGATGCCCGTGCATTGTTCCTGGATCCGGCCGGGGCTGCAGGATATCCTGGAGGAGCTGCCAGACCCCGTGGCTGCGAGGATGAGGGACCAGCTGGATTGGGCCCTCCATCACGACACTTGGTTTTATTTCATCTTGTCCCTGAGAAAAGTTGCTCATAGGTGATACTGAGGTTGCAAGGACATCATAGCAATTTGGAGTAAAGCAGAAGAAAAGGCTCAGTTTGCTCTCACCTGTTAAAAAGTGAAGCCGAAGGGGTTATAGTGACCTATAACGGTATGTGCGTGTTGGGTGAGGGGGTTGGCTTGAAAAAACACAGCCAGCAAGTGGCTGGCTGGAAGGAGGGGAAGTTTCCCAAGGTCTGATAAGCCCCGAGAACATGTCGGTCCCGTTCTATCTGCCCAGCTGATAAACTGGGGCTGGCTGGCGCCTGGTGCACCACCTCAAGGCCAGCCGCCACACCAGCAGTGGTGGCCCCCACATCCCTGGAAGGTCTTCTGCAGCACCCATGGGTGCCCAGCAGTGCCAGCAGCCCCCAGGCTGGAGATGGACCTGGTCTTGCCACACATTGCCTTGGCTTCTTGCCATTCTCCCAGTATCAGCCTGCTAAAAATAATCTGGAGGCAGCAAAGACAAGGCGATGAGTACTCGAGCCTTCACGGTTTTGCTTCATATCGCTTTTTCATTTCTGCATATGGGGCTGGATGGGCTGACGTGGCTACACTTTCATCCCAAGGGGCCCTGGGAGCTGGGGAGGGGACCTGCCTTTCCCCATCCACCCCCAACTCAGGGCCAGAAAATCTCCACTGTGGTGCCAGACCCAGTCTGGTTTCTTCCCATCTGCCTTCCTGGCAACGGGAGGCTGCCCACAGCATTGGCGCTGATCCTGCCTCTGACTTCCCTGGGGGCCTTGGTCACATCTTTGCACCCCAGCGAGCTCGGGAGCCTTTGAGTTCCCACAATCTGGGTGCACAGCTCCCTCCTGCCCATGCACTGGCGAGCTCAGCATTGGCTCCTGCTCCACGAGGGGCCACAGCTCCAGTGAAACTCTGGGACAAAATCCCCCTGCTCTTCCTCTTTCTCTAAAAGTTGCTGATTGAAACTGCTGAGAGGTCTCAAATATTCAAAAAGACCCAGCGAGCACCAGAAATATGTATTTTTACCCTGTCTGGGTGATTACTTGGCTGCCTATTTGTTATATTTGCATGTCAATTAAATGCACCAGGGAGCTCATAGGGGAGCACAACCAGAACAGGTTATTTCAGGCCACGGGCCAAGAAAAACCATCAGGAAAAGAGTTTCTTTGGAGGGAAATGGAGGTAGAAAAAGTTCGGTTGGTCTTGGTACAAGAAAAGGGCAATTGAATCAGGTGAAATGTTTCATTTTGGAGCCTAAATTACTTCTTTAAATTGTGCTGGGGGATATTTGGTAAGGAAATGTCAGCACAGAGGTAGTGTAAAATCCTTTGGAGACAACCGGTGTGAAAAAGTCTGACTTGGGTAAAAAAAGAAAAAAAGATTTTTTTTTTTCTCCTTTCTGAAACATGTGATGAATAAAACAAGAATCCATGAAACGTTCAGCTTGACGTGACTCTGCCTATTTCTGTGTGAGGAAAAAAAAGAAAACCCACGACGCTGTGACTCAAAAATGCCGCCTGCTACCGGCAGCGGCTCCTGTGCCGCTCGCTCCCAGTGCACCCCAGTTCCATGCTGCCCCGAGCATCACTGGTGGCTGTCAGTCAGGCCAGCATCTCCCGTGTAGGATGTCTGTCCTGCCTCTTGCCTGGCTCAACATCACCTGGTGATGTGGAATCAGGCATCGGCTTCTGCCGGAGGTAATGGGGATAATACCCAGCTTTTAAAGGATGAAGTGCGTTGGGCAGAGGAGCCAGTCCCGGCTGCTGGAGCGATTCCTCGTCAGCATCTGTCAGGGAAGATTAATGCCTAAGTAGGTTGTGGGCTGGTTGCCAGCAGCATTTTTAATAATCAGATGCCATGCGCTGTTTAGGCAACCTACAGAAATGAAGTTGCCTTGTTACAAAAGTAAATTAATTTGTTGACGTGAAGTAACTCATTTGCTGGGGATGGTAAAGATGGTCACAACCCTAACCCATGCTCGAGGGTCTGGCACCCCCTAAATTCTCTCCAGGGCTACAGCATCGCCCATGCCGGCCTCGGATATCAGGGCTCGACCAGCTAGATGAGGAGGGCTCTGCAATCAGCACAGCTCCTGCAAAAAGCGTAAATAAGGCCCTGAGCTGGTGCTTACAAGGTCTTGCAGACAAAATAAAGAAAAGGGAAAATTCCTGCCTCCCCAGGAAAGGGCTAAGCTGGGTTTTGGTTTTGGGGTCAGGAGCCCACATTCCAGGATGGTGCCTCAACCAGAGCAAGTGTCACCCTGAGCCCCAACGTCTGTGTCACCAGTCCCCTGGCATTTGGGATATAGTGTAAAATGGTCCTTTTCCATCTGCCAGCAACCAGCACCAAACTGTTGCCTGATGCTGCCATAAGATCACAGCCCAGAAGGCCAACCATATCCCGGGCTGCATCAAAAGAAGTTGGACAGCAGGATCGGGGAGGTGATTCTGCCCCTCTACAGAGGGTGAGACCCCACCTGGAGTATTGTATCCAATTCTGGAATCCTCAACGTAAGAAGGATATGGGACTGTTGGAATGGGTCCACAGGAGGGATATGAAGATGATTAGAGGGCTGGAGCACCTTGCCTATGGGGAGAGGCTGAGAGAGTTGTGGCTGTTCAGCCTTCAGAAGAAAAGGCTCTGGAGAGACCTTAGAGCAGCCTTACAGTACCTGAAGGGGGCTACAAGAAAGCTGGAGAGGGATTTTTTGTGAGAGCATGTAGAGATAGGATGGGGGAGAATGGCTTTAAATTGTAAGGAGGAAGATTTAGACAAGATGTTGGGAAGAAATTCTTCATGATTAGGGTGCTGAGGCCCTGGCCCAGGTTGCCCAGAGCAGTGGTGGCTGCCCCATCCCTGGAGGTGTTCAAGGCCAGGTTGGATGGAGCTCTGAGCTACCTGATCCAGTGGGAGGTGTCCCTGCCCATTGCAGGGGGGTTGGAACTGGTTGATTGTTGAGGTTCCTTGCAACCCAAACTGTTTCTATGATTCTATGATCTAGGTTGTTTTGGAGTTTGCATTTAATTTTCTTCTACACGCAGAGAAAAGTAGCAGGTTCAGGAAGGAATCACAGATATATAAATGGATAGTCCTCTTGTACCAGCTCATCAATCCTAATCCCATGGGATGCTGTACTGCTGGTGGTGAGAGGTGGGGAGCAGAGGAGAGGACCTTGTCCACCTAGCCAGACTCTCCTGGTCAGCAGGGGCCAAAGGGGTTCTGGCATGTGCTGAAGCTTCATCAGGGCTGATGGTGACTCTCGTCACCAAACCATCCTCATCCTCTCCGAGGCTTGCTTGGCACCAGCCCAGCATTAAACGGGAGCTTAACTGCCCAGAGAGGCTGTGTTATTAATAGAGCCGCGGTGGAGCACGCTGCTTACAGGTCCCAAAATAGGCTGCTGAGGCAAGGGGATGCCTGAATGGGGTTGTCTTTGCAAGGGAGCTCCCCAAAAGGGCAGTGAGGGCAGGAGCTGGCACAGCTGGAGCTGTGCTGGGCCTCGTCCTGTCCCCATCCCAGGGCAGCAGCAGCCAGCAAGCACTGGCATTTCGCTGCCGCAGTGAAAACACTCCTAGAGGCAACCCAGGCTGACCCCTATAAGAGGATTACCGGGCTATTAGTCGATTGGGGCTGTGGGGAGGATGTTTGGAGAAATTTGCTCTCCTACCCCTCAGGAAGGGATGTTTGTGGTCCCCAGTGGGTGCCCTCCCACACGCAGAGCCACTGGTGATTCCAGGGCTGTGCTCCCCATCCCTCTCAGCTAAAGGCCACCAGCAGAGGTGAGGACAACCATGGGGAGAAGACACCCAGTCAGGCTGCAGCCGGCACTTGGAGCCCTGGATGGGCTCACAGACAGGATTTTCCAGGGTTGGGACTCGCACTGGGCAAGCCCGAGCCCTGACATGCCTGCATCTCATCCAGCACTGGTCACCGTTTGTGGGACACAAAGAGGAAAGCTCTTCCCCCAGAGCTGGAGGGATCCCAAAGACTTACATTTATTTAACCTGAAAATGTAGCAGGGTGGAAAGAAATCCAGGAGCAGTATCGACAGCAAAATCCCATTATTTGCCATGAAATATGCATGTGCTGTAACTGTGTGGGAAGGGCATGGGCTGCATCCCTGGCAGCCTCTTCCTCCCACTCCCGGCCAAGCATCCTCACCCCTGTTGAGGGCAGGGAGACAGGCAGCTCAGCAGACACCCAATTTACATGCCAGGATACAGAACGAATCCCTCCTCGTGCTCTCGGGGAGCAGTCCCACAACAAAACGCTGTGCTGCAGTGCTTATCAGGCTGGCAGAAGTAGGCTGTGCCTAAATATACTCTGTAGTATTTATAATTCAAGGAACAAGTCAAAGCTGCGCTGCCTCTGCACTTGCCAAAGGGCAGTGCCCATTGCATTTTTTTTTCTCTTGTGCTGCTCCCATCCAGCCCCTTAATCCCTGTGTTGACTTGATATTTGGGTCATTTGGGGATATTTTCCCACCAGCTCCAGGGGAGAAATTCCAGGTTAATTCATTTTCACTCAATGCTGCTTCTGCCATTTGTTCCCATCGCTTTCTGCCACTCTCCCAAGGGCAAAAACTGGAGCCACAAAAGTGAAAAACCTGGTGAAAATTCCTCGCTGGTGGAAAGACCTCAGGAAGTACAGGGATCATAGAATCATAGAATCATAGAATCACCAGGTTGGAAAAGACCCACAGGATCATGGAGTCCAACCATTCCCATCAATCACTAAACCATGTCCCTCAGCGCCTCGTCCACCCGTGCCTTAAACACCTCCAGGGAAGGTGAATCAACCCCCTCCCTGGGCAGCTGTTCCAGTGCCCAGTGACCCTTTCTGTGAAAAATTTTTTCCTAATGTCCAGCCTAAACCTCCCCTGGTGGAGCTTGAGGCCATTCCCTCTTGTCCTGTCCCCTGTCACTTGGGAGAAGAGCCTGGAACCCTGCTGCTCAGCACCAGCTGATCTTGCACACTGCTGCTCAGCACCAGCTCTGGAGCATCCTATTTGCAGATGCAAAGCCAGGCTCCTGTCTCCAGCCTGCCAGGGAATTCTCAGCTGGATTCAGCCTCCCACACCTCTGCCAAAACACACCCCATGGGATGTTTTGCCGGGATATTGTGGAAATGGGTGGGTTTTGCAGAGTGGGGTCAGGAGGCCCGACGGGGTGCACCAGGCTGCGTTACACACATACTTCACCTACATTATTTATCACCCTTTTTTTCACCAAGCTGTGCTCCAGCACCAGGCGTATTTCCATCCCTCTTCCCAGACACTCTGGTGAGACTCCATGCTGCCAAACACTCTTTGAGCCCCAAGCCCAAAGAAGGGAGGTTTCACCCTAAAAGCAGCTCGCTCAGCTCACTGCTCCCCAGTAGCTGTTCCACGCTAATGATTGCATATGAAATCAGCACGCAGCTAATTACCTCCAGCAATAAGGAAACCCGGTGTTTGTAGTGAGTATCTGCTTTAAAATGATGTTTTACACAACATAAAAGGATTATTTTATAATTAGCAGTCTTCTAAACCCTGGTCTATTGAAATTATGATATTAAACAGTACACAGTTCTCTGCTTTTTAAATATCATCTGGAAGTTGATTAGTTTTGCATTACTAAAGAGCAACCCATTGAAATATTTAATCTTCATGAGACCTTTTTCAGATAAATGTTAACATTTCTCTCTTCTTTAATTATTTTTTTTTCCGACGGTAATTACTCTAACTTTGCTTACACACACAAAAAAAAAAAATCATCAAAGCAATCTTCCTGCAATGAAGGGATCAAAATAGTGCTGTGATTAACACCTGGAGCATCTTTCGGTGTTCACTGCCTGGCACAGCTCCAGGCAGGAGTTAGTGCTGCTGCTGCAAGCCCTTCTACCACCCTGAAGACCAGCATAACCCAGCATGCGATGCCCCAGGGGAGATTTTCTTTTCCCAGGGGGCTGATGCTGGCTCCAGGAGGAGTAGGTGGGAAGAGGGCAGGTGAGATGAGGCGATCTTCCCCAGGGGGTGTATAGATTTATACAGAATGATGAGAGATTTCAGACAGAGCTGAACTGCGAATGGTGACACCAAGATGCTCAGCAGCCCACGAGCTGGAGCATCAGCTGTGGACACCTGAAACGGCGTGGGGCTGGGCCCATAGGTAAAGATGATAGGAGCTTCTGCTATGCTAAACCCAGAAGCTTCAAGGAGAAGCTTTGAGGGGCTTATTTCCATTAATACCACACAGAAATGCACACGGGCATTGACGGTGGAACCATCATCACATGTACTCAGGGACAGGCAGGTGCCAAGCTCTGCAACTCAGTGTGGGGATGTGTATGGGGGATGGAGAAACAGATACCCTCATCCCTTCTGATCACAAATGCAAAGAAAAGGAGAAAACCCTAGACAGGAACGCCAGGAGTCACTAGGAGGAGCAGAATCCATCCCACAGCTGGGCTCTGCCCCCAGCACGAGGAGCAGCCAGCTCTGCTCGGCTGTCCCGGCCATGTCTGCATCCGTACAGGGAATAAACCATCTGGATTTAGACACACTTGAAATTCAGCTCCTGCTCCACGCCAGTCATCGGAAATGATGCACTTGTGAAATGAAGCCAAGAGAGTAGTATAGAGAGCTATTTTTCAAATGCCTTAAATAGCCTGAACATTTATTCTATAGGCAATGAAATTCTTACACGTTTTGGTCAAATAATGAGGATAACATTTCTAGCTTAAGGAAAACACTCCTAACATCAGCAAAGGGGAAATGTACATTTAAATTTATAATTTTAAGCTACAAATTTGCATGCAAATATATATTTAGAAATTTGAAAGAGCTAAATCATACATTTTTGGCAGGCTTTTACTTGCAAAAGAATTTTCCAGCATGGATATGGCATTGTATTAAAATCCATTATGTTGCTTAGAAAAAGAAAAGCTATAGAAAAGCGAAGAAGCTCTGTGAAGTGCAGCTGGGTTTTTCCCTCAGGCACTTCCTATCATGCAGCTGTGCTGGTAAGACCTGGGAGCATTCGATCCCTGCCCGATAAAAGCTCTAGAAGTCACCTTTGTGTCTTGGCTTATGCAGCCTGGGCATGTTGCATTTGCCTCTAGATTTTGGGTTTATTTGGGGCTGGGGACCTCCAAACTCTCTTTGTAGATACTGGCCAGAGTTGAGTCCATCTTCCCTGCCCAGGGAGTGGGGTGCATCCCTGGTGGTTTGGGTGGATACCGCACTGAAAATCCTTAAAATATTTGTTTTCATGCAGCTTTCTTTTCTAAACAACATTGGGAGAGCTTTCTTCATGTTTGACCTAAAGGACCCCAAGCCCCTTTGTCCTATTGAGAGCTTAATTTCATCTCCCCATGGAAAGCATTCACCTCGCATGACCCAAACCCGCAGAGCCCAAAACCATAATTTCCAGCAAAGAGCTGCCCTGACCACTAACAACAAATGGTTTTCATGGAATCATAGAATAACCAGGTTGGAAGAGACCCACCGGATCATCGAGTCCAACCATTCACTGAGAGGAAAACTCTCCTCCAAGTGGTGACATGCTTTTAAATAACTTTAAATATGCCTTTAAAATTCTTTCCCCCTCCTTGTTTAAGCATATGATTGTTTTCACTTGCAGGAACCTTCTCAGAGATATTCATGGTTAATGTATTGAATAACTCCTCCTGTGTGCATGGAGAATCACCCGTTCATCACAGAGAGCCCAGTGCTCCATTAACCATCATCATTTTGCCTACATTTGACTCTATATCATCCCCCAGCACCTGCAGGGCTGGGAGGAGGACTGGCATCTGTTTCCCCATGGTTACACACTCTTACAAATGCCGTTTGGTTTGAAATACAGGCGGTTTGGGTGGCCAAAAGAAGGTGGTGTGTCTTGGTTCCCGTTGCAGTGATGTTTGTCTCCAAGCCCTGCCTGTCCCTGGCCATGGGTGTGAGGTCACCGGCTGCTGCCCATGTTCTCCCTCACTCCACGATGAGTTTCTGTGGCTCAGAGCACAACATGTGAAGGAGCCCCTCAAAAAAAACCCAAAAAAACCCCAAACAACCAGGAATTAGAAACAGCACTGTTGCTAGGGAACCAGCTGTGAGTACTCAGTTCCTTTTTCCCCTAAAGGAGTTCAAGAGAAATCCCTGAATTTCACGTCATGTGCAAAGAGGCACTTGGCTGGCGGCTCCAAGCTGGTTCCTCCAGGACATCAGTATTTGGCAGAGCCAAGAGCTGCTCCTGCACCCAGGGTGCAATGATGTTTCCATCCCCTACAGCTGCCTCGCACATGGAGAAGGCAGTGATGGAGGGTGGAGAGAGCAGAGGTGGACAATAGGAAGGAAAACAATGAAGGATGGTGAAAGAGATGATGGAGGATGGGAAGGACAATGATGAAGGATGGAAAGGGTGGTGAGGAAGGATGGAGAGGGCAGCAGCAATGGAGGGTGGGAAAGGCAACAATGGAGAATGGAGAATGGACAAGGAGATGATGGAGAATAGGAAGGACAATGATGGAAGATGAGGAGCACCTAATCGGTGGGAGTGGAATTGAGTTGGGAATGACTGAGAGCTGTGGTTGTGGACACTTGCTTGACCCAGAAGAAAGTAAGTTCATTACCTTTAAGACAGTCTTGAACTAGTGGATGTTATTTATGAGCCGCCAGCATTTCTGTATCATTAGGCTTGAAAAACGTATAGAATCTTAATTATGCTAATGAGAAACACACGGCTGAGAGCCCTCCAGGATGCCAGGGAGGGGTGTGTTGCCATTGCCTGACCTGTGACCAAAAACGTTTTGTTTCTGCAAGCCAAGAGCACTGCGTGTCCCCACCGTGGCCACCCTGGCCCCAAACTCAGTCAGTCTGCAAAGCACAGATCCCTCCTCGTCTTCAGGGTGTTCCTTCTCATGCCATTCCCTGAGGAGCTGAAACCTGAAACTCGGTGCGCAGCCACGTATGATTTCAGAGCATTGAACTGACTCTTCCCCACAATGTCTTCCAGCTTGGGAGCCAACTGGCTTCTGCTACTAAAGATAACTCTGACTTTTTCTACTTTTTCCTGAAAATATTCAAAATATTTTCCAAAGCAAAGCCCCAGAGGATGCTATTTTCATCTCCCCATCAGGCTGAGAAGCTACTCATTTTCCACCCACCAAAATAGCCATAATTTTACATGGATTCATCATTTCTTTTCAGATTGCGTCCCATGGGATCCCTAAGCAGCCAGGGAAAGGAGATTCCCCCAGTGCTGCCCTATGCCTCGGCAAACACATCTCAGATCTTACAGAATTGCTGCTGCACTGCTTTTTCCCCTCTCCCCTGAAAAGAGTTTGGTTTTCTACAACTTCCTATTTCTTTATCACTGACTGTTGCAGAATTGACAGTCTCGTCTTTTCAGGGGATGTTGAACTGAAGGGAGTTTGAAAGATGCAGCCAGGATAACAGGATTGTTGCTGGCGTTGCAAAATGCCACCTGGATCTCTCTCCATGCAAAGTCAGCCAACGGATTGCAGTATTTCCCAGATTAAGCCATTTGAAAGAATTTGACAGCGTGGGAGATTCTGGCAACAGGCAGTGCTGAGATTCAGCTCCCCATCACCCAGGGTTGATTTCAGGTGCTCTAGTTTAATTCAGAGCAAAGACATTTATTCCAGTCCCCGTGGGGTTATTGGCCTCGGCTTCAGGAGATGGGCAACGGACAGAGAAAGAGGGTGGATGTGCAAGCTGGGGGCTGAGCACGTTGATTTTGGATGGTGCTAAAGCAGAGCAGACCTTGTCTTGCACCATCAGGGGCGTGAAGGATGTTCTTTGCTATGAAACCAGAGTGACAGCGCAGTGACCCTGGCTCCCAGGCTCCTGGCTGCTGCATTAAACATGAGTGAAGAAATCACCACGAGCAGCCTACCAGCTGCTGCTCATCCTTCAGCAGCTCTTAACAATTTAAGGGCCAAATTCAAACCCTTCAAACTGGGGGGTTTGAATGGGTGGACGGGATTAGGCTGCAGCTAATTGGGAGCTGAATCCTCCATCATAAGAGCTCTCAAGCAGAGTCATGGGCTACACTAAGCCACTGCCTATTATATTTCTATGGCAGCCAGGGCTTGAATTACTTGCCCATGGTAAAAGCCATTTTGTTTGAGAGGTGCCTTGTCGCAGCTGAGCCCCGTCGGGTGGATGCACGGAGGGGAATCTGGCATCTGGCTAAAACCCAAGGACTTTAAAGAAGATTTTCGTCTAAAACTCTACATAATCCTACGATAACATAACCTGAACTTGTTCTCTGAGTCACCCTTTTGCTACCAAACTAACCCAAACTTCAGTAATGACTTGTAAGCCCCCTAGACCAGCTCGGTGCTGGGAAAACAAGGGCATGTTTGTACATACCCAGAGCGGCAATTTAATCCCGCCTGCCTGGGGGAAGAATGCAAGGGACAGGCTTTTCTCAGGAAAATATAAAGCAGCTCCCACTCCCTTTTTTCTAAATTATAATGGAAGTGGGGTAAGTTCAGCCCTTGAGGAGGATGATGCTGGGGAGGACCTTGTGTCCAGGTCCCAGCTGGAGACTTGATACACTGGCATCCTCCAGTCCTTTCCACCTACCTCTAGCCCACCACGATCTTCCTCTGAACAGGACCTGAGCTTTCCCACATCACAGACACTGCCCCCAAATTCGTGGTCCATGGGTAGCCTTTGGCATCGGCGGGTTGAGGGACCCAGATGCCCCTTAGCTACACTAACTCCTCCTCTCCTTCTCCTGCCACAGTCACCTTGTTTAATGTCTCCATAGAATCATAGAATCCCCAGGCTGGAAAAGACCCGTCGGACCAGCGAGTCCAACCATTCCTATCAATCACTCCAGCCCTTCTTCAGTCCCGACACCCCATCAGACCCTGTCTCCCTCCCCGTGCAAGGCACCTGCCTGCTCAGGCGCTGGCTTAACCCTGTCAAGGGATTAGGATTACACACACTGTCAGGCAAAAACATGCCTGGGGAAGAAAAGCACTTAGTGTTGTATTATTTTTTTCCTAAGTAGGTAAATATCTCTGTTGAGTGAAATATATTAATATCCATCTTCAGGGTCAGAATGGGATTTGATGCTGTAAATCTCTCTCTGGGCCAGCTCGCTCTGTGAGATTTAGCCTGGGGTGACCCAGGCTGGAGCGTGAGATCCGTATCTCAGGTGTGGATGAAGCCCTTCTGTCTATCCCAAAAAAGCAATGGGACTGAAGGGAAGGGGAAAACCTGATGTGAAACCCAGCTGCTGAACATCAAGAAAAGGCAGGTAGATGAGGTGCTTGGGGACATGACTTAGTAGAAGACAGGTACAGTTGGAGCTGATGATCTCTAGGGTCTTTTCCAACCTAATGATTCTATGATTCTAAGGTACTGGGTTGACAGCCAACCCAGGAGCAATCTAGGCTATTCCTAAGGGTGATTCATGGAAATATTTCCTATCAGGTCAATAGGAAGGTCAGTAGCCACTTCAAGTGTCATTTTATTCATGGAGTATTTAAATGTGCTGGGTTTTCAGCATCCCAAAGGGAAAACCCAACAAAGCAGTGATGTAGAGTAAATAATACAATTAAACAATAAATGCACTGATGTAGGCAAAGACAAGGGAACAGCAAGGATTTGGCTCTGGACCTTGGAATGGCCACAGAATCAGCTCATACGCTACAGCCACAATCTATCCCAGGTTTACCAGGGACAAAAAGCAAGTAAGCACACAAATGATGACCATGCAAAACTCTGGGGCAGTTAAACTTTGCACTAGCATTTTCCCAAGTAGAAATGTTTATAGTGCATCCCTGGAAGTGTTCAAGGCCAGGTTGGATGGGGCTTTGAACACTCTGATCCAGTGGGAGGTGTCCCTGCCCATGGCAGGAGAGTTAGAATTACACCATCTTTAAGGTCCCTTCCAACTCAAACCATTCTGTGGTTCTATGAGTCTACGTCTCAGGCAGGGGAAGCTGTGAAAGGGCATCTCAGCTTTAAGAGTAGTTCATTTTTCGATTTGCTGCTTATCTTATGGTATTTCTTCTTTGGGTTTGGGTTTTTTTTTCTGTCCTTTTAAGCTTGACTGTGAAACCACAAAAACTAAAAACATTAAGAAAGAAAGAGGAAGAAGATTAGGTCATTTTACAAATTATTGGACTCCAGGAGCAAAGGCATAAGGGAATAAAATCTAATCCCAGTCTCAGGAGGACCACAATTCCCACCACCAAGAGGCCCACACCCGTGGGGACTCTGCAACAGGCTCTCTACAGGCTGGGAGAAAGGGCATCAGCCCCTCCAGTTTTATATGTCCAACTACGGTCCAACATAATGCCCCTGCCTTCCCTAGCCCCAGCGAAAAGAAATAATCCCCTAAATCCCAGCAGAGGTGGTGATGGGGAGATGCATTTTCATGTCATAAAAACGCTCTTCAAATAATTGCTTTTCTTCATTTGCTGACATTTAATGATGGGAAGCCATAATAAAAATTCCTTTCAGGGTGAGGCAATGTGACACTGGGGTTTTAGTTTTTCCACTGAAGTTAGAAAAATTCCCTGTAGATGAAGCGGAACAATTCATCCCACACTCAGGACTTTTTGTTTGGTTTTAATATTTAGAATCATATAGAATCATAGAATCACCAGGTTGGAAAAGACCCACCGGATCATTCAGTCCAACCATTCCCATCAATCACTAAACCATGTCCCTCAGCACCTCATCCACCCGTCCCTTAAACCCCTCCAGGGAAGGTGACTCAACCCCCTCCCTGGGCAGCCTCTGCCACTGCCCAATCACCCTTTCTGTGAAAAATTTTTTCCTAATGTCCAGCCTGAACCTCCCCTGGTGGAGCTTGAGGCCATTCCCTCTCATCAGTGGTGTCCAGCTGCCTCTCACTGTATTGGTCCTTCCACTGCCTGACAGAGTCTCCTTTCTAACATATATCCAGTTCCCTAAAGTACCCGCTCACCGGAAAAAAGACATTTTAGAGGCAATTAATATCCAGGGAATATATATCACTGCTTCCTATGCTCGTACATTTGTAATCTGAGTGCCTTGATCACTTCTTTCCCTCCTCTGCAATGCCCTCTGGGGACAGCCAAGGCTGGGGGTGCCTGCCCCAGCCCAACACCGTGACTCGGACCCACAGCCCGCCTTGTCCATCCTTGCTGGGAAAGGAACAATGATAAAATATGCCAAAGGCTTGGGCAGCATCCCATTCTCCTCCTTATGGCTTGGTTTGCTTTGGGGAGCTGTGCCTTTGCCTTAAATCTGAAAGGCATCACAACTGAGAAACCCAAAAAAGGTCGGGAGATTATGTTCCCATTTAATTAGCCACGCGGCTCTGCTTTACCACCAAAGAGAAAACAATCTGACGACGCCAAGGATACGCCTGGACACTATGTGTTACTCACACTCATTTATTCGACCTTAGTGCATCGTTCACAGCCCAATTCATTACTCCTTGTCTGCTCTGAGCAGGGTGATTAATTTGAGTAGCGGGCTTGTCTAAGGTCACTTGTGCCAGAGGCTGTATGTGGCCTCAAGTGATTTTTCATCCTGAACTCAACAGGGGCTAGGACAGGCTGACCAAACCATCACCTGCATTCACCTACATCAATGTTATTTCCCTCAAAATCCTTTCCTATCCAGCTGGCAGGCACCTAAGGCCATGGTCACAGCTAGTGGAAACCTGGGCACTGAAATTAATGTCCACACGCAGGAGCGTGCTGGGAGTTAGGTCAGCAAAGGTTGTGAGATGGTTAAAACCCCACAGCATCCTCAGGGGGGAGAGCAAGAGGAATGAAGGCATTCTGCTAGAGCTAGGGAACAGATCCCATACAGAATATACTTGGAAAAACATTTCCATTGAGTATGACAAGTACATTGTTGTCATCTTCCACAGAACAAGCAAAGCCCCTTCCAGCCTAGCTAACGGCCCTGCAATGAGAGCACTAAGTGGTGAAGCATTTAAAAGGCATAGAATCATAGAATCACCAGGTTGGAAAAGACCCACCAGATCATCGAGTCCAACCATTCCTATCAATCACTAAACCATGTCCCTCAGCACCTCATCCACCCGTCCCTTAAACACCTCCAAGGAAGGTGACTCAACCACCTCCCTGGGCAGCTGTTCCAGTGCCCAATGACCCTTTCTGTGAATTTTTTTTTCCTAATGTCCAGCCTAAACCTCCCCTGATGGAGCTTGAGGCCATTCCCTCTCGTCCTGTCCCCTGTCCCTTGGGAGAAGAGCCCAGCTCCCTCCTCTCCACAACCTCCTTTCAGGTAGTTGTAGAGAGCAATGAGGTCTCCCCTCAGTCTCCTCTTCTCAAGGCTAAACACCCCCAGCTCTCTCAGCCGTTCCTCATAAGGCCTGTTCTCCAGCCCCTTCCCCAGCTTTGTTGCTCTTCTCTGGACTCGCTCCAGAGCCTCAACATCCTTCTTGTGGTGAGGGGCCCAGAACTGAACACAGGATTCGAGGAGCGGTCTCACCAGTGCTGAGTCCAGAGGGAGAATAACCTCTCTGGACCTGCTGGCCGCGCCGTTTCTGATCCAAGCCAAGATGCCATTGGCCTCCTTGGCCACCTGGGCCACTGCTGGCTCATGTTCAGTCGCTGTCAACCAACACCCCCAGGTCCTTCTTCTCAGGCAGCTTTCCAGCCAGATGTGGTGCTTATAGACAGGGTTCAGTGGTGAACTTGGCAGTTATAGGTTTACAGTTGGACTTGATGTTCCTAAATGTCTTTTCCAACTTAAATGATGCTGTGATTTTATGATGGGGGAATATGTTAAGCTACTTCTTCTGTTCAGAAAGCAGAAGGTGAAGACAAGCCTCCATCCACAGACGAGGCTCTTGGTGGATGAACCAGAACCGAGCTGGTTCTGGTTCCTGGTCCTAGTAGAGGACTAGAGGAGTCCCCGGGAAAGGCAGCACTGTTGAGCCAAGAGCACAGGCACAGCTATAGCTTCTCCATCCCCACACACTCCAGCTGGCCCAGTGTGATGTGAACACTTGCAGCCCTCCCCTGCTGGAAGTGCTGCCTCTGCACTGACATGCAATTTAACACTAGCACAGTGCATCTACTCTGTGTTGCGACCTTGAAGAGCATCCTCCTTATGCACTTTCCTTCCTTGTGGACGTTGGTGGGTGTCAGAGTGGGTACCATTCCCTCTAGGCAAGTTTTCCACTGGGAACCAGTAATCCTGGGCAATGGGAGGATTAAGCCCCAGAAAACAGACAGAGGGGGGTGTACAGCATGGAGCCCAGGTTTGTAAGGAAGGCTGGAGAAGCAGCAAAGTCCTTAGGCTGTGCAGCACAATGCCTAGGTCCTTCTTCTGGTAGTTCACTTTCTGGTTTTAGGAAATGATGCACCCATTTTTAGTGTGACTGGGTGCTGTGTTTTGGCCATGCAGGATGGTCATAGGCTCAGCTTATCTAGCTCTCAGTGCCTGGATTTCTACCCAAGTGCCATGGTCCTTCGTAAAGCCCATCGTCAGAAGAGACCCCCCAGGCAGCATAAGGTACGGCAGCTACCCTAACACACCTCTCCATTCAGATGCAGCAATTCACACTGCTTTCCTCCCGGGATGATAAAATAAGCCTGGAGAGACTGATCCCAGCTGTGGCTGTTGGCTCCCAGCTGCCAGCACGCAGGGACACGGCCCCAAATCCTGTCTCTCTCCCTCCACCACCAGCCTGAGCTGCCTCCTACAAGAGCAGTTCAGCTGCAATGCCGTGCAGCAGAAATGACACGGGAGAAATCCTCTCTGCCCTGCTCAATGTGGAGTGCTCTGTCACTTGCTACATCTTCTGGATGGTGTTGTCACGGGCAGCTCAAGGTCACTGAGGTTAAGACATTGCATCTCCACAAGGTGGGTGTCTCACCTGCACCAGGGTGGATGGAGATATCTGGAAGGTGGCTCTAGCCACCTTCCTGCAGATGGGATTAATTGCTCCTTGGATGTGCCATGCTCTCCCCATTGGCCATGGAGAGAAAATTGCAATGCAATTCAATGAAATATTAAAATCTGAGCAGCCCTTAGAGGAAGGAAAAACAGACACACCCTAAAACCCCCAAGGAGCAGCCTGGCTTCTCCTCCTTGATCACATGGCAAGCCTGCCTCAGCCCTACTCCAATCTCAGCAAGAGCCTGAGCATCCTAGGGACGTGGCGGGGTTTCCCTCCACATCCTGGGGTGCCCCTGCCACCCCCTTGAAACCTCATGGGACTCCCAGCACGCCCGAGGTGGGGAATAACTCACAGTGACACCCCCTCGCTCTAGGCAGCATCTGAAAGGCCAGCATGGTGCAAATGCTCTGAGGTGGCTCGTCCCCAAGCAGGTACCTATGTCCCTTCTGTCTTACAGTTCCCTCCATGCCACAAAACTGGGGACTAGAGGCCACCCTACCGCCCACCCTGCCTCCCTGGCAGCTCCTCTGTGGAAGCACATCTTTTGTTGGGTTTCCATGGAAACCAGCACTGCACATGTGCCAGCCAGGCCGGGAGGCTCCCACCCCCAGGAGATGCTCCATGTCAGACCCTCATCTCCACGGGCATCTCTCCCTTAGCATCACCCCATGCTCATCGCTCCTCGGGATATTTTGTGGCTGGTGGCAGCAGTGAAGAGCAGCCGGGCAGGGAGCAAATCCATCTGCTCGGTAATTCAGAGGATCCTGCAGGCACACAGCATGTGGCCATTGGCCTGCTTTGCTCTCTGCAAGATGTGCTTGCAGGTGGCATCTGGAAATGCCCAGTTCCTGGCCTGGGGTGGTGTGGAGCAATGCAAGAGATGCATTCCTAACAGAGGAATAACATTTAGGTGAGGAAAGCTCCACTCACAAGGATTTTTCTTATTGTAACTTGTTGCCTCTGGGTCTCAAACAGATTTCTGGCAAATCATCGCAGCCCTGCTACCCTCACCCCAGCCCTTCTCTCTCCTACGTACATTTGTTTGCAGCTCAGCTCCCTGCTGCTTCTCCCAGGCTGTTATTTAACAGCGTCACGCCAGCGTCTCAGCTGCGTAAAGAGGGACGCGCACTCCGAGCAGCTCAAGGGAGGTGCTGCACCGGCTCTCCTCCATCCAGCGCTGAGGAAGGGATTGAACTGCTCTGTGGAGGGAGGCTGGTGAAAGAGCAAGAGCTCTTTCCCAATGCATCAGGGTGGAAGGCAGCGCGCAGAGCTCTTCTTCCACTTTTTCTCCTCTGGGATCTAGAAGCTCCACAGTTGCCATTAAACCCTTTATGAAATTCTAACAATTCCGCTGTTTGTCAAACTAAACACTCTCCCTCAGCGTTTCCAGACACAACGCCCTGGTCACTGTCCTTCACACCTTCCCCACTATTAAATCACAAACACTTCTGCAAATCCATGTGAAGCATCCACCATCTTCCTGGGGCTTTGACACTTACCAGACAGAAAATACCAGGGAAAAGTTAATTTGTGCCCTTGCTCCTCATGAGAGCAATGCAAACCCTGCTCACAGTTATGCTCATCCATTTCCCACCACAAGAGAGAGAAGACAAGTGGTAAATACAGCCCCGGGAAAAGGAGGAAAGCTAACAGCTGCCCATAGCCCACGGTCACGTGGAGATACAGGATCTCCAGCTGGTGGGGATCACTGGTAGTGTTAGCAGCCCTATCCATGCTGATGAGGATCTTTAAACCCTCTTACAAATCCTGTGGGTGTCCCCTGAGCACTTGTTATCTCTAAGGAAAACATCCAAACTCAAGAAAGGGTGTGAAAAATGGACCATAAAACTTCCAAAAAGGAGATACTGTTTCTGCCTGCTTGTTTCTGCCTGCATCCAGCTGTGGGGCTGGCTTCATCTTGAATTGAAATCATGAGGTTATGGTGGGGGATGCAGGAAAAGTGATGGTCTTCACTGTAGCATGAACGTATTTACATGTCATAAAAGGCAGCTTGTTTTTCTGTGGTTTGCCAGGGTTAGTTTCATAGAATCACCAGGTTGGAAAAGACCCACTAGATCATTGAGTCCAACCATTCCCATCAATCACTAAACCATGTCCCTCAGTGCCTCATCCACCCGTCCTTAAACCCTTCCAGGGAAGGTGACTCAACCCCCTCCCTGGGCAGCCTGTTTCTTGACTAGTGAATGAATTTGAAGACAATCTCTACTCCCAACATTTTGCAGCCCTGTGCATTCCTACATCACATAGTGACTGATGACCAGCATCCACCTGAAACTCGCTGGGGTCAGTGAGACTCACCCTGTTTGGGTACAGGTGCTCCATAAATCCCCAGCACCCCAGCATTTAAGCAGGAACTTATCCCTAGATATGCAGCTAATACTATTGAGTGGAGCAAAACTTGGGCAAGACTCCTTATTAAGCACAAAGCCAAGTGTTTACCTTCTCCAATAGGACCTGGAAAATACTTTGTTTACTAAGGCAAAAGTAGATTTTAATTTTTTTAATGCAGCCTTGAACTTACAAGCTCCTGAAATCCAGATTTTTCATGTTGCTTCACTGCTGCCTTTGCTTTCTGGTTGCATATGACGCAGTAAGGGTGCCACGTCCTTGTCCCCACAAGCACTGAACCTTGTATTTATCGCCCAAAAATTGCTATGCGATGCAAATTGCTCCATTTCCAAGAGCGCCGGATGGACAGAGCATATTTTCAATGCACAGGGCAGAGGATTAGGAACAGCCTCCATCATTTGCAACTGCTCTGCGCCAAGTGGGAATAAAAGTTTCCAACTGAATTAGAAACACAGCTCTGTGTGCAGATTTGCGTTCTGTGAACATAGCCATAAAGAATGAAAAAAAAAAAGCAAAAGCAAAAAAAACTTGGCATACACTCATTCACTTTGAATCAATTTGCTTTGACCAACCACACGAGGTTTCCGCAGTTGCAGCTTCGCCAAAAAATGCTGCTCATTTAGGAAGGCAAATTCCTGAGGGACAGCAGGGAACCTCCAGCACCACGGGGAAGATGCGTCTCCCAGAGAAAGCAACACGGTCAGCGGGTCGAGGGATGTGATCTGCCCGCCTGCTCTCCTGAGACCTCGCCTGGAGCTCTGTGTCAAGTTCTGGAGTCCTCAGCATGGGAAGGACATGGAGCTGTTGGAGCGAGTCCAGAGGAGGCCACGGAGATGATCCCAGGACTGGAGCACCTCCCATGCGAGGACAGGCTCGGAGAGTCAGGGTTGTTCAGCCTGAAGGGGAGAAGGCTGCAAGGAGACCTTAGAGCAGCTTCCAGGACTGAAAGGGGCTCCAGGAAAGCTGAGGAAGGGGCTCAGGGAGTGCAGGGACAGGACAAGGGGGAAAGGTTTTCAGCTGAAAGAGGGCAGATTTATATTAGATCTTAGAAAGAAGTTTATTACTGTGACTGTAGTGAGGCCCTGGCCCAGGTTGCCCAGAGCAGTGGTGGCTGCCCCATCCCTGGAGGGGTTCAAGGCCAGGCTGGATGGGGTTTGGAGCCCCTGATCCAGTGGGAGGTGTCCCTGCCCATGGCAGGGTTTGGAGCTGGATGGACTTTAGTGATCCTTCCAACCCAACCCATTCTATGATTCTATGATATTCTGCAGCATACAAAATGTGTGGTGATGTTCTCCTGGCTATGGCACTAGGGATTGTGCTGCACACTGGTATTTTCTGGTGTTCCTCACTTCTTCATCATGAGTCCATCTGTACCCATCAGCTCTCTTGGTTTATATAGGGACTGCAGACTCCTTTTCTGAAGCAAAGTGATGCTAATCTATAATCAATGCTTCAGAAACCCAACGCTCGGGGATCTTATCTTAATGCACTGATTGCAATATACTCCTGAGTGATTCTTCTGTTTGAACAGTGCTAGTCAAAACACTTCACGTCTTGAATTTCATCTGGTGGATATCGCTAATGAACTTACTTCTGCATTTTCCGTAGTTCAAAAATTGCCTGCCGAAGGATGAAGGGAATCATAACATCTTCCCTGTGACCTGCAGAGAGAGAAAAGGGAAGAGCTCTGACAAATAAATGATTCATTACCTCGCCTTCTCCCAGGCTAGGTGCTCGTGCTCGCATCTTAGGAAGCCGTCTCCACACGTGGCTTCTCTAATTGCACAGAAAGAGCAGTCAGCGATGCCCTGTCACGGCGAGCAAAGCCTTGGGGCTGGCACTGCACAGGCAAGGTGACCCTTCTGCTGGGGACACCCTCAGTGCCATCAGCACCTCTCCTTAACCTTAAATAAAGAGCCCTGCTTCCACAAGAAATACCAAAAGCCAGAAACCCCAATCTCATGCCAAGTCAAAGGGACAGGAAAGAGAAACAAATCAAATATCCATTCGATATCTCCACAGGACAAATACATACATTATTGACACCAGCAAGATGCCAAAGGTTACTGATGGGTTGCTATACGCGTGTTCGTGAAAGAGTAATTATCCCATCGAGTTTCCAGTGTTTGATGACGCAGAGGATAAACAGAAGTTTCCTGTTTGGAGCCTCATAAACACCCTGAGCAGATAAACACTCATAAGCAAGGGGCTTGGGATGAGGAGGCACCAGGCAGCAATCCTCTTTTATGAGAAATGAGATTGGAAAAATGGTAATCTCCTAAATGGGCATGGCTTGTGGGCTGATAAACAGAGCTCCTGGTTATTACGGTGATGAGCTCAATAGAAAAAGTGTAATCCCAACCCAACTGTTCAGGGGATCGCTGCCCGGCCTCTTCCCCCCTCTCCCAAATCATCACATTAGGCTGATAGGGGAAAATAAATGAGATCTCTTTGCGCCAGGTTGTATAACGTTGTTGAACAGAAGCATCGAGCTTTGCGCTTTTATCTGGGGACACTGGTGACTTCCTACCCCGGATCACGGGAAAAGAGCTTCAATCTCCTTGCGTGCAACTTGTGTTCTCTGGTTCCCTCCTTTCACTGAGCATCTCTGGTGGGTCTGGATCCCTCGGTAGGACCAGAGAGGAAGACTTTGCATCACGGTGCATAGGGAAATCCTTTCGCAACTGCCGAAACTGCACGCTGGGAGCGAATTAAAGACAAAGGACAAAATGCTATTTGATGTATTTTTGTTTAGTCTTAAACTAAAAAGGCCACGTAGAAGCTGCAGGCAGCATAACAATTAGTGACGGGATAATGACTACCCAGCAGCACCGAAAAGCTGTATGAACATCACAGACCCACAGCACCAGCCACATCAAAGAAATACAAACAGTACCAAATTAAATCAGCCACCCAGGAAATCAAAGCAAAGGGACAAGCTCCTCATTTCTGGGAACACACCCACAGTCCTTTCCTCCAACCTTTGCAAACAAAAAGCTTTCCACAGTTTGCTTAGAAGGTCATAAGGTTTGTGCTAATGCAAGTGGAGTCAGAGGGGTGGCAAGCGAAGGGCAAACGCAGGCAGTTTGGGGAAGTCAGTTTTTAAGAAATAGTTTTGAACACAGAGAATAACAAACAGACCTCAAGCATGCGTGGCGTTTTGTTTTTTTTTTTTGATGTATTTTGCATGAAATGGAAAACTAAACCAGCGAGTGGTATATACAGTAAGAATAAACAGTGCAAAAATACAACAAAAAGAGGATTGTAATTTCAAATTGGCGTGCCCTGCATATGCAGTGTTTCAAGTGCTAGGGAGCAGATCCGCCCTTATTTCTGCTGTCTGCAAAGCTGGGTATAAAAGATGTCAAACTGCAGATAAAACTAAGTGTGCTGGGATGATGATAAGGTAAAAAGATGAAAAGGATGTTTCATACAGCTAAACGCATGATTCACATTCAAGCATTAGGCTCTAAAAATAATCCCAAAAATAGGGTTTGCAAAAAAAATTGCTTTTTTTTCCACCTGAACAACTCCTGTCTCTGGAGTTAAATGTGGGATGGATATAGGTGTTTAGGTTCACGATTTACTGCCAAGCAGTAGGAAGATGGGATGGTTTTGAGGTTCCCTGTGGTAGGACGGGGTCTGGCTGGGCTCAGGCTACCAGCCAGGAGAGACTGCACCATGTAGGGACATTCGCTGCTCGGGACGTAATCAAGGCACGGGAAGGTGGAAGGAGTGATTCACCCTGGACTTCAGAAGAGCTTTTGATGCCTCAGTACATGAAAGCTTCGCTAGAGGGGTAGTAAAATGTGATTGGGAAAAAGTGATTTTTGGGAAGATAAAAAGGCTGAGAGCAGGAGTGAGGGCATCAAAGACTGCGGGGACTGCACATGCTTCTGTGTGCCAGGGAAACATCACTGTCACGAGTCCTGAGGGCTACGGGGATGTGCAGTCTCCTTCAGAAATCTGCAGGCGCAGTGGCAATGAAGAGGCACCATGGATTTATAATTACAGGAAAACCTCAACAGGGCTCTGAGTCCTGAAACATCACAGCTTTAAGGACTTTGTGCATCATGCGAAAAGCCTTAGCATCCATTTTTCTCTCTAGCATTTTTCTCACCTCTCTTTCTTTCCATCGGTCACTGGCAGAGGCTGCCCAGGGAGAGGGTTGAGTCACCTTCCCTGGAGGGGTTTAAGGGATGGGTGGACGAGGTGCTGAGGGGCATGGTTTAGTGATTGATGGGAATGGTTGGACTCGATGATCCGGCAGGTCTCTTCCAACCTCGTGATTCTATGATTCTATGATTCCGTATTTCTCCTCCTTTAGGCAGAGCATCCCGAGTGTGAGTGGGAGATGTCCCTTGCTGGGAGTCAGGGACAGAGAGTGATCCCCACCAAGCCTCGTTCCCTGAAGGAATGCAAGATGTCTTACAGAGGAAGCTTGAGAAGTTTCAACCCACCAGGAAAAGCTGCTTCCCTCCCATATCAGCGAGGACACGCTAACTGGGTGAAGGATTTGCTTTTCATGACACCAGCCTGATGCAACACCCAACTCCAGAGGCTGTTCAAGCAGCTGTCTGATGGCCACTGCCAGAGCTGCAAAGAGCAGCCACAGCTCTTAAAATAGACTTTCTCCATCCCGCCCCACCCCGAGGCTTGGAAGAGGTCCCAAGGACGCTGGTTTGCTCTCTCCCACCCCTGCTCTTCCTCGCTTTAGGTCTGTCAGAGGACACAGGGAGGTGATGCTCCTGGCTGCTCCAAGAGCCAGCCAAGAAACGGCGTGACCAGCAGGTCCAGGAAGGTTCTTCTCCCTTTGGGCTCGGCACTGGTGAGACCGCCCCTCGAATCCTGTGTTCAGTTCTGGGCCCCTCACCACAAGAAGGATGTTGAGGCTCTGGAGAGAGTCCAGAGAAGAGCAACGAAGCTGGTGAGGGGGCTGGAGAACAGGCCTTATGAGGAGCGGCTGAGAGAGCTGGGGGTGTTTAGGCTGGAGAAGAGGAGGCTGAGGGGAGACCTCATTGCTCTCTCCAACTCCCTGAAAGGAGGTTGTGGAGAGGAGGGAGCTGGGCTCTTCTCCCAAGGGACAGGGGACAGGACGAGAGGGAATGGCCTCAAGCTCCGCCAGGGGAGGTTTAGGCTGGACATCAGGAAAAAAATTTTCACAGAAAGGGTCATTGGGCACTGGAACAGGCTGCCCAGGGAGGTGGTTGAGTCACCTTCCCTGGAGGTGTTTAAGGGACGGGTGGATGAGGTGCTGACGGACATGGTTTAGTGATTGATGGGAATGGTTGGACTCCATGATCCAGTGGGTCCTTTCCAACTTAGTGATTCTGTGATTCTGTGAAGGGCTCTCCCCCAGGGCAGGGGCTTGAGGTGCTCCACAGCACTGTGGGGTGAGCAGCTGGGATGCTCTGCCACTCTGCACTGCTCCCCCACTCCTTCAGAGCTTTTAAAAAGCATCTAGTATGAGAAATGGCATATTTCAAGGACACTTCATACAAGAAAAACTAAGCCCTTGAAAGCCTGCTCAGTACATGAGGTTGTGTTGGAAGCTTTTTACACAGATTCTGAAGCCTTTTCTCCTGTTTCTGCAGAGATGAAGTGCTGCACAGACAGCTGGGGAGCCTGCAAATAGGACTGTTGTATCACTGTTCTGTCAGGTTTGACATGGGAATCATCCCTTCTTCCACTGAAATGCAACCTGGAGGAAAAACCCTTAATTTTGACGTATTCTACATATTATGATTTTTGTGGGATTCTGGATTAAGTCTTGGCTGTGCCCAGTACTGCAGAAAAATTAAAATAAGAAGGTGAGCTTGCCTCTTGCTGAAACACAAGGCGGGAGCCAGGGGAAGGTTGCAGACAGGGGTGGCACAAGATCAAACCTCATCATTTCGGACAAGAAATAGAGTTTTTGCTCCAGCTGTGATCTGGCAGATGGTAAATCTCCTCATATCCCTCCTTGTCATGCAGGACCTTGTGTCAAGGGCTGTACAAGCCCCAGAACAAGCAACAGACCTTCCTCCACAGGGCGTATCAAAAATGATACCCAGTGCTTCCTTCACGAGGGAACTGGGAAGCTTCATTAACAGAGAATTTCAAGCATCTTTGAAATCAGCAGCTGAAAGATGCTCCAGAAATACAGAGCAGCGTTATTTTTAGAATGGATGTACCTTAAAACCTCTCGCCTTGTTTTCTGACAAGGGCTTTCTCCCAGTCTGGAAAGGCCAGCAGGGCAATGTGAGCAAAACTGCAGTGCAGAGCAAGAAGAGGGAAGGGAAGAAGAGAAAACACAGAAAAACAAACCCAAGGTGAGACGGGCAAAGGTTTTCTTTCTTTTTATTAAGGAGGGTGATTTTAAAATTATGAAGAACACTGTCAGGCTACCATAAATGAGAAGACCATGATAAAACCTGGATTACTGGAGAATTTTCTGCCGGGTGAGCAAAAACAGCAGGAGGAGCCGAACATCCCCGAGCATCCATGCACCATGCACTGCATGTACCGGCATCGCTGCGGCAGGTACAGCAGTGGTGACTGCCAAGCAATTTGCCAGCCCTGCAGGAAACTTGGGTACTTGCTAGAAGAGACGAATTAGAAGGGCTTTGCCGAAGACAATTCTTGAAATGAGGTGGGTAATCCAGTCAGACCAGGTATCTTCTGGGAATAGTACTGGCCTCCAGACACAGCTGGAGCAGGAGAGATGCAGCTCTGCCCTGGATGGAGGGTTTATCCCAAGCCTTGTTCTGCTCCAGCCATCGTCCTATCCGACACAAGGCCATGTGTTTCCCTGGAGAGCTCTACTGTCTCCAAAAGCCTCTGGAAATGAATATTTATCCCAATAATCCACTTCCGTTCATCATTTCTATTGACCTATTGCATTCTCTTTCAGGGTATAATTTAGCTCTGGTTTATTCAAAAAGGGGCTGAAAGGAAGCAACACAAAGAAGAAAGATGAAATTGGCTGAGAGCACAAATGAGATCTGTTTGGTCTTGAGAAAGGTACAATTCATGTTACATATGGGACTGAAGGACTGTTTGAACACATTCAAAAAGGGACTAAAACTATTTTTTGTAAACGTGAGGTTAAGCAAATCTTAGGTGCCAAATGATAAACCAAACTGAATTCTGCATAAAAGCTCCACCAGTTGGACACAGCTGGGCTTCATCCATCATTTACTCAGCACTTTTCGAGCCATTTGTGTTTATCTCTCCTTTTCCATAACACACAAAGATCTTCGAAGAACATCTTTTGCAAAGCACCCACTTCTACAAAATTAAAGCCTAAAAATAGGGAACTATCAAAGTGAGACATTTTAGTGGGGGCATCCAAGCATGCTTTCCCCAGAAGATGTTGCCACAACTTAGCTTGTCACCTAGGGATTAGTTTCAGAAGGTAGAGGGGTTTGAGTGTCCAATGGATCTAAGGACAGTGTAGAGGAGAAAACAGGGTGGGAGCATCACTCCCTGGCTTTGCAGTTTGCTGGCAGGAAGGTACATTCCTTGTAAAGGGCTCCCACGGCAAGATGCAGGGAGAGGTGTGCAGAAAATGGGGTGACACAACACCTGGGAGCTAAACCCTCCATCCTACAGCTGGTGGATCTAGCTCCCTTGGCAGCGTGAGACCAGGGAGGAAGGAACAGCATCCAAACAATGAGCTGCAGGAAGCAGCCGCCCCTGCCCGAAAGTGAGGGCCTGACTCAGCAAACACCAACTCCAGACAAAGCTTCCACCAGCCAAGGCAGTGGCTGCAGGCAGCCACAGCCCCTGTTTTCCCTCATAGAATCACCAGGATGGAAAAGACCCACCAGATCATCAAGTCCAACCATTCCCATCAATCACTAAACCATGTCCCTCAGTGCCTCGTCCACCCGTGCCTTAAACACTTCCAGGGAAGGTGAATCAACCACCTCCCTGGGCAGCCTGTTCCAGTGCCCAGTGACCCTTTCTGTGAAAATTTTTTTCCTAATGTTCAGCCTGAACCTCCCCTGGCGCAGCTTGAGGCCATTCCCTCTCGTCCTGTCCCCTGTCACTTGGGAGAAGAGCCCAGCTCCCTCCTCTCCACAACCTCCTTTCAGGTAGTTGTAGAGAGCAATGGGGTCTCCCCTCAGCCTCCTCTTCTCAAGGCTAAACACCCCCAGCTCTCTCAGCCGTTCCTCATAAGGCCTGTTCTCCAGCCCCTTCACCAGCTTCGTTGCTCTTCTCTGGACTCGCTCCAGAGCCTCAACATCCTTCTTGTGGTGAGGGGCCCAGAACTGAACACAGGATTCGAGGAGCGGTCTCACCAGTGCTGAGTCCAGAGGGAGAATAACCTCCCTGGCCCTGCTGGCCACGCCGTTTCTGATCCAAGCCAAGATGCCATTGGCCTTCTTGGCCACCTGGGCCACTGCTGGCTCATGTTCAGTCGCTGTCAACCAACACCCCCAGGTCCCTCTCCTCCAGGCAGTTTCCAGCCAGGCTTCTCCTAGTCTGGAGCTGCTCAGGGTTGTTGTGCCCCAAGTGCAGGACCCGGCATTTGGCCATGTCGATGCCCAGGGCTGAGCCGGAGCTTGGGGGCTTGGACATGATGCAACTGGTCCATCTTCCTGCTGGGAGATGCGCCCTCCGCATCCAGTACACAAGGAAAAGGGTCCTTCAACAGCACCCCGAGGTGCAAATGCACACCATGCCCTAGAGCCTGGGCGTTTAGCTCAGAGACAGATGGGAAGAAAACAGCTTTTTACATCACCCAAAACTGAGGAAGGTGGCACAGAAACAGGTGTCTTCACACCTCCCATCTGGGGTATGTTTTCCTCCCATCCTATTTTTTCAAGCTTTCAGTGGGTCACTGGGCTGTACAAATGCCATCTCCCCTCCTGGACTTTGAGAAAGCTCCTTTTTTTTTCACTTGCCTTTAAAATTTGGCTTTTGTCTCCCAGAGTATGCAGGAGAAGCCCACGCTGGGGCTTGCAGCTGGGACCCCTCAGTGGAACCCAGCTTGTGGGTCCCCACACAGATCGAAGCACTGATGTGGGAACCAACCAGAAACTCCAATGAGAAATAAATTGTTACTAAATTATTTCTAAATAAGGCATTTTTCCTCTCTTCTCGTGCTTGCTCCACGCTCAATTGCCAAGCGATCTGGAGGCTCTTGGATCATAGACGGCCTCATGTAGCAAATAGATAATCATTCTGATTTTTATTAACTGCCTAAAACGTTATCCCATTGCAATGTATCGCTCTGTGTGCTTGTCCCCCTTAGTGTCTCTGGGGTGCTGGGTGACAACATCCCCTCCTCGAGGGCTGCAGGGTGGCTGGAGCACCCCTGGCTGCTCCTGGATTCCTGGGGGCGGTGGGGGAGGTTGGAGTGTGAGAGGAGGAGAGGAGATGGAGGGAGAGCCACCTCCTGCCTTCCAACTGCTGCCATTGATGGCCGGCTGCTGCAGTGCACAAGTACACACCCTCTGACAGCTTGACTGGCAGGGAAAAAAGCCAAGCTCGCATGCTGCCAGCCAACACTCTCTCTCTGCTCTAAGGCAGCTTACAAAAGCCATTTGCTATATTAATGCTGACAGCCCAGTCCACACACACCCCTGAGCTGCGCACCTTTTTCCACATTCCTGCCCCAAAAGGCAGAGGTTGATTTTAGGAAATTAACACTCTCTTTGGGGAGCTTCATATCCCAGGCTGGACGTGGCCTCGGTGCTCTGCAGCATCTCTCATCCAGGGTTGCAACCTCCAGCGCAGAGCCCATCCTGCTAAACCTCTTCAGGTGCTCAACCACCGGGCCCCTAAATTGTGTAGCTCCAAAAGGCACAAAAAGCATTTTTCTACGCTGTGAATTTTCCCAGTGGATTCATCTAACTGACCCCTCTGTTTTCCCAGCCCAATAGCAGGATTTCCAGGAGGAAGGAAGTCTCATTCCCAGTGAGAGTAATCAAGCATCTCACTAGCAAAGGCACGAAGCGGCCATTCACACACCCAGAGCATCGCGCTGGCTCCACTTCAGCAGAGATGCCTCCTCCGCTCCCATCGCCCATCCCCAAGCTCCGCCAGGGGAGGTTTAGGCTGAACATTAGAAAAAAAATTTTCATGGAAAGGGTCATTGGGCACTGGAACAGGCTGCCCAGGGAGGGGGTTGAGTCACCTTCCCTGGAGGGGTTTAAGGGACGGGTGGACGAGGTGCTGAGGGACATGGTTTAGTGTTTGATAGGGATGGTTGGACTCGATGATCTGATGGGTCTTTTCCAACCTGGTGATTCTATGATCTTACAGGCTTCAGCACAACACCTCAGCCCCCAACGTAGACAGGACAGCCTTGATTTTGCAGGGCGCTGCTGCAAACCCAGCAATGACCATGCTTATTCCCATGCCAAAAAGCAAAGCTGCAGGACAGCCCAGATCTCTGTAATTCATCCCAAGTTTATGGAGAAACACGGGTAGCAAAGCAGCATGTGAGAAGCAGCCGTTCCCCACAACGGATTCAGCCATGTACACGTAGAGAAGTTGCCGCTCTCCAAAACAGAGCATAGTTCAGCTCAGGGGGCCAGGTTCAGCTCTTAAAACTCAGTCCCACTGGGCCAGGAAAGGCAGGAATTTGCACTTCAATGGCTAATGCCACAATCATCGGGTGCCCAATGCTCTGTTTCTGTTTGGGGCAGGACAGTGTCATTGCCAATGCCTTCACCACGGAGAACTTCTTCACCACCTTCCAACGTGAAATCTGTCTCCAGCCAGCCCCGAGTACTGACTCAAGCACAGCAGCAATTAAAGCAGTGGGTGACAGGGTCCCAAGCAGCTGCTTCTTTACAGTGGATCTAAAAGATGTAGAGGCAGAAGAGGCTGGGAGAAGACAGCACTAAGGACATGTGGATTCAGGAGACGTGCAAGCAAAATACAGCTGCAGCTTAGAGCCTGCAAGAGCAAATGTAGGGCAATAAATCAAGAGAGTGAAAGCAACTTGAGCATTGATCAAAAGTACAGAGAAAGCATCAGGGAGATGCAGAAATAACAGAAACTTTAATTCAGGATCCTACCTGCCAGTGCAATAAATATTAATGGAGTAAGTTGGAGAAAGGGGAGGCTTCCTTGGGAAAGCAATAGCAAAAGCACTGTGATTGATTTCCCATCAAGCAATATTTGACAAAGTAAAGCAATTAAAGGCTGAGAAACAAGATATAATTTTAGGGGAGTGATAAGCAGGGTAAATGGGTTTCCAAAGAACCAATATTCAAAGCTTTGGCGTTCACTTCAGGCCCACTGACGTTGCTCGAATTAAAGTACCCAGCACTTCACCGTGCTGTGCCCTTTGAGCATCCTCTCTCCAGAAGGTCTCTCCTGCTGTTCAGGAACCAACAAAACATGTTTCTAACCTCAGGGCTCTATAGGCTCATAAAACTCAGACCTGTCCACGGAACTGATGTGCTGCCTGTACAATGAGCCACAATCACACATTGAGTGCCACCATCAATCTCCTGTCCCACAGCCACCAGCTCCAGAGCAAAAAGCAGTGAGGAAATGCAAATGTCCTCTTCTTTTCGACCTAATGGGCCACTGAAAACTATTTGCATGCCCCACCTGGTGGAAGGGGATCGTTTCCAGCCTGAGGATTACCACTTTTCCAGTTACTTTGGCCAGGTTTTGTCCCCTTTACACTAGTAGCTGTGCACAATACAATCTGAAGGCATCATGGAAAATGGCCTGGATATTTCTCTTTCAGAGAAGCTCATTGCTGCTTACAAAAAATATCCTCCTCTTTATTCCCAGCCAGACCATCTGAGCAAGCAGACATGGATGTTTCTGTCTAGTTTGACGGTCAGTGCTGTATCCTGTGAGGGACTCCTGGGGACTCTCACTGGCATCAATAATGTTGCAAGAACTGAGTTCATTTAACTTTTTACTCCAACAGAAACTAGCTATTGTTTATCAACTACAGCTTCCCAGTGCTGGTAAATCACCAGTGTACAAATTCATGCAGGGTCTTCCACTGCTGGGATGAGATCTCTCCTCTCCACACCCTCGATGCTCCCTCACTGAGCCATAAAGCAAAGCTCCTTCACCAATTCACCACCCACCCCATCCAAACCTCACTGAGTAGGCTCCACTGTGCCACGTACCACAAGAGGAGCTCATCAAAGCAGCTTTTAATTGTCAGAGTAACAACTTCGATGTACAAAAATTCCAGCACAATTTGCATGACTAATTAAATAATTAAACACAGCCTGAAAACTGAGAAACACAATCGCGCATCCAAAAATCAAAAATGCCTCCTAAGCACTGGCAGCAAGGAATAGGAAGGGATTCACCTCTCTGCATGCCCCATCAGCTAGACTTGCAGATGGGTTGTGTTGTTTTGATTAGAGACCAAGCCTAACTAACGGCACCACCGGTTCTCTGATGAAGCCTTTGATCTCTGCCCAGAGCTGCTGAATCCTGAGCTCAAGCTAGCAGCCACATCGTTAAAGCGGGGCTAAATCTGGTGATGTTGGTGGAGTGAGGGCCGGGTGCTGCACGCATCCCCATGAAGACCTCTGCGTAGGGTCTGCTAGCCCCACTTTCAATAAAAATGTTCAAAGCTGCAAGCCACAATGCCTTGGTGTGCTCACAATGGGCCTTGGTGTGAGCCCAGGACCCCACTGGGAACCTGGTACGGCAAAGGTCAGACTCGTGTCTCACCTCCCACATGTCTCTCAAACTTAACTTTGGTCTTCAGCAAAAAGCAAATCCCCCTCCCTCCAGCCACGTGTACTGGATCCAAAGGATTAAGCAGTGTCATCTTCCAGCAAGGAGAAGATGATCTATACCACCTCCTTCAGCCTTGCTTTTTCAAGCAAGCTTATAAAACCCACTTAAAATATTAATATGGAGATGGACAGAACTGCATGGGCTAAAGGGGAATTTGAGAAGATTAATTCTCTATTGTAGTCCGAGCCTTGATTTCATAACCTTAAAAAGCAGATTCCCTGAGATTCTCCTGGGCTGTAGCATCTCACCAGGACATCAGGTTTGACAACACCGAGACCTGACAGAAGCCAGAACCTGACACACTTTTAATTCTTAAAAAAAGAGCAGCAGCAACACAGGGTGGAGGAAGGAGGGAGAGGAGACGGGAAATCCAGCCCTAACGGAAACGCCTGGGACGCTGCCAATATTTTACATTCTTCGTGACACAGTTTGCTGCTGGCTCCACTGCCTGATGTGATTAGTCCGAGAAAAAATTAGCCAGTGCCTTCGCAGACCATCGCTGTCAAGGTGGCTCTTGATTCCCGCTCTTGCCCACAGCCAGTGTCCTTGCAGTCACCAGGAGCCCTGCAAGCCCCCAAGTACCCATGTGGAAAGTTCATTATTTCTTTCCTCTGTGTTTGGTGATGTTATCTGGAAGAGCACGGACACACTTTCAATCCAGATCTTACCAACACCCAGACGCAGAAGGAAAAAAAACCTTGCTAGAGGTGTAAAGAAGGTCTAACATGCATTTCAGTTCCAGAATAGCTCTGCTAAATGATTACACCTCACAGCACTGGTCACTAAAAGAGTACAGTACCCCTTCGCCAACCCTAGCTCCTCATAAACGCTGCACCGGGTTGACAGAAGCTCTTTTCTAAGTCTATGTGGTTAAACAAGTGCGAAACCTCTACATGCCCAACCTTGCATATGTTTCCACCATGCTTATATAAAGTGATTAGTGATAAACCGATAAAAATCCAGTGTGTGGATGAAGTGAAATAGCTGGATGAGTCCATCACAGGGCTCTGCTTGGAGCAGCTGTACTGCACACACCAAATGGAGAGCAGCTCCTTACTACTGAAAGCTGAGAATCAAACCAGAGCATCGCATTGATTTCTCCCTGCGCCAGCATTTGAAACCAAACACTCTCCCCTGGGCTTGCTGCTAAACGCGGGCTCCTAGTGCTGAGCGTGGCTGAGCCTGCTGTGCTGCTCTGGTGGGTGAAGATTCCGCAGCCTGGGCTACCCACTGCAAGAATAGACCATCCCTGTCCTATGCAGGGACACGAGTTGGACTCAGTGATCTTCACAGGTCCCTTCCAACTCAGAACATTCTATGATTCACCCCAACAGCTATAAACAATGCTGGTTCCAGTAGCAGACCTTGGCTTGCCTCTTTGCTAACTGTGCAAATAATTCCTGTGTGGCAGAAGTGTAAGTAAAGAGATGAGGAGCATATAAGAGTGTATTTCTCTAATTTACTGAAGTTGCTGAGAAGCATTAGGGCAATTCTTAAAAACTGCTCATGCAATCAGGAGCTTAAACTCTCATCAGTCTCTAAAAAGTTTGTTATTCCTGGCTGTATTCACAGATCTGGATAAGAGACTCTAGAAAAGCAGATCCATTGAGACCCTGTAGCAGAAGTGTATTGTGGACTCAGAGTACATAGTGGGGACTCAGCACAACCACATTACTGCATTTGCCATTTTTCGGAATATCCGCAGGTGTCCAAGCCCACATGTGCAAGAATGTAGATAAAGCATCCAACAACAGGCCCACAGGAACAAGTTTCCTACATCTAAGCTGAACTGGCATAACTCTTGTTCACCGGTTACTCCTTAAAAACACTGCTCATTTTTCATGTCTCTGAGAAATTTTATCAATTTGGCCCTAGAAGATCATGTCGCAAAAATCAGGATCCTTTGAACCAAGTAGAAATATGTGTTCAGGTTCCTTGACACAAGCTCAAGCAATGTCCTGCTGCCAGAGCTGCTGGCAGGGCTGGCTCCAACTTCTATTTTCTCAGCATCTCAGTTTGTTGATTTGTAAAGCAGGTAAATAAAGACCCACCTTGAGGCTTGCAGAGCTCCTGCTTGGCTTAACCATTTATCAGATCAGCAATGTCGGAGCTGGGATGGACTAAGAGTACAAAAGAGACTGGTAAAGGAGAGTTACAGCCACAAAGGCGAGGATTGCCATGTTAATAATTAGCATCTGTTGCCAACAGAGCCTGTAAGGCAGATACAAGCAGGGATGAAATGGCTGTGTGCTGAGCCAGCCTCTCCACTGGGTTTGTGGCCAGTCGCTGAGACTCTCCAGCTTCCCAGCATCCACGGGGACTGGTGCAGTCCTTCAGAGACGGTGAAAATTATGTGTTTAGAGCAGTATCTGCATGCCTGGCAACAGGCGCTGATCCTCTTTCTTACCAAATGAGAGCCCAGAGACTTTGCTTAGCCCTTTTGCACAAACCCATTTTGGAAGAGAGAAAAAGACCACCCCGCGATAAAACCTCTCACTTCTTGCCCTGAAAAGCGCTTTGTTCCCAAAGCACAAAGATAAACACAGCCTGCACCATCTCCTGAAGAAGACCTCACTCATTCAATTCACTGACTGATGTACACACTCACTGCCTGAGGGATTTCCAGCCCTGGAGCCTGAGCAACGGGCTCCAGGATGCGGTTACGATCTTGCTGCGCCAGGGGCTGGTGTTTTCCACCTGAGCCTTGAAAACCTCTGCCTTGCCACCACCCATTGCAGCTCAGGAGCACAGCTTGGCAGAGGTTTTCATCTGGACCCCAGCACACACCTGTCAAATCATCCTAATATCTGCCTCCATAGAGGAGATGAAGTTCAACACTCCCATCCTGGTCCTCTCATATTTTAAGAAGCACGTCACATCTCAGTGAACCTTAACACTAACGTGCTCCGGAGTCACCTTTGCTACCAGGAGTCTTTTTCCATCTCACTGGCTCCCTGACAACCTAGCCAGGATTGTAGATCCAGCTGTAAAGGTGCCTTCCTCCCACAGCCTCCTCCCCACCACCTCTTCCCTCGGCAGCACCGGGCAGGAGGTTTGCAGAGAAACCAAGAGTTCCGAAGCGTAATCCCGAACAGATGGCAGCTCTAGCCATGCAGCCTCAGAAGGGCACTTTTAAAAGTAAATAGCAACAAATGTTTTGGTGTGTAATGCATTGAAATCTTGATCTCACACAGAGCTTATTTTCTTTTTTTATTTTTTCCTCTCGCAGCAGTTGCAAATAGCTGAGGACAAAAGCTGCTGAAAAGAAAGAAGAAGGAAAACAACCTTAATCAATTGAATGTTTTAGAAACAATTGTGTTTCAAAATCAACAAGAAGAATTCATGAAAATCAGTCCTAATTCAAGAGGGCTGTACTGATTTGTTCATCTTTCCCTTTCCCTGCCCAAGCAACCAAAGCAATAAAAACGAGAACTCCATCTCAGGCAAGGAAGCAATTGAAACTTCAAAAACATTCAACATCGGCTGATGAAGCTTGATGCAATCCCCATGGCCTGAAAGCTAAATATTCTGCAAGAGAAGCAATGTACCAGCCAGATGAGTGGGAGTTTCAGATAACTCCTATCCCTTTGGCTTCCTTCTCTCAACAAAGCCAAGGTAAGATTGTCCTGCCACAGGGGAAAAGCAAAACCTTTTGCGTCAGCAGAGGGAATGCACAGATGGGAGCTGCCTCCGTTGCTCTTTGCCAGCAGGAAGCAGCCATTCTGCTCCTACACGGTGCCCACCCAGGGCCACCACCACGGGGACACCAACAGGGCCAATATCCTGGCAAGGAAACGTAGGGCTTGCAAAGCAGATCTTGCTACACCTTCCTGAAATGCCACAGCCACAGGAGTACAGTCAGTGTGCCCAAAACCTGCAGTCCTTCACCTCATTGCACAGAGCTGATCCAGAAGAGAGGTTTCTCGGGAAACCCAAAATCTGGGGTTTGGGCACCTGATGCTCCTAGAACTGGTCCCTTCTCAGTGTCACACAAGGAGAGGCACTTCTCGGAATCATAGAATCACCAGGTTGGGAAAGACCCACAGGATCATCGAGTCCAACCATTCCCTCCAATCGCTAAACCATGTCCCTCAGCACCTCATCCACCTGTCCCTTAAATGGGAATGTGACTCAACCTCCTCCCTGGGCAGCCTGTTCCAGTGCCCAATGACCCTTTCCATGAAAAACTTTTTCCTAATGTTCAGCCCGAACCTCCCCTGGTGGCGCTTGAGGCCATTCCCTCTCGTCCTGTCCTGTCCAGGCTGTGACTCTGGCAGGGAGGGTCCATGGGGAGTCCATGTGTGACAATATTGCCTTGAATAAACGACATTTCCACTTCCATTTCCCACACAAATATGGAGAGAGGGGGACACATATCCCTCTGCCAGGGTTTGCCCTGCTCTAAGCTGACCTGAAGTCATGCGAATGTGATTCCCGCAGCACCCAGCCTTGTGCAAATAAACTGTGTCTCACCACCTTCCTGGCTTCCTGGCAGCACAGAAGGCAAGCGGAACGAGAGCGAAGCAAGAGCACCCGCAGACTCACGTCATCTCACCTTGGCACTGCTGACAACAGCTACTGAGTTTTGTCTTCAAGCAAGCAAACTCAGACTCAAGTGCTGGTTCAAAGGCATTTGGAAGATAAAAGCTTCCTAGACAGCAAGGACACACTTCCAAAGGAGGGTTTCTGTTTTACAGGCAGCGACAGCACCCTGCGTCACTACGTAGCAAAAGCTGAAGTGGAGATTGTTTATCTGTGCAGACATCTTCCCAGCTATCCCCAATGGATAAAAAGGGAGCCGGAATTTGAGCCAGAAAATGAACTTGGGAATAGGTGTGGAATGAAATGAAGAAAGGCAGTTAAGAGAGAAGGAGAAATAAAACTGGAGACAAAACACAGCAGGAAGAAAAGAAGGAATGTAAACCACAGTCTGCAGAAGGATCTCAGACATCAGAGTTGCACAGGTTAAGATTTTCTTCAGAAAAGGCTTTTCCATTTCTCTCTATAAAGTAATGAATTTTGTTAGACTTCCATCTGCCCAGTACAATCACAAAAGATTACTTATTCATAGACACTCCATCCTTCTTCCTACGTGTCTAGTGGAAGCAGACCGAGGGAACCAGTAGGGATCTACATGTTCTGCTATGGTTGTGACCCAAGGGATTTAGATACCACTTGATAACTTTGTGTATATTTAAGCATTCAGTGTCCTGTTCTGCTACTTCCTGCAAAGTATTCCTATTCCTACATTGAGCAAATGTTTGAGGACTTGGCATGTAATTCTCTGTAGCACTGAAAAATATTTAGGGAACCAAGCAAGATAGCACCTGGGATTTGGGGTTCTCTTTGTGACTCTCCTGGCAGTAATCATAGAATCATAGAATCACAGAATCACCAGTTTGGAAGAGACCCACCGGATCATTGAGTCCAACCATTCCTATCAAACACTAAATGTACAGCTTGGTTTCCTTCTTGTCTTGTATTTCATAGGGAAACACACTATAGTTTCACTGTGGCTCAACAGAGACCACAATCTAAGAATAAGAACGTGGGGATGAAGTTTTGCAAGGAAAGAGAAAAAAAAAGGCAGAGATTCATGCTCGGCCGGCCCCTGCCTGGACCAGCCCAGCGACAGAAGCGTGTGTTTGTACTGCCGGTCCAAGCTGGCATCACCCAGCAACCAACAATGCTGCTCGCTCAATGCTATTAGCTTCCCAGAGAAGGTGCAAGAAGGTGACCAAGCGCCCCAGGGCTCTTCCTGGTGTGGTGCAAGCAAAGGGTGGATCGTTGGCACAGCCTAGGTATGATTGACTGAAGAATCATCCCCATCTGAGCACAGGGAAATGGTTCTGCCCACTGAACCAAGCCTTGTCCTGGGCCAGAGGGTGAGCAGAGCAACCCATTTACCCAGCAGCATAAACATATTTGCAAGCAGATCTTTCTTTCCTGAAATATATCCATTATATCTGTTTGTTTATCTGGGATTCTCTGGGAATGATTTGTTGTAGGCTTCGGTAAGAGATTAAAACTGCATTTATTCCTGAGCCAGTCATATGATCTGTTCGCTACAACGGAGAGAGGAATTACATGGCCTCACTATGTTTTTATGTCAAAACTGCCCAGGATATATCCTCAGTTGCTTGTTGGGCTTTGGTTTGATTACTCAGTAATCACATGCTAAGGTTCACATGGCTGATGTGAGGGCAAGGCACGTTTTATTTGCCTGACAACGCTTCTGGAGCTGAGCAGCCAGAGATCCCTCCTGAACCATCCTCCTCCTGCTAGGAGTACAGGTGCAGTTGCCATCTGGCTTCTGAGATATACATGCCTCTGGTGTGTTACGTTTGTGAAGGTTGGGGCTGCCCGGGGACGGAAGATTGTTGTCACATTAATTTCCAAACCCTCCACAACCACTGATTATTATCAAGAAGAATAAATGGCTGCCAAGAGCCTTAGTGTCTGCCTTAGAGAAAACACGTTTTAATTCTACCTTGGCAATCTGTCTGTTGAAAGCAGCAGAGTTACATCCATTCAAACAGCTTCCAGCTTTTCACATAGAAGTTAAATCCACTTTTATCTTCAGTACTTTAAAAAAAAAACTCTCTTTGACCTATTTTGTTCTTCATATAGAATCATAGAATCATCAGGTTGGAAAGGACCCACTGGATCATCGAGTCCAACCATTCCCATCAATCACTAAATCATGCCCCTCAGCACCTCAAGTAAAGCAAAAGAGAGAGGGTAGGGAGAAACATCATTCTGGCATATCTGCTAAGGGATCACTTACCTTTTTCTGAACGCTGTCTACTCAAAAATCAAGAACCTATTAATATCTTACATTTACACATTGCTGTTCATCCCAAATATGAACATCAAACTGCAGGACCATCTATGTCTCGTGTCAGCTACTGCTGAAAGGTGGAGTAGGGCAGGTGTTTAATAATTCAGTGTAATTGTCCCCAACAGTGTAGGAGGTGAAGAAAAGAACATAACATTCCATGAAGAATTCAAGGAGAGAGAAAGCAAGGGCAGTCAACTTAATAGTCATGTGAATTATCAATGCAGGATGCTAGAGATCCCACCCCAGCATCCAAAGCTCCTGGAAGCTTTGGAGATCTCTTGGGAGATCGGGGAATTCGTACAGTATATCTGAAAAACACTTCTTCAGCCATAAATTAAGCATTTCCAGCCAAACCTGGGACCTTCTGGTCCAAGCAGCAAATATATCTCAGATAAACTGGACTGCTACCGAAGTCTGGATTCCTCATGCCATGACGATGCATCTTTCAACATCTGAATCATTAATGCAGAACTCTCTTGAGCTGGCCAGACGATAAGTTTCTGATACTACTGAAATCAAAGGGAGTTTCACTGCTGCCTGGTGAAGCCAAGACAGACTGCCAGCAGCAGCCCTCTTGGGAAATGCACTCCTCTTGCTAAGTTTCACACTATTTCCTGGCTGTGGTCAAACTGGGTAGGTAAGGATGGCTACACCAGGCTGGACTGATCGGTTGCCCAGCCCAGTCTCCTCAATCCCCACCAAAGCCAACAGAGGCTGCAGTAGGAGGGTATATGAGCAAGGCACACGGACAGCAGCCCTCTCTTCTCACACTCAAAGCCCCTGACAGCCTGTCACCTGGGGACATCTTTAGCCAGAAGCAGTAATTTTCTGTATTTAATAACGTTTGATGGATGTTTTCTTCGTGACCTCTTTCTTCCTGCTTTCTCAACCTGGATCAGGTTTAGCATCCGGCCAATATTTTGATATTAACAGAGTACACTGATACTCCAAATACTGAGTTTGCTTCAGGTACTGTTTCATCCTTGATTGAGATGTCGTTTCCCCCAATATGACCTTCCCAAAATAACACTGTCTGTTCCACATGTGCAGAATTTGTTCCCCCTCCATTCCCTCCCAGTGAAAGCCAGTCCTTGGCTAAGAGCATTGTGAGGGATGCTCACGAAGGTCAACTTCAGCCAAGGACAGCCCGTCTGTATAGGCTCTCTTCAAAATCAAAGGTGAGAGATGATTCCCATTATGCATCCTCCGCTGGAGGAGTGTCTCTTTTCCTACACTGATTATAGCCCCTATTAGCTAAAACTAGCCTTCATGAATCACATCAGTACTTACAATCAGGAAGCACTGCATGACACTGAAATAATACTTGGTAAAGCCGATGCTTATTTTAAACATTTTAACATGTATTTCTAATGGATGAACAATGTGATAATTCCATACCAAAAAACCCAAAAACCAAAAAACCCCAAACAAACAAACAAAAAAACACAAAAGAGTTTTTGCAAAGAAAAAGAGCAAGAGTTTTATGTAAATAATGGCATATTTGTACTTGGAGATAGCTCCTCAGAGCCAGAAATTAAGTATATACTCATATTTTTGGGGAGTGAATTATGATTCCTCAATGAGATCACTCATCTGGATTACTTGTGTGAACGAGAGCTGCAAGGTTTCTGGATAGCATTAATACAAAAACAGGAATGTCCCTGAAATGCTGTAAATAGAACTGCTTGAATTGTCTGTCCAAACCTTGCATCTGCTGACAGTAGCTGAGTCAAACGACACTTGTACGCAATCAGTTGCGTGTTTGAGCTTGAATGCTCTATGCAGAAGGTTAAGCTGGTTGCACCAAGACCAAGCAATGTCTGATTTTCCTACACAGAAAAATCAAGCCTACGCCTCTATCTAGCAATCCTGAACGATGGCAGGAATCATTTCATTCCTACTAAACCATCATCCTTGGTATTGTAGACATAGTAACGCTAAAGGTCTGATAGGGTCCTTTGCCCTCCTTAAGCCTCAAGCCAAGTTCAGCTACCCTGTCTCATAGTTGGCACTATCTCAGCCATTCCTGAAGGACAACACTGCATAGTTTCAGTTTTGTGGCTTCTCAAGGTTACTGGTACACCCGCTGAATCATTCATGCAATTAGACATCTCCTTCTGCAGAGAGGAGAGAGAAGTAAGCTTCTTCCCCACTTCTGGTTCTGTTCCACTTAGGTTCTCTCATCACCAGCACTGTCATACAAGCAGAAATTGAATCAGATGAAGGGATGGAAAACAGTGCATCTTTGTTTAAATCCATCTCCATCAATGAACCCCTCCACCCATGGGAATCTATACTGATTTCTTCTCAATGATAAGCAGCAAAATAGTCAATCATAGAATCATAGAATCACCAGGTTGGAAAAGACCCATCGGATCATCGAGTCCAACCATAATCATTTAGTTTCTTGGAGGGGGAAGGGGGGGGGTCAGGCATACAAGCCTTTCTCTTTATCTGCAATGTGTCCCTGAACCAGTACAAAACGGACAACATGGACACTGAAAATTCTCCTTAGAGCCAGGAGATGAAAGTCATTGCAGAAAAGGCAGAGGAGTTCACACCTCATTAAGGGTTATCGACAAGTTCTTTCTCACTCTGAGAAACCATAACTTGGGGGTCTCTGCAGACTTAGGTAACATCCTATTCCAGGCAACACAATAAATTTCTTTTCAGAATAAGTAGTAGAAAACATTAATTTTATATTAAAAACCCCTTTATTGTGCAGTAAGCGATGTGGATCATTGGGAAATCATTGGTGTGAGCCACTTTCATTCAGCTAGTGTCTTCTGGGACTAGTAGGGAGATCAGGGCCAAGAGCTCCACCAACCTTGGTGCATGCAGTTCTCCTTGGCTTCCCCGGCAGATCTTCTATCCAGCATTTGTTACTTTCCCCTGAATACAACCCAGTTTCTCTCTATTCTTCTCCTCTCTCACAGACTTGAACACAAAACTTTCCAAGGTTAGTTCTAAGTACTTTGAAGACAAGCTGTTTTATCTCTCTGTCAAGCAAAGGTGTTAACTGCTGTCACTCCAGAGGGAAACATTTCTAGTCCCGTAAGTCCCAGCCCAAAAACTTCACCCAATTTCAAGACAGGAGCTGTCAGTGACTCCCAGGTCCTGCAGTTATCATCATCAACCCCAGCAGGCACGAAAAAACTTGAACAAAAGCAGGGTTTGCACTATTTCTCTGAACCTAGAATGGTTTGGGTTGGAAGGGACCTTAAAGCTCGCCTAGTTCCAAGCTCCATAGGCAGGAACACCTCCCACTAGATCAGGCTGCTCAAGACCTCATCTAACCTGGCCTTGAACACTTCCAGGGATGGGGCAGCCACAATGTCCACCAGCAACCTGTTCCAGTGATGCCAGGTATGCTGCAGGTCATATTCTCATACTTGGGTTATTTTTTTGTTTGTTTTGTTGTGGGTTTTTTGTTTCTTTGTTTGTTTTTTTAATAATATCTCATTCTTGGTTTGATGCCAATTTTCCATACAAAAAACACACACCTCCTCTTCCTAATACCAGTCTCTACTCCAAGTCTCTAAGGTACTTCTTCATTTGATTTGTGGGAGTAGACCATATTTGTGGGGTATGTACTGAGTAAAAGTGAAGTAAGGATATTTGCAATTTGACCCAGTATCTATGCATTTCATTAATCCTTCCTCCATCAACCACTTAACCTTTATGGGTGTTCTTATTGCTTCTGATTGTATTGATTTCTGTCCATTTCTCCAATTTAGTGAGATCATTCAGTATTTTAAACCTGCCTTCCACTGCATAACTAGGTTTAGTTGGGGGGTAATTGACATCATATTAAAGAATGAAAAATTAGACTGAATATCCAGGGAAAACTTCCTAATGGTGAGATCTGCTAGAATGCATCGCTGTCTCTCCATGGGATTGGTGGCCATTCCATTAGCATGTGCATTAAAACCATACTGAAGAAATATAAGATTATATACTGGACAGAACTAGCCTGAAGTAGGAAGGGAAAGACAAGCTGCAAAGCATTGTAACTTGCATCCTGTCCTGGATTTGCCCCAGTCCTTCTTTGTACCACCCACCAGCACACGGAGGATATTCTGAACCAGCAATGTCACTGATTATGAGGACAAGATCCAATGTGCCAACCCCAACAATTATTATTTCAGTTTCAATTGTTGTGGTGGGAGTGTTGTGGTGGGAATGTTGTGGTAGCTATGGGTCTTTAAGTCACAGATTCATCTTTCCTGAGCCTTCCCTGGATAGTTTTTCCAACTCCTGGCAAGCTGTGAGGCATACACTGGTGGCATCCAAGAACATGTGTCAGCATCGGTGGCCACGGGTCTATAACTGCTTCCTGAGGCTCCGTTTGGACTGAGACACCTAGATGGGCTTCCTAAGTCCTGGGTCCAGATGTGCTCCCTGGTTCCCACCTCATCCCATCACCCCTTAAGTTTCTATGTGAAAGTAAACAACCCACCTGGGCTGGAAAAAAGCCAGAGCACGCTACAACCCCCCGCCATGGGCAGTCCACGTCTGGGGCCGTGGAGCATGCTGGATGGCACACAACTCCCCAGGCTGGATGTAACCAGGAAAATCATTGGAGATTCCCAATATCTGCAGGGAGACAAAACACCTTAGATCATAAAAGCATCATCTATCCCACAACATCATGCTGTGCAGGGTGTTTTGAGCCCATTCATTGGTTCTGTTACCATCCTTCAGTTCTCAAATAAATGACCATCTGATTAATTTTTCTAGCAGAATGGTCAAAAAATGATGGCAGAAAGAAGCCACTTTGTGCCAAGTCAGGGATCAGACAGAGAGGAGAATAAGGACTTTGGTTTAAAATACACTGCTGACTCTTAAGTTTCTAAAGATAATAGTCCCATCAGAAGCATACTCTTTATGCATTTTGATTGAAGCAGTTTAACTGCAGGAATGTCCAGAAAAAAAAGTTCTCCTAACCACCCTTTATGGAGAGGTTCTGTCATATTCAAGAAACAAAAAGCCTATTTTTATCTGAAGTTGTTACTAACAGCAACCACTTTTTATTAAGAGGACTTCTGTCAGCTCCTGAAAAATGGAAACATCATTTTCAGCAACAAAACGCAACATATTTATCCCAAAAGCCAAGTAGGCTGGTACATATTTTGATTGTTTGGTGGCGGAGGCAGGCTTTTTTCTTTTCAGGTTCTGGAAATTTGTCTGCCATGAATAAGCAGATTTTTCGAAAAAACAAGATTTCCCTCTAAGAAAATATCAAAGGAAACATTTCCACTCAATTCGCAGCAGCTTAAAAATGGCTCCAAAATGGCTCAATTTCACAGCTGCACCCCTGAATTTTTCTGAGAGCTAAGAGACCAAGAAGAAGAACTGTCCATTTCTGATTTTCCCTTAGGAAAATAGCAGATATTTGTGTAGTGACAGGGATGTACATGGGACGAAGGGCTGAGCACGGACTCTGCAGTGGCCAAGCAAAGGAACAATCATTTTCTCCATGGCAGAAGGTGAAGACTACAAATCTGTCAGATAATGAGTAGCCGGAGGCTATTACAAAAGACTAATTCTCTTAGTAAAACCCTTGGAGAGTATCCCAACATGACTCCAAGGCTGGCAAGCTGCTGGAGAAGATGGGAAGCAAATGCAGCCATCTCATGAGGACACCACCTCTGGATTTCTTGACTGCGCTTTTCCTATACGACGCTTTCCATAATGCCCTCAGGCTAGAACCATTGAAATGAAACTTATTGATTGAAATTCTGATCCTATTGATTTTACGCAAGAGACCTGGGCGAATATCAAAGAGCCGGAACTGCTCTGTAACCATTCCCATCTCCACCTATTCCCTGCTGAACGCATGCGGTAGGCTTGCTTGCCCATCTCAGTCCCCTGAGCTTCCAGAAATAAATTACCCCAAATCCAAACATACAGTGCCCATTAGCTCACAAACGTGCAGTAAATATTACTGCTCCCCAAACACCGGCGTTACTTATGAGTTCCCTTTTGCTTTCTTTTGTCCACTTCTGTCTCACCTCTCCTCATTACCTCATTAACTGCACACCACGTTTCCCCCCTTCACTACAGAAGTGTGGAAGGAAAATGGGAAAGTTGGGATGGGAAACAGTGCTGGGAGTAGATGGAGTTTGCTGGGAAGGAAAGCGCTAGGAAAGTCATACTTGAAATACCGTAACTGCTATTAGAAATTGTATTTCTATCCCTAAAGGAAGGGTCCGGGATGTGGGAACTGCAGAACTTGGGGCAGCATATTAGAAGATCCCCGAGGAGGTAGTGAACAACGTTCCCAAGTGGAAAACCAACACAGTGTGAGCACGTGGTCACCCACATCCAACACCACAAATGGCACTCCAGTACCTTCCCCGCGCCCCTGGCGCAGCCCAGGCCCAGCATTTCCCTCCCACAACACACAGACGTTCCCATTGAGCCTCCTGTACTCATTTTATTTTTATCAGGAAGGTAGAATGAGTTTTAGAGGCAAAAATAAGTCACCTGGCCGTTCACATCTGCTTCCTAATGTCCAAACCTCTTGCTTATTGAAGTGGTGGGTGTCCTTTCTATATATCAGGCAGCAGTCCTCAATTTTGCTCATTTTGGTTTGATGCATTTCCACTTGCTGTGCTCAATACTTCATTCTTCCCTCTAGATCTTTTTATAGTCAGACTGTCACATATCAATCAATGTTATGGATTAAAGTTGAATATATCGTGACTTGTCTGGGCCAGTAGGAAAGTGTTTTAAAAAAAGTCCTATTTATTTTACTTTCCCCGTTGACATTTGTTTTCTTCTTTATTTCCAACCTTGTGAAATGGCAAACCCTGCCAGGAAAATGGCAGGATTTTAACTTGCTAGAATTCCTAAATAACTACTAGATGTTGTAGAATGGGTATGACCAGAAGGCAGGTCATCCGGTGAGATCTGTGAGCACTGCATGACAGGGAAGAAAAAAAAAAAGTCTGTTAATTACACTGATGGAAAACTCTGGCCTGGACAGGCGCACACTCTCCTGGGTGGAAAACTGGTTGGCTGGAGGGCCCAGAGAGTGGTGGGAAATGGAGTTAACTCCAGCTGGAGGCCAGTGACAAGTGGGGTTCCCCAGGGCTCAGTGCTGGGTCCTGCCCTGTTCAATGTCTTTATCAACGACCTGGATGGAGGCATCGAGTGCACCCTTAGCAAGTTTGCAGACGATACTAAGCTGGGTGGAAGCGTGGATCTGCGGGAGGGTAGGGAGGCTCCAAAGGGATCTGAACAGGCTGGACCGCTGGGCCTAGACCAATGGCGGGAGGCTTAACAAGGCCAAATGCCGGGTCCTGCACTTGGGGCACAACAACCCTGAGCAGCTACAGACTAGGAGAAGTCTGGCTGGAAACTGCCTGGAGGAGAGGGACCTGGGGGTGTTGGTTGACAGCGACTGAACATGAGCCAGCAGTGGCCCAGGTGGCCAAGAAGGCCAATGGCATCTTGGCTTGGATCAGAAACGGCGTGACCAGCAGGGCCAGGGAGGTTCTTCTCCCTCTGGACTCGGCACTGGTGAGACCGCTCCTCGAATCCTGTGTTCAGTTCTGGGCCCCTCACCACAAGAAGGATGTTGAGGCTCTGGAGCGAGTCCAGAGAAGAGCAACAAAGCTGGGGAAGGGGCTGGAGAACAGGCCTTATAAGGAACAGCTGAGAGAGCTGGGGGTGTTTAGCCTGGAGAAGAGGAGGCTGAGGGGAGACCTCATTGCTCTCTCCAACTACCTGAAAGGAGGTTGTGGAGAGGAGGGAGCTGGGCTCTTCTCCCAAGCGACAGGGGACAGGACAAGAGGGAATGACCTCAAGCTCCACCAGGGGAGGTTTAGGCTGGACATCAGGAAAAAATTTTTCACAGAAAGGGTCATTGGGCACTGACAGAGGCTGCCCAGGGAGGTGGCTGAGTCACCTTCCCTGGAGGTGTTTAAGGCACAGGTGGACGAGGTGCTGAGGGACATGGTTTAGTGTTTGATAGGAATGGTTGGACTCGATGATCCGGTGGGTCTCTTCCAACCTGGTTATTCTATGATCCCATGATAATCCAAAATAGTAGTGAAACCTGATGCCTTACATTAAGCAAGTAAATGATTCACATCACAAGTGCTGATCAAACCAATTTCACCAGGAGGAGCTCAGGAAGGGCTCCTCGCAGGTTACACTGCGGCACAGGGTGGTTGCAAGCGCAGTGTGGGAGCGGAGGTTGTGGAGAGGAGGGAGCTGGGCTCTTCTCCCAAGTGACAGGGGACAGGACAAGAGGGAATGACCTCAAGCTCCGCCAGGGGAGGTTCAGACTGAACATTAGGAAATAATTTTTCACGGGAAGGGTCATTGGGCACTGGCAGAGGCTGCCCAGGGAGGTGGTTGAGTCACCTTCCCTGGAGGTGTTTAAGGCACAGGTGGACGAGGTGCTGAGGGACATGGTTTAGTGATTGATGGGAATGGTTGGACTTGATGATCCGGTGGGTCTTTTCCAACCTGATGATTCTATGAATCGAGAAAGATCCTCACAGCCCTCAGGGAGCCAGGCCTCCACACAGCATGGGGTGGGCTAGGGCAGCCCTGGGCCTTTGGGGAGCCCAACACCCACACAAACGAGAGAATTGTAGAAAGGTTTGAGTTGGAAGGGACTTAAAAGTCCATCCAGTTCCAACCCCTGCCACGGGCAGGGACACCTCCCACTGGGTCAGGGGCTCCAAGCTCCATCCAACCTGCCTTTGAACACCTCCAGGGATGGGGCAGCCACCACTGCTCTGGGACACCTGGGCCAGGGCCTCACTACAATCACAGTAACCAATTTCTTCTATAAATCTGCCCTCTTTCAGCTTAAAAACATCCCCCTTCATCCTATCCCTGCACTCCCTGATCCAGACGCCCTCCCCAGCTTTCCTGCAGCCCCTTCCAGTGCTGGAAGCTGCCCCGGCGTCTCCCTGGAGCCTCCTCTCCTCCAGACTGAACAACCCCAACTCTCCCAGCCTGTCCTCGCACGGGAGGTGATGCAGCCCTCGGATTCATCTCCGTGGGCTCCTCTGGGCTCGCTCTCACATCTCCCCATCCCTCCTTCCAGCGCTTAAGACTCCAGGGCCGGACAAGAGGCAAGAGAGAGCGGAGGGCCAGACCTCCCTCCCTCCCCCCGCTTCTTTTCCACTCCAACCCCCGTGCTGCTCCTCGCTCCGCCGACCTCATTGAACAGCACCCTCTTTAGAAGCCAGGGGCTCCGTGGCTCCCCCAGGTCCCCTCTCCCCAAGCCCCACGCCCCCCCCAGCTCCGCCCGGCCGGCCCGCATGCGCCCTCCCTCCTCCCCTCCCTTCTCTCCCTCCTTTTCGCTCTCGCAGCCGCCGGGAGCGCGGCAGAGGGACGGGCCCTCCCTTCCTCCTCCTCCTCCTCCTCCTCCCTTCCTCCTCCTCCCCCGCCTCCGCCTCCCGGCCGGGAAGAGCTCGCCGTGCCCGCCGCAGCCCCGCTGGATGCGCTGAGGGAAAGGGGCGAGGAGGGAGCCGGCAGCCCCGCCGCCGAGGCGCTGCGCTGCCCGGAGGCTTCGCCGCCAGCCGCCCTTCCAGCCTGCCCTTTCCAGTCACTCCTGGCTTTGCTCCTGCCTCCTCCTCCTCCTCCTCTCCGCCCGCGGGGAGACGACCCAGGCGGCGGCGGCGGCGGGGGCTGCATCCCGCCCCCCCCCCCCGCTTTTTTTTTTTTTTTTAAATTTTCTTTTATTCTTTTTTTTTTTTTTTTTTTAACATTTTCATCGCCGCCATGGGATGTACCCTGAGCGCCGAGGAAAGAGCCGCCCTGGAGCGCAGCAAGGCCATCGAGAAGAACCTGAAGGAGGATGGCATCAGCGCTGCCAAAGACGTCAAACTCCTCCTGCTCGGTGAGAAAAAACCCCCTCCTCTCTTGGCCCCCCATCCCCCTCACCCCCCCAACCCCATCCCGCGTTCCCCCTACCTCCCCCTTCTCTTATCCCCCCTCCTCTCTCTTCCCGCAGGGGCCGGCGAGTCCGGGAAAAGCACCATCGTGAAGCAAATGAAGTAAGTCCCGCGGATGGGGGGTGGATGGACGAGAGGGGAAGGAGGGAGGGTGGGCAATAAAAAAAAGGCGTTAATGGGAGGGGGCTGGCGGCCGCCATGTTTACCTATAGGGACCGGGCGGGAGCTGTCCGGGGCGCCGTGGTGCTGAAGTGGCGCCCGGCGGCCTCGCCCCGCGGCCGGGGAGGGGGGAAGGGGGGCTGCGAGCGGTGACCGCTCGCAGCCCCCCTTCCCCCCTCCCCGGCCGCGGGGCGAGGCCGCAGAGCGCTGTCCCAGCTCCTCGCTGGGGGCTGGCTCAGGCACCCGCTTTCCTTGTGTTTAATTCGATGGATAAACAAAAAAAAAAAAGCGAGAAAACCCCCCCACCGCGAGTGAAAACACCCCACGGAAACCGACATGACGGGGTGGTTCGAGGCGGGCGCCATCACGCGGGGCTGCGTTTCACTTCGGGGAGCGAGGGTTCTGCTTTTCCCCGCCGGGGGTTACCGAGCGAGCCCCCCTCGAGGGCTGGGGTTGCTTAGAGAGAGGGGGGCGGGGAAGAGGCGGCAGGGCTGGGTGTGGATGAGGTGCGAGGAGCGGGGCCAGGGCCGGGCCGGCGGGGCAGGTGGAGGCGCGCGGGGCTGCGGCGTTTCAGGCGGTTCGCGTGGTGGACAGCGCCCAGCGGGGATTCGAACCCGGGGCACCGGGGACGCTTCGGCACCGCTCGGCTACCTCCGGAGAGCGCTCGGCTGCTTTCGGAGAGCGCTCGGCTGCCTTCGGGCAGCGCTCGGCTATCTCCGGACAGCGCTCGGCTGCCTTCGGGGAGCGCTCGGGGAGCAGCCCAAGGGGCTAGTGGCCGCCTGCTATCTGTTGCCTATGGGAGCGTGTCCGTGCGGGGGCAGATCCAGGCCTCCAGCCCAGCTCCTCGCCAGCCGAGGTGGCTTAGCTGGTGACCCGGATATCTCCGTATCCTCTCTGTGCTCAGCCCCCGGGCGCTCACAGGGGACCAGAGCATCATCCCCGCCCCAGGCGCTGCTTTTCCCCAGGCGCTGCGGTGCTGGGAGGTCCCCACAGCTTTTCCTACCCTGCTTCTGGAAGAGCTTCCCCCTTTCTTCCAGCCGTGCTTTTCCATCCCGGCTGGGGCGGGTTTGCTTGGCACTTATTTGCGTGCAGAAGGTGGATCGGGGGAGACGTTACTGCAGATGAACAGCGATAAATTATTTAATCGCGAGGGAATTGCTTCTGCAGAAGGATGCTGGAATGGAAGGATGCTGGAATGGAAGGATGCTGGAATGGCGGGCGAGGGGTTTTCGGTTGAAGGGAGAGGCTGTAGGTACCACAAAGGCACCCGCACCGAGCCCACCGGCGGGAGGGCAGGCGCTGGCTCACACAATCAGTGTGTGCTGATAATTAGCGTGCCATGACAATTAGTGTGCGGTGACTCTTGTTTTCCAGAGAGCAGACCTCTTGTCTTGTTTTTTTTTTGAAGCAAATCGCATCAAGTTAATAACCTGTTTACTGAACTGAATGGGTATGTTAAGGGCTGAAATATACCCTGTTGTATACATATATTTTATTTAAATATAGGTGTACACACACGCACGTATGTGTTTTTCATGAAACCATCTTAATGCAATGGATGCTAGGCTTGCTGCTTTGTACCTGACTTGAAAACGCCGAGGAGGCTGCTATGGTGAAAGGGCTCGTGGTGTCGGAAACTGGGAGGCGTCTGTCAATGTGGAAACTCCAGTGAACTGTGCAGAGGCTGGGGTGGGGACAGCGGTGTTGCTAGGAGCACAGCAGCAGGCATCTGGAAAGAGCCGCGCAGCCGCGGGGAGAGGGATGTGCCGGGAACAACTGGGGGAAATGAACATTTCTGGAAATTAATTTAAATATAATGTAGGCATTAGCATTTCACCTGGTCAAGCTCCATTAGACAGGCTTGCTGAGAGCCTAATGAATTCTTAATAAAGATTAAATCGCATGTTCATTAGATTTTGATGAAAGAGACTGCTATTTTATTTTTTTAGTACTGTGTTATTGGTGTGCTTCTAGATAATAAATCTCATCCTCATGAATGGCTAAAGCAGCTTCACACTCGGAAATTGCCTTGAAAAGAAGCACAGGAATTTGTAGACAGATTAGAAAAGGCTAAGACAAAGGAACAGAGAGCAGACATTGTTACAGAAGACTAAGAAGAGGTTACGTGCTGTCCAGTTAATCCTTGAAATATTAGGTAGAAGTGACAAGAAGAAATTACAATAATTTGAGAGCGTAGCCAGGATGGGGATTAGGATTTGTAAAATTAATTGAAGATGTTTTAGTGAAATATTTGGAAATACCTTTCAGCCAGTGAACGGGGAGTTATCCCGCAAAGAAAAAGGTACTGGTGAATGGCAGAGGTGGAGTGGGAGGCTAGTGTGTGCATCTCATATAGTGACGGCACAGACGAGGAATGGCACTTTTCACACTTGTGCTTTGACTACACCCATCGTGGCTGATTAGGGTTGCTTGTTATCTTTTAGCAACCAGTCCTGCAGTCCAGATACTTTAACCCATGCCTCAAAAAGCAAGGTCAGGACCAAGATTGTTGGGGGAAGGTTGTGCCATGCAGGCCAGAGTGTGCCATGGTGGTCAGAATCAGGCTGTGACCATCTTCTCTCTTGATCATCTTCTCTCTTGGAATGGTTGGACTCGATGATCCGGTGGGTCTTTTCCAACCTGGTGATTCTATGATTCTATGACTTAGCTTAAAATAAAAACCAGCTTTAACCAAACAAATCCTCTTTTGAAGACCCAAGCTAGAGGTTGAGAGTTACTGAACAGGAGAAATTCATCTTCCATCTCAGTAAATGCACTTTAATGTAGGACTGCAATGGATGTCAGCATTTTTTATGTGGAACTAAATGACCACATGCAGAATTTGGAATGTATGATCTTTTCTGGAATACCTGAGTTGTAGCATGGAATCGAGGCTGTTTTATTCTAGGATATTTCTATGGGGACTTATAGCTCTGGTGAATGTGTTTGTTCATCAAAAGCTCTAGCCTAGAAAGACACCAAGCATATCTCCATCTGCTACTGCTCAGCAGAATACTGAAATGTACGCAACGGTCCAGTGGTGAGCAAGGATGGACTGCTCAGGTGGGGACACCATCCACTGCCATCAGCATGAAGCTTCTAGGGAATTCAGTGTTTAACCGCTAATGCGGAGAGGCCGAGTTAGCTGGCATGCCTTCAAAAACACGGTCCTGCCACCTACTCAGCAGCAGCCGTTCTGAAGGGTGAGCCAGGGCAATGCTTCACCTTCCCAAACGAGGGGTTAGTGATGCATTCAGGAGGACACGTGGCTACACCTGCCCACAGGAAGAATCTTGGGTTTAGGGGTTTGGGTTTTGCCTCCGCAGAAGCAGCAGCTTCTGTGCTCTGCTGAGCTGGGAGCAGAGGGCTGGGTCCCTCTCGCAAGAGGCTAGAGCTTCCAGCCCTGCATGTCCTCCAAACCAGCCGTGTCTCACTTCACCGTGAGTGCTGGCTGTACCTCACTTGATGGGCATCTTTGCTGTGCCAGTGTTTGCAAAATGTTTTTATGCTGTGTATGACAAGGATGGGAATACACAATCAGGAGGAAAAATACACCAGTGTACAACGCTTATCTTTAAATATCCACTATCTTCTCCCCAATATATCAGCCAAGAGCTGTCTGATATATTGTTTTGACCTTTTTCAAAAAGCCCCTCAAAACAGCCCTGGGCTCTACTTGCTCTCTGGGTAAGTGAATTACTTATAATCTAATGAACTTCTTCGGAGTGAGAAGCAGTCCCCGCCCACTAGTTTTACAGCCCATCTCAGCAATTTGATGGTAAATGCCATTGAAACGAAACGATGTGTTGTGAACACCCACTTGAGTGCTCTCTGCTGCGTGTCTGCATCTCCGAGCTGTAGTGATTTCACACTTACAGCCCCTTCCCCCAGGAATACCTCACCCCAAGCTTATAGCGTGGGGTTGCTTCTCCTCTGCGCATGTTCTTGGGGAGAGGACTGCAAACCGCATCTTCGTGGTCTGTCTGACTCCTCAGTGCAGCTTTTCTGCCCTCCGGCTTGGGGTGCAGACCCCAGCTCAGCCCCACTGCCTTGCTCCCACCTAGCAGCTGTTTGATCCCAGTGTGAGCTGGCAGCCCAGAGGAATGAACCTCTCTAGAGCATCAGGTCAGGCTGAGCCATCCTCGTCTTTACTTCTCTCCTGCTCTGTTTTCCAGGATTTCTGTGACTTCAAGCCCAAAGTAGGGCAGCGACAGGCTGCACCTGGGCAGTATTTGACCTGGGTTTCAGTAAGCAGAGGAAAGAGCTGCAGCCTTTCCAATGAAGTTGTGTCATTCTCTCTAGTTTGCTCTACCCTGGGTGTGGGTTTGCCACAGTACATGTGGCGTCCTGTTGTTCTTCAGACCCCAGCAGAGAGGCAGCTGGTGGGGCTGGTTTGGCAGTGGAAGCTGCATTTGGTAGCAAACCGCTTGCTGTGACAGTTTTGGGCGTAGGGATGGTGGCAATTCAGCATGTTGCCTGCCTCGAGGGAGGGAGAGTCTCCTGCCAGGGCATGAGACATCAGCCTGGTGGAGGCTGCTGCAGGAGGGGGTTTTCCTCTCGCTGCAGTTTTTCTTCCCCCACCTCCTTCCCCAGATGCTTTCTTGCATCCCTGGATGCTGTAGGTGCCGTGGATCACACCTGCAATGGCACAGCGCAGGGTCTCTGCCCCTGAACCAGGCACCAGTAAGAACGGGGAACAGAGGAGAGGGACGGGGTCACAACTGGATGATCTTTGAGGTCCCTTCCAACCCAACCCATACTATGATTCTATCATTTTGGCTGGCAGTTGCGAAGGGTAATCGTGTTTTCAGCCCTTTTCCCCTTCCTTTTGGGTTATTTGAGATGGTCGAGTCACCTTCCCTGGAGGTGTTTAAAGGACAGGTGGACGAGGTGCTGAGGGACATGGTTTAGTGATTGATGGGAATGGTTGGACTCGATGATCCAGTGGGTCATTTCCAGCCTGGTTATTCTATGATTCTATGATTAGTTGTGCTTAGAAGCCAAAACCTTAACAACTATAGTTTATTCTTTCATATGTAAGGTTCTTGTTATTAGACTGAGAAAGATTTCAGAGAAGAGCAGTAACAATATTAGCAGGCAAGGCGGAATTCATTTTGGGTTTAGGTGTTTTCTTTTTCTTTGACAGTTCTTAATTTGTTTCTTGTTTTAGGGAGTCATAGAAGTAAAAATATCTTTCAGTGACAACAGTGAACTGCATAGCTTCTCCTTTCTCAACCTAGTTTTAAAACCTTAAAAGAAATTTGCCTGTCACATTCTGACATGACACATCTAGTCCTGCTAGAAATGTTTGAGCAGTCTAATGAGATGAAAGCAGTTCTTTTAATGAGCTCTGAAGAAAGAGACAAATCTGCTCCACAAATGTAACCAGGGATCTGTTTTGTTTTATGTTTGGCTTGGCTAACCCAGAAATTGTAAGAGATACTGGATTGAGTCATGACAAATGAGAAAAGGTTGTAGTTTTCCTCTTCAATCTGTCTTTTCCCATCTGTCTGGGCTACAACTCCTTATCTGATGTGACTTCTCCAGTATGCTTACCTGGAAGATAAGAAAGCATGTTACCTGCTTACAGGGAAGATAATCAAAACAGGAGAGGAGTGAGAAAGAGACCAACAATGGAGTTAAAGGCATTTTGTTGGCTCTTCTGCTTGGTCTGATCAACAGAGAGAGCGAAATGAAGAAACGTCATTGCTGGCCAAGGCAGGAACAGGTTGCTGGTCACCTGGAGAAAAGAGCCAGGCAGGCAGTAATGTCTTGCAGGCTCACAATTAGCTAACTGCAGTAGAGCCACTTTCTTCAGCCGCTTTGCCGAGATACAGCCTGCCCCTGTAAGCATCCAGCTTCCCTGGTTTCTCCTGGATTTGCAGGATACAAAATCGTAGAGGAGTAGGGAATTTGCAGCTCCTGATGCAAGTGCAGGGTCCAAGAGCTCAGTTTTGCAAACTTCTGAATTCATTCAGCCCCTGCTCAAGCTATGAGGAGGGTAAAAAGGTTTTCTTACAAGCACCAGCATTTCATGGTGCACAGAAGGACCTGTCCTGTATATTTGGAAGTCCATGGTTAAATCCTGAGTGCAGAAGACAGGATTTGGTGTGTTACCCCTTCTGACAGTGTGGAGAGGAGCTCTGGCAGAAGACCATTAGAAAAACCTTTTCAAATTCAGGTAGCCAGGGTATTTAACACTCTTGTCACTCTTCCTGGTGTGACTGCAAGTCTCCTGAGATTTGTGGATTTCTGTAGAGCCTAAAATTGCTTCTGTGTAGCCTGGACTCATGTGGTAATTGGGTGAGCTCTCTTTTGAAGGGTTCTTCACTTAGTTTTCTGGTTTGGTTTTGAAAGAAAACTTCCGGCTCTCCTCACTTTAGAGAAAAGGAAAAAAAGTGAATGTCCTTATTTTAGCCTAAGAATTGGAAGCAAAATAAAAAACAGCCCAAATGAAGACCTGGAACCCAAATACATCTCAATTGCTTGGTTATATTTGAAGCCTAGTTCCTTTTTTTTCTGTCTTCTTGCATTAGCAAGACTGAAAACAGCAACCTCACTTATTTCAAATCAATTTCGATGCTATTAACCCCAAATCCTCTCTTTGACCTCACCAGACTTTGTGCCAAATTATTCCTACACTGAAGATGATGACTGTTCATGGTACAATTTTTATGAGATCTGATGAATTTCAAATGTGTGCATGGCACTCGGTGGGATCCTGGAAATGGCTGCGTTTCATTCACAAAAACCAGGAAACCAAAAGCTCTGGAAACCCCATTTTAAAAAGCATTGTCACATTAAACTTAGAGCCATTTTTCTTGCCTCAAAAATTCTTCTGTTACATTCTTAGAGGGAAATTTTTTGCCGTGGTTTTCCTAATGCTGAACAAATGTGCAGCGTAATGTAAAAATCTCCCTAAACTGTTAATTGAATCATTCTTTTTATTTTTAAGACCATTCTTGCAGCAGCAGATGTGGGGAGGTTAGAGGATTACGGTCCTGATTGTAAGATGCTGTTAGGATTCTGCCTAAAATCAGAAAATGCAGAAGCCTGGAAAATGCTCCTGGATAACAAAAAGCAAAGGAACTGATGGCTTTCTAGTGCTGAGCAAAAGGGAGGAAAAAAAAAGCCCTTTAATCCAAAGCTCAATCATTGTGTGCTTATTGCCATAACAGAATAAAACTCTTAATGGAGGCATTTCTTAGCTTACCAATAAGAATGCTTTCCCTCCCCAGCTTTCAAGTTAATTGAGAAGGACGTGACGAGCGCTCTCTCAGAAGGGAGCCCAGAGAAATGGATAGTACGCTGTCATTGCACCTATTTTCACATTGCTAATCAATAATATCTTTGACATTGAAAGGGAAGGATCAGCAGATCTGAAATGGCTTTGGTTTTCTGTATTCTTGGGCATGTCCTGCTCTGCTTGGTCACCAAAAATTCCGTTGGTTCATCAACAGACCTTTCAGCTGAGCACAAAACTTGTAAGCTTGAAAGAAAGGAGCTGCTGTACTCCAGCTTGAGAGAGAGACAAAAGGTGTGGTTGACACAGGGTCCTCCCATGCCTGAGCAAGTTTGGACCATAACTATTAGTAAGCCCCCTCTTCCACATCAAGCCATCCTGCAGGATTTTGTGTCCTCAGGAGCCGGAGTTGATTTATCTTATATTCTGCTTGATAAAGGACAGCTTGTGCAATCTTTCAGCAGAAATTCTGCTTGGCTAATGTGATAGGAGTTGCTTTTGGGGAAAGGCTGGGAGACGCTGATTCTAGTAAGTGCATTGAGGTGTTGGTGGCCGTTCTCTGAGAAAGCCTGGAGTTGAGTGTGTTTGGGATTACGGTGTTCAGGGAAAACTGTGAGCAGGTCTCAGCAGAAGCTGAGTAGGAAATACAGAGTTTAATAGCAAGGAGAAGGATTTTCATCTCTTTGGCATAGAATTATGCAATCACAGAATGGTTTGGGTCATGAGGGATCTCAAAGCCCTTCCAGTTCCACCTCCCCTGCCATGGACAGGGACACCTCCCACTGGATCTGGTTGCACAATGCCCCATCCAACCTGATCTTGAACACCTCCAGGGATGAGAAAGCCGTGACATTTCTTCCTTATAGCTCATCTCAATCTCCCTTCTTTCATCTTAAAACCATTCTGCCTCATCCTATCCCTGCCTTCCCTGACCATAAGACCCTCCCCAGCTTTCTCAGAGCCCCTTTCAGTCCTGGAAGCTGCTCTGAGGTCTCCCCAGAGCCATCTCTTCCCCAGGCTGCACAACCCCAACTCTCTCAGCCTGTCAGACATAAGGCAAGCTACTTGGGCAGAACTACAGCGGCAGTTGTTTTGCGTGGGGAGACTGTGAGAGGTGTTTCCAGGAGCTTCTTTAGTGAGCAGAAAGGGCTCAGCGGCTCTCACTGGTCTGGAAGAACATTCTACTCCAGAAATACCTTGTTCAGAGAAGTCATCACCCCAGCATTGGCACCTTGGCAGGGAGGCCGGGAACAGACATTTCACCTCAGTGCATGTCCGTCCTCTAAAACTTCACCGCCCAGTGCTTAAAGCAGTCTGAAAGGCAGGACAGTGACTCAACATGCTTTGAGGCTCTCCAGCAACTTCAGGCTGGTATTAAATGCTCTTGTCTACATCAACAGCAACTTGTACACACCATAACAGTCTGGTAAAAGGCTTGGAGCATTCTGCGCCAGCTGGAAATCATTACAGAAGGGGATGAGCTAAGAATGGCCCTATACTGAGGGAAGTTACACTTAAATAATAAAAATGTATGCTACCTCCTGGCAGAATTTGGCAATTTATCCTCCCCGTTAGAGCTAGTTGGAGTTAGTATCTCCAATTTTGAAGCATTAAGCAGAAATGCCTAGGAGAGGCTGAGAGCACAAAATGGATGATAGGCAGAATAATCTGGATAACAAATGAGAGGTTTTATTGCTGGATTTCTGGAGCTGTGGAATGCGGTAGCTCACAGCGATAGAATGGTGTTTCCTTACTGCCAGTACGGTGCTCCTTGTTCATTACAGCCCTCTTCACCATCTTGGTAGCGTGGGCCTTGCTGTCATCCGGCTCCTGTCTTTACAGCAAAGGTGATGGAGTTGTCTCCTTTTGACGAAGATGAAATACATCCATCTCTGTATTTCAGCTCTGGGTCTCCCCAAAGTTCATGGTGAGATTTTCAAATCACGCCCCCCGCACAACAGCGTGGATCTACGTGTCCTAATTCGGGATCGTGATAGCTAAGCCTACGTGAATTCATCATCCTCTCTTACCTCTTCTGTGGCTGGTATGGTGTGGAGGTTTCTGCTTAGCTCTGTCTGCAGGAGGGACTTAGCACCCTCAGAATAAGTTTCGAATGTCATGGAATCAGGTTGGCTACTTAAGTGGTGCAGAACTGAGGTTCTGATTCACTATCTTTGGGGAACCTCAGGCTCTTTACATCTATAAGCATTGGAAAGGCTATTACAGGAGGGGCAGTTAGAGCTTGCAGCAGCTAAACCAGCTCTTTCCATGGCCTAATAGAGCTCTTTCCACACAGCTCTGACAAGAATTAGACATCAGTTGTTTCTTGCTAGCAGGTTGGTCAGGTGCGCTGATGCCCATGGGGTAGAGGCTCCTTTCCAAGGCTGGGGCCCCATCTCATTGCCTACAAATTCTAAAATGGGGAGATATTTATCACCATAACATACCCTCGCCACAGACACTGCTGAGCCTTTATCATCACACTTCATCAGTAACACTAGCACAAATCACTGGAATGAAAGAAAATCGCTGCGATGAACATACACCTCAGAACATCATCATACTCTTCATTAATCACCCTTCGGTGATTAATTGTTTAGCCAAATTGGACAAATTTTTCCACGTGAATGAGAAGATGTTTACTTAATAAAGCAGAAGGATCCTAGTAGCACGCCCTTTTTTTTCCTCAATTTAGCTGTACGATAAATTAATATTTGCCTGATTTATAGCTCAGCAAAAAACCCAAAGCGCTGTATCAACTCGTTAATGTCAAGTTAGTTGCTGCCTGGCCAGTTCTTCAGCAGGAAACCTGATGCTTTCGGCATCTAGAGCTATAGAATGATTTGGGTTGGAAGCCTCTCCAGTTCCAACACCGCTGCCATGGGCAGGGACACCATCCAGTGGATCAGGTTGTTCAAAGACCCATCCAGCCTGGCCTTGAACACCTCCAGGGATGGGGCAGCCACGACTTCCCTGAGCAACCTGTGCCAGGGCCTCACCACCCTCACAGGAAAACATTTCTTTCTAAGATCTCATCTAAATCCCCCCTCTTTCAGCTTAAACCCATTCCCCCTTGTCCTGTCACTCCCCTGTCAGGTTTCAGAAGCGCTGAGCCCCACAGCTGCTGATTTCAGGACAGTAACAACTGCTTGATACTGCTGACAGTGAGGCCACAGGACTTGCAGTGCTGCCAAATTAGAGATGCTACTAATCTGTATGTAGTTAAGTCCTAGCATTTAGGCTCATGTTTCATTCACGCTCAGATCCCAAACCCCAGAACAATTTGCATTTTCTAATAGTGTGCACATCAACATCAATGGGCTTGAACAGAACTGGGTTATTGCACACCTAAGCTTTGTTGAAGACCACATCATCTCTGCTTGTGCTGCTTGCCGCCCAGTTTTAGTTTCACTTTGTGTATCCAGCCTTTGTCCAAATGTTTGTTCTGTTCTTGCACCTCTCAGCTACATTATTTCAGCTACATTTGCATATGTATTTAATAACTTCGAGAAATGATGTTATGTGAAGTCACTAGGGACTAAATCTTGCCTATCCCTCCCTACTTGGTACTCACAAAGCTGCGTCTGAAGCACAGTGTTCAGTTTTGGGTTTCCTAAACCAGTAGTAAACTGGGGCCAACAAGGTGTTTGGGGCTGGTGGGCAGGTTGCGTGGAGGGAGCTGGAGAAAAGAAAGTGGGGGGCGATCTCACTGCTCTTTTCCACTGCCCAAAGAGGGCTAAGATGAAGCCAGGCTCTCCTTAGAGATACATGTTGAAAGGAGGACAGACAGCAGACACACATTTCATGGAAATCAAGGTAGAGCATAAGGAAAAAAATGCTTCACAGGGAGGTTGATGCAAAAGTGGAACTGTTCCCTGGGAAGGGGAGAATCATCATCCCTAGCAATTTTCAAAACTCAACAGGACAAGGACCTGCACAACCTTATCTACCTGAGACAGTAGCTCTGCTCTGGACAGGGATATCTAGGCCAAGTTATTCAATGTTTTTACAGCAAGAAAATCCAAATTAGTCTCCTTATTCAATGTTTCTAACTCCCATTTTAACTGAAGAGCTACCTCTCTATTGAGAAACCTGCTGAAGGACAATGATGCTCTGTGTTACCAGTGTTTACTCTTAGAATGCATAGAAAAGAAGATGTAGCTGGGAATATTTGGTTACTGTTTTTAGTTCCCCTTTACACCGTTCTGGTTTGTGTCTTTGCTTCTAGGTGTTGTTTTCTTGGATTTATTCCACACAGCATCTCACAGGCAGCCTCCTGAAATCCTAAGCTGAGGTTTGGTTAACATCTGTGCTTGTTGGGGGTGTAGGTTTAGGTCACCTCTGCCTGTCCCTTGCTCAGCCGTGGTGGTGTGGTGATGTATGGCACTGCAGTCACTCACACTCTGGCACTGATCTGGGTTAAGAGAACTCAAAAAAATCCCCCAAAACCCAGAAAGAAACATCTGTAAAATTCTCCAATAAGGCAGCAGTGCACTGAAGGTTGAGATGTGAGATTGTACTGAAATGTTCAGTCACTCCTGGCTAGTTCTGTGTGTTAGGGCTTAATTTTTGAGGGTAAATCGGTCACACTGAAAGACTTTGAAAAGTAGTTTTCAAAAGTCTTACTGTACTTTTATGCATTTAAATGATGAGTGGGTTTTTTTTTTCCCCAAACTGGCCTTATTTTCTCCTATTTGTTCCTGTAAAAGAAATGCAAATCTTGCACTGGCTTGAAATTTCTGCTTTGTTTTAAATGAAATTCCTGTGAACCACAACGCAGTGAAAAGGAAAGTGCAGCCGTTTGTTGCTGTTTCAGTGTATTTAGACTATCTTTTATGCTCCTGGAGGTCAAATCCATTTAATCTGTTTATGCTGTTTCAATCACATTTACATTTTTAATGCAAAGCTCAGGTTTGCTTCACACTAGAATGATCTTTCTGGTTTTGTAACAAGCTTTAGTTGTCCTGAGCTTTGGAGACTTCTCTTTTTTATTTCCCCTCGGCCTTAGACACCAGCTTTGTAATTTATAAAGTAACTTTCCTCCACTGGGTTGCCAGAATGCTGCAGAATCCTGGTTACACAAGTGGTGAACAACATTTTCAAATTCCATTTTACTAGGAGCAAATTTCAGAGCCTGCATTAAAAGCCTGGTAGAGCTGAGATTAATCTAACAGTGGCACCCAGGGTGGTTTACTTAAGTCTCTGCTGCCCTTCAAAGGGAAGAACACTGTGTTCAGAATCCCCATCTTCACCCAGTATCCCATCCAGACAGTGAGCTATCCCCATGCTCCCCTTGCCTCACAAGGGCTCACCTTTTCACAGCTTCACAAGACACACTTTTGTGCTCTTGCTGTAGGCAAACCAGGCTATAAACTCCTTCTTCTCAAAGGTATTTGTCACATTTGTAGCCTCATAAAAGCTGCAGAGGGAGCCTGCCCCATCTCCCTTTCCTCCATATGTCTTGTGTTTCCTCTTTTCCATAAAAGAAGCTTTCACACAGTAAGCCTTTTTCCCCAAGAAGAAGATAGTATTATGTATTTCAACTTAGGAAATCACAAGAAAACACAACAGTTTAGTGTTTTCTGAAGCCCCACTTGTTTCTGAATTTGAATAAAACACCTCTCCCATTGCCTTTTGCACCAGTGGACTTCAGGCTTCAACTAAGTTCCTGCATTTTACCCTGAGGGAACAGAAAGGAAGCACCCAAGTAGTTATTTTGTCAATTTATAACATCACGTATGGACAAGCAGGAGAGAAATGGCTGGCTTGGCAAAGGTTTGGCACCACCAGCCAAGACAAGAGCATAATGCAGACAGTGAACCTCAAACGAGGCAGAAAGAGATTTTTAAAAAGATCGTAGAATAGTTTGGCTTGGAAGGGACCTTAAAGACCATCCAGTTCCAATGTGTGTGCCATGGGCAGGGACACCTCCCACTGGATCAGGGGCTCCAAGCCCCATCCAACCTGACCTTGAACACCTCCAGGAGTGGGGCAAGCACCACTGCTCTGAGCAACCTGTGCCAGTCCCTCACCACCCTCCCAGGGAAACGTCTCGTCCTAAGATCTCATCTCAATCTCCTCTCTTTCAGCTTAAAATCATTACCCTTTGCAAGACCGTGATCTTTAAAAGCAGGAATCAAATGAGGAATCATGCTCAAGTTCGGACATGGGATAACAAAATGAGGTTGTTTCCTACTCAGTCATCCAAAAGACTGACAGCAGCTTCGTACAACGGTGCACAGTCTGGACACTGAAACCTTTATGTGAACCTTGCTCAAAGCAAGTGTCAAGAATAAGTGGATCAGAGCTGTCAGAGCTGTTAAGAAGGGCAAAGGCTGGCAGGAGAAAATGGCAATCCCCCATTTTCAGAGTTGGATATGTGGTGGGATGTGACAATAAGAGAATGTCAACAACAGAATTGATATTAGCAAACCCCCTTTGCATGGTTAGTCTTGAAGACTTATTTCCTAAATGAAGCTGCAGAAGCAGGACCCAAAACTCTGCAAACTAAAAGGCAAAATAATGCCATGTCCTTTTCCTTTCTTAAAACATATTCTTCAATAACCACCACTAAAGTAGAGAGGAAAGGGAAAGAAACTGTTTCAATTCAGCTTCAGTTACAAGCAAGGCTTCTCTAATCTTCCAGTACTGAAAGGGGCTCCAGGAAAGTTGGGGAGGGGCTTTTTATCAGGGAGTGCAGGGATAGGACAAGTGGGAATGGTTTTAAGCTGAAAGAGGAGAGATCGAGATTAGATATCAGGAAGAAATGTTTTCCTGTGAGGGTAGTGAGGTACTGGCACAGGTATTGCTCAGATAAGTCAAGGATGCTTCATCCCTGGTGGTGTTCAAGGCCAGGTTGGATGGGGCTTTGTGCAACCTGATCCAGTGGGAGGTGTCCCTGCCCATGGCAGGGAAGTTGGAACAGGATGATCTTTAAGGTCCCTTCCAACCCAAACCATTCTATGATTCTTTGAAACCCTGATTTATTCTAGAAGACCTTTAATTTAAGTTATCACGAGTAGTGGTCCTGACTGTGAGTGGAGAGCCCCTGAAGCATTTGCCAAGGGTTCATGCAGTGTGTACCCAACAGCAGTGTGATGAGCAAAACCATAAATGCACATAGGAGCAGAAGCAGGTCTTAGATCCAATAGCAAAGCTTTAATTATTAATGACTGAAGCGCTGTAGTCTTTCACTTAGTAGCAAAACAGACCCTGAATTTCTCTCAGGTTATGTCAGATTGACAGAGCATCACTGTCAAAAGCAATGTCAGCTTTTTAGTGATGGATCAAGTGCCACGTATAAGAGCAAGGAAGGTGAATATTCAAATGAGAATCTCCATTTCCTCTGATAAAAAGCCAGGAATTTCAGGTTCAAGAACTGATTGATGGAATTTGCCCTTGTCATGGACAAAATGGTAAACAGCTTCAGAATAATGAAGCAGAAATTGTACTAGGCAGTGATAGTGTACACATCATGGAATGGTCATTTTGTCCAGCTCTGTTCCAATTCAGAACACTTCTTCTTGATCACATATTCCTCAGTGTTCTGTATGATTTACTTGTGAATGACCTAGAGACACCAATATTTTCACAACTGTACATCAATCCTAAATGTGAATAGATTTCACATTAAAGAACTTTATCCAATAGCCTGAAATTTTCATCTGAAATTTCCTCTTGCTTCTCCTAATCGCTTCTTGGCACACAAGAGGTCTTAACAATATCAGCTGTTGGAGTAGAAATGTGAACTGTGAAAAAAAGCAATCCAACCATATCCTAGGCTGCAGCCAAAGACGTGTGACCAGCAAGGTGAAGGAGGGGATTCTGCCCCTCTACTCCACAATGGTGAGACCTCACCAGGAGCCCGGCATTCAGCTCCAAAGTCCTCAGCATAGGAAGGGCATGGATCTGTCAGGGCGAGTCCAGAGGAGGCCACAAAGATGATCTGAGAGCTGGAGCACCATCCATATGAGGACAGGCTGAGAGAGTTGGGGTTGTTCAGCCTGGAGAAGGAGAAGACCTTAGAGCAGCTTCCAGGACTGAAAGGGGCTCCAGAAAAGCTGGGGAGGGGCTCTTGATCAGGGAGTGCAGGGAAGTGGTTGGAGGAAGCAATACCAGTTCAAGGTAGAAGGTTTCAGCAGGTGAATCTCACATCCCTTTTAGTGAGTTTGTAATAGGTTGTGTCAAAGAAAGCCAACTCCATGCTGAACAAAAGATTATGTTGATGGCAAACGAATTTTAAGTAGCAAGGTCGTGACATGACTGCATTTTGAGTGCTGGCCTGCCAGGAGCTCGAGGCAGCTTTTGGGGAATGTGGAGGAGAGATCTAGAAGTGATTATTTTTAATGCTATTTCCAAGTCCTGGCATGTTAGGCTGACCCAGCAAAACAGAGACTGTAAACCCACACATGGCTTTTTGTCCTCTGCATTGACAAATGTGTAGCCTTGCAGTCCTTCATGTCTTACACAGTTTTCAGAGAGAGCAGCAGAGTTAATGAAGAGTCTGGTCTTTCTGAAAAGCAGGCTTCAAGCTTCACAGAACAAGCCTCTTGGTGGTTTTCTAAAAGTAGAAGATGCCCAAGAACTCACTGTATCTGCAGCTGGTGCTTGCCAGAAACGCTTGTATGATCTGTATGGATGAGTGGAGAAAAGGGGGACAGGAGCGGGAAAGGCCTCGGAGGGGAAGCAGCTGAGGAGATACAAATGAAAATTCAATTAAACAGAAGACAAGGGAAATTCAAACCAGCATTGACACCCTGCTCAAGGCTGCTGACGAGTCTTGGCTTCATCTCTAAACCCAGCAAATGAAGAAGGCAAGAGTGAAGAAAATGAATGACCACCCTGAAAGGAGCTAAATTAGATGACCAGGAATATAAGAACATTCAGATAAGCATTTCTTTTATGACATGCCTAGGGCTTCTAACAAATTCAACCAGGCAGTGGATCTTGGTCTTGTAGCTACAAGCTATTCCAGAGCTTGTCCAGTGTATGAGATTATTTTTTTTCCTAAAGGACTGAGTTTCTTTGCCATCTGGAAGACTTGAAATGGACAATGAACGTAATGCCCTGTTGCTTTCCACCCTATGTAGCTATCAGAGTGATGCTAATTGGATATGTTAAAATCAGAACGGAACCTTCTGCTCTCAGTTACTCTGGTATGGGATACAGAAAGTATCTGTTACGGTGGTTCTGGCTGCTACTGGTTTCCTGCGTTGTGGGAGAGGTGTGCAAGTGCTTGGTGTCATAAGCTGTTGCAGCAGAGAAGCTGAATGGTCTTTTCTTTCTTACGATAAGCTGTCATTCCTCCAGAAAGTGGTTGTCATCGATTTATTTCAGCTTTATTTTGCTCTTTGCCAGCGCTGCAAGGAGCGTGTTCAATATAACCAGTCATTCCAATAGCTTAATTTCTCCCATAAGTATTTTCCCCTTTTGGGATGTCACCACAATCCCATTTAAAAGCCCGCTAATAGTAATTGAAAGCCATTTTAAGCTTGCATGTAGTATCAGGGATTGAGATGTGTTTTATTTCTGTAAAACAGAAATAATAGTTAGCTATGACAGATAGTGGGATGCTAAACAACAGCCAGGGCTACCACACTTTTAGAAAGCTATGCTGCTAGAAGAAACTCACAGTATCTAGGCTCAATCCAGAACCCAGTGAAGTTAATGTGCATCTTCCCAAGGACTTCAGGGGGTTTTCGATCGGGTTCTGAGTGTCAAACGTGCTCAGCAGTGGCCAGAAAGAGGTGAGGCGAAAAATAATCACAGACTTTGCCTTTGCAAAGAGGGTGCCTGGGTCTCCTGGCTACATTTCAGAGGATGTTGTTGATCCTTCTACAGAAAGCAAAGGGGAACAGAAGTGAAAGGGTGCTGGCTGGGTTGGACTAACCCATGTTTAGACCAAGGGGTCTTGTAGACCACTTGCAAGAGGAGACTAGCTTTGTTGGGAGGGAGAAGTTGGCTGATGCTATCTGTTCAGTTCCTCGTTCTCAATCATTTTAGCTGATACCATCTATGTGCTAAGTCAATCCCAATGAATGGCATTTGAAACCTCCCAAACGAAGTCATTACATTATCACAGTCAGGCCGGGCTTTACCTAAAAGAGATTTGGCTTGGCCCCTGTCCCGAACACACTGCCATTATAACAGAAGATTATCTGCACTGGAGGTTTTCTTCACTTCCATTAGGAGAAGAAATTTCATTCAGCGTGGCAAGGACAGCCTGCGATGGCAGGGGAGATTGGCTGCGTGCTGACGCCTTTGTTATCTGCCGAGCCGAGCCTGACATCCCCTGACACTGCTGGGGGCTTGGCGAGGGGCTGTTATTTATTTCAGTGTGTGGAACGCATTGTTTTCAGAAAGGGAAGAGAATCAGCCCTTTATTGAACAGGAGTCACTGGGCAGCATAGTCACCGAGCTGCAGTAGCTGGGGTTTGTTGATATAGTTGGTTTTTCAGCAACGCCTTTGTTGGGCTTATCTTTTCTTTTAGTTTGCATCTCTTTGGTGGTGTTTAAGGTGGATCAAGGCTCTCCCCCTGTCTCTCCCAACCCCTCTGCCTTTTCTAACATAGAGGGACAGGGATAGAAACAGAGGGACTCATATTTTTTAAGCTTAGGGATCTCCATAAGGCCCCTTTCCTGAGATACATAACAAACCTCTCCTGTAGAGATTCCATCTGTTCTGCCGTTGCCTTAGTTCAGTGGGTTTCTCCAGTCGATTTGCAGACCGCGAATGGCCTGTACTGCTCTGTAGGCAGCATAAGCTGGTTCCAAGATTGTACTACGCCCACGCAAAAAAAAGACTACTGCTTGCTGGTTTACACCAAAGCTGCAGCAAAGCACTTTGGCCTCTTCTTCATTGTACAAGCCCTGTGACACATTTGCATCGCAGTAGAAACCAGCCGGTGTAGTAGCCTCACGGCTTCCTAGAGCCCAGACACTACACACATGGTCCCTCTGACCCAAGAAACACTGTGTGAACGTAGGACTACAGGAACCCATTGGAGCAGAGACCATTTTGCCCTGAATTTATTTAAAAGATGAGAAGAATCAGACTCTTGGTTTTGGCTTTAAGCACTGAACCAGCAACAGTGCAGGTGTGGAAACAAGGTGGATTTTTTCCCTCTGGTGGCAGGGGAGCATTAACCTAGCCTTGTGTGACAGAGTCATCAGACAGTCATCCCAGCTTGGCCCAAGGGAGCATTTTTCAGCAGCTCAATCATTCCAGATAAGTCTTCACTTTGGAAATATAAAGCCCGAAGTGAATCAAGAGACGCTCAACTCTACTCTGGACCGGGGCTTGTGGGGCAGCTCCTCTAAGACACAGACCCAAGAGGGAGAACAACTGCTTTTCTCTGCTGAAGGAATGGAAACCTGGCTACAAGAGCCAGAGCCATCCAGTAACAGCCCCCACACAGCCACCTGCCCTTCCCCATGCTTGTGCATCTCATTGCTGCAAGGCTCCGGGTGCAGCCAGTCTCTAGATCAGCCCTCAGGACCGAATGTGCTCCACAAGCCTGCACCACACTTCAGAGTAGGGTTTGGTATGTGTCTTTTTCATGCTCAAGACTAAATTCAGGTCCCTGTCTTGTTAGAGTGGCTGCTAAGGTAAAAATGTAGAGGGCCAGGTGACTCACCAGCCAGTTCACAAAGTGCTTTGAGTTCTTCAGCTAAGAAGTTTTGCTATAAACAATTTTTTTTTTTTATTGTTTTTTTGGTGTTGAGGGGAGAATAGATGAGCATGCAGATAGCTTTACTTACCTTTTTTTTATCCTATAAACATGTCAACAGTAAAGCAGAAGGGGCAGAGTATCTTGTCGTGTGCACATAAGGAATAGCAGTAAAATGCTATTTGCTGACCGGGATGGAAGTGTGAATTCAAAACCAAAATGAGAGAACTTAGGATCTGTAGATTTGTGTTAAGATAACTGATTCAGTGCTTGATGTCTCTGGGAACCTAGTAGATAAATGTGCTGTCTCACAGATACCCAAACCAATTTCATCTGATATTGAACTTTCCATTTCCAGGTGATTTCTTGCATTATGAATCTTTTAAGTAAATTTATCAGAGGGTGCTGCAAAACATGGGAAAATGGAACTCTTATCACAGCTAGGGGAGGAGAATAACCTGGGTTATTTTAATGCCAGCACAGAACAAACTGAAAGTATCCTAGACCTGTCCAGCCCAGCCAAGGTGTGGAGGGCTCCTTCGGTCAGTCTAGGAATGGGAAGGGGAGCCTGTCCCAAAAGGCAGAGACGTGCTGGTGTGCTGCAGGTTGGAGATGTGGTCAGGCTCTGCCAGATAGTCAGGTTAGGGTCCAGCAGTTCAGCAAATTCATGAAGTATCAAGAAAGATTTTATCCAAAGATGCTGTTGGATTATTTGTTGGCATCGTTCTGATCCAACTTGCTTTGTTGCTGTAATGGTTAACATGGTCCATGTGGAACTCAGGGCCATGAGCCAGTATAAAGGGATAAGATAATGGATGTTGCTTGAGCCTTTTACTGTCTTTGTAGTTATTGGAAGGCACTAATCCCTCTCTGCTGATTATCGACTTCTGAATGAGTCCTCGTACACTCTCCGGCAGCAAAACTTGGGGGTTTTCAGGCTCAGTAAAGCTCAATAGAACCAAGACCTTGTCATTTATTTTGACTGTTACTATTATGTTTCTATTTCAAAGCAGAATTTTCTGCTGCGAATTCCCCACTGTTTGATCACAAAAGCGAGCAAGGGAAATTGTTATTTTTCATCCTGAACCTTTTGTCCTTTTTATTTTTATGATCCACGTGAGGTGACTTTGCTGGTCATTAGCTGAGTTAGTAAAGCAAGCTTTCTTTGTTGGGCGATAGCGGGGAAACATCAAATGTCTGGTTCCATGGTAGCAATTTGCTCTTGAAATAAAGCAAGCGTTGATAAGTTGCTACCCTCAGCTATATTTGTCCTAGTAAATAAACATCATCAGGATTTGAGCACAAATACACGTTGTTTTGCCTGTTTAGCTATTCTGAGATTGTGTCAGGCTAACAAAATTTCCTCTGCATCAGACAGACGTTTCATTGCACTTTGGTGTTGCTGAGGGGAGACCTCATCACTCTCTGCAGCTCCCTGAAAGGAGGTTGTAGTGAGGTGGGTGCTGGTCTTTTCTCCCACGTAACAAGGGAAAGGATGAGAGGAAATGGTCACAAGTAGAGCCAGGGGAGGTTTAGATTGGATATTAAGAAAGGTTTCTTTACTGAAAGAGTGATGAAGCGCTGGAACAGGCTGCCCAGGGAAGTGGTAGAGTCCCCAACCCTGAAGGTGTTCAGAAACCATGTAGATGTAGCACATGGTTCAGTGGGCACGGTGGTGTTGGACTGATGGCTGAGCTTGATAACCTTTCCAACCTCAGTTATTCTATGATGTGTGTTTCTGCACACCTAGCCAAGGGAGTATTTTATTGTTTGAAGATCAGCACAACAAATACCCCAGAAATGCATCCCATTACTGCAAAGTGGTGCTTCAAGGTCCCCTTGAAGTACTGGAAGGTCTCTATAAGGTCTCCCCGGAGCCTTCTCTTCTCCAGGCTGAGCAATGCCAACTCTCTCAGCCTCCTCTCTTGTATGGGAGGTGCTTCAAGTGAGGTCTCAGGAGAGCAGAGTAGAGGAGAATCCCCTCCCTCATCATGCTGCTCACACTTCTTTGGATGCAGTCCAGGATACGGTTGGCTTTCTGGGCTGCAAGCACACATTGCCAGCTCGTATTGCTCATCCACCAGCACCCCCAAGTCCTTCCCTTCAGGGCCGCTCTCAATCCATTCTCTGCCCTAGCCTGTATTTGTGCTTGCGATTGCACCAACCCAGGTGCAAGATACTTCAGCTGCCCTTGTTGATCGTCATGAGGTTCGCACAGACCCACCTCTCAAGCCCGTCAAGGTCTCTCTGGATGGCATCCCTTCCCTCCAGGAGTGAGCGCTGGTCTGATTTCTTGGGGTATGTTCCTATCCTTGAGACAAGGAACAGGGAGGGTTTCTCTCCTCCACCCTGCCTTGTATTTTCATAACACTTGCCGGCATCAGTGCCCCTGCAAGAGGGGCAGGAGGATCCCTCAGGAGCACACAGGTGGGCATGCAGGAGGTGATACACTAACCTGAGTTCCTTGAAGAGCAAGCCAAGAAACACGTCATGTGAACCTATCACCTGGGTTTCCAAAACCACTGGACAAATATTAAAGCTAATTACTTGTAGGCGAGGAGGCACAGTAAAGCCACAGAGAAAATACTGTCCTCCGAAACATCTTTTTGACAAGGAAAACTAAGTCTTGGCTTACTGACCAGTTTTAATAAATATAATCACAAGATTGAACAGATACAGATAAACTGCCTTCTATAGCATAGCTGGGGAACTAGAAAACAGGAGCTGCAACTCCTGGCTCACAGCCCCCTTACTAACGCCTCCCCCTCCATTTTCCCTGAAAAACAACAAAAAAGATCAGATCCACTTTCTGGAGAGATCAATTCCATACTGCTTTGTAGCAGAGTTTAAGTATGTTATTCTCCAATTCCAGCCAAATACAGAAGTGAATCCGAAGACGGTTAAGATTCGTGTCAGGAGGAAATTGGTCAGAAAATGGATGTCAGGTGGGCGTGAGCAGCACGGCGCAGTGTAACTCACAACACTTTGGCACTCAGTGGGAGAGTGAAATTGGTTTAAGTGAGAAAAACTTACAGGGATTTGGGGTGGGGGCGGATGTAGAAGTACAAACTCTGAAAATGCCCTTTTTTCTTTGAGGAGAAGAAAAGGAGAGGCCGGGAAGGGATCTGTTTGTGGTGAGCAGCGAGTACCAGCTCCCAGGAACAAAGGACCCTGTTTGCAGGATGTGCCCTGAGGAAAATGCAGATCTGTTCCAATCTCCCAGCGCTCCCTCCTTCTGCTCCTGTCCCGTGAGCTGCCCTCCCTGCCAGCCCCATGAGTACAGAAGGATTCGTTTAGGGGTTAGAGATTAAACCAAACACATGGAAGAGCAACTGCCAAAGCTGGAGGTGACTGGCAGCCCCCAGCCCATGCAGCTTCATTCTGTGGTTTCCTAAGAGAGGGAATAATGTTCAGTTCTGATCGCCTTGGAGTGAAAAAAAAAGAAATTGGAGTGACAGAAAAATAGCAGAGCTTAGATTTTGCGTAGATGGCTTCTTAGGTCAGAGCTGGAACACGCTTGGATTTGTATTCCTGATGATTGTGCATGGGCACTAATTGGCCAAAGAAGCAAGGGATCTTTGTTGCTTTTGGAGTTTAATGAGGAAAATACTGTGCAACGTGATGATTATTTTCTAATAAAAAAGCAGGGGAACAGAATGGGAAGGAAAACCTATGAGTGCATAAAGGCTGTAATTTCAATTAATATTTCCTTGTGCTGGTCGGTTGCTCTGTTCTGTAACCGATTGTTAGCCCTAAATAGCACTCATATTATATAAATATTATATAAATTACTATTGACTATGATATTAAGCTTAATATTATTGAAATATTTCTCATAATACGCTCAGTATTTTGCCCGTGCATACTTCTGCACACATCTGTGGGTCCATTTAGCCCACAGGACTGCTCAGAGACTAAAATGAGGCATTTATGTCTGCAGGACCAGGACCTTTTCTTGTCCTGTGCTTGAATACCAGCAAGTAATTGCTTCTGTTTGCAAAAGCAATGCATAGTCTCTCTATGGTTGGACTGGATGATCTGGTGAGTCTTTTCCAACCTGGTGATTCTGTGATTCTATGGGAGATCCCTGTGTTCTGGAAAGTGAGGCAGAGATGTTGCTGAGCCAGTTTGGAGCCAGATTCTGTCCTCGCTTACATCCAGCGGTGCAGTTCCCCACAATCCAATGGGATTACCCAAAGGCAGGATATTTTATTTAATGAATGATTTGCTTTGATGTGGCAAGACTGGATGGAGAGATGAGAATAATACCAGTCCAGAGCATTTTTATTAACGAATCTCAAAGCACTTCACAAGGTGAGACCAACACCATTGCTCCATTTTACAGGTGGGGAAACTGAGGTGGGAAGAGCTTGAGGTACTGTCCTGTGCATCCAGCAGCATGTTGTCTGAGCCAGGGGTCAAACCCAGAGGGGCTCTCATCCCCTGCCTCCTCCGCATCCCAGCCACTAGCCCTCACTTTACAAAACGTGTCACCTTTCAAGGTACATGCTTAGGTCTTCACACTCAGTGTATCTCGGAGAGAGGCTTTGTAGCTCAGCAAACAGCTCTTTTGTCCCACAGAAAAACAGAGCTGTTTGCAAAGCAACCTAAGGAAGAGAGTAGGATGCCCAACGCATCACTGTACGTTAAACGAAGAAGCATGAAGAATTAGAAGCGATAAAATGCCAGGGAATCCTGCAGTATTTGGAAGAACAGGTTGGTGCCTCTCTGGGCTGGAAGGACTGTTTGTTGTGGCTGGGAAATATTCAGAGTGACTCTTTGCTACATTTGGGTCTTGGAGGAAATGGGTTTGATTCACTGAGCTTTCATGTTCTGTACTACTGAGGAGCTGTGCCTGGCCTGAGAGCCTCTTAGCTGGTTACCTCCTGGGTTTTAAGTAACAAAAACCCCAATCCCTCATTGAAGCATAACCTAAACAAGTATTATTTGAATGAAGAAGAAGCAGCAGGGTTGGTCATCTTTAAAAGCCATAATGGATTGTATATTCCAGCCAGAATTTTGAAGCAGTCTGTGGACAGGACCTTCACTTTGGTTAATAGTTGCGTATAATAATTGATTTGAGCTTGGTGATTTGTTTCTTTAAAAAAGTAGATCACAATGTTAAGGTTCTGTGGCTCTACTCTCCTAATTTCCATGCTCAGAACCTCTGCAAGGTTCCCACTCCTGCTCTTCTTGTAAGTCCCATGATACCTCCCAGCTTTTGTTAAAAGTCCCTTAAGACATGTGAATTTGAGTTCCAGATTTTTTTTGGGGAAAAGAAGTTGTCTCCTTCCCTGTAGCAGAATGGAAGTTGAACATGGGCCCATAAACCTTAAAAATCCAAATATAACTAGAAAGAAGTGTGTATTCATCATACTTAAGAGATTTGAAAAATGCTGTTCTTATGTGCTTTAAAGCAGCAATTTTTGTATAATCTCTTTAAACAAAGCAGAGGGTTTACTGTGAGGGTGGGGAGGCCCTGGCCCAGGTTGCCCAGAGCATTGGTGGCTGCCCCATCCCTGGAGGGGTTCAAGGCCAGGTTGGATGGGGCTTGGAGCCCCTGATCCAGTGGGAGGTGTCCCTGCCCATGGCAGGGGGGTGATGGAACTCGGTGGGCTTGAAGGTCCCTTCCAAGCCAAACCATTCCATGATTCTATGTTCTAATAATTGAGATTTTTGGGGTTTTGGCAACCTGTGTCCATACCACTGCCAGTGACCATCACTGCACGCCCCTGACATGTTTAATCCCTCCCTAAAAGTCTTTAGCTTTGAACCAGCATATGCCGTGTTGTAAAGGGCTCAGGTAATCCTACTCAGGACAAGAAATCCCTCTTTCTGGCTCTTTGCTCTCTGATTCTGGAGGTTGCAAAATTTAATTTTTTGGCCTTAAAAAGCAGCAGACCAGAGCCTGCACGCACACACACGCACACTCAGAACTGAGCCACTGCTTAAACATGCACCGTTGGCAGACAGACGCTTTTGGAAATTGCTCTTTCAGAGTATGATTGCTTCCCTTTAGCCTGTAAATTCCTAAAGTTGGAGTGGTGCCTGCAAAAAAGTTGGAGTGGAGTGGAAGGGGTAGAAACATCCCACTCTTTGCTGGTGTTTCATAGGGGACATGCCCTGCGAGTGGCAGAGCCAGAGCCAGGACTGCTTGCACCAACAGAACAGGGTCCACCGCCCACCACGTTCCTTGCAACAATACAGTATTTTCGTCGTAAAATCACAGAAGTGTTAATTATCCAGAGTCAGTAATAGCAGTGGTTATTTATTGAGGCTTGCTGCTTTCGCGCCTGAGCAGGGTCTGGATCCCCAGTGGAACCATTCATCAGCCGGTTTGACAATGACAGTCCGCTGCGGGGCTTTCAGGGCACAACAAAGGTTTCCTCACAGCTCCGAGTGACCGGAGCTGGCTCCTGCTATGGTACAGATTTGACAAAGGCAAGAGGAAACAGTCACACACATTTCTCTCTCTGTAGTGTGTTTCTTTCTCTGTATTTCTCATGGCACTTCATATAAGATAAAGAAGTGGTGTTGTCTGCATTTTACAGAGGGGAAGCCGAGGCCCAGAAATGGAAAGCGACTCATATAAACTTTTTTTGGCTGATGACTGTCAGAACAAGAAGCAGGAGCACTGGCCGTGTCCTAATTCCCTGGCAGACCCACGCATTCGTCTGCCTGTAGAGAAAGCCATTCTGTGTGTTTGAACTGTGAGTTATAGGCAGAGGGAGATAAACAGAGGGTAACACAAAATTTGATATCCCTGTTTCAGTATCCACCGAGCCTCTGCTTTCTTTCTTCTTCACGGTATCATTTGGAGGTTTTCAAGACCAGGTTGGATGAGGCTACGAGCTACCTGATCCAGTGGAAGGTGACCCTGCCCTAGCCAGGGGGTTTGGAACTGGATGATCTCTCAGGTCCTTCCAATCAAGACCATTCAATGCACAAAAGCCAGTACAGGACACTTTGAGCACCATGCAGCTTCATACCAACCAGACACCAGTTTCAATTCGCACAGGCTCTTCTCCAAGTAATTTTTGCCGCTGCTGTTGTTGCTGTTGCAAAACATTTTAATTAATCAGGAATTTTAATTAATTGTAACCCTGCTGAAAATGCCAAGACAAATATAAGGAGGCAGTTGCTCAGGTCAGAGCAGTCCATCATCTCCAGAGAGCCGTGCTCAATCTGAAATCGTATAGTGTAATTACAGACACAGACACAGGGAGAACAGTGAATTCTGAAGGGCATTTTAATGTTGTAGAGGAATATGGGGGTGTTTTAATCAAGTCAGGAATCCTGTTTTGAAGCTCAGATGACCACACTGGGTAGGCATACCGTTAACTGGAAAGCCACATCCCAAAAGGATTACAATGATCTTTTTTCTCATTCTTCAACTGCTGCAAACAATCAGTTTCACCAAAGCACTTAAAATTTGCTTTGTTTTTACGAAGTTGAATATCAGGTCATTTCTAGATTGATTTCACTTGCAATGAATGAATTAGCATGGCTGCAAATGTCCACCTTTGCCTGAGCCACTTCCCAGGGACACATTGTATGCCTTGGGATGGCAATGGTTGACAGAGATCCCCTTCTTGCTCAATGCTTTGGGAAAAGAAAAACTTGCTTTTCAGCCTTGTTCCTTGTCAAATGGTGGCTTCTTTGGTAGTGAAGTACTTGAGGTTCAGCTGTCTGGCAATACAAAGGCCTCAATCAGCACTCAGCACACAAACTGGTTCAGCTTTCTCAGCCTGAAAGTAATTTCCTACCTTCTTGAAATGGTTTTCTGCCTTGGTGCGCAGTCTGGACAACCCCCAGCTCACCATGAAAAATAGATTCCCCAAACCTGTAAAAGCTTTATTTATTTAAACACCTAAATATTTACAATTTGTTCATATCATTGGCATGTTTACCCCACTTTCCGCGCAGTGAAAAGTCTCAAAAGGGTTTCAGTGTGAACTAGTGCAGAGCGTGGAGGCCTGGGTTTGGCTCACGCTTTTTCCATGAATGGTCTCCTGCCTTTTCCCACTGTTTTCTGTTCCACCATGGCACAAGCTGTGTCCTGCTGTAGAGCAGAGGGATGCACCTAGATGATCCTTGAGGCCCCTTCCAACACAAAACCATTCCATGATTCTGTGAAAGCCTCTTATTGCATGCTTGGGTCTTGCTCTTTTGATCGTGGCTGCCTTTTCCAGGCTCAGTTCAGGCCTAGGGATAAGCAATTTGGAGGCTTAGCAATCAGCAGTTGTGAGATTCCAGTGACTCCCTAAAGAATGGAGGGGACAGGTGGGAGAGCTGTGCTCCATCTCAGGGCTTTCTTGCTCTACGTTATCTGTTGTTTTCTTCTGAGCTGTGCATTTGCTTGTGGGGTGCAGCAGGCCAGGACAGCCATATCCCTGGCATCATCTGGGAACCAAACAACATTGAGAGGCTGAGGGAGTTGGGGTGGTTCCCCCTGGAGAAGAGAAGGGTCTGGGGAGACCTCAGATCAGCTTCCAGTACTGAAAGAAGCCACAGGAAAGCTGGGGAGGGGCTCTGGATCAGGAAGTGCAGGGATAGGGTGAGGGGGAATGGTTTTAAGCTGAAAGAGAGGAAAATGAGGTGAGCTATTAGGAAGAAATGTTTTCCTGTGAGGGTGGGGAGGCCCTGGCCCAGGCTGCCCAGAGCAGTGGTGGCTGCCCCATCCCTGGAGGGGTTCAAGGCCAGGTTGGATGGGGCTTGGAGCCCCTGATCCAGTGGGAGGTGTCCCTGCCCATGGCAGGGGGTTGGACTTTATGGGCTTTAAGGGTCCCTTCCAACCAAAGCTGTTCTATGATTCTATGATTTAAGAGCTCTGAGACAAGCTTCAACAGGTGCAAGACCAGAACCGTTTCCCTGCACTAAGACTATTTCTTCTCTTGCCATTGCTGATGTAAATCCACAGAGCTCCATTGACCTCAGCTGTTTTGGTGGATGAGACCAAGTATAGCCACGCACTGTAGCCTGGGGCTGATGGTTTACTCGAATTGATGAGCTCCTTGTGAAGACAGCTCTAAGTGACTCAGCTCTCAATCCGTTTAGACCAACTTCATGGACTGAGGTGGAAATTGAGCTTGAGCAAAGTTACACTTTGCCTGTGCACATTTCTTTGCCACAAGCGGTACCTTAATGGCAAAACCTCCTTGCTCAAAACCCTTCAATTAATGATTTCCATCACCTGAAGGCAAGGCCATGCACTTCAGGGCTTTCCTGTCATTACCAGATTATTCTGCAGACCACAGTTACCGTGTGGCTTCCTTAGCTGAGCTGATTCCTCCCGACACAGCCTGTGTGAGAGCATCCACACCATGGGCTGTCTGTGCCTTCAGATGTGGAAGGGGAGCTCGTTGGTTTAGCTGTCTTGTTACATGGTACAGGCAACGGCTGATGCCCCTCACCACAAGAAGGATGTTGAGGCTCTGGAGCGAGTCCAGAGAAGAGCAACGAAGCTGGTGAAGGGGCTGGAGAACAGGCCTTATGAGGAGCGACTGAGAGAGCTGGGGGTGTTTAGGCTGGAGAAGAGGAGGCTGAGGGGAGACCTCATTGCTCTCTCCGACTACCTGAAAGGAGGTTGTGGAGAGGAGGGAGCTGGGCTCTTCTCCCAAGTGACAGGGGACAGGACGAGAGGGAATGGCCTCAAGCTCCACCAGGGGAGGTTCAGGCTGAACATTAGGAAAAAATTTTTCACGGAAAGGGTCATTGGGCACTGGCAGAGGCTGCCCAGGGAGGTGGTTGAGTCACCTTCCCTGGAGGTGTTTAAGGGGCGGGTGGACGAGGTGCTGAGGGACATGGTTTAGTGATTGATGGGAATGGTTGGACTCGATGATCCGGTGGGTCTTTTCCAACCTAGTGATTCTATGATTCACACTGCCTTCTCCTCCACCATATGCCACAGACTCAGGCAGAGGGGGAGCATAGTGAGTGTCAGCAATGGGATCCCTGGGAAAAGTTTTTTAACTGCAGGATTAATCACAACAGAAGTTGCTGTGCTAAGCACAGAATATCACTTGGCTCTGCAGATCTTTAAATGGATGGTGGGGATGTAGGGGGCTGGAACTGGTATTGTGACCAGAGATCAAGCCATCAAGTGACTTCCCCTGGACAAGGAGTGCAGGGAGCATCATCTACCAGGTTCCTGTCCCCTTTCGAGGCAGGTACAACAAAATACAGTGATGTTTAACACGTTGTTAGACAGCAGAACACATAGAGTCATAGAAGCATTAAGGCTGGAAAAGACCTCTAAAATCATCAGGTCCATCTTGTTGTGTATAGAGAGTACCAAGGGGAAATGCAAAGAATGTCTGGAAAAGGAAGGCGGCACTCAAAGTTCAGTCCTAAAGAGCTGAGGGAGGGGAGACAAGATGCTACAGATCCGTTAGAGGTGCAGAGGAGGGACACAAAAGGCTGGTTTAGTTGGTGCAGACTGCAGAGGTTGCTGTACAGTCAGGGGGAGGAAAGAAGCATAAGCAGGAAACTGATTTCCTTGTGTCCATTCCTTCTGCCTGGCAGAGGAGCAAGCTGGGTTAGAGAGCAGAGTGCTGGTGTTCGCAGTCCCCACCCTACCCTGGATTTCTAAGGTGCCTAAGGCACAGAGCTCTTTCTCCTAAAGAAAGCTTTTTATCTATAGAGACACCTCTGGCTTTACGGGGAGTCCCCTGTGCAGCACGGCTTCTGCAGCTGAGGGCGTTTGCTTTTTGAGGTGTGACAAATACAAACCAATCCCTGGAAAACCCAGCTACAAAGGTGATTCTAGTTTCTGACTCCTGGACCACCTCGTGCCAGTCAGGATTCACTGCTCAGGGCCAGCTGATGTCCTGCAAATTCATGCTGCACAAACACAACTCTTGCTCCACACTAGGAAAGCTGATCGTTGTATTTTTCTGTGGTCACTTCTCCTCTTCCTCTTTCCTTGTGTTTTCTCCACTCATTGGTCTCTTCTTATATCACTTTGTCAATCTTCATGTTTTCTGTAAACATTTCCCCCCGATACTTGGCAATTTTCTTCCTCTACCTCATATGTTTTGGTTTTCTAGACATTTGGGGAGGTTCTAATATTTTTTTCCTCATTAACAGATTTTTTTCCTTCTTTTCTCCATTCCTGTTTTCCTTAGCCACGGGTTCTTGCAGCTCTTACATCTCCATTATGCTTTCCCAGCCTTCCCAGGAGAGGGCTGGAACATACGTCCCACGTGCCTTCCAAACGTTGCCAAAACAGGAGCATGAGTGACTGACAGACAAATACCAGCCCCAAATACTCTGAATGCTCTTTTACGAATAGCTTTATTCTTGTCAACACAGTATGCAAAATAACACTAGAAGGGAATAGGCCGTATTTTTAGCCAACCTTAAACTCAGCTTCTGAAAAATCGCTTTATGCTCAGCTGTTCTTCTCACTCCCTGGATTCAGGTTGCCCAAACAGATATTTAGAGGACTGCTTTTCATTGTGATCTGATAGGGATGCGTAATTAAGACTCTTGGAAGTGACTTTTCAGTCAGGCTGCCCAGGGAGGTGGTTGAGTCACCTTCCCTGGAGGTGTTTAAGGCACGGGTGGATGAGGCGCTGAGGGGCATGGTTTAGTGTTTGATAGGAATGGTTGGACTCGATGATCTGGTGGGTCTCTTCCAACCTGGTGATTCTATGATTCTTCAGCCACCTCACAATGCTGCATAGGTGGGTCCTGCAGTTGACCCACAGCTTGTGGCTGACTAGGAGGCAGGAGATGCTCATCTGAGGCTTTGCTGCATCTTTGGTCCCATGATTGGGACCTGTGTGAAGGAAGCAAATGGTGTGAAGGAACCAAATGGTATAAAATCTGAACCCCTCAAAAATAATTGATAACAGAGTGCCAGGATTTCCCCACCAGTCACAGTCACCATCAAATTCAAATCTTCAATACATGTTGAAGGAGTTAAAATTCAGAACAGCTTAGGGAAGATAAGTAAGGCTGTTTCTGTGCTGGCTTTGGATGTTCATGACCTTGCCTTCCTCTCCTGTTGGTCTTAGGACAAGCCAGATTAAGGAGTGATCTCTTCCAAACAGTCTTCAGTTTGTTAAGCTTGTAAACAACAGCAAGGGTGGAAACCACTGCAAGATGGATAAGGCTTAGAAATGCCGACCGGGATTTCTCTGTGACGTGCCTGTAAGGAATGTGTGCTAGTTAACAGGGCTAATTCACTTGCTGTGCCCTGGTTCTCCATGCAGCTCCTCTTCCAGCCCGGTAGCTCAGGTCCCCCACTGCTCGTCAAGGCCACCGCAGCCTTCAAGAAGCAGGTTTCCTGTAGGATATTAGTGGGGATGAGTCGGGGACCTTTCTAGGGGAGGAGGCACAGGGAGTCAGCCTCTGTAGCCCTAGCCCTGCTGTGAAAGATCAGCAGCAGGGTCCCTTCATCCCGTGTTACCTGCCCTTGCGGCAGCCGAGCTCCGAGCAGCGCTTTGTCACCCAGCCAAAGCGACAGCATTTCAGCTTTGCTGTAGTCTGTCTTCTTACAGCACTTCGTGTCAACACATCCTTTGCTTGAGCGGTGCAGGATCGGAGGCAGCGTGCTCAGCAAGGGCTTTGTGCTTGCCACTCTTTTAGGCTGGAAAGAAGCCAGGGATCATCAGGGATGGGGACACTGGTTTGTTGCTGCTGTGTTTGGGATTTTTCCCTGCCTCCTCAGTAACACAAACCAAAAAGACTTCTGTGGTGGCAGTATTAGAGGCTGCTGCGTTTGAAGTGCTCTCATGCATTTGTAAGGGTTGGCTTGTTTACGGCAAAAATGCTCTGAAACAATTATTAAGATGCGAATAGAGAGGTACACCTTTTTCTTTCATGGATTACCTCTGAAGCTCAGTACAGGGGGGAAAAAGCCAGACCATTCACTTACGAAAACAAAGAGATTACAGAAGTTGCTGTACCTGGGCTTAGTAATGAGGGATGCAATCTAAAATTAACAAGAAGCCTTATAAACAGCACCACGTAAGACGTGGTGTTGAGCACAGAGTGAGTATGCCGCAGGCTGCCAAGTGCCCACATTCCTTTTATTGGCTTTCAAACTGAGGGGATGTGTCTCCTGACATGATCTTGTCCTGCTCACAGTGCTGTTTAGTGTCCCCATTCATGTTTGGGGTAATAGTATTAGAAAACTGCAAGTCAAGAAAAGTACAACTGGAAAAATAGGAGGGAGGAGCTGCAAAGGCTGAGGAAGAGCACATCAGAAACTGTCCTGCTGGAGCGGCCTGGAAAAAACAATGAGACAAAACTCAGTAATGAATCCAGAGTTGCTGCATTTGAGAGGGAGAAGATAGATTGTCCCCAAGCTGCTACTGTCCCGTACGTGCTTCACCAAAGTGAGGTCTCCCGAGAGTGGAGTAGAGGAGCAGAATCCCCTCCCTCACCCTGCTGGTCACACTTCTTTTGATGTAGCCCAGGATATGATTCACTTGGTGGGCTGTCAGCGCACATTACCAGCTCATGTTGAGCTTCTCATCCACAAATTAAGCCATGATATTATGTAGGTACCAACCAGGTGCCTTGCATGCAGGAAACAGACTCGGTGCTTTGGAGGGAAGAGTTCAAATCTAAGTGAATGCAAGAAAGAAAACCTGCCAGTGCTGGCTATAGGAACACTCCCTCTGTGAAACACCCTTTATCCACTGCTCTACACACACGTGGAGCAGAGCAGACACCCTTCCTCAGCGTAGTCTGCTTTAAGATGCCACAGCTGCACATCCACTCAGGGGGAGGATGGCAAACTGTGTCTGCTGGTAACAGACAGACTGCTGGAAAACACTTTTTTTCTCCAAACTAAGAGGCATCTTTTCTGCTAGCGGGGCTTTTTCTGTTCCTTTGGCAGTTCCAGTTAGATATGGAAAATGCAGTCCAGCTGCAGACTTTAAGACATTGTTTTAGGACAAGACCTGTCAGGAAGAATGAGGCATTTTGATGGTGAGTTGCTGATGCTGTGACTGTCACATGTGCACAGGAGAGGCTATGTTTGCCTTTGTGCTGCTGTCCCTACTGTACTGGAAAAAAGCAGGAGCCAGTGCAGTGTTTTCCTTTGGCCATTCAGCACTGAATGTGCCAATAATAGCACAGTCACATAGTCAGAGTTAGGGGAAGGGACTCTTGTCTTCTTCACAAGGGACAGGACCCTGGCACTCTGGGGCCAATGCTGCTTACTCACATAATGAACAGAAAATAACGGTCCTCAGCAAGTTTCTCCAGTTGCCTTTGCTCTTGGCATAAAGCTTTGCTGCCCTTGGTACTTGTGATATGGGAATGTAAATGTGAAAAGCAGGTCAGAATTTGTATGCAAAAGCTTCCTCTAGTTTAAGAGGAAAGGTCAGAATAAGTTTCTTCAACCTTCAAAAAGACTGCATGAGGGACAGCCAGCTCTAGCCTGTGGTAGTAGGCAACGAGGTCTAGTTGGAAACCAGCTCTGCAGAATTAAGATGCCCTCCCTCCCCGAAACCAAGGAGAGGTTGAAGAAAAGCATTCAGACTTCTCAGGGTGGGTTGGTTCATGATATTCTGTAATTGATTGCATTGCCAGGAGTGCTTTGGGAAGCTCCATCACTCTTGAGTCTTGCAAGGGTTCTGCCCACTCTGTTCTGCTCTCTTGAGACCTCACTTGGAGCCCTGTGTTCAGTTCTGGAGTCCTCAGCACTGGAAGGGCATGGATCTATCAGAGTGAGTCCAGAGGAGGCCACAAAGATGATCTGAAGGCTGCAGCGCCTCCCAGGACAGGCTGAGAGAGTTGGGGTTGTTCAGCCTGGAGAAGAGAAGACTCCAAGGAGACCTTAGAGCAGCTTCCAGGACTGAAAGGGGCTCCAGGAAAGCTGGGGAGGGGCTCTTGACCAGGGAGTGCAGGGACAGGACGAGGGGGAGCAGTTTTAAGCTGAAAGAGGAGATATTGAGATGAGATGTTAGAAAGAAATGTTTTCCTGTGAGAGTGGGGAGGCTCTGGCCCCAGGCTGCCCAGAGCAGTGGTGGCTGCCCCATCCCTGGAGGTGTTCAAGGCCAGGTTGTATGGGGCTTTGAGCCCCTGATCCAGCCGGAGGAGTCTCTGCCCATGGCAAGGAGGTTGTAACTGGATGATCTTTAAGGTCCCTTCCAAATTAAACCATTCTGATTCCATGAAAACCTCGAGCTCCACAGCTGGCCACAAGAATCCACATTTTCCTGTCTGACAAGGTTACCCATCTGGTTTTCAGCGTTTGCATGAGGACAGGACACATTGCACAGTCTATTAAGTAAAAGGAAGTGATATAGGAGGACGGTAGAGCCAAGTTCTCTGCTAAAACTTAACTGTCATCCATGCTACACACCTGCATGAAGGACTGCGAGGTTCAGCAAATACATGGAATCAGGTCTGTGTGCAGGTGTGAGCGAGCATGAATATTCTGAAGCCACATGATCAAAGTTCACACATTTGGAGACTTCTGTCACCATGTTTCACTGGATTTTTACTCACCACATTTTTTTTTCATTTCTCTGACCACTCTCTGTGTTCCACCCCCATTTCCTATATATTCCTCATCTGTTCCCTCCCTCTGTTGTTTTCCTGAGCATTTTCTAAGCCTGCTGCAAATCCAACACACGCTCAAGTTCTTGTTGAGCTTCTGATCGCACCTGGTTCAAGTGAGTGCTAAATCAGGCAGGACAAGTCAAGCCAGCTCCAATTCTGATGGCAGCAATTGTACTTTTGGAAAATAATTGACAAACAAAGCTCGTCTAATGGAGAGAGAATGCTTATATTCTGCGCCTCTGGTCTGCAGAGGGCCAGTGTTCAAGTAGGACATTTTAATAACATCCTTCATCGACAAGTGTTGCGCTTGGAACCCTATTTTTTTTCTGCCTCCACTCAGACAATTGTCAGCAAAGGGACTTGCAGGGAACAAAATGGAATTAAATCTATTCAGAAAATTAGAACAATCTACATGTCTTTCTTTCTGTGCTTGATTCATTACTAGCGGGGCTATAATCTGCATTTTTTTTTCCTGAAGCACACTCCCACACTTACCTCTTCACAGCAATGCTGCTATTCTCACAGACAAACAGGTCCTCGCTGAATGGATTATAGCTCTCAGCCAAAGGCAGGCCAGTGGCAAGTGAAAAACAAACAAATTCATTCCTAGGGCTCATCCAGTTCTCCCTCAGGGATTTCAGTAGAGTTTCTATCCAGCCCTTAACAGTCCCTTTGGTGACAGCTAATTGCATGGGACCCAGGGAATTGCCCCCATGTTCTTCAGCCCAGAAAGCCAACTGGATCTTGGGCTGCATCAGAAGTGTGACCAGCAGGGTGAGGGAGGGGATTCTGCCCCTCTGCTCTGCTCTCCTGAGACCTCACATGGGGCCCTGCATTCAGTTCTGGAGTCCTCAGCACTGGAAGGGCATGGGGCTTGTGGAGTGAGTCCAGAAGAGGGCCTGGAGATGATCCCAGGACTGGAGCACCTTCTGTATGAGGACAGGCTGAGAGAGTTGGGGTTTTCAGCCTGGAGAAGAGAAGGGACCTTAGAGCAGCTTCCAGGACTGAAAGAAGCTCCAGGAAAGCTGGGGAGGGGCTCTGGATCAGGGAGTGCAGGGATAGGATGAGGGGAAATGGTTTTAAGCTTGAAAGAGTGGAGATTTAGCTGAGATCTTAGGAAGAAATGTTTTCCTGTGAGGGTGGGGAGGCCCTGGCACAGGTTGTGCAGAGAAGCTGTAGCTGCCCCATCCCTGGAGGTGTTCAAGGTCAGGTTGTATGGGGCTTTAAGCAACCTGATCCAGTGGGAGGTGTCCCTGCCTGTGGCAGAGAGATTGGAACTGGATGATTTTTGAGGTCCCTTCCAGCCCAAACCATTCTGTGGTTCTATGAAAACCCCTAACTCCACAGCTGACCACAAGAATCCACATTTTCTTGCCTCACAGGACACCTGTCTTGCTTCCCATCTGATGCAATTCCTTCTGCTGTCAAAGGTTTGCAAGGTTTTATGAAACTAGAAGTACTTGGTTGGACAGACTGACCAAAGGAAGGACCAATACTACCCAAGGCAGTGGCCAAATGTTGCAGGTTAGTGAGAGGTGATACTGAGCCAAGGCTGACATTAATATCCATGCTCCCAGAAAATGAGAGTGAGAAGAATAATGAAATGAGGGGCAACTGTAAGAAAGATAAGCCAGAAATATGTATGTTGAGATAGGAGGGGAGGAGAGAAGGGAGACCTGAATTGAATGATCAGGGCATTGTGGTTTTTTTGAGGTGGAAATAACGCTCTGAGAGGAGGTTGTTCCCCTCCCCAGCCCCAGCTGGAAGATCTGCTTGCCTCCTGCCCATGCACCCATTCTCATCTGTGCCACTTCTGCCCCTGCTGGTGCATCTTTCCATCCTAGCTACTGAAACAGCTAGTTTCTTCTTATTTTTCCGCTCAGCTCTTGCATGCTCCTACAGCTGGGGGCCAATGCTTTCAGTGGTGAGAGCCTCGCTATTGCTTTACATTAAGAGGACTTTTATCAGCCAGCTCTTCCTGTAATTTGCTGTGGTTTAGAGTGATGATGAGGATTTGGGTATGTAAAGAAACCCTAAAGTACACATGGAAATAACAGAAGGGAGTGCAACTCTGAGCCCTGGGCATTAGTGGCTGTGAATGGGTAAGTGAGGGCTTTACACAGGAAACCAAAACAGGGCAGACAAAAGCCAGGCATAATCTTCCTGGGCTGGCAAATGCTGTTTATCTTATTTGTTTAAATGACTGGAGAACAGAAAAGCTTTTCTTTCCCTTTGTTGCTCTGTAGCTGTGTTACAGTTTAGCCTTAGCTGTGCACAGTTGCATGAATGACTCTGGGGAGGAAACCATCCTAGTCTGGCCCAGTGTGGGACTGGGAGATGGTCTGGAGAGTCCAGGAACTGTGGGCATGAGTCCATCACCCCATCCCAGAGACCAAAATAATCGAAGAATTCCTTTTGGTCTTACTGTGTCTAAAGAACTGCAAATAAAAAACAAGGGAAGGGGAAGTTCTTTAAGATTAATGCTCTTTTTAGGTAAGAAATGTTAAATGCTTCCTTGCCAGGGGTAGTTTCTACCAACAAACATCAACCATGGTCACAAATAATCCTGAGTGTGGCTCTGTGCCTGCTTTGGGTGGACAGCAGCATAACTGCACGTGCAAGCGGGGTGGAAGCGCCTCAGTTTGCTACCAGATTCCATAGCAGTGCAAATTGTTTGTAGCATTCTTGGCACTCAATTAGTGCTCACCTCTGTAATTTCAGAAGCTTCATTCTAAGGGGACGGGAGGCAGAAATACATCAGGCTTGTTATTTCTGCTGGCAATGCTGATACTAAAAATAACAGCATGAATGACATTATGGAAGCCGTATTTGAGCTCGTCAATAAATAAATTTTGACTGGACAGCAGGAAATATTTCTAATGATGAAATGCGTTATGCTGTGGATTGTTATTCCTGGAGAAGAGGTGAAAGCCTCATTGCCTGGAAGCTTTTAATGGGAGGATTTAAGAATAAAGAGGGGGAACAATCTTTCATCATGCCCTAATATTCTGAGTGTTTAGGGCTCCCTGAGAGGCATCAGGGAAGAACAACCATAGAAATGTCACTTCCATCATCCAGATGAAGCAGCCCCGTGGTGGGGTCTGGTTCCCGAGGTTGGCAGTGGCAGACTGGGGCTCCAGGGTCCAGGTTCTTCCTTCAGAGAGCCAGATCCTGATCGTTCTCAGTTGTGCGTGGGCTGCCTGCAGCCGCACATTTCATACCATTGTGGAATCATAGAATGGTTTGGGTTCAAAGGGATATCAAAGATCATCCGGTTCCAACCCGCCGCCGTGGGCTGGGACACCTCCCACTGGACCAGGTTGCTCCAAGCCCCATCTCTCAGCCTGTCCTCATATGGAAGGTGCTCCCAGTTCCCTGGCAGGAGCTGCTGTGGCCACAACACCTGCAGGCCACCAGCTCCCTTGGGCTGCAGGGACCAGCCAGATGACTCGTCCTGCCCCCAAGAGACGCTCCTGGCTGGCCTGAGGGCTCTGAACAGAGATGCTTGCCATCTGTCTCTTGAGAGGGATGACACCTTCACACTGGGGTACTTTGTCTCAGGCTCCAGGGTGTGAGGTGTCAGATGGGGACCCCTCAGGACCTCACAAGCTGCGTTCAATTATCCCCTCACACTGGTCCCTGGAGGGCACATTGGAGCGGTTTCAGCATGTGCCACCTTGTAGAAGTCCCCAGGAGGCCAGGACACCAAGCAAAGGGAGCAGCTGTGCCCTAGCCATACCTGGTCCTTGGAGATGCTTGCAGAACGTTTTTCCCAGGGGACTCCTGCTCAGTTCCTCAGTCTCCTTCCCATCTTTCCCCTTTCTCAGACTTAGGTTTCGGCGTTAGTTGGGATAAATGTGAGTTCCAGCTCTCCACTCTGGTTCCCAGGCAGAGTCCTGCCCAAGTGGGGATGGACTCATCTGCCCAGCCCTGCCTACCCTGCCAGGGTAGTTGAGCAGCGTTTAGCGTCAGTTACTCCATTTAACTTTATCAATTGATTGGTTAATGAGCCACTCGTTTGCCTTAGGTTACTTGTCACCATTGCCTCTGCTTATAGATTCAGTGCTGCTTTTAATTGCCCATATCCCATAGGTTGTAAACCTATTCTAAAGATATCAGTAAGCTACAATCATCACCATTCAAAGGGACACTGGTAGTGATACTAAATGCTAGATCAGCACTCCCTTACCTGTTTCCCAGCTCCTTATAATCAATTAATTTCTTTTCTTCCCACCAACAACTCCCAAATAGGTGAGGTGCTCCCATCAGCTCCCAAAGAGCTCCCAAAGCTCTTCTTCATGACACTAGGTTTAGGGAGGGAAGCTGGGAAGGGAAGGAGAGGAAAGAGAAGGGCTGCGCTGTTTGGAAAACTCAAAAGCTTTGAGAAATTAATGAAATGGCCAAACTTTCCTAGAGACTTTCTGGAAAATCTGATGCCTACCCTATCAAAACAGCACATCATCCAAATGCCATCAGTGCACCCGCTGCGTGGGTGGGAAGAGAGAATCAAAGTAGTCAGCGCTAATTAAACCTCAGCCTCGATGAATCCAATCAAACCTCTCCAGAAGGCAGCAATGTTTTACACCAGGGATAGATAAACAACACTAGAGATAAGCTTGAACTCTGCTGATCAGATGTGGAGTAAATTTATTGTAACACAGATTTACCAAATCTTGCTGGATGCTGTGTAATATGGTTCCAACAGTTGTTTTGAACTATGGTGCATCCTCTTCTCAGGTGCTTTTGGGAAAGACTGATAGGCATTTATAAATTAAATCAATAAGGAATTTCTCAATTGAAGATGAAGACAAGGGGATGACCAGGACTGATGGAAGTAGTAGGAAAAACATGCTCATTTTTCTGAGGTGTTTGTCTCAGCGGTCACTTCCCAGCAAAACAAGCAAACACATTTACCCATGCTAAATGCAGTTCTGCTCGCAGTTATTGTGCTACCTAGAAAGCCAGCGGTGCCTCGCTGAACCAGAACTGGCCCGTACACCGGTGACAGCTGCTTGCACCACGGCACCTGCAGCTTCTGCCAGGACCTGGTGGCCTCCAGGCAGTTCAATAGTAAAGGTTGATGGGAAAGCAGTGCCAGACGTGCTTGCTGATGGCTGTCCCGAGAGGCTCGCTTCCCAGCAGTCTCCGCGTTGTTTCTTGGTAGAGCAGCGCTCCTGGGGCTCCCATTAACAGAATATGGGCCTGGAAAGGAGAACTTAAGTGCCAGCCTGGCTCTGCGCCAGGCTTTGAGATGCAAGACAGCGTCTGGCCAGGGTACCCCAGACACTTGATTCTTGATCACTCCCTTCTCTGCTGGCAGGAGCTGCTCTGCCAAAAGCTGATATGAAGCTCTAGGAAAGTGTGAGGACCTGTCCCTCACCCAGCGAGCGTGAGTAGTCCTTGGTGTGCTGGGGACACAAGGGCCACCTAAGGATCCCATAAGGCTGGCTGAGGGAGGTAGGGGAGCTCCTCCTCTTTCTGCCAGTGGCCAGTCCTCGTTCCACTGGTTGTGTAGGAACTCTCTCGGTTAGAACCACCTCCTTCTCTCCTGCTGCCACTGACAGGTCGGGGGACAGTTCCTGGGTCTGATTAGAAAGTCCCAGCTTACTCCTGCAGAGCAAGGACATGAAATTGTGTGTGTGGTCTTTTGACACTACTCACTAGAGGCATGGGAGGCACTAACCGGCTGTCCCACCTCAGAGAGATGGGGCACAGAGAGACCCCAGGGCAGAGCCCTTAGCGTCCTCTGTGCCAGGAAATGCTGCAAGACATTGAGGATGCTCAAGATCTTCAAATCCTTTTTCAAATGGCATTGTGTAAAATAGCTTGGCTGAAAAGCTTGGGGAAGCACAGGGCAAGAGTTGTTGCTTCTTCCTTCTCAGGGCAGCAGTAGGTGGGAGATGTGGAGCTGAAGCAGAGCCTCCCCCACTGCCACAGATGAGGAACCTTGCTCTGGATGCACCTGCTGAGTTGGAGCAGTCAATGTCTTGCCCCCGACTGGTATTTTCTAAACATCAGCTGCATTTGAGAATCCCAGAAGGGTTAATGTTATTTGACTGAATCCTTGTAGCAGGTGGCAGGGAAAAGCTGTGCATGCGTCTTCCCTTCAGAGAACCTGTTGTCTTGAGTACAAGTGTAGAAGGTATGATTTAAATATATCCAAATGCGTGTAATTAATCACAAGTGCAACATACCTCCTTCCTGCTGCGAAACCTTATTAACAGTGTGGGTGGAATCCTAAAATACCGTATCTGCCACGTTTCAGCTCAATCTCTTCAGCTTGGAAAGTCTCACGGTGCCCTGGACCTGAGCAGCCAGGCTGCAGAGGTTCAGAGCCATCACCTGCAAGGCAATGTGCACCTGCAGCCCAGAAAGTCAACCATATCCTGGGCTGCAGCAGAAGTGTGATCAGCAGGGTGAGGGAGAGGATTCTGCCCCTCTACTCTGCTCTCCTGAGAGCTCACCTGGAGCCCTGCGTTCAGTTCTGGAGTCCTCAGCACAGGAAGGACACAGATCTGTTGGAGCAAGTCCAGAGGAGGCCACAAAGATGATCCAAGGGCTGGAGCACCTCCCATGTGAGGACAGGCTGAGAGAGCTGGGGTTGTTCAGCCTGGAGAAGACAAAGCTGTGGGGAGATCTTAGAGCAGCTTCTAATACTGAAAGGGGCTCCAGGAAAGCTGGGGAGGGGCTCTTGATCAGGGAATGCAGGGATAGGACGAGGAGGAACAATTTTAAGCTGAAAGAGGGGAGATTGAGATGAGATCTTAGGAAAACACGTTTCCTGTGAGGGTGGTGAGGCCCTGGCCCAGGTTGTGCAGAGTAGTGGTGGCTGCCCCATCCCTGGAGGTGTTCAAGGCCAGGTTGGATGGGGCTTCCAGTAATCTCATCCAGTGGGAGGTGTCTCTGCCCACGGCAGGGGTGGAACTGTATGATCTTGAAGGTCTCTTCAAACCCAAACCATTTCATAATTCTGTGATTACAGAGCACAGGGGCTCAAAGCCATCTTTCACCACCTCTTGGGAGAGGTCTCTGCCTCTGCTCCATTAGAGCTGTGTTTCAGCTCTAGGGAGGAACCTGTATGAGGCTTCAGTAAGTGCCGACAACAGACACTTTGCAGCCCCACTGCAAGAAATATCACAGTTAGGAAGGCAAGGTCTGTTTTTTACACCTCCTGCAGCAGCAGAAGTGACCAGCCAAACCACTGTTCTTCTGCCCAGACTTTTATCAGATCTACACCAAACCTCCCTATTTTGATTGCAAAATTTTCCAGCACTGGAGGATCCATTGCAATCTTGGGGGATTTTTTTTCCCAGCAGCCAGATGCTCTCCCTCAAACTATGATCCACGGGGTGTGGTGCTTGATTATATCCTCTAACAGAAAGGCAGCACGTTGCAGAACTGAGAACACCATGACTCAAAGATCTCTGAGCTGCGATTAGTGGAGGCTAATGTCAGCCTTGGCAGCACACCCAGGGGCTTGTGGCAATCACACTGTTCAGAGATGGAGCCCCTGAGCTCTAATCATGCCAGGGAAGAGGGACAGGATACAAGGAATGACATAATCGCTCTTTCCAGAATTGATTCCTTCTCAGCTTAACATGTTAAAATATCAAAAGTGCTGAAAAAAACCCCATCTGCTACCAGAGCTAATCAAACACATCAGTTATTGCTTCAGAAAGACAGTTGCTGCTAGATTTGATATCCAAAAAAAGCAAAGCTGCTTTAAAGCATCTTTTTATTTCGGCTGAGTGTTTTCATGACAGGGCACGATTCCTAATGAGCGCTCATACAGCTAGGACACACAGAAAAACACATCAACTGTGCAGAGATCAGCTTTAGACATAGGGGAAGGAACTCAGAATCCCAATGGATTTCAGCAGATTCGGGGACACTGGCAGCTGGGTTTGTCACAGGAGGCTTAGGAACCGGGTACATCCTAACAAAGTCTTGCTTGGATATTCAGAGAGTCATAGAATTGTTAAGGTTAGAAAAGACCTCTAAGCTCATCCAGTCCAACTGTCAGCCCAACACCACCGTGACTGCTGAACCGTGTCCTGAAGTGTCATGTCTACATGGTTTCTGAACGCCTCCAGGGATGATGACTCCAGCACTGCCCTGAGCAGCCTCTTCCAGTGCTTCACCACTCTTTCAGTGAAGAATTTTTTTCCTAATAACCAATCTATACCTCCCTTGGCACAACTTGAGGCCATTTCCTCTCATCCTACCCCTTGTTAGTTATTTGTGCACTGATCCTTAATATCTGAGTAAAATACACAAGGTTGCTTTGGGGTTTTTGTGGGATTCAGAGGTACTACTTGATTGTGAGGTTGAAATGCATGGGTTGATGGGGTGGCCGGGTGCATCCCATATTTCCTCTGTTGTCCACGGAGTATTTGGTTATGAAGAGTAAAGTCTGAAAAGGTTTTGAAAGGCAAAGTCACCTTCCAGCTATCAAAACACTTCAGATGAGGCAGATGGGAAACCAAAAATATTATTTAGGTTTGGGCAGTAAAACTGACATTGAACCCATTTGCCTCATTTTTCAGGCTTTGATGATAGTTAATGACAGCTTACAGAAGTTGTAAGTGATCTAAAAAAGCCATAAAAAGCTGCTTTGTGTCCTTGTTCAGAGGATGAATGCAACAAAACCATTACAGAGCTTTAAAACACTGTTTTGACTTTCTCGAACCAGCTGTGGGATGATCCAGCTGCAGTTGGATCCCCCTTGCATCGAAGAGAACATTTAAGAGGATTAATCCCAATAATTTTAATTCAACAAAATGACCTTACGTAACATCATGGAGGAATTAATGAGAATTCTCTCATGTGGGTCATCACCAGCCCGGTGGATTTTTCATTCCCCGGGGGATCTCATTGGTCTCAGGCAGAGCGCGGACAAAGTCAATTGACAATGTAGCACGCTGCATGGGATCAGAAGATAAGTCACTTGGAGCAGGAGGAGCCCTTTTTCCTTCACTGAATTATTATTTGGGAACGCACAAAGGAGAACGCAGCTGTCAGCCTCCACTGGTGCTATTTGAAACCCTTTTGGCTCCAAGGCTTTTTCCACAGAAAAATGCAGTCTCATCTAATGCAAATGCTGCTGCCGGAATACTGGGTAGTCCAGCTGTCTTTTTTCTAATAAAAAAAAAAAAAACCTGATCTAATTGGTTTTGACTGTGTTTCTTCGCTGTTCTTACTGAGCCGAGCAGGATGCATATTAATGCTAATTAGGTGTATGTAGGGTATTCAATATTTGATCTTAATGCTAAAGGCCCCAGGAGAGGGCACATTATCAAAATTACAAACTGCAAATTTTAGTCAAACCAAACTATGCCAATGGCCTGACACTGCATAAAACCCAAGTCTGCACCACTCCCTGCTTGGTGCAGGACGTGGGGTCTGGGACAGCCTCTGTCCGCACCACTGCTTGCACCATTGTCCTCTTATCGGGGTAGATTTGGCTTTTGGAAGCATGAGAAGCTGGTTTGGGGCAGCAATAAAGAGGGTCTGTTGTATTGTTTCTGGATCAGCAAGTCTGATGAATTTTTTTTCCCCTGATTGCACCCCTATACGATGCTAACCCTAACCATGGCTGCTGGTCTCTTCTCTCAAGTAACGAGGGGTAGGATGAGAGGAAATGGCATCAGGTTGTGCCAGCAGAGGTTCAGATTGGATATTAGGAAAAATTTTTTCACTGAAAGAGTGGTGAAGCACTGGAAGAGGCTGCCCAGGGCAATGGTGGAGTCCTCATCCCTGGAGGGGTTCAGAAAATGTGTAGAGGTGGCACTTTGGGACATGGTTCAGCAGTCACGGTGGTGTTGGGCTGACAGTTGGACTGGATGAGCATAGCGGTCTTTTCCAACCCTTGATCTCTGTACTTTAGGGGAAGGGTCTGAGTTTGGTTTTGGTGCTGGGGGTCAGATCCTCAGCGTACCTCCACCAGCCAGCACGCAGCCTGACCATCATGGGAACCAGCAGCTGCCTATACGCTTAGGCTGTCATCAGCGCTTGGGAGCAGGGCAGTGCGTCTGGGTATCAGAATTCCTCTGGGAACCAGCAGCCAGGGGTCTCTGCAGGGAAAAAACCCTAATTTGGGTGACTCAGGTGGGCAAACCCACCACTGTGGTTGACTCAACGCATGTATACTTGATGCGGGTAATACTTATTCTCATGGATAAGCCATGGGATACTTCATTTTCCTAACTTTGTGTTGTTAAATTTCAAAGGATGACTACATCTCTGCTGAGTTTGTGGGGGGTACCAGCACAGCAGCTGGACTTGCTCTGCCTGCTCAGCCTTGCCTTCTTTTGAAATATCAGAACTGGTGCCTTTCATTTATCAATGGTAATTAATTACTTTCGGGATGCAGTAGACTGTTTATGCTCTTAAACTGGTTTTATGCACACGCTTAAAAACAAAGTATTTCATTCCGCTGCTTCCTGTTGGAAAATGTAAATACTGGAGTAGTCCCCACAGAGCAAACACGGGAGGGTCACTGGCACATCCCAAATGCAGGAGCCAACAACCGACACAGAGAGACCCCCAGGTGAAGGTCACAGGGCAGGGAACTGAGTGTGAAGTCCAGGAAAGCATCTCTCCTCTTAGCTACAGTGTGCAACCAGAGTGGGAATCGCCCCTCAAGACAGCCCAAAGCCAAAATTAAGCATTGATGTAGAACTCAATTAAAAAATAATAATAATTAACAAAAGACTAAGAGCTGCTTCTAAAAAGCCACAGGACTGCAGGGACCCAGCACCACACTGGGAGTCCTCTGTAGTGTGCTTGTTTCTGGTTGTGGTCTTTATTAAACTGGGAATGAGGAGTATTCTGCATATATTTTATAAAACTGAAAAAAAAAAATTACTTCAGAGGTTTTCAAGGAGATGCAGTATCTGGCTCCTACAAGTCTAGCAGCTCATCTTCGTTAGCTCAATAGCTGCTCATCTACAGGCAGACATAAGATGGTAGCAACATCCATTCTGAGTAAAGACAAGAAAGTTTCTTATATCACTTTCCAGCTCTTCGGCCAGCAGTTAGGGTGCAGAAGCCCATGCTTGGCTTTAACCTCATGAAGCCCTCAGAGTAACGATTGAAATTAGGCACAAACGGAGCACCTTAGACAAGCAAGAATGCTTCTGTCCTGGGCAGGTCCACGAAACTTTCGCGACTGATGTGAACACGCTCGACCATTTCCAGGGCTGTAGATTTTCGCAGCATTTCAGTCGCCTGATGGATTTGCTTATTTCTTAACATGAACCAGCTGGTCAGTTCGAATAACGTCTTTGCATGCAAGAAATACTTTGATGGTAAGAATTCAGTTTTGAGTGACCCAAAGGAATTTCCTCCAGCAACAAGATTTCCCCCAGCTGGGAGTCTATCCCAGCATTCCATTGGTATTTCTTGGACTGGTGTTAAAAACCCAGGTTGAAAAAATTATACTTTTTAAAATAAGCTCTGTTTGCAATTTTTTAGATGACCCTGACTAAGGAAGTGATTTTTCTTTTCAAAGAAGCAGGCATATAGTCATAGAGTCATTTTAATCTCCATAGCAGAGAATTTCTTGTAGGAATAGGATGTACAAAGTGTCATTCAAGCACAGCCAGAGGGGAGGGAGAAGGAGGGTTTAGAGAGATTTGCACCCTGTCACAGAGAGCTGAACTGTGCCTTTGCAGTCTTTGAAACACAAGGTCATGGGCATCTGTGTTGATTTAGTTTAACATAATCCAGGAGTTTTTAATCGCATTTCAGGCTATTAAATGAGTGAGAAGAGAATCACTGGAATTTAGCTTCATAACTCGCCTGTAAACAAACTTTTTAACCTTATATCAAGATAAAAATAAATTTAAAAGTAGCTGATTACATCTAGCAGAATATTTTCCATCACAGTATAATCAACCTCCTCCCTACACATTAAAGTCTTTTCATTATTATTTTTCCCATTTGCAAACAAAGCTTACAGAGTTTTTATCAATATTATTTATTTTTCTTTTGAGTCAAGCTCGGCTCAATCTCACCAGAATAACCTGCTTGATTCTGGTATTATAGACTCATGGAATCATAGAATGGTTTGGGTTGGAAGGGACTCAAAGGCTTTGAGCAACTTGATCCAATGGGAGGAGTCCCTGCCCATGGCAGGGGGTTGGAATTGGATGGGCTTTAAGGTCCCTTCCAACCCAAACCATTCTATGATTCCATGAGTCTATAATACCAGAATCAAGCATGTCTATAATACCAGAATACCATGATTCTGCCATGGCCTGAGTGATTGCAAGCGGCACTTCGCACCCTGTAGCATCTCATGTTCTTTACATCAGCTGGGATCTTTTCCCTGTACACATTTGCAGTGTGGGCTTCAGGAGCTCCCCATTCAGAGCCCTTTGGGACCTGAGCTTTCTGGACACGGGATACAGTGCTGCAGGGGAGCACACAACCAACCCAGCTGATGGGATGCTACACAGGGTACCATAACCAGCAAAAACCCAATCTGCTTCATAGAGCCTCGAGAGGTGAAATGCATCGCTGGGGCACAAGGCACTGTACGAAAGCTTTGCAGTGACCTTTAGGTATCTTAATTTGTCCAGATGAAGGTGAGGAGCAAGGACTGCTCTTATAGGAACTGGACTGTTCATTTGCAAGGTATTTGCTTGCAATATACATCGAGTGTAATAATCTCCTGGTGATTTCTTGCCTGGCTTTATTCAAGCAAATCACTGTAATTTTGGGGATGTGCATTGATATGGGAAAACTTAATTCAGCTGGAAACATCTTGCTGATTGAAAGTAAATCACCTTAGGTAAAACAGAAACAGCAAGGGATTTATTTTCTCTGGTAGGCAACTGGAAGACTCCACGTATGTTTCTTACGGTTTGAAGGCACACTAATCTGCCTGGATTTAGCAGAAAACTTTTCAGAGTCATTGGGTCAAGGTTGTAGATTGATGACCAAGTGCAGGAGATGAGGCAGGGTTGTGTTGGTCAGGAAAGAAGAATCTGCATGCAAAGCTGTGAAAGGATGGAGGACACAGAGTGCTGGAAGGAAGAGGGGGAGCAGGGTGCGCACAACAGGCTCCACTGCTGAGCGCTGTCGTTCTTCTCCCTCTAGCAAAAGAGGGACATGTTTTGTAAGATTAAACGAGTCCTGTTTAAGGAACTTCTTACTGCATACTTACAGGCTCTGCTGGCATCATCTCAGAAATACAAACAGTTCTCCTTGGGAGCTCTTGGAGGGCAGGTGAGGTACCAGAAGACAAGGAAAAAAAAAAGTAAACACAGTGTCTATCTCTAAATATAGAGGGAGAAGAAAGGAGTGAGAATTATAGACCAGTCAACTTCGAGAAGCTTTCATGAGAATTGAACTATCAATCAAACAATATGCAAGCACCTAGGTGATAAAAGGGGAGATGAGTGACATCCAGCATGGATTATACAAAAATGAGGTGTGTTAAACTGATCTCATTTGATTTCTTGGCAGTGGTAGGAGAGGAAGAGTCTGTGCCATATCTAGATTTTGGGAGAGGTTTGACACAGTCCCACTTGACTTTCATAAAGTGACCTGGAAAAACAGTCTAGATAAAACTACTGCAGGTCTTACTCAGAAATGGTTGAGCACAACTCCTTCTCAAAGAACACAGTTACTGGTGGCTCCTGACCAGAGCAGAGGACGTTGCAGGATGTGACAAGTGTTGATTTTCTTCAGATTTTTCATCAATGATGGGGATGAAAATGCATAATTACCCCGGCAGTGATGTGGAGCTGGGAAAGGTATTTCAGTACATAGAGGAGAAGCTTTACAGCTTAAAATGATCTTGGCAAGTTAGAGAGGTGAGGACTGAGTCTGGTCTGGGTCACTGTGCCTCAAGAAGGAGCAGCACCTAGTTGGAGAAGGCGGAGGGAAGAGCCATTGCATGTACTAAACCTGTCTTAGGTTGGTAGAGCTGGAAGGAAAGCACTGGAATAGCTTGTCTGAGGCTGGAGAAGGGAGGAGGAGAAACTGTAGCCTCTGCTCCAGGAGGTTTTCAGGATAGATGGAAAGGTATTCCTCCCAGGGAGTGACCTCGGCAAACTGGCTCCCATCAGCCCAGGCTGAGATCCCACCCTTCCGTGCTGGAGCTGCCATGTGCTTTGTTGAAAGCTGCTGTTTCACAACTGCTGGGGCAGTGCGTGTCAGCAGGGACATACGGCAAAATTATCTTTGGCTTTGCCTTTTTAATACATTCGGTTTGTAGTGAGAGGCTGAAGGCACGTAAGTGCTTTGTTGAACGGAAGCCAAAGTGAGCTGCTAGGCAGAATGCACCCCCTGTTTCCAAGTATTTCATTTATTTTGTAATTAAGCAATAATCGTTGAGGCATTGGGCGCTTCTTCAGGATTAATGACTTGCTGGGGGATGACAGAAGATCTGATCTGCAGTGCAGCCATTTTCCCCAGAAAATACCTGTCTGTTAATGCCATTCTCACATGAGGATGACAACATAACATGTGAATGTATGGGTTTGGTGTTAGCAGCTGAGGGATGGGGAGCAAGCGTTAATAGCTACATTAGACAATCAGGTTGCTTCAGTTGTCTCTCACCATTCCATTCAGAGTGCTGTGTTTTATTAGTCACTTGGTGAATGAAATGGCTTTTTAATTGCTCAGAAGCGCTTTTTAAAATTACAGCATTGTCTCCCCCCCTCCACAGCCCCTAGGGATCCTCTTAAATCCGTTTTCTTCCTTTGCCCTGGAGAGAACTGGCTCATGTGTGGCAAAGAGGAACCTGCCTGCAGTGGTTTTCTTTGTGTTTCAGACACAGAAAAAATACTAGCCACTTAGAAAACAGAGGATTCACATTTTTAGTGTTGAAAACCCTCTGTTCCCATTAATTTATGGGTTGCTTAAGGACTAGCCCACCCTGGCTGAACCTTTAAAGACTTGCCAGTCTTGACACGCTGCTTGCTTCTATTAGTTCCTACACATTGTGCGTTTTTAACAGTATCGAAACCCCTGTGCCTCTCGTGTCCTGCAGCACACAAGCTGGCCCAGGCCATCCCCCATAACGATGTAGCTCCCAAGAGTGTTGTTGGAGCTTTAGATGTCCTTTAGGCAGTAAAGCACAACAGCAGAAAGGTGTAGCTGAACATAAGGAAAAAATCTTTCACGGAAAGGGTCATTGGGCACTGGAACAGCTGCCCAGGGAGGGGGTTGAGTCACCTTCCCTGGAGGGGTTTAAGGGACGGGTGGATGAGGTGCTGAGGGACATGGTTTAGTGATTGATAGGAATGGTTGGGCTCGATGATCCGATGGGTCTTTTCCAACCTGGTGATTCTATGATTCTATGAAACGGGTGAGTGGCAGTTTGAACCTTTCCAAAGGGCTATGGAAAAAGCTGCCATGGGAAAAAGCCACCAGATCGCCAAGGCAAGCGAGAGGAGACACATTTCCTCAATGCATATAGGACAATAAACCAGTTCACGGTGTCCTAGCAGGCTTCGCAACGGCACCAGTCAGTGGGGATTTGCTCGCTCAAATATTAGGTAACGTGCTAACTGGATGATTGATTAATCCGTGGGTACTTCCTACAGCAGAACTCCAGTACTGGCATCCACAGCGCTGCTTTCAGTTCCTGTGGCCGCCTTCCCAGAGAGATTTCACAGAAGAACAATCAGGGTGTTTTTTTCTCCATGCTCTTTCCTGCCCCATTTAAAAGCAACGCTTTTATGTCTGTGCTTTGAACGGTGTCAGCACGTTGCCCAGTCAGCAATATGTTCACTGAGGGATACCAGAGCCTCTCTGCATCACTTAATTCTGCCCCCTCAGCGTGAGGAGCCCTGTGACTTGATAGGGAGCTTCCTGGCTTGGAGTATTTAGAAACACTGTGTGTTTAGAAGTGCAAATGACATGGATCTGTTGGAGCGAGTCCAGAGGAGGCCACAAAGATGATCCAAGGGCTGGAGCACCTCCCGTGTGAGGACAGGCTGAGAGAGTTGGGGTTGTTCAACCTGGAGAAGGCTCTGAGGAGACCTTAGAGGAGCTTCCAGGACTGAAAGGAGCTCCAGGAAAGCTGGAGAGGGACTGTTGATCAGGGTGTGCAGGGATAGGACCAAGGGGAACAGTTTTAAGCTGAAAGAGGGGAGGTTGAGATGAGATCTTAGGAAGAAATGTTTTCCTGTGAGGGTGGGGAGGCCGTGGCCCAGGTTGCCCAGAGCAGTGGTGGCTGCCCCATCCCTGGAGGTGTTCAAGGCCAGGTTGGATGGGGCTTGGAGCCCCTGATCCAGTGGGAGGCGTCCCTGCAGCAGGGCAGTTGGGGTGATCTTTAAGGTTCCTTCCAACCCAAAACGATTCTATGATTCTGTGATTCTAAAATATCAGGCAACAACTTCATAGTGGAAGGCCAGAGACTGTTTAAACTCTGAAAAAAAACAAAGCTCACATCTTTCTCTGTCCAGCTGCCTGCCCCTTGTTTTGTCATCTGAAGTCCCTAGCTGATGCTTGTCAGCCCCAACTCTCTCAGCCTATCCTCGAAGGGGAGGTGCTCCAGCCCTTGGATCATCTTCATGGCCCTCCTCCTTGGATCAGCGGCTTAAAAATTTCCCAGACACCAATTAATTTGAACTACTGCCTGTTTGGGGCTGACACTGCTTGTAGTCATGTCTACCCAGAACAGAGGAGCCTCTCCTCCCAGGAGTTCAGCATTCAAGTGATGAGCAAACAAAGGTTGTGGTGGGAAGAGTGGAGTTGCTTGTTTGTGTTCAAAAACCTTTCCATGAGCTTCACGTTGCGGGAAGTAGCTCTGTGTCTTTGTCAGCATGTTTCCATCAGGCTTGTTCTCCATGTAGTCATCTGTTAATAACACAGGGCTGGCATCCAGCCCTGTTCTCTACCGCCATCCTAGCGCTGTATCTATTGCAAGCTCACTATGATCCTCGCTAGTGCTCCCTCTCCCCAGAGGGATGCCAGCACTGGCCAGGACTTTGGTTTGTGTGTATCTGATTTAGAAAATAAAGGAAAAAAAATCCTGTTATAACCAGGATGCAGGGTTTTATCAGTGACCAGATCTGTTTCACAAGGACTCTCTTGTCCAGCGACATCTGAGGATGAGCAAGTAAGGACTTCATTTCTGCTAAGCAGATCATCCTCTCTGCCAGTGTTTAGGAGACAGGATCATAACTTATGTCTTCCCTGGGAAGAATTATTGTCAAACACAATTAGCTCTGCACATCCTGGCTGTTTTCTAGACACATCCAGGCTTAGTTCTTGAGTTATGTAGAAATGAAGAAATTATAGGGGTCAGTCTTATGATCCGAGGAAGGGACTGTAAGAACTCGCCCTGTCAAGTAGTTACTTTAGCAGAGTTGAATAGGAACTAACGCACAGAGCATCCAGCACACAGAGCTGACAGGACTGCGGATTTCATTCCCACATTCCTTTGGGAAGGGCTAACATGACATGCCTTAAGCAGCAAAACTCGCAGCACTGCTTTTAAGGGAGTGGGAAGGAGGGAGGAGCTGTGAAGGGTTGTAAGTTCTACACAATGAAGTCACTTCCCCTCTCCATGCCTGTCCCCCCACACATATAAGCAGATTCCTATTCTGGTTCCTTTTGTTAGGCACCCCATGAATTACTGTGGAAAGGACTAGACAAGAACTAGAGTTTTCTGTCACTGGTTGCAGTGGTTAAGATCTGATCTGATGGTCATTGTAAGCATTGAATATATTTCCGTAGACCTTTATGGGAAAGGTAATGTAGGACCTGGAAATCTGTGCTCTGTTACCAGTCAGCATGTGGACGTGAGGCTGTCCTGGCTGTCCGGTTGGGAGGGAGGCACCGTGTGTGCTGACCCTGCACAAAACCTCCTTGAGAAGAGAGCAAAAGGAACACTAATCCCAGGCACTGGGCTCAGAGATGCTCCTGGTGAACCACCAGAAAGGTTTCCAAAGAAGTGCTGACTAAGTTAAGTGAATCAAGCAGCAGATGTGCTCTTCAAAAGAGCACAGCTCCCTTTTAAACGTCTCCGCCGTTGAAATGACATTCTCAAGAGGTTTTTGTCCTTTGCATTTTCTTCAGGATCATCCACGAGGATGGCTTCTCTGGAGAAGATGTGAAGCAGTACAAGCCAGTGGTCTACAGCAACACTATACAGTCTCTGGCAGCTATTGTACGCGCCATGGATACCTTGGGCATCGAATACGGCGACAAGGAACGGCGGGTAAGTTGAAGACACCACTGCTCGGGTACAGAGAACTGAGCACCTGGAGACTCCAGAGCACAGACAGGAGGCACTTGCACAATCTGAATACGCTGCAGGGAGAAGGAGGGAGTGGGGAAGGTGTACATCACTGTTGTATGCCTAGTGCACATGCAATTAGTCCAACAAACAGAGGCATAGGCTCAGTTGTCTATGCGCACCTACACTGGGAAGTGTAGACCTGGGGACCTCTGTATAACAACAGCCACAGTCTCTCATCCCTAGCACTAGCCAGGCCAGTGCAAAAGTAAATCTGTTTTCTAGGGACAGAGGTTCTGAGAGACACGGGGAAACGGTGAGAACATGTCCTGTCCGCTGCGCGTGTGCTCAGAACAGGCTGGAAGGAGAAATATCTCAAGGAGAAATCTTGCTGCTGTTCAAAACCCTTCCACCAGCCTGCTAATATAGGAAAAGTTTTCGGATTGACATGACCTTTCCTGGGGCTTGTCTGGCTTTTACTCACACATCCCCCATTCAATGTACCCAAACTGCAATTTCGCTTGCAAACAGGGCGATCCGTTACTGCAGTGAGGTTTGTATGGACACGGGCTTGGGCGGCAGCATTAGCATCTGTCTTATCAGAATAACTATGTGGTGCCTGGCAACATTCTCATGTCCCACACCTAAGCCAGCCTGTCCCTTTACAGTTCCTGCTCTGTAGTTACTTTAACGGCCTCCCTATTTTTAAACAGTGGCTCTTCTGTGAGGTGCCCCTGCCAGCCTCTGCCTTTCCTTTTTCTGGCTCCGACTAAGCCCACACAGAGAAATGCGGAGCCCTAGAGAAATCAAGACCACCCTTTCTGCATGCTCCCATGCTGGAGAAAGTAAAACAACTTGGTGTCATTGGAAATAAGACAATTTCAGATTAAAGACCTGAGAAAGGCAAAGTCCTGTACGCTACTGAGTTTATCAAGACTATTTTTAGGTAACTATTGAATGACAGTTGTACAACTTATCCCAAATGCCTTATCTGAGGGTTGATAATAAAAGCATTCACTAGAAAAAATGCCAGTATCCTGCTGTGGTGTTACTGTATGAAGAGACACCTTATTTCTCCCAGTTGCAAAGGAGCATTTTGATTTCTTTGCATCTAGGGATTTTTCCCGCAGGAACTCTAAATCCTGGAGGCATTTACATCCCAAATGTAGAGATGATACCATAATGGAGTTCTTGTGAGCTTGCCGAGAACTAATGCTGATGGCTTTCAAACTGAATACATTAATCTGTTGATTACTCAGTGACTCAGCTCTCAGCAAGGCAACGTATCTTGTCTCAGCTAAAAATGTATGCCTAGGAAAACAGAAACAAATCATTCTCCATGTCTGATAAATAGTCTGTGGCAGACAGATTTAAAATATAAAATTTCCTCTCTCTTTTTTTTTAATGCCTGAAGTCCTAATTCAACAAGGGAAGCTCAGTGCTGCTTTAGTGTCAGGGCTGGCAAAATATGGGGCATGGAGGGGGAGAGCTGTTATCAGGACTGCCAGGAATGAGGCATGGAGTACCAGCCTGCAGGAAATTTGAATGGAAAAGATGCCAAATGGTCCTAGGATCACAAAATAACTCAGGCTGGAGAGGAGCTCAGGGCGAGTCTGGCCCAACCTGCTGCTGAGGCACAGTCAGCTCTGAGGTCAAACCAGGTTCCTCAGGGCTTTATCCAGTCAGGGCAGAATTCCTGCAAGGATGGAGACTGCACGATGTCTTTGGGCAACCTGCTCCGCTGCTTTACTGTCCTCGTAGAATCATAAAAACATAGAATCACCAGGTTGGAAAAGACCCACTGGATCATCGAGTCCAACCATTCCCATCAATCACTAAACCATGTCCCTCAGCACCTCGTCCACCTGTCCCTTAAACCCCTCCAGGGAAGGTGACTCAACCCCCTTCCTCGGCAGCCTGTTCCAGTGCCCAATGACCCTTTCCGTGAAAAATTTTTTCCTAATGTTCAGCCTGAACCTCCCCTGGTGGAGCTTGAGGCCATTCCCTCTCGTCCTGTCCCCTGTCACGTGGGAGAAGAGGCCAGCGCCCTCCTCTCCACAATTTCCTTCGTGATGAAAAGGCTTCTCCTTACGCATAGTACAAACCACTCTTGTTTCAATTTGTGCTTTATGCCACTAGGGATCCTGAGTTACGACTTGCAAAGTAAAAAGCAAGTTAGGTTAAGTTCTCCCCAACCTAATTTCCCCCAAGGTATTTAGCCACAGCGGAATTACTCCTGCCTTACGACGATGTCATGCTGATTGTGCACAAACAGGGCTGCAGCAAACCACTCTGAACCAAATAACACTCTAGGAGGGCTGATTCAGAGCATCTTATCCCTTCGTGGGCAGTGATATTCCTTCATCCAGCAGTAGATGAAGGAAATCAAGTCTCTCAGGCCATTGTCTTCCACTTGCTCCTTTCTCTTAATCAACCTCTATAGAAAGTTTCTGGAATTAGTATGAAATAGTATTTATTTTAATCTTACAAAGAAGCACATGGCTTCTGCTACCCCGCTTCTGTTACTAATGCACAGCTGCTAGAAAGAGAGGCTATTAAACAGGCGATTTGTTGAGTATTATGCTACACGGTTCATCCCTTTTCAAGCAAAGCTTTTCTATTTTAAAAGTCATTCCTCAGCCAAGGGTTTCCAATGCAAATCTTTTAGTGGGGGATTTTCCCCTACTCATCACTTAAGCCCCCAAGAGAAGAGCACTCGGGAAGGGGAGCGAGAGCTGTGGCTGCTCGAGCCTGATTGGGCACCAGGGGAAGGAGGGCACACAGACCCAGGACAGGTTTTCCCCAGGGACTGCTTGGCTAGTAGAGCTTCCCCCATCCTATCTTCATGGGAGATGCATCTGCCCCTATAACTCTTCCAAACGGCACTTCAACAACTTTCAGAGGAAAATAAACTGCCGCCTCCCCTACTTAGTAAATGCAAATGAAATTATTTGTGCTTTCGTTGTGGAGGTGAAATAAGCAAATCCTCTCCTGCTCTTCTCATTCTTGCCCATAATTATACCTCCAGTATTTAATCTAAGAGAAGCAAAAGGATGACAGAAAAGTCCAGGCTAAACCCTGTAGCTTTTGTCAGTCCAAGTGAGATCAACGTAGGAAATAGGAGCTAAAAAGACAAAATAAATCACAAAAAGCAGACGCTCCAGGTCTTCCTGACCCTCTTTGCTGATAATGACCTGTCCCCAGGTTAAGAACAAAACAGTCTGTATTTCAGATTTCACTGTTAAGCATGTTCCTTATTCTGGGGACAGAGTTTTCGTGCAGCTGTGCCTGGCTCATGGAAAGTCTATGGCCTGTGGGCAGCACCTAGGTCCTTGTTCCGTGTCCTCCAGCGCTGGAGGCCTCCTGCCAGCTCATGGCATGTTATCACCGTGCACAGCCCAGAAGGTCAGTCTGAAACTCCAGAAAATCTGTGCTAATGCACAGTCACAGATCCTTACGTGTTACAAGAGGGCAGAGGAAACAGGAGCAGTCAGTGAGGAGAGAGGAGCCAGCTGTGTAAGGAGCAGCATCTGTGGGTGTTCCTCATCTCCAGGACCATCAATGCACTAGGTCTGGATCCCCGACTAGCAAAGGTTAAGGGGTTGCACTGAGGAAGAGGGGCAGAGGCTTAGCCTTGCCAGCTGTTCAAGACTCTTCAGTTGGGCTGTAGGGCACTATGCAATCCATGCCTTTCTCATCAGGTTAACAGGCAGAGAAAAGTCAGGCGGTAACATGTAGCCTCTGGATTAAATGGTTCTCTAAAGTACAGATGTATTAATAAAGCAAGCTCCTCGCTGGTTCCCTTTCAGTTTACCTAGGCAGAGCAAATGGAAAATGAAGGTTAAAAGGCAGGAATCCAGAAATCTGCACAAGTGTTTGGATCTAATCAAGCAGGAAGGGCAGGAAAGTGATGGATTTTCAGCTCTCCATTTGAAGAGCCAGTTCTGAAGTCCGGCTTCAGAAATCCCAACCAGAAGTGTAAAGTCTCTTCCTCATGCTAACCTCAGAATTTGCTTGGAAAGGCAACACCTACAATCCCATTCAGGCAAAAAGCCACAGCTGCAGGCAGGCTAGGGGGTTCCAAAGCTTAGAGTGGGCCAGTCTGCAATGAGCCTGCCCAGAGAAGCACACCACCCTGTGCAGGCTGGTATGAAACCAGCTATAAAGCATGTTCATATTATCATAAACCACAGAGAAACAGGCTAAAATTGTTCTGAAATTACTCAATGGGGAATCCCACTATCAGTCATGCGGTTCTGAGGTGGCAGGGTCACAGATCCAGTGCTCAGGGTCTGGAGCTGGCAGGTGGTGACCTTCAAATTGAATTTTTTTTCCAGTGGGAGTCTGGAAATGTCTCTGCTTCAGCTATGAAAAACTAAAAAGCTGCTAAAATGTTAAAAAATATGGATAGGGAAGTTTTCTCTTCCAGGCTTTGTGGTAAAATATGTTTGTGATCACCTTGTGCTTTATACAGTGTATTAACTCCCGAACCCAGGACACATGAGGAGCAGCTGAGGGAACTGGGGCTGTTTATCCTGGGGAAGAGAAGCCTGAGGGGAAAGCTCACTGCTCTATAAATGCTTGAAAGGAGGTTGTAGCGAGGCAGGTGTTGGTCCCTTCTTCCAAGTAACAAGCGATAGGATGAGAGGAGTTTGCCTCAAGTTGCACCAGGGGAGGTTCAGATTAGATATTTGGAAAAATTTCTTTACTGAAAGAGTGGTGAAGCATTGGAACGTTCTGCCCAGAGTAGTGGTGGAGTCACCATCCCTGGAGGGGTTCAAAAACCATGTAGACCTGGCACTTTGGGAAATGGTTCAGTGGGCACAGTGGCGCTGGGCTGACAGTTGGACTGGATGACCTTAGAGGGTTTTTCCAACCTTAAGTATTGGTTAGTAATATTTAAAAAAATCAATTTAATGTACTTCAACAGCCCACCCAAGGTACCTGGCAAAGGGGACCATGTGCGCTGGAGCTGCATCTACCTGCTTCTGAACAGTGGGATGTATGTGGATCCCTGGTGCCTCCAGCACATCCTCTCTGCACATGTCGAGGGCAGTGACAAGACTGAAGGCAGTGGCAGGAACAGGGACACAGATGTTGTCACCCGCTGCCTTCCAGTAGCTGGAAAGAAGCAGTGTGGGGGAGGAGCCCTCTTCTGTAAGACCTGTTCCTGTGCAATTGCCTTTTTTCTGCTTGTCAGCTCAAGATATTTGTGGCTTTTACTTCATTTCAGGCAGGTGTCTGTTTAGACCAGCTGGCTCCTACTGCATGTCCCTAACCCAAGCTCTCTGAGAAATGTAGAAAAGCTGCTGATAACTTTGAGGAAGGCAGGTGAGGTTTATCAGGCACTGTTGTGCAGGTAGAAAGCCTCCCTTTGCTGACTAGTAGCTGAAAGAGGGCAGATTTAGGTTAGGTATTAGGAAGAAATGTTTTCTTGTGACGTTGGTGAGGCTCTGGTATATGTTGTCCTGAGAAGTCATGGATGCCCCATCCCCAGAGATCTTCAAGGCCAGGTTGGAGAGAGCTCTGAGCAACCTTATGCAGTGGAAGATGTCCCTGCCCACAGCAGAGGGGTTGGAACAGGATGGGCTTTAGGGTTCCTTCCAACCCAAACCATTCTGTGATTTTATGATTTTATGATCTAGGGGATGGATGCAGGATTCCTGGTGGGGTGGGGGTGCACAGCCAACCCTTGCTGGTCTACTGTTGTAAGCCATGGGAACTTCACCGTGGTGAAGCATAACTTAGGGCTGCTTTGTAGAGGAGCAGGATGGAGTGGGAGAAAAGGGAAAATGGAAGAAGGGGGGCATTAGTCACCCCATTTTTTGCTGGTGTCGGCATTTGCCTGGATGTCCAGCTGCAGCTGAAGTCTGCTTGCATGCTGCACGCAATAGCCACAGCATGCACATAACCATTCTTGCATCACTATAACAGCACTGTACAAAGATTTCAGCCTGCCCTTCACTCGGGTGCAACGATCTGTCTCTCTCTTCCATTAAGACCAGAGCCATCTTTCTCACTCATCTCTCTCTCCATCCCTCCACGAGGTGCATTTCAGTTACCATCATTCACATTTTTGTGCAGTGGAGACAAATGAAAGGCAGGGCATTTCTCGCGAGGTGGGAAACGTAAAACAGAACAGAAAGCACTTGTCATTTTCACAGCCTGCCTTGTTGCCGGGGAGATGGTCGGCTCATTCAAGAAAGGCTTGTTGTTGCTGGGTGAGAGGGCCAATGTATTGGGAATCATTGCTGCAAAATGCAGCTGGAGGAGAAAGAGGCAGAGAGCAAAGAACAAGGGAAATCCCAGAGCAGGTTTTCTCTGCATGGCACATGGTGCATGACCCACCAGCCTTGAGGTGTCAGTTCTGGAGTCTCTCTAACCAAAAGCTCTCTCTTCCGCATGCTACTAATGTATTTACCTCCTTTGCCACCTTCCAAACCCCTGAAAATACAAAATCTTTCCCTAATAAATGATCGCAGTAAAGTAACAGCAGAGCGTGAAGACAGTTTCTGATAGCCCTTTGTGCCGACTTGAAACAGTCTGCATCCATGACTTTGCTCTAGCTCTTAGGGAGGGTCAAGCTCAAGGAGTTCCCAGTTGGCAGAAACCCCTGGCCAGACCTGGGAGACCCTGCACTGCAGCCACAGCGACAGCACGGCTTGGCTCTGCACTACTGCAAACTGAAGTTATGGTCATCCAGTCAATGACATGCAATGATCTTAGAATCATAGAATCACCAGGTTGGAAAAGACCCACCGGATCATCGAGTCCTCACATAGCAAAAAATATCACCCCAGAAACGGTGCTGGTTCACTCCAGTCTTTAGTGCTGCTACTAAAGATGCCATTTAGAAAGGAGAAAAAATAAGCTTGTGTCTCAGCTTTAAACACATCATGGCTTGCTCTGGCAGACAGGATTTGGCTTAGAAGAGCCATCTAATGAAATAAGCAGGTTGTAGGGTTGGCACTTGCCAGCTCTTCATGTTTTCTTAGGCTAAGTTTGACGATCTGTCCTTCTTTCCAACCCAGGTAATTACAATAGAAAACTGGCGATTCATTCAGGGATAAAATGTGATTTTAGCTCTGGTACCGCACAGATTACAGCTGTTTACAGGGCAGCAGTAGTGGTGATGAACAGCAGTCAGAATCCCAGTCTTCTGCAGATGTGTAGCAGCGCTCGTGGGCAGGAAGAAATCCTGAATTTGAGAAGGAGGGAGATGATACCAGCTCTGAGGAGAAGGGGAGGGACAGGGATTTAAACAGAAATAGCGTAGAAGATGTAACAGCAGTGGAAACAGCTGGATGTTCTAGGGAAATGTCTGAATTTCAGAGACACTGCTGCACGCAGAGGCAGTATTGCCTAACCTTTTTTCCAGCAGAAGACTCTCCATCACTGACAGCACTGAAACCTGAAACTTCCTCAGGGTGGCCCAATCTACGAGGTTTTAGTTAAAATTCTTAACGAGTGAAAAAAGGCCATATGAAACAGAGCCAAAAGGAGGCAGGGGAGAGTGGGTGGCAGTCGCGTAGCAAGTTGGAAACACGTGTCGAGGGGAAGGCTGCTCTCTGGAAGGTGCCAACTTAGAGAGCGGTTGATGTGCCAATGTGATGTTTTTCACATTGGTCCTACTTCAGGATGATATCTGTGATGTTGGGACTACAACGTTTTCATCTTCACTCAATAGACAACACTGGGCTTGCTTTTCAGGATCTTCCTGACACTGGGGGCAGTGGTGGTGAATGGGCAGCAGTCAGGAGACAGGACGGGATAGAAGTTCACCTGGTCTTCCAGTCCATCTGCACAGTCAGAAACTTGTTCCTAAGAAACACATTTCTAGGGGACAAAAGAATCTTGACACACTCCAGCATAATTTCTAAATGTGCCAGATGAGAATAATTGATGCAGTCACACCTCAGATTGCCAATGGGATCTGATTCTTTGGTGAGTACTCGGCATCGGCCAGGCACTGTAGATTGGTGACGCTTGCTGTCCGTGCTGCCTTCCCAGTTCTGAGATTAGCTTCATAACTAACTGTCCTATAAAACCACTGACCAGAACGGATGCCATCAATTAAAATTAGCCTCTTAATTTTCTTTTGAGGAAAACAGAGGAGTGAAAGAGATGTCTCAGGGGATCACTGATAAGAGAGACACCACAGTCATCTTGTTCCAGCTCCAGCTTGAATCTAATCACGTCTTTCACCACCTAAAGAGGGCTTTAATGAAGATAGTGCCCAAGTCTCCCTGGAGAGACGTAGTGAGAGGACAAGGCAGTGATCGCTCATGCTAGGAAAGGGTATTCCAGGCAGACACAGGTTCAGGCTCATAGCGCTTTCCCTCTTCTCTCTAGGCCATCAGAAGAGATCAGGACAACCCACTCCTCAAGGGCCACTCAAAGGGGCCTTTGGGTGCTGGAAGCGTGGAGGCATAAGAGAGGTTTGAGGATGTTTCAGTGTGGGAGGATCTGTGAAATCAGGAACTACCCCAAAGGTGATTTTTCATTTAGGAGCATTGCCTTCCTTTTCAGCTCGTCGCCAGGACAAAACATTGTCAGGTGAAGTCTCCTGACATAGTTTGCTTCTCAGCTGGTGGAAAGTATAACTTCTTTAGCTACAAATCCTTCTGTAGAGCTCCTTTTTTTTCCCCAGTGCCTCTGCTTTCATCTGCCATTTCAGGATTTCTGATTAATGAAGACCACTAATCCTTCAAAGGATCCTTGAAAAGGATCCCTGCTCCTCCCCAAACTGTCCAACATTCCTGTTGACCCGTGAAGACCTAGACCCTGTGCAGCAGGGAGGTTTGCCTTTGCTTCTTGCTTTCAAGCTCTCTTTTTTCCACTGAGAGAGGGATGCATTTTTCCTCCACAAGCTTTATGTGTTTGATACTGGTTTTTTGGATGATGCAGGGAGTATTTTTAGTTTAAAAAGAAGAAGAAAAAAAAACCCAGCGCACTGTTTCCTTGGAAGAAGGGCTGCCTTTCCCCGTGAGATTTGTTATTCAAATGCAGCCGCAGTTAGGGCTGCCAGGGAGGTGGTGTGATAGGGAAGCACTCAGCACACAGGGGAGAGCGCAGGAGCCAGAGTGTGACATTAGCGGTGAATTAATGAGAGGTGGGGTGCTGCTTTCCATTCCCACAGGATACCAGGGGAAGGTGACTTCTCTGGAGAGTGCCAGAGTGGGACGACACAGAAGACAAGTAGTTCAGAAATATTTGGCAGAGAAGCACAGCTGGAGCGGAGCCCTGAGAAGGTGAAAACCTCCTTGCTGCCCACAAACGGTTTCCTGGCAGCTCCTGGATGCAGGGTGGGCTGCAGGTCAGGCAAGGACCAGCTCCACACCACCATCTGCTCCTTCCCAGAGGATGGCACAGCCTGGTCAAAGCAGATTTCAGCCCATCCGATGGGGCTCAGCACAGCCGCTCCCCGCACAGCAGAATCAGCGACCTTGCCCTGGGTAGCATCTGGTGTCAGTGGACACAGTCAGACACTGTTTGTCCTTCTCTAGAGCCTTTCTGTCCATAAAGGGATTGAAAGACCTATAAGCCAGAATAAAATTTATGTCTATTTATTTGAGGTACCGTGCAACTGAGGCACTAAAGTTAAACACATTCCGGCAGAGTCTTTGAAGATGCTTATCTGTGTTTCTGACTACACGGGTAGTTGGGCACTCGCTAAAATCCATCCAGCAAGTCAGCACCATGTTTGAGACTAAAGTCCAGGTTGCATCTCCCTGCAGCCTGATGCAGGCAGGGTGCTGTCTTTAGGTACGATTGCAAGTCAGCTCTCGCAGCAGTAATTGCAGATAACTACAAACTACTCAGCACATTTCAAATACGTGTCAGTTATTAAGTGGATTTATTTCCATCTCTTTTGGGAAGTGTTGGGAAGCGCTGCTGAGTCACGCTGCTTACTCACTGGTTTTAGGAGTGCCATTCAAAATATTTGTTTTCCAAATGCCTTCTATAATGTTCCTATTATTTGAGTGTCTCCAGATATAAAATGAAAACGTTTATGCAGGGCATCCCTGGCCTCAGTCGGATCTCTGGTGTGTAACTCGCAAAGAGGCATAAAACAAATGTCTTGGGAAGGGACCTCTCCCTTGGCTCTGCCGTTTGATGTTTTTCAGCGATTGCAGGGGAGGATAGTGCAGGCTTTGCTCCAAAGGAGCAGAAGTGCAGGCAGGCTGGGCTTGGGATGGTTTGGGAGGGAGGAAGGAAAGCTGGGGCAGCTGCCCTGCCGTTCCCAGGCACGTGGGAGAGGAGAGATGGCAACAGGGTTCTTTTTTACACCAGGTGCTAATGAACTTAGTACCTAATATTCTTCTGCAACGGTCTCTTCTGGCCACAGACACTAAAGCAGTTCAGCTTCCCTGGAGATGTGGCACCAGGGGCACTTGGAAAAGCACCAGATCCAAGGGCATGGCTGAGCTCAGCCGCCTCAGGCTCTGCACACAGCAGGTTTCCTTGTCAGTTCTGGGGGGAGCCGTGCGGAGGCCTTGCTGACAGCCCGGTTCTTTTGCGTGCCGAAATTAGCCTGGACAGGGGAGCAGACTGAACTGCAGGAGCCATTTCGTGGCCTGTGACTGTGAAGTCCCGTCCTTCTCAAAGGGGAGTTTTGCTGAGCTGGTGAGGCAAGGAGACAGAGGCTCCCAGCCAATACGCTGCCCTTGAGGAAATCCAAACACGCCAACACTGCACCCAAGCCCCACGCCGCCCTGCTCCTCCAGCAGGGAATCCTGCCCTTCCAAAGCGAGCAGATGCTCCTCAAACCCTGGGGGAGGCAGCCAAGGAGGGAGCTCTTGCAAATACCGTGGATACAGCCGCCTTTCCCCAAGCAGAGCGAGGCAGCAGGACCCCCAATGCGTCCCTTGTACTGCATTGACCATGGGAATGGCAGAAGATCTACCACACATGACGGGTTCATTACCAGAATACAGGTTTTACTGAGGCTATGGATCAGTATAGTGTACATTGGTAATAACTAATTAAAGATATCATGTGGGAACTCGTGTAGGAGCTATGATTACCACTTTGACATCAGCCTCACCTACTGAGTGGGATGCCAAGATGTCCAGAGGCACACAGGGTCCAGCCTCATGCAGGGCCGCTGGATCTCACTGGTGAGACCGCTCCTCGAATCCTGTGTTCAGTTCTGGGCCCCTCACCACAAGAAGGGTGTTGAGGCTCTGGAGCGAGTCCAGAGAAGAGCAACAAAGCTGGTGAGGGGGCTGGAGAACAGGCCTTATGAGGAACGGCTGAGAGAGCTGGGGGTGTTTAGCCTGGAGAAGAGGAGGCTGAGGGGAGACCTCATTGCTCTCTACAACTACCTGAAAGGAGGTTGTGGAGAGGAGGGAGCTGGGCTCTTCTCCCAAGTGACAGGGGACAGGACAAGAGGGAATGGCCTCAAGCTCTGCCAGGGGAGGTTCAGGCTGAACATTAGGAAAAAATTTTTCACAGGAAGGGTCACTGGGCACTGGAACAGCTGCCCAGGGAGGGGGTTGAATCACCTTGCCTGGAGGGGTTTAAGGGATGGGTGGATGAGGTGCTGCGGGACATGGTTTAGTGTTTGATAGGAATGGTTGGACTCGATGATCCGGTGGGTCTTTTCCAACCTGATGATTCTATGATGCCATTTACCTGGGTCAGGACTGCCTGGTGGGTGGCCAGGCAGGAGTTCCCAGAGCTTCATTCAAAGGAATCAAGCTCCAGATGAAGATTAGAAACAACAAAGCCTCAAAGGCTGCTGTAAAACAATATTATTTTGCACAGTGGCAATGTTTAACCTTGTGGTCAAAGACAGAGAGAGAAAAATGTGCAGGAAAAAAGTGCAGGAGTTGCAAATCAGCCCACGTCTGGGTTAGGGTTTGTGATAGATAGTTGCTGGGGGGCCCCAGGACGCATCATCCTTCCTTCCTCGTCAGAGATGTACAGCCATGGCACATCTCCTAGAAATTGCTCCAAGCAGCACAGTGCATCCCTCCTGAGTGTCAAAACCCCCTCAGGAGCCAAAGAAAATCTCACCCACGGGCTTTTAACACATTTCTTCCTTTCTGCTGTGCTCTTCATTTTCCAGGGCTGTAGGAGTTTCTGGTTTGCAGCACATTATATCCGTGTTGATGGCATGGCTGGTGCTAGATACTTCTCCTGTGATAAAAAATAATTCCCCTAGGTCAACTATTTATAATTAACTCTTAGAGGAGAATTACTCTTGATTTATGCTGAGTTCATGGGAATGGAGAATCAAGTGACACCTAGGAACAGTCCTACAGTAACACACTCTGGTTAGCTAGGTAGTTGTCATCAGCTTGTGATTTTGACTATCTGCATTTTAGGCAGATGTTTGCTCCTTTATGGGAAGGAGGTTTATTAATTTGATCTTACCTGTGGCAGGGGGCTTGGAACTTGATAGTGTTTAAGGTCCCTTCCAACCCAAATCCTTCTATGATATACATTACAGATGTTCAGTATTGAGGCTCTTGGATCGTGTGTTGAATACAACCAGTTAGTTTTTTAGTTAGGGCGAGGCTGTCCTCCAGAGAAACTGCTTCCCATGTGAAGAGTTTTCACAAGTAGGGATGGGAGGGGAATGTATCGCACAGAGGAAATGAGCATCCATTAACAAGAGAAGATGCAAAAAGACTGACAGCTCCAGAATCGCTCTTCACAGGTTTGGGAAGTAAAATGGTCCCATCCTGTTCCTTTCTACCTGCTGGCAGCTGCTGTGCTCCAGAGGAGGAAACCTCCTTGCCAAGCCTTCCTCGAGAAGGGCACAGTGGGACACCACCATGCTCACTGTCCTGGGACTGCAGCTCGACCCAGCTCCCACTGGTGTCTCCATGATCCGTGCAATCAAAGTGGATCAACAGGAGGCAGCAGCAGAGATGTAGAGAGCATTTTCTGAGGCCAGGAAATTGTTTGGCTTGCCAATTTTATTAAGTTTTTATTTAAAATTATGAGACTTTATAGTGCTGGTAGATATTCTAGGCAAGAAAGGAAAATTTTTCTGAGAAGAAAGAGATCCCAGCAGTCACCATCCAGTGAGTTTGAGTCAGTTTGGTAAAGTTATGATTTAGTTTCTTCCAAGTGAGAGCCAGGTCTCATCTCCATTCCTCTCTTCTACATGTCATCGCATGTGGGTACTTTTCTTCTATGCAGGGCAGGTTTGGCAACACAGCCTGTCTGGAGGCGCAGCATGACATTTTGTGGATGCCAAAGACAGAGGAATTTTAGACTAGCTTTTCCCCACCACCTCACCAAAACCTTAGCCAAAGGTCTCAAAGCCATTTTCATTCTGGCTTTTATTCCCCTTAATTACTGTTAACGCTTTTCTTTGCCAAGTGCCACTGCCATATTCAGGGGACATGTGAAGGTTTCTAACCTGTGATGTTTGTGCTGTCCTTGTTCAAGTCCCGTAGTTTTAAACAGACTTTCCAGAGCTTCCCTCTCTGTGCATTGCAGACAACCCCTCCCAAGGCGCGCAGCTTTTCGCTAGTGAGTTCAAGTTCTGCTTCTCTCTTAGCTGCTGTGGCACACAAATGCCTTCCCTTGCTCGCTTCCACTGGTGAGATCCTTCACCTGGGAAATGGCACGAGCTTAAATCAGCTGTCTGTGGTTGGTGTACACATGCCGCTATTGCAGGCTTCTTGATTTAATTTACTCCAGAAAAAGATGGACCAAAGCTGAAAAGCCCATATTCAGCATTACAGTGGATCATAAGCCAAGTTCAGGCTGGTCTTGTGACAAGTGAGTAGGCAAAAATCTTTATTTCCTCAACTTTCTCTCAAAGAAGAGAACCTCAGGGAAGGCTGTAGGACAATTCGTAGCAGCGTGCAAGACTCTGCAGGGCTGAGCCTTTGGCTTTGCTGTTCTTTGTGTCATTGCACGCTAAGTCAGAAGCATCTTCTATTTCTTGTTGGTTATCCAAGCAAAAAATTTATATGCACAAAACAATCCCAACCATAAAGCCCTGGATTGTGTACCAGGAGGAAGAAGTCTACCCCCAGCATGAGGACTCTGAGAATTTTCAGCATCAAGGCTCTCAAATGTCAGAAACCAAGACGAGCTGAACCCGAACTGTTCCTCTGCTTATTTCACAGTCATGGTCTGTACACATAGATATTTTACTGCAGTAAATCAGCTTAAAAGCCATGTCTTGGGCTGGCGCACTTTTTCTGGCTCCCTTCTTCCCATTCCTGAAGGAATTGTAGGGTGCAAAGCTCAAGCAGTTGCCACACTCGGTGTCCCCCAGCAGCCTGCCGCCACAAGCCAGCCGCACCGCTGCACACAAATATCTCCAGTGATGCTTCCCTGGGCACTGCTGCACAGTAAGGCCAAGGAGCAAACCATGCCCAGCATATTTTGAACCAGAAAATGTGATTAGCTGATTTGGAAAAATAAAAAAGATGGTGAGGATAGAGCTGCTAATAGTCAGCCATGCAGGCAGCAGCTCTGAGCTGCCTTCCACTACTAATCATCTGTCTCCTGAAATCCTGGGCAGGCAAGACCCCAGTTCTGGGGTCATGCTGCTTGTCAGCATGCGTTTTCAGCTTCTTTTCTCCCTCCTGATCTAAGAGCACAAAGGAGGGAAGGAGTGGACAGGCTGTTGCCCCACGTCCCTTTCTCCTTTGCTGTCAACTTTGCAAAATAAGAGTGGGCAGCAAATAAACAGCCAGGGCTGGTGAGGAGGGGAAGCCTGTCACTCCACACTGTCATTATCTGACTTCCCTCAAAATCCTCCAAGAGGTCACTAGGAATTAGTTCCAGTACTTGTGAGTATTCAGTGACCCTTTAGGAAGGGAACTGAGCTCAGGGGCCGAGTCCACTGCAAAGTACCAGCTTTCTGCGAGTTAAATTTCAGATGTAAACAGATGTTCTCCCCAGCAGCCCTTACAATCCCTATTATATGCATCAGGCAGCGCCAGCACATCATGCAGTTATAAGCCTTTTTCCATAAGATGCTGTAGGGTGTCGCCTGGGGTCAGGAAGAATTAGTCCAGCAAGTTCCTCGAGCCAGAAAAGTCAGATTGCCCTTCATACTGGTTATGCAGTTCCTGGTTCAGACCAGGAGTTACAGATCAGGTTGCTACACTCGGCACTGCAAAGGAGGTTTACTGGTCCCAGGACAGTTCCCAGTGAACTGTTTGTCCCTATCCCACCCACCAGCACTGAACTGGGTTGTTTTCTTGGCTGTTCTAGCAGAGGAGCGATCATCCACAGGCTAAAGAGGGGGATCTTTGCAGGTGGGAAGGGGCGATGCTGACTTTGCTCTATTTCTTCCTCACTGAACCAGATCACACCTCTCCTCCGGTGCAGGAGCTGGGGGAAGTGTTGGTGCTTCCTTCCATGGTGAGTGGCAGGATTCGGCTGAGCTTCACTCATGTACCTTCTGCAACCAGCACGCCAAGTCCAGGCACGTCACAGGGAAACACCAACTTAATTTCTGTTTCCTCTCAGTTGCCCTGGAAGGGGAGGCTGCTGATGAAAAGTGCCCCTTAATGCTTGCGGTAAAGGTGTTAGCTCTGAGACGTGACATTTTTCCAAAGCCACAGAGACCCAGCCCTTGGCTTCTGTTGTGGCTTACCCTAAGGCAGAGCTGGGTTTGAAGCAGACATCAAGATGCTGTGTGAAACAATGAGCTAAACTGCCAGCACCTCGGTGCACATACACAAAATTACAGCTATAAATCCAGAGCATTTGAAGCCTGTCACCTGAATCTGGATGGACATAGGCTAGAAGTGGTCAGAAATAAATCACTTGTTTCACAAAAGGAAAAGAAATCCAATTTCACATGCAGGACCACCAACAAAGCTTCTCAGATGGTTGTTTCCAGCTCTTACAGGAAAGAAAGGGGCAGTAGGTTCTGGTTGAATAACAAATAGGGTACCAAGTGTAGTGGAGTGATAAAAGTAGCATCTCCGTAACTGTAAAAGGTTGTTCTAAAGGTCAGATCTGCATGTACTCTCCTAGCTCTGTGAATAGGTATTCCTTTCATCCACGGGTTGAGCTTTTGACTAGGACAGGCTGAAATAAACAGGACTAAAGCTGTCCTAACCATTATCGCTGGGAATGGCTTCTTTCCAAGAGCAGGCTCTGCCTCTGCAGATAGGATGCACAACGTGGCAGAGAGCGGCACAGGAGGGCAGATGGCTCACGTGGACCATCCTCACCACCAAGCTTTCATCCCCGGGCTTCAAAATGCCGCAGTGCCCCTGTGCGGAGAGACAAGTGATGCCGTCGTGCTCACCAACAGCACACCTAGAGCACAGACCTGCTGGTCAACACCTCTTTGCAAGCATGAGCAGAAACCAGAAGCTTTTCCTTCTGTATACACTGCCCAAGACTATTTATCTGGAGTTGGGTTTCCTTTTCCACCCACTGAGGTGAGATGTCTGGAAAGAAACCATGGCGATCATGCCTGTATATTTTCTTTCTCTCATGCCAAGCCAAAACAGAAGGGTCCTGCAGCTCTAGTGGCACAGATGGACAGACTGACAGACACTCTGCACAGAGAAGGCAGTTGAGGCTCTGAAGGTTTTGCCACCAGAGTTCCTGGGGGTAACACAACTCTGCTTTTCCCATGCTTTTATTGATGTTCTTCTGTTGCTCTGGCAACAAGGAGCTTTAATTGGCAAGTAAGAAACAAAATTAAAGATAAAGCAGTTTATTAAATGTCAAACCAAGTCCATGTGTCTCACAGGAATTCCTGCAGGGCACTGAGATGGGAGCACAGTGGCTCTCCAGGCATTCATTCAGGAGCAGGACTGCTCCAGCAAACAGGCAGCAGTGCCAGAGGGGAGCAGTTCCTCAGTGCCTCGCCACCCTTGCAGGAAAACATTTCTTCCTAATGTCTAATGTAAATTTATCCTGAAGTAGGATTGGAGATGGTCTCTCAGTGAAAGCAGCTCATCTTCAACCAAAAACTTAAAAATGTTGTCAATGACCCCTTATTCCACGTCCAGAAGAGAACATGAGCTGAAAGACTTAATTCTTGTTTGTGGAACTAGAGGAGCTTATCTTTGCTGTCCTGGGAAACAGCTATCTGGGGTTTCAGTTAGGAAGACCATAAAGTGCTCTGGTTTCTATTGAAAGAACTGATCCTGTAATGCTCTTTTGCATCACCAGATTTCAAGAAGCAACTTTTTGTTAGTCTGTCCAGCTGTCCTATTTATAACCAGCTTATATATTATAAAAAGTGCTTCATTCACAGTGCTTTCTAATTACATGTTGTAACTACAATCCTATTTCACATCACTCTCATTTGCTCCAGCAGAGTATTTTAAAGTTTTATATTAGCTACATCACTCAGGGCAACGTCTTCAAGGGTTTGTAGTCTGCAATTATGCACAGCTTCTGATTTGTGCATAAAGCTGATATGACTTCTCATGGCAACATCCCATCATGATGCCTGAAAACCTAGAATTAAAAGACACTGTGTCCAAAGTCAGGGGTCACTTAGTCTAAACTGTGGCGACTCAGAGGAACCTTGCCAGGCTAGAAAAGATTTTGCAATCCCAGTCACTTCTGACCTTTCTAAAAGAACTGGATTTTCAAGAGTCCATATTTGGTAGATCTCCAGAGCAATCTACATCTGAGTTTGTGGCTGACATTCAAATCTCTAAAAATGGAATATGGGCCTTTGCCACTTCAACCTGAAGATTGTTCATTACAGAGGGAAAGATCTCAGGAGTAACTGGGCTAATGGGGTTAAGCAAACACGACTGGATTAGGAAAGGGCAGGATTAGACATCACCCATTAACACATTGGCCTGTGTAATTGCAGAAGTAGTTTGGGGGCTGATTCTATATGTTATTTTAAGTGAGTACGTGCACACAACTGCTCACCTTGTTTGTGCAGATCAGCTATCCACTTTGAGTCATTAAGAGCCTCCTTGGTAGGTCTGAACACCAAAGATTTGCTAAATGCACTGGCAAAATTAGCCGCAGAAAGCTTCCTCTGCATGTTTTAACCTCAGACCTCTGGTATGCTCCTTGGAAATTTTTTAAAAAAAGAACCAAACGTTTTTCTCTGGTATTCATAGAGTGAAAAAACACAATAAGACTGTAGAGTCCTAGTGGTATTTTCAGGGAGCTGTTCTTAGCTATCTGCTTAGCTTAAGAGCTCAAATTTGAGGAAACAACAGTTTCTGAAGGTGCACTGTTTCTGGCTTTGCTTCCACCTCAAGATTGAAACCTTTGAAATCCTGCACATGTTTGTGAACACAGCAGAATTGTGGTGAGGCCCTGGCTCAGGCTGCCCAGAGCAGTGGTGGCTGCCCCATCCCTGGAGGGGATCAAGGCCAGGTTGGATGGGGCTTGGAGCCCCTGATCCAGTGGGAGGTGTCCCTGTCCCTGGCAGGGGGTGGAACTGGGTGGGCTTTTGAGGTCCCTTCCAACCAGAACCATTCTGTGATTCTGTGAATTAGTCTTGCCAGGCTGCTGCGTTAAGAAGCAGCCCTAGGTTAGGGCTGTGCTTAGCCGAGCTGTTGGAAGAGAACAGTGTGGAGCTGCCAGGATATGGTTCCTCCCTGTCCCCCCAGCCCTCCCTGCTCCAGCCACAAGCATCCTGGCACAGAGGTTGGATCCGCAGCCTGTGCACATCCAGCTCCGTTGAAGGCAATCTGGCCCGAAGGTTTGTTTTGCTATTTTACAACAGAACAAATAGAGCAACATTTCCTAACGTCCTAATGAGGCACATTAAAGAATGCCCAGGAGATAGAGACAATATCAGTGTTCCTTGGCATGGAGAGAAAATCAAAGGCATTTGTTTGTTATCTGAAATGTCGATCTCTGTTCCTTTCAGTGATGGGCAGACATTTTTATAGTTTAGGTTCCTGGAAATACTCAGATGTCACTGTTAGTGCGTTCCAAGAACACTGTTTATTTTCAGATGTACCTATAAAAACTGAAACTGAAGCAAGGAAATATTCAAAGGCATTATTAAGCTTTAAGTAGCGTTTTGCACTTTGTATGGCCCTGAAAGACCCAACGCTGGTGGACCCATTCCTCTTCCTGTTGAATGGGAATTATATCATTGACTTGAGAAAGCTCTAGTAAGAGAGTCTTTGCCCACTAAATCGCCCAGGCTGAAGCTCAGCATCACCCCAGCTGAATTGAAAAGGCACCAACTGCATCTGGACAGGATGTTAGGAGAATAGTGTCTATCCTGTAAGAGTGAGTGTTTGAGAGGCACTGGTCCCGGTCTCTGCCTGATACGTCAGAATTAAAACCAGTGCTGTGACGAGACATCACTACGTGCACGTCCCACTGTGTTGCAGTCCAACACAGCTCACAAGCGTGGGATCTGCCAGCGTCAGCCCCTTCCCAGCTGCCAGCAGGGTCCAAGTCCAACAGCAGGGCCAGCTCTCCAAGTGCTGTAATCACCTGCAGAAAAGGCAGCGGTACCTCTGCGTTGTGACAGCTGCTGAAGTCTCACCTACGATCCTGATGGTGCCTTCAGAGAACATACTGTTCGTTCTGTCAAGCTTGCTGCTTTTTTTGGAGTTTCGACGCTTGTAAAACAACTTGCACTTCCCTAGCCTTGGGAAGCAGAAGACGTAGCCCAAAGGCAAAAATACCAGTATCGAAATGCCTTTGGAGACTGGCTCAGGCTTGTGCTGGGGCAGGAACTAGGACTAGTGCTGGGCACCTTTGGGAGGAGCTGGCACAGGTAACCTCAGATGAATCACTGCAGGTTTGGGCTCAGAAGGTTCTTGAGATCTGCCCCTCAAGAGAGCAGCAGAGACAGGCTGGGCTGGATCTCCTGGCCAGCACCAGCAAAGGGGGATTTGCCAGCTTGGTGTAGCTGCAGTTACAGGTGGTACTGGTGGGTTTTGCTGCAGTGTGAGTCTCAAAGGAGATGAGCTGCAGGATGTGCACATCCAGGTAGGCTGATCCAAGGGAAGAGTTGAAGCCCAGGGAAGGCGAGCCGAGATGACCTGTTCTTCAGAACGACTGAAAATACTCTCTTTAAACCCCCAAACAGTCAAAGTTGCTGTATTATTAAGAAGCCAGGCAATTGGAAGGCATTATCCCATTAAAGGAAGTACGTTTCCTGCAAAAACTATTTCCAAAGGAAGCAATGTGCTTCTGTAAGTTGACCTTGACAGAGATTCCTCCATTCTCAGTTGGATCTGGGAAGCAAGTACATTAATAAACTCGCTGCCAAGCAATTTAATGTTATGTTGTGCACTCTACTCACTCTGAAAGCCCAATTAAGCGTAAGAGAACAAAGAATTTTTGCTTATTTAATAATGTTTTTTTCTGAATGCCATTGTTTAAAAAAAGCCAGCAGATTAAATATCCCCTCTCTCCCCCACTCCCCACTACCAAAGCCAAAATTATCTCTGCAGGGTCAGATATGTTCGTTGTGGTTTCTTCAGTTAAAAAGCTATCATCCATCAGGATTGTAATCATCCATCCATCAGGACTGCATCAGCCATCCAGCTCGTAAAAACGAACACTCTTCTGTTATTTTTGAGGACACGCAGGCTGTTCCACAAGATCAGCTTGTGCCCACTGTTTCAGAATGCCTCTGCAAGAGATTGAAAAAAGGAGAGGAGTGGTTAAAAAAAGCAATTCAGACATTAACAATGTCATGGCAACAGCAAATTAGAGCCTCAAAAGCAGAGTTCAGCTCACTAAAGGTTTAGGGAGTCACTGCACTGCAGGACTGAATGAAATATTCAGCACATAAAAGAGGCCCCCAAATGTTTTTTGTATTTGTGATAACGACACCAAGCCAACTGCTATTTAAGTGTATTTTTGTCTAACCGTGGATTTTTTTGCCCTGCAAAAGATTTTTAAATAGTGTATTTGTCAGGTAAACGTGGGTCTGCTTTGATTCTTGGGAACTTTGGCATTTGCACGCATGGTTATACACATCAGCTGTGGCGCATGCAGAAAGCAACTGTTGGATCAAGAATTGATAGAAGGAGAAGTTGAGCATTTGGGGAAAAGTTACCCAGTGAGAGGTTTTTGTACGCTGAGTGAGGTGATCTAACAGGAGGTGACAGCCTGACCCGTAACCAACAGTGAGGTACACAGTCTCAAATTCTGTGTCTTCGCCTAACGCTCTGCATGAGTACAAGCAGACACTAAATTTCCTTTGCTATTTATTTCCCCTTGCTGCTTCTCTTCTAGATTTCTCAGCTTTTAATTCCCAAGGAGGTCAGTCATGTCAAGTGTCATCTCTGAGTATCCAGCGGCCATTCTCACCTCTCATAAGCTTTGCTTGCCTGATCTTTACTTCAAGCTTCCTTCTAATACTTAGTCTCTTGATTATATTGGCTACCCATGGCAGATACCATGTAAAGGGATGGGATCGTGGAAAAAAACCTGCGTTGCAAAAAATATCCTCTAGTTTTAATTTGGGTTTATGCCAGGCTTGCAGGGAGAGAAAAAAATCCAGCAGAGTATGTTCCTTACACTAAAGAGGACTCGGAAGCGAGGCAGTACTCAGCTCAGATTTGCCTTGTGTTTGTATTCTTCTTTCTGCTTTTTATCCTCTGTGGCTCGCAACAGAAGAGTAAACTTCTGGTTTTGTTTTCGATATACTAGCTTGGGAACTCAAAGGAAGGTTTGAAAGACCTTGAGACCTTCTGTCCACAGAAATGGTCTCTCATGGAGCACTCCATGCCTGTGGTCTGCAAGGTCACTGCTGATGTTTCCACGCTCCTCTGCATGTGAAAATCTGAGCATCTGAGGCTGTTGGAGTGTTTGCACATTCAGTTGCCACATCCTGAGATTTTCCTGCCTTTGAAGATGTTGATTGTCTTTTAGCTACATCTCTACTTCCCGTTACTCCTCTAAACTCTTTCAAGCCGTTTCTCACAGTGCTGGAATCTTCTAGTTTTGAACTTGACCTTAAAGTGAAATTTTATGTACTGCTTATACACAGCCCCTGAGTCATAGAGGCAGGTCAGCGTGGAGCTGTGAACTTCCCCAGTGTGTTTCACAATAAGTTCTGCCTCCCTGTGACTCAGTACTAGCAACTCTTCAAGCCTTGCGCCGTTGATTCACAGGCGTTAGAGAGAGAGCAGCCTGGCACAATTTAAAAGTTACAAGCTTGAGGCTCGAATTCTGTGTTCAGTTTTGGGCCCCTCACTACAAGAAAGACATTGAGGGGCTGGAGCGCGTTCAGTGGAGAGCAGCTAAGCTGATGAAGGGGCTGGAGAACAAGTCTTATGAGGAGCAGCTGAGGGAACTGGGGTTGTTCATCATGGAGAAGAGGAGACTGAGGGGAGACCTTATTGCTCTCCTCAGCTCCCTGAAAGCAGGTTGTAGCGAGGTGTGCTGGCCTCTTCTCCCAAGTAACAAGTGATAGGCCAAAAGGAAATGTCCTCAAGTTGTGCTAGGGGAGGTACAGACTGGATATTAGGAAAAAAATCTCTACTGACAGAGTGGTGAAACACTGGAAGGGGCTCCTTCCCTGGAGGTATTCAAAAATATGTAGATATGGCACTTAAGGACATAGTTTAGTAGTCACGGTGGCGTTGGGCTGACAGTTGGACTGGATGAGCTTAGAGGTCTTTTCCAACCCTCATGATTCTACGATTCTTTTATGATTCTTTTATGGTTTGTCATCTGGGAGCTCCTGATACCTAGATCCAAATCCACTGTCTCTGTACCACTGGAGGGACTGGGAAGCACTTAGAGTTTGAATCAATCGGTACTGGAGCTGCTCCTGAGTGAGAGTGGAAGCTTTTAGTGGTTTGTGCAATTAAGCTTAAGTGAGATAAAGAGGGCTTTCAGCCTCTAGCAATGCCTTAAGTTAGGGTATGGTAGAGTTGGAAGTCTGCAGTTTCTGGCATGCTCCTTGTAGCCCTTTCCATCGGCTCTCCAGGCACTGCCGGCGGGGGTTGGCTGGATCTGGCCAGTGGGTGGCTGAACACAGGGTGGCCAGACGGCTTTGCATTTCCAGAAAGGGAGCAGGGAAATTGCACATACACAAAGCAAGATCTGAATAGTATAACTAAGAGCAAAAACCGGCTGCAAAAAGAAATAAAAGGTGTGCAGAAGTCAAAGTTCAAGGAGTTCGCAAGAGTCCAACCTCCAGGTCACAGTACAACTTGCTATTTTCCTTTTCTTTAAGAACTTCAAGAAAAGCAATACTAGGGCTTAGATTTCATATTTCTTGATTTCTTTCTCCTCCCTGCCTGAGTTCGTGACTACTCTCAATTACAAGAACCCTAAAACCAGAAGCACCTCCTACATTGCTGCAATGCCCAAGTGGTTGAGCCAGAGCCCAGGAAAGCCTTTATTGTGAAGGTGATAGAGCTTATTTCTCTCCCAGAGAAAAGTGTCTAAGACTTGTTTTCTTAGTTTCAAAGCCATGAGCTGGATCCCACTCTGCTTTGGGAGGGGACACAGACAAACACCTGGCTGGAGAAGAGCAGTCAGGTTGCGATCAACATCGACTGGCAGCAGATAGCTTGGGTAACCCTTAGCAAACAGACTTGTTTTCCTCTCCAGATTTAGAGAGGTGACTGTTTTGGGGGATCTCTTGCATGCAGATAGATTCTAAAAGGGTTAGAAGAAAAGGATGATAGTACAGGGAAAGAAAGAAGATACCAGCTATATTCCTCCTACTTTTAACTTGGTTGCCTATCAACAGCTCCGTCTTAAAGACAGTAACTGCTGTCAGGTGCTTCAGAGCCCCTCTGTACTCTGCTAAGCTCCTATTACTGCTTGTCAGAAGCCCCTTAAGGCACAGTAGGGATTTTCTAACAAAAGTCCTTATTTTGAACATGACTTATCCTCGGAGTACATGGAGTCCTTGAGTTGCCTGAGACGGCAAGAGAGAGAGGTGTTCCCTGCAGTCTCCCCTGAATCTGCTCAGCTCTCCAGCATCCTGCACCCCTCATTCCCCAGAAAAACGAAAGAGCCCTTCTGGTGCACCAGTCTCTCTATTTCTGTGGCTTTGCTACCCATCCATAGCAGACGAGTAGTACTGGCTGTTTAAGCACCCAATGAAGAGTTCCCTGATAAGGCTGGGCCTAAAATATTTGACGGAGCATCTTTAGGCTGAGACTAGCTGTAGCTGCTCTTGGTTGTGAGCACAGGGGCTTCTCCCCAGCCCACCAGACTCTGATGTACGCTCACCCACAGATGCAATTCCTAAATCTCGCACCTCTCTGTCCAGCTTGCTGGTGTTGGGATGGGAAATATCTCTTGGCTTTGTTAACCCTTGTTTGTCAGCCTTACCCGTTGCATGGTTTAGTGTTTGATAGGAATGGTTGGACTCGATGATCTGGTGGATCTCTTCCAACCTGGTGATTCTATGATTCTATGATTTTATGGCTCCAAATAAACATGTGGGTTACTGGAAAGTGGGTTTGGTGCTTTGTTTGTATGGGAGGCATGTTTTGCATGAGGGCAGGTAGCCTTTGTTCCTGGCTGTGTGTCCCCCAGGGAGATGCACCCAGTTGTGCTCCCCTGTGTACGTGCTACCCACTAACTGAAGAGAGTCTCTCTTTATCCTGCTCCTCAGGAATCTATGAGGAATGAATGTGACTTAGGCCATCTCAGTGGTATGTTCCCCTGACATTTTCTTGGAAAAGCTTGGTTGCTGTGAACCGCATGGGGGAAGATCTGGCTCTGGGTACAAACACATCCCTGGTGCTGCTCGGGGTGCGATGTCACACGCAGCGCTCTGGAAAGTAATGTGCTGTTGGGAGCACCCTCTCCCTCTGCCACTTCTTCATCTTCGCCTCCAAACCACCTACTTCTCCATAGCTTTTGCCTTCCTTTTGGAACTTCCTCTTAGGCTGGAATTTTAGCAAGAAGAAAGGGCTGCCAACCTTGCCATCACCTTGCATATGTCACAGATCTACAGAACCACCCCTTCCCTCCCACAGCATCTGGTACTAACAATGGCCAGGAACCCTAATCTTAGGATTGTAGGATCATAGGATCATGGGATCGTAGGATCATAGGGTCATAGAATCAGAACGGTTTGGGTTGGGAGGGACCTCAAACCCCATCCAGTTCCACCCCCCTGCCACGGGCAGGGACGCCTCCCACTGGATCAGGGGTTCCAAGCCCCATCCAACCTGGCCTTGAACCCCTCCAGGGATGGCGCAGCCACCACTGCTCTGGGCAACCTGGGCCAGGGCCTCCTCACCCTCACAGGAAATGATATCTTCCTAGTATCTCATCTCAATCTCCGCTCTTCCAGCTTAAAACCATTCCCACTTGTCCTATCCCTGCACTCCCTCACAAAGAACCCCTCCCCAGCTTTCCTTCAAGCCCCCTTTAAATACTGGAAGTCTGCTCTAAGGTTTCCCTGAAGCCTTTTCTTCTCCAGGCTGAACAACCCCAACTCTCTCAGACTGTCCTTGTACAGGAGGTGCTCCAGCCCTCAGACCATCATTGTGGCCTCCTCTGGACACACTCTTAACAGATCCATGACTTTCTTGAGCAGCCCAAGAGCTCTCCTGGCCCTACACCCTGCTTTTCCCTCTTTGAGGACTCTGTGGACTGTTAAACCACTGTAGAGTCTTTTCATTTTGCCCATCCCACACATGAAGTACTGTAGATGAAGAAAGCAGGAGGAAAGGGGAGCATGTTTTCTTTCTGGTGAGGTGCTAGGTGGCATCACCAATGCAATGCTGAAGTATGAAGCTGGGGATTTCTTCCTGTCCCCAGAGCAACGCCACACAAGTTCTACTCTTGGTTCTTCACCCTCGGGGCAAGAGTATCTGAGACACTTGTTGCTGCTTAGTTGTATGTTATCAGTAGAAGCTGCCTGATGGATCATTTAACACAGAATTTCTGATCTTAGCAGAAGGAGCTATTAATAAGCAGTTACCTACAAGTTTATGGATCTGCAATGAATGTGTCCACAACTCTCTGTAAGCCTTTAACCTTGGTGTAGTGATTGTGCATGGGGTGGGAATGATCAAGTCCACCACAGACAAGAAGCACTTGCAGCTGGCGGTAGCTGGTTTCATGGTCTTCTGTCACAGTTCAAGGATAAACTTCCCTTCATCTTGCTGTCTGACATGAACACGCTCTGAGTGACGGATAGGAAAACAATATTTTCAGAGGTTTTAATCATCAAAACAAATCAGAGCCTTTTTTTTTTCCTGCACATCCAAGTGAATTAATTTAAAGACAACTGTCCTTCCCCTAGATGGAAGGAGCTGAGCCAATGCCAGCACACACACTCTATCCAATTTTATTTATTTCCCTGGAAGTAATTTTCTGTCTAAAGATGCAGCTTTCTCAAAATCTCACCATCTTCAGGGAAAGTAGTTCTGCAGGAATTTTTGTCAGTGAAAAGCTGAACAGAACAGTTTCAATGTATTCATTTTTTTCTACATAGCAATAACAACACTTGGCTGATAAGTGGAAGTGAGAGGAAAATTAAAGGAAAAAAATTAAAAGAAGCTATTTTGTCATTACTCTAATATAAACTTTTGATACTGCCTAAGAGAGAGAATACTATTTGAACATGACACGGAGAGAACCACCTGCCAAAATCTGTTGACACATTTGTTTTGCAAAAACCAGTGTAACTTCTTGTCATGGCACAGAGGAGAAACCCCAGCATCCAGCTGGCTCCGATGGACATGGGATTGGCAAAGCCAAATAGGCATCTAGTGTCAGAAAAGAAAAAAAAGAAGCTTGGATTAGTGTGAACATCATCTTTCCTTCTGCACCTAAATTTGTGAGAGCAATGAGTGATCACCTCCTTTGCAAGTGTTGACTACAGTTCCTCAAAGAGGCTGGTGGTACCTTAGCCAGGCACCCATGGCGGACGGTGCGAAAACAGCCCCTGCTCCCCTCTTCTGCAGGGGAGAGTCCTGGATGCAGTATGTGCTTGGCACTCCTTGTTTCTTCCAGGAAAGCAGATCCTTCATCTGGCACCTGAGCCTTGGAGCAGGCTGCAGGCACGCTTCCTACCAAGCATCTGTCCCCTAGTCCTGCAGATGGGCACGCTCCAACCTTCATCTCACACGCTGCTGTTGCCTTTGCTTGATGGAAGAAAGGTATCGCACAAGCACAGGAGGAGCAGAGGAGCAGGCTTACGGTCTCTGATTCTCCTCTCTTGTCTGTTAGCATAAACAGGAGCAGTTTCATCAAAGCCAGTGGAGTGGCAGACTGAGAGAGGAAACAGGACCTCTCAATCTATGTACTTTTCAGGATAGAAGACGTTCACCTTCAGTTAGAGAAATGGGGAGCAAAAGGGGAACGTGGAAGATGTCAGTGAGGAGACAAGAAACATACTTGGGAGGAAAGAGAAAAATTAAATAAGGACTGAAAGCAGGCATTTATTGTACTTCTGGAAACGTTTCTGAGCTTGAAAGCATCTGAAATACAGGAAAAACTGAGTGTTGCCATCATAGTCCCAAGAGGGAAGGGTACAGTTCTTAAAGTATGTGAACTTCAGAGAAGCAGAGTCATCTGTTATGGCTATGAGGCCTCTATTTTATTTTATTTTTAATTAAAAGGATGTTTTGAATTTTTCCCACTAGCTGTTTCATTCTGTTCTCTGATCTAGTTTGAATGCAGCTTCTAAGGAGGACTGGACCTGGAGAATAGCTCAATGGGAAAACACTAATGAATCTCTGAAGGAAAGCTTTCTCTCAGAGACATGGGACAAATAAAGCACACCGGGACTTCAGAAGAGCGGAGACACATCCGCTGGGGCACAGCTCTGCGCTGGGCAAGTCACTCCCCACTCTTACTTGGGTACTTGGAAGATACTCTGGGTTTATCTTGCAGGAGGGAAGAGCCTGATATGTCTCTTCTGCATGAAATGCCGTCTGGTCCGCGGGTCCCGCTGGGAGCAGCGTGCCTATGCTTGAGACGTCAGTAGCTTTCCACTTCAGCTCCATGAACACGAGTCCTGTGCATAACTGTCTGAGCATCTTTACTCTCTGAAGATCTCTGTGATTTCAGCCGCTTCCTTTGACGATATAAATAATACGGTCTATTCTTAGCTTGACAGCAGTATATTCAAATCTTTATATAAATTCTACTGAGTTTTCCATTTCAGATGTTTTGGCTTCCAGAGGCAGACTGCTGCTTATCCCATGCATGGCATTATTCCTTTGATACATGATCTGAAAATTCAATTATCAGGCCAATTACTGATTTTTCTGAAATTTACAAGGAAAACATTAAAGTTTGATTAAGTGAGAAGTCCCACTGGACTGATCAGCAATGAGACCAAAATTAAATTGTATTTTTAAAAGCTTTAATCATAGAATCACAGTCATAGAATGTTAAGGTTGGAAAACACCTCTTAAGATCATCAAGTCCAACCAACAACACAACACCTCTGTGCCTTGAAAACCATGACCCAAAGCACCACATATACATGTTCTTTTAATACCTTCAGGGATGGAGACTCCACCACTTCCTCAGGCAGCCAGTTCCAGTGCTTCACCACTCTTTCAGTAAAGAATTTTTTTCTGATATCCAATCTAAACCTCTCTGGTGCAACCTGTGGCCATTTCTTCTCATCCTATCCCTTGTTTCTTGAAAGAAGAGGCCAACACTCACCTCTCTACAACCTCCTTTCAGGTAGTTGTAGAGAGCAATGAGGTCTCCCCTCAGCCTCCTCTTCTCCAGGCTAAACACCCCCAGCTCTCTCAGCCGTTCCCCATAAGGCCTGTTCTCCAGCCCCCTCATCAGCTTCGTTGCTCTCTTCTGGACACAGTTCATCTGCTCAATATCTTGCTTGTACTTTGCCATGTTACAAGACATGAGGAGTTTCTGTATGTGAAAGCCTGTTGCCAAAAATCAAAACTCTGAACACTGAGCAGTGAAAGACGTCTCTCTCTGATTGTAAAAATGAATACGTGCTGCTCCAGGGCCGGAGCATGGCCAGGCCAGCTGGTGTCAAAGGTGCCTTTCCAGTGGCAGCCCTGGGAGTGAGCGCTACACATTAATTTTACATGCACCTGAACTTCAGTGGAAAAAAGATGGGATGCTAACCCTTCAGTGCTACAAGATGCTAAACAGCAACACGCAAGGAGCAAAGCAACAAGAGAATAACCACTTCTTCTCTGGAGCCTGATCAACAACAAAATGATTTCTCATCCCATGGTAACCAAAGAGACCCAGGTTACTCCAAGCATCCGTCTTAGACATGCTGTAACAGAACTAGGACAATGATATCCATTGTGGACATCTCTAAAATGCAAGTAAGGGTTACTGGTTTGGAGGCACAAACACTTAGAAGATCCCCAAGCTGCGGAGGGGCTCTTGATCATGGAGTGCAGGGATAAGATGAGGGGGAATGGTTTTAAGCTGAAAGAGTGAAGATTGAGGTGAGATTTTAGGAAGAAATGTTTTCCTATGAGGGTGGGGAGGCCCTGGCCCAGGCTGCCCAGAGCAGTGGTGGCTGCCCCACCCCTGGAGGGGTTCAAGGCCAGGTTGGATGGGGCTTGGAGCCCCTGATCCAGTGGAAGGTGTCCCTGCCCATGGCAGGTGAATAGAACTGGATGATCTTTAAGGTTCCTTCCAACCCAAACTATTCTATGATTCAGGAACTGTGAAGCTCTTTCCATTTGTGCTGTGGCAATATGTGTCTGGGCACAGGAGCTATCATTCCCCTAATGTCCCCCACTCCCAACAACATCGATCCACCTTGCAGAGTGACACTAAGGAAACGCACAGAAATGCCTTTTACCCTTCAGCCTCCATCAAATCAGCATTTCCTGATGCAGTGCATTAATGCATAATGCATAAGCACTTAGGGTGCTCCCGCCTCTTCCTCGTAGAGGGGCTAATGAGTGAAATGAATTGTGCCATGAGGAGGCCAGATTCCTTTGGAAAGCTCCTTTCCCCTTCCAGAGCCTCTGGATTCATCTTTCTTAAATAAACACACTTCAGAAATCTTTTGGAGTGTAAATAAGTCAGGGCAGCAGCAAGAAAGCAATTGCCAGTGAATAATTTGAAGAGCTGCTTGCAGCTGGCCCATCCTCCTGGGGCCAGACCTGCTGGTTGGCAAGGCCCTGTTTATACCTTGTTGATCTCAGCACATAAGCTCCTTCATCTAAAGAGCTTTCCATGATCCCCACTCATTTTTTCCTCCACTCTTCCTCCCCTTTTTGAGCTGTAATAGCCAAGACACTGTTTACTGCCTATACTTCAAACAATAACTGTCTGAATGATTAAGCAACGTAGTTCCTTCTATAACAGGTTCCTTTTGGATGAAATACATTCTTATTTATATAGGACAGGGGTTTTGGAATGCTATTAAATTTACATGGCGAGCTGGCAGAGCAGCTATCTTCACCCAATACAGAGAGAGGGAAGAACAGCCTCCTCACCGCAGCAGGGAAATATTTATGAACACAGAAAACTCATAGAATCATAGAATGCTTTGAGTTGGAAGGGATCTTTACAGGTCACCTAGTTCAAGCCCCCTGCAGAAGCAGAGACATATTGAACTCGATCAGGTTGCTCAGAGCCCCATCCGACCTGACCTTGAATGTTTCCAGGGATGATGGGACCTCCACTACCTACCTGGGCAACCTGTGCCAGAACCTCACCACCCTCATGGTAAAGAATTTCTTCCTTAGATCCAGTCTAAATCTCGCCTCTTTCAGCTTAAAACCATTATTCCTTGTCTTGTCACTACAGTCCCTGAAAAAGACTTCCTCCCCATCTTTCCTACAGGCCCCCTTTAAAAATACTGCAAGTGTCCTCCAGCTGGGGGATGACAACAGTTAACATGAAAATGAAAAAGCTTATTACCTTACGCATCCATCATGCTGGCCTGGTGGGCTGGGATGGAGAGTTTGGTGATGTAGCTTATGCACAGGTGGTTTTCGCTTGTTTGACAAGCCCCTGATATTGGAGGGGAGTTTGTGTGGCTTCTTGTAGAGGCGAAGAAGGAAGAAGAGGAAAGAAACTTGCTGAGGTGCAGTGAGAGTGGGTAGAAATGTGACATATGTACCCTGTTTTGGGAGTGGATGGGCAGGGTAGCATGAGTAAGGGTGTGGAGAGGGGAATAGGCACTGCTACAGAGGAAGCAAAGCTCAATCAAGTGCATGGAAGTCAGGCAGAGAAGGGGACCAGCACCTGACACCACAGCCCTAGAAGGACACAAGGTGCGTTAGGAGTTTGTTATCTCTTACACAGCAACATGCAAAGCTTGCAAATGGGTTTTGAAGGCAAGACTCACCAGATTAATGACAATAAGTAGAAATCAGGTTGACACAGCATTGCCCACTGTAGACCATGACCTCTTTGGCTGAGACTCTAGAGGAAGGAGACAGACTCATCTCTTGGGGCTTCAGCAGAGTATTAGCTACAGATACAGACAGGTGATTTCTAGTCCAGCCAGAGAGCAGAAGCTACAGAATGAGCCAAATCACAGGCAGCACGGAGCCCTGCCGCAGGGCGGGGATGATGGGCTGTGGCAGAGGAAAATATGGGCGCGCAAATGGTATATCCCCACTTTAACTCCCATATCGAGACTAGGAGCAGAGCTGCTGGAAAGCTTTTGTGCCCCCTCCATATCACAGTAGGGCTTGATCACCAAAGACACAGCACCTCTGCGCTGCAGGTTTGATATTGGGTAACCATGAAAGTGGGTTCAGCATGAGCAAAAGGTCCAACAGGAGTGGCTGTCAGACTCCTCTGCAATATGGCACCAATGCAGTTGCTGACAACAACCAGCCCCATGTTTGTTTGCTGTGTTTCGAGCTGGTGGAGCACTGTGTTGCCCTCCAGCTCGGCTGTGCTCTCCCACTCCATGGCACCATTCCCTGGCTCATGAGTGCTGGCAAGCCACTGCGTCACCTACACCACCAGCCTGGTGTCATTTGAAGTGGTGGTGCCGAGGGCTGCCCTCTCCTTCAGTGATCCGTACCAAGCCAGTATCGTTGCATGAAGGACAGGTCACTCAGGTCACACAGCATCCTTCCTTATTGTGGGGCTGGCCTGCTTTTCCCTTCCATGAGAGGGTCCCAGTGCTGGCAGGAAAGATGCAAGCTCAAGCAGCTGAGGAACCACAATCATTGAAGGGCCTGAGAGCAGAGAGGCATTTACAGCAGCACTGTGGCCAACCTCCAAAGCATGCAAATTACTTTTTGCCTCCTTAAATGTTCTTTGTGGTATCTGTGAGCTATAGAAATGCCAAAAGCACTGGAGTAGCTCCAGCTGAAACAGATAACTTGGTGTTATTTGTTTGACAAAGCAACCTTTTCACCTCCTACCATCCTGAACTGTTACAGATGTTAACTGGGCTGTTCCATAGCCCCTGCACTTCACCCCAGCAGCGGCTGCCTCCCAGCCACTTACACGATGGTGGCTCCATGGTAAATAAGTAGTTTGCACAAAGTTGTTTGGGATCCGAAGAGTGCAGATACGTATGATCTCCTTATTAAACTCACTGGGCTGTAGGTGGCAAGTAACTTCAGCAATTCCCAAATGGCCTCAAACCGGAGCGGCTGCAGAGAGGCAAATTAGTCATTTTATGCTCTAAATACTTAATGCCAGTGCTAAAAATGAAGGGATGAAAGAACGTCCTGGAGAAGCGGATCAGGATGGAGCAGAGCAATGCCAGTTTACACTCGCTGCCCGGCCGGTAGCCGAGCAGCGTTGCAGAACAACCCATATAACTCTTGGATTATTTATACTGAAACCCAACAGTTTCCTCTCCTTTCTGGCCAAGCGGAGTTTGAAATGCAGGCAAAATAAGATGACTTCAAACGTGCTGCCCGCTGACGGGCTGAGGGACGTGAAAGGCACAGCGTGAGGCTTTTCTCCTTGGTGTGGGAAATGAGGAGGGGAGAGATAGGAAGCTGGCATTGCAGAAAGGAATTTGAAGGAAAATGAAGGACTAACAAGTACAGGCTGTGGCGTGCCTCGAGAGGGATTGGTGCGGCAGCTTTCTGACGCTGGCTAACTGAGGCAGCAGCGATGCGAACTGGGAATGGTGCAGCCCGCAGCTCTCGCCCTGGGCTGGAGCAGAGCAGGAGCTGCCTGGAGCCGACTGGTCCAGCGGCGGGTGTCGTATCCGCGGGCTCTGAGTTGGGAAAGGAGCCTGGCACCGGGGCTCTTTTATTCATTTGATTAGCTCCTTTTCCTTTGGCAGCTGAAAGGACGCTTGGCAGCACCAGGGCTTCACATCTTGTTGAGCTGAATAGGAGAGAGCAGGGTTTTGGCAGGGACAAAAGAACATGCCACTGCTCCATCAATGGCCTCATTACAGAACGCTGCGGCTCACAAGGAGCGGCGGGGAGTGATGGAGAGCTTTCTTCTGGTAGGCAAACACCATTTGGAAATGCATTTCCAGCTTGACCTATTGCTCTGAAGATATCGGCTCAAAGGGACGTTGAAAGCTTGACAATTTTTATCTCCGGAGGAGATGTGAGTGTGTATTGTCTGTCCCTGGGTTGTGGGTCTGGAAACCAGCCTCTATGTGTGTGTGTGGGTTGAGAGCAAACAAGGGAGCTCAGCTATCTGAAGCAGAAGGGTGGCACAGAAAATGAAGGGGCAGGCAGGTTTTCAGGAAGGGGTTGGAGTGCCCTGGACTGCACAGTGGGCACTCAGCACCTCGTCACGATAGGACCAAGGGTAACAGCTATATTGTCTCCTGTTCACGCCTCTTGAAAAACTAAAACGCAAGAAATCAATCAGTAAATCGCTCTGAGGAGGTAGCTGGTCACCCAGCTGGCTGTATTTTAGCTCTAATTTATTCTATAAATTTATTGCAGCACAAATTGATACTATTTATTCATTCAGATATAATGACAAGACAGTCCATGCAAATGCCATTAACAGCCCGAGCAGATTCATTTTTAAAGACAGCTAGGTGAGAACTTTTAACAAGCCAATAATAATGTACCCTGCAAAGTATTTTTTTTCTATTATGTCCAAGAGATGGGATTTCCAGGAACATTCGTTGCTTGCAATCTACAGCTGAGCCCAGTGTGAATCAGGTTAGGTCAATACGAAGTGCTTTGGAGGATCCCAACCACTGTATCAGTATCATAAACTATTTTGAGAGACAGTTCTAGAGAAGGTGGCACAAACCACACAAAATATCACTAAAAATCATCCAATTCCAACCGCATTAAAGCCCATCCAGTTCCAACCCCACTTCTGAACACCACTTCTCTGGGCAACCTGGGCCAGGGCCTCCACATCTTCACAGGAAAACATTTCTTCCTATCATCTAATTTCAATCTCCCCTCTTTCAGCTTAAAACCATTCCCCTTCATCCTGTCCCTGCACTCCCTGATCAAGAGCCCCTCCCCAGCTTTTCTGGATTCCCTTTAAGGGCTGGAAGGCTGAGGTACTTGTAAGAAGGAAGAATTGGAGGCCAGGGGGTAAAATGGCTGTATGGGAATTGACTCAAGCATCCAAGTTTTCCTAATTCTTAAATTCACACCTTGGCCCTGCCAATCCACCACCAAGCCCTAGGAGCTCCCAGTCATCCAGGCTTGCCCCTGCCAGGTGTCCCATGAGAAGAAGGGGAGCAGAGTGACACATCAGCCTGGTTGTCCCCAGCTTTTCCAACAGACCATGCCTCTCCGCCCTGTGCTCTGCAGCCGATGACTGCAGGCAGCATCTTCCCACGCGTCCAGGGAGGGTGACAAACCAGCACCGCCTGTCGCATGCCCTGTGAGGCTGGGGCTCCGGTGGGGAAGATGCGGTGACAGGAGCCGTGTCTGCTGTACGTCCCTGCAAGCAGACTTCATGTGGTTGGAGGCAGAGGCAGCCTCCATCTCAGTGCCCAGGGCAGGGTGATGGGGGACAAGTTCCAGCTTTGCTCTGCCAGGACAACTTCAGAGGAATTCCCTGGAGTTAAGTTAAATTAAAGCCATTTCAAGGAGGGGGGGTGAGAAGCGAACCTCATCAGCTCAAAACCTGCTCAGATAGAGCTCTGCTTGGCATACCAAGATGAATAATAAATAGCAGTTGTCCATCCATGCGGATGGATTTGCTCTGCCTACAGCAGAGGGTGCAAAAAAAAAAGTGTGAGGAGAGCGTTTCCCAGCAGCTCTCCCTCTGCAAACCTCTTTCTTACACGATATTGATTGAGAGAAGGTACAAAGGAAAGACATTAGTTAAATAAAATGTTTTAACATCAGGCAGGACATCAATGACCAAGTGGTTCATCATCCCAAAGAGCCTCTGAGGAAAAGGAGAGGGAGAATCTCGAGCCTGAAGCTGGCTCCAGCCCAGGGCACAGACCAGCACCTACACACACCAATGCCACTCATCCCTCCTGGCCACCCCAGGGAAATTCCCGAGCTCCCTCCTCATCCCTTACTGGTTCAGGAGCCCACTCCTGGTGTGGTGGGGCTTCACATATTGGTTGTGCTGCCAAGGAGGTGGGAGGCAGCTCTGGAGAAGCTCCTGACCCAATGCCTGTCACATTCCCAGGGCACCTGTGCCGCCTTCTGGAACAGGGAGAATTTCTGTCAGCTCACTTGGCATCACAATCCAAGGCTTTTAGGCATTCCCATGAGATGTGAGGGAGAAGGAAAGGAAGAGCAGGGCATCTGCGGGCACTAGGGAGCCTCTGCCCTCCCAGTCTGATTTGAATCCCATAAATGATCTCGGGGGCATTTTACTGCAGCAGTCACTTACATAAGGGCAATGTGCATGTTCGATAGCACCACAGACCTTCTCGCCTGTCCCCTTCGGGGAGGGTGACCTCAGACAGGGGCCATGGGTGACACCGGTGGGACGAGGAGGGCAGAGGGGTCCTTGCTTTCCCTATGCCTGAAGCCTCAATCCACTCTCTGGGCAGCTTGAAAGGCTGTAAGAGGAGAACCATCCTTGCAGCCAAAGCGAAAAACATGATTCTGCAGCTTGGACTGCACACAGATATTCACGTACTACCCAGCTCTGCAAACCTTAAAAGATGGGTGAAAACGTGTTTGTTTCATAGTGGGAAGAGCCAAAGGGATGATCCCATGCTCCGGCACCTCCTGTCTTGTTGCGCAGCGATGTGGAGGGGAGGAGGCAGCTCCGGCAGTGGGAACCTGGGGTGGTTAAAATCAATAACGTGCTGCAGCCCTGGCTGAAAAGCTCCTGGGACCCAGGAAGGCTCTGCCTTGGACAATGGATTATTTTTAACTAGCTCGGATCTTCAAACATGGTAGCTTAAAAAAGGGGGAGAAGAAAAGAATAGCTGATTTGTGCAAGGTCCCCTGCTCCCATTAAGTCGGTGGAAGTGGTGCTATGCATTTAAATGGGGAAAGACTGGGCTTCTCATGAGATAAATTGCACCCTGTCCCTTTGCATGCTCCGTGCAGCTAGTCCTGGCTTGCTCAGCTTCACTCTTTCCTGGCCCCCCAAGAACACTCCTCCCTTCCTGGTACACTCCCCAGCAGATTTTTTTTGTTGTTGTTGTCATTGAGCTATTCATTTTCCATAGGCTGCCTTCATTCCCGTGGCCTTTTGCAGCTAGGAGACAAGATGTTGCCTTGGAAACAAAGCCCCTTAGATGTTTGGAGTCTCTGGGATTGCTCTGTCTGCTCCTGAGTGCTTTTAGGTTATTTTTATTAGTGACACAAAGATGCAGCAGGCTCATAGCCAAGGCAGAAAGTAGCCCTGGGAGATGGAGGGAAGGCGAGCATCTTACTGGCATCACTCCCTCTGCCAGGGATATTTTTTTTGCAATGCACCACGGGCTGAATGCCTGCGAGAGAAATGGCATCTCCAGAGAGGGCTACGCATGCAGGGCTGCTCCTGGGGCTGGCTGTGGACAGGCAGGCAGAGCCACAGCAGGACCACAGAGAGAGAGAATAAAAAAACATAAGTAACAGAAGGTAAAGAAAAGAAGGGCTAAGAATCACAAACATTTGGGTTTGTCAAGGTTTCTCACTTTCTGACCAGCCATGGAGGGACCACCATGCACGCCACTGTGGAGATGTACGTGTTGGTTGTAGGGCCAGTCTACTTATTTTAGAGGAAATCAGATTTCTAAGCAACCGTGAAAGTCTCTGCTCCAAGGTTTTATTGGCAGCTGTGCTCTGTGCCGCAGGGTGAGTCGAGGGCAGCGTGAGCAGACCCCCAGGCTGAGGATCACACCAGCTCCTCCCTCCCCAAATCTGCCTGCGGTGGAGATCTGACCCCTTCTGCAAGGGGGCTTTGGAAGGCAGTGAGAGGCTGCATTGTTCCCATTTCCCTTTATCCAGAGGCATCCCTGCATGATGCTGCCAAATCCCGATCCCTCTATGGAGAACATTTTGGAGTAAGCTTTTACTCCTTCTCTAAGGAAACAAACCAAAAACTGATTAAAAGAAGCTCCCTAATCCCCCACTGGTACTTCAAATATTTCCAAGCCAGCAAAAGCATTCCAGAAAAAAAGTGAATATACATTATTTTCCAAAACATAATCAGTAGAATATTAAGCCTATGCCTTGTTACTCACGTCAACACAATCCTCTGCTCTGTACCACCTCAAGGGAGGGCTTCCAGCTGCAGGGATTGCATGACTTGCAGAGCCAAGGAGGCTGGCACAGAGAGGGGGGGAGCAGCAGAAGGGAAGGAAGGAGAGCACTGAAATAGGATGGGCTTGAGAGATGGCAGCGAGGACTAGTGGCATCACACCCACAGAGGGGAACACCACTAGGTTTCAGCCATGGAGAGGTTCAACCACGGTGCTTGAGGCGTTGCAGCTATTTCCTTTCCCAACTAAAGGCAGGTATGGGTGCCATCCCCACCGTTTTGTGAGGTTCAAGGTGCTCTGCAATGGCAGCAAAATGTTTTAGGGGGGATCCACCCAGTATTTCCCATGTGTATGACATGGGATTACACAGAAAAGAGCAATTTTGCTGTTTCGTGGCATTTTCCATCATAGCTGAGCCTCACAGATGCCCAGGCTAGCAAGATGCTCACAGATTTTCTTATCCCTTCTGGTGTATCCTCACCGGAGCGAGGAAGTCTGCCTCATCCTCGCAAGTGTCATAAACGCCAGGCATTTTTTTTCCCCATCATTGCTGATTTTCCTTGTCTGTACTAATTGATGCCATGGTTACAGAGATCTAGGATAGGGCAGGTTATGGGCTTTTTGGTTTTGACACTCTTTGATGCTATATTTGTGCCAGAAGAATAAATAATAAATACATACAACAGCATCAAAGATTTCTTCTGGGCCCCCAGCCTATTTCTGCCTGTCCTTGTTAAGCTGTTATAAAGATATTTCCCTCCCAGCCTTTTATTTTATGGACTACCCTGTCATCTAATGCTGCACCTGAGATCCCATTTCTCCACTGTCTTCAAAAAGAGCAGTTAATAAACAGAAGTTCTTGTTAGTAGCACCAAGAACAGCTTCCCCTAGAATGGCAGTGCTCACACCCAACCCACCAGATTCCCTTCCTTCTCCTCTCTCATTTTCCCCTCTTCTCCTTCTTCCTCCCATCCTCACCTCACCGAAGATTTGGGGAACTTTCTTGATGCTATTGTAAGGAAAATTATAGGACGATTTTTCTCTGCAGCAACCTGAAACGATATATAAGCCAACCTGTTAGTGTGTGAAGTGCCTCAGCTCCAGTAAGGAGGGACTTGGTGGGGCTTACTCTCTGTAATCCCCACTGATCAAAGGAATAGCTCCTCCAAGCCTGTTAAAAGCACTCGAGTGTTGATTTTTGCTGGAGATATGGCAGCACAGGAGAGATTTAGCAACAAATTTGTCTTTCATCCACTCTGAACTCTGGGGCTCCTAGGCAGCCACAGACCCCTCCAAGAGCCACTTCTCACGCTCAGCCCCATCAAATGCTGCTCCCACTCCCAACTGGACCTCAGCCAAATGATCCTCCACACCAGGTCTTAGAAATCCTGGTCCTCGTGGCAGAAGATGATTCACAGGCAGCTGGAAATTAAGAGGGAGGGAAGGCTGTAGCAATGATCCAGTGGGAGGTGTCCATAGCAGGGACACCTGGATGGGCTTTAAGGTCCCTTCCAACCCAAACTATTCTATGATTCTGTGATTTAAAGTTCTTGTTATACTTAACACCAGACCTAGACAGAAAGGCTTGATGAATGGTGAATTTTCTAAAAAACACAGTCTAAAAGAAACTAAAATCTTTTGTAAAATCAAGTCAAAATCTACAGGTACTCGTGGCCAGGAGGAAATAGTTTGAAAGTCTGGAGAATTTTTCAGAATAATTTTTCATTCCTGAATAGCCAAAGTGTTTTGTTATCAATAACTTTACCAACTTTTCATTTGTAAACAAAATTCTTACATGAAAACTGACCTACATTGCAAATAATAATCCTGCACTCAAAAATAACTCCAAAGTAACCAAAATATTTTGGTAGGGCTCAATGAAAGTGCTTTGGTTGACTGCGAAATTTAATTTTTTGGATAATTTGGGGTCCACAGACTAGTGCAGGAGAACATGTTTGATCCAAACTGATTTTTCATACCACCTAATTTTTCAGTTCTCCCACCAAGTGGAAAATCCAATATTACTTGGCTGCTGTGATACCTGCTCTCCCATCAGCAATGCAAGGAATAATTTTGAGACACCCTATCAGGCCTGGGCTATAAGCACCAAACTCACCTAGTGTTGTAGCTGTTTTGATTGAAAGCAGTAAGAAATCCCTACCCAGATATCCCAGTTAAGTGTTACAGAGAAGAAAAGAAGCAGCAAGGAGCTGAAATAAAGCAATATTGGGGTGAGATGGGGGGATTTTCCCTCTCCACCTTGTTGTCTTAGTATGCATCTTCAACACAAATCACCAAGTAAAATATGACCATAAAATGAAACAAGGTTCTTTCTGTTTGAAACACCAGCGCTTTCTTCAGGGACAGATGCCTGTAGCTCACAGACTTAGTCCTTCATCGTACGAGGCACTGATAAATCTGCAACATTAATTGTAGAGTGGAGATTAGCACCCACCGTTCAGCATCAAGCTCTGAGCATTAAACTAATTACTAGGTTCCAGCACTGCACGGCTTCCCAGCAGGAAGGCGCTGCCCTATAAATCATCATACACAAGTGGCATTTAGCCAGAGATGTTAAAAGAAATCCGCCTTTGTCCTGGGAATACTCCCACTGCAGGGGCTTGCTTCCCTTTCTCTTCCAAGGACAAAGCCAGTTTCACCCATTGTGATGGGAAAGCTTGGAATGAAATGCTGCCCCCTCTGCTCTCCCACCCAGATGCACTTGGAGGGAGGGATGTTGGCATGGAAAATCTTAAAGACAGGGAAGATGTGCAGGCTAAAGTCGTCAGGAATTCCCAAACCCGGAGTGGGTTCCTGGAGAATTGCCATCACTTCCACTCAGCTTGTCCTCAGCCACGCGCTTTGTGATGAATGTGAAAGAGCTGCTTATTTTACAAATGCCGAGAGTTGATGCAGCTTCCCCACCTGATCTCCCACTGTGGGATCCCAGGCTTTCCCCTCCCATTTACTGCAACACAAACACTCTGGTGCCATTACAGTTTATGGACTTTTACCCAGCAGAGGATTTTACAGAGAAAAGAAGGGCAATGGGCTGCAAGGATTTTGTTCTTTTGTCTTTACGTGTTTCCAGCCTCCTCCTCAGCCCTGTGGCTTCCCTGTGGAGTATGAAGCCGTGCGACTAATGTCCCCCATCTGTGACTCTCTCTCTTGTCCCCTCCCTGGTGGGCAGTGCCATTTGTGCCTGCATGGCCTGAAAATTATCAGTGAGAGATGACATTTAGACTTGCAGGTCCCATACCCAGCCCTTTTGCTGAGTGCTTGTAGGACAGAGGACCCATCGGAGCATCCTGCTCTTAGAGGGATGCTGGTGGAATTCACAGTGGCTCCCAGGGTCTCAGGAAAAGAAGTTTATACTCACATAAGAGCTAGCAAATTTGATTTGCTCAGCTGTGGTATCATAAGGAATGGTTGGAAATAGAAGTCGTACTAAGCACAGTGCAACTGGCCTGCCTTAGAGCCGTAATAATCTGTAATACCAATCGTACTCAACCTCTCCCCAAATAAGAAGCAGCAGACAGAAAAAAACAGCAGTAACAAGGTTTCGGGATAGAGATCCTAGACCATACCAGACACACAAAAGTTCTTCAGCCAAGGCAGTCAGAAGTGATGGAACCATCTTGGCTCCAACAGGATATGAAAACCAGGGCTTTGCTAATTGCTACCCAGACAGCACAACCCTCCAAGATCTGCACATCACCGTGGCTGTCAGGTTATGTTTTCTGTACAAAACAGCCTGTCTGCTTGCAGACAGACAACAGCCCTTTGGCACTGTACCCAAGACAGCCAAACTCTTTGGGAGCTGTTTTACATGACCAGGGTAGGAGATGGTCTTTTCAAGACTGAGTTGGATGGGGCTTCGAGCAACCTGATCCAGTGGGAGGCGTCCCTGCCCATGGCAGGGGTTTGGAACTGGATGGGCTTTAAGGTCCATTCCAACCCAAACCATCCTATGATTCTATGGCTACTGTGACACTCTAACTTAATTTTTTAGGCTTAGCTTTGCTGTTTGATAAATGTTGCTTTGCTGTGGAATGCAAATTGCTAGAGCGTGCAGCACTGAGCTTTGCATCAGTGTAAACCCATCTTTCCCAGACCACTGGGATCTGTGTCAGGAGCTCTCCAGATCCGCCACTGACTAACGAGAGTGTAGAGGGGATGCAGTTTGGGTGCCGACCTCAAGATATTTCCTAAAGGAATAGATTTGAATAAGCCACTTGATAGCTTTTTACTAGCTCAGCGCCTTCCAGGGTCTCTCAGCAAGCCAAATGCCACGCAGAGGTGGGAGGCCTCAATTAACTGTTCTGAAGGTGAGTGGAAGAACAGAGGAGGAAAGGAGAAGATTGTCTCTCCTGTGATGCACAGCAGCTGCTTCATGCCAGGCAGATTTCCACAGATTCAGAGGTCAGCTCTGAAACACAGATGTGTGAGAAGGAGAGTGAGAGTCATATGTGTGGCTATTTATTCAGCATCTACAAAAACTCCTATGGACCTGGAGCTGGGCCCTGGGTGGCTCTGGAAGAGGCGTATTCACCAGCCCTGTTTTGTTTCCAGTGTTCATTCAGGCTGCAAAAGCCATGAAAATAACTGGCTTTTGCTGTGATGCAGCCACGCATCATCTGGGAAGCAGAGCCCGGATTTCTGAAGTGATCTGTAAGGAGGAGGTGGGTTTCAGTTTATGAGCCATGTTCTGTCCTCAAGTTACAGGACTTTGTTTCTCACTGAAGTAGCAGAAGAACTTGCACTCTGTCTGAGGGCTGGTCTGGGTCCCCCAGGAAAGTTCCTCTCCAGGGATATCTGCTGTGGATGCCTGATGCTTTCAAGATATCCATCTGATTTTCCCCACGTTCCTGGCTAGTGATGGCCACTGCTCTTAATGAGGTTGACTTGCCTTGTGTACCAGCAAAAAACAATTCTTGTCTTTTCCTGCTAGTGCATGGATTTTCTGAAACATTCTAAGTTTTGAGTACTACCAGCAACCGGAGGAAATTGCCCTGGTGTTAACCTTTGAGACAGGCAGAGTGACAAGTTCTATTAATCAGAATTAATAAAGCAAAGACTTGGTGATCTTAAAGGCCTTTTTCAACCTAAATGATTCCATGATTTAGTTGACCAAAAGGAAAGCATGGTACAAGGTGACACCCTGGGTCGGTTCTCCTGCAGGTTTATGTCAGTGGAGCTCTGTAGGACTTCGTACCACATAGCTTTTCATAAGTCTTTGCCTTTCCCTTAAATTGTCCACTTCCAGAAAACTACTGCTTTTTGTAAAAAGAAAAAAATTCCCTCAGTTAGTCTCCAGGCAACTTGAAAGGATCAGAGCCAGGATTTACCCAGGGATGGTCAGGGAAATGGGACCCAAGTCCTGCTCCGGTGCAGCTTTATGGCAGGCTGGGCAGGAGCAACTGTGCTGGTGCCTTTGCAGGAACTGGTCATGGTTGGTGATGAGGAACAGATAATTAAAGGTGATTTCTATCGGTGTGATGAAAAATAACTAGCTTGCAGCAACAAACATGACTGCCAGTAATGTCTGACAGCCGTGAAGAGCCCCTCTCCCTTCCAGCAAGGTAACCAATTAGTGGGGCTGTGTGCCTGTTACGAGCAGTCACAAGTTTGCTTGCTGAGCCCAGCTAGTGTGCTTGGTGACAGAGACATATGGGAGACAATTAAATAACTGCCGTGATGTCCAGGTTAGTGAGAAAACAGCTGCCTTTATGAACTGGATTTATACCATGTGTCTGGTGCAAAGGTGGACGCGCAACGCCGGGTTAGGAAGGAGACACGCTGACCTCCCACTACAATTACAAGCTTTGTGGTCGTGGCTGCCTGTGGATTGCAGTAATGTAAAACGCCACCCTGCCCTGGCCATACAGAGCCCTCATCTTTCCCCAGCTGGTATGGAGGTTTGCTCTTTAACAAAGGGTTAGGGTTATTTGGGCTTACAGCTTGATGGCTAAAGCCATCCTGGGGTTTCTGAGCTCAGCTCTTTCCCAAGTCAAGCCCAGCCAGCCAGCTTCAATTTTCCCACTGTAGGTGAAGACATTCGACATTCAGGGGTGACACAGAGCTGAACAAATCCAACTTTTGGTAACAAATAACCCAAAGGCAATCAGCTTTGACCTACTATAGATAAAGGAAGCCATTGGGAAGTGGCAGCAGAACACGTGGGAAAGCTGCAGGGATGGGGTGGGATGCACCTACTAGGGGAGACCTCATTGCTCTCTACAACTACCTGAAAGGAGGTTGTGGAGAGGAGGGAGCTGGGCTCTTCTCCCAAGGGACAGGGGACAGGACGAGAGGGAATGGCCTCAAGCTCCACCAGGGGAGGTTCAGGCTGGACATCAGGAAAAAATTTTTCACAGAAAGGGTCATTGGGCACTGGAACAGGCTGCCGAGGGAGGGGGTTGAGTCCCCATCCCTGGAGGTGTTTAAGGGACGGGTGGGTGAGGCGCTGAGGGACATGGTTTAGTGATTGATGGGAATGGTTGAGCTCAATGATCCGGTGGGTCCCTTCCAACCTGGTGATTCTATGATTCTTTGATAAGAACCACTCCGGAGGAGACCAGCACATCCCTTTGCCCTCCTTGCAATGGCAGGAGGGCTTTTGACGATCTTTAAGGTCCTTTCCAACCCAAACCATTCCATGATTCTATGATCCTCCCAGCCAGCTTACACGGAGGGGCTGAGGGGACAGAAGACAGAGCAGCTGGGGAAAGGGAGAGGCAGCAGGGGAGCAAACAGCCCTGCACCATTTTGTGGCTCCTTCCAGCAGTCCCAGAGGCAGAGCACTGCCTATTTTTAGCTCCCGAGGTAGCTGAAATACCACCGTGATATTCATTAACGAAAACACCGTCGGATGGGAACTGCAAGGCGGGGGGGTAGGGGCGGCTGGTTGGTCTGTTTTGTTTTGCTTTATTTAATTGCTGGCTTCAGTACAGAGGCAGAGCGTGGCAGGAGGCTCAGCTCCTCTCACCTCGGGAAAAGCAGGAGCGCCAGACCGGGGGGAGGTGGGAAGGGAAAAGTCAATCAGGCAGTATTTAGAAATCTACCTGCTGGGCCCAGGGGAGGCTGGAGATTTTAATGTCATTCCCAGCTTGAGATGTGGCCTGGAGAGTGAGAAAAGAAAGGGGTATCTTCTCTTCTTGGATCCTTAATTGCTCGTTAACTCATCTAACAAATGCCTGAACTCCTGGATGGCCCCAAGCTCCTTGGCAGAGGGGCTTTGGCCTTGGTAGGGGGGAGGAGTGTTTTTAAAAACTCTTGTTTCATCTGGTCTGTAAAATGGAGAGTTCAGTGGTTCACTAAGCAAAATAAAACCAAGTCTGAACAAAGGGGAACAGCTTTAAGCTGAAAAAGCAGAAACTTAGATTAGATCTGAGGAAGAAAGGCTTTCCTGTGAGAGCATGGAGGCCCTGGCCCAGGTGTCCCAGAGCAGCGGTGGCTGCCCCATCCCTGGAGGTGTTCAAGGCCAGGTTGGATGGGGCTTGGAGCCCCTGATCCAGTGGGAGGTGTCCCTGCCCATGGCAGTGAGTTGGAAGTGGATGGGCTTTAAGTTCCCTTCCAACCCAAATCATTCTATGATTCCATGAATTTTATTACCATTCAGCAGGAGCAATAAACTTTCCTATTGCCCTGCTCCAGCCTGGTGGCTCCCAGTCTGTCCTGCAGGCAGCTTCCCACATTGTGGGAGGGCAACCTCTCCCATCCCAAAGTGGGAGCTCGGCCGACTGCAGAGGAGCAGGTACCAAAATAACCCTCTACTCTATGAGCTCAGCCCCAAGATGGTCACTCGGGGAAGCCTGGCCCTGGTCATTCCTTTTCTGCCCTGTCATTGCTGTTCATCTACGTCTCCTGCTCAGAATTTCTTGTGTTGGGTCTTAAATCACAGGGGATTGCCACAAGTCACAGTAGTGGAAAAGGTGAGGCAGCTATTTCCCAGCACAGAAGATGTGACAGTTTTGATATTCCCTCTGATGCTTTGCAGAAAGCAACTTGCAGTTAAATCCACAAAGCACAGAAGCAGCCCAGACCCTGCCCGTAGCAGCTGGAGAGCTTCAACCGTGCTTTGCCATCACAAACAGATGGACAGATCTGTAACGTGCACCTAAAATACCTATCTAGTAGTCAAGATAATCATAGAATCATTAAGGTTGGAAAAGAACTGTAAGAGAACCCAGTCCAACTGTCAGTCCGACACCACCATGCCTGCTAAATCATGTCCTGATGTGCCACGTTTACATGGTTTTTTAACCCCTCCAGGGATGGAAACTCCACCACTGCCTTGGGCAGATAGCTCCAATGCTTCACCACTCTTTCAGTAAAGAAATTTTTCCTAATAACTAGCCTAAACTTCCCCCAGGAAAACCTGAAGCCATTTCCTCTCATCCTATCCCTTGTTACTTGGGAGAAGAGCCCAACCACTACAACCTCCTTTCAGGGAGCTGTAGAGAGCAGTGAGGTCTCCCCTCAGCCTCCTCTTCTCCAGACTAAACAGCCCCAGGTCCTTCAGCTGCTCCCCAGAACTCCTGGGCTCCAGACCCTTCCCCAGCTCCATTCCCCTTCTCTGAACTCACGCCAGCCCCTCAATGTCCTTTCTGTACTGTGAGGCCCAAAACTGAACACAGGGTTCGAGTGCAGGGGGACAATCTCTTCCCTACACCTGCTGACCACAATGTTTCTGCTACAAAAATTTTTGATAACATATGATAGACCTCTCTCCTTTCTGACTGAAAGCGTGGATGCTTTTTCTGCACCACACATGCACAAAAAACGGGGCCATGCTAGACCGCAGCCAGAGCTAACTGGTCACTACCAGGTTTTTTGTTATTTAGAGTCCGCAAAAAGAACAGGATTATAGCTCCAGCAGGGCAGGCATTCCATACTGGTGATTTATGAATATTCACTGAGCTCACAAAGTGCTCTGGGGCAGAAGAAAAGCTTTTGAAATTAACCGAACTCTTCAAGGTTCTTCGTTTGTCTTGGCTTTGAGGTGTGAGTCATCAATACTGTTTCTCCAAAACGAGCAGAGTCTGCACAGAGGGCTGGGAAGATTCCTGGGCGCTGCAATATAAAGTAAAATATTCTGCAAGAGAGACTTTGTGCTCATATAGCATAGAGGCTCCACCCCATTAAGTTTTATGGGATCATGTCTCCATACAGTACTGAGACTTCCTCAGCCTGGAAAGACTGGATGTTCAGGGAATTTGAGGCTGAACTCTGAAACCTCCAGCAGCCCCAGTCTCCGGTGCTAGCTGTTTGGTGCTCTGTGATTTTTCAAGCACGTCAGTGTTCAATAAGGAGAGGCTGCACAGGAGCTCTGATCCTGGCCATGCAGGCCATCTCATACCCTTGGTCATTCCCACCCATGCAATTAGGTCACTGCGGTGCTCTTGAACATTGTCGCACCTCCACTTCTGGTTGTACCCATGACCTAAGAAATACTGTGCTTGCTTTGCGGCAAAACCTGTAACGCTTTGTCCCCAGTGCTCAGGTGGTACCCAGGAAGAGCAACCCATTCAGCACTTTGGGGTGTTCCCCATCATAGCTGCTAAATATGAGTGTTGGAAAGGAACATCAGCCACACCTGGCAGAACTGAGGAACAGGACAAAGCCTCTGACAGCCGGGAAGTATGTAAGAGCTCGAGGTACAGGCTCCCCAGGAGCTGCACACCCAACTGCAGGTGGCTTTGTGCTCGTGAGATAGGTTGCTGTGATGGACAGGGGTGGTTTGTCCATGGGGCAGCGACAGCAGAGCATGGGCACTGCCTGCGCTGCCCTTTGCCAGACTTGTGTTTCTGGTCAGCATTTACTGATTTAGACCAAACACCCTGGAAGGTGAAGACCTGCACCTGCTTTATCCAAGAATGGGTTTGATCTAGCAGATAAGAGAAAAGGTAATCACAGAATCAGAACAGTTTGGGTCGGAAGGGACCTCAAACCCCACCCAGTCCCACCGCCTGCCATGGTCAGGGACACCTCCCACTGGATCAGGGGCTCCAAGCCCCATCCAACCTGGCCTTGAACACCTCCAGGGATGGGGCAGCCACTATTTCCCTGGGCAACTTGGGCCAGGGCCTCCCCACCCTCACAGGACAACATTTCTTCCTAAAATCTCATCTCAATCTCTTTCAGCTTAAAATTGTTCCTCCTCATCCTATCCCTGCATTCCCCGATCAAGAGCCCCTCCCCAGCTTTCTTGGAGCCCCTTTCAGTACTGGAAGCTGCTTTATCGTCTCCCTGGAGCGTTCTTTTCTCCCCAGAGCCTTCTCTTATCTAGGCTGAATAAAATAAAACAAAATTCACTAAGTTGCTGTAAGGACACATAACAAATAAGAGCTCTTCTTTTCCGATTAGTTATGGCAATAATAAATGGATTTGTTTCAGCTGGTAGAAATATGAGGCTTCTCCAAAATTTTTGAAACAAAGAAAGAAAAACTGAGGATAATCCAACACCCCTGGGATTTCAGGATCCTGTGGGGACATCTGCTTACTGCAAAGCAAGCAGAGCAGGGTCATGAATTTGAGTGTCCACCTTTGCAAATGAGTGAAGCATCAGCCACTGTGGGCTGTTACAGTAGGACTGGACTCAGCTATTCCAGGCTGTCTAGACATTCCCATCCTAAATCTGAGACATCTTCCGGACCTGAGCTGTGTCAGAACACTATCCTCCAGGAAAAGTTGCTGTTCCAGTGAATCACATTTTTCTCACCAAAACAGATTCCATCGGGAAAGGGCCAGCTGGCCCTGCCCTCGCTGCCATCCTCCCTAACCACAGGAGATTCCTCTCCCTCTGAGTCACAAGGAGCAGCAGCCGACCAAGGTGGTCTGTGTTGTGAATCAGCCCCTGTCGCAGGGGCTTATAGCAAAGAACGGGAATTCAGGAAAAGCAAAACACCAGCCTCTGGAAAAAAATCGTTTCTGGAGCCTTTCTGCTGCTCTTTCTGATACAAACAGCCCCTACTTCATCGAGGTTACTCCTTTGGATAAAACAGGTATCACTGCAGGATACGCATCACTTTGCTAGCCTTTTAAAATATGCTTTTTGAAATATGAGCTCCCTTGTGTTCCCGAGAAGCTCCACACATACACGGTGTCAACTGGTTTGTCTGCTGGATGGAAATATTTGTTGACATGAGGCAGATTGCACAAATAACGTCTTTCCTTGTGGCTTCCTTGCTCCATCCTCCGTTTGCCTTTTCTCCTGGATCATATAGTGTGGATCCTAAAGCCTCATCCTGAGAAACAGCCTCTTTGCACCTGATGGCTTGGTGAACTGTTTCTGAAATCTCTGGCTCCCAATTCTGCGTTAAGCATCTCTGTGATCTCTTGTTTCTTTCCTCTGCAGGCTGATGCCAAGATGGTCTGCGATGTCGTAAGTCGGATGGAGGACACAGAGCCCTTCTCTCCAGAGCTGCTGTCAGCTATGATGAGACTCTGGGCAGACTCTGGCATCCAAGAATGCTTCAACCGGTCCCGGGAATACCAACTTAACGACTCGGCCCAGTAGTGAGTATTCCTGTCCATAGTCTTTTGTGTTAAGAAGCTGTATCTGAGCTTGTTAAAGTTTTGACTGAAGTCAGTGACCTCATAGCAGTGGGTTGGAACACAGTTCTGCTTGCAGAGTGGAATGCGTGTTGTGTCAGAGGCTGCTGCAGGGTGGAAAGGAGCAGGCAGGGCATTTGTGTCTGGAATAAGGTTCACGGCCCCCAAAGCCAGTTTCCCAAAGTGCTCCTGAATGGCTCAAGGTAGGTTTCTACAAACATGGACCTGGTGAGCGGAGACAGACCAACCCATGGACGTAGCTGGCGGGTAGCTGGCAGCTTCTTAGTTTGTCTCATAGATAACAAAGGGGTGTGACCACCTGCTTTGTATGGCAGTACAGCTCTTGGGCTTGCTTTTCTGATAGTCATACACTGTACTGATAGGCAGCTGGATTACAGGCAAGGGCAAGGGACATCTTTGCTTTTACAGTGGTGTTACGTTATTTTCATAATACAGTTGGTGTCATCTCTACCATTAGGGAGCATATACAGGGTTTTTTTAATGGTGATTGTTTGAATCCATAACTTTGGCTCATCCCATAAACGGCTGCTCTGGCTCTGAGGAAACATTGAGTGCCGCCCAGGTTTCATTTCAGACCCATTCCTAATGATAATTCATCCAATCTGTTTGCCTCCACCTAGGCAAGGATGCTAAAGGTTTTCATCCTGTAATTGCTATCGCAGCAGCTGCTGCAGTCGGCCAGAATGTCTCCTGGCCCTGTACTGTACCTTGGGCAGGAGTCAGTAAAACATGGTTAAGGAGAAGCATAAGGAACAAGCAAGCACAGAGTGATAATTTCCCCAGTTATACCCTTGGACTTTTCAGTAGTCAGGGAAATAGAGGATTCTTCAAGTGGTGACGGGGGAATGCCACATCCATGTTTTTGGCTTTCACGATATCCTGTGTCAACAAATCCACCAGCTAACTCAAGCACTTCTGGAGTTGTTATGGCATGTGTGGATTGTCTGGCATCGCTGCTTAGGGTTTTCTTGAGTATCAATCAAAACAAGAATCTAGGCACCAGCATGGCTGATGAGTTTATTCTATGTGGTGGGCCTGATTGTCCTCAGTTTGCACCAGCTGCTCCCATCCAAGCTGGCAAGGCAGTTGGGGAGTACAGGATTATTTCTTCTCCTGTGGTGCTGCAGCAGAAGGCGAATGATGATACATCACTTGGCATTGACCAAAACCCAAATGACAAACCTGCAGATGTGTGGTTGGTGTCACAGCATCCTACCCAACCATTTCTCACCATGAGCAACGGCATCTTGGGAATGATCCTGACATTATGCTGGTTTTAAATAACTACAGGATGGACACCCATGTTTAAAATATATTTCACTGCCTGTAATAGCAAAGTCAGCCTTCTCTTGCCAGCATTTTTGTTCCCACAAAAGAAGGGTCTGATGGCATAAACATACCTTTAGAGATATAAATTATATAAAATGCCAGTCCTAATTGCATTACAACCTTGTGGAAACTTCTTCAATTGTTTTAGAGCCAATTACCTTGAGGAAAGTATTTTGATTTCCCTTCCATGCAAGATAGCAGTTGAAAATAATAAGCACAGCCCTCCCAACGTGACCAGCTGCTGGGCAATTCATCAGCAAGACCTCTGAAACCACAAGCAATTTCTAGACATCAGCTGAAGAGGCTTTGTGGCATTCACAATAATACCAGTGTGCGGTTGCAGCCCAGCAAAATGAATGTTGATGTCGTTAACAGAAATCTCTTGCATGCAGAGGAAGATGCAAGATCCTCCTTACCCGAGGGTGGCTGTGCTGCCTCTCTCTGTAGATCGGGCTGTGGCTGGACACTTGCTTTCTCTGGGCTAGGGCAGATGTTGAAGCTGAAAATAACAAAGTCCTTTGCGTTTACAGACCTGCTGCTGTTTAGGAGCCTCTGGTTGTTCCATCACTGGGAGCAGAGATGCACTGTAACGCGTCCTGCTGCACCTCTAGGCCCTGGTGCCATCACACCAGATGGTGATGCAAGTGAGAGCTCAGTTGGTGTTTATTCACGCCGAGTGGACTCCCAGTGAAAAGAGGCATATTTTTCATTTAATCCATCAATGCTTTTGGGTTTTTTTCTTCTGCGTGAGTGGAAGATTTGAGACAGTTTTCTATTCTCTTCCCAGGAAAGGGCTTATCTTTATTGACACTGCTACTGGATTTGAAAATATAGCAACTACAAAATGTGTTTTCATTAGTGCTAAGAGAAATAAATTCCAGACAAGGACTGAACTTTAAGTTCCCCGAAGTTGGATAAATAGTGAGGAGCAGTGAGCTGGACTGGCATCATTCTTATTTCAGGTTTCTCTCGGTGTTCAACCATAGGGACTGGTGTTTTGCTGGCAAGAGGGATATTTGCTGCAAGAGTCAGACATCTCAATCCATGGCTGCTTAGCACATATTGCAAAGTCCAAAAGCATCCAGCAGCTGGGTCCTGTCATGGCCAGTACAACTGGGATCTTCAGGAGTGATCCAGGTGCTTCTGTTTGCCCAGAAGCCACCTGCTGAATGCCCTAAATGCTTTTCAGAAATCCCTTTCCACTGCCTGGCTATTTCTAAGGAACAACCTATTAGGCTTCTCCGCATTAGTGCTGCCGTTGTCCTACATTGCTCTTCCAGTGCTCTAGTCTGAGGTTGTTCTAAATGGCTCAAACAACAGGCCTTCTATTACGGGCCCTGGGAGACCAAGCCACAGGCTAATCAACAGCCTGCAAGAGTGAGCTGGAATACTCTCTGGCAGGTTCACAGATCACGCTTTACAATCCATCTTTTCTACAGAACATCTAAAATACACCCAACCCAAGTGACTCTATCATTAATTTCAGTGAAAATAGGTGTAATAGTTTGTATGAGCCTAAACAAGAAGTGGGCAATAGCTCTCCTTTCAAAGAATCATAGAATCACCAGGTTGGAAGAGACCCACAGGATCATCGAGTCCAACCATTCCTATCAAACACTAAACCATGTCCCTCAGCACCTCATCCACCCATCCCTTAAACACCTCCAGGCAAGGTGACTCAACCCCCTCCCTGGGCAGCCTCTGCCAGTGCCCAATGACCCTTTCTGTGAAAAATTTTTTCCTGATGTCCAGCCTGAACCTCCCCTGGTTGAGCTTGAGGCCATTCCCTCTCATCCTGTCCCCTGTCACTTGGGAGAAGAGCCCAGCTCCCTCCTCTCCACAACCTCCTTTCAGGTAGTTGTAGAGAGCAATGAGGTCTCCCCTCAGCCTCCTCCAGGCTAAACACCCCCAGCTCTCTCAGCCGTTCCTCATAAGCACTTTGCTTCCTACCCTTCCACACATGCCTGCCTAACGGTATGGACTTCCCTGCAAAGCTTAGCTTTGCTGCTTCTAGGCTCTAAAGTCAGCCTGTCCTTAGCAAATATTTCAAAGGAACAGCGCTTCTGCAAAGAAAAAGGACGGTTCTGTAACGGGCCTGCTGTGTGTTGGACAGCAAAAATGAAAACCATAAGCAGAGCAAAAGAAGGGGAGTAAGATGTAGCGATTAGTTTCATCTTTTTTCCTTACTGCATTTTTCCTTAGTTCCCTAAGGCAAACTTACGGGTGGGTTGAGTTCCACATTCCTAATCTCTTGATTATGTTTTTATTCCTATTTCGTCTCCTCTTCTTTTCTTGTCTGTATGCCTGGGAGCTAAAACTACCTCTGATCATCAAAGAATCTGGGCACTGCTGATGTCTTTTTCTTCTCTGGCCAGTTTTTGTCTGTGGAAGCACATCTGTGACCCACATTTTGCTTTCAAAATCAGCAAAATAGAGGTTTCCAGCTGGTTTCCTTAATCTCCTACTTTTGTTCAGATTTTAAAATGGTCATTTGTTTCCTAGTCTCTAGTTCCTAACTAGCCTGGTCAGTGGAGTAAAGTGCATAGGGCAAGTTTGATCTTAACCACCCAGGGATGGGGACCTGCTTTGAATGGCCTCCAAACTTCAGAGGGACAATGGAGCAGATGGGGCATCCACGCGAGCACCTATTTTCTGTTTGCATATCCAAACAGGCACAGGGCCTGCAAGATATGCAGCAGAGACAGTTTGCAAGTACAGAGACACAAAAAAAGCCTGAATTCATCTCAAGTTATTCTCCTCCTGCCTCCAAGTACATTGAAAGATCGTTCGATAATGCCAGGGCTGTGAAACTACCGTGGAAACGTAAAATATTTTAGTCCTGCCTTAAGCCCATCCATCTTCACACATATCAGAGGTGTCAGGGCTAGGAGGCTTGTTGCTTTTGGCTCACTCCATAGGGAGTAAAGGGAGGGAGATGCCTCCAGAGAGGGATACAAACCTCACTGCTCAGTGGAAAAAGAGAGAGATGCAATTGTGCCTACTGCTCTACCATAGTTAACCACAGCCCCGATGCCTCAAGTCTTTGCCAAATACCAAGTCCAAACTAGACAACACTTTGGTCACTCTGCCTTCAAGAACTCCTCTGGCACTGCCTTGTTGAAAAGTGGCACCAAATTCAGAATAAAATACCGCAGTGCCTTCCTTCTCACCCTGTATCATGTAGGACCATTTTTTAATCTCTTTTCCTTGCAAAAGAATTGTCTTTGCATGATGGTATCACCTTCCCTGCTGATACTTATTGCATTCCACATGCCAAGACACAATTTGCATCGAGAAAACAGCTATGAAAGTAGAGCCAGATGTTGTTGAGATGTGGTGAATGGCTTCCAGACTCAGCCCCAAAAAGGCAGCATTTAACAACTGAGAGAGAGTGTAAAATCTCCATCCTTGGAAATACTCAACTAAGCTACCTGAGCTAACTTTCAAACTCAATTTAACTTTGAAGCTGGCTCTGCTTTGAACTGGGGGATAGTCCAGATAAACTCCAGAGGTCCAATCCAAGCCAGCACTTCTGGTTTTGTCTTTTGGTTTTTTTTTCCTCTTGCTCTTTCTCTTATGACAGTGGAGAAAGGGTCTTCAGGGTTGCTTGCAGTCTTCTTTTTGTAGCCATGCAGGACCACAGAGCTCTATGATAATGCCCACACCTTGCAAGGCAAGAATTTAGACCACGGGACTGGTGGGGTGTGGGAATTATGCACGACTGTCAGGACATGGTCTGTTATAATGAGCTGCAATTGTTGCTGGCTCTCAGCCTGAAGAAAGAAAAATTATAAGGTCAAGGTTTTGCATTAATATTCCTATCAGGTGCGTAGATTTCATTTTCTCATCACAGATTTTGCATTAGAATATGGTTTTCTGTGCGCCAGGCTTACTTGTGCCTGTCACTTGTGCTCCCTTGCATTTAATTGGAGGGAGTAGCAGCATAAATGGAACAATCCAATTAATTGGGATGACTTGCGTTGCGCTGTTTATTGAACAACCCACTTTTGTATCTCAGAGCCCATGCACTGATAACGTGGAAAGGGAAAATCTATCACAAGCATGGATGCAGATTCATTCTGAATTTATGGTTTAATTTTCCCCATACGTAAATGTGCCCGCCAGCTTTGAATAATTAAGTTCCCCCTGCAATAAGCAAAACAAAACAGCTCATAGGTTGACTCGAGCTGCCAGTCTTGCTTAGTTCCCACAAATTAAATGCAAATAGATTTCCAGGAAAGAGCAACCTTTGTAATGTCTATTGGTGCCAGGTCTGGGGTAGAGCTGCTTTTGCGAGGTAGGGGAGACAGGGGCAGAATGTGCGTCAGTCTGTTAGAGTCTAGCAGGTCTTGGGCTTAGGAGAGGTCTCAGGCTTCATTGTTATCCTCATAAATTAAGGAATTGCTGTTGTTTTGTGGCTACATCTAGGGTTGAGTGTGAGCCAGAGGAAGGACACAAGAGGAAAAATTTCTTTGAAATCAGATGGATGTTTTACAGCATCTCACCCTCAGTCTTAGAATCATAGAATCACCAGGTTGGAAAAGACCCACCGGATCATCGAGTCCAACCATTCATCCACGTGGAGACCAAAGCTCACCAAAAGTGGGTGTGATCTCTCCAGAATAGTTTGGGTTGGAAGGGACCTTAAAGACCATCCAGTTCCACCCCCCTGCCACGGACAGGGAAACCTCCCACTGGATCCGGTTGCCCAAAGCCCCATCCAACCTGGCCTTGAACATCTCCAGGGATGGGGCAGCCACCAATTTCTGAAGGGCTATATCCACTCTCAGTCTGTGCAAAGGTAACCTGAGATGCCATCACCCCCCACACTTTACTTCTTCCATGAATAGGAGAAGCTGCAAAGCTGGGCTTTAAAGCAGAGCTTGTGGCAGCACCCAGCACCCTGTGGGAACATCCAGGAAACCACTCACCAGCTGAACTGGAGCTCTGATGCTTTGCTTGCTCCCTTTCCATCTGAAATAGCAAATTCTGCAGCCAGCTCCACTCAAAACTGAGCACCTCTTTAGATATGGATCTTGCAAGCAAAAACTTGTGGTATATTGCTGTCGCTTCCCCCCTCCTAATCCTCCCTTACCCCAAAAAAACCTCTGTAAGATCTATCTGAAGAGACCCAGGAGATAACACAGACTGTCCTGCAAGGAGGAGCAGAGAAGTTATGTAGGTAGTTCATTCCTTGGGGAGAAAGATGTGGTAGCACCTGCTGTCTCCTTGCCATTTTTCATTGCAATGTCGCATCACAACAGTTATCTTTGGCCTGAAGATTAGTAAAATCTTGACATCTTGACTAAATAAATAGCTGCTTAATGGCCCATAGCACCAATTAGGGCTATCCTGCTTTTGGCAAAGCTCCCATCCAAAGGGTGGGAGCCGGGCAGCAGTTCACACTGCCTGGAGGAGAGGGCACTGCCAGAATTTGGGAACAGCCTCTTCTCTTTCCACGGTTTTGTGTGGAGATGCCAGCACTTCTGATCAACAATGCACAGGGCATTTACCTCCAAGAAAACCACAGTCCTGAACCCTGGATAATCTGTTCTCGTTGCCGACTGACAGACCCAACAGGAATTTCTTCCTGCGTGGCGAAGGGCTGTGGGTGACAGATTCAGCGCAGAAAGATTTCACTTTTTTTTGGCTGAGTGTTTGTGTATTTTTAGGCTGAAATGTCCTTACAAAACCAGCTGGAGCTGGCAGGCTGCCACCAAGGGTTGGGGTTGAGGATTTTGTTGTTGTTGTTGTTCTGCTCAGGTTTTTCTCTGCTACCTCCATGGTGCTCACAGCCTCCCTGTCCCACCAGCTCTGCCTTTCACTGCTCACGCCCTGCAGCTTGCCCATCACCAGTCTCCTGCCTTTCACCCCAGCTTCGTTCCCATGCCGGTGTCAGCAGCTGGGATACAGCTTCAAAGCCAGGGAGCCCAAGTTCTCCTGGGAACCTGCAGCCCTTGCTCCTCCTCTCCTGCAGAGTCAAGGAGCCCAACCTACCCTCTCTCTCTCTGCACCTTACTCCGAGCTCTGCTGCAAAACAAACAGCAAGGTGAGGACATGAGATGAGGTGTCTCCTACCAGTGAGCATCCCGATTGCTGTTCGAAGCTCCTTAGGGAACTGGATAGTTCCAGCAAGGCAGATGTCCCACTGCAGAGTGGCTGCAGGCAAAGCTACTGTGCCGTGGCTTTTCTTCATGGCATCAGGTCTGGCACCATCTGCAATGCTGGGAGGTGAACGTGGCAGTGGTGCATCTTTTCCCAATGTATTTGCTGACAATTTGAAATCCTTAAGTGGCAAAGAATGGCAGGAACATGGGAATTTGTGTGTAGCCAGGCTCCGGCATGGAGCAAGCCATCATGGGTCCCCAGGTATCGGTGGTGACAGTGTGACAGGGAGATGCTGCCCACCCTCCCCTCCAGGGGTCCTATCCCAGAAATTATCCCAGTTTGGAAGGCAAAGTTGCCGAGGAATTTTGCTGTGATCCAGGGAGCACAGGGCTGGGCATTGGGAGCTCTTGGGCAGAGCTGCCTGCCACCATCCAGGGACAAACAGCTCTGGAGGAGCCACTCCAGCTCAGGAAAAGCACTGCCAGGCAAGGCAAATAAGCTCCATGCCCTCAGAATGCAGTTATCTCCCTTTCCCCCTTCTTCACATTTTCACAGCCACCAGCCTTTCCCTGCCCCTGGGTTTCTCAGCATGATGCTCCCCTGACCACACGAGGTGCCACTCCAACATCCATCCACCACCCTGTCCCCATCCTGGGCATCCAGGGCACACACTGCGCCGGGACAGTGCGATTCATCGGGTCCCATGGCACAGGAGAGCCCAAAAAGCATTTGAGTGGCTGCTAGAGGGGTGCAGCCCCTGCCTTTGTCCCCTGCCCTCTCCCAGGGTCCAGCCCGTGCACACACACGCACACACGCTGTCCCCTCTGGAAGAGTGCAGCATCCCCATCCTCAGGTGTTTAAGGCTGGATGTTAAATCCAAAACCAATCATGAGCTTAGCTAAAAAGCCCCCACTTTTCAATATATATTAAGACAAGCATTGGAAAACTGCTTTTATCCGCTGCTTCTCAAGCCCTCTGGCTTATGCTTTAAAGCCTTTTGTCTGCGAACAGGAGAGCTGGAAAGTCCTTTTTGATTTCCTTAAGCAAATAGTCCATCTAATATCCAGTCTTGAAGAGCTGAGGCTTTAAGAGGGAACAAAATTGAAGAAAGAAAAAAATAGAAATGCAGCAAATATTGTGCCATTTGCCATAAAATTACAGGACTCAGCAATCGTGAGGAAGAAGCACCTGGAGCTATGCCCACAAAAGGAAGGTGGTACAGCCCCCAGGAGGAGGGCAGAGCTATCTGGGCCCCCCCGAGAGCCTTGGTGCCCACTGGTCGGTAGGCTGAAGCTCCTTGTCTCAGTTCTCTGAAGGGGACAATAATCACTTTCCTATTTAGGAGTCATGGATGTCCACGGTGGTGAGAGCAGCGAAGGCAGCAGCAGGTTGAGGCAGGAGCCTGTTGGGCTGGGCAGGAGGGCAAAGCGTGGCAGGGGGTGTCCGGGTGAGCCCCACGGGAACAGAGCATCGGTATTCAGCCAAGACAGTCCTGCCGAAAGCAGGATTCGCCTGGCGGAGCCCTGGGCACTGATCGTTTCGCAGACTAATTGATATAATAGCTCTAATTAGCCCTGTAGCAAACACCACTTCGTTTCTTCCTTATCCAAGCCAAGCACTGAGCCAATGTTCAAGCCCCAGCCATTGATTTCCTCCTGCTTTTTAGGTGGGAGAGGGGGAAATATGAGATTTCTTTCTCCACGCAGAAGATGTGGCCAAGGCATATCTTTGAGCACAGCTGGTGCCATGCACATGGTGTATTCTCGGGAGTAAACCTGGCATGGGGAAAGTTTGGCTGGACAGTTGGGAAAGGCTGAGCTTTCCCTTGGGTTTTCAGCAGCAGCCCTGCAGAGAGCAGCAGGCACTGCAGCTCCCCAGCGTAATGCCTCCAGCTCCACAAAGTCGGCAGGTCCTGTGGCCCACTCCAGGGCTGGGTCGGTGCCAGCAGTGGTGTTCCTGCCAAGGGTTTAGTACCTGCTTTTTCCCAGCACACACACTGATGAGACGATCATTGATTTGGGCCAGGGAACTAGAGGCAGCCTAACGTGATGCTGCTGCATTGCTGCCTCTCCCGTTCAAGCCAGGCAGGAGCACCCAGCACAGTGAGCCAGGTACACTTCAGGCAGATTTTTTATCTTTTCCTATTATTATCTTTTTTTCTTTTTATTTCTTTCCCCTCCCTGCAACACACCAAGCTAGCACAAGGTCCATAACAGTTTGTTCATCCATACCTCTTCCACTATCTCTTAGAGTAAAAACAACACTGAGACTGTCTATAAACTCTTATTTCACCTTCTTCAGATCTGTTCCTTGCCCTCAGACCACTGATGTAATACAGATCTCAACTCACAACTCCTGTTTTGCCAGTGCCCATCAGAAAACCCTCTTATGTCCCACACATCTCTGACCACCTCAGCAGTTTGTGTTTGGGGTTAATTCTGCATGGGCTGTTGCAGCTTGAGCACAGACTCACTCTGCTCTACAGGCACGGGCTCCACACAGGGCTGCTTTACTCCAGTGGTGACAGCACAGTTCAGAGCAGAAGGAGGCTGGAGTACAGCAGAGCAACCACCCATCCTCGTGCCAAAACCCTCATGCTTACACCTTCCCCATCTCCTATCCATCTAAAGCATTTTAGTGCTTGAGTACCTGGAGAAGGCACCTCCTGCAAGGTCCCTGGGGGTCTCTTCTGAATTTATTGAGAAAAAAAAGAAGAGAAATGGTACTGAGCCTGAGTTTGAGGCAGCACCTTCTCTGTGCTGCTGGGAGGAGAGGGAAGAGATACAGGGGAGAAAGAAACCAGGCACCAACTGCACCGTGGAGCCACGCCAAGGAAATGTCAGCTCCAGGTTTGGAGGTTAGTCCAAGCCTTACTGGGCATTTACTTTGCCTCACTGTAACCCCTTCCCTGCTGGGCTCCGTCGTCACCCCAGTGCTGAGCAGCGGGTTTGGTGGAAGCACCAGCACTGAAAAGAAATTCAGCATCCCAAAATTGCAAGCCATAAAACACCCCACAAGCAGTCTCTAGCTCTGAGGCTCTGACAGTACTTTCAATGGTGTAAATCAGCATTTCCCAATCAGCATTGCTCTTGGTGCATAAGGTTTGACGATAACATGAGAACCGTTTCCAATTCCTCGTTCAGGAAAATGCCAGCCAGTACATCCTACCAAGCAGCGTTAATGTCAGTTTAAACAATTCCAGTTCCATGGCCTTACGATCCCCAACATGAGAAATACTGCACCAGGGAGTGGGCTGAACAGCGACGCCAAATCTGCAATGAGCAGGAACAGGAGAAAGAAAGAGAAAGAGGCAGCTGACACTAGCTAGCAGCTGTTGAGAGCTGGGCATTGGTAATGGAGTCCAGGCAAAAAGCTTTGCTCAAATTAAACTGACACTGGAAGCAGGAACTTTGCATTAAGAAATCCTCAGAGGAGTACCTCATTGAACAAAAATATATAAACAAAGAGATGGCATGAATGTGGAAGCTGCAAATAAACTCAGGATGAAAGGCTACACATTTCTACCCAGGAGCTCAGCTACCTGTATCCTGCCCAGAGGACCACCCTTACGGATGCAAGAACTTCCTCCCTACCCATGATGAAGAGCTGCCTCTTGTGATCCAAAGGCTCGACTGGGTCTCAGCTGCATGCAGTCCTGAAGGGAAGTTTTCAGAGCAGGACACCCTGGGCATACCTCTTCCCACCTCTGGCTGCTCTCTGGGCAGGGCTGAATGGGTTTCCCACTTGCTTGTACTTCCCAGCATCAGTGGAGCTGCCTTTGAAGCTCAGCCCTTCTGTGTTCATTCAGATATCTGTGATCACGATGGGACGCTTAAGGGCATCTACTGAAAATAGTTGGGAGTAAATAGAAATCCACGAGTTGAATGCACAGAGATCACCTGTCTGACCTGTTTGTGTTACCAAGGGTTTCTCTGACTTCAGTGCAGGCACCCATCTCGGTGTCTGAAAGAGCTGCCTGACCCCCTGGCCTGCCTGGTTCAGTCCATTCATTCCACTCTTTATCTTCCCTTGCCCCAGAACAGAAGTACCACAGGAGGGCTGTAGGTTCTGCTTCTTCCCTGCTGACTCTGCCTCATGTGTTGCTGCTTTCCACCAGCTTGATGAGAAATCTGGGTGTAGGAGCAGCACCGGTACCCTGTCTGAAATCCCAGCAAAGAACATCACAGAGCAGGACTCCCTTGCCCATCGTGGTGTCTTGCGGTGACAGTGGGGAGCAAGCACCTTTGCTCCGTGGGAGGGCTCCTATATAGGTGTATAGCCCACATTAACAGGGAGAACCTGAATTAAAATTGGACAAAATCCGGTATCTGCCTTTAAACATGCTACCTTGCATCCCCTGCCACGTGTTCCCATAACAACAGAGCCACATTACGCACCTCCGTGGTTTCAACTGCAGTGCCCCAGCTGCTCCCTTCATGCCGCAGCGTGGCACGTCACGCTGGCTCCCAGCCCACATGCACTGGGCCTGGACACCCTCCGGCACACGGGAGATGATCCTGGGAAATGCTGGCTGCCCACTGCCTGGCTCCTTCCTCCACACTGCTCATCCTCATCCTCATCCTCCAGGTCCTCAGACCTTAAATCTCACCAATCCAGTCCTCTTCCCTAGGGACAAGTGGGTCATACAGCAAGCGTGTGAAGAAGTCCCAACATGATCAGCATATATGGGTGTGCAGAAGCAAGGCAACAGTGAGCAATGGACCCAGATTCATCCTGCAGCCTTCCTTGCACGGACAGAAGGGGGCATTCCTGGGATTCAGGGGGTTATTTTTATTTTCACTTTGCAGTGGGAGCCAAAAAGCTCTTTATTTTGAGAAGCTTCAAGCGCTGATTGGGTACGGCTGATCCTTCCATCAGTTGGTGCAGTGCCACCAGATGAATAAATCTTGCACGCATCTGTAATTACTGCTTAGCTCGTGTTTAAATGCAGCACCATTGATCTGCAGAACTCATCAAAATCCATATAGGAGAGCATGAAATTATATTGGGCGGAGCAGAAAAGTACATGACAACATCCATTTTCAGCCTTCTTTGTTCATCAAAAAAAAAAAGAGCATTTATTTATCTCTGTTCAAATTCTTGGGTTAACTCACGATTTAATTATCTATTGTAACACCATTTTATAGGCTGCTCTTGATGTAGGGACTGCTTTTCTTTCTTATAATAGAACAGTAAATTTCTACCAGCCTTACAGCATCTGCCCCTACATGGGCAAAATCCCTATTAAAAGCATGAAAGAACAGTGCTGAAGGGTTATAAAACTCTGTACAAAAAGGTCTTGTGGTTAAAGCTCCTTTCTGCAATTTAGGGACCCCAAACTGACTTCCAAGCACCACCCTGGGCTTTCCAGCATGTCCTCAGGCAAGTCATCTATCCCCTTAATACTTGTATTCCTCCTAAAGCGAATGTGATTAATAACATTTCCCTACTCCGGTAGGAGGTTGGAAGGACACATCAATCATGCTCAGCATGAGTTGAGGTGCTCCAGCAGCAGAGAGCACAGAAATACAGGCTGGGCAAGGGCGATGCTTGTACTAACCAGCCATCTGCTCGAGATGCAGCCAAGAGGAAGCTCACCAAAAGCATTTATTGCCAATAAAGTCCATGTTGTCTGGAAGAACTCCTGATGTTTTCCAGACCTAGCACTGCTCCGGGCCAGCTCCATCTTCCTACTGGGTGTGAAGTGTTCTTGGATTGGTTCAAACTTCACCCACCAAGCAGGCAGGAGGATTCCTGGTCCACCCACCTGGCTTACTGCAGCACTTGGCCTGTGGCTCACTCCCAAGAGTCATGGTCACTGGCAGGTCCATGGGCAGGTAGCAGAGGCTGTATTTTTCACTATAAGCTTGGTTCTGCTACGGACGTGCCCCCAGGGCACAGGGGGGAGTTTCTGCACAGTCTCAAGTGCAGAAAGAGTAGCTGTCCCCAACCCTCATGGAAGAATATACCTTGGAGGTGGTGTCCTCAGCTCATCTTCCACACCAGTTCTACAGCCGGGCTGTCCTGCACTGAGTATCCCAAACTGATTTTATCACACATGCATACCTGATGCACCTTCAGCTGAAGAGAGGGATCGGCCACTCCTGCTGAGACCTGGGAGCAAACCAAACTACTATTAGGTGGACTGCAGGAGCCTAACCTTCCAGGGGTGGTCACCTGAAAACAAGAGGCTACGACTACAGACCTCTCTGAAGTTGCTCATGCCCACAACAGAGAGAGAAAGGAAAAGTCGGTGCTCAGCAAGACATCTCAGCAGCCCAGCCTGGACCAGGTGACAGCCTTCACTGGTGGGAACTATCAAGCTGTTTTGATACAAGGCAAAGAAATCCCCTTCTAACAATGATTCAGCCAAATTTTTTCTAAAGGAATGAGAAGCTCCATGAATTTTCCTTTATGTGTCTCTTCTTCTGGATCCATCCTGAAACCAAAATGCTGCAATACCACAAGCAAAGCTGTTCTCAGAGGAGCCTTAGCCTGACAACTGCAGAGAGGACCAGCAAGTCCATTTGAGTAGCACAGATCTTACGTGCCCAAGAGATCCACCTATGTCTGGGATAACCAAGACATTTTTAGCATGCAGCCAAGGGTAGAATTCCCAGCTTTTGCTATCTGCGGGTCATAGCTGCCCACAACAGAGCTCTCTCGGGTTTTGGTACCCCCAGTTTCTAACCGGGATGCTTAAATGGGATTTGAAAGCAGAAATCTCTATGGCTTGCTAATAGGTCAGGAAAATGGACAGATGAGAAGGTCCAGAAACATGATTCCCACTCCAAAACTAGCAGCCCCGCTTCCTCAGCATGTTGAATGTATAAATGAGACCTTTAATTGAAGTCAGCTCCCAACAGACCCAGCCCACTAGTCATAATTGCACTATCATCCATCTATGGGCTCCCTCTGTCTACTCAATACAAGAGTGCAGATATCATTAAATAATGCTTTCCTTCATGTCATAGAGTTATTTTTCTTTCTGGTAGCTGGTGTTGTACTAGGCTTTGGATTTGGGGTGAAAATAATGTTGATAACACACTGATGTTTTTAGTCATAATCATTGAATCACAGAATGGTTTGGGTTGGTAGGGACCTTTAAGATCATCCAGTTCCAACCTCCCTGCCATGGGCAGGGACACCTCCCACTGGATCAGGTTGCTCAAAGCCCCATCCAGCCTGGCCTTGAACACCTCCAGGGATGGGGCAGCCATCTGGACACCCTGAGCCAGGGCCTCACCACCCTCACAGTGAAAAATTTCTTCCTGATATCTCATCTAAATCTCCCCTCTTTCAGCTACTCTCTTTCAGTTGTTGCTAAGCAGTCAAGAATTTTTCAGCTTCTCATGCTGGCCTGCCAGCAAGAAGGTGAGGCATGGACATAAAGCTGGGAGGGAACAGAACCAGGACAGCTGACCCAAACTGCCCAAGGGTTTATCCCGTACCATACAACATCATTCTCGGTGTATAAACTGGAGAGTGGGTCAGGGGCCAGTGATCACTGCTCAAGGACAGGCTGGGCTTCAGCCACTGAGCAATTGTGTTGTGCATCACTTGTTTTGTATACTCTATTATTGTTACTATTATTATTTTTTACTATTCTAGTTCCCTTTTGCTGTCCTATCAAACTGTCTTTATCTCAACCCATGAGCTCTTTTTTTCATTCTCCTCCCCATCCCACTGTGGGGCAGGGGCAAGGTGAATGAGCAGCTCTGTAGCGCTGAGTTGTTGAATGAGGTTAAACCACAACAGTCCTTGGTCAATCTCCCTGGTCAGCAGCTGATCAAAAGGCTAAAGTCCACAGGACTGGTTTCATCTGTGGTCATGGCTGTTTACTTTCCTGGTTCAGAGTAATTCTGAGTGATGAGCTCACAAGATTGCCCTGAGGCCAAATCAAATTTGCCACTGTGTGATGTAAGGAGTGCTGGGGCGAGCGAGCCTTCGTGCCTGTGTGCTCCTTGGGGGGATGTGGCCGCAGTGGGTCAGCATCGTTGATGTTTCCCCTGTTTGGGCTGAGCAGCCAAGTGTCGTGTGAGTGAACCAGCAGCCTCATGCGAACACGCCAGGAGCTCCACTGCAGTGCAGGGGTTGCATCCTCTGATCAGGGCTCCTTCCTAGAACAAGCCCTTCATTATCCCGAACTCCCTGCAGCTTATTTTTAGCCTCTCCTTTTCTTTCCTTTCTTTCTTATTTTTTTTTTCACAGTATAGCAGTCAGCTCCACTGTCAGCAGGTTGATAACAGCAGTCCTGGAGCAAAAAAAAAAAAAAAAAAAAGCATCAAACCCACTTACTCTGTTGCATAAAGGTTTAGGCATAGATCCTGCTTGCTTCCAAGGTGCTGAGTCCCACCACGTCTCACCCCTGCTCCAGCCCAGCTACTGTCCTTCAGAGCTGGTCATTAAAAGGGAGCAGAGGCTTATGTAAAGCAAGAGCTCTGCTGGAGCTGTTGAGCCTTCCTCTCCTTCAGCTGAATTCCTATGAGTGCGTGCGTCTGCCCTGGTGTGCGGAAAACACCTGCATGCAGGGCCACCAGGAGAGAAGCCCTTGCACAGCCTGAGCCGTGCATCATCGCAGTGGGTTTGGGTTTACGGAGCGCTGCTGGAAAGATCCAGCCAGCCCCCATAAAAATCTTTTGCTTATAAAACAAAGGCGTAGGTGCGCTGTGGTCAGCGGCTCTGCGCTAAACAATGATTTAAATTGCAGAGACTTCGTATAAACAGCAGCGTTGCCAAGATGAGGACACGCCTAAAAGGGATCCAACCGCAGCTAGCAAACCACATTCACCAGCTCTGCCCGTGCAGAAGCTCCAATGGGCTGGCATTAAGCTCCTTGGTTCTCCAGGTAGCATTGTATAAAGCAGACAGTTATATAAAGAACAAGGCAGTTGGGTCTCACTCCTTTCCTCATCTTGGATAGGATCTGGGAGATCAGGAAACCCCCTTCCTGGTGGAACAAAAGGCTCCCAAGAGCTGCCATGCAGGCTGTCTCAGGACTAGCACAGAGATGCTCTACAGGGGGTGTGTGGAGATCTGTGGAGGTGTCTACAGAGAAACAAGTGGGGAACAGGGAGGAAATAAAGGACAGCTGTTCCCATGCAATAACTAACAAAGTTAAACTCTGACATGGCAGTTTAAAAACTGGAAAGAGGCAGTTTTTCACAGGCAGAGTAGCTGAGCTGGGAAATTCCTTGCTGCAGATGTGACTGGTAGAAGTTCGCATTGCTTCAAAAAGTGCCTAGACAAATTTCTGGAAGAAAAATCATTGAGGAGTGATAAATATACAGATGTCAGCCTTCTCTTTGAAACTCCATTATCCATATGAAGTACTGGAGGCTGGAAAAACTGAGACTTTGGATTCATACTCCTCTCTCAACATCTGCTCTCAGACACTACTTAAGCTAGGTGGGTTATTGATCTGATCCAGACGCATTGGTTTTCTCTTTTGTAAGGGCTCTAATGTGTAAAAAAATCTTTATCAGCCCATCTTACATACTGTCCAATTTTCAAATTCCATTGCAGAAAGATGAGCCCACATCTGCTTTCCCAGCGGGGCTCCAAAATTATTTCTGAGTAGGTTTTTAGTGTTGGCTTTTTGGCTTTTGCCCCAGAGCCCACCTCTCCCCTAGCCAGAGCTCTCTGATCACAAGCTCAAACTGGATCACAGTGTCCTTTTATTCCAGTGCTAGCAAGACTGTTATATATTGCTGACCAGACCACCACCAGTGAGCAAAGCGAGCCAGAAGCTTACTTATTAGCTCCAGGTCCCTGTCTGTCCTGAAGTACCTTTGTTATGTGGTTGCTATTTAGTGACACTGCTCATCCACATGCGATGCTAAAAATTATTCTGGATCCAGTCATGCCTTGGAAAACTGCGACTCTAACTAGGACAGCTAAACTCCAACCTGCTTTTGTTCATTCTCCCCACCTATCATTAATATGAATATCAGCCTGTCAAGTTGATTTTGATCTGCAAGCCCTGTACAGTGTAGGGCGGATAAAAAAATGCCTTGCAATGTAGCATCCCTACTGTTAAGATTTAGCACCATTCTTTAACAGCAAGGATCATGACAGGCTGAGAGGGTTGGGGTTGTTCAGCCTGGAGAAGAGAAGGCTCTGGGAAGACCTTAGAGAAGCTTCCAGTGCTGAAAAGGGGCTGCAGGAAAGCTGTGGAAGGGCTCTTGATCAGGGAGTTCAGGGATAGGACGGGGGAGAACTGTTTTAAGCTGGAAGAGGAGAGATTTAGCTGAAATATTAGAAAGAAATTGTTTCGTGTGAGGGTGTGGAGCCATTTGCCCAGGTTACCCAGAGCACTGGTGGCTGCCCCATCCTCAAAATGTTCAAGGCCAGGTTGGATGGGGCTTGGAGCAACCTGATCCAGTGGGAGGTGTCCCTGCCCATGGCAGGTGGCTTGGAAGTGGATGGGCTTTGAGGTCCCTTCCAACACAAACCATTCTATGATTCCATGATTCTGTGATCATCCTCATTTCCCATGGGAAAGTAATGAAGATCCAGAGAGTTCATCCAGGAAAATAACCCCAGTAATCTCTGGGCTTGGTGACCACCACTCCTGCTGTTAGCAACCTGCAAGAAGGCGGCACTAGAAGTATGTTGTTGCTGGTTGGGTTCAGGGCAGGGAAGCTGAGGAGTGTCCATGCCACTATTTGATCCATTTGGATGTAAGAGGATATTTATCATTAGGAGTAGTGGCAGGACAGTAGAGCATGGCATAATTCACATGATTCGCATCAAGGCAGGACTGACTGAGTGGGGCACACAGGCACAGTTGAACACAAAACAGGTTGCCCAAAGTCCTGGACTGAATTCCCAAGACCTCCCTTCTTTGGGCTGGGCTCAGAAATGCCAGATAATGCTCTTGCCCTCTTAGCTGAATTACTTATCTTCTAAGATCTCTTCCTCCTGCCTGCCATAACCCACCCATGAGTGCCCAAGGGGCAGCTCATAACACCTTCTGGCTTTCCTTAGGAGCATAGGAGGGCTCTGCACACACCTGTCCCTACCCTAAGGTGGGACTGAAGGGACCCCATGCAACAGGAAGGCTGCATCTCAAGGCTTTCATAACTGATGAGTATTTAAGACACGTGTTGTATCACTGCTGTGTGTGCTAGACAAGTGCTGGCTTTTGAAAGCAGGCTGTGGTTTATTTTCCCCCTTCCCCTAAAATATTGCAGCAGATATGGCTGGGCAGGGTGTCTGCAGGAAAAATGCTGTGGTGCCACAGCCTCTGGGTGTCTGCCCAGCCCCAGCTGCCCTGGGTAGCCATACCAAGCTGTATCTCACCTTCGGGAGCAGCACCCATACAGTTCTTGTGGTACCACATACTACAAGAGTTTACTATGCATTTGACACTCCCTAAGTCCAGTGCTTATCCTCTGAATCCATACCCTACAGTCACTACATATTATGTGGTTTTAATGCTAAATATATGTTGAGTTGTGTGTTCATCAGTGAAAGAAAGGAAGTAGCTGCAGTACAAGCTAAGCTGAAATGCAGATAACCTTCCAACCGTGAGCTAGGTAGGAGTGCTCAGGTAGAGCCGTCTTCACATAGAGTTAGAAGAGATGGATCCTGTGCATGACAACCTTGATTAAAAACTCATCATTTGCCAGGACACGATGTTGGGGCTGACCCTCGAGTGTCTCTGTATGTGGAGTAGAAAATAACCCAGCAATGACTCAGCTACGTCTGTTGATAAACGAGGATCTGGTTTTTCAATCAAATATGACGCAAGCCAACAAAACAAGGCTGGGGTATCCCACGCATGGCCTTTCCTTCACAGAGAAGATGTGGACAAAGGCCAGGACCGGCAGGACAGAGGAACAGCTGGGAAGATGTCACTGTATCGAGACGTGCTCCCTTAGAGTTCCTACTCCCCCATCTGCAAATCCACCCCAAACCAAGAGCCAGGCTGTGGCTGCTGCTGCCCTGCTGCATGTTGAGCTCTGAGGACATGAGCTCTGCCTCCGTGCGGTGTCGGCACCTCGGATGTGAGCTGAATGCTGCTTGCAAAAAGACTGCCAAGGTGTCACCTTTAAGTCAAGAAAATCTTAAACAGACGTTTAACCATGTTATCACCATTAACCTCGACAGGCATGAATGTATGTCTGTGTAAGCCTTGCCACAGGTATCCAGCTCTGACCATGGCCAGGGACCTCAGCTACACTTGTTCATACAGAAGACAAGCCAGCAGAGCCTTTGGCACAGGCAGAACGCTGGCTGAAGGTTCCCGTGGTGGCAGAGTGCCTGGGGGGGGTCCCCGTACACGCACTGCACGTAGGCTGCTGCTGCTGGTCCATTACCATGGGACAGCTTGGACAATAGCCCTTTCTGCATGCAGCATCCCTGGCATCAACGGTGCTGCTGCCACATGCTGTTAGAAATGGCAAAGGAAGGTGTAAGGAACTATATTTACTCCTTATTTTCAATATAACGGTGTGGAGATATTTAATATCTGCTAGTCCTTATAGAGTGTCTGCCTTTCGTAGCCTCAGTTCGATGAGGTCCTCTCCCTGTATTTAGGAAATGCCGTTTCTCATGCATTTTGCTTTTAGAAGTGTAATATAGTTGGGCTTCACCTCTCTGAGCCTGATAAACTGGCTGACTCAGAAACCTGCAATCTGCTTCAAAACAAAGCATTTAAGATAAAAGATATAGGCAGTCATGGAGCTGCTCAGCTCAGGAGTATAAATGCTAGAGGGTTACTCATGTACTCAAAAACCTTCTAACCTTTCTTCAGCTTTTTTTAACCCCTGCAAGCCCTGGGCAAGGCAGGCTGCAAATAAGAGCTGATGTGTCATTTCAGATACGTTTCTCACTCCAGCGCGCGAACCCCGGGGCTGGGAAGTGAAAGGAGCTCTGATGCCAGCACTGTGCCACAAAGATGTCACGGAAGGGAGAGAGCTGAGCACTCGCTCCGTGGCCTCCAAAGTGCTCTTATTTCTGCTGGTTAAACAGATGCCAGCTTTTGAGGGGATTATGTGTCATCGAGCCTGTTGGCTGCAACAACTAATTATCTGCAGCAACAGTTTGGCCTTGAGATTTGCGGTTCAGAGGGCAAACCAGGAGTGCTGCCATCCAGCACCATGTGTAGCAATTTGTCCCTCATTGGGTTTGCCTTTTCCCAAGGAGGTGACACCCCCATGACATCCCACCCTCTGCCAGCTCGGGCTCGCACCCAACGGAGCGGCAAGTCCTTCCAAGTAGGGAGCACCAGCACTCCGATGAAACCTCGGAGGTAACTTCAGCAGGAACCAAGGGGAACAAGCAGCAACTTTAACCAGCTTAGCATCCAAAGAGCAACCTGTCTGAGCTTCCCATTCCCGCAATTGGATATCAGCATTGTAGCCGTGCCACGGCACGCTCCTGAGCTCCATGGGGCACATGTGCCAACAGGGTCTAACTCAGCTGTCGCCAGGTCCAGGGGGGGAAAAAAAAAATATCTGCTGCAGCCTGAGATGGGAGAAATTCCAGAGGAGTAAACAGTTCTGGAATGCAGCCTCAAAACCAGCACTGAGTGTTGTATACCTTCATATAAATTGGTGGCTGAACTTCATCAGGACTGCTGGGAACAGACGCAAAAAAACAGGCAACTGAAATAGCGTAAGGCACTGAGAATGACGGGAAAGACTAGAAATGAGGGAAGAGATGAAGAAAGGAGTTAACATAAAAGACAAAGGGTGTATTGGCAAGCAGCCAGGCTGGGTGCATGAGCGTGGGAGATCCTGAGGCATCAGACTCGCAGAGCTCAGTTCCTCTGAAGCCAGGGAAGGCTGAGTATCAGGGATATTGAGTATTTCTCCACCGCAACACCAGTTAAGCTCTGGGAAGCAGTGCCCTCACCCGGACAGATGCTAGAGACCCTCCCAGCCAAGGTTCCTATGAAGTTATCCCAGCTAGGATTGGAAGTTGAGTGCTGTCAAGGAGGAGAGGGTGGATGGGATGGATCCTGCTTGGCTCTCCTCCCTCTGCCACTATCATCCTGCTCCCTTGAGAGGCTGGCAGGCTACATCAGCTCCCCCAAACCTCTGATCCCCCAGAGTAACTCCAGCGGAGCCAGGCACAATAGGCCTCATCCCCTCCATGCACGGGGATGCAAAGGGAGGCAGGGCTTTCCGAGCCTCAGAGAAGCCAGGTTGTATGCAGGATGAAATCGAATCTGGAGCTAATTCGCTGTCAGGCAGCCAAGGGGAACACCGCGTAGAAGAGCTGTAGGCCGTGCACGCTGGTAACAAGAGTAAGAACCCCCTAAAATCCCGGCATGCAGCTTGGGGTTTAAAGAAAGCTCCTGTTCACAAGGAAATCATCACACATTGAAGGCAGTAATTACAGTAACAAACTCATCTGTCTGTGAGCTGCTGTGATGCTGAGTCCTTTGGACAGTTTGCAGTAGATTTCTTCGTTTGCTGTACTCCTAGCATGAGAGGAGGGCTGGAGCATCTCCCATACGAGGAAAGGCTGAGAGAGTTGGAGTTGTTCAGCCTGGAGAAGAAAAGGCTCCGGGGAGACCTTAGAGCAGCTTCCAGGTCTGAAAGGGGCTCCAGGAAAGCTGGGGAGGGACTCTTGATCAGGGAGTGCAGGGACAGGATGAGGGGGAACGGTTTTAAGCTGAAAGAGGGGAGATTGAGATGAGATCTTAGAAAGAAATGGTTTCCTGTGAGGGCGGGGAGGCCCTGGCCCAGGTTGCCCAGAGCAGTGGTAGCTGCCCCATCCCTGGAGGTGTCCAAGGCCAGGTTGGATGGAGCTTGGAGCCCCTGATCCAGTGGGAGGTGTCCCTGCCCATGGCAGGGGGGGTTGGAACGGGATGAGCTTTAGTGTCCCCTCAGACCCAAACCATTCTATGATTCTACAGGAAAATACGGATAATTAAGATGGTGGAAATGATGAAGGTCTTCAGGGTACTGCCAAGATACGATGAAGGTCTTCAGTGTGCTGCCAAAATCCTTCCCTCTCTTACACCTCCACTTTTTACCATCACCTTGAAATATTTTGTTCCCGAGGACAGAGGAGTGTCTGGGTCTCTGACTAACAACACTGCAGAGCCACCTCTGTCTGTGGGCACGTGTGAAGAGATGTCTCTTAAATAACAGGAGTTGACAGCAGTTGTGAATAGATGAGTGATCGTAGCTTCAGCCACCACAGCAGAGGATCTGATTTCAAATGAAGCCCCATTCATCCACCCAGGGCCCATCATAAGGCTTTTAATGGACTATCCGTCACAAAACCACAGTGCCTTTAAATGCTTGAAAAACAGCACAATATCAAAAAGCCTCCTTAGTTTATATACTTCTCTCTGGGTGATGTGATTCTTGCAATTCTTCAGCAAAAATGAATGGTAAAAATAGTGGGTAGCCAAGATACTTGGTTAAAGTGGGGTGAGGTTTGTTTTTCACCTTAGCATAGAGTTTAGTTGCCTGTTTGTTTTTCCAGACCAGTGGCGTTGGCTTGAAAGCCAGTGGCAGTGAGTTTTCTCAGGTAGCGGAGTGCACAGCCCCAGCGTACAAGGCGTCCTGCTTTGGAGCCCAGGCTCAGAGCACTCCCTCCAGGACACAAATAGAAAGCCTTTTCCTGCTTTCTGATTGAACAGGGAAAGGTTCTACAGCAGCAGCACAGGGCCAAGTGGGATGTGCTTTGGCAAGGCACAGGGGGAAGTGGACTCGCTATCGAGCCGGTGTGATCGGGTCACGCATAAGGACAAAACCCAGGCTGTATATTAAAAAAAACCCCAAACTCATTTAGCCAAACTGAAAGAAAAAGTCAGGCTTAGACATCATGGCTATCTTATGTGAAGGGTTCCAGCTCACACCTTCTTGCACTCACCAGTGAGCCCATACTCCCCAAAGACAGCAGTGTCTTCTCCTCTGCAGCTGTACATCTCCTCCAACTCTTTATCCTCTGCAAAGCTGCATTGGACAAAGCTGCCATCCTCTGGCTGACACCTGAGCGGGTAACCTTCCTGTCCTGCCCCAACGTGCTACTCCTGCCCTGCTGCCTCTTTGCGCTGCCAGGAGCACAGAGATCAAGAGGCAAGACCACTGCACATGCACAGATCTGCTTTATTACAGTCACAGTGTACTGAAAGCATCTCATGCATTCAGTTGATGGTCTTGCGGCTAGAGGTAGGCATTTACGCCCTGTAATGCACATCAAACCCCTTTTAAGAGGAACTGGATCATCTGGGTGCAGCTCAATGGCAGTGAGAGAGACTCTACTGTGTAATGCAGCTCTGTGTCCACATTACTCTTTTATTATAAATTAGTTTCAATTGGTCCAAGTTGTTTAGAAAAATTGTCTTGATTGTGGTCATACGTGTGCAGCTGTTGGGTTCTCTGCATTTTATGACAAAAGTTTCAGCCTATGGAGGCATAGATTTTCATAGATTTATAGATTCATTTGTGTTCAGAGATTTTAAGCCTAGAGTAGAATAAGGGAAACGTTTAGAGTAGAATAAGGGAAAACGTTTTTAAACTAGTGATGTGTTTTAGAAAGCTAAATCTCCCCTCTACCTGCCCTCCCTGCCCCACAAAAAAACCCCAGTTTGTACTCGCACCTTAAAACTGTCAAACTGGGCCCCTAGATTTTGTCCAAGTGCTGCATCTCCCGCAGCCCCAGCCCTGTGCTGGATTTTAAACTAAAGCAGAGATTCACTCGGTCAGATTCACCTCCCTTCATTCGAGCTGACTGAAAGCAAGGCATCTCATCAGAACAAGGTGCCCCGTCTGCCTCCTTTCCCAGCAGAGACAGAGGCATGTCCCAAAGGTGACTCAACCTGTCTGTTCTGGGAATGAGACTTATATGTTCCAATCTCTTATCTGCGTAAACCCTTAGAGAAAAGCATGTGTGTGTACAGCATCCAGCACAATGGACCGACTGGGACCTTCATCCCTCAGAGAATAAAAATAGCAAGTAATATTAAAACTGTGTGTGTTCACAGATTGCAGTCAGGGCTCAAAACACACGCACGCTTAATTTCCTGCTTTCGGTTCACTGTCAGATTTTATGCTTAGGTTAGTGGGGTTTGTTAGCATTTCTTTTTCAACAGAATAGGATTTTTTTCTGTTTAACTACAATACGTGCAGCCGTGAAAAATGAGAGTGAAAAAGATTAATAGGAAGCTGAAGGCTTCATCTGAGATTGACGAAGATTAATGTGTGTGTCTTATTCTTATCTGTTTTCTTTCTCTTTTCCTTTCTTCTCTTAGCTACCTAGACAGCTTAGATCGAATCGGAGCTGCAGACTACCAGCCCACGGAGCAGGACATCCTCCGAACCAGGGTCAAAACAACTGGCATCGTAGAAACCCACTTCACATTCAAAAACCTCCACTTCAGGTTAGTCTAAAATTGCATATACAGGTAAATTTTCAGGGCATCTATTTGTCACAGGATTTCCCCATAGTTCCCAAAGAAGAAATTGTTAAAGTGTTGAAGTCAAGGGTGAGTCCCACTGCAGAGGACACAACATTTCTGGGAATCAACAATATCCAATGTGTGGCAATCTTGTCTTGAAAATCACTGCCTTTAAAACAGGAGCTCCTGGTACCTTTTTCTAACCCAAATGACATCTCTTTGTTGGAAGTTGTGACACAAGATTGGCCCTGAGCCTGATAAAAATATTCAGCCAAATCTTTTCTCTAAAATGGGTCTATCACCTGTGTTTAACACTACATATATATATATATATATATACCAGCCAGCAGAGAAGAGGGCAGGAAGGCTGAAAGCCGCACACACTGTATTTAGAGCATATAAAACAAGAGCGTGTGGTGTTCAACCTCCACAGAGCCTTTGGGACCCAGCACACTCCTACAAATCCCCACATCCCCAACTGTTAATGCTCCTCCTGGTCCTCCTCAGCTCCAGAATCTGGAGAAGACTCAACCAGTGATTAAAGATCTGTTGGTTTTTGTTTGGAGCCTTCCAGGGACCATGTGGTCTGAACATGCCAAGACTGCTGAAGTTTCCTCCAAACCCGTAAAAAGCAGGTGCCGATGGTCTTCTCCTGTTCCATAGGCTCTTTGATGTCGGGGGCCAGCGGTCAGAACGCAAGAAGTGGATTCACTGCTTTGAGGATGTCACAGCGATCATTTTCTGTGTCGCACTGAGTGGCTATGACCAGGTGCTCCATGAAGATGAAACCACGGTGAGTCTAACTGGGTCTTGGAGGCCCCAACACTTCTTTACGGGATACTGCATAGCCAGCAACTGCTCAGAGATCACCAAATGCTCACTGGGGTGCTACAGTGATGTGCTTTAGTCAGTCACTCCCCCTTGAGTCTGAAATCTTGGGGAAATTTGTCCTCCTCCACACTCTTCAAAATCAAGTCCTGCGTGCCCAGGTACCACTTCCTTGCACTGGTAAAGTCGTAGGTTTTTTAAATTTCTCTTTTCTAGCTGACCTGTGGGTTTTCAAAAGATGTTAACAGGACCTCATATCCAGAAAGAGAGGAGATCTAGCTAGGTGGGCTTTTAAAATGGGAGCGGTCATGCACCATACAGAGGTGCAGGACAGTTGTGCACCTCTGAAGCAGGCTTGGGCTCGGTGTGTAATCTATTTCTTCAGGCTACAGAAATTCATTTTCCTGAGTGAGACTGGAGCTGTTTGATTCCTCAGGTAATTTGCTCTAGGAGAGCTTTTATGACTTCCCACTGTGACATTAGGCTCAAAATGCCATCTGGAAATAAAGCTAGTGAGGAGCTGTGTGCTCCCTGGAATTAGAGTGCAATTAATACAAGTGAATTAAATACACAGAAAGGAGGCAAGAAGACTCATTACTGTATTTTGCCCATTCATTCCATGTGATGGGGGTGCATGTTTTTGGGACAAACGACGACTGCAGCAGGCACCCACTTGCATTTGTCTAATGAAAAGGAATCAGAGATCGTACTCAAATGCTGGTAATGATTTCATTTGTGCTTGATCTGCGGTATAGTGGAGGGCTCACTCCTGTCAGCTCAGTCTCTCTGAGGGTCTTTATTCTCCTGCAGGTAAAGATGTCAAGCTTGCAGAAAGCTGTTGATGAGAACTGAATTGAGGGAATGATTGCTATTAGTTGTCAGTTGTCTCTTCCTGAAAAAGCTGGGGGGAGCTGTGGTTTCTAGCCTCTTTGAGCCAGGTTTGTGAGCCCTGGTAAACTGTGACTAAGTCACCTGGTTGTTTTGGTTGTACTGATGTCAGAATTCAGGGTGATATTAATGTCACGACTATGTCCCTCCAGACTGACTGAGACACCCTACACCCTCTCATGTCCGCTTATTTGTCATCCTCAGTTGTCGTCTCCCTCTGACCCTAGCCCTGATGTGCTCAAGAATGCTCAAGGATGCTCAGTCCTGTAGGATTTACTGGGAAGGAACCAAAATCTCCTGATGTGATTTGAAAAACCCAGCCATGGAGCTCTACAGCAGGGTAGATGAAACACACCCAGGAGATAAGGACCAATACAGGGGAGAGGGCAGACCCACGGGGCAGGGAGCAAAGCTGTCATCTGAGCAGAGAGCAAGGTGCTCTGTAGGTATAACTTGGGCTATGACACCAAAATGTGAAGTCTTTAATACCTTTGGCCAGTCTGCACAAGCCAGAGCCTTGTGATTCAAAGCCGTGGAGCATAAAGTGGAAGGGCCTGAATGCCAATGCCATTTTTTAAAGGTCAACCTTAACTTAGCTCCTCAGAGATGGAAGTTACAGCACCTCTCCTGGGGTTACTGAGCTCTGCTGGTGACTATCCATCTGCCACCCAGTACCACCCCAGTGATGAGCACAGCTCAGCCTCCCCTCTGAAAGCTGCGGAGAGGAGGGTGCTGGCCTCTTCTCCCAAGTGACAGGGGACAGGACGAGAGGGAATGGCCTTAAGCTCTGCCAGGGGAGGTTCAGGCTGAACATTAGGAAAAAATTTTTCATGGAAAGGGTCATTGGGCACTGGAACAGGCTGCCCAGGGAGAGGGTTGAGGCACCTTCCCTGAAGGTGTTTAAGGGGGGAATGGACGAGGTGCTGAGGGGCATGGTTTAGTGATTGATAGGAATGGTTGGACTCGATGATCCGATGGTTCTTTTCCAACCTGGTGATTCTATGATTTTATGACTCTATCAAATGCCCCCCTGCAGAAACTGGGATTTGTGCAGCTCCCGCTTTTCTCTTGCGTTTGGAAAGCTTTCCGGCTCAAAGACCTAAGTTGGAGCTGCACTCCGGCGCAGTGCTGACATTTGCTTGCTATTTCAATCCCTTTTCACAAAGTGTTTCTGGGGATGCTGAGCAACAGGAGGGCAGAGGCAGCTGCTGTTCATTTACACATTCGGCGTAAACGGGGAAAGGATTCGGCACCACCGCCGCCGCGCCTGCAGGACGCCCCCGCCTAACCCAAATAAACAAGCCTGAGCGAGGCCAATGCAAATAGGAAAAAATGACTGTGTCAGATCTTGTCTGCCCTATTACACCCCCAGCACAAATGGCAGGTGGAAAACGCAGCACCCACAGACTCTGGCCCTCTCCCAGCTGAATCCCCAAGCATTTGATCTCCTCCCTGCTAGCATGGTTCCTCCAAAAACCCAGCAGTAAAAGCAGCATCTCTTCAGTCAGCTGATTTGCCGTCTGCCTGCATCTGTCATATCTGCTGGCTTTAATGACGTAAATCAGCTTTTACTGCTTCTCACTTAGAAAACACAAAGAGGAGGCAGCTGAAAGAGCGAGCTGGGCACTGTTCCTCCATCTTCATTTTCTGGAGAGAAGCTTTCTACAGTCCAGGCATTTCCAGCTGTATTAAGCCACTGAAGAATTGGGGGCTGTACAGATGTCTCTGTTGGTAGGAAGAGACTTGTAAAGCTTTCATTGCTGGCTTGGAGCCATGAGAGGGAAAGAGCCCTACTGCAGCTCAGGTGCCCAAAAATATTTTTGCAGAGCCAGTGTGTGAAGAGAACAGCTTTTCCTTGTGCTCTCAGTGCCCTGTGGACAACAATCACAGGATTTCACAGGGTTTTTTTTGCTCTTCTCTAAGTCAAACCTCACTCCCGGTGGATGAAACTGCAGTTCAAATAAAGTCAGCCTAACAGGGAGCAAGAGCTTGCCTTGTTAAGTTTGGTTACCATGAGGACATGGGGACCAGCTGAGCTGTAGGGTCAGCTTGTCTCAGGAACAACAGGTTACTGGGAATCCTTTCAACTGAGACTGAGCAAAGAGCTGGTTAAACAAGTCTGGGTGAAATTCCCCCTGACCTGTCCCTGCCCTTAAAATTAAAGCACAGCTCTACACTTGGAAAGGTTTTTGGCATTTATTGCGCTCTTTTCTTTAAAAGACTGAGCCCCCATGCTCCTGCAGCAGATAAAAAAGGGCTATTGCGTGCCAAGCTGTTACTCCCTAAGACCACGTAGTCTTTTATAAGGGATATATTTCCTCCCTCATTCCATGCCACAAAGTGCAACACAGTGGGATTCAGGGAAAGCAAGTACTTCTCTGTGTCTGGATCAGAAAGACATAAATAAAATAAAACTTTCTGCATCTGTGATTTCTAGGCCCATATACCCATAAGGACCACGCTTTGCTTAGAAGCTTCCCATGCTGTTGAATCCAGCCTCTCCCATTGGCCCAAACACCTTCTTATGCTGCTGTTGGCAGATCTAAAGTGCTTCCTTGCATGCCCGGCTCCCAGGGGAGAGGAGCAAACCTACAGGGAAATTCAGGCAGTCCTGTTGCTTCCAGCCACAGCCCACAGCTAGAGCTCATGAGGCAAAATTACCCCCTTTGCCCAGCCCTTCCAACGCACGAGGCACTGACTTCAAGGTATCACACCTGCTTCTGCATCTGCCTTTACCAAATCAGTCACAAGGAGCTGCAGGGCCCTCTGCTGTATTTGCACACAGTGGGAATGTCCTGATTTAACCGACTGAGCAACTCCATGGATTATTTTTTTTTTCATAACAAGGCTGTTTTGGCTCATTTGTTACTTATCTTTATATTTTGTAAGCTGAGGCTACAGGAGGAGAAAGCCCCAGATCTGTAACGTGAGGGGAGAGAGGGACAGCAGTTACACTGATCACTAAAACTGAAGAAGATGAATAAGAGTAGATTAGTGTTGTTCCTTCTAAGTGGAATTCCTAATGGGATTTAAAAGAAGACAGCGATGGCATGGGCCCTATCATGGAAATCGTGTCCTCTTTGGTCTTTTCCTCACAAATTCAAAGGAGTCATGGCAAGAGAATCATAGAATCATGGAATGGTTTTGGTTGGAAGGGACCTTAAAGATCATCCAGTTCCAACCCCCCTGCCGTGGGCAGGGACACCTCCCACTGGATCGGATTGCTCAAAGCCCCATCCAGCCTGGCCTTGAACACCTCCAGGTAGGAGGCATCCATGACTTCTCTGGGCAGCCTGTTCCAATGTTCATGCTGCACATTGCTGCCTCTGCAACTGAGATATTTTGGTTGTCCATATCTAGCCAAGACACACAAGTATTGTTCCTGTTCCTGTTGCTGAGCATGGGATGGGTTGAAGGCTCTGTGCTGGTGACCCTTGGTGCGCATTAGTGTCAGCCTGTTCGTTCGTATTTCATTGCATGACCTGGTTAGCGTGCTCTCTCTGCTGTCACTGAGCAAGGAAAATTGAATTGCAGCACTCAGAAATTGCCTTAGGAGTGATAAAGCAAGTGGAATTGGCTTTGGCATCTTAGGATATATAAGCTGGAGGGGGAAATATGGAGTTTCTGTGCTTAAGATAACCATCAGTGTCCTTAGACTTCTGACAACACTTAATCAAGGAAAACAAAAAATTGAATGGACTGTGTGATGCAGGAATAACCAGGTCTCCTCCCACACTCTGGTGAAAACAAGATGGGGTTTGTGAATGTGTTTCTGCCTGGGCACAGCCTTTCCTTTCTCCGTCACACGCAATAGAAAGCTGCTTGCCCTTCACATCAGCAATGGGGACGTGGTTGTGTAATGACATCTGAACTCTGCTATAAGCAATTCTATCTCCTGTCCTGTGCAGGAACAGTTAACTGGACTTTTAATTTGTGTGGGTGAGTAGTTATTCCTCTGTAACACGGCTGGTGGTGCTGCTTTCCTTGTTGGGCTGTGAAGTGTTTGTAGGTGTAAGAATTGAAAGGACTTATTTTGAAATAGGAAGTGATACTAAGAAGCCAACGTTTCAAGGCACCTTCCCTTAATGACAGACCCAACATGAAGTAGGGAAAAGCATCACAATGGGTGCAAAAGCAGGTGAAGTAATTTGCATCACTTCATATAAAAGTATGAGAAGTATAATCTTTTATGCCTCCTAGCAGAGCAGGCACGGCTGCCCCATCACAGCAGCACGGCTGCTCCTGAGAGGGGCCTTGGGGAAGCTTGAAGGGTCTAAAAGAGTCTTTTCACTGTGGTTTTGCTGCTAGGAGAGGGATTATTTAGGGGGCTTAACTTCTCACTCCTCCTTTAGCAGCAGCCTGTCCTTTTCCATGTGGTACCCAGAGGCTGACTCTCCATCCTCACATCCCAGCCAAGGCCTGCCTGAGCTGTTAGAGGTCTCCTACAAACATCTGTTAAATTAAAAACAGCTGGAAAGGGAGGCAGCGAGGCATTCCTGGTGTTAGTCAGCACTGGGACAGCCTGTATCCATGCGTGGGCTCCCAGAAGCTCTCCAGGAATGTGACAGCATGGTATGGTAACAGGCACATCCATGCCTGCTCACCAGGATATTGCTCTGCACGTTGGCCATGCATAGAAAGCAGTTCCTTGCTTTACAATAATGCCTTCTTCTCTTTAGTCTTGGGGGAGGAAAAGGTGGATTTTAAGACCAGAGGCTTTCCCAGGTAAATAAGGAGGAGTGAGCAGAGTGGCGCCTGTATTTACTCAGCTAACTGGCTGAGCTGGGGGAAAAAGCAACAGGTAGGGACCAGAAAGCCAGGTCAGGCAGCCTTAGGAAGCTTTGAGAATTTTTTCTGGAATTTGAAAGGAATAGAGGACATTTATTGTAACTGTCCTTTTCTGCAGGAAAGTATTGGTTTGTTCTGGTTATGACTGGATGCTAAGAGTCACTGTTTCTTAGGAAAACACTCTCATTTCCTAACAGGTATTAACAAAAATTAATCAAACCATATAAGTGGAGCAGGAGGATTTCTGTAGAATCCTTATGTAGTCTTGCTGAAGTAGGAAAGCCAGCTTCCCCTAACCACAAAGCCTAGCTCAGGAGAAGTCCTTGGTTTCTTTTTCTTGACCAAAACTGATGTCATCCATCCCACTTCTCATGTGACGAGGTGCAGTTGCCCACCCGCTGGGACTGCACAGCATGGTAAGTACCGTGACATCCAGGCTGGTGGCTGCTGCAGGTGAGGGATTGGTCTAACCCATGGGCAATGTTCATGTGTTTCTCCATGCTTTTATTTTAAATAAACAAGAGTGATATAAATGTCATTTAAAAAATGTTCTGTGAGGGATTCCTACTTAGGAAACAGTTAACTGTATTTTCTTTCTGTTCCCCTGACCAACCTCCACTTTCTTCCCTCCTCCCAAAGGCTTGGGGTAGCCCAGGATCTCCTGTACAAAACCTTTGCAGGTTTATGCATGGTTACAAGTTTGACACCACTAATAGCAGAGGAGCTTTGCTCTGGGGCTCCCCCACCAGCCAGTACAAACTGGGTTAGCAAAAAATAGCGACAAGTCATGGGATGATCCAGATAAGCAAATATCTTGCAACTGAAACCCAATAAGTAAATGCATTTTGACGTTTGCACATGATCACGTCTTCCCCATGTGTTGGTACGATGCACGAGGAGGAGATGCTCAATCGCTGGAAATCTGGTACCAAAACATGTGGTGTACGGTACAGCAAATTGCGCATGTCCTGTTTCCCTCTGGGTTGGATCGGATGTTTCTTTCATCCACAGAGCCACTTTTATCCAAATAAAACTTGCAGCAGCAGCTGAAGTATATCAATGAAAAGGAAAGCAGTAACCAATAAAGAGCTGGGCTCAAATTATGCTGCCAGTGTGGGCGTGAAACAGAGCAGGAGAGGGGTGAAAGCCCACGGCTGCCTCCTGCACCACTCTGAATTTCCAAATCTGGGACGGGGATGTGCTGCACCCACCCAAAAAACCCTCTGGCAAGGAGGCGGTGCAGCCCTTTTCTCTCTAGCGTGTTTCCTGCGGTCGCTGTAACCAGTCTCATATGTGCACTAGAGGGTTTGGGAAGTGCTGTCCCAAGGAAATGCTGCTGGGAAAAGCCGAGGAGCCGGTCTGGTCTGTACCATGCGTTGTCTTTGATAACCCCCTGACTCTTGGGTGTGCTTCGTCCTCACCGCGCCTGCTCTCTCCGCTCCCCGGCTCCCGGCTGAGAGATGGCCACGCGACCGGCGTGTGCACTCCGGCGTCGGCCTCACGTGCCAAACATCACCAGCCTCGGCACCTTCACAGCTTTATCCTCGGCCGTCTGACCTTATGTAGCCAAACAAAGGCCAAAAAATGAGCATTTGAGAGACCAACCAAATTTGGCAGGTATGAAGCTTCTCTTGAACTGAGAAAAAAAAAAAAAAAAAAGAAAACCCAGTTGAGAGTTGAAAGCAGCAGGGAACATGACACTTGGTTGACTTTGCCGTGAGCTCTTTCCACCACCATAAAACCATGTGGCGGACTTCGCAACTCTCTAAGTGGTCTGTTTTTTTCATTCCTCATATCTCTCTCCTTTCCTGTGTCTTTTTTTGCATGACCTGTAACTAAAAATCTGACTTTTTGTTCTGCGTGCATTGGAACGTCTGGCTCTTCTGCTGGCGAGTAGCTAATGTTCTTCTAGAGGCATGAGCTAACATCCGTGGTAGCTGCCTGACTTCTAGTCTGGTTGTTCTTAGATACCCTTGTTTCCTTTTTTTCCTTTTTCTATTACTTCCTCTTCCTTTTTCACTTTTGTCCTCTCTGCCAGGCATTTTCTGTTGAGCCATCTTCCAAGACTACTAAAAAAATTTAAACAATTGAAAGCCCACCAACACTAAACTAAATAACAAACCTGGGCAAAGCTCACGGCAAGGTCATTTCCAAAATTATGTTGCCTTGATGTCTGCTTCCAACTCTAGATTAATTCAAGGATCCACCAGTCCTTGGTTAATGTATCCAACCAGTTGTGTGCCACACACACTGGAGAGCATAAAAACGTAAATATTAAAAAAAAAAATGAATGAAAACATTTTAGAAAATCTGCATGAGCTACACCGACACATCAATCTGATCGAAGGGCAAAAGTAACTTGCCATCCATGCATGGTGCATGATGATTTCTATGAGCTGGGATCCTATAAATTACATGCTATGTGAAATCAAAACAGCTCTGTATAGTCAAATGCCCTTGAATTACTAACTGTATGTCAAATGTTATAGGGACTGCATCTGTGTATGTATACGTTCAGCTGTATGTATGCGTAAATTTATCATGTGTATTGTAGCTTTTCTTTATTTGTTTTCCTCCTTAATTTAGTTGGTTTAGATTTCCCTACATGTTGAACATCCCTGAGTCGCTGTCTTTGGCCTGATGGGATCTCTCCTTTCTATTGCAGAACCGCATGCACGAATCACTGAAGCTTTTTGACAGCATCTGCAACAACAAATGGTTCACAGATACATCTATCATCCTCTTTCTAAACAAGAAGGACATATTTGAGGAGAAAATTAAGAAATCTCCACTGACTATCTGCTTTCCTGAGTACACAGGTAATGAGAAAGTTGACTGTACAGGAACGCATGGCAAAGGGATCACAGGGCGCTTCTCATCCAGCCTGATGCTCTCGTGTATCGCAGGCAATGAGGCTGAAGATCCATAACTAGGGGTCTCATTCACTTCTTGCAAATTTTATTTCAATAAATGCCATGGGATCCCCTCAGCCATGCTTGGTGGTCCACTTAAAGCCTGAGGATGGCTTAAACACAAGTTCTCTGCCAGCAAAGGGCCTTCAACACTAATCAGGGCTTTCAGTCTCTGTTCCATGGGTGATTTTGACACTGAGCTGACACCTGCAGGTGTGGGGCTGGCAGCATCCTCCCTAAAGCCATGCCCTGGTTTTCAAGCATCCTCAGGAACAAGGACCTTCTTGTAGATCTCTCAGAGAGACTTGGTGAACTGAACCACCCCAGGTGGATAACGGGTCTCTGGGAGACCAAGGGGTTCATAGAATCATAGACTGTCCTGAGTAGGAAGGGACCCACAAGGATCATTGAGTCCATCTCCTGTCCCTGCACAGAACAACCCCAACATTCACACCAGGTGTCTGAGGGCATTGTCCAAATGCTTCTGGAATGTTGTCAGGCTTGGTGCCATAACTGCTTCCCTGGGAGCTGTTCCAGCGCTCCACCACCCTCTGGGGGAAAAACGTTTTCCTAATGCCCAAGCTAACCCTCCCCTGGCACATCCTCCTGCCATTCCCTTGGGTCCTATCATTGGTCACCAGAGAGATGAGATGTGAGCAGTGCCTGCTCCTCCTCCTCCCTTTGTGAGGAAGCTGTAGACCATGATGAGGTCTCCCTCAATCTCCTGCAGGCTGAACAGACCAAGTGTCTTTAGCCACTCTTCATACAGCTTCCCCTCTAAACCCTTCACCATCATGGCCCTTGGTTGTTAGCTTGTCTTCGGGTGGAGTCCAGCTTTGCTGTTTCATTCAGCACATTCCCCTGTTCTCCTTACTGACCACAACGATCCCTCTGTGGTTCCTGACCACTGTCCCAGTGCCAGGCACCAAGGGGCTGCAGGATCAGCCCTCCCGCACACCGGGTGGCTGCCTGGCATCTGCCCTGGTAATGATGACAATATATCACCCGTGCAAAGGCTGCAGCTGCACCCTGCCACTTCTCGCTGCATCTCGCCAGCTTCCACAAACCCTCATTACCATTCCGAGACAGCATAAAAATAAACTTTTATCGTCATGAATTATTTAAGCTCACCAGAGACATCCAGATGAATCAAGCCGACAGACAGAGAAGAGATCTCTTTGTCAGAAAACATAGTTGTGAACCAGTAGCACCAAGAGTGTCACATTTCTGGGCAGGCCAACAAATTATTAACTAGGGCTTCCTATCTCTGAGCTCTTGAATTTTCATTGTGGATAGGCAAAAGCAATCCGTCATTGCTGCTTTGGGCTGAATGGTCTATGACCATGGAGGTGAAAGACTCCATCTGAATTCAGAACATCATCTGCAGTCTCCCTGTCCACAGAAGGTTTAGATGTTTGTCACTACCAACACATCTTAATCTTCTGTTTGCCCACTTAGTCCAGACAGAATCAACACATGCCTAACATGTTTGTCTAAAAAGATCTACCAATGGAACTTTTGCAGGCTTTACAGTTGAAAGCTCACAATAATGGCAAATCCCCAATTTTTCCGGTTGCACATTAGATTGCCACTTGCCATCTTTTGGATGGCTCGTAAAGCAGCTCATCACCATCCCTTTTATAGCAGGGATTCTATGTACTGGAAGGGTTTTATTGTGCCCTTTTCCTTTTTCCTCCGTGAAGCAAACCTGCACCTTTTGCTCCTTCCTGAGCACATTTTGTGGACCTGGTTTTGTGGACCTTCACTGAAGTCTCCCAGTAATCCCTCTCTGAAATAATATTCTTACATATCCCCAGTGGCAGAGAGACTAGAACAAGGAATGCCATTTTAGATATAACTGTTTCTTCCCAAGCTGTCTCAGCACAAGAGGAGCTCAGTGCAGGAGGCAGACCTTCGTACACACGTAGCGAAGCCATCGTCTGACCACGCAGAGGAAAACAAATATAGCTTGTTTCTTGAGCACGTAAGCCCCAGGTTGGAGAAAACCAGTCCTCCCTAAACCTCAGAGGATGCCAAAGATGCTCTAAATCCCTTTGAGGTGCTCTTTTGGAAGCTGGGAGTTGCCACAAAGCCAGGGATCCTCCACAGGCCTCTCGTGCCATCAGAATGGGCTGGAGGTCTGAAGGCTGAAGGTCCTTCCACTGATCCAGCAGGGATCTGAACCAGAAGCAGAGAATGTCTCACCCCAGAATGTTCAGCAATGTGGTTAAAAGGTGAAAGTTAGCTCGTGCTAACTTTAAACCAGACGTTAGACCCAAGCAAACATTTAAGCTTGCTCACCCCTGCTTCTCTGACCACAGCTCAGAGGATGAAGCCCTCATGGCCTTGTGAAAAAAGCAACATTATTCAAAGTTGCTCTGGAGTTAAAAAGAACTGTTTGGTGAAAGCCTATAAATCAAACAAACGACTTTGAGCATCACAAGTCAGTTCCACAAAACGCTTTAAATAAAATTGAGGTTTTGCTGTCTGTTAGTTCTGCTAACAGAGAATTATTAGAGGATTGCATCCACAAATTTGCTTGCTGTATGCTGGAGCACTGACTGTTTCCACCCCCTTAATTCACTCACGCTTTTAACTAACCCACAATACTTAGCGAAGCAGCAGCAGAATCCAGGACATGTTTAAACCAAGCTGGCATTAGTGATTCCCTGCTCTTTCAGAAGGAATCCAGCATCTAAATTTTCATGCCTTTGAATAACCAACTTCCCTTTCATAAAATGCCCTCCTGGTGGGGCACAGCGTGTGGATCGCTTCCCAAACTTTCTACACAGGTCTTCATGCAAGAACCTGCTCCCAGCTTCTCTTCCTTCAAGCATATTCTAAAGTCTCATGGTCTTCATGAGCTTGTGTCTTCAATTAGTGATGCCTGTATATGTGCATGGAGGTGGTTTCCCAGCTCAGCTCCTTTCAATCATAGGAGATCTCAAGCCAAAGTAAGCTTCTCTCTAGCAGATAACATTTCCCATCAGTAAAGTGTCATGGAAGGAGAGGGATCCAAAGGCATTAGCAGTGTTACCAGTGTAGAGCGCTCTAGGGTGCGGGATCACTGGCACTCGGCCGTTCCCAGCACTGCTGGAGGGCTGCGCTCCAGCCCAACCGGAGAAACTGAGTTTATTAGACCTAAGCAGGTGCTCAAATGGAGCTCTGCACGTGAGCAGTGTCAGGGCTGGCCAGAAGAGAAAGGTTCTGCTCATTTGCATGACCGCCCTTAAGCTTTTTTTACCACAAAACCCTACGGTTAGTAAGGTTTGGCAGAGACATCTCTGTATATCAAAACACGAAACTCCTCATGGTGCAATTTTAGCCACAGCTCTAGCAGAGGGGGCTGTGATCCCATTTTCTCAAAGAGCGAGACATTTGTATTAGCTTTGTCAGGTTTTGTTTGAGGAAACCCCACTTTGCTCTGTAACAGGCTGGATCTTTTCATTGCCATTTTTCTTAGCAATTCAGGGAAGAGGGCACAGTTACCAACGCTGCCTTCAATTCATGGACATTTTAGCTCCTGTTTTCCATCAAAAGCTGAAACTTTAATAACAAAATCTAAAAAGGGGGAAAAAAGGCTAAGCCTTTGCACCAGGTCAAGCATTTGCCACATTCCTAGCAGGTCTTTTCTCATTTTTGTCAGCATTATGTGGAATTTCTTCTACTTTTCCTATCATAGCCTGTTTAATTCTCAATTCCCTCATTCATTTCATCTCTATAGACTATAAACAGCAACTCAGAATAAAAATACAGCTGACCTGACAGTCGGAGAGCATCTCCTTCCTTGTGGCAATCCTGGCTGTGAATCCTGCCCGTCCCTGAGAAGGAGCTGGGGTGGCTGGGTTGCAGCAGCCGTGTACGAGCTCCCTACATCTCTGCAACAGGGTGCTTGTAGGCACCCTATGAACTTAGTATTACAATATTTCTTTAACCCACACTTTTTCCTTTCATCTCGGCTCTCTTATAGGCCCCAGCTCTTTCACGGAGGCGGTGGCTTACATCCAGGCTCAGTATGAGAGCAAGAACAAGTCCCCCAACAAGGAGATTTACACACACATCACCTGTGCCACCGACACCAACAACATCCAGTTTGTTTTCGACGCCGTCACAGACGTCATCATCGCCAACAACCTGCGGGGATGTGGACTCTACTAAAGCCTCCTCCTCCCCTTCTCTCCTGTGCCCGCTAGGAGCATCCTCTGGTCCCACAGACAGGTCCTCTCTCTTTCTCTTTTTTCCTCCTCAGAAGATGATGAGGAAGAAATGCATAAATCCTTTCTCCCATCCCAGAAAACTTTGCAGCAAGTTCTGCAAGTTCCCCAGCCCCATTTTATTTTGTTTTGGTTTATTTTTAGTTCATTCCCTTGCTGCCTCATTCTATTCCTCTGTTCCAATTCACAGCGCTGTAGAGGGAGCTAACATGTTTCCCACTAAGTGCGTTTCAACTGCCTAAAGACAAAAATAATCCAGTTTTTAAAAAAGAAAAAAAATCAAAGCCTTAAAATACTGGTCGGCAACACTGTAGTTTAGAACCAAAACTTTTTATTTTTTCCTTGAAATTAAGGGATATTTTTGATTCTCCTGGTTATTTATCTTTTTTTAAAACACTATTCCTTTGGGAAGTGCTAGATCACTTTGAGGGTACTTTACGACTCCAGTTCCTACCCCAAAACCAGAGGGGTCAGTGTTGAATGCAGCCACCACAGTTTGGATTTGTATATCCTCCCCTTTCCCAGACAGCTCTTTGAACAAGTAAAACAGCCATGTCACGTTCTGCTGGTGTCTAAGACAGACACAGTAACATAACATACTAAGCCTTGTTTAAAAGCATCCGTTACTGGTAACAGTTTTACCTCAAAATTAATGTTAAAACGTGCCTAGCGGTTTCAGTAACCCATTTCTTAGGCGCTTCACTGGATGCCACTGGGCTGCTGGGCTGAGCAGGGTGGTGGCAGCTGGTCTTGGACCCCTGGAGCACAGGCAGCAAGGATGCCCCGGGCCTGGCGTGCAGATGGGGACCCTGCACAGGGGGGCATCCTGGTGAGGATGGGTACCCAGCAACCTTTCCCAAAGCACCTCCCAGCCTTGTGATTTCAGCACAACTGATGCTGCTGCACACGCACAGCGTCTCTTTGAAAACTGCAGCCCTGAAACGCTGGGGTGCACCAAAAATGTGCCTACCTAACTTCTTGTAGGCAGAGTTTGACCTTCAAGTACCTGAAGTGCTGAGAGGTGCTTTGAGAAGGCTCACCACGATGGCACAATGCACAGGAGCCTCGTAGCTCTTTCTCACACTTTGGGCATCTAAATGAGAAGCCTGACCTTGCACGCTGAGCCTCCTTGGCCGAGCAGAAGCAGGTAGCTTACCTGTGCCATCTCCTGCCTGGGCATCCAGGAGAGACAGCTCCAGGTTTGGTGTCTCCAGTCAGAGCATCTCATTATCAGTATCTAAAGCAAGAGGGGTTGTTTATACTGGCCACATAGTGGCCAGGGGAGGCTCAGGGAGCTGATTTAAACCAAGTGATGGATTAGGAAGGAAAAGTGCAAGGAAGAGAGGAAGGGAGTAAGGAAGGGCAGGAGCAGAGGAGTGGAAGAGGCAAGGGTAGCACCCAGCACAGCAAAACATGGGAACACAGAGAGGCTGACAAATGCAGTTGGGCTGGATTACTTGTGGCCACCTGTCTGCTGTCCCCGAGAGCTCTGGGTGCTGTTGGGGTGAAGGCAGAGGAGAGTGTAACTGCTGGGCTGTCACCTCCGGGAGTGTGGAGGGACCCTTAGAAATCCACCCTGAAATCTTGTTTGGTGTCTGGGTGAGATGGCTACTACTGAGGTCCCACTCTACGTGGCACCTGGGGGCAGGTAGGCAATGCTGATTCCTGCCTCTTCTCTGCCTTTCTGAAAAGTCCACGATCCTGGAAAATGTGAGGCTTTCCGGGCCAGCCACAAGTTCAGCTGGTCCAAGTTTTCCCCAGTGCTGTGCCCGAGAGGGACATTATCTCTTTTCTCACGGTGCCTGTCTAGGAGGAATGGCATGAGAGCAGCCCAAAGCAGCACAGCCCAAAGGCGAGGGGAGGCAGGGAAAGGAGCAGGTGACATGGGACAAAAAGGACCCGTGGGGGAGGTCTGGGGAGAGGCGGTTTGGGACAGAAGTAGCAGAAGGGAGATGAGGCAGGTTGAGGCAGCAGGGAGAATGGAAAGAAGTCACCTTGGAGGCGAATGAGAGTCCCCATCAGAGGTTGTGCTCTGCTGGGACAGTGCTCATGGGATGTCCATGACAAAACCCCAGCCAGAGATACAAGTGGGAGCACTGCAGAGCAAACAGGGGAGTCCTTCAGAGGAGAACAAGAGGGCTCTTACCCATGTGTCAGTAACCCCCTATGTACCATTAAACGATAAAACTTTATTTACTGTTGTACAGTGAGGACCCACTGCTGCTCTGCCAGGCACTAACAGCAATAACGCTGTGTCTCTGCCTTGTGCTGCTCTGGCCCAGAGGAGGACCCACCTTTCTTCTCACTGTCTTAGCCTTGAAATACCTCCAGTGGCATCAGCTCCCACAGAGAGCTGTCTGGCCAGCACAGCCAAGAGCCCCTCTCTTCTCCTCACACCACAGGTTGCTACGTCCCACCTGCGTGTCCTGTTTTCCTGGGTCCCAGCCCCTCTCCCAGCTCCATTTAGTGCCAGTACACTCTGCCATACAGCCATAAACCAAAGGAACATTGACCACAAGACCTGTGCATTTAATTGTGTTTGGTTTAGTGTAGGATTTTCAGAGTCAGTGGGACTTTCTCAAAGAACAGATTTTCAGTTGGAAACACCTGCCCAGTTCTGTGGTTCCGTGGAAGGGACCGACCACGTGCCCCGACCCTGAGAAGATTTGTGTGCCTGCGGAGCTCTAGTCCCTGGAGACTAAAGCCAAGGGAATGACAGCAAAGTGCAACCAACCTGCGTGTTTTTGCAGGAAGAGGAGATGATGCAAAAAAAGAGATACGCAGGACTCAGATCCCCCTCTGCCAACCTTCCCCTTGACCCCAGGCCAGTCTTCCTGCTCGCATACCCTCTGCTGATCTCAGAGGTCGTTTCACTCCAGGTAAAAGCTGGGCTGCTGCCTGACGTCATTGAATTAGTCCAGTCCCTCGCTTTGCTTCTCAAGACAGTGGATAATGGCAATGGGACAGGCAGTGCTTCTGCCACAGAGGGGTCAGGGAGCTGGCTGGTGGGATGCAGAGGGACAGAAGGGCTCCAGGAGCTTGTCCCATGCAGATGGCCAAGTCCCACCAGCAATACCTAGTGTTCAAATGTGTGCTGAGTCAGATTAAGGGCTGAGAAACTCAACATCTGTTGCACTTGGTACGTAACACGCATGTAACTGCAGCAGAGGACCAGAGGTGTGTGCAGTGGTGCACTCATGACTTGCACTGGCAGTGAGGCAGGTGTTTATTAAGCTCTTTCAGAAGGGATTGATCAGCAGCACTAGGAGTTTGGAGGTTTTCTGTTCCCACCCCTTGCTCTGCGTGACATTAGAGCAAATATGTAGCAGAAGCAGTTCCCAGTGAAGGTAGCACCAAGGCTTCAGGATTTCTCAGCATATAGTGCACAAGAGCATTTTGGTAAAGACAATTTGAATTACCTCAGCTCCAAACCCTGTGAAATGCAGCCAGGTCACCAGTGCTGGCTGGGTGCATTTGTGCTGCGCTCTGGGCTGTATTCAGGGAACCTCTGCCCGGCTGTGCCAGCTGGGATGTCCCGACAGCCTCCTGCCCCAGCCCCTCCAACTAGTTCCCCAGCACATTGGTGATAACCCTCAGCTGGTGCTCCATTGGGAAGAAAGGGAGAAAAGAGAAGGAAATGTTGGCAAATGGATCCTTTTCTTTCATTTTCTTTGGCACATTGTGTGTTCAAAGCTTGATTACAGCTGCTGCGGCTGACATTCCCTCCCTTACATGAGTGTCGTGAGGATTCACTGACAAAAGCCGGAAACAGCATTTGGAAAATGAAATGCTTCCAGTGTTAAACGCTACTATTACTCCCCCTTGATGGCCACGTATAGATTTTTGTCTCCATTCTGCCTGCCAAAGGATTACTCGCCGCTGGCTTTCTGCATCCTCCCAGGCCTTTTCTTACACATGTGCCTTCTGCAGGCAATTTTTGCCCTGTGCTTTTTCTAAACACCAGCAATCACCTAAAAAGACGACCTTGAAATTCATCACCTGCTTTCAAAAGCCTTCTTCTTAACAGCCCCTTGTGCTCTGACAATTGCAGTGCCCTGAGCTGGTTTAGTTCACAGTGTCCACGTAGCAGCTGGTACAGCTGCATCAGAAATCATAACAGGGCATGGGAGAGACATTTGAAAAGCACAGAATTGAAATGTATACACCCTGCTGCCCTTCAAAGCTAAGGAGGGAACGTGCAAAATTTTCCCTGGTTGCTTGAGGGATGCAGAGAGGTTTTTACTGACTCAGGTCACTCATCCAGCAGCAGCATCCGAGGGGCATCAAGTTGCAAGCAGCGCTAATAACTCACGATGAGCTCCAGACAGCAGCCAAAAGAAAGAAGGAAGTCCCCCACTTGCTCCATCAGCAATGAGAGGGTTGAGTGTGTACAGTCATAAGGCAAAAAAAAAAATGCAATTAGATCCTTTATTTAAACAACAATTTCAATGAAATGGGGAAACCAGTAGATGAGGCTGGAGGGCTAAGATGCAGAGCACTGCTCTCCTTGGGATGTTGCGGTTCCTGGGCTCATTAGGAGAACCAGCAATAAATAAGCACTGGGAAGGCACACGTTAAAGTACAGCCACTTCAAAGGCAGGTTTTTCTTTAGCAGATGAGAGTTCATGCTTGCACTTAACCATACCACCAGCGGAGCCCAGCCAAGCAGCAGGACCACTTGGTGAGGCCATCTGGCCCCTCAGCCCACTAGCCCAGGTCTGTCCCTGCTCCCTTGCCCTCCCAAGGGGTCCAGTGAGGGGTCAGGCAGCTTCCCACCATCACCCTCCCAGAAATTCTTCCAATTAAATCTCTCTCAGGAGTTTTGTATGAGAATTAGCTTCTTGCCTTCAGCCAAGCTTTCCTGAATGGCCAGCCAGCCTGTCCTTCCACAGAGGAGAGAGCTTCCTTGGTAGATGGGACTTTATTTTATGGGACACTGAAAGTATTAATGGGAGCAGTCTACGCTGTTATGTACATTAAAATGTATCCGGTGGTTTTAATCTATTGTGGCATGAGCCCAGCGCTTGCCTGGAAGGGAACAGACTTTGTTCTCCGGCCAGGAATGCAACCTCCAAGAGGTCAGGATGGAACATAGATGATGTTCTTCTGCCAAAACAACCCCATGTGCCCAGTCGCTGCTGTGTAAAGCATCAGGCAGCCCAGCCCGGCACGGGGTTCAGCTGGAGGCGGCAGATGTCCCCCGTGGGGTTTGTGCAGCTGATGCTGTACGAGGGACCAGCCCTGCACCATCGCACTCTTGAGTATTTTTGCAGCCAAAAAAATCTCCTGCTGGAGCCAGGGAGGCATTTGTTGTTGAGTTCCTGGGAATAAGGCTGACCATTTGTCAATTAGAGAAGCTTAGCACTAGCGTGTTTGTGTCTTTGTCACGGGCCAGGTTTGCCTTCAGGCTTACAACCAAAAACTCCACAACCATTTCCAAGCAGACCAAAACGCTCATTAGTAATCTGATGCTGGAAGCATCTGAGTCAGTGGATTTGGTGCTACTGAGCATCATCCAAAAATGCCTAAGCCTGTCACACACTCGCAACCCCAATGCTCTAACAACAAAGCAGGGACACACACCAAGTGTCATGAAAGAGCAGAGCATGGTCTTGCCACTACCTCCCCAGAGGAAAGAGCAGACAGAAACACTCTCCTGAAGCACCCTGAGACTTGAGTGTAAATTATCATTTCTGTGCTCCTGCAACAACACCAGATAATTGATGCTGACACATATAGGTAGATGACTTCTTATATAAGACATTATGCTGAGAGCGTGGCTATGGATAGGAGCTTCCAACAGTACCGTTCATGTCCAAACCAGCAGCCTGTGAGCTCCTTATTCATGCTGCGAGGGCTAACTAGCAAACACAAGCAAGTACCACCCTGAAACATGGATGTGTTATTAAGAGCAGGAGTACCAAAGCCTCTGGCTGACACTGAGCAGTGGAAGGAGAGGGGAGGGAGCCAGATTGAGGACAGGGTAAAACCATCTCCATCTCCCAAAGAGGGCAGCTCCATTCTCCACAGGGATGGGGAGGAGGCAGAGGGCTGGGAGCCAGCCCAGCACTCACTGCCTCAGCCCCTTTCCCACTTAGTGCCTTGGAAATTAATGTTGAGACCAAATCTTAACAGAACGAGCAGCTCTGGGTCTAAACCCCTACTCCAGGTAGAGAGAGGAGATCACAGTGTGTAACAGCACGGTTTCCAGCATTGCCCGAGCTTCATCAGCTTTTCCAGTGCTGGAGCAACCTGGCAGCACTGGGCAAGCAAATAGGTTGTTTGAAGACTTGCTGTTGCCCCATTAAATAGCCCAGTTCCTAATTAAATATCCTCAGCCCTATTCCTCCCAGCTCCCTTTTCCCCCTTCAGCTCAACAAGGGAACAGTGACCATCACCCTGCCTCTGGGCTCCCCACTCCCCACCACACGTCCTCCTGAAGGATCGCTGGAGGCCACCACGATTTTCCTTTTGCTGGTTTCCCACGGAATCATTTCTCTTGCATGTTTGATGGCCCAAACTGTATTAACTGTAATTTTGTATGAAGAGTGACTGTCCATTGGTTTAATAGAGCATTAGATATTGTAATAATTTATTGGCTGTCAGTAATGTATTTATTAGTTACAGAATGTTAATAAAGTGCCAGCTCTTTTCTAGTGTGAGAGGGTTTTTATTGCGTCTCCCTTGAGTGCGTCCACCTTGTCAAGCCTGTTATTTACCCTACGTCCGCTGTGTGCACATGGGCATACGACACACCCGTGGCATCAGTCATCTGCCACAGCCTCATTTACCTGGAAATAAAGAATTTGGAACAGATATAATCAAAAGATCTTCCATTTTATGTAAGTATACAATGGCAGTTTTCCCTTTTCTCCCCCCACCCCAAGTAGAATAACTTTACCATAGCTTGTTTGTTCCTTGGCTTCTTAAAATTAGACTCTTCCCTTCTGAAGTCCTTGCCTCCATATTTCTATGTCAGACCATCCATGCTTGTTCCCTGGCATCTGTCTGTCCATATCCAGCTGCTGTTTCAGCGCCAGTCAGGGGCGACGCTCAGCACGGGGGTCGCTGGGGCAGAGCATCCCTGCTGTCCTATTGCTTCCTCCCATACTTTGGTTGCAAATCTATTACAAGTAGCAAGCTTTCCATTTTTTCTCCTAGCACCTCTTCACACAAGCCTTGCACACACAGAGTCAAAATAGGGGTTTCTGGTTCAACTCAATAAATAGCACTTTTTCCCCCACCTCACAGTAGCACAGTACTTGGAACACCTTTTCTTCCCTTTAATATAAAAGGAAGCTCTGGCCCAAGAGTTATGTTCTAACCAAAGACCTTCTGTTATTTGGGGCATGAAGTAGAAGCAAAGAACTTGAAGAAACCAAGAGAAAGTTTTCCATAAATCTCAGCAAAGAAAAAAATAGCTGTTAGTCCTATGGACCTCACCAATTCCACTGGTGGAACTTACAGCTGGACACATCCTTGGACACACATCCCTCTATGTCCCACCCTACAGATCAGACAATTATGTGCCAGCTCTGAGAAAAACTAATGGCTCCAAAGGAAAGGATTTTTCCTTATATATTTGTGTTGGGGTTTTTTTAAATGTCCTCTGGTATATCTGCATTGGTGCCCAGGGCTCAAATGTCACCAGGGTTGTTCTTCATGCACCGGGGATTTTCATTCCGCTATGAGCACGTTTTATTTCAGCTGTTCCTCCACCACCACCTCATTTTTTTATTTAAATATCATGAGACAACACAGGGAAAGAAAAAGGAAAAAACCCAACCAGATTCTGTCCATGAAAACCTCAAGACTTGTCATCTTTGCAACAGCCACAAGTCAAGAGGAAACACATCCTTTTGTGGCAGTTTCTGCTTTCCCCATGAAAAAGGGATTCTTTTTTTTGTAATGATAAGAATCAAATGAGTTCCCAAAGCTTTGAAAAGCAACTGCTTGGCATCCCTAGCTCCTCTTTGTCAAGGAACTGACGGTGTAATTTCAAAGCCTTTCAAGATGAAATCAGACATCTGCTAAATTTTGCATGCCAAGCTGCAGTTGAAGTGTAGCTAATAAAATGACTCACTAATAAAACATTCATGGAAAACTCCAAAAATGTGTAATTGGGTCATTATTTCATTAGGAGACACTTGTGTTCTCACAGATCTTCAGCAAGTTCAAAGCCCCACCTCACTGCACCTCCAAAAAAAAGAAAAATAAAGGTGCTCTGGGAGGAGGGTGTTTAGTGCAGGATGATTTCCCACTGGATGCTGAGCACCCTTGCTGTCCCAATGCACATCTCCACTGCTCTTGGCACTACACAAGGTTTTTGCAAATAGCTGGGTGCCCTTGTGCAAGCAGCAGGTGGCCAAGCCAGAACTAGGTGGACTTAATCCCAGGATGGGGCTTGGCAGCTTTGGACTTCCCCGAGTCCTGGTTTTGAACGAGAAGTCTTGCAAGTGGAAAAGTGCATGGACTGCTTAATCAGTAAAGCAGCAGGGAACAGCTTTCTGTTCATTTTAAGAGCAAGTGGACAATGGAGAAAGTTTTGAGAGCTTCTAGAGAGCCGTACTTGTCCTGTCTAGTGGCACCTTCATGCTAATGGAAAAGGCATGAGCCTGCCTGCACAGACACCCCACAGCCACTCCAGCAAAGCGTTACAATACTCTGCTTGATGGTGACCTGCAACAGCTGATCTGGCACAGGACAACCTCAGCTCCTCCTCCTTCTCCTGTCCTTCTGTCTGCTCTCCGCTCCTTTCCTATAACTTCTATAGCACGGGGAAAATAGCTCTATGTGACTTTTGTCCCTATGTGAAAGGACAATTAACTTGAAAGCATTGCAGCTTTTAGAGATTTGCTACTATTCATGCTCCTACTAAAATTCTTCCATGCTTAAAGTCTCCTTGGAGCAGCCCACAAGCCCAGCACACTCCGGAGAGCTGCAAGGTGGGCTGGCACCTGCATTGCTTTCCCACACACAGCGCTGCTTGGGTTTCTCAGTGAAAACCAGCCTTGTGGTGTTTTCACAGATAGGGTGAAAATTTTTCCAGGGGTAGGAGGGTTCAGCTGGGACAGGAGCTAGTTAAGCAAGTGAGAAGCAAATGACTTTCTGCTCTTTCTTGAGGCTTCAGTTGTCAGCCCTAAAGGGACACAGTGGAGGATCAGCTACAACCTCCACACCTGTCTTGTCCTGTAGCCTAAGCATAAAGCAATACTGTTTCCTCCACTTTTGTAACCATCTCTTGTTTACCACTGTCTTATTTTAGAGATTTTTCGCTTCCTAACCGTTTCTGTTCTGAAAAATGTTCTCCTCTTCTCTAATTCTCTTTTCTCTTTGCCTTTCTCTCTCCTCCCTCCGTGCTCTCCATTGCAGAACCGCATGCACGAATCTCTCATGCTCTTCGACTCCATCTGTAACAACAAATTCTTCATCGATACCTCCATCATTCTCTTCCTCAACAAGAAAGACCTATTTGCCGAGAAGATCAAGAAATCACCTCTGACCATCTGCTTCCCTGAATACACAGGTATGTGCTGGGGCTGACACAGCACAGTCCGCGACACCCACCACGGCGTCGCAGGGGTCTGTATCTCACCCAGCGCTGGGCAGGGGGATGGAGGGAACAGGACACCTTTACAAGGGGGCACAAGCACTTCCCACCTTCAAGAGCCACAGTGCAGCTCCATCATCCAGCTCATGGGATGGGGTCGTGTCCTGTTCGTGGTCGGTTCTTGCAGAAAAGGTGCATCTGACCATCTGGGTAGAGAGATGGTCAGGATAAACTGCAATGAGCTTTAATGAGTCTGGCTGTAGGAGAAGCCTTGGTGAGAGCCAGCTGCCCACCACTTGAGCCACCTTGTTAGCTAATGAAGCCAAGAAGTACCTGCTAGAGAGACCAAGAAGCGGATCCTCCAAGCTACATCTCCCTTTCACATCCTCCCAGAAGTGCCTTTGCACAGGATGCAGCTGGAGAAGGAGAGAGCTCCTTTAGAGCAGAAATCAGTGAAACCACAAGATCATGCGTTTTTAAGTGAAACCAACATGGTTTGGGGAAAAGAACAAAAATCAAGAAAGTGTGATAAAAATAGATGCCCATTCTGAAATTTCTAATGGAAACAAAAAAAAAAATCAGCTCAGATTCAGAGGCTCCAGCATCTCCTGCAATTACTTGGATATCTCTAAACTATTCCACCCAGAGCACACCCAGCCTGGACACTAGACCCTGGGGACATGGGGGTCTCTCAACAAGACAGCATCCATTCGCTTATGGCAGGGACATACCAGCATTTCCAGAGAAGGATTTACCAGCATTTCCAGAGAAGGATTTTGGGCTTCTCCATCATGAAGGCAGCAGCGTTTTTTTTTTTTTTTTTATTAGCTCTTAGTCACCCGGTGAGACATTCCAAACTATCCCACATGGAGCTGCACAGCACAACCTGGCTGCCCTGGGGAGGAGGATGCTCCCCTCTCCTTCAGCCACATGCTACATTGAGGAGTAAACTGGCAAGCTAGAAAAGGAAAATAAATCTCCAGATAATAGCAGCTCTTCCAAAGGCGATTTCAGGGGCATCATTCAGGCTCCGTGGCTTCCTGCGAGGGGCCAGGCACAGCCACTCGCTGCTGTAAGCGGCTTAATACAATAATAATGCACATTTTTCAGCTCAAACATCTGGCCCCTCTCCAGCTCACTTAACAAAAGTCAGCCTCCCCTGGAAAGCAAGGGGGCAATAGGGATCCCCCTGGTCCACCAAGCAAGGAGACAACAAAAACACTCCTGGTCCACTAAGCAAGCAGCCCCAATCCAAATGGCTTCTGTCCCACCACTGACCATCACCCATCCCAGAGTGATACTCCACAGAGCCCAAGAGCACACAGAGGGGCTCAGCCCAGCTGAAAAGTGATTTTGGAGCAGCCACCAACCCTCCCAGTCATCCCTACCTACCTACCAGGCTGGGGGGCCACCAGGCCCCCCAGCCTTTCTTCCCCCCCCCCGCCACGCTCCCGTGGGATGCAGGGTGTGCCATGAGGACTCACCAGCGACGCCAGGGCAGCAGCGATGTCAGGAGATGCATCCCTTGACCACAGCCCAGCTGGGCACAACTAGAGGCTGTTGGTCTTTGCTGGGAAGAAAAAGGGATCCGTTGGAGAGGGCAAAGCAGCAACACCTGGGGAGGGAGGAGTCTCTAATAGAGCCCAGGTGCTCTGCAGTTTAGAATCATAGAATCACAGAATCACCAGGTTGGAAGAGACCCACAGGATCATCAAGTCCAACCATTCTATCAAACACTAAACCATGTCCCTTAGCACCTCATCCACCCATCCCTTAAACATCTCCAGGGAAGGTGACTCAACCCCCTCCCTGGGCAGCCTCTGCCAGTGCCCAATGACCCTTTCTGTGAAAAATTTTTTCCTAATGTCCAGCCTGAACCTCCCCTGGTGGAGCTTGAGGCCATTCCCTCTTGTCCTGTCCCCTGTCACTTGGGAGAAGAGCCCAGCTCCCTCCTCTTCACAACCTCCTTTCAGGTAGTTGTAGAGAGCAATGAGGTCTCCCCTCAGCCTCCTCTTCTCCAGGCTAAACACCCCCAGCTCTCTCAGCCGTTCCTCATAAGGCCTGTTCTCCAGCCCCTTCACCAGCTTTGTTGCTCTTCTCTGGACTCGCTCCAGAGCCTCAACATCCTTCTTGTGGTGAGGGGCCCAGAACTGAACACAGGATTCGAGGAGCGGTCTCACCAGTGCCGAGTACAGAGGGAGAAGAACCTCCCTGGCCCTGCTGGTCACGCCGTTTCTGATCCAAGCCAAGATGCCATTGGCCTTCTTGGCCACCTGGGCCACTGCTGGCTCATGTTCAGTCGCTGTCAACCAACACCCCCAGGTCCCTCTCCTCCAGGCAGCTTTCCAGCCAGACTTCTAGTCTGGAGCTGCTCAGGGTTGTTGTGCCCCAAGTGCAGGACCCGGCATTTGGCCTTGTTAAACCTCCTGCCATTGGACTCTACCCAGCGGTCCAGCCTGTTCAGATCCCTTTGGAGCCTCCCGACCCTCCAGTAGATCCACGCTTCCACCCAGCTTAGTGTCGTCTGCAAACTTGCTAAGGGTGCACTCGATGCCTTCATCCAGGTCATTGATAAAGACATTGAACAGGGCTGGACCCAGCACTGAGCCCTGGGGAACCCCACTTGTCACTGGCCTCCAGCTGGATTTCACACCATTTCCCACCACTCTCTGGGCCCTCCAGCCAACCAGTTTGCCACCCAGGAGAGTGTGCGCCTGTCCAGGCCAGAGGTGACAGTTTCCTAAGCAGAACGCTGTGAGAAACTGTGTCAAAGGCTTTACTGAAGTCCAGGAAGATCCATCCACAGCCTTTCCCTCATCCAGCAGCCGAGTCACTTTGTCATAGAAGGCGATCAGGTTAGTCTGGCAAGACCTGCCCTTTGTGAACCTGTGTTGACTGGGCCTGATCACTCAGTTCTCTTGCATGTGCTTCATGATAGCACTCAAGATCACCTGCTCCATGACTTTCCCTGGCACTGAGGTCAGACTGACAGGCCTGTAGTTCCCTGGATCCTCCCTGCAACCCTTCTTGTAGATGGGATTCAAGGATTCAGGATTCAAAGGGGGCAAAAAGGGGTGGAAAAGGGGAGGTGGGGGTGTTAAAAGATGTAATTGGCTGGTGTTAAGGGGGAATAATGGAAGATAAATAGGGTTTGCCTCTTTATATTGTGAAATAAAGCCGTTTGCAAGCACCGTGGGGCTGGGTGTGGGGCAGGAGGGTGGTGGCCCCCGGCCCTGACGCCCCCCGCTCTGTCCCCTCACAGGTCCCAACACCTATGAGGACGCGGCCGCCTACATCCAAGCACAATTCGAAAGCAAAAACCGCTCCCCCAACAAGGAGATTTACTGCCACATGACGTGCGCCACAGACACGAACAACATCCAGGTGGTATTTGACGCCGTCACCGACATCATCATTGCCAACAACCTGCGGGGCTGTGGCTTGTACTGATCCCCCCCCACCCCCCGACCCCGGCGCAAAACGACTTCTTTGGGGGCGATTCCAGCACCGGGAGAGAAACAACAAAAAAATTAATACAAAGAAACCCCAAGGCAACCACACACAGACACACACACGGCACACGCGCGCGCGGGGAAAAAGGATAAAAAGCAACAAAAACAAAACAAATCAAAAAAAAACCACAAAAAGTGAAACAAAACGAAAAAAAAAATGGATTGAATGAGAGAAAAAAAAATGGTAATCATAATCAAGTTGGTAAATAAAAAGGCATAAGGAAAAGTTATATATACGTATATATATATAAAAAAAAAACAAATCCACCCCCCAACCTGTTTAGTTTGTGGGAAGGAGCCGTGGGCAGCCCCGGCCCCTCGCACGCAGCCCGGGGAGCCCTGGGGTTCAGACCCCAACCCCAACACCCCCGGGACCCAGCGGGATGAGGGGGCGAAGGGGCAGCCCTCGGGGTCCCCCCGGAGAAAGGGAGGCCGGATCCTGCCCCCGGCGCTCTGGGGCGAGGGGGGGGGTCTCCTCCCATCCGTTGTTTGACCGTGGGGGTTTATTTTTTAAGTACTAATATTATTATTAATAATTATTGTGGGTTGTTTGATTTTTTTTTTTTTAATTATTACGATGATGATGATGCTTTATTTCCATTTCCAGCACAAAGCTGCCCCTGCCCAACCCTGGCCCCCGCCCAGGCGAGCCGCTGCCTCCACAAACTGAAAGATTTGTGTGGGTTTTTTTTAAAAATGAGGGCAAAAAATGGAAAACTACCCCCCTCTGGCCATAAATCAGACATAAAAAGGGAAACAACAGCAGCAGCAACAAGATCTTTTCCCATTTCCCATCCCCAGCACGGTGGCTGCAGTGGGAGCATCTCCTACCGCTCCCTCTCCGGGGTCTTTCGGGTTGGATTTTTCTGGAATTCCCACCCCATTTTAGGCCAAAGCCCTCCCTGCTCAGCAGGTTTTCCCTTCATTTTCCTGGTTCAATAACTCCCTGCTGCAACTCGCTCTCCGGGTTCTCATCCGAAAGCACAGCTCAGCCAGGCTGCCTCCCTCCTGCGGGGCCCATGGGGAGGGTCACACATATATAGATATATATTCTATTTTATCTTATCTTTATTTTATTTTTTTGTTTAGGGTATTTTTTTGTTTTCGTTTGGTTTTTATTCATTTTTAACTCTTTCCAGTGAACGCTTTTTTGTGCTGCTTTTCCCTCCTCCCTCTCCTCCCCAGCCCTCTCTCCCGATAGTGAATGGTGTTTTTTCTCTCTCATGTTGGGATGTTTGTGCTGAATAAAAAAAAAAAAAAAGGGGGAAAAAAAAAGAAAAAAAAAACTTAAAAAGCAAACTGTAAAAAAAAAAAAGCAAGGATTAATTTAAAAATTTTAAAAAACACACACAAAACCACAAAAAATAATTTAAAAAGTAAAAAAAAACAAAAATCGAATGTAGTGTTTACATCGAAGCCACCGTTTTCATGACCGATCCTTCATCATTTCTACTTTGATTCGTAACCAGACGTCTTCACAGTTTCACTTTTACGAGTTACCTTTGCTGAAGCAGAGCAGTCACTCCTGTTTAAAAGAAAACGAATAAATAAAGAGGAAACTAAAATAAAAATATTATATATATATATAAAGCGCCAGGTCTTTCTAAGCCTTTCTATTACCAATCAGTGAGGTTTCTGTGATATATTACACACTGCCAATCTCTTTCTCTGACTAATGGAAAAATTCATGTGTAGCTCAATAAAGAGAATGTTTGTCTGTACCCTGGGCTTGCCCCTTCCACGCCTCCGCCTGCTTCTTTCCCCCGCGCCTGCCTGCCTCCTTCCTAAGGGAGGAAGGAAAAATATTTTAAAAATTACATTTTGGGAGGGGTTATTGGGTTCAGGAGGGGCCGAGCTAAGAACTGGGTGCAAATCGTGTGGAAATCAGGGTGTGGAAACCCTTCCGGATGGCTCAGGTTGCTCCAGAGCATCACCAGGAGCAAAAATAATCCCTCCCACAAACAAGAAAATATTGTTATTTCTTTGGGGAATGCAACAAGAGTCACCAGGGTGAGGCCTTCAACTTGTAGCAACATCAAAACCCCCACAGCGGGTGAGATTTTTCTCTGAGATATAGGAGAAAGTTCTAAGAAAGCTGACTTTTTTTCTTCCCTGTTGTAGGAACAATTATGAGGTTTGGGTTTTCTTCCCACCTTTTGTTTTTTTCTCACAGTTTGGGCTTGTTTCTCTGCAGTTTGGGGGTTTTTTCCCACAATTTGGCATGGGTTTTTTTGTGGTTTGGTGGGTTCTTTTCACATTCTCAGCTATCCCAGGTCCCCTGGCTCCGCACGTGCCGGCATCAGGCACCGTGTTGGCAGGTGGGACAGTCGGGACCTGGTTGCCCCTCCGTGCAGCTCTGTCATCACTTGCAACCAGGTTTCTCAGTCTTGATGGGCTGAGGACAGGCTGGCACCGTGGCCACCTTCCCAAGCCACAGGAATGCTGCAAACCTGGTGAAGGAGGTGCAGGAAAGGTTGCCTCAACAGCCAGGAGCCCCCAGCAAAGCTTTCTGGTGGGCGTCACACCAGAAAGGAAGGCTGGTTAGAAAGGTTGCTCCATCAGGCAGCAGCATCTCCTGATCAACACGGTGTCTCCAAGGTTCCTGCTGTTTGCAGAGATCCAGAAACGGCTCATAGTGATGCTGGGGAAGTCATTTGGGCTTCTCCACGATGACCTGCTTTTCCAACGGTGCAGAGCCAGCCAAGGAGACACTGCTGGTCCATATGCTCCTCTGCTCAAGCCAGCCTTTCATCAGTGAAGTGGAACATGTTGAAAGCAAAACACAGCCAGCAGCTGGCCAGGAACCGCTGCCAAGGGAGCAAAGGGAAGGGTCCTAGGAAAAGGTCAGGAATCCAGCAAGAGAAGTCTAGAACAAATAGCCCAAGAGCCCCTGAAACATCCCCACTGCTCCCTGGCTGAGTCCCAGGAGACATCCTCCACCCGCAGAAGCCAGGCAGTCCCTTCACTCCTCCCTATTGCAGCCTGGGCCATTGCAGGATCTCACGCAAGAGGGTTTTATCCAGCCTCACAGCACCTTCTCCTTCCCAACGATTGCTGCTGGATGAAGGACTGGACTCTACAGCACATAGAGAGGGCTGGTGGCCAAGAAGGGCTGCTTTACTGGTACCTTGCCAGGTGTGCACGAATATTAAGAAATCATAGAACCACAGAATCACCAGGTTGGAAAAGACCCACTGGATCATCGAGTCCAACCATTCCCATCAATCTCTAAACCATGCCCCTCAGCACCTCATCCACCCGTCCCTTAAACCCCTCCAGGGAAGGTGACTCAAACCCCTCCCTGGGCAGCCTGTTCCAGTGCCCAATGACCCTTGCCGTGAAAATTTTTTCCTGATGTTCAGCCTAAAATCAAGGACTGATTTGAATTATTTGGGGGTTTTAGTGGTGAAATTTGGGGTGGCTGAGGCACCGCACAGCTCAGAGAGTGGAAGTGGCTTGTGCAGTGCTGCTGCCCAACTAATTCCTGGGGAAGCAAGGGCTCTTCACCATCTGTGTCCGAGAAGGGATACGGAACCCTCCCCGGTGTGGGCAGGCTGGGAGGGGACCTGCCAAGGTGGTGGTGATCTTGCAAGCCCAAACCTGGATCAAAAAGTGTCCTGGCTGCAGGCAACGCCCCTGACAAAATGAACCTGAGGACCTTTTGCATCATTATGTACAAAACCTCCCAGAAATGCAGAGAGAAGTCAGGAAAGCCAGATCCTGGAGAAGGATTTCTGAGCTGTTTTCTCCTCTCCCATCTGTGTTCCCAGAGGTACAGTGATTCTGCTGCTTGAATAAAGACCCAGACTCTGTACTGCACACACGTACAACAGCTCTTGTCCCTCCCATGTGATGCCAGACAGTTCAAAACCTCATTTTATTTTTATAGCCCCTCAAGACACAGTCTCTCTTCCATTTCCACGTTCACAGCACAACTGATTTCCAGCAGCAACTACTGCTCTACAGCCTGCACCTTGGGAACAACGTTCCTAAATGTGGTGTTAGGCGGCTCTGCTCCCTCTCATTGTGACAGAAAGGGGCAACCAAAGGGGGCTAAAGCGCAGGTGCTACATTTACAAACCAAACACATGCCAGGAACATGAAAAGTCACACTACAGACATTTCCAAACCAATTCCAACACTGATCAAGATTTTATTTTTGGTTGGTTTTGGTGTTTTTTTTTAACAATAAAACCCAAACAACTGTGCTCTGAGCAAAACCAAGGACCTCAAGAAGAATCCATTGAGGTTTACTAACAGCATTGCAAGTAAGGCTTCCCGAAGAGTTTTATTGAAATAAATTATTGTCACCTAAACATCAATGTGACTCTTCTCATTAAATTCACCTTCAAACCTCCTAAAAACCAACAGTAAAAAAAGTTAACTAGCAATTCTAGGTAATACTGAGCTCCTTCTAAAGGGCAGTGACACTAGAACTCACTTCTCAGTTTAAAAATTAAGTCACTGCCCCGTAAAACTCAACTATGCAAGCTGGCATTGGCAGCTTCAAGCGCATGTCGTGTCAAAAGTTCATTAGAAAAGTTCCCGGTGAGCAGGCTGGGCTGCAGCCGGTCTGAGCTCCAGCTGCCCCAGTTCCTCCAGTCTGCCCAAATAAACTCACAGGGAAGTTGTGGGGTAAAAAAATGAAATAAAAAAGGGAGATATTTGAGCTATCTCCATGAAATCCCATCTGTGTTGCTCTGGAGGCCAGAACAGGCAGGTTTTTCTATCCTACTCCCTTGGCTTATGGTAACACTGAATCGCGGGGGCTGCAACCTCACCACACGCCCCTGGTTTTCACTCAGTGCCGTCCCTTGTTTCTGGCCATAGGAGGCAAAGGAAAACAGTGTAGCCCTGGGGAGTGAACAGAGCCAGACGCTGGCCAGTGCAGGAGAGGCCAGCAACAACAAACAATTTTACACAGGAATCAAACTCAATCGGCACTTCACTGCACAATTCATGAATTTGCTTTTCTGCATTAAGTACCTAGACAACTTCCAACCTAGGAACTGACTTTCCATCAATGCTACCCTAGCCCTTCAAGCCGGCCTACACTGCACCCTTCGCTGTTGACACAAACAGGGACTGAAGAGTGGGCGCCCGATCATCTAATGCGGCGTTTGCTGCGAATTTCCAAGCTTTCTTCCCTCTTGGAGTAACTCTCCCTGATCTCAAGCTGAACATGCCAGTGCCCTTTGCAACCTGCACCCACAGCTGCTGGCTGGGAACACACTTTTCTCCAGCCTCTGCTGTGCAGTCTGCTTAATGCCTCATGCTTAGCTGCAGAAAACATGCCCGTGGTTTAGAAATCGCCTTTTGTTTGTGGAGGGGACCAACGTCACATAGAAAACGTTACAAAAAAAAAAGAGAAGTTAATTTGTCAGCTGTCCAAACATTACCATACCACATGCTTTATACAGCAGAGAGGCAGCCAGCTCGCTCGGCAGCACAGCTAGCTGAACTCTGAAGAGATACTTTCCTGCTGGTAGAGAAAGCGCAGGGCAGGGTAGGGGGGCAGGGTGTATTAAATGTATTTATTCGACATTGCTCACGAGGAGAAGGAAGGAGGGGCAACAAGCGCTAAGAGTTTTGTTGCATCTGAAGTCTCCGTTCAGCAGCAGCTGCAAGCGTCCTGCGACGCAGGGTGACGGGATCAGCAGATGCTCCCTCAGGTGGAGGAGAGGGCTTTTCTGTGGTCAATTCCTCATCAGAGGTTTTGTTTAAATAACGCCTGCAAGAAGAAAAAGGAAAAGATGGGTGAGCAGAGCCTGCATCATTTTGGCTCTGGAAAATACTTCACTGGTACACCCACAATGTAAGGGAGGGAGGGGGCAAAGCCCACTGAAAGTGTAAACACCTTGATAAAAGCGCACACAGACTACATACTCAAGACTCAAATAGCCAGTATAACCTAGGATAAGACTGTGCAGAGCTGGCAAAAGCTCTTAGTGCTTGTGCGAGATCCTTGTGCCTGTGGGAGGGAGCCAGCGCTCAAGCTGAGAGCTCTACTCCGAGCAATTCACTCCAGGTGAGTCACCGCATCTCTCCACTCCTGTTATCCCACCACCTGTAAGCATGGCAGTGTCCACTACAAGAAGTCACTTCATGACCACGAATAAGCCTTTGACAGAAGGGGCACTAGGGCTGCCAAGATAAGGCAAAAATACAAAGAAGCAGCTCCTAGAGTTAACATCCCAATGAATTTTTACACTTGGCGACAAAACATGGTAGTTTGCAATTGCGCAGCTCATCAGGGCAGGAAGAGAACCAGAAAAAACAGAAAGTCAGAAATACTTTGTCTCCATAAATTACATTTTTCAAACACGAAGGAAAAAAATCATTCAATGAGCAAGTCTATTTATAGACAAACTTGCAAAAGTTGTCATACCCCCAGTTATATGAAAGCATTTCACTGGGGGGGTTGAAAAAAAGAGCATAGGTAGTGTGATAACATCACAGGACACAACATAGTTTCTGTAGGTCCTTTCAGTAGTCTCGCTGTGATACAAAGCAAGGGATGACATTTGTTACAAATGCTAAAACCACTAAAGCACTCTCCCTTCTCTTTTTAATCAGCCATTGGATGCTAGTAGGTTCACCAACACGACTGGAACACATGTGAAAAGAAGCTAAACTCTGCCTGTGACACCTATTACTAATTAGGCCCAAAGAAACAAAGTTTGTCGCTCTCTCTTCAGTGGTGTTGACCACTGGTCATGAGCTCTCCTGGCGTGCTTTAGTCATCTGCTGACTCTGTGTTGGTTTGTGCTTAAAACACTCATTCTGTGTTTGGAAAGAGCGGTGCCCGACAGTAATTTCAGGTGTAACAGCACACACAGTATGGGCTGACACCTATGCCAGGAGACGAGCTACAGGGGACTAGAGGACTCAGTACACATAACACGTTGTCACTTATTACAGGCTCAAACTAAAGCCCACTGACGCCAGAGAAATCATCCTCTGATTTCAAAGAGCTCTGGAACAATAACTTAAGAAGCTGTGTGCATCTCGGGACACATGATGCTATTTCAGAATTGGGTTTATCAGCAATGGTTGCCTTAAAGAGCACCCTGAGCTTGCTGTGGCACATATTCATTCCTCTTACTACTTTTTGCACCAGCCCAAGCTCTCAGTGGTCATAATCCATTTGAAACCCATTCTAGGGAACTACAAGTGAGTGTCCAGGCTGGAGTTTTAGGAAGGAACATACTTTCGAGCTTGCTGCAACAAGTCCTCCTTCCGCTGAACCAACATGCGCTGTCTTTCATCAGCTGACTTTGAAAAGCGACTTCCCCTGGCCTCAAAATCTTCTGCTTCACTAGGCTCTGCTTCCATTTCGTTGAATTCCACCATTTCTTCCAGTCTTGAGTTCAGTTCAAGTGGCACTCTCTCAGTCTAAGAGAAAAGGAAAAAAGTCATAAGGCTTTGCAAAATTTGCTAAGAGCGCTTCTTTGCATCAAATCCACAAGCTACAAAGAACTGCCATTATCTGAGGAACTGGAAGAACCAAGACTCTCACCTGCTGTACCCAATTCCCTCGGGCTTTATTGAAAACCCCAGCCAAAATATAGAATAAAGCTATTTCAAAACGTGTTCAAACAGCCTGTGTTCTATAGCGCTGTATCTTTTATGCTATGCCTGAAAGTAATCTCAAACATTAATTACTCATAATTAATGCTCTACAAAAATGGGGCATTTGAAATAGTCAGATTTTGCAGCTGACTTGACAAGCAACACAACAGTAAAGAGCTGAAAAAGCAGAAATCCATGTAGCAAGGAAAGAATGGCAAATGGATCTGTAAAGAGGATGAGTGCTTGAGAAGGGAATTTATGAGGCTTCGGTTCGCTGAAATTATCATGTATCTGGGCTGCAGGAGTGAGGCTGGCAACTGTCCCAAGCACGGCGTGTCAATAAAAGGAGCTGGCAGCCCTGCACACACTACTCTCCTCACCCCTGACAGCTGGCCGACAACGCTAATGTGAAATTTGAGCTGATGAATGATGACGCTGGCAAACTAGCATAGGTGAAACAGCATTTTCTGATCACATCCTGTCATATACAATCAGATCAGCTCCGAGGTGGAAAAGCAAAATGTTACTGAACGTGGTAGCGTCAAGAAACAAATCACCTCAATGAAGGGCTTAAGGGTTTAGCCATTATTTGGTATCCCAGAGGCGTACTTGAGCAAGCAGGATGCATCGGAGAGGTATTAGCCAAGTCAGCTCCTACAGCCATTTCAGACCTTTGCATAACAGCTGCAGGAGCCTCAGCAGCTGCTTACGTGGGCTCCACAGCGGGACCGCTGCTCAAGTCCCAGCAGCATCACAGCTTGCAACACACAGGCTTCAGCAACTGACGCGCAAAACAAGTTGAGTCATTCCAAAGCCCTAGAGATGTACCAGTAACACCATCTCCCCAAGGCAACGCCTTCAGAGAGCAGAAACCAAGACAAGCGTCACTTCCCATCAACAACCAGGTGAACGAAGCAGGAATGCCAAGGGCCAAGCGAGAGCAATAGGAACGCTGCAGCCTCAAACACAAGTACATGTGTTCAGCCTATTTCAGCAAAACCCCCGGTGTGCTAGAATTTACGGAAGGGCTCCCCATACCACGCACGCTGGTGTGTTGGGATAATGTCATGGGGTACTGCTGGAGTGCTTCAAAGTAACACCACATGCCAGAGGAGAAAGTGAGAGCTCCATAGAAGGATGCCATGGATTGGACTCGGGGCCAAGATTACCCTGCACAGCTTTGCTTCTCCATGTCAACCTGTGTAGCAATCGGAAGCACCAGTCGGGTTGCTCCATACTGCTTCCTCTGGGTCTGCTGAGGTTAAGCAGTGAAGAAATTCTTTATTGTGAGGGTGGTGAGGCACTAGTCCCAAGGTTGCCCAGAGAACAGGTGGCTGCCCCGTCCCTGAAGGTGTTCAAGGCCAAGTTGGATGGAGCTTGGGGCAACTTGATCCAGCAGGAGGTGTTCCTGCCCATGGAAGGGGGGTTGGAACTGGATGGGCTTTGAGGTCCCTTCCAACCCAAACCAATCCGTGATGGTGGGTGATGTTCAGACAAGATCACTTTGTTTATTTCTCTGGGACATTTGTAGCAGAAGATGCAAGCTATCTTAAACTTTTTCTTCTGCAATGTTACAAAGACACGAAAATCAATAGCCAGAGCCCATTCCTCCATCTGAGCACAAGAGTGGCTACCAAGGAGGTTTTAGAGACAGAAATATCAAAACTAATTGAAGTAAAGGTTATGACATGCCTCAGTATGACAGCAGATCTCAGATACAGAAACCTGGACACTATAGAAACTACTCCTCCTTCAGGCTCCAAGAGAAAGAGAGCTAGTTTCGCGAAAGCCAAGGGATGTCTCAGGATTGTCCCTATGAAGAGTCACCAAGTATTTAAGCAATGACAATAACACACATTCTCAAGGCAAAACAGCAAAAGCTGCAACAAGCAAGCTCCAGCTTTATAACAACAGCTTACATTTAGGTCTGAAGAGTCCTACCCGGCCTCCACCCAGGATTACAGAAACACATAAACAAACACACAAAACATTTTAAAGGATAATCTTTAAATACGTTTTAGCACATGAAAATACAAGCTTGCAGAAAGTAGCTGCAGCTGCTCAGGGATCTGTTCTTATAGAGAGTAACAGCACAGTCAGAATAGGGGGGAGGGAGGGAAAATATGATAGGGATAGAGAGCGAGTGTGTCGAGCATTATGCACGCTGCTGGAAGTGTCAGCATTTCCATGTACAACTGGAGAAAAGGATGGGCACAGCATCTATCAAGAGTACAGCCCACGACTGTTAGAAGCTGTCAACGTTCAGAGCATGGGCAGGGACACCTCCCACTGGATCAGGCTGCCCAAACCCCATCCAACCTGGCCTCTAACACCTCCAGGGATGGGGCAGCCACCACTTCTCTGGGCAACCTGGGCCAGGGCCTACACATCATCCCAGGAAAACGTGTTTTCCTAAGATCTCATCTCAATCTCCTCTCTTTCAGCTTAAAACCATTCCCCCTTGCCCTGTCCCTGCACTGTCTGATCAACAGCCCCTCCCCAGCTTTCCTGGAGCCCCTTTCAGTACTGGAAGCTGCTCTAAGGTCTCCCTGAAGCCTTCATTTCTCCAGGCTGAACCCCAACTCTCTCAACCTGTCCTTGCACAGGATGTGCTCCAGCCCTTGGATCATCTTTGTGGCCTCCTCTGGACCGGCTCTGATAGCTGAGAACCCCAGAACTGAACACAGGGCTCCATGTGAGGTCCCACGAGAGCAGAACAGAGGGGCAGAATACCTCCCTCGTCCTGCTGGTCACATTGCTTTTGATGCAGCCCAGGATACTGTTGACTTTCTAAGCTGCAAGTGCACATTCCCAGCTCATCGCCTACCCCAGGCTCTTATCAAACACCTGTACACACCTCCACCAACTCTTCTTCAGCCTCAACTGCAGCACGCCACTAAATGAAATGTTTTTCTGTCTTGCAACCCAGTAATGAGGGAGCTGCCACAGTTCACTTTCAGGAGTAACAAGTTTCCTACGTAGGTTTCTAGAGGCTGCAGGGGCAGAAAGTCATACACCTCACAAATTCACTCTCTCTCTAAGCTGGCAGAAAGGGAGGTTCGTAAAACAGAAGCCCTCGTGATTTTGCTGTTACAGTCAGGGAAAATAAAAGTGGGATGAGACCTTACTCTACTGACAGGATAATTTTTTTTTTCTTCCTGTCACAGTTTAGCTAGAACACATTGTTTAAAACAGCCATTAGTGAAGCACAGCAACACCCATTATTGTGCTTTATAAGTCAAACAATTGCTATCTCTTGCTCCTGTTTGTATCCCACTCCATTCACACCAAAGCTTCCCATTGTCTCCCAGTGCTTCCTCCAGGACACAAAAGACTTCTGATACCCAGAAGAGAAGTACTACTCATTTTAAGGGAAGTGTCTGGAGATGTACAGAATGGGAAGAGGAGGGGGAAAACCAAAGCATCCCGCTCTCTATATTCCACAGATGGGCATTCAGCCTAACCAGACACGAACAGACATGATCTTTTTCTGTTCTTCGTGTCACTTGAGAGCGCTTGCCTTCAAGGAGGAAAAAGAAAAGCACACAGATCAGTCCTTGCAGAAGCACTATGCTGAACTCTTACTGCAGTTGCCTGACAGCGTGAGTTCTGGTGTGAAACACGAGGAAGGGCTCCGCCAGCCTGACGCGGAACTGAACAAAATGCACTTATCGGTCCATGCAGCTTCTAATTGTATTTTTCACCCTTTTTTATGGCACTTTACCTGGGTGACAGTTTCAGTATCCTCCTGATCAGTACTGTGCCGCTCCACAGAGCTGTTTAATGCGGGTCTAATGCTATCCACACGCTGAAATGCAAACATCATGGGTTTAATACAGTGTGTGAAAAAGCAAAACAAAAACAAGTGCTTTGAACGCATTCCAACTCTGTTCTCTGCAACGTCATGTGTTATATTCAATTTAGAAACAGATAAGCTAGCAATAAACAGAATGCACTGTGTGAAAGAGAATTCTCTGTGCTTCCCCACGTGCAGACTCCAGATAACAGTCCTATCTGATGTGCACAGAACCAGAATTTAATATTCTTATTAACAGAAACATTGTCCCCAGACTGCTTTACTGAAATTTGTGATCCCTAATTAAGAACAAGGCATCATTTTGCCGACTACTTTCTTTGCAGAAAAGCTTCCTAAGTGGTACAATTCAATTATCTGTCAGCAGAGAAATCAACTGGAAATGTTCTAAAGGCTCTGAACAAGAGTGACCCAGAAGAGCTGCTTTAACTGAGAAAATATTTCTCTCTAGCCTGCCCAGGATATTAATATATTTTTGGTACGTGACTGAATTTACTGCATTTACAGCAATTTAAACAAAGGTAAAACAAATCTCGAGGTTCTTTTGCTAGAATTTGGCACTAAATAACATGTTTGAGACTGCACGGGCAAGCACTCCACACATCCTGCAGTCCAATCACATCAAAAAGTGGCAAGCTATAGGACATGGATGATAGACCCCAACTTTCCTTCATAAAGAAAATACACCGTATTACAAATAGATAACGCTAAAGCACACCCAAGATCCAACTGAATACACTAAAGGCCTTCTAAGAGCCACAGCAAGGAACAGGTAAGTATACCTCAATCATACACCACTGCGAGACATTTCAATTAAGTCAGATGGAGACTTAACACACACTTGGACTGCCAAAACTGGTTTGGCACTTCTGACTGCAACATCTTTATACAGGTAACATCTGAGGAATAATAACTTCATTAAACTAAGCCAGATTCACCAGTGCTTCAACATTCCCCTCATTCCATATGAACAGGCTCAGTTCTATGGCATGTAAGAAAATCAGTCATTTTAGGTGCATGATCTTGCAACTTACCTGTGTGGGGAAAGGCACCTGGATGCGCCCTTCTAAGATGTTGTCAGTGGTGATCTCTGCAGAACGGGTTAGCTGTAGATCTTGTAGAACTAAATGGTAAGGAACCTGAGGGAACATCTCCTGAATCTGATGGGCCTGCAGAAAACAAGGTTTATACAGTAAGTATCAGCAGTGAAAAAAAGTTAGCTGGTAAACCTCTCAGCAGCAAGAGACAAATGCCAAACAGTTCAAAGATGCTCTTTATGATGTGATAACCCAGGCACAGAAAATAAAACAACAGAAAGAAAACCCATGCTGGCACAGACTTACAGGGCAATATTTTGATTCCATTGAAGCCAACAGCAAACTGCAACTCCTATGGAGACACTACATAGTCCCAGAAATTTAGATTCCTGAACAGTGCTTTTAGACGCACAAAGGCTTCAAGAGCCTCCCAACCCTCTCTTTGTGACAGCCTTTTTAACAAAGATCTACACAAAACTCACAAGTGACGGGACGTTAGATCAACACTGAAAAAATAAAATATTGTTTTTCTTTATCCCAGATGGGTTCCAAAATGGTCCCAGTAAGGACAAGTGGAATAAGTTTTAGTAATGTACTCTCTCCAGCCCCACTGTCTACACACTAGTTTAATAGGACTGAAAAGCTCAAGTAAATTAAACTGAACTGCAAGGGAACTGTTATTACTGAATTACTTAAATAATAACCAAATTAAATAGATAAAAGTAGGAGGGCAGACAAAAAAAATGCTTTGAAATCAATCAGGTAGACCTCATTAAATATTAAAATCCATATTTTAACCAATGGTGAAAGTTACAGGGATGGGGAGGAACAACAAAAGAAGGCTGGAAGGAGTTTTGAGAGTAAAGCAAAAACAATGTACCAGCTGACAGTGAATTCAAACGCAAGCAAACCTAACTTTCCCTTGTACTAACCCGGGACAAAAACAACTGATCTAGTATCTCAGCCTCTGGCCTTACCCTTGAAAATCTTCCTTAGGTTTTCATTCAGTAACACAAAGGAGAATTTCACTTATTTTCTACTAAAAATGTGCCATCTATAATAGTTCACTAACCTGAGCTTTTCCATTGAAGTAGGCATTTTAATATAAGTTGCTACTGTGCTTTTAATAACACACAATGGTAAGAAATCAGTACTTATCTTCAACAAAAGCCAATTTATGCCACTGTGTTCAATAAAAGAATAACTAAACTGACCTTAGATTGAGAGTTCCTGCATATTTAAGTAGTAAATCACCTGCCAATACCTTTCTGCTCCCTACATCAGATCCCCTAAAACTGGGCCTTATCCTGTTGAGGCTGAAACAGCAGTGAAGGCTGTGGGAGAGACCTCACATTCAGCAAATTCCATCACTTTTATGGGATACCTCACTGAATACTTATTAACATGCCAGAGGGCATTTTAGGAACTCAAAGGAAACAGCACTTCCCAAATTAAATGAGTTGTATGTTTCATGAGGCTATATCCTTCTCTTTCTGTGTTACATTAGTATTTTTGTATGAAGTCCTCAAAGCTAGAATTCCATCCTCAACACTACTATCATCACCACCAATCAGCAAGAGTTGGCTGTGCTACAGAGCATCCCATCTCAGACTGACAAGACACTCAAGCAGCAAAGGCTATCTTGGAGTTTTGTGTTATTAAAAATAAATAGTAAAATAATCAAAAGCTATAGAATGCGTTTGGTCGTATACCACTTGAGCAACAGCCAAATTCTCCAGTTACAGACTCACACCCTTTGCTACTGCAAGTTGTGAGTGAAGATAAGTAGTGAAAAAAGCTGAACTCGTTGCACTAAGCGAGCTGAGGAAAAAGATTGCTCATCTACACAGAAAGTACACGTATTTTTCTCCCTCATATACCTACCTCTAGGCCTGTACTGTTATGTTTGCACTTTTGAACCAACATATAGCCGTAACTTCACTAAAATAAAGCTTCTCTTCCTCAAAAGAACAGCTTTCATGTAGCACCTAAACACTGTTTTGACTTCCTTCCCTCTGATGTTCTCCATCTACAAGTACTTCTTTCCCTGCCACAACACAAACAGGAAGGCTGAGGTGCAAGCTAGTAAAGCAGACTTACCATAGCATTAAGCTGGGAGTTGCTGGCTTGTGTGATACCGAGGATGTTTGTAGTGTGCATCACTTCTACCGAAAAACTGGGCAGCCAGCTGGCAATTCGAGAGCCTGAGAATAAGGAATGACCAAAGTCAAGCAAGAATACAAACCTCAAAGCAGAAATAATACCTTTACGTGTACTTAACATAAATCTTTGTATCTGCAAAGGTACATATGGGGTTCTGCACCGCAATCCATCCCTGAGGTCTCCAAAAACACACATGGCTGGAGTAAGTCAGCAGCTGCCTGCTCTCTTGAAACACACATAACATAGTGGCTTAAAGCTTTTGAGGGCCAGAAGAAGATCAAGGAAACAACACATTCTTGTTTTCTTGCTTTAATATTCCTATTAAAGGGAAAATTAAAATAACCCAGAGCCAAATTCAGTTCTGTGATACTTTAGTAATTCCACCGATTTGACTAAACCAGGCCAGCTTCTAAACAGTCTGAGCCTGGTCCCAAAATGTGTCAGCTATATCTGCCCAGCAGCACTGAGAAAACGTTACTACAAAGGCACACAGCGTAACCAAAGTGACTGCTGCCATTGCGTGCTTGGGATCAAAAGAGTAGGGCTGGCTCATTCCTCCTTCTGCATTTCCATTGCAATAACCACAGGATTTGCTCTGTGTTGCTTTTCCTCTATGTTCATAGTAATTTTGCAGGTCTCCAAGCCACAGAAGAGCACTGTGGGGGACAGCTATCAAAACAGAGTGGCGCTCTGAATATTAATGCCCTTTGGAGATCTAAACACCCCAAAAGCAGGAGCCATGCAAGAAGGTTAACAGTCAGTCACAGTGTACCTAGAAATGTCTAACCCTTCTCTGCTCATTATTCTCCTCCCACAATCTCCAAAGACTGCAAAACCAGCGCAGACACCGAATGGGTCCCTATGTAAGTTTAAAGTACCTCAACTACATGATGGGAGCACTGCAAGGACAGAGGCCAAAGCTGAGTATTTGCACTAATGAAACCTACTGAGAAGGAACAAGACTGCCACCAAAAATCTGGGAAACTGTGGAAAACAAGCACATGCTGATAACAGCGCTATAAAAAAAGATCTGGAAGATAAGCAACAGAAATTGCCTCTTTCAGAACAAGTTTGTCTGCACACAGAGAACTCATCACTATCTGAAATCACATCTGCTTGGTGAGTGCTTAAGACAACACTGAAAAAAATCACGTAGAACTGCTTCAGTTACACGATCCCTTCTAACAGCAAGGTTCTATAGACTTCTTCACCTAACCAAGCACCACACGTTTCTTGCAAATTGAGCGGCAAACGGATTTTTAACAACCTCACATTAGCTAGGGATAGGGGAAAGATCAACTTTTAGACTGCACCACATAGGTTTTCTTCCTCCTTGACTGTCACTGATTAACCAGCCACCTGGTAACAGAATAAGACACATGAATTTCCCAGTCTGCTGGTCAACATCGCACAAAACGAATAAATGCCAGCAGTAAAATTGTTAACCACGACAAATCAAGTCAAAGGGGGCTCTTGTACAAAATCTTTCAGGAAAGCTCTGGGTAACCTCAGATACACTTATGTGAGCTCTTCCAAAAGAACTATAAGAAACATAAGTAGACACACAGTTTAAAGTTCAATTGAAACACGGAGAGAATTCCCTTTTACAGAAGGCTGTTCCCTTCATTTATCTAAGCAACAGCACCAAATTTGCTTAGCTCACCATCAAAGTGGAAGAAGTGATTGTGCTGGTTCAAGCGTGGTCTGCCTTCTGCCACTGCCACGGGGACCAGGTTCTCATCCAGATTTTCCCTTTGGTGATCCTCCCTCACATGATTGCTGTCAGTGATATTAAGTGACATTCTGCAGGTGGGACAAGATGTATCTTGTTCCAGCCAAGAGCGCAGACATGAGCTGACAAGAAAAGAGTAATATCGTGGTGAGCTTGCAGCATTTTTCCAAGACATCAGTATCGCGAGTACATCAAGCAGCTGTACCATACCCTGTACAGAACAGCAACAAATGCACATGGACTGCTCAGAGATAATTTGTCGTCTGTGCTTGATGAGCTCCTAATGACTCTGACATAGAGTTCTTATTTCTTTCAGCTGAAAACACTCAAGTGTTCATTTTTTATAAGCAAGCATGCAGAATTATCACAAACTGAGCACAGAATCATAGAACAGCTTGGCTTGGAAGGGACCTCAAAACCCATCCATTTCCAAGTCCCCTTGGACACCTCCCACCGGATCAGGGGCTCCAAGCCCATCCAACCTGGCCTCTAACACCTCCAGGGATGGGGCAGCCACCACTGCTCTGGGCAACCTGGGCCAGGGCCTCCCCACCCTCACAGGAAACGTGTTTTCCTAAGATCTCATCTCAATCTCCCCTCTTTCAGCTTAAAATTGTTCCTCCTCGTCCTAACCCTGCATTCCCTGATCAAGAGCCCCTCCCCAGCTTTCCTGGAGCTCTTTTCAGTCCTGGAAGCTGCTCTAAAGTCTCCCAGGAGCCTTCTCTTCTCCAGGCTGAACAACCTCTCTCAGCCTGTCCTCACAGGTGAGGTGCTCCAGCCCTCAGATCATCTTAGTGGCCTCCTTTGGACTCGCTCTAACAGATCCATCAAAACTCTCCAAGTTTGTTGTCCCTCTAGCTCAGAAGAAGCAAGTTTTGCCTGGAAGGGGAAACAAAGCACTTCTCTCCACCCCTGACTGAAAAAGGACAAAAGAAAATGTACAAGCATTTAAGATACAATGACACATTTTCACAATTCTGCCAGTGCGATGTGGCAATGGCACCTCCAAAGCTTTTCAAATATCTTTTCAAAATTATCAGTACTCAAATCACCACCAAAGTGAGCACCACTCTGGGAAGTCCAGGTTGGATGAGGCTTTGAGCAACCTGATCCAGTGGAAGGTGTGTCTGCCAATGGCAGTGGTTTGGAACTAGAGGGGCCTAAAGGTCCTTTCCAAACTAATACTAAGCAGCGCTGTGCCATTACAATGTTTACTGAATTCTGAACATTTTCTGCCTTACAGAAAGCGAGAAGTGTTTGAAATGCAGGTTTAAACACTCACAGCTGTGCCTACTTTTTGATTCAGACTGATATGACCCAGTCACAGTATTTGTTAGCACATTAAATCTAATTTTCAGTGTGGAAGAACTGAATTTCACAGAACTGAACACATCGCAGTGTTACACACTTGCACAGTAGGGGCTTTTTTTCCAGCAGAAGCTCTCAAAACACTTTAGAAAGGTAGAGATAGAGAAAAGATCAAAGCAATTCGTTTCCTAAATTGCATATCAGCAAACAAAGTAAAGGAACAGATCACAGGTTTGGGCTGACAGAGCAAGAAAATAGCCCTCATCGCAGGACTACGCAAAGTCAATGATACCAGCACTCTGCACAATTCCCGAAGCTGCATCATGCAGACTTATTACCAAAGTGTTTTTCATCACATTTAAACAGAGTGATACGCAGCATTCAGAAATTAGTGATGGGTTTCCCAGAAACAACCAAAGCACTACAATAAAAATCTACCATCTTCCACCACCTCAGTCATCGTCACAGCCAGCACGTTGGCATCACCAGTGCTGTCCAACTTCGTGTCCATTGTCACAGGAAAACCACCCTGCACACAGCCAGCTCAAACTTCTGCTACAGTCATACTCAAAAGGACACCTGTGCAGCACCCAGAGGGACAGAAGCTACCAGCACATTGCTGCTCCTTAACGGCTCAGCCACCGAGATGCTGGAATGGACACAAACCCCTTTCAGCTGGCACCAGCAACAACCCCTAAAGGCCTGCAGCAAGCTGGCCATGGTTATACCCATCCGGTACTGCACAGGGAGAAGGACTCAGCCTCCTACAGCACCTTAGCAGAAGGAGGACTGACAACAGGTCAAGGCTGGCAACATTTCAGAGCAACAACTCTTGGAAGTGACTGCTTCCTAGAAGACAGAGTTTCAACAGAGACTAAAAATTCAGACTCCCACTCTCATTAAATTTCCTTAACATTTAGGCAAAGTGTTGACCTCAGCAGTGTGATTCTTCCCTGACGTCTCTCTAGTTCAAATAAATGGCTATGAAAAAAATCCCATGTCACTGAGAATGGACACCATGTTTAGCCTGTTGGCAAAATCACCAGGCTTTTCTGAGGAGAGAAACCCTGTAAATAGGCTTATTAATTACAACTGGGTTTCTACGCAAACTTAAGTCATCCACTGCAACATATTCCCTCCCTAAATGCACCAAGGAGGTTAAGTGTAACTTAGCCTTAGAGAAAATACAAAAGGACTCTTTTAAACACAGAGAAAACGGCTTCCTGAAGAGAAGACCCTGGGCTTCTCAAGTGCTCAGTAGGTGATTAAATATTCATATGATTCAGTAGCACTGGAAGAGAAGTTTCTGCTACAGAGGCACATTATCTCATTAGAGACTTCTCGGAACACAGATAAATATTTATGGCAAGGTTTGTCATAAATGACAACAAATTAGCACACGGATTATAACCTCTGGTTTGACAGTTCCCAGAATAGTAAAAAGCTGTTTGCAGAAAGTAACTTGCTTATATGACACCGCAGAGATGATTTAACAGACCATGCACGGTAATCACGTGGCATTTCAGAAACTTCTGGTTTCTCCTCTATCTCCTCTCATTTTTAAGCACATGCATGAAAATGTAAGCACTGCTATCAAAGATCTAAGACAAGGCACATCTAGCTCAGGTCACTGTCTCCATGAGCTACTGTTCACTACCGAGTGAGTGTAAGAAACATCATACAGGGCGATCCTTTGCCCACGAGTCTCCCAGTTCCAGCTACCATCTGCTTAGGGACCTCTTTGGCTGATTTAGTTAATCTCTTGTACAGCCCTGATGGACTCATCCTCCCCATGAAATCATACAGTTGGGCCTGGCCTCCACAACTGCTCTGGAGGATGCATCACCACACAAGGATGCACCATATAAAAGTATTCCCTGTTTTCTCTTTAAATATCTGAAGGGTACTTAAGGATCTAAGTCCAATTTTTCTTCCACACCTGAAAATCAATACACCCTCATGGTAGAGGTGATGCATAGGATAAAGTAAAGGGGAAAAACAGCGTGTTCTACCAAGCAGCTACACAGCAAGGCAGAGCACAGACTTGCAATTGAGATATCATAACAACACTATCTACCCATTAGCTGATAAGATTCACACTCTTAGTTTGGAGGAAGAAGAATGCACCAGGTGAAACAACTCAAACATCCAAATGACTGAAGCGAACATGACTTGTTCTTTGCTATTAGAAGCAGACCACAATGGCCCAGGCAGGAAGCATTCACAGCTTCGTTGATAGTCTGTTATTTGTCACGCTGCTGTAACTTTCAGACATGCCCATATATCCCTTCCACCCCCTCCAGTGCCAGAAACGTACTTGTGGAAGAGGTGGCCGCAAGGGAGTTTACGTGCGGATTGCATGGAGTCCCAGCAAATGGCACAATCATCATTATTGACTGCTAGCTCCTCGGGTGTCGCAACTGCAAACCTACAAAGAAGAAAATGGGAGAGACAGAAGTTGTGACTACACCAGCCCAGTACGGTCTCCTGTCCAGAGAATTCTTCACTGACAAAACCTTATCCTCCACATTAACTTTTCCAAGGGAGAGGGGTGCCAGCAGATTTGCTGGTTTTTTTCCCCAGAACATAGATTCGTATTGCAAAGGAGGACGGACACACAGAGCCCTGCCATGCCTTCTCACAGGCACATTTTTTGCACTTGACTACAAACACCCTAAGTGCAAAAAGCTTTGACGTAGTGTCGTCCAAGAAGCATGATCATTAAGTCAAGAACCTCAAGTCAGAATCTGTATAGATTTGGTTTATGTCATTTTTCTAAATGAGTTTTAATAGCTGTACATATTAAGATGTCTTCTTGGGATCATAAGAATTTAAGTCTGACTAACTTTGACATCAGATTTTGCCAGCCCCCTTCAATATCTTTTTGAACTACAGCATCACGCTACTGGCCAGTACCGGACAATAAACAGATGAGTGATATAACAACATTTCACAGCACTGCTCCCATGGAATATACCTGAAAAACAACTACACAAAGACAGGGAGCTCACTGCCATTGGCAGCTTCAAGAGGAAGCCAGAATGTGGTTCTTCCAGAACAATCAGAATGATAAAAACACACAAAGTCGCTCAGACACTTGCAACTCAAACAGCTTTGTGAGCAGCTTAAAAGGGTTTAGCAGCTGCATCTTACTAAAAAAAAAAAAAGCAGTGTGAATGAACTTTGATATGTAGCTCTTAACTTGATTTTACAGCCATTAAATGATTTTTCACAAGGAAAACCTTGGGAATTTCTAAAGAAACCAGTCTTCTCCCTCTGGACTACAGCAGCAGGCACAAGAGACAGCCAAACCTACAGAAGTTCAACAACAAAAATGGTACAGCAATGTACAGAAAGAGTAAAACCCTGTTGCCCTTAAAATGACTAAGGACATAGCTGAGTGATGAAAATATTGGATCAGAGATGCAGTAGTACCTGGTACGATACTAGGTCTCAGCGGACCTCTCGATTTCTCTGTATTGCCTCAGTACAGAGGGATGGACTAAAGCAGTCGAGCTGTGAGCACCGTGGGATTTCACGTATAGGCTTCAGGTTTAATAAATACATCCTTAAAGCTGAGCAGGTTTTAATTTATATTTTTTCTTTTATTTCAGGCAGTAAATGACTAGTACGGCCTAATGAAATTAAAAGCATTTATTTCTATCACAGCCAAACCCAGTGTTTAAAAACTGAATCAGGCAGAGCTCTGCAGAGCGCACGTCACTCCAACAGGGTGTACACAGGAGAAGAAATACCGGACAGGGGAGTTCCCTTGTTGCCAGCAATACTACTATTAGAAAGTCAATCCTGCATTTCTGTTTAAACCAGAAAGGGTGCCCCCACTAACAAATAAAATGCAAAAAGCACACTCTACAAGTGTAAAAACTTAAGACCTGGATTTGCAAGATGCCATCTCCCCAGCTTACACCGTGCCATTGTGTATCAAAGGAACATAAAAGAACCACAACTTCTCAATCAGGATCCTCCGACCAAGGTCCACATCTAGATCTAGGAGCAAATAAGAGACTCACCTGGCTTCCATGTTTCCAACCACACGCAGATAGTTCTTGTGCCGCCGAATTCTTCGTTGAACCTCATGAAATAGGTAGCGCAACTGCATAAAAATCACCAGGCTCGCCATTGACAACCAGATATTGCCAAACAGCTTTGGAAAAAAGACAGGATGCTGATTAGAAACAAACACCATGGGAACCAAAAGGCAGCCACAAGATACTGAATCGGGTCTTAAGAGAAAGAGAAATCAAGAAATGAGCAGTGAAGGATTTTTCTTGTTTTGAGACCATTCAGAATAACCACAAACATTCAGAGGTATCGCTACTCATTACATCCTCAGATAAAACTTAAGCAGCACGGCATGGATAATGATATAAAGTGTATTCAGACCTGTTTGGCTTAATGTCCAAAATAATTCAATGTTCAAAAATAATTCAATCTAATATTACTCAATGACAAAGCTAATTAAAGACCTAATAAATAGATAATTACACAGTAGTTAAATCTCCGTAACAAAGATGTTTGTGAGGCCTCCAATTACATAGGAGGAGAGAATGCTAAACCCCCCACACTACATCCCCCTCTCTAAATGAAGAGCCTCTCTGTAATATATGGTTCATAAAACAAGCAAAGAAAAAAAATATACAAAATACATATACACAGCAGCCCCTATTTTAAGGCCAGTCTGTTGGCTCAGCACTAAGTCCAGTATTTCATACCAGCATGTGAATATGATGCATCAAGTCCAGTGAAAGCAAGGTTAGCTCCATGACAAAATCTGTGTAGTAGACATAAGTGCCTTTGCCCTCCCACATTCCTTCATGGTTGAGATCCCAGAGATGAATTATATATCTGCAAGAATAGGGAAATCAACATTATTCTGTCTTTTTGGTTAAACAGTATCTCTAGCATTCCAACTATTTTATCCATTTTTCAAACAACTGGATATGGATTCTTTGCCTTCCTGAGCCCACACTCTGTGCCTTCCTGGGGAACTTTTTATTTTAATGCTACTGGTTTCAAACAGCAACGTTTTAAAAAGGCAAAAAGCAATCAAAGCGTAGCCCACAGTGCCATTATAGACACCATCAGCTGACACCAAAGAGCTAGCATTTGCATAAAACTCCCGCACATACCAAAAGTGAGTGTTCGGATTACAGTAACCACAGACTTTTTCAGCACGTGAGGGTTTTTGCAGCTGAGGCACCACAGCTTGGTGACAGACCTGCAATGCCAGTCGTGACTGGCATTGTCTGGCAAAGTTTCTGTGCTACATGTCCTGTCCTACATATGCAAATACACATGCATTACGGATATGCAATGTTACTTTTTCCAAGTTCTAGAAACTGAGATCTTGAAAGAAACCCAGTAGGATGGCATTCTGTATCATTTATCAACCATCACAGAGCACACCAATCCATTTTAATTCATGCCTCAAGCTATCAGCACCCACTAAGGCTATCTGTGCATTGCAGAACTCATGCTTCAAAATAGTACAGGCTAAAGTTAACCACCTTTGCTCATCTCCAAACATACATTTGCAATTTAACAAGGTAACTACATACAACTCTTAAATCAACACGCTATATGCACTACCTTCTTTGATAACCATCTCGCAAAACATAAGCTACTCACCGTAAAATCACATGAGCAGTTCTGACAGTCACCAGCAGAGACTGTGAAAAAAGTGGAAAAACAGAAAAGATGTGTTAACAACATTCTGGCAGAGACAGTGGTCCAGAGGCAAGAGCTAAAGGGCTAAAAAAAAACCACTTTTATTGCAGCTTAACAAGTTCCTGTGAACCAGCAGTCACTATAGATGACTGTGGGCACAACACACCTGTGACAAACACGAAGCTTATCAAGAGATAAGGAAGAAATTGTTCTCAAACACGATGTTCATGCAACATCAGCATCACCGCTGTTAAGTCTCACTTTTTCCCCTCACTGTACAGGGCATACTACTTTTTTCAATTCTTATCACCGATCAGTGACCGTTGAGACCACAATCCCACCGCCTACCTTCAACTGCTCAAGAAAAACCTGAAGAACCAAACAGCAGCAGGAACTGAGGAAGAACCACCAAAGTGCTTTCAGATGTTTTTTCCCCTTTGCTGAGACGTCAACGCTGCAGAAGTAACTTCCCCTCTTTAATAACGCTTACCTCTCCAGGCAAAGTTCAGAGGAAAACTGAGTTTATCGGACAGCATGAGCAGATCAGGAGTGCAAAGACACCCACCAGCAAGGTCTGTTTCCAGAATAACTAACCACATTTCCATGGGCTCTTGTCATCCAAGAAATATGGCTCCACCACCTCTCTCTAAACTGTCAGGCCCACAGTGCCCTGTCCCTTTGTTGTCTCCTTCCAGGGAAATAAAATAGGACAGGACAAACTCCCTTCTGAGACTGCCCACACCACGCTGCCTTCAGCAACAGTCACCAAAATGCAGGGGATTTGTAACAAGCAACTGAAACCATTTCTGTAGGACTGGTCTGGTGGCGTGCCCCCAGTGTAAGTGTTAAAAACAGTACAGAACGATTATCAAAACCACCAATTTCCCAATACAGCAATGAAACACTTGGTTTCAATATTTTTCCCATCTGCAAAAAGCACTTCCGTGCATATTTAATCCATCACAGTGTCCAAGATATCTGCCAACTGTTTACTAGCTGGCTTTAAAATAAATGTTCCTGTGACTATTTAAACCTCAGTGCAACCTTTTATCCAAATAAAGGCACAGGGTAAGACAAACACATCATTCAAACAGCACAAGAAAAAGTCAAGAAGGTAACAGCAAGTCACCTAGCAAAGCACGTTGTTCTCATCACAAACATTTTTGTTAGGAAAGTTATGTTAGCACAGTAGCTGCTCCTACAAGACCCTCTCCTGTCACCTGTGACCCTGCACGTGGGTACCAGAAAGAGACTGGACCTTGCTCACACATGGCTTTTTTTTGCTAGGGAGAAACTTTGCACAGACCACAGAGAAAAAGCAGATCCGTCCAAATTCTCACTGCGCAAATGGTGAAGCAGAAGGATTATCCGAGCTGCTGGATGGATGCTCCACAGAGCACAAATTTGTGTCAAACCAGTACATATGGCGTAGAGTGCCTGATGAGGGAGACATATGTTGGCAGGGGTCTTAAGAGCCCAGTCTTTACAACTTACAAGAAGTTAAAATATGCCAGCACTCGGCATCTGTGGCATTTCAATGCTTCCCTTTCATTCACTATTGTGTTGCCAAGATGTTATGCATACTGGTTAGTGCTGAGGCAGCAATAGCATCAAAATTAAAAGGACAAGTAATGGCAGATTGAGTCAAGATTAGACATCAGGAAAAACTTCTTCACTGAAAGGGTTCTCATGCACTGGCAGAGGCTGCCCAGGTAGGTGATTGAGTCCCCACCCCTGGAGGTGTTTAAAAGACGGGTAGATGAAGTGCTTAGGGATATGATTTAGTAGTAGACAGGTATGGTTGGACTTGATGATCTCAAAGGTCTTTTTCAACCTAGGGATTCTATGATTCTACGAAGGCACTGGTCTCTGGTTCCTCCTCTGCTTCCAGAAATGCACTTCAGCCTTCTGCCACGAGAAGTACTTTGCAGAAAATACACTACTGCATCACAAGTTACACAACTCTGATCTGAGGTTCTAAACGTCCAGCAGGACATTTTTAGTCCTGACACCTCAAAAGCTCTTGCTCTGCTCCACTACACACACACACTTATTCCCCAGGGACTCTGTGACGCTGGCAGTCACAAGTCACGTAGGTTAGCACATGACTGGAAGACACTGAAGCCCTAGGATAAAAGGGATGCAGCATCAGAACCTACAGAAGAAAATACACTGTTATCTGTGAGGTACAACTCTAAGATTTGAGTATCGTTATCATTATGCACCTTAACTGAGCTGCATGGAACAGGATCAGAGCGCAGCTGCTATAGGAATGGAGTAACTCCTTCTTACAACAAAAAAGGTGCAAACTGGACATCACTTGCTAAACTATAATACTGGAATACCATACATTAAGGCAAAAAAACTTAATGTTTACTCAAAAATGCAGACTGTCCTTATTCAATACAACCTTCTCTGGGCATTTGCACATTTCACATCCACCCTTTGCAGGAAAGAAAATCACAGAATGATAGAATGGTTTGCATTGGAAGGGACCTTAAAGCCCATCCGGTTCCAATCCCCCTGCCATGGGCAGGGACACCCCTCGCTGGATCAGGGGCTCAAAGCCCCATCCAGCCTGGCCTAGAACACTTCCAGTAGCCATGACTTCTCTGGGCAACCTGGGCCAGTGCCTCACCACCCTGGAAATGGTGCATATAACTGGACCCAGACGTACTAGTCTTCCTAGTGCTAAGTAAAGGAGATTATGTTCTCCATATGCTGACAAACTACACAGAACAAGGGTAAGCCTAACTAAAACCCAAGAAAAACATCCGTATTGCTCCATTGAACACCCCAAGGCATCAAGCTAAATCAATGTTTGCGTAACCAGGAGAGAGATGAAAAGCTTAATGGAACTTAATGTAATTAAATACACGCTAATGGAATACACTTGGCAGGGTCCCTCTCGAACAGCATCACACAAGTCACCACCAGGAAAACATTTCAGTCTGCAAGACTTAGGGCTTTTTGCTAAGAACTTGAGTACTGCCACGAGGTGTCACTGCTCATGCCTGCACGGGAAGAAACCTAAATGTTTTATTCCACTTACAAGTGCTGGGTATTCAAATCAAAGAAACTACTTGTGGTCACCCAACCCACAAAGGGCCTGTTTAAAAGGTTCAGGAAAGGGCAAGATACTCGACATTCTCAGGTGAGGAAAGATTAAACAAACTAGTACTCTTTGGCTTGGAAGGAAACTCAGAAAGGGAACCAGAGAATGATTTGGAAACATCCCAAATTGTTCAAAGAAGAATAAAGAGGGAATGATTCTTTGTGGCTTTTCACTGTATTAAGTGATAGCCAGGGGAATTATCAGATAGACGATTCCAAACAACTGAAAGCTCTTTTGTGCACACAAAGCTGAATTAAGATGTGGAATTTGTTGCCTTTGAATATTTGGAGGCCAAAGTATACACAAGTTCAATAAAACATCAGACAACTTTCTAGAGCCCATCTCAGGCTATCAAACCCCACAGGCTTGTACAAGTCTCAGCACAGGAATGTCCTCAAATGCCAGCTGCTGCAAACAAGGGTAGGAGACCCCTTCCTATAGAGTAGAACTTTTCCTATTCCCTACAAACCAGTAGCACAGCAGGCTGCACGGATCCATGGCTTGGTGGAGGACCGTACGCTTACGCTCGCTGAGCCACTCCTCTGTTTATATTATGGAAGTAAACAGCTGGGTCCAATCCTGCAGCCTGAAACAGGTAAGAGCCAGAGGGCGCAGCGCTAGTGAGGCAAACTGATAAACCTGGCACAAGGCCAATGCATCCTCCTGCCAAGCCAAGATAAGAGACACGCCACCACCAAGACCCCACCTGTTAGAGACACTGTCAAATCTTCAATACACTTCCACCGCATAATTACAAATCTGACCTGGCATATTCTCACATTTTGTAAAAGTAAGCTGACATATTAAATAAACTGTGGTGTGACCAGCATCATATTCTCCTAGTGTCAGCTGACTGTTCTCTTTCCTCCTCACTAACTCCAAGACTGAATTCTAGACAGGAGAATTAAAAAAAACTGCATGCTACTTGATATCCAAGCTAGGGATCTGCTAACACAACCTGCAGTTATACTGGTTACCTCCTCTTTGTTTAAGATCATTGCTTTGTCAGGTAGAGCACAACAACCCACCACAACATCAAAACCATATGATGTTTACTCCACACTGCCAAGGGTTCAGGAGCACACAAACATGAGTCGCTCATCTCAGTTGAGATGCAGCTCTTTGCACAAACATAAGCAAATCCCACAAGCATGCCTTAAGGAAAGGATGTTAGTTTCATTCCTTTTTGGGAGGAATTAAATAGAAAATACAACCCCAAAGGAACAGGCTGAGGTGTGCATTACACTTTCACACGCTCTCTCCAGCAGTCTAACCCTTCCTCCAGTGCTCATGAAGCACAACCATTATTCTTTCATAGGCTGCCTTGTGATTTCAGCATCACCTTACGGATTTATCCACTCATTCTCTTCTTCAGACAAATATTTTTTTGCAGGCTTAAACTCTAAGGAGAGAAAGCATGCAGATCAGGCAACTACTCTAAAACAGGGGAGAGCTTGTTTGCATCTTCAGAGCTTTTTCATTGTGGGAAAACTAAAAGAAAACCCACCTGCAGGCCAAGATACCCCGAAGTGAGGGGTGAAAAGCAAAGCACAAACTACGATACGTAGGAAGGAAGTCTCACCTCTGCTGCCATGAAAGCCAAGGTGTGCATGCCATGAGTGTATCCAATAACACCGCAGACAACGGCTAATCCGCAGCAGGAGAGGAGCATGGCGATGAGCAGGGTCAGGACTCTAATGTGGCTGCTCATGGGCGTGGTAGGAGAAAAGGAAAGCTGCAACACAAATGCATAAACACACAGCAGATTTAAAGGAGTCCTTCGGACTTCCTGCCTTCCAAAGTTACCAAACAAGCTCTCATTCAGGACAATCTCTTGCTTTCTAGAATAAAACTCATTTTACAACCTCAACCATGCGATGCAGTAATGAGTGACACAGAATAAAACTAAAACAATGCACCAGCCCAAAGTCTTGTGCATGTATTTCAGTATCGGAGTTGGCAGCGTGAGATTTGCACTTGGGCTCCATGATCTTTAAGGCCTTTTGCAACCTAAACGGTTCTTTAAAACTGGGATACGGCTTATGCAGAAAGTTGAACTGTGCATTGTAAAGACACTGGCAGTTGACATTTGGTGGATGTAAACGAGCTTGAAGCCTGAGCAGAGAACCCAGAGAAATAGGCCTTACGGACCAATGCCAAAGGGCACCAGTCTAAGGGACGTTCTGTTGTCAAGAGTTCTGCACTAAGGAGAGCTACAAAGACATCTCACGGAGTTACGTAATAACTGCAGGGAGAATTTATCAAAGAAAATAAGTATCTTCAGCTCCGTTTGTCTGACGGGAAAACTGAGGGAGCAAGATTGACACTTTAAAGCAAATATTCAAAGCTGCTGGGAGGTGCACATGTTCAGCACCGCTGGGTGGGGAAAAGGTCTAAATGATTTGTTTGTAACCCATCGTGAGCCAGTGCCTGAACCAGAAAAAGAATTTGCATGTCCCTTATCAAAACTTACATATTCAAAGCGATCCTTGCAGAGCTGAACCATAAGATGAAGAAACACGAGGCCAGAGAACCAGAGACACCACATCACCACTTCTTCCACTGTCTGAACATTCAGCACACCAAAAATGAAGATGAACTTGTAGAAAATGAAATTCCAGAACTTATCCTTGAGATGCTGTAAAGGAAGACATTTTGTTACTGTAGCGACAATCCGCATGCAAGGGAGAGAAGGAAGGGAAAAGAGAAAGAGAAAAACAATGATGGAATTAGAAATGCGATAACACATTAGCAAAACCCTGCTGCATACACATCTTGAATAGTATTTGTTACCCTGCACTTAAAAAGCACAATGACTAGAGCGAGGAACAGGACAAATAAGCAATTATTCCCACACACTCAAGCAGTACGAAAGAAACAATCTGATGGTCTCAAGTAGCAGAGAGCAAGCCAGCTTGTTGGGGATAAAATAATTCATGAAATAAAATGTTTTGTTAAAGAACAGAATTAAATCACCAGGTGTTTAGTTAAGACAGGCCCAGAATTCCTTCATGATGCTGCCATTTCTGGCTCACCAACACTAATAACCAGCTTTCCTTTACAGGAGAACTGAAGCACACTCCCACTGTCCAAATGCAAATGAAGCCACACTGACTGCTTTTTGCTTCAGTTTTTAAGAGGGTAGAGAAAATCCTGGAAACTATCACTGGTTAAAATTCCACATCCTTATAGTCAACACAGACTGGAAAGAAAATCTGGCCCAATGCAGTCTGAGAGTGCTTTGTTTTTAATAAATACACCTCTCTCAGAGGAACTACAGATGGGAATCTTTAACACAAAAGCCTCTGAGAGATCCACGGCTATTTATGAAGTTTTACGTGCATCGCTTCTGCATGTCACGAAGCCTTATTTTTGCTAAGAACTACACTTACACACTTCTCTAAAAAACATATGAACATGCTTCAAATCACTGCCACTGCATTTACCAAAGCAAATTATGCATGCGTCTTTCTTTAAAAAAAAAATATATGCAGATACTATTCAAACCACTGCGGCTGCTTTTATCTTCTGCAGGATCCTGGTTTTAAAAAGTCTGGACTTTAGTAGTCCTCTTGCTAAACTTTTACAAACTTTCTCACCCAGACCAAGAGCAGAACTAAACAGCTTGACTTCGCAGCCCTGCACTTCCTCCTTCCTCTGGGCACGCGCCTGCCTGCTCCCTCTTAAACCAGAGGGCAGATAAACCATCCACTCAACATCTGAGGATGGGAAGCGCTTCTCCAGCAATCACAGCACAAAACAAGGTACAAGAGGGAACTCAGCCTGCTGGTGCTGAAAAGTAACCACAAAACGCAATGGAGAAACGCTGCCAAACGCAAACAGAATAAAAAAGAACATGTAAATATTCTGAAATGAGAGGACTCTTGAAAGATTTCTGACAAAGTTTATTAAGAAAGCAGGATTTTCAAGCTGATGACTTATAACACACAGTAGAAAGGAAAAAGAAAAGTTCCCTGGAAGCTGGTGGCTGTGGATATCCTATCAAACTGTAAAGGGTTTATCTGGCAGATTGTTCTCTGTATGGTTTTATTGGACAACACTTTCAAAAGCAGTAAGTACATAGAATCATAGAATAGTTTGGGTTGAAAGGGACCTTAAAGGTCATCCAGTTCCTACCCCCTGCCACAGGCAGGGACACCTCCCACTCGATCAGGCTGCCCAAGCCCCATCCAACCTGGCTTTGAACCCCTCCAGGGATGGGGCAGCCACCACTGCTCTGGGCAACCTGGGCCAGGGCCTCCCGACTCTCATAGCAAAGAAATTCTTCCTTAGGTCTAGCCTAAATCTGCCCCTCTCCAATATATACCCACTGCCCTGAGTCCCATCACTCCAAGCCTTTGCAAACAGTCCCCCCCCCAGCTTTCCTGTAGTCCCTTTTAGGTACTGGAAGGTCACTATAAGGTCTCCTCGGAGCCTTCTCTTCTCCAGGCTGAACAACCCCAACTCTCACAGTCTGTCCTTGTATGGGAGGTGCTCCAGCCCAGTGCAAGCGGTAAGATTTAAATTGTTCTAAAATTCACTTTTCTCGTGTACTTTCGAGCAATTCCATACAGAAAACTGCACCAAGAAATTATGCCACACCACAGATATCCAAGGGAACAAACAGCTGTCCTACCTGCCTCTCGCTGACACGAAGAGGACCGAACACCATATACTGGATCAGCTTAGCAACCAACATCAGAAAACAGCAGGCAGTGTTCACCAATACCTGTAAAGAAACGTTAAGAGTCAGGGACAAATACTTTTGCCCTATTTAGAACATAAAAGGGAGTGAAAGGGAAAGAATGAGTTTAACAAAACCAACCATTGTTCACAGGAGAGTTTTAGCTGCCTTTTTTTTTTGGAGGGGGGGTGATATTTAAGCCTGGCCTCTTCCAAGAGATGCACAGTAGCTGATAAGTCACTTGACTTTTTGTTAGAAACACTAACGGGGTCGCTTTTCTGCACCAGCGCGTCCAACAAACAAACCTGCCTCTTCATGATAGATTTTTCTTTTATATGTAGATTAGGAAATCTTATCACAAAGAAAGGAAGCATCAGCGCAAGGACAGGGATCTGAGAGAGGGAATCCAGAAGGGGCCACAGAGATGATCTGAGGGCTGGAGCACCTCCCGTAGGAGGACAGGCTGGGAGAGACGGGGTTGTTTAGGCTGAAGAAGAGAAGACTGTGGGGAAAACTTTGAGCAGCTTCCAGGACTGACAGGACCACGGCATTGGTGATGCCACCTAGAAAGAAAACACGCTCCCCTTTCCTCCTGCCTTCTCCATCTACAGCGTTTCATGTGCGGGATGGGCAAAAGGAAAAGACTCTGCAGCGGTTTCACAGTCCTCAAAGGGGGAAAAGCAGGGCGTAGGGCTCAGGAAGGACATGGAGCCGTGGGAGTGAGTCCAGAGGCCACGGAGACGATCCCAGGGCTGGAAAACCTCCCCGAACAGGCTGAGAGAGCAGGGCTTGAGAAGAGAAGGCAGCGGGGAGCCCTCCGAGCGGCTTCCAGCGCCCGAAGGGGCCGCAGGGAAAGGCGGGGAGGGATTTTTGAGCGGGGAGCGGCGGGGACGGGGCGAGGGGAAAGGGTTTTGAGGCGCAAGAGGCGGAGGTGAGGTCAGCGGGAGGACCGCCGGGCTGTGCGGGCGGGGAGGCCCGGGCAGGCCGGGCTGCGCCCCCGCCGCGCTCACCCAGACGCAGAGGCTGTCGGCGAGGAGGAAGGCGGCCACGTCCCGGGCGGCGGGGCTGGGGCCGAGCCCGCGGCGGGCGCCCAGCGCGGCCCCCAGCAGGGCCAGCCCGCTCAGCGCCGCGTAGGTGCGCAGGCTGGGCCAGGGCAGGCGCTCCAGGAACAGCAGCGGCATGGCGGACAGGGCAGCGCCCGCCCCGAGCCCAGCGCCGGGCAGCCCGCCCCGGCACCGCCCCCGGACCGCCCTCACAGCCCCGGGACCGCCCTCACAGCCCCGGGACCGCCCCGGGACCGCCCCTGCAGCTCTGAGACCGCCTCGAGACCGCCCCCACCGCCCCACATAGAACCACAGAATCATCAGGTTGGAAAAGGCCCACAGGATCATCGAGTCCAACCGTTCCCATCAATCACTAACCCATGTCCCTCAGCACCTCATCCACCCATCCCTTAAACACCTTCAGGGAAGGTGACTCAACCCCCTCCCTGGGCAGCTGTTCCAGTGCCCAATGACCCTTTCTGTGAAAAAGTTTTTCCTGATGTCCAGCCTGAACCTCCCCTGGTGGAGCTTGAGGCCATTCCCTCTCGTCCTGTCCCCTGTCACTTGGGAGAAGAGCCCAGCTCCCTCCTCTCCACAACCTCCTTTCAGGTAGTTGGAGAGAGCAATGAGGTCTCCCCTCAGCCTCCTCTTCTCCAGGCTAAACACCCCCAGCTCTCTCAGCCGCTCCTCTTCTTCTCCAGCCCCCTCACCACCTTTGTTGCTCTTCTCTGGACTCGCTCCAGAGCCTCAACATCCTTCTTGTGGTGAGGGGCCCAGAACTGAACACAGGATTTGAGAAGCGGTCTCACCAGTGCCGAGTCCAGAGGGAGAATAACCTCCCTGGACCTGCTGGTCACAGTGTCAGCTCCTCAAGGTGCTGTCATTGTTTAGCCTGTGAGGCCGTGTTGCTCTCTACAGCTACCTGAAAGGAGGTTCATAGAATAGTTTGGGTTGGAAGGGAGCCTGAAGATCATCTAGTTCCAGCCCCACTGCCACAGGCAGGGACACCTCCCACTAGATCATAGAATCACCAGGTTGGAAAAGACCCACCAGATCATCAAGTCCAACCATTCCCATCAATCACTAAACCATGACCCTCAGCACCTCATCCACCTGTCCCTTAAACACCTCCAGGGAAGGTGACTCAACCACCTCCCTGGGGAGCCTGTTCCAGCGCCCAATGACCCTTTCCATGAAATATTTTTTCCTGATGTTAAACTTGGACCTCCCCTGGAAGCTGCTCTAAGGTCTCCTCAGAGCCTTCTCATCTCCAAGCTGAACAACCCCAACTCTCTCAGCCTGTTCTCACACGGGAGGTGCTCCAGCCCTGAGATCGTCTTTGTAGCCTCCTCTGGACCCTTTCCAACAGCTCCATATCCTTCTTGCATTGAGGATTCCAGAACTGAACACAGTACTCCAGAGGAGGTCTCACAAAAGAAGAGGGGCAGATTCACCTCCCCGGACCTGCTGGCCATGCTTCTTTTGTTGTAGTCCAAGTTGTACAAAGGAAGGTGCTGTCCTCTTCTTCCAAGTGACAGGACAAGGGGCAATGGCCTCAAGTTGCGACAGGGGAGGTTCAGACTGGACATCAGAAAGAAATTTTTCACAGAAAGGGGCATCGGGCCCTTGCAGAGGCTGCCTAGGGAGGCAGTTGAGTCCCCATACCCATGTGTTTAAAAGACGGGTGGATGAGGGGCTCAGGGACACAGTTTAGTGGCAGGTAGGAAAGGTTGGACTCAATGATCCAAGAGATCTTTTCCACAACATGATGATTCTATGACACAGCCCCACAGGACCCGGTGTTCCCACCCGTGTCTGAACAGTTTAGGTCCTCTTCTTGTTCCCAAAATCTTCTGTATTCCTTAAGGAAAGTAATAAAGTTTAAAATACGTACCTAAAAGTAGGAGGCAATTAAAGCAAGAAAAACCCACAAGCCCAAGACAAACAGAATCTTAAACATTTTGTTTAATGTTGTACAAAAAAAAAATCTGGTGAGTATCACAAGTAAGGGATTAACACACTGGTATCACACTGCATCCTATACCTAAACAACTGCAATTCAATTCTCTATCATACAACAAAAAGTTGAGTGGCCTTCAGGAAAAGAATGACATTAAAAAAATCCTTGCATCACACCTATTGGTTTCTCCACTTCTTAAAGCTGTGCTCACAGAGACGGCTTCTTATGTCAGACTCTTCAGGTATGCAGGAATTCAGTTGTAAATAAAGTTGAACCTAAAATTAAAAGGATTACAGCAAGTGACATTTTTAAATTAATAAGCGAATGCTTTGTTTCTGCTCTTGATAAGCCTCCATCTCACAGAACAAAAGTGTATTTTTTAAATAACACTTTCATAGTACAGCAGGAAGCATCATTTTTAACAGCCAATGAGATACTAGCATTGCACATCAAGTTGTAGAAGAATTATTAATATTTTCTTTCTTACGAGAGCTTCATAGATACGAAAATGCCAGTGAGTTACATTCACCCATCAGCAACTCTTCCAGAGCATTTCTGCTGCCAGGACCAACTTCACAGACTCCAGGGCTGACATACAGACACACTCAACAGATCTAATTCCTCTCTACACAGTTTCACAACAAAGAGCATTCACACAGCAAGTATCCGTCTCAGCTTCCAGATGCCTGTCCTGTGGATGCGTGTGTTGCACTGGTACGGAACTGGCATTTGGCTGCATAATAGCCAGCATTTTTGTTGGTACTTGGGAGAAAGTATCCGCTGTCCTTAGGAGCAAGGGGGAGAGAAAGCCCCCACAACTACAACTGCCAACAGTGGACTGGATAGAGGAAAAAACAGAGCTGGATACCAGCTTGCTATGGGCAATACCAGTGCTGGCACTCTGCTGACAGGCTCTCTTCATCCAAGTAGGTGGATGACAGAAGTACTGCCCTGAGAAACAGCTGACTGGCTGTGGGATGCCTAGCATTCCTGAACACTTGCTGAAACAGAAACCAGCTCAGCCCAAGGTACAGGGTATTTTCAGTTAAGAAAGCGAAAGAGTGCATACGTTGGGAAAAGGAAGTACTAATACAGCTGTCCCTGCAGATACTCATGTTATCAACACGTTACACGTTATAAACTCTGCTACACAGAGTCCAAAAAACCCACCAGGTTTAATCAGCACAAAGCTTTGTTAACAAGTACACCTAACTCAGTGCTGCAAACACAGCTTGGCTTTTACTCTCACATCGTCCCTAACATTTACAAGAAGCTACTCCTTAGCTTCACCCACAGTATCACCTTCCACATTTTCCTTCGGTACAACTGTGAGATAGAACTTTGGCGCTATCAAGTTGTCATCAGTGCCTCTAAGCTGTCCATCGTATCTTGTCTGAGGTAGGTTCTAAGCCCTTTGGGACAGCTACAATCTCTTCACAGCTGGTTTCTGTAGTGCCTAACTTTGCTCTAGTGTCCCACAGCAAATGTGGTCCTGAGAACTATAATACAAATACATCACAATATACCTGCTCAAAAGTTGAGGAAGGCTGGAAATAATGGGTCCATATCCTGGTGCATTGTCATAGAGCTCAAACAACGGGGCAGCGACCAGCTTGTAATTTTTTGGGACTGCAAACAAAGCTAAAACCAAATACAAGTTGATTAATAAGAAAAAACAACCATGCATTCAGCCAAGGCATCACCTCCTTCCACACCCCAAAACAAGACAGCACTACAGTATAAGAGTTTCTTCCTTTACTTATTAAATACGGGGTTCATATGCCGTACATATGCTGATGCAGGAGGAGGAACGAGCACTTACTAGGCACCACCATTCAAAGGATCACCTACCTTCAAAACTGATATTAGTGTTTAACTCTTAGTGATCAATTATAAACAACCGCAAGCATATGAACAGAAAGTTGCTACCACATTTACTCACATGAAACATAAGCATTTAAACGTTGTTATAAATCCAATCTTTTGTCACAAACAAACACTCACCCTTTTCTTGAAGCTGGACCAAGAAAAGCTTTTTATGCTCTTTTGGTTTTGTAATATGAGCTGGGATATAAGGATACTGGAAGGAAAACAATAAGCATCAGTTGTACAGATCTCAAAATACTGTGCAGTCTCAAGTGCTACTTCATAAATTATCAAGCACTGCGCAGGCTTTCAATGTGTCACGTTTTCTTCTTTCACAGCATCAAATAATGAAAACCACTCTTATAAGTACTCAGAAAGGAATGCTGTTGCTGGCCCAGCTATCAACAGGATCTGCAGAGGCACCAGTACTCGTGTAGTTAAAACGAGACAGAAACACGTAACAGCAAACTGAGTACATATTCTCAGTGTTAAAGCATTTAGAAATACAGTAAACTAATTTTATTCACAGGGTGTCTGTCCCATATGCAGCAGCACAAGAGTTCCATTGTGGCTAAACCAGGAATTTAAATGGTATGCCTGGCTCAGCACCAGACTGGGAGCTATCACAGCTAGTGGCTTCTAATCCAACAGCATGAGTGCGGAGAGAGATGGGGGGGAGTTTCCAGAAGACAATCTGTAGTTTCAGCCACAGAAAGGAGGTGAAATAGATAAAAAACAGAAAAAAATAATTGCTCATGCAGCAGGTAAAAGCCCTACTGGTAGGTTGAAGGCTTTTGGAAGAACAATCAATTCTTTACTGAAAAAGATGAAAGACAACATGAGTAATCACCTGTGGCGGTTCAAAGTTGGGTCTCCACCAGTTACCAATGCAGTCATCGATCACCCAGTCTTGCTGAACACCGTCCTGACGGCCCAGTATCTAGCAAAGATCCAGTTACAGTTAGAACTTCAAATACCCCATGTCAATTGTTTTAGAAATGAAGAGACTTGCTCTAAGAAGGGTCTGACGTAGTTCAGAGCTGCTCTGGAACAGCTTTTAATTTAGAGTACATTTGTATCAAGTGACATTTTTTAGCAAAAGCCTCACCTGGCAAGGCACGAGCACTTAAAAACCACTTCAAATTCCATGCTGTACTCAGCTGAACTGAGTCCCGACAGGCCAATGAGAAGAACAAAATGCAACATTATGCTCCCCAACTGAATTACTTCAGGTTATGAAGAGAGCATGGCAGGTTAATTGGTGCATCGGGAAGACTATCCCAAAGGCAAGTATTCATCAGGTGATAAAATAAAAACGTTCTGCTTTATTCGTTAACTACCTGAGGACATCACAATAGCAATAAGGAGACTACTCTAAAGCTTTGGCTTCTTCTGTTAATTCTAAAAGAATCCAACATTCCAGTACAGCAAAGTAGTGGAAGAAAACAGACCTCCGTCATTAAGCGTTTGAGCCCTTCTACCTCATCTTCTCCTGGATTGAGTTCACCACCAGGTCTGTTAAAATAATGAATAATTAACAACAAGTTACCTTTTATTGCATTGCCAGACTTTCACAGGTAAGTTTGGACATACTTCCAGGCAGAGAGTTACAAATTCACTCAAGGCCCTTCAGTCAGAAGTTCTGAGTTTGAAGGCAGTAGGATAGCCATCACCAAAACTATAAATAAAATGCCTATTACACATCCCTTAAAAAACACCACTGTATAAAATACTTGAACTCCAGCAGGACAAAGTACAACAATATCCTAGAATCACAGAATGGTTTGGGTTGGAAGGGATCTTAACGCCCATCCAGTTCCAACCCCCTGCCGTGGGCCGGGACACCTCCCACTGATCAGGTTGCTCAAGGCCCCATCCAACCCGATCCTGAACACCTCCAGGGATGGGGCGGCCACAACTTCCTCACATGATAATAACCGGGACACTTAAAAGATAAAGTTTTAACAATAATAAAAGCATCAGAAGTTGAGGAAACACTTGTAAACACCGACCGTATTTGTTCTTATTCCAATAGCAGCACTCACTGCAGGACACAGGGAAGCAGAAAATAAACCTGATGTGGAGAACCATCCTGCATTTGATGTGAAGTTAATGAAAACATCTAAAAGCACACTGTCGTCATTACAGCGTTTCACAAAACTTCACAAAACCTAAGAATATAGGCTCAACACTAATCAACTTCTTGATTCCTCCGAATCAAGAAGTCAAAAAAGAATCAGGATATAAAATTATATTTCACACACACACACTTGAGAACAATGTATGTGTTAAAAACGTAAGAAGAACAACACAAACAGGATAAGTAATGAAAAGCCTAGCTCACCCAGTTTAAAAAAAAAAAAACATGCACTGCCACCAGCACTACAACCGTATGATCCAAACACCAAAACTTTACTCTGGCAGCAACAATCACAAGATAATCTGCAGCAATTTCCTCAAATTCTACCTTTCCTCCTGTCCCCAGCTCAACCAGTAGTTTACAAACAGATATTATTCCACATTTACTGACGATTACGCATTAAGTTTCACTTTCTCATTTTTGTGGCCATAGCACAAGCACAGAGTCACTGGAGAGTGTCCAAAGGCCGCAAAGATGGTGAAGGGTTTAGAGGAGAAGTTGTATGAGTGGCTAAAGTCATTTGGTCTGTTCAGCCTGGAGGACACCGAGGCAAGATCTCATCACAGCTCACAGCTTCCTCACAAGGGGAGGTGGAGCAGCAGGCACTGAGCTCCTCTCTGGACCCGAGGGGATGGCAGGAAGATGTGCCGGGGGAGGCTTAGAATGAATGTTAGGAAAAGGTTCTTCTCATGAAGAGTGGTGGAGCCCTGGAACAGCTCCCCAGGGAAGCTGTCACAGCATCAAGCCTGACAATATTCCAGAATTATTTGGACAACATCCTCAGACACACGGTGTTAATGCTGGGGTTGTCCTGTGCAGGGACAGAATTTGGACGCAATGATCTTTGTGGGTCCCTTCCAACTCAGGGCATTCTATGATTCCAACAAGTTTTAAACAGGAATCTACTGCGGCGAAGCATCATAACTAAGTTTTCCAGTCAGTTCAAAACTAATTCACTTCACTCATAAACAGAGTCAGATAAATAGACTAGATGAAAATCCCACCACTCAAAAAGGGTTTTCCTAGATCAAGTCTTTGCAAGAACTGAATTACATTCAAAACACGTATCAGTTAACCAAACTTTAGCCTCTAGCCCAGATGTTTACCGGTTTGCATCGATAAAGTTAAACTTAAAGTGACATTCAAGCAGCAGATACTTACAGCTTGAAAAACGTTGTGCCCAGCTGCAGCAGCAGCACGTGGGGCAGCCTGTGCTCGTGTACAATCAGAACGCCTTCCACCGTCCGTCTCATGCCAATCTTGTCAAACTCTTCCCTCATCCGCTGAAACCGAGCTGCCACCGAACTGTCCTTCTCATACAGGGGCTCCTTTGTCCCAAATGTGTAATTCGTCAGGGGATACCTACAAGGAGAAAAAAAATGTTACTGCGTAAAAAGAAATCTAAATTTAAATCACTGCGACACAGTGATCTACCCTGCTCTGAGGCAGAACCTTCTGCACTTAAGGAATGGGAACTTCTTCATAGTGTGTGCTGGGCTAGAAGTTTTTGTCTGTCACCTACAGGACCCCTGCACACGAAGATCCACACTACAATACAGACGTTATTGCTGATTCAAAAGGGAAGAAGTCTAGAAGAACCAGCAGCAGCTGTTAGTCAGCAGCCACCCTCTCTTCAATCCTTACACCTCAGAGAAAAGGCAGCTGAGGCTCTGCAAGGAACTGGGGAAGGGACAGGGGAGAAAAACTCAGCTGGGAAGGAAGGAAGCTGCACAAGACGGCAGGGGAGGGTTCTGCAGAAGTAATAAAGTGCCTGAGAACTATACTGTTGGAAATGGTTTTGCTTTCAAACGGAAAATCAGACATCTGGACCACAGCAGAAGAGAATGCTGAGGACCTAAGTACAGGCTGGGAGCCTGGGGTGAGAGCCAGAGTCTGAGCAGACCATTCTGCTGGGCCAGTTGCTGGAGCTCTGCATGCTCTGGCAACAATACAGTGGAAACGTGAGAGATTTCCCCAGGCAGGAAGGAATGAAGAGAGCCAGAAAAGAAAGGAATGCTTAGGCAACAAATTGGTCAGTCCTAGAGAGCATGAAGCGCCACAGGAAAATGCTATAATACAACAAAACCCAAGAAATCTGAAGATCTGCTGGCACAAGGCCTAGAGGGAAGGCAGGATCAGTAGGTTAAGTCAAAGAGGGAGACGAAAGGGGGTTCTGGGCAGAAGAGTAAGGAATGATCACCAGAGCTTCACTGACTTGTGGCAGACAGCAACTGAATTCGTAGAATAAATGACCAATTTAGATTATCTATTAGGAAGAAATGTTTTGCTGTGAGGGAGGGGAGGTCCTGACTCAGGCTGCCCCGAGCAGTGGTTGCTGCCCCATCCCTGGAGGTGTTCAAGGCCAGGTTGGATGGGGCTTGGAGCAACCTGATTGAGTGGGTGGTGTCCCTGCCCATGGCAGGGGGATAGAACTGGCTGGAATTTAAGGTCACTTCCAAGCTAAACCACTCCACAATTGTATGATTTCATGGTGAACGCTTTGCTTGAGATGCATCTCATCTTACATTCCTTACCCAGTACTTAATCACGTCAAGCTTTAGTAGCACACACTCTTCTCACCCTCAAATTTTTCCTCCCTATCAAATTTTTCACATGTTTTACAGTTGCAAAATCACAAGCCAGCTACAGTTGTTGGAGCCCGTTTTCACATACACAAGTGAGCTGAAATAACCACTTTCCTAACCTCAGAATAATTCATTAGCAAATCCTCCATCTTCAGTTATAGCTTAGAAAATCTAAATATATTTTACCATTTATTCCCATTTTTAAACACACTAATAGTTGTAATAATAAACTATTATATTACTCCACACTATAGAAAGATGGGTAGATAGGTCTACGCATAGAATCATAGAATGGTTTGAGCTGGAAGAGACTAAGCTCAAAGCCCATTCAGTTCCAAACCCCCTGTCACGGGCAGAGACACCTCCCACTGGATCAGGGGCTCCAAGCTCCATCCAACCTGGCCTGGAACCCCTCCAGGGATGGGGCAGCCACCACTGCTCTGGGCAACCTGGGCCAGCGCCTTCCCACCCTCACAGGAAAACATTTCTTCCTCAGATCTCATCTCAACCGCCCCTCTTGCAGCTTAAAACCGCTTCCCCTAGTCCTGTCCCTGCGCTCCCTGATCCAGAGCCCCTCCCCAGCTTTCCTGGAGCCCCTTTCAGTCCTGGAAGCTGCTCTAAGGTCTCCTCAGAGCCTTCTCTTCTCCAGGCTGAACAACACCAACTCTCTCAGCCTGTCCTCGCACGGGAGCTGTTCCAGCCCTCGGATCACTCTCCTTGTACCCATACTTTTAAAAACCCGACGCCGATAACCGCGTTTCCTCTCGATTCTTTTCTCCGGAACCACGACAAACAGCCTCCCACCCCCGGAGCTCCCGCAGGGCTCCGACCGTGCCGCCCCAGAGCCGCGGAGCCCCGGCTCCCCCCGCCTCAGGCCGGCGCTCACAGGTTGATGGTCCTCTCCAGCGTGAGCGGCTTGGTCTGCTGGATGTACTTGTTCCCGAACTGGTTCACCCCGCGGGGCCAGCCGGTCTGCGAGCGGTTGGGCGGCACCACGGACATGGCGGGAGGCGGCGAGGGCGCGCTCAGAGCTCAGCGGCAGGAATGGCCTCCGCCATCAACGGCCCCGCCAGGCCGGACCCCTCCCCCCCGCCGGAAACGCGGAACGCGCTTCCGGCGCGCGCTCCCTCCTTATTGGCCAGCAGGACGCTGCCCCGCCCCCCGCGCGATGCGATTGGTCCGCTGGGCGCCGCAGTGGCTGATGGGAGTTGTAGTACCGCTGGTTCTCCGACCACAGCCTGCTCCTCCCTTATTGGCTAGCAGGACGCGGCTCTGCCGCCCGTGCGATGCTATTGGTCCGTTGCGCGGCGCGGGGGCTGCCGGGAGTTGTAGTCCCACAGCGCTGCTGCTCCGCTCTTATTGGCCCGCGGCGCAATGCGACAGGTCGCTGGAGCGGCGCGGAGTCTGCTGGGAGCTGTAGTCCCAAGGGGGGGACTACGTCACCAGGCGCCCCATTCTTAGTGGCCCTTCGCCCGGCGTCCACGTGACCGGCGCGGGGGCCGCTGGGAGCTGTAGTCCCATGACGCTATCTGCTATTGAGGCTGCTGGGAGCTGTAGTCCCACGGGGCGGGTACGTCACCAGGCGTTCCGTTCCTATTGGCCCTTCTCCCGCGGCCACGTGACCGGCGCGGGGGCTGCTGGGAGCTGTAGTCCGGCAGCGCCGTGAAGGGGGCCCAGCCATGGGCGCCAAGCGGCGCAGGGCCGCGGCGGCCGCGGCGGGGCCGAAGCGGGGAAAGCGGGAGGCTCGGGCCGAGCTCAGCGCCGCCCTCGGGGACGCGGCGCTGCGGGAGCGGGCGGCGGCGGCGTGGGGCGGTGGGGAGCCGCTCCGCCACGGTAGAGCCGTGTTCGCCCCCCCCGGGGTAGCGGCCCCGCTCCTCCTGCCCCCCCCCCCCCCCTCCCCTCACCGGTGGCGTTTCCCTTGCAGAGGCGGCGGCGGTGGAGCCGGGCCCGTTCCCGCACGGCCTCATCCCCGGCTTCCTGGCGGCGCCGGGCTTCGCGGAGGAGCTGCGGGACGAGCTGCTGGGTCTCGGCTTCGTCGGGCGGCGGAACGACCTCCTCTCGCTGCGGCAGGTGGGGCCCGCGCCGCCCCCGCCGCTCTCCCCCACCGCCCCGCCGCCCTCACTGACACCCCCTCTTCTCTCCCGCCGCAGTCCCGGGAGCTGGCGGCGAGCCCCGAGCCCCATCTCGCCGCCCTCAGGTAAAGCGGTGCCCGGGGAGGGCGAGGGGCTGCGGGGGGAACCGGTCCCCGAGGGATGAAGCCCCGTTGCCGGCGGTTTTCCTCCGAGCAGTGCGAAATGAGGCAGCCGCGGGGCTCCCTGGGCACGAGGAGTAGCTCTAGTACAAAAAAAAATGTGATTTCATCTAAAGTTTCATCTAACTAATTGCATTTTATTGAAAGCTAGACAGAATGTCCCTCTGATCGCATGTTTTCTTCCAAGCAGGGTGTCCCAATCTTCATTCTTTGGAGATTATAACGCTGTGTTTTCAGTGTGTTCTGCGCTGAGCAGCTGTCTCTGCTCTAACCACCTCTGTTTGCAGCCTTTCCCCATCTCAAATGCAAGGTCAGGCAGAGCTGGAGCCAGCTCCACGTCAGCAGGGATTTGATTGTTGTGAAGTTCATAATAGCATTAAAATTAGACCATGGAAAGTAATAGAATATGCATAAGATTTCTAGGAAGATTAATTCATACACCTATAAGTGGGATATCTCTGCTGTCCCCAGCTCTTGCCTCCCTGCGCACGACTGATGGAGATCACTTCCTCACATTGCCCAGGTCTGATACAGAATGCTTGTTTTCTAAAACTCCAAAACGAGTCTTAGAGTTTTATTTGCTGGCATTTTTGGTATCACCATCACTGCTGAAATGCTCATCTCTTCCCCATGCAACAGGTTTCACAGTCACTGCTACTCATTGTCAGCCAGGCTGTGAATGCTGAGCTAGTTTCCTGGCCAGTTCCTCTGTGGTCCTACAGGAATACAGTGTCTGTGGCAGGAACAGCACCTCTAACTGTTGAAATAGCTGGGAGGGAGATACTAAACTATAGTAATCGGTTTTACAACACAAGACACTTACCTTGTGCTTGTCTTCTCAGGCACGCTCTGTGTGAAGAATTCCGAGTGTGGCTTTCTGCTGTGACCCAGATTGAGCTGGACCAAACTATTGACATCTCCTGTGCTAAATATGAATATACCGGTCAGTCCATAAGTGATCCTTTCCCTAAAACTTCTGTGAGTGCGCAGGAAACAAATTGAGTACAGAATACCTGACTGCATAACCCATCCCAACCCCTTTCTAGTTCCAGGGGGTCCTAGGAGCTATCAGCAGCAAATCAAAATCCCAGAAAATGAAGTGCCAATTGTGGAAAAGCTGTTGCTGTAGTTACAATGCTGATGGCTTTAACTGAGCCCAATGTTCAGCCCATGTTTGCATGCCTGCTTCCATGTTGGCAGAGCAACTTGTTCAGCTTCCAAATGTTGAGGATGTGAACTTCAACTAAAACAACACCTTGGTGAGCCCAGGTCACAGCTGCCTCTGCCCTTTTAGTCATGAAAAACCACTGTAGGAAGGGGAAAATTTTTACTGCTGTCAATTCTACTTTTTAAAAATCTTTTCAGAACCATAGAAACGTTTAGGTTGAAAAAGACCCCTAAGCATCCGGTCCAACTGCCAGCCCAGCACCGCTGTGCCTATTGAACCATGTCCCAAAATTCCACACCTGCATGCTTTCTGAACCCCTCCAGAGATGGTGACTCCGCCACTGCCTTGGGCAGCCTCTTCCAGTCCTTCACCACTCTTTCAGTAAAGAAAGTTTTCCTTATATCCAGTCAGAACCTCCTCGTAGCACAACTTGAGGCCATTTCCTCTTGTCCTTTCACTTGTTAGTTGGTTGAAGAGACCAGGGCCCACCTCGCTGCAACCTCCTTTCTGGAAGCTGTGAAGAGTGATGAGGTCTCCTCTCAGCCTCCTCTTCTCCAGACTAAACAGCCCCAGGTCCCTCAGCTGCTCCCCAGAATCCCTGGGCTCCAGCCCCTTCCCCAGCTCCGTTCCCTTCTCTGGACACACTCCAGACCCTCAATGCTTTTGTTATAGTGAGGGGCACAAAGCTGAGCAAGGGATTTGAGGTGTGGCCAGCAACAAACCTATTCAAAGGGCAGTTCTGTACTTAGGAGTCAGATTTTGAATCATTATTTCAGTCAGGAACCTGTCCACTCTGCCCAGCGACATCTGCAGAGGGGAGGATGATGAGTTATAACTGTACCTTGAGAGTGGGCTGAGCCACCAATTGCCATGAGATCCCGCAGAAGTTAATCTTGCAAATCTTGGGCTTGTGATGCTGACGAGTGAAAATACAGTTCCTGGAAAGGACATGTTTTTTCTTGTTGTATCCTACGGGGACAAAGCTGGGAAGCAGCCATTGGAATGAATCATGGGTTTACTGGGAAGGTGCTACTGCAGCAAAACGTGTGTAATTGCAGATGTCTTGCTGTGTCACGACGATGAGCTGGAAGGTCGGAGAATCGCTTTCATCCTGTACCTCGTGCCGCCCTGGGAGAAAAGTGACGGGGGAACGCTGGACCTTTATAGCACGGATGGTAAGTGCTTGGGAGTTCAGCCTCCAGGGGCTGAAAAAGATGGAGTTTCTGCATCCCTTGCAGCACCTTTCTCCTCAAACAGTACCAGGGAGATAAAGAAGTTCCTCTTTGTCCAGGGAAGCTGATGCGTAGGTCAAGTTTGCACCTTAGAGATGGGCCGTAGTGAGCTTTGCAGGCAATGGGTGACAGCAGAGAAACATGAGAAGGTAGTGAAGAGGGGAATCCTTTTTTTCCATATTTTTTTCAATAGTCAAGAGTGGAGGCAGGGTGGAAGCAATGCCAGTAACTGTGCCTGGAGCTCTAAAGTGATGGAGATAACTCCCCTTTCCAGTAGCAGAAGCCCACTGATTCCTCACCGAGCCCTTGCTCTGAGCTCCATCCCTTATACCCAGGTGTCTTGCCAGTTGCAACATCATGAAGTCAGAGAGAAACAGCAGTTTCTAGAGAGTCGCAGTTCACGCCTTAACCAGAGTATGTTTTCTTCCTCCTCAGAACACTTTCAGCCACAGCAAATTGTCAAGTCATTAGTGCCTTCGTGGAACACGCTGGTTTTCTTTGAAGTGTCTCCAGTCTCTTTCCACCAGGCAAGGAGCTGTCTCTTGTTCGTTGTTTGATTCTCATTGTTGTGGTTATTCTTTCTCTGTGTTATTTCAGTCCTGAGGAGGAGGAGGGAGGGGTGCTCGTGGTACGTGCTGTGTGTTAAAGGCAGGGACAAGAACTGACAGAGCCCACTGTAAACTGTCAGTCTAGCTTCATCATCCTGGGAGAAGAAAAAACTTCCATTTCTACTTTGTGTCGCTGTCCTGGTGAGCCACTGCTGCGCTCTTGGCTGTGGTGATGAGAGAGATTTTTGTTTATTTGCTTATTTTAAACTAGCTCACATTTTTCACACAGATGCCGTGGCTTTGCTCCCAAAGAGCTTCCCAACATGTCACCTTGCCAGTAGGGGCACTACCCAGATGTGGCTTTGCCCTTCGGTAACACAGACATGAGGCAGAAATGCTGACGTGGTTAAGTGGCACTTTGTGGCACCTGTCAGGAAGATACCTGGGAACAGGGTGTAGAATCTGTGGAACTGCATGATCCCAACACTTGTCTGACATCTAGAACTCCTGTGTACTTGAGAACAGCACGGATGTAACAAACAGGGCCAAAGAGCAGAAGGGCGGAGAGGAAGATCAATGATGGAGGTTGGGCATGTCTTCACCTAGACTGCTTAGGTGTTCATTTTTGTGTCATTTATGTCTTACAATTAATTAACAGAAGTATCTACTTGGTCACTGCCCTAATTGTTTCCAGGTAGTGATTAAATCTTGTTGTAAAAGTCCATGTTGCACTTCACCTTGTGACTGCCTCCCACTGACCTAAACTTAATCCCATGCGTCAGTGCTATTCAGAGTCCTGTGTGGTGTCTGTGATACTATTAACACAGGCAAGAAACACAGATTAAGTAATAAAATTCTTTCTAAAATAAGCATTAAGCTTACCTGGGAGTGCTGTCAATCAAAGCTTCTCAGACCTGGGCCTCACTGGTTGTGCCTGGAGTGTCTGCTGAACCACTGAAACGTGTCTCTGACCCTTTCATCCGTAAAGCATAGAGCCTGCAAATCACCAATACAGACGATACGAGGATCAAACTGATGCAAAACCTTCACAGTGCCTGTCAGCCTTAAATCCCTCTCAGTCACTGGGCAGAGTCAGTACTTCCTAAGAGATCTCCACGTTTTGGCCTTCATGGTGTATGTTTCTTCAGGAGACAGAAAATAAAGCTGTGGGTGTTTGCCGAGTGGAGTGGGTCCGTGAGCTTCTAATACCAGGCATTCTTCTGATTTCCATATCCCAAGTGATACAGGATTCAATTTCATTCCGAATAACCTAGAACACCTCTAAGTTATGCAAGGAAAGGGCCACTATAGCTTTGCACCAAACAGTAAGAGACAGAACCTTTTTAGAATGAGCTGTGTTTCTTCCTCCTGTTCCATCAGACTGTCCTAAACAAAACAAAACAAAACAAAACCAGTGCAGTCTTTATGTGCTATTCAAAAATCTGCAACAGTTTGTGGCTTGCAAGCAGTCATAAGGTCATGGCTCCCTCTTCATGCAGCACCCTAGAATGTGAAATTAGTCATTTTAGCCCAGTTCACCTCTGCTTGATTTGATGAAATCAGGATTTAACAGCAGCCATCACTGTGCAAAAACCAAGGGTTTCCACAGGCCAGGTTAATGCCAGGATAGAGAGGCTGCTCTTAGTCTGACAGATAGACAAAGAGCTGAAGGTAGTGAGCAAACGCCCTTCACGATGGCTGGTATTTCAGCACTTTTTAAAAGGTAAAAGACAGAAAAGTAGAGACGTACAGTCTGCTGCGGCCCACAGGTGCTCAGTGTTTTCTGAGTTTCCAGGTTAAGCTGTGACAACCAATTTCTGCAGCCTAGGGTAGGTGGTTCTTCAACAGCATAAATGGTAGAAAAATAAAACATGATTACTTTTAATAACAGGATGACTCAAAGCTCTCAGAGAGAGGGAGTAGATTCTGTTGGGAGCTTGGAGTAAAAACTTGGATTGGGATTCTGGAAATGTACAATTGACTTGTGTGTCAAAGTTTGCTTTAGCCGTCTCTCTGTAAGCCAAGAATAATCCAGCTGGACCACCCTCGTCTGACTTCTCTGTGTGTGTGCAGCAGGCTCTCTGGAGCCAAGTCCATCCCCTGTGATGGGCCTTCACCTGGTCCTTAAACATTTTATAGCCTGAACAGTAACGTGCTGCTCAATGCTGTTCCAGGTATCAGAAGTTCTGTCTGAGGAGAAGTGCCGCTTGTCCGTGAGTGGCTGGTTTCACGGCCCATCAAAAGTCAGACCCGCACGCCACATCGAAGCTCCCTTGCCCAGGAGCCCGCACATCCCCTATGATGTGAGTAACGAGCCTAGATACGCTTATCTGCATTTCTGTATCCTTTATACCTGTTATGGGATGCACTGATGCTTGGGGATGCTTTAACTCGGCCCATCCTCTTTTTTTGTTTTCTGTCTGTGAATTTGTAGCTGGTTTCTTTCTTGTGTATCTTCTTTGCCTGTACGTTTTGCATATCTAAGACAGTGTAGAGGATGCAGCAAATACTTGTGGTGCCTTTAAAAAAAAGGAAAGGAATGGAGTGAGCATGTGGAGGAATCAAGCCCTGTGGCCAGCTGGGGGAGGGGGAATTGAGGAATCCTTTTTACTTTTGCAAATTCAGCATTCAAATCCATTTTCTTTCCAGCATGAAATTCTCTATGAGTGGATCAATCTCATTTATTTGGACATGGACTCCCAAGCTCAAATCCAGGAGGAATTTGAAGAGCGATCAGAAATTCTCCTGAAGGATTTTCTTAAGGTGAGTGCAGTGGTTCAATCTGATGTGGTCTGCCAGGACAAGTCACAGGGCTGGCAGGTAGCACATGTCCTGCAGGCTGGGAAGGCGCTTGGTCGTGTGGCTGTTAACTAAAGCATCTTCTAGCTCCGCTCCCTAAAGGGGAATGGACCAGATGACCTCTAGAGCTCCCTTCCAACCTCAGCTGTTCTGTGATGATGTGGATGGATGCCCTCTGCCTGCCTGTACAGTGCTGAGGGACTCATCAAACATCAAACACTCTGCTTCAACATTCTTGTTTCCAGCAATAAGCAAAGCAGAAGGATGGAAACATATTGCATCCTTCCTGCATACCTGCCTTGTGGTGACCACAGTGTCCTTCCTTGTCCCTCAGCTCTCACAGTTTAGCACTTGGGGGACTCAACCTGAGTGTGAAACAAATGATTCGTAACGATTTTATGTCTCAAGGCTGATTTACATCTGGTTTACTACGTGTCCATGTCTCAGTGAAACTGCGTTCTCACCCAGCAGACAATCAAATAGCATTTGATACCTGTTGGTCACTGGCATTGAAAAGACACGATGCCCACCTAGGCTGTGCCCTCAGTTCAGCAGTTCTTAAGCACCTCAAAAAAGTTAAGAGTACCTTACCTGAGAGCAGAGGATGGCTGCTTCTCACACACCAAAGGAGACCTGGGAGCTAAATATTAAACCTTCTGCACTATCTCTCTCTCTCCTAGAAAGAGAAATACCAGCTACTGTGTGAAGCTTTGGAGAACAAAGACATCCGGTGGAGTATCCGGGGGCCTGCCAATAAAAGGTAGGGAAAGACAAAGACCTGCACCTAGTGATCAGGCCAAGCAGGAACTGCTGTGAGGCTGCCCCAGTTGATGCTGTGCCCATGGACGTGGTCTTTGTTGGTTCTCCAATGCTGATTCTCTACTGAAAGGTTCTCCGCTCTTTCAGGCTCTATGAGACAGCAGAGGAAGACAGCCTCCCTGATGTCCTGAAGGGATTCCTGCAGTTCTTGCGCTCTGAGGCCTTGTTTTTACTTCTTTCCAACTTCACTGGCCTAAAGCTGCACTTTCTGGCTCCCTCTGACGAGGATGAAGATGCCGGGGAAGGAAGGGCAGCAGACACTGCTGGGCACAGCAGCCCCAAACCTGAGCAGGAAGAGGCTGAACAACAGGCTGACAGCGATCCCCGTCAGCCAGACGAGCCTGATGACACCCCTGAAGCACGAGACGGCGAGACGCAGAATGGTAAGTTCAGCAGCTGCAGTGTGAAGAGACTTAAGCAAAATCTTGACATTAAGGATGTCAGCAGCAGAATTCCCAGTAATTTTCACGGAACTAGCATTTCACCTTGTGCTGCAGCCAGCATGAGGCACCAGCACAAACACGGGACTTGAAGATGTCAGACCGAGTATCCAAAATAAGTGACCATTGCAAAAGAATTTAGAATTAAGTAATGACTGACTTGAAGAAGCGTTTTGGAACAGACTTAAGCCTTTGTGGAACTTCTGTAGTAGTTAGCGGGTGGGTGAGGAGGTGTTAAATAATAGCCCAGTAATCTCTTGCCACTAGTTAAGACTCCTGCTTCACATCAAGTAGATTCTTGTATGAGGCCAAATCAAAAGAAAGAGAGTGAACAGATCAGAAGTAAAGACAATTAGAATAAGAAAACCGATACCCAAAATTACAGTTTAACCTCTCAGAAAATGCTGCCAGCCTAAATAACCACTTTGTTGTCAGCAGTGAGGTATCATTGCTATAAAAAATAAGATTAATTTTGGATTCATGGATTAGTGCTTTTTATTTAAAATAGTGGCTTGGAAGTTTAAAGGTAGAATTTTTGAAAATGTGTATTTTGCGTTGAGTCAGTTGAGTTCCTGGACAATGGAATAAAAGGTAATAAAAAAAACAAGTCCTACCACAAGTCCTGCCAGCAGAGTTACCTGGTACAAAGGGTTTGTTTTCCTGATTTCCATAGCAGATATTTTCCCTCTTCTATCTGCCGTGTTCCTGCCACGTGATTTCAAACTCACACCTGAGGAGGGCATACTTTGGGGCTGCATGGATTGAAAACTGAGCTAGAGCAGTGTGGAAATAAAAGGATTCCCAGATTCTGACGTACCTCCTGGGATGGCACATGAAGGAGGGAGTTCCGAGCAGTGTCCTTCTTCACTGAAGCATCTAGTAGTCTCAGTACTTCAGGAGCAGATGGATTGCTGGCTCTTGAAGTCTGGAGCACTACTGCAAATGTGGGAGACAAAAAGAACCACAAAACAAAATGAGAGGAGGAACTGGTGAACCAAAGCGCATCACAACTTGGCCCCTTTCAAAGAGCAAACCTGGGCCTTCCCACGTCAGTCAAAGGACTTCACTTAAGAACCCCCTCTAGAAAAGCAGTAAACACAAGGCCTGTGTTTTTACTTCTCCTTCCTTTTCCACTTTGCTGGGGCTGGCAAAAGCAGCTCTGGCAGGGCAGGAGCTTGCTCTCCATGCCTTGAGCTCAGCAGGCGGCAGTGACTGTAGAGCTTCATTGTCTTCCCTGGTTTGTTCCCTCTCTTAGGCTCAGGAACCCCGATGTGTGCCGGGGAGCTGAGGCGCTGGACCCACAGGCACTACACTCTCGTCCATGACTCCCAAGCAACAGAATTTGCTCTCGACCTGCTCTTCTTCTGTGGCTGTGAGGGTAGGTGGGCAAAATGGAGATGTCAGACTCGCCTTACGAGGTCTGCCTAAGGGAAGCTCTTCTGGATTCTCAGCAGTGCTACAACAGCCAAAATTGCCTTGCTTTTTCCTACGCAGAAGGACTCTCTAGGCTTTATCCTAGTCCGTCCTTCTGCATAAGCTCTCATTTCAGTAGTTCTTAGACACAGAGTGGGACTGTGGCCTTGGGATCAGCTTTGACCTTCCCGGTTGGAGCCAGGGGGTGGCGCTTGGGCAGAGGGAAAGGCTGCGTCTCCCAGGCCTCTTCCCCTCCCTGAGCAGCGGCTCTGGGCACGGTGGAGAGTGGCTGAAAGTGTTCCATTTCACACCTTTTCTCATCAAAATTATCACCGCCTCCAACTCACAAAGCCCAGGGCTTCCACGTGTTACTTTAGACATGTCTGGACATTCTAGGCTGATTGCTAGTTAGATAGCAGTGAAAATAAAAATCAAAACATAAGCATTTTGGGTGAGCTGAGCTCAGGACGCGTGGCTGAAACCACTTGGCACATAGCAGTGATTACACTGAAATCCTTTTGCATATCTGCTAAGGCAAAACTGCTCCACATATGAGGAAAAGAGAGCCAGGCAACAAGAAACGGCCCCGCAGTGGTAAAAGGCAATCCCAGCACTTCTGCTTCAAGTTGTTTCTGATTTGAGAAAATAGACTGGGAGGCGGTGAGCCAGGAACCATCCTGTACCCAGTAACTGTGGGGAGTGGGGTGGAAAAACTGCATCACCAGGAAGGCTGCGTGGAGCCTGGGCCGTGCTGAACTTCCTAAGATTCTTTCTTTTCTGTTTTAAGACTGGGATCCAGAATATGGTGGCTTTACTTCCTACATCGCTAAAGGTGAAGATGAAGAGGTAAGGGCCTCAGTTGGTAGCTGCAAATTAGGTAAAATTATTGAGGGTGGGGAGATATAATTAGCTTGTCATAATGCTAACATAATCCTGAGGGTGCTGGGTTTCACACTGGAGCCTGAATTACAGCTCATGGGTGTAGCTCTGGCTCCAGCTTCAAGAGGCGAGTGTTCATCATAAAGCTTTGACTCCGGCACTGACAGGGCCTGATACCCCTGCACCTGGATGAGGCTTTTCCAGGGCAGTGGTTTTCACTAATGTCACCTTCACAACAGGATTGGTGAGAGCACTGAGCAGTCAGGCTGATAAGACAACCAGAATCCCTTCAAATGAACCTTGCTGCCTCGTAGATGCTTTGGGTTAAGGGGTGTTGAAAGAAAAATAGTGACCTCATTCATTTTCTAACACCAGACTCTGTTCTGGCTTTTGAAACAATTTTGTTTCTTCTTAGGAATGATGTCAAAGCCATTTTTATGAACATAATTTCCTCCCTGTTTTCCTTTCTTCTAGTTGTTGACAGTGAATCCAGAAGAAAACTGCTTGGCCTTAGTTTATAGAGACAGGGAAACTATGAAGTTTGTGAAATACATCAATCATCGCAGCTTGGCACGCCTAAAAAAGCATCCAAACAGAGTAGGATTTTGGGATTTTTCCTTTGTCTATTATGAGTGACAGTGCTGAGCGTGGCCAGGGCTGTGCAGAAAGCAGGGGGGTGGGGGCAGGTTTCCATCCAGACACTCCACTGGGGTCTGAGCCAGGACAAACTTTGCTGCTGCTGATTTCATCGCTCTGTGTGCGAGCAGTTCCCCACCCTGGGGGGCTTTTTCATCTGTACAAACCCAGTCTCCTGAGCCCACTTGCAACACGTGCTCTCGGCTGCTCTTCATGTCACGTGGAGGGGTGGTTGTCACACAACTGTCAGCTTTCCAGCTTCTTCTCTCATAGATACAGGGTGGGATGCAGCTCTCATTTGTCCAGGTGAAAATTATAACTCTGTGTTGCCCCAGGCTGATGACTGTTTTTTATTAAAAAAAAAATAAAAAGAAATGGGTCAGTTAAATACTTCTGGTTGGACGAGTTTTGTTACAAAATACCCAAGACTTTTTCTGGGCTTAATTGTGTTCACTGTTTGTAGAAATAAAGGAGCCGCCATGGGAAATACGAGGTTTTTCCAGCTGTACAACTCTGTGGAGTTGGGAAGGAAGACAGTGAGGCTATAAAGCTGCTGGCATTGAAGAGGACTTGGCGCTGTAACAAGGAGTAGGATTTCATTATGCTAAATGCTGCGCAGACAGACCCAGATGCAGCCCTTGTCCAAAGGATTTACCAGCTAAACAGCAGCTGAAAGAAGGGACCTGCTCCCGCGCCCTTTGCTCTGTGTGTGGGGACGTGGAGGGCTCTGTCCTTTGCTGTGTCAGGGCTGCAGCTCCAGCTGCAGAGCAGGGGAGGTGCTGGCTCCCCTCTCCCTGGCTCGTCATCCACAGGGTCACCAACAGCGTAGCCTCGCATCCTGTCAGTTCTGTCCTGGGGTCTGTTGTGCTCCAGCACGGCATCTGGCACTGGAGACAGAGCACTGAGATCTTTCCAGGTCACAGATATCCAGCTCCTGTGGCAAAAGGTACAGGGAAGGCGCTGGTGGCTCAGCCCCGGCTTGCATATGCTTGCCTGAAACTCTTTTTTTTGGCAAGGAGGAGACACAGGCGTAGTTTCAGCTCATCCAAGTCAGACAGGGCAGGCCCTGGGCTTGCAGGAAGCCGGGAAGAGTGTGCCCTCATTCAATCCTCTTGCCTTGTTTGGATCTGAGGGCAGCTCTGGATTTAGCAGTCAACGGCTCGATGTCCAAATGGAGACCAGTGACAAGTGGTGTCCCTCCAGGGTCCGTACTAGGACCAATGCTGCTTAATATCTTCATCAATGACATAGACAGTGAGATTGAACACACCCTCAGCAGGTTTACAGATGACACCAAGCTGAGTGGGGCAGCTGACAAGCTGGTCAGGGTGTCATCCAGAGGGCTCTGGACAAGCTAGAGAAGCGGGACTGTGTGAACCTCCTGAGGTTCAACAAGGCCAAGGTCCTGCACCCCAGCTATTCACAACACAGCCAGCTGGGCAAAGTTGGGAGTCAATTAATTAACAAAACACAGCTACTGTATTGCATTGGCAGCCTAGGAGTGTGTTTGATAGATCTTGGCCTGGCTGGGGAGAAGCTGGGCTCTCCAAAGCTTGCTGCTCTTTAATAATAAATAACACACTAGAGGGCACACCAGCCTCTGCTTAAGCAAGCCCGTATCCACCTGATCCCACACAGAACCACCCTTCTGCCTACGGAGACTGAGGTGAAGTCATTTAAGGAGCCAAATTTGCAGTTGGCATTCAAAGATTTAAAAATAAACATGTCTCTGCTCTCCTACCCGTCCTGTTCCACCCCGAAAGCCAAAGGCAGCCCAACGCACAGCTGGCACCGCAGGTACAGGGAAAAGCCTCCACTCAACACAATTTCAAATGCCGTAAGCTACGTGGGGGAGAGGGGTCTTCAACTGGCCTGCGCTGTAAACTGAGCCCTCTCTAGAGACACTCTTGCTGGACTCGAGTCTGTATTTACAATTAGGTGTAGCTGCTTGCAAAGTACTCTGATCATTATGGAAAGGAATATGGATATGAAATACATACCCACAAAATGAGTAAGCAGGACAATATAGAAAAAGACGATCAAGAACAGAGTATAAACAGAGTTACAGACCGAACAGCAGAGAACAGGAACTTCATACCTGCATATGCCTTCTGGACAGCCTTGTGCCAACGTCGACCAGCTTGGCTGTAGAAGGAGAGACATTTCCCACCGCTGCCCGGCATTTGATGCAGGGTAGCAGCAGCTTTCGGTTACTGAAGCACTGCGTTAGTCAAACACTTCACAACAAAATTTTGGGGATTTGGTGCCGCTGATGACAGTTTCCCAAGTAGCTGGGAACATGAACAATTTAATCTGGAGCAAGATAAAAGAGTTTAACTGCAGCCCAGACTGAAAGAATGGCATCCACAAACACGCCGCAAAGACATCGGGTGTTCAGTGCATTAGTATGGATTAAAGATGAGCAATATTCGCAGGACGTGGAGAAAGAGGGACTCTAATCAGATAACCTGTTGTCAAGCATCAGTTCCAATCGTTTTGTTGGTTTAAACTCTAAACTGGAATTGGGACATTGGGACTGTTACACACATTCCTCTTCAGCAGGTGCTGATCCAGCCCAGTATTCCTGCAGTATCTCCCAGGCATTGAAGGGGACGTATGAGGAAGGCTCCAGCCCAGACTGCAGGCACCGCGATGCCCCAGTGGGGCAGGACAGTAGTCTAGACAAGATCCCCAGCACACATATCAAGGTGTGGTGCCATCCAAGCGGCCTTGCTCATGAAATTGTATCCACACACGGCTCTACTAGGGTGGGTATTCTGTACTTGACCAGTGGGCTTAACCTGCTATGACCAGTTCCCCTCCCACGCCTGAGAACGGGATCTCTAGGTGTTAGTCCTGGCCTGAATTGCCCCAGCAGGGACTGTTTGCCGCTGATCTCCTGGCGTGGGTTTGGGTTACGTCAGCTGGCTGCTGCACGCCAGCCAAGGGCTGCTTGATTCCAACAGGCAACTGCAAACCTGGTATCAGTTCAGCTTACGGGATGCGGATTTTACACTTGGCAAAGACAAAAGTTGTTTTTACAGGAAAAAAAGTGACAAATTTGTTGTCAGAAATGTAGCCGGAGGACATCAACCTTATCAGAGGTCTGGACTGTGACAGAAGGAAGGGCTGACCTCACTGCCGAGAACAAAACAGAGCTAGGACTGGACGTGCCTGGTGTGGAGCCCTGAAAATCAGGCTGCTGGGAAAGCTACTTTCTGATCAGAGCCACTCTCTTATCCCTGAATAGACGACACAGATGTAAGCAAGCATGAGGATTTTGAGTGTAGAGAACAAAAGGAGAGGTTCAAACAGTGGGAACAGGTCCAGCAGGTGGCAGAGCGCCCAGCGTGTATGCCAGGAGACTATTCCATAATCAAGCCTTAAAGCGCAGTTGCTTAGAACAGCATGGGTGGCTCACCACCCTTTTTACCAAGGAGCTGGATTTGACTAACAACCAGGTTCTTAAAAGGATTCAAATGAGCTCCTGCTGCAGATTGGATGTGACAGAGATCTGTGCTTTCAGCAGTGCAGTTCCCTACTGAGGGGGCTGAAGCAGCACCAAGGGGCTAAAAACACACTCCAAGAACTCCAATCCCCATGTGTCTGGCTGCAGGCTCACCGGTTGTTCTGTAAGGAATGGTGGGCTGCCTTTAAGTTAGAGACAAACCAGTTATGGGACACAAATACAACCTCAAGAAGGCACCAAAGAACTTTGCTTCCCAGCAAAGACTGCCTCCTCCCTGCCCATGCTGGGAACACCGACCTGTGCAGTGGCAGAAGCCATGAACAGCGTGGGAGGTAGGAGCACTGGGGCACAACCTCCATCCTGTGCAGGATATTTTTAGCTTCTAGAAGAAACTTGCTTTGGCAAAGGTTCTAGAATATCTTTAGATCTAAGACAGAGCCTTACTGTAATATATTTTAATCCAATTCTGAGAGATCCCACAATTAATAAACAGGTTTCAGCCAGAAGCCGAGAGATTTTTTCAATACCTTCTTCTTTTGATCGCATTAAGAACTGCCAGCTCTCCATCTGTACGCACCAGCCTGGGTGTGTGGTTAGTTTCCACTGTTCCCAAAACGCGCCCTTGCCCACCTCAGTATCTGCAGTTTTTTTCCAGCAGCAGCACGGAACCAGTAGCTGGAAGCAAAACTTCCTGCAATGCAGGTGTGGGGAGAGCGTCAGGTATAAAACAGACGGCTTCCGACCTGCGCGGGTAAGGGAACTGCACGGCTTTCAAAGATCTGCTGGATCAGTGAGGAGATGTTATCCCTTTGGTGCTCCCAGTGTACTGAACTGCAGTTTACCTAGAAAGCACATCGCTGTGATGAAACGTGGGATTCCAAGTGCTTAGTGTGCTCAGAGACTAAGCAGCAAAACCAGAAAAGTGCTTTGGGTTTGTTTTTTTAACAAATATACTTCACCGTACGCATTTCCCCAACTAAATTGGACCAAAAGCAGTCAAACCGCTCTTTGTTTTAATGGAAAAGGCCGATGCCTTAACTACAAAATATATCAAAATACATAAATAAGTTACTGTAAGAAAAATAACTGTTCCAAAGTCATACCTCTGCCTCGCATAAATATCACATTTGCACTTAAACTCTGATGCTTTCTTCATGACACTCGCTGTCCTTTGGCCTGCATAACAACATTCACTGTCTGATGGCTTAACTAAGATGCTACCCTAGCAATTACCTCCCCCTGTGGTGCAGCAGGGGACCAGACTAACCACTTGTCATGCCTGCTCCTGGCTGTGTGGAATCCCTGCCTTGTGCTGCTGCTCCTCCAGCCATTTTAGGAGGAGGCTGTTCCCACACGCATTATCCTGAACAGCGTGTTAAAGTTGTTGCTTCTTATTGCATCCCGACAGGCACTGATCACTTGTGTTTTCGGTTTGCCAACTGTAAAGAGATAAAGAGGAAAAAAAGGGAAATAAAACCACTTCAGTTACTAGGAAACTGGTGAAAATACTCACTAGGTCTAGTCTCAATTTAGGGTCCTTTCAAATACCTTTAAAGACACGGTAAAGTGCCATCTGTTTTCTAACACATAAATAAAAGCCTCTCTTTACAGAAGTATATTCTGTAGTACTATTACAGTAGAACTCAAAGGGCTTGTTGAAAGGGGAATCTATAAACACAAAACCCCCTCCTTCCTCAGAGATGTACAGAGCTAATAATATAGACAGTCTTGCTTAAGCTTATAGCTGTTTTTTAAAGCAGAGTTATAAATGAAAAACTTAAATACTACTTTAAAAATGTATTTTAAATTGTGTTCAACAAAACTGGTGACTTCTGTACCACTACTGTGAGCTGTTATTTCTAAAACCATGATCCCAAATGATACTGGGTGCTCAGAGTTCCCTGAGCCATGACTGAAAACCAAAAGATTACTTCCACTAATTTAGCTTTTAGGCCCAAAATGCTGAAGTCATCCAACCCAGGCAGCCTTTGCAACACATGCCACGTGCCTCAGTGGGGTCTGAGAATCCCTGCTCCCTCCAAACACACGTACTTACCACGTAACCGCCCAGCCCTCTGGATTGCCTGATTTACACTTTTGAGATTATTCAGCAGCTCTGTGTGGTTGTTGCATCGGATTTTGTATTGATTTATTAAATCTCTGTTAAGATCATACAGCGCGATGTACCGTGTCTTCATGTTTTTCCTGGGAGAACAATGAGCCCAGTTATTTGCATCTCTGGGGACAAGCAAGTCATTCCTGGTTAGTCAGTGTAAAGGTGCAGCGATACACGGCTGTGATGCTACCACGGTTACCCACACGTCTGCCAGCTACAGGACAACAGGCTTGTCTAGACATGGTGGATACACTCGTTATTTTACTGTAAAAAAAGATCTATTTTTGCAGTTACTTTATCCAGCAGCCCAAAGAGAAGATGCCACTTTCCCCGGTGAAAGTAACATTACTCTGCGGTAGCTCCGACCTCTTATACTCCTGCCCTTGACAGTAATGACAGGACATTAGCAGAACACAGCAGATCAGAGTGAAAGGACTGACGACTAAAATTTCTTTCTTGGTGTTCTCAAAAGTTCACATCCCACAGAGCTTTCACTGTCTTCTTCCCCTCATGTATCTTTTCTAGGGCATCTCACCATCTCAAGGTTGATTCACCCCACGCTAAGCCCCTATCTCTGCCCTTCTGTCTTCCCCAGACTGATTTTCCACCTAAAGAATAAGACAAAGCTCAAGGACAACTCATAGTTGGACCAGCAAAGGTAACAATTCTATATTGAGAGTTTTAACTAAGCGATCCCTATATCACACATATGAGGGTTTGTGCTCTTCTCTGCCTGGAAAGCAAAGCCTGGCCATTCCACACCCAAAATACAGAAGCTAAGCAGCAATAGCTCACATGTCTCCCAGGAGTCGTGCATCTTCCGCCTGAACCAACATGCTGCGGATGAGGTTGGAGTGTTCAGCCATGTCGGCAGTGAGCCTCTGGTTCACCACGTGGTGTTCATCCACCTGCTCGAGGCAAACCAGCATGAGAAAGGACCCTGGCACTATGGACATTCAAGTGATAATGGTTCAAGCTAAACCTTGTCCCAGGGCGATAGGAAATAACACCGTGACTTAACCCACCAGCATCCCTTGAACCATCCTTCCTCCCTTCACCCTGTGGCTGCCAGAGAGTACTCTGTCTCCCAAAAGGAGTGGGGACCAGCCTGAGACACAGACCTTACACCCTGACACAGCTCAGTCTTTCAGACAACATTTAGGATTTGAAATATTTGTCCTGATGGAATTTATTGTACCGCTTATTTCTTACGGTTACTAGTTTAACACCATTCATATTCATCTTTACTGTGAGGGTGGGGAGGCCCTGGCCCAGGCTGCCAAGAGCAGTGGTGGCTGCCCCATCCCTGGAGGTGTTCAAGGCCAGGTTGGATGGGGCTTGGAGCCCCTGATCCAGTGGGAGTGTCCCTGCCCATGGTATAGGGGTGGAACTGGACAGGCTTTAAGGTCCCTTCCAACCCAAACCATTCCTTGATTCTACAAATCAAACACCAGGGAACAAGGGCCTGTTCTACAGAACAAAGAACAAACAGAAAACTGAGGGTGCCCCATTGTCCTTTGTACAGAATACACAGCAAGCACCGCTGGCTAATTTCCAAATAGATAAAGCAGTTTAGAGATCCTGCCCCCAGCAACTGCTTAGCTGCCAACTTAAAAATGCCGGATGCCTCCTCACCTTGACCAACACCTTCCGCAGCTCCTCAAAGTACGCAGGAAAATCTGCTTCCACCTGCAAATCTTCAATGGCCAGAAAGGAGGCCATTGACTGGATAATGTCCCCAGCTAAATCAATATCATCTGTGTTGATAGAGATCTGTCAGAAAGGAAAGTGAAGAAAGCACTTCAGCGCTCTTCCATGCCAAAACATCCAGAATTACTCAGCAGGTCTGCCTCTCAAATAGTTACCAAGGCACAAAGCAGTTCAATCAAGAGGCAAAATCATTGCATGAGCAAGCTCTAGGGTTTTCTGTAGATAAGAAGACACTGGTTTCAAAAGGGCTTTTATTCACGCCTGGGGTAAAGCAGCGTATGTGCATACAGGACCAGCGCAAAAGTTACAGGCAGCCTTTGTGCCTCAAATTATGGCTCCTTGAAACCACTCTGTGTGGGAACAAATACCTTCCTACAGATCTGTAGGCTAAGCATTAACTTCATTAACTGGCCCTGGAACAGTAACGCAGATGCAAAAAAGTTTCCAACGACATCCCTAGAACATAAGTACTTTCTCTGCCTGTTCAGTCTTCCTTCATTTTTACTGCCTCATGTTGGCACCACCTTGAAGTTTCACCAGAGTATAATTAAACGAGCATTTCTCTTGTCCACAAAGATACTCGCCTCTCCGCCGGGCTTGATTTTGATGAAGAGCTGACCTGCATTACGAAGGGAAGTGAAGCAAACTTGAAAGGGAGCACTCTGGAACTCTGCATCCTCTGGCAGCAAGAAGCTCTGATTCAGCCACATGACAATCTTGCAAAAATAAAATGAAGAGCATCAGCCATCAGCAGTGTGGAATGTGTAGAGAACCATACAGATCCCCTGTATGCAATGTGCTCCAGTGGGCTCTGTCCAGGATACCATGGAAATAACATTTACTAACTGTTATCCCCTAAATCCATGTCATGAATTTCTTAGAATGGGGACAGTTGACTCCCTGCTCCAAAGCTGAATAGTCATAGAATCATGGAATGGTTTGGGTTGGAAGGGATCTTTAAGCTCATCCACTTCCACCCCCTGCCATGGGCAGGGACACCTCCCACTGGACCAGGGGCTCCAAGCCCCATCCAACCTGGCCTCTAACACCTCCAGGGATGGGGCAGCCACCACTGCTCTGGGCAACCTGGGCCAGGGCCTCCCCACCCTCACAGGAAAACATTTCTTCCTAAGATTTCATCTCAGTCTCCCCTTTTCAGCTTAAAACTGCTCCTCCTCATCCTGTCCCTGCACTGCCTGATCCAGAGCCCCTCTCCAGTTTTCCTGGAGCCCCTTTCAGTCCTGGAAGCTGCACTAAGGTCTCCCTGAAACTTTCTCTTCTCCAGGCTGAACACCCCCAACTCTCTCAGCCTGTCCTCTTATAGGAGGTGCTCCAGTCCTCGGATCATCTTCACAGCCTCCTTTGGACTCTGAAGAAAATCAAATCCAACCACCAGAGACCACAACCCAAGGTCAAAACATAAGCCCAGTCCCGGAGACCAGAAAAAGCTGGGAAAAAAGGCTTGGTTCTACTGCAAGAATTTAAAAAGCAGAGTTTAATTTCATCTTGTGGGTTTTTTCTTGGCCATTTAACATAGCAAAGGTCAGGCAAATATGGCAGAGCCCTACAGTTATGAGGGGAATAATCAGCTCTAATCACTGTCATCCACTGTTCAGGTCTTTTAGAACCAAAACGATAGCATCACTGCTCATCTGTTATGAATCTGAGCCATTTTCTGGGCACCGTATTGCCTTTTTTTCCATCTGCTGCTCATTTACACAAATCATCACTCCCTACAGGGCTCCAGCCAATGGCATTCCATCAGTTCCTACACAGCAAAGAATAAACTTATCTGCAACTCCTCACCATCAGAGGCCATTCGTTAACGCAGCTGCAGGGAATTCCTGAAGCAGGGACTCCCTCAGCTGAGGCATCATTTGAAAAACAGAATCAAGCTGTAACACACAGGCTCCAAAGGCCAGCAGTACCATTCACTGCATCATTTTCCTTTGCTCTCAGATATCTGAAACAAACTGCAAACCCTTCACCTACAGTATCTGTAGGATACAGAACTGAGAAATGGGAAGCAGAGCAGAAACTCACCCTTTGCGGCCTCTCGTTCACTGTACAGTTAACAAAGCTCAGTGGCTCCACGGCCGAGTCCGGGCTGCTCAGGGCATACATTGAAAAGCGGGGAAGCTGTCTTGTCAGCTCGAATACATGGAACTGTGTGCTGGAAGTAATCCAAAGGAAAAATAGAGACAGTTACTAAGATACCAGGGATTCACCTATTCCAATGGTTACTGGTTCTTTTTTAGCTGGCTACTGACATCAGCAGCTCCCAGCTACGCTATCAGCTGCTTACTATCTCCCACAAAAAATAGTGGAACTTGGAATCCCTCCCCATTGCTGACATTTTCCATAATCCATCCAATGAAATACATTCTCTAGACTAATATATTTATGATTTTACTATGTGATTGGATATTTTCTTTACAGGTTCAGTGAAGTCTTATTAAAAGCAATAATAAAGACAAAGAGAGAAAACAAAAAGGGAATTGAGTCCCATGCATTCTTTCTGGAGTGGCTGGCTGGCTCTCAAAATACGCGTCCCTGTTCAGGGAAAGGATGCAGCTTCCTGGGGCAGCACCAATTCTGGCAGATGTGAGCAGGGAGAAAGCTGGTGTCAAGTGTATATGAACAGATATACTATCTCTATGGGAAACTGGAAAGTGTTGTCTTGAAATCAGGCATATGTTGCTTTCTGCTGGCCTTTAAGATAAATGGGTCTGTAGTTTGAAAGACACCACTGTGCCTCCAGGCCTGCCCAAGTACTTTGTCCAGAGCAGCCACCATTCCAGGCCTTGGAGAAGCAGCCATTTAAGAGCAGGCAGCCTGGATGAAGCCTCTACCTCTCTAAGCTTCCTCTAGAGACACCAAAGTTCTTCTCCGGAGAAGAAATGCTCACTGTTCCCCTGAAGGCAGAGGCAGAGCACAGCAGGTCCCAGTGACTCCAGAGCAATTAGAATTTCTCTGGAGCAGAGCTCAGCACCACAGGTGCACGAGTGTTTCTAAGAAAGCATTACCACTCTCCTTCCAGTAACACAGAGAAGTGGGACACCAGGGAATTAACAGTGCACTTCTCATGGGACAAGCATGAAGCCACATCGTTGCCGTTTCCTGGTCACACAGTTAGCTCTGGAGACCAGGAGAGATCACAAGACAAAACTCACCTGTTCCGGTAACCCACAAAGGCTTTGATGTGCAAATCCACAGGGACATCTTTGGGTGGAGTGAGGGGAACACGAACACAGCCCGAGAGGTTCTGGAGACTGGGGTGTACCACATGGCTCTCTCCTTCAAAAATGCCTTCAGCGAAGATCAGCACAGCACGGATGATTGTGTCTTAGCAACAGGAAGAAAAAGCAGTCCCTAAATTAACAGCTTTCCTCGAGCAACAAACCACCATTTTCAGAATTAAGCACAGTCAATTATTCACACCCCTCCCCTGCATTGCTGAAATACCCTAACTGACCAGCACCACCACATCTGGACGCTGGGTGAATTCACCCTGTGTTGCATAAAGCCAGCTGAGGTCCAGCCACATCCATGAAACAACTTCACTAACACGGCTGTAGATGTTGAGAGTCAAAACAAATGAGTGTTGCAGGTACCATCAAGACTCATTTCATCCAAGTTAAATGTTAAATGCCTTGGAAAATAACACATAACAAGAAACAAATTCCATCAAACGCCTTTCCCCTGAGACCCATCAAAGGAACGCAGCTTGACTCAAAACTCTGTGAAAGGAAAGCAACCGCAAATGGGAAATTACAGACAATAAAGGGGAGACAAGCAAATCAGCAGCTAAATATAACTAAATGTTTGCATGAATTTACATTAAGTGAATGTCAATGGTTGCAGGTTACCACTCACCATTTGTGGTCGAAATGCACAGCTCCACATGAGCAGACTGGCTGTCGGAGCCCAGATTAACCGCGAGGGCTGTCTGGAGCTGGGTGTTTGCTGGAATCACACCTCTCTGCCCATCTGCTTCCTTCAGCTGAGTGTTCAGGTCCACCTGTTGCAAAACACATACCCTTCAGTAGCAGGATTTCAAGATATTCATTCAAGCAACCTAGAAACACACACGAGTCAGTTCTCTTTTTCTGCAGGAGAAGGTCTGGGAAGCAGTTCCCAGACATTTCACATTGCTCTGAACAGCGGCTGGATTAGGGATGGAGCTGTGGACACCCGGGCCACAGTTTGTTCAAGCACCTCATTATCAATGGAGCTGAGCTCTGCACCCAAACCTTTATTCAGAAAAAGTACCTAACACATACTGAATTCTAAGCACGAGCTTATACGATTCCATGCCTTTGCTCTGGTGCTGATTTACTGTTCAAATACAAGTCTGTTCTTTCCTCAGACTATTTTCTGATACTCTTCATTTCTGCAGCTTCACCATCAAGTCAAAAGTGCGCTTCCTACACCCTGGCAGTGCTCCCATCCACCTGATCCTCTCAAACAATCCCCTCTGACCCCCGAGGTGGTTCATGCATGGAAAATTACAATTTGCAATCATAAGCACAGGGCTGAAATGAATCCAGTTCCAAACACAACTGCTCTGGCAAGATGAAGGAGCATGGAAAATCTTACTTATTAAAATACAAAAAGCAGGTTCTGAACTTGCACAAGGAGCAAGACATATGCAGAAGCAGGAATCCCCAGTAGACAATCTCACTGCATCATTAGAGGTTACAGCTTTGACTTGTCTGGACTGCCCACAACCAGCTTCCCAGTTTATTCCAGATTTAGAGCAACAGGGAGATGTGTTTTGGCCCTACACGTTATTTAAGGAGTACCTTTGCGTTTTCCTCGTAATTTCTCAATTCCAGGAGCAGATTCTGTTTCTTTTGACTAAGTTCTCGGATCAGATCCTGCTCAGCACTCGTATCCATTAGGTTTCCTTTCATCTCCTCACCTCCTGGCAGATAGCCTCGGACTGTACAGAAACAAAACACAGCCAATTCCATCAAAGCCTTTCCCCAAAACTTTAGTTTCTATGACAAGACCCCCTTGTAGCACCTCAGCAGCAGACACTGATTCTGGTCTTCAGCTAGTATCATTCAGCTGAAAACCTGAGCATTCATTTACATTTGAGAGGCTTTGACTTTCCTGGCGATAAGAGACCCGCACATTTAAATACAGAAAAAAAGTTGAATTTACAACCCGTCTTTAAACTGTCTTCACCTGACCAGACAAGTGCAACGGCTGGTCCTTTTAACAGAGGATTCCCACTGCAATCATTCTTTTAGGTGCTTAGGCAAGTCTGCAATTACACAAAATTAATAGAACGTGTACCTGGATTTCTAGAGCTGGTCAGAGGAGTTGTTACTGTCTGGAAGTGACTGTAAGTCACTGTCAATCAGCCAGTAAACAAGATTTATGCACATTAGTGCCCCAAATTAAGGGATATTTCACTCCAAGGGGTAAGACCAGTTTCCAGTAGCCCAGTAGAGCAGAGAGTTATGGAAATATATCCAACTGCCTGTGGAGACAGAAGAGCTGAACGGATGATGAGACAAAGATGCTTGCTATAAACTTCCATTCTGCTCCACATCTGTGTGCTCTGATTGCAGCTGACAAGGAAAGCCAGGGACAAAAATCCTATACCTGCGAAAACCAAGCTGCCTGACTGTGAAATCCCCATAAAAAGTTGCAGGGAACTCGAAAAACATTCAGCACCCACACTGTCCTCCAATGAAAGGATCCACTGTGTTACTTCTGAGTGAATCATTTGTGTAAAATGAGAGCAAGACAGAAAACATACTGAAACACAGAACACCACCCACTGTGAATGGCTGCTGGCCCCAAACAGAGCTCCAATAACAAGGACTGTGAAAAAGCATCGTTCCTACAATACCAATAACAGGGCTATTGCTATTTAGTAATGCCTAAAGGGATCCCCATTGTGCCATGGCTTGTTTAGGATGGACCCACTGAAAAAAAAGATGACCATGTGCAGTGGTACTTTCAGAACTGTGTATGATGTTCCCCTTCTGTAAGCTTGGGAAAAAACGTTTTTATGCTTGAGTCGAAGTGTAGCACATCCCCACAGTCTGTGATTAAGACAGACAGCGAAACACTGGTCTCTTTAACGAGGACAGGCTTTTGTTCCAAATGGGTTGTGCCAGACCTGCTTGCCCCAAGCCACTGACGCCAAGCTGCCAGATAATCATACCAGTGTCTTTCCTGAAGCCACACTTGTAAATTCATGCTGACCTTATATAAATCATCTGTGATCATATTAGCTTCCACTCACAGTACCCAGGTCTGACTTCTTAATTGCACGGTGGGACAAATCCACCAGTTCCAGCCTCAGATTAGCATTTTCTAAGAAATAAAGTGCTGTTAACACCTAAAAGTTCTAAACCAAAATACACACACCTTTACTTCTCTGAACACCTTTACCTACTGTAAAACAACCAAATAATTATCACATGTAGGAAAAAACCTTCCTATACATTCATCTATGATAACGTTGCCTGAAGAACCACAGTCTTTACTCAAGAGAGTTTTCTTTGCAGACAGGAGAAGAGAAGGCTCTTAGCAGACCTTATAGTGGCCTTCAAGTACTGAAAGGGGCTCTAGGAAAGCTGGGGAGGGACTTGTTATAAGGGCATGGAGTGACTGGACAAGGGGGAATGGCTTTAATTGGAAGAGGGAAGATTTAAATTAGATATTAAGAAGAAACTCTTCACGATGAGGGTGATGAGACACTGGCCCAGCTTGCCCAGAGAAGTCGTGGCTGCCTCATCCCTGGAAGTGTTTGAGGCCAGGTTGGATAGGGAGTTGAGCAACCTGATCCAGCAAGAGGTGTCCTGCCCAGGGAAGGGGAGTTGGAACTGGATCAGCTTTAAGGTTCCTTCCAACCCAAATCATTCTATGATTCTAGGAATATTATGCTGGCACTTCTTATGTTAGGCAAGTGAATTTTGATGGTTTTTTGAATCGTAATGAAACTCATGCTGATTATCACAGAGAGGGCAATATTCAAAATCACGTTTGCAGATAGCACAACTCAAAATTCCCTTCACTTTGCATGAAGTGAAGGGAATTTGGCACACAAAAATGCCTACGGAACAAAACAGTGTTTAGCTAATCTGAGATGATGTGATGCGCCTGATATTATTGTGTACTGAATTAAAATCCTGAACAAAGCCCCTACCTTCACCATCAACCGAACAGCAGATTAACTGGGTGCTCCCATCCATTCTGTAATCCCCCTCCACCACTCCTGCGATTGAGGAAGCAAAGTTGTCCTTGAAGATGACCTCCCCAGTGCGGTCACTGCGTGCATCAACCTGGAACCATGAAGAGTTCAAAGGCACAGTGTGAACAGAAAAGCAAACTCCAAAAACACAGATCGTGCCATACTCCGAGCTGCTCTGCTAGGGGAACTGCAGGTGAACTCGCAGCTCTGCTGATCAGAACACACGTGAAAAAATACCACCAACAAATGAGCTCTAGACAGACTCTGCTAGAAGGAACTGCTCGTCAGAGATGTTTCCCCAAGTCAGAAACAAGAGGAAGGAAAGAAGGGGACTGCAGGCCTGCACTGGGCAGGTTATGCACACATGAAAGCAGCAGTGATGGCACCACACCAGAAATAAATTTAATGCAATATTTACAATCTCTCCTCTCAGCTGCAGTCTGTGTCTGAAGAATTATTTTCATACACAAATATGACAACCCTGAATTATCTTTCATTGCAGAAGAACAGAGGGAGGGGCTCAGCTCTGTGCAGTGTGTCTTTTCCAAAGCACAGGACCCAGCACTACTTTTTCATAGAATCATAGAATCACCAGGTTGGAAGAGACCCACTGGATCATCAAGTCCAACCATTCCTATCAAACACTAAACCATGCCCCTCAGCACCACGTCCACCCGTCCCTTAAACACCTCCAGGGAAGGCGATGAGAGCTAGGGACTGTTTCAGACCAACAAGCCAGGTAGAGACTGTCAGTGGAAAGGAACAGAAAAAGAAGAGCAAAGCAAGGAGACGCTCTCTCTTTAACAATGTTATACACCTAATGCAACATCAGTTACAACATATCAGGGCTCTAGACTGCCAGCCTGATATGAAGTTAATTAAATTCCCCAAGGCTAATGAGAGTAATGAGAGGTGTGAAGAAAGCAGCATAGCTTTACAAAAGAAACCTGGCAAGCTGCGTCCAGGAGGGATTTGGAACCTAGAACAACCATTGCTGGCAAAGGGGAATACCAAGCAACAGGCTTAAGAGAGCAGGACTGGGCTGTACAGAGTGCCTTTACATAAAACTGAATAACGCTTCATTAATCCTGCTGTACTCCAGACTGACGCTGCTCTCCTGTTACACAACCACTTTGTCTTCCCTGCAGTCTGAGAACATTCAGGAAACATTGCAGAGGATTATTACCATGTGCTCAAGTTGCAGAGACACCCAAGCTCCAGGACGCAGTATACGATCCCTGCCACCACAGAAACAACTCACCACACCTTCACAATTGACTCTGAGCTAAGCAGAGGAAGCCAAAATAGGTTTACTGCAATAATTCTTCAGCACTCTGTTTGCAACAGTCTGTTTAATTTCTTGGCTGTTCTCCCTTAGATGATTTAGCAGCCTTGTTCAAACGCAGCTTCCAGATTTTCCTTGTTTCCTTCCCCTGTACAAACTCACCTTCCCATTGGACCAGCCAGTGATTAACTCGCACACACCATCAGAGTTCAGATCGAACGCGTGTATGCTCATTGCGTGGTTCTTAGACTGAAGACAGGAGAAAAAAATAAATAAGCTTGGGTATGCTTTCCACATTGCACGTGCTTGACACATGCAAGACTAGAGTACGAGGCTACAGAGATATAGAAAGTAATGGTAAAACGTCTCTTCACAGGAAATTTGAGCATCGCTATCTCTAAGGTCACACACACATCTGAAGTCTTTGCCCATGCATTACAAACGTACTCTGTTGCTCTCAAAGGACCTGGTCTTTCTTTTAAACACATTCTCATCCATGCAGATGATTAGAATTCAAAAAACCAGGTGTAAAAAGGCAAATTCTCTAGAAGAAAAATCACAGCTTCAACACTCATAAAATGAGGCCACTGAGGAGAGCCACTGGCCCCTTCCTGCCACCTCCCACGGAATCCTTTGACTTCTTACTATTACATAGACCGTTCTAATCTGTGTTATACTAAGAATATTAAAACGAGCATCAGAAAAGGATCTTGCCAATACGACTTGTTGCAGCAAATTGCTCTTGCTATGAAAAGCTAGATTCCAATATAGATTGATTCCATCTCTGAAAAACAATTTATTGATTCAACAACATAGCCAGAGCCATTCTCTAACAGTGAACTCAAATTTCTCTGTTGGTTGAGTGATGCTGTGAAGCTGAAGCATCCCTAGCTGTACAGCTGTATCAGTGCTGTTTAAGCCATCACCAACAGTTCCAGAAGCACTGAACTGGCATGGTATTAATTTTGCATGCATCTACAAAAATAGGTAGATTTCCCAAGGAAAAAAAAAATCATATTAAGTGCTACAGTCAGCAGAAAACTTCAAATTGATCTAAGGAGTCTGGATAACATCAGAACAATCTGAAATTAGGTACCAAATCCCCTAGCAGACTTCAAACTTTCAGGGATGATATTCTGATGTCAGACTAACCTTAATCCTCCAGTAGCGGGCTGTCTTATCATAAACTCCAACTGTTCCATTAGAAAGAGCATAGCCAAACCGACTGCCATACATGGGGCTAAGTGCAGTAATCGTCTTGTAGGAGGAAAGAGAGAGGATACAGGAGTGAAAACGGCTGCATCTCCAAGAACAGACAACAGACTACACAATCTCTCTAGCAAACAAACCTTTTCACTACCTGGATGCTAAATAAGTCCATTAAATACTAAAGCAACTAATTTAAAAAACAGTTTGGAATCACCCAAGGCCTCGTAGGTTTTCCTCACACCAACTGCATTGCCGGTGTTAAGCTACACTTCAAAGATTGCAGATTTGCCCTCAAACTTCAACCAAATATTTCCTACCACGAGCAGCAGTACAACTGCTCCCAGGATTCCTGCAGTGATCAGTGCTAACATATCACCGAAAACCTACTCCAAACATTCCTTCTGGCTTCAGGACTCGATGATGCCAAGGAGGTCAGCATTGCATGGATTGCAGGAAAGCTCCACAGCTATTTTTGGTAAAAAGTCTTTGGCCAAGATTAATGAGATAAAACTCCACAGCTCCCACAGTTGGGCTTTTCCTGGAACGCAATTAGGACACGGGGTAGATATTACCTGCATAAGTACCAGCTACAGGGATAGACCCTAGAGCTGTAACTCAGCCCGTTTCTCACTCCTAAAACACGCTACCTTACAATTATTCCTAGAGGTTAGGCTCTCAGTGCTTGGAAATGCAGGTTTTTCCACACACTAAGACGAGAGATTTTCATGTCAGGAGGAAAAATTGCAATTGTCTGTCTGGTCTTCTATACAAGGCAGCACAGGAGACTTCCTTAAATTAAATGCTTCACAAACTCCCTGACTAAACTCAGCTGACTGCGCTCCTTGATCTTTTACCATAAAACACGATTTCCAAAGCCTTTACCCTTCCCTTCCATCTGACAGATCATCTTCAAAGCCTTTCCCAGGTATCAAAACCTGAGCACAAGACCTCAGCAACAGCCAGGAACTCACAAAGGCAGTAATACTCCCTTTAAAATCCGATGGTCCATTTATAAATTCAAGAATCACAATAGTCTATGGTTTCAGTTTCACCAGATTAAGTGATTAAACACAGAAAATGCAAACTATTCATGTCTTTCAAAACAAGGTGTATAAGGCCATAGTTGCCTCAATTTACCTACTTAAAGGGAAGGTTTAGATGCAGCTGTGCCCTTTTCAGAGCAGTAGGGTTGTAACAGGCTCTGCAGGTGTGAATTTATAACAATTCTACTGTGTATATGGAAATAAACCATACCAGAAAGTGATGGACTTTCAGCTTCCCGTTAACCAGAAATCACAGCGCAACTCTAGACTGGCTCCTGTACCAACTGCAGAACCTATCACAGGCCCAGTTCTAATTCTGGCTACAGCAACAGCCTCCTTCCCCTAAAATGCTGCCCGGATGTGCCCTTTATAGCTCTTCCTAAGTGGTTTAATAACCAACTAAGCCTTTTAGCACCAACTGTGGCAGCAGGGAGACCTCAGACCTGCAAGGACAAAGGTCTGTAGTGTCCTACCTCTACCCTGGGGCCAGCAGGATCATGAGGAAGCTAAGAAAACTCCTAAATGCCACAATAAAGGAATTTTCCTCCCATTTGAAGCAACCAGAACTTAACAGTGGGGTGCCTCAGTCTTAAGCTAAAAAGCAATTCCCACACCTTTTGGCTGTCCCTCTGAAAGCCCAGCTGCCCCATGTTTTCCTTTTGGCATTGCAAAGGTGCAGCTCTGTTTGTACAGCCAGTGTGTAACTCCAACTGCAACATAAACCTCCTGTTTCATGCGGGCAACCCCTTTCTGCTCCATCATGCGCTGTCTGGATACACACAGGCGAGTTATTCATCAGGATCATGCCAATGCATCTGAGGAAATCACAATCCAGCACCCTCTGTCACCTTTGGGTAGGGCCCTGACTTTCAGTCAAGCAACAGTTAACTTTCTCAACCCGGTGAAAGATTTGTAAACAAACAAAGCAAAAAAATAAAAACCCCATGCATAATGGAAGTCATTATTTAACTTTTGCAGTTCTAGCACAACAGATTCTGTGCCAAATAGTTAAGTAACTATTTAACTACACAATAAATCTGGACCAGAGTAACCAGAGAAGCTTTACAGTACATAATACTTTCAGCTCCATCAGCAATTATAATAAACATTAGCTAGGAGTAATTTACCTCTGTCTCTGACATTTCTGCCACGATCTCATCTTCTTTAAACACCCGGATGTCAAAATCTTCAGAGCCAACAAGAAGCTAGAAAAAAACCAAAAAATAGTCTACCTCAAAAACAGTTATTCAAGCTAAGGAAATGAAAAGGATATACTCAAGGACCCAGAGGGCAAATAAATATCCCAAGTCCAGCAACAAAGAGCTTCTAACAGCTTTATGAGAAGTTGCCAGTGGAACAAAAGGTACCCTCTGTCAAGAGAAGGCTTCAGGAGTCTCCTGTTGAACAAGTATTAGTTTTACGTTTTTTGGTCGAGCTAGACTCTACAAAAGCATAGTGAAATACCTGGGATGGGAATGAGAAAAGACACTTTGGAGCATCACAGCTATGATTGTTTCTTACTGTAAAAGAGTCAGTGTCATAACTCCTCACCACAATTCTACACATCAAAAACAGTATGATGCCTGTGTTGGAGCAGGAGACCTGTGGCTCGGTTCTGACTAGCACTACCTGGGTTCCAAGAAACACCAGCCTCAGGTTATCAGCCTGTGAGCAAGCAGCTGGAAAAAACATTTGCTGCTGAGTACTGAGCATCCCTCATTTAAAAAATCTAAGAGCAAATGAATCCAAGTATCAAACCATCGCTGCTCCTCCAGCCTAAGTGGTGGCTGCCACCAATGCGAAGCATGGCTAAAATGGGCTTTAACTTGATGTAAACGATCACATAAATAGGACATCACCACTGAATCTGGTCTTCTGCATTCTCATTCCTTATCATTCTTTACATCTCAGTTCTTGTTTCCTAGTTGAGCAGGTAGAAGGTAATAACTGAAAAGGAGGCCCTGTGGAAAAGCATTTTCTAAAGACAGTGACAAGTTACAGCTGCTGTTTTGCAAACCGAGAAACCAGGGAACACATCTATTTAGTGCCTTGCCCATAAAGTCATCCATCAAATCAATGACAAACAGAATTAGAGATAAAAGTTTAAAACCTGGTAGTGCCTTTTCCCACTGGAATTGATGAGTTTTCCATCTTTACTTGGCAGAACAGACACATTTCCATATCAAAGTTGGATTTTTTTAAAAAGATTAAAGGTTTTTTTTCTTCCAAAGTGGAGATGCTTCAAATTATGACAAACTTAATCACACCAACCTAAGCTTACTTTAGCTGTTGAAATGATTTACAACAAATAACACCAGATATATTGACAACTCGTAACTACCAGCAAAAAACAACCAGCAAAAAGCACAGGATCCTGAAACAATTACTGGTGATACTGCATTTCCTAAAGGTGCCTGGAAGATAGGTTCTGTTCATTAAAATTGATTCAACTTGTCCACCTCAATGACTTTCATCCCACTGGACTGGAATTTCAAAAAGCAAGGAAAAAGGCTTCCCACTCCCCCCACCAAGTCTTTCACTAGATGGGAGAAAGTAACCTGTACCAACCTAAAATCCTGAGGAAGACAGTGATTACAACTAATTAGTTTTGTTAGCTACTAAATGACAGAAGTATTCTCGTGCAGTTTTAAAGTCAATTTTAAATGCAGATGTGGTTTTACTGGGGGAGGGAAGAACGGAAATGAAGCCCACACACCCATTTATCAGATAAGACACAAAGTGATAAACAACAATTTAAAAAGATGTTTGTTTGCATTTTCTCAGAACTTCAATTTTAAACCAGAGGCAGCCTCGCAAAAGCCACAAGTTTAAAAAAAAGAAAAAAATTAATCACCTAGATAATTAAGATTTAAAAGAACCCTAAAAAAATCTCAGCAAACGGATGCTGGGCTAACCGGCAGGGTGAGTTTGCTGGATAACGCATCCAACTCTGCTTGGCTCCAAGGAGCATCGGACTACACCAACTGCTCAAAATTAATCTTTCTGGAGCAGAAAAGAACAAAACAACAAAAAACCCACTTAGAAGTGCAAGTGCAAAACCTGTCTAATTAGCACCATAGATCAGTTTCCTGGGTTCTGACCCTCCAAACGCTGTCTCCACTTTCTATAACCACCTCTCAGCATATTAGAAAACTACACCCTAAGAGAAGCTGCACAGAAATGGATTGAAAAACCTGAGATTTCTTTCACTTCCAGAGGATCCCTATCAAGCAAAGGGGCTGAACCAGTTCAGTGTTTACCAAAAACACATAAAAGGTGTAGAGGCACTTCACATATCACTATAAATATTACTTAGTCCAAGCAAACATTCCAAATGAGGATATGGGGGGAACTAACCAGAAAAGCTTACATATAATTATGATTAAAACTGAAAGACAGGTGACAGAAGTATTTTCAGCACAGTGATTTAACACCGTATTTACTTGCATCTGATGTATACTAGGCAGCCACTACTTTTCTTAAAGACTAGTATTTATAACCATGATCCTTCAATGGAAGGATGGAAGAACTGTTATAGGAGAATGCCATACAAATTCATGACTTTGCCCTTCCCTCACAGCCCGCATGGTCAGAATGGTAGCTGTTTCCTACTGTTGGCCTCAACTCCCAAGAAGCATCTTGCTGATAAAATATATCTTCATTTTAAATGAGAAACACTGCGAATATTTCAAAGTATCACAGAATGCACATCCACATGTGACTACAAAGAAACAGGAGGGCTGGATGTGAAGAAAGATTTCATGGTTTTGCCAATCCTAAGTAAAGATCATCACAGCAAAGCTTTTTAAGAGCTCTCTTTCACACGTAAGCTGCTTGCAATTTGTTTCTCTGAAATTTAAAAAAGTATTTATAACAGTATTCAAGAAATACCACTAAAATATATGCCTCGCAACTGATGGTCACAGTCATTTCATGGTATTTCTCCTGGTGAAGTTAAAAAATGAGAGTAGTTTTCCGTGACAGCTGGCAATCAATTCACCAAAACAAGGTAGTAACACTGTAAAGACCCCAGGTAAGCTCAGTTTTACATGCTCCAAGTAGTCCCAGAGACTTGTGCTGCTCCCTGGACACAGACCGAGTGGTTGTGCATGTTTTTGCCAGATGGGAACCCAAAAAGGCACAGCTTCCACACAGGGATCGCTGTAGGTGGTGATATAAATCAATCATACATGATAATCCACAGGTTTTTATTATAATTTCACTCCAAGACCACGAAAGCTGTTGAATTCACATGGAAATGGTACAAACCTCGTTTTTGCCATCGCCATCAAAATCACACAGTGCTAATGAACGAACATTGTCTCCAGTAACCTAAAAGAAGAAAGACAGTCCTCAATACTGATGCTGACTGTCAGAAGAGAAACTATTTTATGATCTCAGTGCTACAGAACAATTAGCACAGTCAACATTCATACAACATCTGAGTGCACTGACTACACAACCAAAATACAGTTTAAGGTCTGAGATAAGTTAAGAAAGATCAACATCAAATTAATATTTATCATAAAAAAAAACCACCCAAAAGGAATTAGTACCATTGAAAGAAACTTGTAGCACCATCAGAAGCATTATGCACAGCCTTACCGTCCAGAAACGGTCATTTCCCTCGTAATCAAAGCCCTGCAGGGCACAGTTTCCACCAATAATGGCAAGAGGAGATGAAATATCTCCCAGCTTTCCAAGAACTATCGCGTTGGCTCCATCTGAAACCTACAGAGAAACACGAAAGGAGAAAGAAACATAGCAGACAATGAGACATCAGGGTACACGAATCAAAAAAGAGCTTCCAGCCTTATCGCTATCAGTTTAGCTAAGCTCTGAATCCCTATTACGTCTTTGAACTTTTATCTCGTTAGGTGACGTGTGGCATATTCTGAAAATTTACTTTCACATGTGCATACACAGATGTGCATCACATTCATATCTTTTCTATTGAAATACTCCAGATATTCTAAAGGCAAAATGTTCTGAATACAGTGAAACAACTAATGCAAAGATGAGAAGCAAAGTCAGGCAAAACCAGTGATCTTTAGAATGGAAAGGAAAAGAAAACAATGAAGATATCAAAAAAAAGCAGTTAAATTAACTTGCCTCTCTGTAGAACAAATCTGAGTTGTTAAATACATCATAAGCCAATAAATTAGTCTGTGTTCCAACCAGAAGACAATCGTAACCAAGCTGAGGGTTTAGCACTCCTGAAGCCAGACAAGTGATCCCTTGGTTGATGTTGAGAAGAGAAATGTCAGCATCTTGGTTGCTTTGTATCATTCGGTTGGTGCTTGTTCTCTGCCCTCGGGCATGAGGATTATGAATAAAAACCTGTAGAAACAAAGATATAAATACTATCACAATGCATGTACGCGTTTGGATACAAACATTAAAGACTATTATTTGGATAAAAACTGTGATGGGGAAGAAGGGCATCCACTCAACTAAAGGCAGGACAAAAGAGCACGGGCTTTGCTGACAATACTATTTCTGACACTTATTCCTTAAACTATACCTAAAGAAGGGAAATACAAATAATAAAAGGGAAAAATCCTGCTCTGACCAGCGGAGTTATGCTACCGTTGTTTTGTTTGTTTCTGAAAACGGTGAATAACAAGTCTTCAGAAGCTGAAAAAGCAAACCAAGGGAGGAACAACAAACTAAACAAATGACACCCAGCTGGTAACAGAGTTACCAAAAAACCCTAAACATTTAGGACAACTTACCCTGTACCTATCTGTAACCTCCACCTGTTGGTGAACCTTGTTAATTTAAAATGGGGCCTATGATAAGTAAGTTTGCCACTGACCAACATTCAGTCACTGTAATTGTTTCAGGCAGAATCAGGGATCCCAGGATGTTATGCTTAATAGCCTTTGCTTTACAGTCTGTCTCTCAAACAAGCCCTCACTTTACGCTGCTCCTAAAGGCTCCAAAATAAAGTTAATAACAATGCTGGGAAACATCACAGATGACCCATGTTTGTATTCCCAGACACCTAAATGCCTCTGTGGGTTTATGCTTCACCTTCTGTTGTGTTTATTAGTACAGTTGTACTTAACTCTCTTTTGTTGTATTCCAAGCTCCAAGGGAGCACACACCACATGAGTTTTCTGCTCCCACAGGCAGTCTTCCCAACATCTACTGACACCTCAGCACTGCTGCGCTCCTCAACACCAGGCTCAGCACTAAGATTCTTTGCTGCCATAGAATCATGGAATGGATTGGGTTGTAAGAGACCTTAAAGAACATAGAATCATTAAGGTTGGAAGAGACCTCCAAGATCATCCAGTCCAACACCACTGTGCCTATTGAACCATGTCCCAAAGTGCCTTGTCTACATGTTTTCAGAACCCTTCCAGGGATGGAGACTCCACCACTCCTCTGGGCAGCCTCTGCCAGTGCTTCACCACTCTGTCAGTAAAGAAATCTTTCCTAATATCCAATCTAAACCTCCCCTAGCAAAACCTGAGGCCATTTCCTCTCGTCCTACCACTTGTTACTTGGGAGAAGAGACCAGCACCCACCTCACTACAACCTCCTTTCAGGAAGCTGCAGAGTGATGAGGTGTCTGCTTAGCCTCCTTTTCTCCACACTAAACAGCCCCAAGTTCCTCAGCCGCCCCTTATAACCCCTCTGCTCCAAACCTTTCCCCAGCTCCTTTGCCCTTCTCTGGATGCGCTCCAGCCCCTGAACGTCCTTCTTGTAGTGAAGGGCCCAAAACTGAACCCAGAAGAGCCTCATCAGCTCTGAGTACATGGGAACAACCCCTTTTAATCCCCTGCCATGGGCAGGGGCACCTTCCACTGGATCAGGGTTCTCAAAGCCCCACGCCATTTGGCCTTGAACATCTCCAGGGATGGGGCAGCCATGGCTTCTCTGGGCAACCTGGGCCAGGGCCTCACCACCCTCACAGGAAAACACTTCTTCCCAAGATCTCATCTAAATCTCCCCTCTTTCAGCTTAAAATCGTCCCCTCCCCATCCTATATCTGCACAGTATGGTAAAACCCATTGCTTTAAAATTCCCATAATCCCCTTGTAAAATTTGTAAATTGTAAAATTCCCATAATCCCCCTTTTTAGGTGCCTAAAAGCACTTGTTTTGTTGCCTCAAATCACAGTCAAGATTGCAGCAGAGGCAGCGCCCTTCAACACCTTATCTCAGTCTCACAAGCAGGCCTACTGCCCAAAGAGCTCCCTTGGAAGCACTTTGGAAGAGGAGCCGTTTGCACCCCCACTATCCTGGAAGAATTCTCTCCACGCTGGAGCCTTTGGGGTGGTGGATGTTTGCTGTTTTTCTTTAATTTCCTCTTTATTTCATTTCTTCCCTTGTATTTTTCTCTTTTTTTCCTCTTGTTCCCTGTTCCTATTGACTGCTTGATAAGCTGACGCTTTTCCGATTGCCTGTGAGAATTAATATTTTTTATCATTAAATCGTTTGGGTCAGAAGGGACTTTAAAGATCATTTAATTCTAATCCCCTGCCATGGGCAGAGGCACCTCCAACTGGACCAGGGGCTCCAAGCCCCATCCAGCCTGCCCTTGAACCCCTCCAGGGATGGGGCAGCCATCGCTTCCCTGGGCAACCTGGGCCAGGGCCTCATCACCCTCACAGGAAAACGTTTTTACTAGGTTCACATCTCAATCTCCCTTCTTTCAGCTTAAAACCGCTCCCTCTTGTCCTCTCCCTGCACTCCCTGACCAAGAGCCCCCCACCCCAGCTTTCCTGGAGCCCCTTTCAGCCCTGAAAGCTGCTCTAAGAATATTGCACAGAGTCACAGAAGGGTTTGGGTCGGAAGGGCCCTCAAAGCCCAGCCAGTCCCACCCCTGCCCTGGGCAGGGACACCCCCCTCTGCCTCAGGGGCTCCCAGCCCCATCCAGCCTGGCCTCGAACCCCTCCAGGGATGAGGCAGCACCGCTCCTCTGCCTGGGTTTGCGCTTGGGACGGCGCTGCCCGGCTGCAGGGCCTCGTCGAGCTTCCCAGCCCTGCAGCCGCCTCTATTTCAGGCCCCGGGCGCGGAGCCCCCGCCCCGTTACCTTGCCCGCCTGCGTGGCGGCCGCCAGGCACGGGTGCGTCCCGTCGAACCGGCCCAGCGCCACCATGCGGGGCACGATCTTGTGGTTCAGCTTCAGCGTGAACACCGGCACCAACATGGCGGCGGCGGGGGGAGACGGGGACGCAGGAGCAGGAGAACGGGAGGAGAGGGGGAGACCGGGCCGCGCGGCCCCCACACCGGAGCGCGGGCGGTGCCGGGACCGGCAGGGGGCGGGGCCCACGGCAAAGGGGGCGGGGCCACGGCAATAAGGCGGGGGCGTGGCGAGTGGGCGGGGCCACAAGGCGTAGAGCAAATGTGCGGGGCAGGAAGGGGGGCGTGGTCATAGGGGGGGCGGGGCCGTTGTAAAGGGGGCGTGGCCACGACAATTAGATGGGGCCGTGACGAGTGGGCGGGGGCCTAATAAGGAGTCGAGGGGGCGTGGCCACGGTAAAAGGGGCGGGGCATGACGGGTGGGCGGGGCCACAACAAGGCGTAGAGCAAATGTGCGGGTTGGAAATGGGGTGTGGTCATAATGAAGGGGCGGGGCTACAGCGAGGGGGCGTGGCCACGGTGAGGACCGGTGTAAAGCAATGGGGGTCACGGCGGGGGGCGTGGCCATAGCTGGGGGCGGGGCCAAAACGAGAGGCGGGAGTGAAGCGGGGTCGGGCTGGTCAGAGAGGGGAGGGGCCATAAGGAGGTGGGCGTGGTCAGGCTGGTGAGGGGCGTGGTTAAAGTCGGGAGGACGTGGTCTGAATGGGAAAGGGGCGGGGCCACCATGCGAGGGGGCGTGGTCAGAGCTGTGAGGGGCGGGGCTCGGCTGGGAAGGGGCGGGGCTAAGGGGAAGCGGGGGCGGAGCCAACGCGAGTGGGCGTGGCCTGGCGGAAAGGGGCGGTTGGGGTTGGGGGCTGGGGGGGCTGGGGGTGTGGGAGGAGCTGGGATGGGGGGCTGAAGAGGATGGGGTGTGGGACTAGGGGTGCTGAGGAGGATGGGGTGTGGGGCGGGGGGTGTGGGAGGAGCCGGGGTAAGGGGCTGGGGAGGATGAAGTGTGGGGCTGGGGGTGTGGAATGAGCTGGGATGTGGGGCTGGGGGCTGGAGTGTGAGGCTGGAGGTGCGGGAGGAGCTGGGGTGTGGGGCTGGGGGGCTGGAGTGTGGGGATGGGGGTGTGAAAGGAGCTGGGATGGGGGGCTGGGGGAGCTAGTGGGCTGGGGTATGGGGCTGGGGGAGCAGGGATGTGGGAGCGAGGGGTCTGGGATGTGGGACTGGGTGTCTGGAGTAGCTGGGGCGTGGGACTTGTGGGACTGGGGGAGCTGGGGTCAACCAGGAGAGCTAGGAGGCAGTGGGGGTGTAGGACTGGGGGGGCATTTGCAGGTGTTGGGTGCAGTGCGGGGCGCAGGGGGGCAGTGAGGGGAGCTGGGGACAGGAGGGCAGAGGCCTTCGCGCCCTGGGCGGCAGCAGCAGCCCCTGACACCCACACCACCATCCCGATCCCGGCCCCTTGCGGGGTCAGCACCCAGTTGGAGCCAAGGGGTGTCCCCACTCTGTCCCCAGCCCCCATGCCTCACCCCATGCCATCACTCACACCTTCTCCAGCAGCCCCTTGCTCAGTTCCAAACCAAGGAAACCTGGAACCAAGAAGCGAGAAACGAGCAAAAGCCAAACCTGGTGTTTAAAGGCTCTGTGCCACCCAGGAAAAAGCAACCTCAAAGTGTTGCCGCTGCTGTTTGATGGGTTTATGCACCAGTTAGTACAGAACCCGGCCATGGGAGCGCTGGGAGGGAGTGGGAAAGTTGAGGGATGGAGGGCAAACCCCTCCCGAGCTGCAGTGTATGCGCTGATGCTGGTCCCCATCCTGGCATGGATTTTGGTGCCCAACCCCTTATGGGTTTCCAGGGTCTCTTCCCCTTGCTTCCTACCTGGCTGGATGGGGAAACCCTGGCTCAAGGTCATGACTCTCAAAGTACTTATTTTGAGTTTAAGAAATAATTTCAACCCAACAACTTTCATGGGGGCCGTAAATACCGCACGCTCTCCAACCTGTGCCCCAATTCGGCTCTGCCAGCACCTTATCCCAGCAAGAGGCAGGGCTGGGAAAGGATGCGTGTGCTGGGACAACAGCCCTTCCCTGCAGAGGCCACCGGATTGAGCAAAGATTCCTTTATTTCTAGGAAAGCTGGCAGGCGCTTCCCAGCGCGTGTTTACTTGTGTTCCAGCCAAGCCCTGGCCGGCAGCGGTGTCTGTGCCCTGCATGCCAACAAGGGCTCTCAAAAGCAGGACTCGAGCGGAGATCATGCGACTCTGAATGTGACAACCGCCTTTTTCTCTTTCTTTTAATTGTTTTCACCAAGTTATCCTGGCAGCTCTCTCAATGAGCCTTTATACCTGCGGATAACACGGCGGCAATTGTACAGGGTGTATTAGATAGAGCTGGTGACCCCTTTCTGGATCCATTTGGAGGAAATGTAGGTCTCAGTGCTGGCTTTGCAGTGGGTCTCCCCTCCTTAGGTACTGGAGCACGAACACCAGCATGAACTCAGACAGGCAATGAGGTGCTGCTGAGCCCAGCAAGCAGGATCTTCCCTCTCCGGGAAGATCCCCAGCTCCTCTCTCAGCAGCACCAAACGTCGCTCTGCCAGACTCTGCAAACCAAGCAGAACTTGGCGGGGGGGAAACTGCACTCAGAGCCCTTTATAGGCTGGTGAAATTGTAAATAGATGAAAATTCCGACTTCTCGCTGAATATGCATGGTTTGGGCTATAAATATTATTTTCCATCTCTAATTAGGGTAATGGGTTTGGTGTGTCTGCAGAGCGGGTAAATTGCACTGCCTGGCAGAGCTGCCACTTCGAATTTGCTGGCTCTGAAATTCTTGAAAATGAAATAATGACTTTGCTGTGCCTTTTTAGTACTTGTTTCCCTTCGTTTGAAAGGCCTGTCATCTATATAGGGAGCGTAGTGATAGGATGGGGGGTAATGATTTTAAACCAAGGGAGGGGACATTTAGGTTGGGTATAAGGAAAAAAATCTTTACCATGAAGGTGATGAGGCTCTGGCACAGGATGGTCAGGGAGGTGGTGGAGGCCCCATCCCTGGAAACATTCACGGCCAGGTTGGATGGGGCTCTGAGCAAGTGATCAAGTCAAAGACGTCCCTGCTCCTACAGGGGGGTTGGACTGGGTGACCTGTAAAGGTCCCTTCCAACCCAAAGCGTTCTGTCATTCTATGATTCTATATTATATCTACAGCATCTAGTCCTGACTTTCCTAACTGCCCTGCTCGCATCACAGCCATTCGGCTGCTCTCAGGTCAGAAATGCTTCCCTTTCCTCATCTTCATAGTGGGGAAAATCCCCTATAATCCAGGGCTGCTGTACAGCTAAACTCAAGGGGTGACTTGGCTTGTATTGTCAGAGCAGGGATCTCAATACCCAGCAAGGCATCTTCACCATCCACCTTCCAGCACAACCCCAGAGCAAGCTGAGTTTGCTCTGTTCTAGCTCCTGGGGGAATAAAATATATATGTGTGTGTATATATCTCTTAATAATAACATATAACATATAACATAACATATAACATAACGTATAACATAACATATAGCATAACATAACATAACGTAACATAATGTAACACAACATAACATATTGGACTCGGTAATCCTTACAGGTCCCTTCCAACTTGAGATATTCTACGGTTCTATGAATATAATTTAATATAATACAAGGATCGTCACCCACCCAGGAGCTGTTTCTTGGAGCAACCTTGGAATCTAACTGAAAATTCATGAGCCCTTTATCTGCCTGGCAGGGGATCCTCCTGCTTGGTCTCCCCCGGTGAGATGCTAAACCTGAGGAGCACCTACTGAGCTTAGGAAAACATTGGCAAAAATGACCACTCCCAGCCCTCAAGGAGGGGATAATATGGCTGGAGGGAGTAGGGAGGGATGAGCAATAACATCAGCACAACTAAATACTGCTTAAAATGAAGATGGAGCCAGTCTGAACAGCAGCACCCCAGCTTTGCTGTCTGCAGGGGCTTTTCTCTTTCCCTGTCCCAGCCAGAGCAGCATTTCTCCCCCCATCCCATGCACATCCCTGGGATGAGATGGGAGATGCTTTGGGATGGGGTTGGGAAGAGCCACTGTGCTGGATCTCAGCTTTTAGGGGAGGCAGGACCCAGCACAGTGGCTGCGTGAATCATTCCCAGGAGAGACAACCATGATCTCTGGATCTCAGGAGCAGGGCAATGAAAACATCAAGGAAAACAGCACATCCTTTTATTTCACACCTTTATATGGAGGGAGGTGATGTTTTCTTTGCAAGCTCAGGCAAGTGTCTACTCAACATCCCAGGGGATTACTCATCCTCTCTACTTTTGGCTTCTAATTAGCAACTGAAGGGGAAAAAAATAATTAAATCTGCCCAAGGTAACGATACTTGGAAACTTCCAAGTCACGTTTCAGCCAAGGGAGGCGGCGAGTAGTTGGAGCAGGTGAGTTTGAAGTCTGTGGGAACCTGAAAGACACAAAAGGGAAGGGAAAATTGAGGGGGAAAAAAAAAAAAAACACCAACCGCAAGGAAAAGGAAGAAAGTCTAACTTGTACACTGGGTAAACATTAGATTTGTGAGTTTAAATGATGCCTAGAGTTAAGGTGATGCTTAAAGTTTGTCTGTGCAGATGCCAGCAGTGCTGCACAAGATGAGGGACACGTGGGACCCCCTTTCCAAGGAGGGTCTGCAGGGATGCAGGGCAGCCCCTGACCCATCGATAATCTGCTCTCGCAGGTGGGGGACAAGGTAAATTCAAGCCCTTTTAATTCCCAGCCAAAGCTGGGTTGGTCCTCACCCCTTAATTCCCTTGGGGGCTGCAATTCTGCCCTCATTAGACCTCGAAGTAATTCCCATTAACATTTATGAGAACTTCATGATCAAAAGAGGAATCAACCCTTTCATCTTTTAGACGTGCCCGAACACACATTGCCCGGCCCCAAACCCCCACACTGCCAGGTAGGGGCTTGTTCTGGGATCCCCCCCCCTTCCCCCCTGGGATGCACACCCCAAAAGCAGCAGAGAGATTGCAGGGTTAGGCTCATCCTCCTGGACCCAATTGAATAGGTTCAGCGTTTCTTCCTTGCCCTTCCTGCTAAGAATAAATAATCAGCAATTCACCACCCTTTCCGCTCTGGTTTTCAAGGGGAAGGTGATATTGATAGCTCATTTCCAGATAAGAAATACAGAATAAATGTCAAGCCCTTGCCCGGAGCTATAGGATGAGCCTGCGGCTGAGCCCGGCTCAGAAACCTGGATTTGGGAGTCCCAGCCCCAGCGCAGCCGGCTGGGTTGCGAGGCGGCTCCCCAAAAGCCCACATCAAAGCGCACTGCAGGGTTGTGAAAGCATCACAGTATTGCACGAGGTGCAATCCCTGCTTAATGAAAATCTGCTCACCCCACAGAATCACAGAATCACAGAATCACAGAATCACAGAATCACAGAATCAACAAGTTCGAAGAGACCCACTGGATCATCAAGTCCAACTATTCCCATCAATCACTAAACCATGTCCCTCAGCACCTCGTCCACCCATCCCTTAAACACCTCCAGGGAAGGTGAATCAACCTCCTCCCTGGGCAGCCTCTGCCACTGCCCAATAACCCTTTCTGTGAAAAATTTTTTCCTAATGTCCAGCCTAAACCTCCCCTGGCGGAGCTTGAGGCCATTCCCTCTCGTCCTGTCCCCTGTCACTTGGGAGAAGAGGCCAGCGCCCTCCTCTCCACAACCTCCTTTCAGGTAGTTGGAAAGAGCAATGAGGTCTCCCCTCAGCCTCCTCTTCTCCAGGATAAACACCCCCAGCTCTCTCAGCTGTTCCTCTTGTTCTCCAGCCCCTTCACCAGCTTTGTTGCTCTTCTCTGGACTCGCTCCAGAGCCTCAACATCCTTCTTGTGGTGAGGGGCCCAGAACTGAACACAGGATTCGAGGAGCGGGCTGTGTTTCTATTGCTCCAGACACGATCGTGGGCCAGTGAAGCCCACCAAGGAGAGGAATTTACCTGGGTAAATGGAGACACACTGTGTCTTTGCTTATAGCTGAGCACCCAGAGAAGCACCAGCTGGGGTCTGTTTTCCCAAAGCTGGAATCGAGGTGCAGAAAGAGGTTTGGCAAGAGCAAAGCATTTCCTGGGGAAAGAGTGAGGTGGGAAAGCAGATAATGGGCTTAGCTCATCTCAGCCACTGAGACCAGAACACGCCTTTGCCCATCATTTTGGGGGGAAAAGAAAGAAGCCTTCACAGCGTGAGGTCACCCCACCAATCTGGTTTCGCTCCCAACTGGTTTCCAAGGCTTTGCCGACGCGTGTGGGGAGAGGTTGGGAATGGCTTCCCCGGGGCAGGCGGGGGGTGATTCACCCTCTTCCTCCTCTACCTGGCAAAACAAAACAACGTCAGCACCTATTTCTCCGGTTTTAAACACTTATTTATCATCAGCAAATAATAACCTGAGATAGCCATCAAATGAAAGTGAGCCAGCTTTCTAAGCAGCGATCGCTCCCATGGCTTCCTACTGGGTTTTGGCATTTTGAGTGCGGTGTGTGGTTGCCGGGTGCTAGGGGAAACACATAAGCCCCCTTATTTTCTCTATTATGGTTTGAAAGGTTGATTCCAGGTGGGTTATGGCTCTTCCTCCAGGGTCCAGGGCAAACAGGCAGCTGGAGCAGGCAGAGCTGAGCTGCCCTGCCACACCTGGCACCATCCCATGGCTTTTGGCATCAGGCTCCAACCACTCTGGTTGTTGCAGGCACCTGCCGTGGGACCAGGTGCCTCCACTACATCTCCCTGAAGGCTGCCAGCCTCTCTCCCTCCTTTCTGGGGAGCATTGTCCCTGCCATGCCCTGCAGAGCCATTTCCCCAGCTCAGCCGTCACCATCCCACCAGAGCAGCGTCATCTCCGGCTCTGCCTGGAGCGTCGGAGCATCCCGCTGACTCACTTGTGCTAATTGGCCCAGCAGTGTTGGGGTGATTGCCACGGATATGCCTGGGGAAAGAGCCAGGAATCCCACACAGGTGACAGGGCTATCAAGGGATACAGCTCTGAGATAGCAAGGGCTGGAAAATAATTGCTGTGCGGGGATCCTGCCCATTCCTGGGGAGCAGCATCAGGCTTATTTATAAAATCATAGAATCACCAGGTTGGAAGAGACCCACTGGATCATCGAGTCCAACCATTCCCATCAATCATCGAACCATGTCCCTCAGCACCTCATCCACCCGTCCCTTAAACACCTCCAGGGAAGGTGAATCAACCTGGCGAATCCCTGGGCAGCTGTTCCAGTGCCCAACGACCCTTTCTGTGAAAAATTTTTTCCTAACATCCAGCCTAAATCTCCCCTGGTGGAGCTTGAGGCCATTCCCCCTTGTCCTGTCCCCTGTCACTTGGGAGAAGAGCCCAGCTCCCTCCTCTCCACAACCTCCTTTCAGGTAGTTGCAGAGAGCAATGAGGTCTCCCCTCAGCCTCCTCTTCTCCAGGCTAAACACCCCCAGCTCTCTCAGCTGCTCCTCTTCTTCTCCAGCCCCCTCACCAGCTTTGTTGCTCTTCTCTGGACTCACTCCAGACCCTCAACATCCTTCTTGTGGTGAAGGGCAAAGTTTAAATGTTACAGAAGATCCAGGCTTTACCAGCAACTGGAGGGCAGGGGCCAGAAGGCAAATTGAGGGTCACAGTCTTGTAATTGAAGGGATTTAAGCAGCAGGAAGGTCTTGCTGGGGTCCTGTCTCTGCAGCTCAGCACCCCAGCTACAGGCTGCTGGAGTTGTCCTGGCTGATGTGCATCCAGTTGACAACCCGCTGCTCCAGCCTCATTCCAAACTAATTACAGAACAGACCAGGAGCAACGCAAGACCTCCCAGAGCCCTGACACCCTGTCCTGCATCACACAGAAGATGCTTTTCTTCTTTCATCCAGAGAAAAGAAGGAAAGGAGAGAAAAAGAGCTGGGGCCTGAGCTGAGAATAGGTGCTGGAGAGCTTTTCCTCTGCCCTGTCCTCGTGTGGCAGGGATCGCACAGCACAGCCAACATTATCCTGCTCCCCTGGCATGGACTTTGCCTTCCTCCCTGCAGGCAGGAGGAGCAGGTACCCCCATCCCTGGCCACCACCAGCCAGGGAGAGACAACCTGCTTCGCCTGGGTGGTCAACGGTTGTCAGGCAGTGCAGGAGGACACGGTGGATCCCACAGTGGCATTGCTGTTCCCCATGCATCCATCAGGACATGGCTGGAAGCACTTCCCTGGGCAAATTCCTGCACTCTTGGAGTGTTTGGCTGGGTATTTCAGCACATGCAGGACCCTGAAGAGATGATCCCTCCTCTGCTGTGACACCCACAGCGCAGGAGCCGTAGCCGAGGCTGGCAGGCGGCTGCTTGCACGTGCGTTCTCCAGCACGTTTGTGTTTCCCTGCTCCCTCGGGAGCGACTGACGCCCTTGGCACGCGCCTGGGCGCTGGCATCGTCCCCTGCCATCACACCGCGGTGCATCAGCAGCTGCGTGACTCTCACACGACCACAGGGCTGGCACGCCGAGACACCAAGGAGTCACTGCAGGGATGAAGAAGAGGCCCCATCAGCTCTGCCTTCTGCGGCTTTTACGGACCAGTTTCCCACCCTGGCCTGGCTGGGCTGGAAGAGACACTGAGCTGCGGCACTGGAGGAGACACCGAGTCGGGGTGCTGGTGCTACTCCCAATCAGGTCACCCAGCAAGCTCCAAACATGCCCAGGCTTGGGTGGTGAAAATCCTCCCTGTCCCGCTGTTTCGGCTGGATTAGCATCTCCTCCGACAAACCTGTATAAAATCCCATAGCAAGGGAGTATGAGAGCATGAGGCACGGGTACCACTGACACAGGGGAGCATGCGAAAACCCCAGGGGTGAGGAGGAGGGATGCTCCGTGCCTCGGAGCAGTCCCTCCCCACACCCCAAATCTCAGAACGCAACATTTTCTTCACACCTTCCATCCCAAACCCTCCCTGCTCTTCGGTGGGGGTGGGTAAAACCCGCCGGAGGAGTTGACCAGGGCGATGGCAGCTCGCCCGCCACCTCTCCTCGCCCGCACACCCAGCTAATGGCTCACGGAAATTAATTCAGACCAGTGGGATGCAGCACCCAGCCAGGAAGGAGACAGGGGCCCCGGGGAGCCGAGCGCGGCGCCAAGGGCACCCGGTGTGCTGGGAGGGCACACGGCGAGCTGTGGCTGGGCCAGTCTAGCTTGTTGCTGCTCCCGACGGGACAGGGTCTCGAGGCTTAGGGGCAGTGACCTGTGGGCATCCCTGTTTAGGGGCATCCCTGTGGCCCCACGGTGCCCACTCCCCATCACCCCACGGTGCCAGCGCGGGGAGGAGGGGGCTGAGACCTCCTCATAGTGGCAGCAGCCGTGGGGTCAACAGCACCCCGTGAGACACCTGGAGGCTTGGCAGGTGGATTTTGCCAAGGGGCTAGGGTTGGTGGGGGCTCCCTGAACGCACCCTCCCCCCCCCCAATAAACCTGGAGCGGTGGAGCAGGTGCCACCAGTGCGATGAGAGGTGACTGTTCTCTGCACGCAGCCAACAGCTCAGCGGGCAGCGGGGGCCCCCAGACAGCCCTCCCTGCTGCCCCCCGCAGCCCGGGCAGGGGGATGCGGGATCCCCCGGGGGATGCGGGATAACCGGGCCCCGCCGGCTGCCCGGGCAGTGAATCAGCAGCGCCCGGGGCAGCAGCCGCCGAGCCGTGCGCAGGCTGCGAGGGGCGGAGGTTTTGCACTCGCTCTCGTCCGGCCAGGGATAAATAGGAGGAGGCTGCGAGCCCTGCCAAAGCCGCTCTTCACATCGCCTTAGCCGTCCCGCAGCCCGTATCCAGGTAGACATGGACTCCCAGGACTGTCCCTGCGCCGCGGGTAAGCATCCCGGCGGGGCCACAGGCGCCAGCCTCCTCCGCCACCTCCCCCTGCTCTCTCATCCTTGCTAAAATCCTCTCTCGGTGTCCTGGAGAAACCCGAGAATCCCGCCGGGAACGCCGGCACCTCGCAGCCGGTGCTGCTGCGGAAGGATGCTCGGAGGGGCGGTGATGCTCTCTCTGCATCCCTCCCCCTGGAGCATCCCTGCTGGTCCCGGGGATGTTGAGGGTCCCCTCCCACCATCTCTTCTCAACTCCTTTTTTTCTCCTTTTCTCCGTGCGTTAGGTGGCACCTGCACCTGCGGGGACAACTGCAAATGCAAAAACTGTAAATGCACATCGTGCAAAAAAGGTAAGGGGGGTCCCCAAGCCTCGTGAGGGACAAGAGACTTTCAAGGGGTTTCAATACACCTCCCTGGGCACATTGAATCAAATCAGGCTCAGCATTGCTGGAGCTGAGTTTATCCCTCTAGTATTTTTTAGCCCCTGAAGGAGCAGAGGGTGAATTTTCCACCCCTGCCAAGCAACACGAGCCGCCTGGCATAACCCAAAGCTCAGCGTAGCCCTCGCTGGCGCCCCAGGCTCAGCACAAGAGGTTGCACAGGGAGGAAACCAGCCCTGGGATTTCTTCCGGCTGCTCCCGATGCCATCATCCCTGTGCAGAGCTGTGTGCAGGGGGGCTGGGATCCCACACTCTCCTGCCAGCCCTGAATGCAAAAACACCCTGGGAGATGCTGCCAGGGATGGGGATGCTGCTAAAAGGAGAGGACACAGAGGTTGGCGGGAGGGCTCCAAACCCTCATGGGACCCATCTTAAACCCCACCCGGAGACCCCTCGGGAACATCCCTGACTTATTTTTCTCCCCTCACAGGTTGCTGCTCCTGCTGCCCGGCGGGATGTGCCAAGTGTGCGCAGGGCTGCGTCTGCAAGGGCTCCTCCTCCGCCAAATGCAGCTGCTGCAAATAGGGACCCCTGCCCGCACATCTGGGGGTGCTGCACATCTGAGGGGCCAAAGAAAAATAACTTTATTGTGTATGTTGGGGTGGTTTTTTATATATATGTGTGTTCAGATATCTTTAGTTTGTCACATGCAGTGTCTAATAAGCTACTAAATAAAGTGTGTATATAAAGGTCTATGAAGAACCTGAGAGTTTGGTTGAACGGGGCGGTTTCCCTGGTGAGCGGGAGGGCAGCGCATTTCAGGGGGGTCATGGCAAAGAGCCCGTGTCTTATTTTTTCTCCTTTCTTCTGATCTTGGCTCTGCCCTCCTTACCAGCAGCTCTGATTCTTGTTTTAACACTTTCCCTGCACAACAAGGTAATCTACAGAGGTTTTTTTTCCCCAGCCCTGTTGATACCCAAGGGCAAATCCCATGCTCTCGCCTCCACCAGAAATCCTCAGGGCTAATGAGCAGCTCGTTATTACAAACCTTCACTGACAGCATAATCATCACTGCCACCCTGCCCCTTTCCAAGGGTGATGTTTCCACTGCAGGTGGAGCAGCAGGAAAACAGGTTTAGTTTTCCTTCTGGCAGTTGAATTGAACCGGCGGGAAGAACCACTCTGCTTATCCCTCTGGGGGCCCATCAGGGTGCTTCTGCGGGCAGCTCCAGGTGCCCTGGATGCCCGTGATGGACATTGGAATAGGCAACCCACTGCCCACGAAGTGGTGTGATGCCTGCAACGGGATGCAGTGCCTGTGCCAGGGTACAGTGACCACAAGGGGATGGGAGCTTGTGATGGGATGTGATGCCCATCCCTGGAATGGGATGGGTTGCCCATGGCAGGGTGCAATGTCTCCAATGGGACGTGATGCCCATGACAGGGTGCAATACCTGGGATGGGATGGGTTGCCCATGACAGGCTGTGATGCTCACTCTGCCCTAGCACAACCAGATTGCTGCTTCCCAGGACACACAAGCGGTCCTGCCTGCCCCCGCATCCCCCAAACACAGCCCTTCACGGCCTCTTTTCAGCTGCAAAACCTTTCCTGACCCGTTCAGCCACCGGTGCCAAGACTCAGCCTGTATTTTGGCATGGCCAAGGCCACCCCTGCCCCCACACTGCTGGCAGTGCCAGTGTCTAAGGATGCTTTTGCTCCAGGAGGGCTCCTTCCCCAGGGTGTCCCCTGAGATGCCACCATCACCCCATTGCTTCCGACGGGCATGAAGCACATCCCCATGGCAGCTGAATGCAGGGCAGGGCAGGCTTGCCGCAGGCAGGGTGCAGCCTCAGCTCTAGAGTGTCAAACTAAACTGTGCCAATAACAGGGTTATCTTTATTGCTTCCTATCTGGAGAGATATAAGCGCCAACCATGCAAAAACATTGTTGATGAGCCCACAACAAGAGTGAAAGCGAGGTTGCTAATGTGTTTATCCCCAAACATGTGGTTTAACCAGCCAGTTTGAGAGCATCCTTCCAGTCTCACTGTCTCTGGCAGGTTTCATAGAATCATAGACTGGTTGGAAGGGACTTTTACAGGTCATCTAGTCCAACCCCCCTGCAATGAGCAGGGACATCTTCAACTTGATCAGGTTGCTCAGTGTCCTGTCCTACCTGACCATGAATGTTTCCAGGGATGGGACTTCTGCCACCTCTCTGTACAACCCGTGCCAGTGCCTCACCACCCTCACTGAAGAAAGTATCTTCTATATATCTACTTTAAATCTTCCCTCTTTGGATTAAAACATTACCCCTTGTCCTGTTGCTATCAGCCCTAATAAAATCTGTCCCCATCTTTCTTAGAGGCCCCCTTTAAGCACAAGAAGGCTGTTATAAAGTCGCCCCAAAGCCTTCTCTTCTCCAGGCTGAACAACCCCAACTCAGCCTTTCCTCAAAGCAGAGGTATTTTCAGCCTTCTGATGATTTTTGTCGCCCTCCTCTGGACCTGCTCCATCAGGTCCATAACTGCTGCACTGAGAGCTCCAGAACCGAACGCAGAGCTCCATGTGAGGTCTCACCAGAGCAGAGTAGAGGAGGAGAATCCCCTCCTTCACCCTGCTGGCCACCCTTCTGGTGATGTAGCCTAGGATATGATCAGCTTTCTGGGCTGTGAGCACACATTGCCAGCTCATGTCCAGCTTTTCATCTGCTGAGTCCTTCTCCACTCTCAATTCCTTCATTCCCCAAACTGTACTGATACCGAGAGTCACTCTGATCCTGGTGTAGGACCTTGCACTTGGCCTTGTTAAACCTCATGAGGTTCACATAGCCCCACTTCTCCAGCTTATCCAGGTCCCTCTGGATGGCATCCCACTCAGCTTGGTGTCATCTGGACACTTGCTGCTGAGGGTGCCCTCAATCCCAGTGCCTATGTGGCTGGTGCAGGTATGGAACAGCACTGGTCCCAGTATGGACCCCTGAGGGACACCACTCATCACTGGTTTGCATCCAGCCACTGAGCTGTTGAGCACTCGTCTCTGGATGGATCGGGATTAGCCAATCCCTCATCCACCGAACAGTCTACCCATCAAACCCATCCCTCTCCGATTTAGAAAGGATGTCTGGGGGGATCTCACTGGATCCCCTGCCCACGCTGACAGGGGGTTTGCATTGGTCCTGCCCACAGCTGTTGCCTCTTGCCTGTCCCCGTGCCCCATGGCAGCGTGATGGAGAGCAGCTATCAGATGCCTCCGCGGGAAGTCGGGGGCAGGTGGGAGTCCTGGCAGCTCAGCCCTGAGCCCCGAGCCTTGTGCTAGGCAGCTGTGGCTCCTCCACTCGCTTTATAGCTGCTACAAAATCAGAGGTGGACCTGGCATTCCTCTTACATGGGCACAGCCAAGGGACTAACCACTCCGTGCCAGCCCCGGGAAATCAGAGGACCGACATGGGAAACCCATTGAGGTCCCTCTCCCCGTTACCATCTGGCACGTGCCCTGCACCCCAGCATTTCAGGAACCCTGGAGCTCAAGGGAGATACAGCTCATCCCTTGCTGTCTCACTGCCGGATGACTTCATCACCGGATGGAAATGCCTCGATTGGGAAACAGGGCATTTTCCATGCTCTTTTTCCCGTCTCAGCTCCACGCACGGTCCTGTGGGGGTGCTGTGCTGTTCCTCCCCATTTGCAGTGATGGGTTCGTGGCCTCAGGATCTGGGGCAGCCCCTCCATGTATGACACGCAGGATTCCCAGAAATCCATGAATTCTCCTGCGTGCTCACCCCCGCGTTGCCGGGCATGGCCCCGTGTCGGGGCGCACACCCCCATTTAGGGGGTCGGAGGGTTCTCCTTCTTCAAGCAGGGGTGCAGCAGAGCCCATTCCCAATGGGTGACGGAGGATGGGGGGACAGCACCGGCTGGGGCAGGGGGGGTGACTGGGAAGCGATTTCACAATCCATATTTACGTGCAATAAGAGGACACGTGCACCGTGATTTCACCTTTCCTCCTTTCCCGCACAGCCAGTGGCGAGCGCAACGCCTGCTGGCTTAGCCTCCTGTTTACACTCTCTTGCTGCTGCGTGCAAAACACTGCCAGGGGAAAGAAAGAAAAAAACTCCAGTGTTTTTCCAAACAAGCATGAGCCGTGCCCTGGCACTACATCCCAGGAATACCAACCTGCTCCTTGTCCCAGGGCTCGCTGGCCTGGGTACCGCAGGGACCAACCCCATCCGCAGTGCCAGCTCCCAGCCCAGACTTGTCCCACTGGCAATAAAGACACCTCCACCACCCAAGGACTGGGTGCAGGCTCGGGGACAGCGTGTCCCTGGCCCAGCCAAAGGTTTGTGTGCCGTGTGCGGCATGAGGGGGGTGGTGGAAGTCAGTCAGCAAGTAAACACCGTGATAAGGGGTAAAACCCACGGGCACCAGCAGTTCCATGAAGCCGTGATTCCCAGCAACCTCTGGCCACGCTCCCACATCGCGTCCTGGTGCTGCATCCCTGCGCTCAGCACTGAGTGTCCCATCCCTGGGGACAGCCACCGGCTTCCCACGGCCTCCCCAGAGGTGGGGGGCACAGCTGCGCCCCAGCGCTCAGCACACAGGGAAGGGGGGGGCGGGCAGGAAGCATGGCAGGGCTATCCCCAAAGCGCAGGAATTGGTGGCAGGGCCATGCTAGCACTGTCACACACCCACAGCCACCCCTTGGCATCCTCCAGCATCTCCGTCCCCTAGGATGCAGCACATTGGGGGAGAGGGGGGGGCAGAAAAGGGGACCCCAGTAGTGACAGAAAAGGGGGCGTGAGTGGGATTTCATGGCTGGGACATAGGGAGTGGGGAGTGGTAGAAAAGGGGGTGCAGCTGGGATCTCATGGGTAGGAGCTAGGGACTGGGGAATGGTTAAAAAGGGGGTACGAGTGGGATCCCAGGGGTGGGAGGAGGGGAAGGGAGTGGCAAAAAGGGGGTGCAGGTGGGATCCCAGCAGTGACAAAAAGGGGGTGTGAGTGGGATCTCATGGCTAGGACATAGGGAGTGGGGGTGGCAGAAAAGGAGGTGCAGCTGGGATCCCAGGGGTGGGAGGAGGGGGGGCAGGTGGCAAAAAGGGGGTGCAGGTGGGACCCCAGTAGTGACAGGAAAGGGGGTGTGAGTGGGATCTCATGGCTGGGACATACGGATTAGGGGTGGCAGAAAAAGTAGTGCAGCTTGGGTACCATGGCTGGGGCCGTGGGGAGGTGGGGTGTCAGAAAAGGGGGTGCAGGTGGGACCCCAGTAGCGACAGAAAAGGGGGTGTGAGTGGGATCTCATGGCTGGGAGCTAAGGAGTGGGGGGTGGCAGAAAAGGGGAGTGCAGCTGGGGTCCCATGGCTGGGAGGAGGGGAGGTGGGGTGTCAGAAAAGGGGGTGCAGGTGGGATCCCAGGGGTGGGAGGAGGGGTGTCAGAAAAGGGGGTGCAGCTGGGATCCCAGGGGTGGGAGGAGGGGGGGGAGGTGGCAAAAAGGGGGTGCAGGTGGGACCCCAGTAGTGACAGGAAAAGGGGTGTGAGTGGGATCTCATGGTTGGGACATAGGGAGTGGGGGTGGCAGAAAAGGGGGCGCAGGTGGGACCCCAGTAGTGGCAGGAAAGGGGGCGTGAGTGGGATCCCATGGCTGGGAGCTAGGGTTGGGGTGAGCAGGACTGTCACCCGGGGTGAGCACGGCACAAGAGATGAGCACGGCACGGGGGGTGTGAGCACGGCACGGGGGGGTGTGAGCACGGCACGGGGGGTGTGAGCACGGCCCCAGGAGGCTGAGCACGGCCCCGGGGTGAGCACGGCCCCGGGGTCCCGCCCCGCCGTGCGCAGCGCCCGGCACCGCCCGCTCCTCCGGCCCATAAAGAGCGGGCGGGCGGCGCTGCCGGCACCGCTGCGAACCCGCCGGGTCTAACCGAGCCGCGTCGAGCCCAACCGAGCCGATCCACCGAGTCAACCCGAGCCATGGACCCTCAGGACTGCACGTGTGCCGCCGGTGAGTGCCCCGCCGCCATCCCCGCCGTCCCCGCCGTCCCCGCCGCTGTCCCCGCTCTCTGACCCCCCGCTCTCCCCCCAGGTGGCTCCTGCTCCTGCGCCGGGTCCTGCAAGTGCAAGAACTGCCGCTGCCAGGGCTGCCGCAAGAGTGAGTGGGGGCTCAGCGCGGGGGGAGACCCTCCTTGCCCCGTTGGACCCCTGTCCCTGCCCCACGGAGGAGCCCCTTCTTGCCCCTTGGATCCCAGCCTTCCAGCCTTCGCCGTGTTGGACCCGCATGGGGACCTCCCTTCCCTATAGAGGAGTCCCTCCGTGCCCCATAGAGGAATTCCTCCTTTCCCTGTTGGATTTTCCCATCCCTGCCCCATAGAGGAGCCCCTCCTTGCCCCTTGGATCCCAACCTTTGCCTTGTTGGACCTGCATGGGGACCTCCCTGCCCCACAGAGGGAGCCCCTCCTTGCCCCATTGGATTCCCCCTCCCTGCCCCATAGAGTAATCCCTCCTTGCCCTGCTGAACCCCTGTCCCTGCCCCATAAAGGAGCCCCTCCTTGCCCCATTGGATTTCCCCCTCCTTGCCCATTGGATTCCCCATCCCTGTCCCACAGAGGAACCCTTCCTTTCCCCGTTGGATTCCCTGTCCCACAGAGGAACCCTTCCTTTCCCCGTTGGATTCCCTGTCCCACAGAGGAACCCTTCCTTTCCCCGTTGGATTCCCTGTCCCACAGAGGAACCCTTCCTTTCCCCGTTGGATCCCCTGTCCCACAGAGGAACCCTTCCTTTCCCCGTTGGATCCCCTGTCCCACAGAGGAACCCTTCCTTTCCCCATTGGGTTCTCCATCCCTGTCCCACAGAGGAGCCCCTCCTTGCCCTGTCAGACCCTAATGGAACGGTCTCCCGACCCTTGCCACATAGACCTCCTTCCACCACACAAACCCTTGCCCTGTAGAACCTGCTGTGGAGACCCCACCGCTCCCCCATGGGGTTGCTCCTGCTGTGCCAAACCCCCGGGGGCACGTTCAATCACTGCCCCGCTGGGATCACAGCCCTGCCTGTGGTGGGGTGGGTTGATTTCCCTGCCCCACGGAACCCCCGTTCCCTCTTAACTCTTGTGTCCCTCTCCCCAGGCTGTTGCTCCTGCTGCCCTGCGAGCTGCAGCAACTGTGCCAAGGGCTGCGTGTGCAAGGAGCCAGCGAGCAGCAAGTGCACCTGCTGCCACTGAGCCGCTCGCCTCTGCCTGTAAATAGCCGGCATGCTTCGGGGACGGGGGGTGGGGGGCACAGAAAAGACTATTTTTCTTTTTTTTCATGTTTTGTATTTTCTGCACCAGTGGTGAAACTGGATGGAAATAAAAGACTTTGACCGGAGGTATGAGTGATGCTATTGGGCTGGGCTGGAGGCTGAGCCCTGTCACTGCCCGTGGTGGTGGGCTGCTCGCAAACCCCTCCAAGATGATCTTTGAGTGTGCTCTGCACCTTCCTCAGGGTGAAAAGCAGGTTCCAAGGGTGGGGGACAAACCTTATCCTGCATGGGAGTGGGTATTAGCATCTCTAAGGTGCTGGTCGCTTGGTGAGGACAAGGGGTGGTGTGCTCAGGGGTTTGGGGAAGGTGGTGATGCTGTGGCTCCAGCCCGCTCCTGCCTTTCTCTGGCTCTGTGGAGATGTTTCGGCACCACCTCCAGGGCTCCAACACCTCTGGGGCTTCTTCTGGGTGAAAGAACTTGTGGGAACAAGTGTGATGAGTGGGAGGATGGCATGGGCTGGCAGTTTGCTGGCCCTGAGATCACGCTGAAGAGCATGTGGCTGAACCCCAGTGAGGATGTGGTTGTGTCACGGGCTGGAACAAACCCTCCACGAGAGCTCATGCTTTGCAAACCCCAACCCCTTTGCAGAGCCAATCTGTCCCCATAGGGATGCTTTCTCTGCAGCATCGCCACATCAGATGCTTCCAGCTTCCATGCCTGGCCCCTTCTGCCCTGGGCATGACCTCCAAGCACTTTTTTCCCAGCCCATTTTTGGGAAGAACCTTGCTTGGAGCTGCGCTGACCTCCAAGTGCAATAGGTCAGGCACCAGTAGCAGTGAATAAGCCCTGTGTAGGGTAAACACAGAGCTCAGTTGCCCTGGTGGGTGGGCACTACGAGCGTAGAGGGAGCAGGTAAGAGGAGGGTGTGTGGGCTGTGCTTTGCTTCTCAAAGTCTCTGCCAAGTGAAAGAGGCTTTTTATGCACAGGAGCTCCTGCTGCCAGCTGGGGTGGTTGCCCCTGCCTGCCTATACATGTCCCCTGTGTCGGCTGCAGAGGCAGGTTCCCAGCCCTACTGCCAGGGCTGGCACTCCTTGCACTCACACATTCCCTGCCTCTCCAGGTAGAGGGGACAGCTCAGCCTGGCAGGGATGTCCCTTCCAGCCCTTGGTGGCCAGGCAGCAGTGACAAAATGAAGTTAAAAAGCAACACACTGGGACAACCCCAAAACAGGGACCCTCGGATACCTGTGCATCCCCTTCTGCAGGGCTGGGTGGCACAAGGTGGGGTGGCTGCAAGGGGGGAAGGTGGCACGATGTCCCCAGCACCCAGCGGGGCTGTGTGGGGACAGGGGTTTGCCTGGCTTCAGCATGTGGCTCTGCAGTGGGTGCCAGCCTGTTCGGCGCCCAGCCTCGCTGGTGAGAAAAGCTCCAGGCTCAGCACCCATTTGCCTTTTAAATGCGTTGCCTTATTGCATTAGTGGATGTCTTTCGCCTAAGCAGCCTCCCAGCACTGCCTGTTGGAACACAGGCTGAGCGCTGGAGATGGGGCAGAAGTGCCTGCCTTGCCTTAAAGCCATTTAATAAAACAACAAATGCCATGGGAAGGTGCCTTGCTGGAAAATAAGCCTGTCAGGGGCTGATATGGTCCTGATGTTGGAGCCCAGTGCAGCAGGGTTGCATCCCCAGCCTGCACAGCCGAGGGTCTGTGTGCTGAGCCCCCCTGGGGCTGGGTGCTTGCATCCTGCACCCGAAACAAAGCCAAAGCCGGGGTGCAGGTGGGGCTTTCCCTTCTCAGGAAGCGCCCTGGGCATCAACCGCTCCCTGTTCCCAGCGCTGTGCCAGGGTGGTATGTGGGCATGCAGCTCCACACCCTGCCACTGCCAGCCTGCTCTGCCTGCACAGAGCCATGTTCTCCCAGCCTCAATGCCCTTTCCAGCCTCCCCAGGTGGGATTTGGGGTGGGGAAAGCCATGAGAGCAGTAGGATGAGTGCAGGCATCTATGGGAGGTGCTGGGCTGGGGTATGTCTAGCGCCTGGGCTGCGCCTGTCGCTGCTCTCAGTGAGGCGACCAAGGGCTTTCTGGTCCCTGTGGGAGTATTTTCTATAGAAAACATTTCCTTTTCAGTGAAGCGGGAGCTGCCCTCAGCCTACACACAGCTGTGTAGAATCATAGAATCACCAGGCTGGAAAAGACCCACTGGATCATCAAGTCCAACCATTCCCATCAATCACTAAACCATGTCCCTCAGCACCTCGTCCACCCGTCCCTTAAACACCCCCAGGGAAGGTGACTCAACCCCCTCCCTGGGCAGCCTCTGCCAGTGCCCAATGACCCTTTCCATGAAATATTTTTTCCTGATGTAAAGCCTGAACCTCCCCTGGTGGAGCTTGAGGCCATTCCCTCTCATCCTGTCCCCTGTCACTTAGAAGAAGAGTCCAGCTCCCTCCTCTCCACAACCTCCTTTCAGGTAGTTGGAGAGAGCAATGAGGTCTCCCCTCAGCCTCCTCTTCTCCAGGCTAAACACCCCCAGCTCTCTCAGCCGTTCCTCATAAGGCCTGTTCTCCAGCCCCTTCACCAGCTTCGTTGCTCTTCTCTGGACTCGCTCCAGAGCCTCAACATCCTTCTTGTGGTGAGGGGCCCAGAACTGAACACAGGATTCGAGGAGCGGTCTCACCAGTGCCGAGTCCAGAGGGAGAAGAACCTCCCTGGACCTGCTGGTCACACCGTTTCTGATCCAAGCCAAGATGCCATTGGCCTTCTTGGCCACCTGGGCCACTGCTGGCTCATGTTCAGTCGCTGTCAACCAACACCCCCAGGTCCCTCTCCTCCAGGCAGCTTTCCAGCCAGACTTCTCCTAGTCTGTAGCACTGCAGGAGGCCGACGGGAATAAAGGCTTAATGCAAGAAGAGGCCAGAAGCTTTATCCAGCCCCTTGAAGAGAAGCACAGCTCAGCCTACAGAGATGGTTTGAGGTGGCCGGGGGAGCTAGGACAGAGGTGTTCTGGGTGCACAGCCAGCTGGGCAGTGGGATGCAGCACCCTGAGGGGCTGTGCTCAGCACCACAAGCCCCATAAGACTGATTTATCTCTAATACGTGGGGTGAGCTGCCTGCAGCCCTGAGAGATACAGTCCTTTGCCCTGTGCAGGTGGGATGGGCACCCAGAGCAGAGAGGACGTGCACCATGCGCAGAGGGGAAATGTGCCCTGGGCAGACAGTAAATACACCCTGTGCAGAGGGGAAATGTGCCCTGTGCAGAGACGAGCAGTGGGTGCAGAGGCGATGCGTGCCCGGTGCACACATGGCACGCACCCAGTGCAGAGGGGACAAGCACCGTGTGCAGAGAGGACATGCACCCTGTGCAGACGAGACAAGCAGCCTTTGAACCCTGTGCAGAAGGGAAAATATACCCTGTCCTCAGCTTCCAGGGACAGACACCCTGTGCAGGGCAGGGTAATGCACCCGAGGCAGAGGTGCACCTTTTTTTTTTTTTTTTTTTTAAGGAAAGCACACTGGCAGTTAGAAGATATTAGCTGGGCATTGAATTAAGCTGCCTCCTAAGGATGCAGATTCTCTGCCACTGGAGCTTTTTAAGTGTAGGAGAGGCAGGAAGCAGAAATAGTGGACACCTACCGACTCCTTGCCAGGAGCACAGAAATCCCTGGGATCAACTCTTGAGGTCTCTCCCTGCCTTATTTTCCATGTTCCATAAGCAGAAGTGAGCAAGCACAACCCAAGCTGCACATTTTTCAACAGATCACCCTCTTGTGTGTAAGGCACAATACTAATAATTAATCAAACCCAGCAAAGGGAAAACTTCCATACCCTAGCTACACTGAAAGCATATATGCAGAGGGGATGGGCACCTGAGGCACCCGGTGCAGAGAAGTGGGCACCCAGTGCAGAGAGGAGGGCACCCACTGCACCCTGTGCAGAGAGGCAGCACCCACCGCAGAGAAGGGGACACCCAGTGCAGAGAAAGGGGCACCCAGCGCAGAGGGGCAGCACCCAGTGCAGAGAAGGGGGCACCCGGTGCAGAGAAGTGGTCACCCAATGTATCTGGTGCAGAGAAGGGGGCAACCAGTGCAGAGAGGCAGCACCCAGCGCAGAGAAAGGGGCACCCTGTGCAGAGGGGCAGCATCCAGTGCAGAGAAAGGGGCACCCAGCGCATCCAGCGCAGAGAGACAGCATCCAGTGCATCCAGAGGGGCAGCACTCAGTGCAGAGAAGGGGGCACCCAGTGCAGAGAAGGGGTCACCCAATGTATCTGGTGCAGAGAAGGGGGCAACCAGTGCAGAGAGGCAGCACCCAGCGCAGAGAAAGGGGCACCCTGTGCAGAGGGGCAGCATCCAGTGCAAACAAGGGGCACCCAGCGCAGAGAAGGGGGCACCCAGTGCAGAGGGGCAGCATCCAGTGCAGAGAAGGGGGCACCCAGTGCATCCAGTGGAGAGAGACAGCATCCAGTGCATCCAGAGGGGCAGCACTCAGTGCAGAGAAAGGGGCACCCTGTGCAGAGAAGGGGGCACCCAGTGCACCCAGTGCAGAGAGGCAGCACCCAGTGCATAGAAAGGGGCACCCAGTGCAAAAAAGGGGGCACCTATTGCAGAGAAGGGGGCACCCAGTGCAGAGGGGCAGCACCCAGCGCAGAGAAAGGGGCACCCTGTGCAGAGGGGCAGCATCCAGTGCATCCAGCGCAGAGAGACAGCATCCAGTGCATCCAGAGAGGCAGCACTCAGTGCAGAGAAAGGGGCACCCAGTGAAGAGAAGGGGGCACCCAGTGCAAAAAAGGGGGCACCTATTGCAGAGAAGGGGGCACCCAGTGCAGAGGGGCAGCACCCAGCGCAGAGGGGACAGGCACCCCGTGCACCCAGCGCAGAGAGGGGGCACCCAGTGCACCCCGTGCCGGGTCCCGCAGCAGCGCTTGTCCCCGGGCTGGCAGCCGCCGGCTCGGTGCCGCCGAGCGCTTCCATGAGGCTCTGCTGCCCCCTGCCTGGTCCGGCGCCGTCCCCAGCCCCTCCTGCCCCGCCGTCCCCGCCTCCCCCCGTGCCACCCGCCCCGAGGGGCACCAGCGCTTGTCCCCGGGCGGCTCAGCATCCTCCTCCCGCTGGAAGGCTGCTCCGGGAGGCTCAGGGAGGGTTGGGGTGGTGTGGCCATCCCACCAGGGCACTCATCCCACCAAGACATCCATCCCACAAGGAAATCCATTCTACCAGGACACTCATCCCACCAGGACACTCATCCCACCAAGACATCCATCCCACCAGGACACCCATCCCACCAGGACACTCATCCCACCAAGACATCCATCCCACCAGGACACCCATCCCACCAGGACACTCATCCCACCAAGACATCCATCCCACCAGGACACCCATCCCATCAGGACACTCATTCCACCAAGACATCCATCCCACAAAGAAATCCATTCTACCAGGACACTCATCCCACCAGGACATCCACCCCACGAGGACAGCCATCCCACCAAGGCATCTATCCCACCAGGACACCGACTGCACCAGTTTATCCATCCCACCAGGACGTCCTGTTGGGGACCAGTGCACCCCTCGAAGTGGCTGCCACAAACGCCTCAGTGACACGAGCACTCTCCCCCTGCTAATTTCTGGGATGAAGCTCCATGAAGGGTGTAATTTGGCACCATGGGGCCAAGACCCCAGGACACAGTAAGTGTGTGCCAGAGAGGAAACACACTTTGTAAGGAGCAGGTCCTGGCATAGAGCGCTAAATAAATAAATCAGGGAGGTTTAGGCTGAACATTAGGAAAAAATTTTTCACAGAAAGGGTGATTGGGCACTGGAACAGGCTGCCCAGGGAGGCGGTTGAGTCACCTTCCCTGGAGGTGTTTAAGGGACAGGTGGATGAGGCACTGAGGGACATGGTTCAGTGACTGATGGGAATGGTTGGACTTGATGATCCAGTGGGTCTCTTCCAACCTGGTGATTCTATGAATCTATGAAATCTGAAGGAGTTAAAACTCCAGATGTACAAGGAGCACAGGCTCTCGGGAGCCAGGCAGGCACCCGGCATTGGAAACCATTGATTTTTTGGGATTGCTAGCCAGCCACTGAATAACCAGTGTGCATCACAGCATGGAGAGAACAACCTAACCACCCTGGAGGGGGGAAAAAAACAGGCTTTGCATTTTTGTTATTATTATTTCTGGGAAAGGTGGTTGAGCGGGAATGGCCATGAGCCCCCTTTGCCTCCTCGGACACCTGAAGCAGGGTTGGTGGAATTGGGGAAGCCCCCTCAGGGCTGTAATTTATAGCAGAAGAGCTTACGGGCTGTTCCTTGCTCCGACAGGATCCTAAATCTGTGCTGCTCTGAGTGGCTGAGGGACAGGCAGCTCCCCGGGTAGCTACCTTTCAGAGGCACCTTAGGTGGTTTTATACCCCCGAAGCGATGGTTGTGGCTGGGAAAAAATGAAGTGACAGGAGGTGTTTTATGACAGCTTGAAAACACGTGTATTTGGTGAGGCAAAGCATCATAGAATCATGGAATGGTTTGAGTTGGAAGGGACCCCAAAGCCCATCCAGTCCCACCCCTGCCATGGGCAGGGACACCTCCCGCTGGATCAGGGGCTCCAAGCCCCATCCAACCTGGCCTTGGACACCTCCACGGATGGAGCAGCCATCACTGCCAGGAGACTTCGAGGAAAGCTTTGTTTGGATGCTTGTTGTCTTGCATGCAAGGAGACACCCTGGGGAAAACCTGGATTTCGGTGTTGGGACAGGCTGGGATGTAATTTGCCCATGAGTCAGTGGTGACTGAAGGGAAAGGAAGGGAAGAGAGGAACATCCTCATACCTGCTTCTTTCTTTCTTTCCATCTTTCTTTGTTTTCCTTCCTTCCTTCCTTCCTTCCTTCCTTCCTTCCTTCCTTCCTTCCTTCCTTCCTTCCTTCCTTCCTTCCTTCCTTCCTTCCTCTCCTTCTCTTTTTCCTTCTTTCTCTCTTTCCACCTTTTCTTTCCATCTTTCTTTCTTTCCTTTCCCTCTTTCCTTCCTTCAGTCTTTCTTTCCTTCTTTCTCTCCACCTCTTTCTTCCTTCCTTCCACCTTTCTTCTTCTTCTTTCTTTCTTTCTTTCTTTCTTTCTTTCTTTCTTTCTTTCTTTCTTTCTTTCTTTCTTTCTTTCTTTCTTTCTTTCTTTCTTTCTTTCTTTCTTTCTTTCTTTCTTTCCTTTTCCTTCCATCTCTCTTTCCACCTTTTCTTTCCTTCCTTCCTTCCTTCCTTCCATCTTTCTTTGTTTCTTTTCCCTCTTTTCTTCCTTCAGCCTTTCTTTCCTTCCTTCTCTCCACCTCCCTTCCTTCCTCCCTTTCTTTCCTTTCCCTCCACCTTTCTCTGTTTATCTGTTCTGGCTCCCGTCACCGCGTTCCGGCTCCGCGGGGCGGCGCGGGGCAGCCTCGAACCCGCGGTCCCGGCCGGCAGCCGCCACGCCCACCCCCTCCCTTTCCCCACCCCCTCAAGAAACCTGTTGTCGCGAGATGGCGGGAGCCGGCGGGCTGGGACGGGAGGCGGATGCACCAATGAGAGTGCGGGGCGGGGCCGCGGGCGGCCAATGAGAATGCGCGGCGGGAGGAAGCGGGGCGGACGCACCAATGAGAGCGCGGGGCGGGGCCGCGGGCGGCCAATGGGAATGCGCGGCGGGAGGAAGCGGGGCGGACGCACCAATGAGAGCGCGGGGCGGGGCCGGGGCGGCCAATGGGAATGCGCGGCGGGAGGAAGCGGGGCGGACGCACCAATGAGAGCGCGGGGCGGGCCGCGCGGGCGGCCAATGGGGCACGAGGCGCGGGGCCGGCGGGCGGCGCGGCGGCAGGTGAGGGTGCGGCGCGGTCTCCTTTCCTCCCTCCCTCATGGCTTCTCTCCCTTCCTTCCTTCGCCCCGCGGCTGCTCAGCCCCGTCCCGCCCGGAGCGCCCTCTCCTCGGCGGGGCCCGAGCGCCGGGGCCGCCCCGAGGGGCGTCCTCCTCCTCAGCCGAGGCGATGGAGGGCGAGCTCGGCCAGTGCCGGGGCCGCCTCAAGATCAGGGGAGGGGGAAAGGGCCTTAAAGATCGTCTGGTCTTAAAGATCACCTGGTTCTTCGCTATGCTGGTCCCTCTGGCCGGGGTCCCCCCTTTGGCCTGTCCTGAGTGGGGAAACAAGACTGGCCGCTCGGTGTCGGGTGGCAGCTCATAATCGTGCAATCATAGAATAGTTTGGGTAGAAAGGGACCTTAAAACCCATGCGGTTCCACCCCTGCCATGGGCAGGGACATCTCCCACCGGATCAGGGGCTCCAAGCTGCATCCAACCTGGCCTTGAACCCCTCCAGGAATGGGGCAGCCACAGCTTCTCTGAGCAACCTGTGCCAGTGCCTCACCACTCTCATGGTGAAAAAAGGCCTTCTTATAAAAAGCAGAGTGTACCCTAAGCTCTCCCTGTCTCAACTTTTGTTTCACAGCAGGTTTTGGTAAGCTTGCAGCACCTCGTAGTTGACAAGCGTTGCTGTCATATGTGCCTGGCAGGACATAGGAGACTTTTGAATAGTAAACCATGTGTAATACTGATGATTCTTGTGTCTTTCAGGTCAGTAAGTTTGATGAAGGGCAGGATAGCTATCTTTAAACGCAATGTAAACCCTTCAGACTGTCCTTGAATGAGAATGGTGACTAGCCCTTTCCTGTCCACCCCAGCTCTCAGGTCTCTCTGCCAACAGCAGCGCTGACTTCGTGTGAAAAACAGGTGAAAATATCAAGGATTTCTTACAGGACAGCTTGGAGGCAGAACTCTGCTTCTGAACTTAAATAACGCTATTTGTTAGTCCTTTCTAGTCAGGATTCACTCTGTGTTACAGGTTTGATTTTCCCCGAGTCATTATAAAGCACACAGAGTGACTTGCTCTCACTGTCTGGTCCCAGCCTCAGGCAACAGCCAAACTTTTGTGGCGTGACATTGAAATGCTGTTATGTTAAGACTTCGCTGTGGATGCGCTGGGTACTGGTATGTAATAAGGAGCTTTTGTGGAGTGCTGTGATCTGTCTGTGTCCCAACATTATTCTAAACCAGAGTAACAGTGAGTGGAACGGGTTGAGTGTAAGTCCAAGTGCCAACAAGGCTGCTTTCATCTTCCTTTAGTTTGTCCATGTTGTCTTATGGGATAGGAGTTAGGTCCTGGAGAACAAAAAGCCAGTTTCTGTGTGCTTTACTGCTGTTCACTGGTGTCCCTAGATGGGTTTCCTATTTCTTGGGAAAACTAGGAGCTTACAGATAGGAAAAGCTTAAAAATTGCTTGGAGAAACTATGTGATTATTATATAAATTCATATTCCTGTGGTGATAATATCACAGAAAATTCAGTTAGGGGGAGGATCTGAGTTCTTGTGTAAGGAATTTCAAATACCAAACCAATGCTCTACATAACGAGCATCAGTTTGCCATGCTGTGGATGTCAGTGCCCAGCTGAGTTGGGTGAGAGTCAGGTGCCTAAAATAAGTACTAAGTGTTTGGAAAAGTGGGAGAGTGGTGAGATGGCAGAACTGCCGTCTGAGTCCGCTGTTTGGGGTAATGGGGACTTGAGACCTCTGTGGGGAGCTTCCAAGTCGTGTGGCAGACAAAAGGCACTGCTGGCAAAGACATGATAGTGTACATTAGAAGAGGGTGTTTAAAATGCCTGCCATTCACTTCCAGATTAAATAATGAAGAGGGAAGAGGAGTCTTGTGCCCTTGTTTGTCGTTTCACAGAGTGTGAGAGCAAATAAGAACAAAACTGGAAATGTGATTGGTTTTTTCCAAGTTTTAAAGGCATGATTGTTCAACCTGTGTACTGTGAGAGCTCTTTGAGACCAAGTGATTAGTAGCAGTCATAAAAAGATTGGACATTTGCATGTTGGCCTAAGAGACTTCCAAGACGAAGTCTTTTTGGGAAGCAGGGGAGAATTAATTGGTGGGTACTAGAAGAAATAATAACTTGAAGATTGTGATGCGGTCTATTCAGAATGGTCTTGCATCAGCCTTTTGTTGCTGGCGGAAACAGGCTGTGTTACCAGATGGAGTACCAGGGATAGTGTTTCCATATTTCTTTTTAAGCTGGCCTCTCCTGATTTCCTATATTTTTAGTGTAGCTAGGGTATGGAAGCTTTCCCTCTGGTAGGTTTCATTAAACATTTAGTACTGTGAGAATGCGCAGCAGATATTTGGGTTATGTCTGGTCACTTCCAGTTGTAGAACGTGGAAAATTGGGCAGAGAGGGACCTCAAGAGTTGAAACCAAAGATGTGTCTGCTCCTGGCATGGAGTCAGTAGATCTCCACCATTTCTGCTTCCTGCCTGTCCTGCTCTTAAAAAGCACCAGTGGTAGAGAGTCTGCATCCTTAGAAGCAGCTTATTTCAGTGTCTTACATCCTATAAGTGTCATTGTCCTTTCTTTTGAAAACAAACAAAAACTTGGCCACTTGCTCCTTGATTTCCATCCCAGCATTTCTCAGTCAGTTCCCCGCTCTGTAACATGGGGATCACGTTTCCGACTTCCTCTCTGAAATGTCTGGATGTCTGCTTATGCAAGGTGCTGGGTGAAAGCTCGGTATCATTACTGCTGTTCGTACAGAATTCCCCAGGCCTGCAGAACAGGCCTTTTACTTATTCATGTTTAGCTTTGTAGACAGAAGCTGCTGCGCTCTCTGTAGCAGCACAGGCTTGAGCCTGACAAAGAAAGTGCTTTTGCCTCAGACCTTGGCTGCAGCAAGTAAAGAATTGCCTGCTTTCTCTTACTAGTGTGCTCTTGTGTCTTTCTTCCAAAAGAAGCTGATTCCAGCTCATCAGACTGGGTCTCCTGAGCGCTCTGAGCCAGGAGCCTCTGTCAGAGAGCAATGCTGGATGATTTCTTCTTCCCATTTTCAAGAATCTCATTGCAACTTGTGGAGCTGGATTGGTCTATCAGCTGTTCTGAGTGCAGTGGGTGAAGCTTTCCTTCTCCCCTGGGAAGTCTTCCTCCTTTCTTTTTTTCGAAGCACTAGAAAAGTCTAGTTTTTTAGTCTGTTTCTCAAAGTTAATCAGTTAAATGACACAAAGCCTGTCAGTATGGGACATTTGACAGGCGCACGTGCGTTGGGGTAGTTCAGCTTTTGTCCTTCTGAAGCTAGTACAGTAAAAAGTTCGTTGTGGCCGTATTTGGAGTATAATAGTTACAGCATTCTTCATTAGGTAGCACTGTAGTGCTCTTGAGGAGTTCTTAAGGCTTCTTTAGGGAATAAGTCATTGTTTACAAATCCAGTCAACTTGTACAATATATAGCATAAATTTTATATGTATATAATATTTATTTGTAGTTTTAAATGTTGGGGAAACAGAGGTTTAATGCAATAATAGGCTAATGCAGCAGCTTCTATTGATAAGTCATCAAAATTTGTTTATGGAAGAGCGGTTTCAGCCTGGCTTTTAGCCCAAAGTTGATCTGGTTTCGCAGAAGTTAGTTTAATTTCTGATGTATTCCCTTTCGCTTAGATGTCAGTTGTTGCTCCTTCCCCAGCCAGATGTGAAAATCTGCCACTGCTCTCTGCTCGTTACTGTGGCAGCAGTTTCCATCTTGCACAGCAGCATTAAGAGTCAGACTGCAGTCTCTTGAATGCAGTAAATTCTGTCAGGGTGGAGACAGGGTTGTTTGTGCTGTTACTCAGTCTAAATATTTTAATTCTGTTGCTCAGAAAAAAAGCTGTTTAGTTTTGGCTTTTGAGCTGTCACTTCCAATGCTTGGTTATAATCACGTGTAGTTTAATTTCCTCCAAAATAACTAGCTTATTCTATATTTGATGAACTCTGTTTCATCTCACAGAGTTGTTGCAGTTGTCCTACGTGGGTAAATTTATGGGACGGACCTTATATGGCATTGATATGGAGTCTACAGCCAAAAAGTGCAGGTTTGGGACCAGTTTTATGGTGTGCTGATTCTCCATGCTTTTGGTTTCGGTGCTCGGAGAAATTAGTGCCTTTTTACACTTCTGCCTTTTTATCTTGTTGGTAATGAAAAGGGGAAGTGGACTAGATCGGATCAAATCAAGCTGAAGTCTGTGCTATTCTTGCAGTCCCTGCTCCCGAAGGATCCAGTTGCTGTCATCCTAATGACAAGAGTGTGGCTGTTCTGGTCAGTGTCTGCCAACAGAGGCTCCTCTGGCAGGGGTGAACCTGAGTTATCACAAGTAAACACCAGAAAGATGTTCTGTACTGCATTGCAGGGCATGAAACTGCTTATTTCCACCACCTTCCCTCTCTGTTTCCGTTTGTCTTGGTGACATGCTAATCTGTTCAAATAAATCCAGTCTCTGCTATCTCACCTGATTAACAAGTCAGTGTAAATATGATCACTGCCTCCCCCGGCTGCTTCCAGCTTCCCAGAAGTGGGTGGGGAGTGCTTGTGAAATTCTCCATTCCTGGATGCTGGCTGGTAGGGTTTGTCCTGTTACCCAGGCAGTAGGGATCAGTTTCTCCTTTTAATCGCATATGCCTGAATGAATCAGCATGCAATACTTTTTAATCCTTGTCCAGACAGCGGAAAGCAGAGCTGTTGCCACTGGGAGTTGTACTTGGAAATGGTGGTGAGGCTGAGTGTGAGGAATATTAAAATTGCACTGTTGAATTGCTTTGGTATGGTTGAGGGGTACCGAGCGATACTTGGCTTGCAGACTATTTTTGGTTTGTAAAAATGGCTTTTTCTCCTCGGTGGTCTCCCTTGAACCACACAGTTTCCATTGACTTTACTTTTGGGTAAATTATAAAGAGCTGATGTTAATGCTTGGATCTACTTTGTCTTATTTGACCCAGGTTGGGGTGCAAATGCTGTGAGAGAGATTGTTTCAGAGAATCACAGAATGGTTGGGGTTGGAAGAGCCTCTGGAGTTCATTCAGTCCAACCCCGTGCTGAAGCAGGGTCACCTCCAGCACAGGAATGCAGGTTGCACAGGAACACATCCCGGCAGGTTTGAATATCTCCTGAGGAGACTCCGCAACCTCCCTGGGCAGCTGGTTCCAGTGCTCAGTCACCCTCACAGTGAATAAAGTTTTCCTCATGTTCAGGTGGAACTTCTGTGCTCTGGTTTGTGCCCGTTGCCCGTCATTCGTGTTGCTGAGTGCCACTGAAATGTGTCTGGCCACATCCTGATCCCCAATATTGATATAGGTATTGAAAAGCATTGATAAGGTCCTCTCTCGATCTTCTGTTCTCCAGCCTAAACAGACACAGACCTCTCAGCCTCCTCATAAGAGAGATGTTCCATTCCCCTCATCATCTCCGTGGCCTCTGCTGGACTATCTCCAGTCATTCCTTGTCTTTTATGAGCTGGGGAGCCCAGAACTGGACATGGGACTCCAGATGGGGCCTAGGGCAGAGCAGAGGGGAAGCAGAACCTCCCTTGACCTGCTGGCCACGCTGTTCCCAATACATGCATATCTCTGCATGCATATGTATGTGTCTTCATTTATAATAGATATAAAAAAATATATATGTATAAGTAGTTTATACCTAAATTAACGCCCAGTTCTTCACTGGGACCTCTCTGCTTTCACTGTCCTTTGTATCAAGGCAATATATGAACTGTCATATGGCATCTGCATCCCACTTCTGACAGGTCCATAGATCTCCCTTAGGAACGCTGTCCTGCAAGGCAAAGCTCTCCAAGAGCACCTGTGTGTATTTTGTAGTGATTAAGGCACAGACCTCGTCGATGGGGGCAACAATAGAGATGAACTTTATTTAGAGAATGCAAACCTTATATAGTGCCTCTATATTCAGTAACAGCTGAATTTCCACCCATGAGAATCCCACAGTACAGCAATAGAGTGCAACCCCCCTGTTTCCCACAGATGTGCCCCTTATCTTCATGTTTTCCACCTAGTGCATTCCTTTCCTATTAATCCATGGGTCTTAATAAAGATTCCAAGGTTGCAACAAGCTAGTAAGCATGAGAACAGCAGCCGTTTGCTCCCTGCTTGCTGCTAATATCGCAGGTATACCAAGGCATCGGCCGTTTGCCCCAGCATACACGCAATACCGGAATCTTTATGCCCACAGTATTTGCTTAATGTTTGGTGCTTGTGGAGGATGAGCAGAAGAGTATCCTGTTCTGGAAGACCTGCACTTGCTGGTCTGTCCATACGTATAGAAAGTGTTTGTAGCTGAGCAAGAATTTTCTCTCTTTCTCTGAAGGTTTTTTTGCATCTTGAGTGAAACCCGCAACAAAGATGGATACTGAAGGCTTTGGAGAGCTCCTCCAGCAGGCAGAACAGCTTGCAGCTGAGACAGAAGGTATCTCTGAGCTCCCTCATGTAGAACGCAACCTGCAGGAGATCCAGCAGGTTGGGGAGCGCCTGCGATCCCGCACTCTGACCCACACTTCCCAGGAGACTGCAGATGTTAAGGCGTAAGTACAGAGCACCAGCACTGGAGACGCTACGCAGGAGGTAGAAGCTGTTTACGTGTTTGATTTCTATGTGGGGAGTCTTGCCAGGAGCACGTGCTCGGGAGAAATAGAATGACTGCAAAGCTGGGTTTATTTCCCTCCCATTTTTCTCCTACTTACAAAAAAAAAGATATAGTAAGGGAAGGATTTGTCAGAGGAGCAACTATTCCTGATTCAGGGCACTAAAGCCAAACAATGCAGTACCTTGTTCTGGCCACTGCTGAAGACATTTACCAACATGCTATAGGATTTTTTTCTGTCTGGAAGGATTTGGCAGCTGTGCAGTACTGCAGTGGAACAGCAGAAAGAGTTCAGCAGGGCCGAGGTGGTTGGATGCACACAGTGGTTTCTGTGCAGTTTTCATAGCACAGCGAGGAGCACTGTCTGTGCATGGCTAGCTGCTGACCTAAGTACTGGCAATGAATTGGGGTTTGGAGTTTTGTCTGTCAATACCCATTTCATACTGGTACAATTTCTTCCTTATAGGTCTGTTCTTCTTGGGTCTAGAGGGCTTGATATATCTCACATCTCTCAGCGACTCGAGAGTCTGAGTGCAGCCACTACCTTTGAGCCTCTTGAACCTGTGAAGGACACTGACATCCAGGTAGGGGATTCCTGACATGTGAATTATGTTGCCCTTCTAACTGCTATTCCTGTCTAGTGGCTCAAAGCTCTTCTAAGGCCATTGCATAGTCTTGCTCTTTGTTTAATTTGCTGGTTAGAGGAAGTACAGAGGAGAGATGCTGCTTTCAACGATTAAAGATGTTTGAGGTACCCATCAGAAGCAGCATTAAGTACGAGATCAGCAGAAGTACCTTAAGTTCCAAACTCTTGCTGAAGTCAAGAGGAACTGGGTATGTATTTTGTGGACCTGTCTTTGTTGGCTTTGTAAGCCTAAATTGCACAGGAACACCTCTGCCCCATAGTTTTGAGACCTCTTTTTATGTCTAACTGGAAGAACACACATAGAACCACTTGGCGATTTTGAGGTTGGAATAAGGGGCATTTAAGTCCGTGTGCAGAAGAGGTGAGTATAACTTCTTTCATCAAATCTTAGATGTCGTAACCTTCTCTTGGTCCTAAGCTGACTTTGCCACATGTCAGTGTGATTTCATTTGGTAAATTTTCCTGTACATCATATCCAATGATGTCTTAGAGATTAATGCGACCCATCTATTTTTGCTCTGATAGCTGCCTGCCCTTGTAGAGTATCTTCATGATGAAGAAATCTACGCTGTTGGTTACTTGGTGAAGAGCAGGTTGTTTAATTGATGTTGTAGGTTGCATTGAAGATAACAGACTGAATTAGTGGTTAATCATTTTGCAGCTTATGTTCTGCTTACTAGCAGATGGCGAAGTTAGGAGGGTCAAAAGAGTTCTAAGCTCTTCTTTTTCGCAGAAGTAGTGTGCCCTGAACTACGTGACTTCAAAAGGGAAAAGGAGAGAAGGGGGAGGTGTGTGAAGTTACCCTATTTTTTTCTAATGATACCTTTTATTTAGGTATTTGGTGCTGTTCATTTTGAGTGGATGCACCCCTAGCCTAGCCTCAACTTAGTGTTAGGAGCCCTGTGGTCTTCTGTCTTTAGGCAGATTTACTTAATTCCCTGTTCTCTGAGGCCCACGGGCTTTCTGGTAGGTGGTGTGTGCACCCTGGGGCCTGTGCCAAGCAGCACTCCTCTGTGTTGGGGCTGCCTCAGTCCTTGTGGGCTGAAAACGCAGAGGGGTGACCGTCTGTGTGAGAATGGACTGCTTGGAGCATCTGACATGTTTCCCTAAGATGGTATTTCCTTTGTACTTTTGCCCTTCTTCACTTGCTGGCAGTTTCTAGTATATCTTCTCTTACCCTCCCCAGATCATTTTCCCCACTTTTTCACTAAAAATCAGTGCACTGTGGAGACTTTATTGCATGATCACAGAGTAAGAGTTCTAGACCACTGGCACTGTTCGCTTTCTGTCCTTTTTTCATTTTATTCCTTTGTTCCAATTTCTGATGTTGTTGTATTTCTGATTGGTGATATTAAATTTGGTACGTGTCTTCCTTGACCCTATTCTGTCTAGATTTTTTTCAAGAATGCTTTCTTTTTTTTTTTTGCTGTTAATTCTTTGATTTCTGGTGTTTTTTCCTTTCTGCTTTAAGAGCAACTTTATTGTAGATTTTCAAGCCTGGAAGCAGTGGAGGTCTGGACTCTTTGGATCCAAGATTTGTGGCATAGGGGAAAACAGATAGGAATGCATTAATACATTTTACTTTTATTTTACTGGTTACCTAATCAAAACATGAAGGCTTTCTTCTTCCTTAATTATACCAGATCTCAAGACCTTATGATTTGATATAGTGATTCTGGTATAGTCTAGTGATCTTCTCAGTATACTTTCTCATCTCCAGTGTATTTTTTCTTATGACCCATGTCAGTATTTGAAAATTTTTCATTAGAATGCATTTATTTCTTTAAAAAAGGAAGTGTTTAAATTTGAATTCTTGTGTAGGCATTCTTTAAAGTTTCTTGTCTGTGTGTTTGGGTGCTGAAATGCCTCTGTCCAGCCATCACTTTCGGTTTGTCTTTTTGCTAATAAAGTTAATGATTTCTTTGGTCTCATAGAGACAATTTGAAATGCAAACATTTTGAAATACAAGCTGGATGCCTTTTTCTTTTTATAAGGCATTTTAACTGACTGTTTTCATATGGTCTGTTGCTCCATAGGATTCTAGTGGAGCTTGACATGAAGCACATGTGTAAGTGTCATCTAGTAAATATGAAATTTCTCATTCATTGTTTTCAAGCTTAAAAGAAACATTTAAGATTCTGAATAAATATTTTGCTTTTTACATAAATTTATATTGTGAATATAGATACAATTGTATCCTCCTGTTTAGGAAAAGCTTAAAATTTAGCATAATACCAGTGGTTAATTGCAAATCAATGCATTTAAATGGCCAAATCGGCCAATGAGATTCAGCCCTTCCTTTAGGAAAACAGCTAAAAAGTACAAATGAAAAACAAGATTAAAATCAATAATTTAAATTAAAGTTCCCTACTTGCTGTTTTGAATCATGATTAACACTGGTGATTTAATCAGTGATCAAGTTAATATAAATCTAACTACTTGCGTCTGAGGCCTAGTACACGTGTGCTTTGAATCTTTAATTTTTGTGCAGGCCATGTGCAGAACACATGCATAATAAATGAGCTAAAACCGATTTGTGGTGGGAAGCACAGTGAGGTGCTCGGTTGTAGATCATCTGGCAAGCACATGAGTAAGGTGTCAGTTGTAAATGTGTCATCCCTCTTTGTTTTGCAGTTAACAGGTGCAAGGGGTTTCATGTTGTTGTGCAGAACCTCATCCTCTGCTCTGTCTGAGGATACCTGCAGTCAAACCTCAAATCGGATGATGCTAACAGTGCTCTGTCATCTGAGAGTGGCTCGCTTGGAATATGGACAAGTCTGCACTCATCTGCAGGTTCTGGCACGCAGCCATCATCAACAGGATCTTGTTCTTTCAGAGTAGTTTTTATTAAGTTGTTACTAGTTATGTGAGATGACCTTAGTGTTACGCACTGCTGCTTGGCTGCTGATTAGCTCTGTTAACCAAGGAGGTTGTAATTATTTGATGCTTTAGATAAAGGTGTGCTACAAAAGCTGCTTCATATGGTACTTTCTTCAGTGATGATTGCTGGGAGTTGTTTTATTCCTATTAGCTAATTAGTTTCATGAGGCTTCAAGCTTGTGTTTATTTCGGGCCAGAACATAGCTATCCCTTTCCAGTTTATAAAGTTCTCCCTCTGTAAGTTGCTCCTATTGAATCCTCGAAGGCTGTGTGCAGGGTGATATAAAGGAGGGATCTGGTTCATTGTTGTGCAGGACTTTACAATTCCTTTATATGGGACTTTACTGAGTAACAGCAGAGGAAGAGTGTATACACGAACATGCTCTCAGGTTTTAATTCTGTGGATAGGGAAGAGCTGTACTGTATCGCGCCTGCAGTCTGCACTTTCTAGCAGTACTATTACTCTCTTTTTAACCAACAAAAACTTCCTGAATGCTTAATGTACTTGGTTCATTGTTTGTCGGTATCGTAAGCTGAGTTGTCCTTTTTCAGTCCCATTTTTTCATGATGTTCAGCACGCCTACTCACAAGCCTGTAGGGTTTGCAGCAGATTTATTCAACCTTAAATCCTCTCTGAAGCTTACTTGTCATTTGTAGGTTCTTTAGCACTCTAATTATTCTCACGTGTGGTGTCCCTGAAGTTCAGTTTGAGCAGGTAGGGTTATCAGTTCATAAATACTTCACAGCATCATTTGATTAAAAGACTGACAGATTTTTTTCAGGGAAGCACCTGGATCTGTGAGTCTGTGCACCCTTGCTGCCTGTAAAGCCAGGGTGGGGCTGCATCGGTACAGCCCACGTACAGCGCAGCGCAGGAGAAGCTGCCTCTGGAGGTGGATATGGGCACTTGTGCCAGAGGCACAGACCTAATGCTTAACTGCAATAGTCAGCAAAGGATATGTGAAGATTACAAATATGATTAAATCTTTATTGTATGAATTTTAGGTTTCTGCTGGCTTTTAAATTCTAGCAAAGCTCTTACTGCATGAAAATTCTCCTTGGACTTCCTGCCATGTGCTCCCAACATCTTCCTTTGCATCGAGTCATTTCTCTTGAGCTTCTCTAGCTTTCTTACCCAAACTATTTACTTATTGTTTCCATTCCTTCTTATGTTGTGGTCTGTTTTAGCAGCCTGTATGTGGGCAGCACAGGGAGATATGGTAGAGTCTCATCTCTGTCAGCACTGCAGAATTATTCCAGGAAATATCCTATTTCTTATATAGAGAGTAAAACACAGCAGGAAAAATCAGAGGGGAGCATCCTAGGGCATGTAGTGCTGGGATGCTGATGTGAGATGTTCAGAAAGTATTAAGAGAATCTAGGAATTCACCTTAAGAGAAGCCTCAGCTTGGGTTAACAAGCAAGAGGGACTGTCTGTACAGAACCCCTTTTAAATGGTACTCCATAGTGCTGACTAAAAAGAAGTGCACCAAATTGCAGATCAGTTAATTATCTGAATTATTTATCAGTTGTAAAATGTAGATTGCTTGCACATAAAAGGATTACGAGTCCAGGAAATGTCTCCCACTAGAGCAGAAGGACGGGAAGATCATGAAAAAAATTTTAGGCTTGCCATTAATTATGGGAATTTTTATTTTTCCTTTCTTATTTCAAAGTCTGTGCTCTTAAACTATGTGCAATGCCACAAATACTTCTCACAGCAAATGCAGTTCTTAACAATTCCTATGTTACGAGTTTATAAAGATCAAGATTTTCTAAATTGTCAAAAAGCCTTATTTTGGCAAAATCTTTTCTAAGCTGAATATGATAGTCAAGTGAGTGAGTCTTGATGCTCTGTTAAGCACATAAATGCATGTTGGGATTTTTGTTTGTTTCTTTGTGGCTTTTAAAATCGCAGGTAAGGGTTGGTCACTCAAGGTGATCTCTCACAGATGGAGTATGGGTCTATAAATGAAATGTTGTCATGCTCTTCAGAAAAAGGTATTTCTTCACTCTTCCGCAGCACAGAAAAGTAGAATTGTTTGGTTAGAAAAGACCTTTGAGATCATAGAGTCCAACCATACCTGTCCACTACTAAACCACATCCCTAAGGACCTCATCTACACTGTTTTAAATGCCTCCAGGGATGGGAACTCAACCACCTCCCTGGGCAGCCTCTTCCAGTGCCTGTTAGTCTTTTTGGTGAAGAAATGTTTCCTGATAACGAATCTGAACCTCCACTGGCACAACTTGAGGCTATTTCCTCTCATCCTATCACTAGTTACTTGGGAGAATATGCAAACTGATATTTCTCCTAGTGAGCACTGTTGCAGAGAGCTCTCTTGGGTCTTGGTAATGGCAGCGAGAGGAGGAATTATTACAAGCACATGGAAAGGCTGTACTGTTGTAACACGTAAACTTGGACCTGGTTCTTGCACATATGCTGTTTGGTGTATGTGTGAATGTTAGAGGGGTTCACTGCTGCCCCACGGAAGTTTCCCAGCCCAGGGTTAGTTGCAGGATCCAAGGCTTGATTTATACCAGCTGAGGTAGTGTGATTACGGTGTATGTTATGCTTTATTGTGTGCTTTGTTTTGAACGCGTCATGATGGCTTGATACTACATTTAGCCCACCCATATGCTTGTTTTGAAATGCCTAATCCCAAAGTCGTGGTGTTAACTTTAAGAAGTGGTGTTGCTCTCACTTTTTTAAGCCTTGGTCCAGATCTTTGAAATGAATGCTAGGGACGGACACAAGCTTCCCTTGCATGTGTTGCTTCTGTGCGCAGAAAGCTTGAAGTGAAGCCCTGTCTCCATCACTCTGAAGGATAATTTTGTTGGATTTGCTTGTTTGTAGAGCAGTTTCACCTTGGCCTTCTGATTTCAACAGAACTGGAATTAAAGATTGCATACCAGGGTGTGGGTTTGATTTCTGGTGTGGATTTTCAGAGTATTGACTTGAGTCTCTGGAGATCCGGTTACAGAAATAAGAGCTTTTATCTAAATGAGGGCAAAAGGTTAGACTGAAAGCTGTCCAAGTGGCAACCAAAGCAGGCTGAAATTAAGCATACAGGATATTTTCAAGTTTGACTTTCACATTGCTGTAACAGGCTTCATATCAAAGGCAGCCTTGACTCCTGTTGTAGTCTTGGTAGAATCTGGGTCCCAGGATGTTCGCCCCAGCACTTCTTTTCTGTTTGTGTGTATATATGTGTGTGACTCATAATTTAAAAATGGTTACTCTGAAATCAGGTACTGAAGGGGTGCATTATTCAACCAGTGAGCTCTTACCACTATTTTATATTGCCATTTGAGGTATACTTTGTGGTATCTGCCAGAATAATACTGAAGCCTGTGGTAATCTACTAGAGTGTAACTAAAATCAGAGTTTATAAATGGAAATGCTGACACAATCTTAAAGGGGCAACCTCAAGTGCTGTTCACCATCCATTGTTTGCATTAGCTTAGCCTGAAAATGCGTTTTTTCCTTTTGCAGATTTTGTCCTTTCCCATTTGCCAAACATTGATTTCTCCCCGCTCAAGTCCTTCAGTTCTAATGGAGCTTGAAATTAAGGTGGCTTTATTTTTCTGTCGCTTCCTTGTTCACCCTAATCGATGATGCCAGCACAGCTGTGGGGACCTTTTAACCATTGCGGAGCCGGGACAGTGAGCATAAGAGGACAATGTTCCGCCTTGTATTTTTAGGATTGGTCATTAGCTGTTTCTTTCTTACAGTCCAAATGAAAAATATTATTTGTGGTTGTAGGTGGGGTTCTTTTTTAAGTTGTGGAAACCTCATGCTCCAAACATACCTTTCTACAAAGGCTCTCAGAAGTTATTTTTCTCCTCCCAGTGCCAGTGCAGTATTAAACCCTGCTGTCTTCTTTGCCTGGATTGTCTCATTGATTTCATTCAGAATTTGACCCTTAATGTATACATTTAGGCATCTAAATTAAGAACATAAATATCTTGTTAATTAAATGTGCCTAGAGGCAGATCTAACACAATTGAAGAAAGCGGTGATGTGGAATGAATGAGTATTTTGACAGGCAGCAAATGGAGTTAAGGGACGGGGATCTTATACATATAAATGACAAACTTCTCCATCTCATCTCTGATGTGTTTGCGTTTCCCCGTTCTTTTAGGTCACGTGTACTGCTTTTACATAAATCTCTAAGGGAAAACTGCAGCCTGCCTGTGGCTTTCTGCCAAGTGAAGAGTTTCACAAGGGCTTCTGCAGCAGGCAGCCGGGGGCTCGGTGGCCCTGTCTGCCACCTCCCTGACACAGAGTCTCCCAGGGTCCCACTGAATGAACAGGATCCCCTGAGCCTCCCAAGGCCCATGCTGATTAAAGAATGCCCCAGGCAATGCCAAGGCACATAGGCTAGGGTGGAACTGGGCTTTAAGAGTGCAGGCTTCTCTGTTTCATAGCCAGCGTGGGTTGGTTTTTCTTTAAAGCTCATTTTAGCATTGGTAGGTGTGGGAATAACACCGTGTAAAGAAAGTGGGAGGAAAAAAAAAAAGCCCAAAACACTGGGAATCTATTGGAGGGGCTTGAGCATTGGGTTTTTTCCTTATCACTTTTTTCCTTCACATGCTTGGTTTACATCTTAACAGCAATTTTCTCTAGTTTTTCTTTCTTGTCTAATAGCATGACTTAGTAGTGCAGTTTCAGATTACCCTGGCTGGAGCATCTCTGCTATGAGGACAGGCTGAGAGAGTTGGGATTGTTTAGCCTGGAGAAGAGAAGGCTCCAGGGAGACATCAGAACAGCTTCCAGTACTGAAAGGGGCTCCAGGAAAGCTGGGGAGGGACTTCTTACAAGGGCATGGACTGATAGGATGAGGGGGGGATGGCTTTAAATTGGAAGGGGGAAGACTTAAAATAGACATTAGGAAGGAATTCTTTGTGATGGGAGTGTTGAGGCCCTGGCCCAGTTTGCGCAGAGCAGTGGTGGCTGCCCCATCCCTGGAGGTGTTCAAGGCCAGGTTGGATGGGGTTTGGAGCCCCTGCTCCAGTGGGAGGTGTCCCTGCCTATGGCAGGGGTGGAACTGGATGGGCTTTGAGGTCCCTTCTAACACAAACTGTTCTGTGATTCTATTAACCTTGTAAACACATGCACCACCACAAAAGCCGAAACCATGGCACATTTAATGTAGAATGCTCTATGGCGTTTTGTTAGTTGTCCAGATTACAGCCACTCATTAAATGCTGTGATACTGGATTATTTCACATTTCTCTTGTTTGCTTGGTTGCATGCTAACAGGAGTAATTATGTGGTGATCTTCCAGTTCATCGTGGTTCTGATCACGGAGAGAGGAGAGACATGGTCTGCCTTTCTCTTTCATCATAGATAAATGAGACAGTAGGAAGAGGGACATTTCAAAACTTTTATGCTAATGCAAGGTCACAAGATAGAAAAATTGAGGACTCTTGTTCTAGTAGCTGTGTTTATTGATCTATTTAAATTCTGCTATGTCCTGGCACATTTTATATTTCCTGTCTGCTTAATCCAGATATGTTCTTTGCATCTCAAATAGGTATGACTGTAGACTTTTAATAAACGTCTTTGAAGTATCTGTCATAAACATCTTAAAACAGAGACCAGATTTAGAGTCGTAACACTTGACTTCATTCCCTTCCCCCGCCCTTTTTTCCTCTTTCTGCTGCGTAGCTCTTCCCTTTGATGAAAATTGTTCCAATTCCTAACTGAATGTTAATTCGTATCCCTGTGAAGGGGCAAATGTGGTATAAAAGGCGATTTGGAGATGACAGATCCTATGCTGCGCTGTAGACATCTCTGCTTCTCTAAATAGCATTTACATGTGGTAAAACACCACATGTAGCTGAAACTAAATTGAACCTCAACTCGTAGGATGTGATTACCTGAGGCCAAATTTCACCGAGACCCTGCTTGGAGCAATGTTACTATTGCAAGAAGTACTGTGAGATCATTAATGACTTTCAGGATCCACGTTGCATCTTACCAGGAGGACGGCACTTCTGGCAACGTGGTACCTCTTAATGTCACACCGTCCCATTAATTTAGTGCTGGCTGAGGTCTTGTATTGACTGCTGACCTAGACAGTGTGTGCTCAGCATGTGCAAATGAACTATTGGAATTAGTGTTTGCATGCTGCTGGAAAAAATTTAGTGGAATGGTTTCATCTCTGCGGTTGTGCAAATTGGTGAGAAGAAATGATGCTGAGATGCAAATTCTTGCAGCCTGGCAATTTGCCACCTCCACGTATCATGTGATAGAGCAATGGCTTGGGCTAAAGAGGTTGTTCTATTTATTTATCTGAGGCTCAAATGTGGCTTTTGCAAAGTACCGCTCCCTATTGTTTTGTGAAATATTGATATTTGGGTTTGAAACCGTTACAAAGAAAGCATAGACTTTAAGGGGAGAGGATCTGGAGATTTTCAGTATCTTGATCGTAGCTCTGAAATAAAAGATCTGTGTAGTGGTACTGGAATTTTAACAGTGGAACTGATTATACACAGAAATGAACCCAGTTTATCTTTGTTGCATGTAAGGGTGGGGAGGAAGTGAAAAATTAAGAAGTTAAATTGGGCTTCTAAAATTTTACAGTGTTTTGGGTAGTAACAGTATAAGGACATGGTTTGTAGTGATGGTTTCTTTTTTCCTTTTTAATGTATTTAAGTAATCAGTTCTTGCCTGAGTTGACTGTGGTTCTTCTAGTGTCTGTGTGGAAATGGGAAGTGCAGACCCTGGGCTTCAGGCAGCCCTGCTCGTAGCCATGCAGAGGTTTTGATGTGGGGTCTTCCCATGGATGGCTGAAGCCTTCAGTTCCAGTGTTGTAGTTGGTTAATGGATTTAAGGTTTGGTTTTGAAAAATGAACATTCACCTGTTTGTCAGTGTGGCTTTTCAGTTCTTCTGAAAGGAGAAATAAAGAAAATTTCCCAAGTGCAATAGCAAAGAAAGAATTCTGATCCTCAGCAGACTTTTCTGAAATGGTACAGAGAGAAGTGTGTTTGTTACCTTTCTCCTGAACTGCTGGTTTTGGGGTCTTTTTTGTTACTGTCTTTGTTTCCTGAGCATTGTCTTGAACATCTTAATACTTCATGGTGCCATGAGCTCTACAAATCAAATCGCTTTCACAAGGGAAGTTTGTATGCAGGCAGGCCAGGAACTCCTGTGGCCGCAAACATCATAAAACCGTGGACACTTTCCTTCCAGCAAGGCTGTTCATCAAATCTATTAGAAAACCCAGCAGCTGCTGCAGCCCTCGGCTCCTGCTTTCAAGCCCCCCTCATTTACTCAGGCCTCTTGAAAGTGCTACTCCACTGATGAATTCCAGTAGGGTTCATTACTAACCCATTTGTGTGACTTAGCAGTCTGGGAAAGGCCACAGGTACATTGTTGTGCAAGCCCTCTTCTCCACTCTAGTAATTAGTCTGTTTGACTCCCCATCTGAAATCCTTAATCCTGGGCATTATCAGGCTTTGGGTTAGAATAGTCTTTAACTAATAAGTGTGTAAACTGTTTCCCAGTGTCTGCACATCAAACTGCAGATGTACTTAAGCTTCCTGGTGCAAAACAGCAGCCTGAAAATCTGGCAGTTTGCAGAAGAAATGTTTGGGTGGTATGTATAGATGTGTGTTAACTTTCCTTTTTGAAGTCAGAATGAATTCTTACTTCTGCCAAGATATGCTCCTGAAAGAAAGTTGCAGCCTTTTGAGGTGGAACTAAGGACACATGCATTTGCCTCACTCATTTAGTTTTTTGGCACATCTTCTGTTCTTGCTGCCTACTTTCTGTTTTCTTCCCATCTTTCTTCCACTCATGTTTCTTTTTTTTTTTTTTCTTACTCTGATTGTATTTATACGCTTCGCTTTTCTCCTGTGGATTCATTTATTACCTTCTGCCCATTCTGCTCAGATCCGTGCTTTGACAGTATTTTGGGTGCAAGACAGTCATGTACTTTGACCTAAATCATTAAGTTCCTGTTTAAACGAAAAGCAGTTTTTGCAGAAGAGCTCATGTTGGTTTTCTGTGCACATGGAAAGGGCTGAAAGAAGCCTAAGGATATGAGTTGGAAATTTCCTACGCCATTCCACTATTTGTATCTCAGCAAGCATGCGAGATGCATGGTGCTTCCACCAGAAAAGATCTGCTTGCATAGTGTTTTAAGCCACAGCTAACAAATTATTTTTTAACTTAATTGGAACAGCATGCTTAATTGTTGCTTGGTAAAGAATGGCTTGAGAAGCTTGAGACTTAGTTGTAAAATAACTTTACAGAGAATAGCATAGCATGTTGCCAGCTTTTGTGACTGCAGTTCAGGTCTCTATGGACTGTCCTAAAGCACCAATTTCTGGATTATGTGATATTTTAATTGTTTATTGCAGGGTGGAGGTAGTGGAGAGACATTTTCTTGCCAGTGTTACGTGAGTGCTGCTCAAAGGCTGGTGAATGAAGAAAGATTGTGGTAAACACATCTGTGTTTAATTTCAGTTTCAGCAGCTTTACTAAACCTGTTTGAATGGTTCAGTTGACTATCTTAGACTTGAATCAGAGACACGGGATTTGCTGAAACTAAATTTGTCTTGGTTGATTTGTTAGATGGGATTTGGGACCCATCTATTCAGTTGTCTTTGTGTGCTTATGAGCAGCATGGGATAATTTGAAGGAGAAGCACTGACAGAAGATGTTCATGGGGATACCTGCTTGCTCAATTAGGTTTCACATGGTTTTTCTAGCAGTCAGAGGTGGGTTAAAAGCCTGAAAGCATAAGGGATACTAATTCTTTCCACAATGTTATTGTTAAATGCAGCTCTAGATATTGTCAATATCCATATACAAACTGAGTCAGTTTTTAATCCCATTAGGGTTTTGGCCTTGCCATCTTCCTGTGGTAGTAAGCTCCACAATTCAGTTAGAGATTGTGTTAAAATTTATTCCCTTTTATTGGTTTTGAGCTTGGCATCATTTAAACAGACATCCTTTCCTTCTTATTCAAACCTGTATGAACTGGATCTCTGGATCTGCCCTTTCTAAATCGTTTATCTCACAGACTTTTGAAGGATCTGCTCCTATTTGTTTCCTTTTTAATATTATGAATTTTGAAAGTGTTCCCATCTTGTGTCACGTGAGGGGGTATACACATCCTTTTGCTAATTCCTCAGACTCTACTGCAGTTTTTCCTTTGAGGATGGCTGTCCAGCATGCACAGCATTCTTGATAAAGCCACACCATCTTTTACTTTCTCCGATAATAAAGTTTGCTGTAGCCAAACTGGGTGTGAAAGGCAGAAGGAGCAATCTGTGAAGGAATTGCTTTTAATCTCGGATGTGGGAGTGCACAGGTGGGGACACCATACCGTATCATGACAAATCCTTATCTCTAAATGCGTTTGTAAGCCAGTAGGATTCTTTGGGCCAGATTCTAATGTATGAGAAGACATTTCTGAAGAGAAGTGGAGGAGGAAATAGAGAGAAGAAGTGGGGGAGAACACATTTCAGAGAAATGAGTGGGAACCTGCATGTTATCTCCAGATCCTCTCCGCAGTAATTGATTTTGCCTGCTATGGTTACCATATAGTAAATCTGAAACATTCATTGTTTCTTTCCTCTCCTGCCCCAAGCTTTCTAACAGAGAATGGAATGTTTAAATCCTTTTACTCTGTTAAGTAGACACGAAAAACTTAAAGGCTTTATTAAATCTGAAATAAGCACCAATAAAGTGGTCAAAAGAGCCACTGTTGTCTTGACTGAAAAGGACTGTGCCCATCCTGAGGTCCTAGTGAAAGCTAAGTGGTGGGAGCTGGGTGCAAAGACTCACCTCACTATAAATTACACATTTGGACACTGTACTCTGTTTTTCGTAGAGCAAACCCTGCTGTACTTCTCTCCTTAGTCCTGTCTAGCTTGATTTAATTTTTCCAAGGTTAAAGATAGCTTATCCAGAAAATTTGTTGCTCATTTCTAATGGTAAGAAGCTTGATTACTCAACAGATAGAGTGAATCAATATTGCTTCTCTTGTTTGTTTTGCTATTTGACTCGAGGTTAATGTTTTTGGCTTCATATTTGCTGGTCAGATGAAGTGCATGGTAGTGCTGTATGTAATTAGCTAATGTGCTACGCTAAACGTTTTGCTTTTTGTGGTTTTGTACCATTACATGCCTTATTCTCTACCTTTTTTACTGTCCTCTTGATTTCTGTGGGTTTTTTGCCTCTTGAGGAAAAACTTTGCATCTTCTCAATGGTTTCAGGTTTTAATAAACCTATGATTTAGTGAATTATGGAAACAGGCATTCAACGCAGATACCTATGTGGCTTGTTGCTGGAGCTGAGGGGAACTCAGCTGGGGAGAGGGTTACCATCAACAAGTTGTGAAAGCTTTAACTAAGAGGAGTAACTTGTCACTCGGTTATATTCCTGTTAGTCACTATAGCAGAACTGTCATCTGCTTTCCTTTGCTTCTCTGGCTTACTGCATTTTCTTCCTTTTTCCTTACTCTAACCCTTTTGCATTATATTTCAGAGGAACCTCTCTGGTATGTAACGTGTTATGCTTGTCATTGAAAACCGGTCAGAAGGCACCTAGGAGCCTCTAGGCCTTCTCCTGCCTCTTTGCCTACGGCAGGTCTACCAAGTCAGCAGGATGGTCCTCTGTGTGAAAAGAATCCAGGGCTTGATTTGCAGGCTGGATGGTTCTGGCTGTCATTTAGGGGCAATGAGTTTTGGAGGGCAGAGAATATAACTCCTGAGTCCATCCATCCCCAGGAATGGCAGAATGGCAGCAGCAGGAAAGAAAAAGCAAGTCTGCCTTTTCAGTCAGAAGCTATCCCTGCAAGAAATACCCGAAGCCAAGCTTTGTGGAGAAATAATATCCTATTGCAGCAGAATAGCAGAACAGATCTTTTTCCAGCATTAAAATGAGTATCAGGGGATTGAATCCATGGTCTGTCTTAAAGGGCAGAATTTAGCTGTTTGTATCAATAGATCTGTCTTCCCTTGGTTATAGGTTTGCTCTGTCTCACAAGATTTCTTCCAAACTCTTCTGCATTCATTGCCTCTTAAGAAACGCTTGTAACATTTTCTCTTTCAGAGATGAAATACTAATTTCCAGCCAATATATTATGTATTAGCAATGCATCCTGGCAACAAATGTTGCTTGAAACCATATATTCTGAAAGGAAGGTGGGAGGCGCAATTGGAAGACTCAAGTCATTGCAGAGACTGCTCAGCAGAACATGTTGCATGTGGGAAGTTCCCTGTGGATCCAGAGGAGGTTCATCTTGCTATCACAGAGGAGCTTCTGAATCCATTGATTTTATGCAGACCTCTGAGATGGATCCCTTTGCCTTTAGCACACTTGATTGCTATTGTCCACAGGAAGGAGCACAACTTGGTGCTAGGACATGCAAATCCAGGGTCTGTTTTGTTGCAGGCATGCTGGATGGCCATGGCCAATCTTGTACCAAGGAAGGTGGCATAAGCTTTTTCCACGTTCCTCTAAAACCCATATCCTTTAGATTAATGTTCTGTGCAGATGTTATTTTCCTGGTCCATGGCCACATGTATTTAGAAACAGGTGTTTAATTATAAGCCACCACTTACAATGGAAGTGAGTTTTGCTGGCACTATTTTATAGGCTGATTAATTGACTTTAAGCAAGTTAAATAGGCAAAGGATCACTTTTGCACTGCATCTGGTGCAAGAGTTACAATCTGGTTGTATGAGCCACTGAAGAGCATAGGTAGCCAGGCAGGCTGTGCTCTTTTGCTGCTGTCAAAGGCAATGGCTTGCTTGATTTCATCCTTTTTCTAACTGGAGTTCCAGAGTGATAAATTGAAAACGATCATGACTGCTATCCTGTACCCATCTGCCTTATGAAAAATGCATGCAGTAGACAGTGAAATTGAATCGCTGTCACGTGTGACTAAAGAAGAGGGCTTTTTGTTTCTTTCACAGTTTATTTTTTAGCAAGTGTTGCAATTCATTTTTGTAAGCTGAATATGTAGTTAATGCACTTCCTTGAGAAGCTGAGGAGTTGGTTAAACGTGAGGATTCATGGAGGCTTTTGTTCTTGGGCAGGTTAGGTAGGAGCTCAGAGTTTAAACATAACTCCATAACATAAGTTTATTTTAATCCATATTTTTTCCCCTATCCTGAAACAACCCTTTGCTACAGTTGTAGCACCAGGTGTTTGTCTTGCTGTGTAGTATCAACTAATCACCTTAAAAAATAACTTAAGGCTTCCAGACCAAATTAGGAGTGACATTGTATCAGCAGCAGGAGTGAAAGCCTTTCCCTCTGATGCAGAGACCTCTAGGTGGTCACACAGTAAGGCTGCTCAGAATAAGGCTGAAGACACTGAGAAGTGCCAGATTTGAAAGGCTGAAGTACTGGCCTTTCCAGAACTCCTTGTGAAAGCAGTGCAGTGGATTAATAAATTGATTCATCGATGGGGACAGCTTCACGGGCTAGATCGAGTTTACTTAGACTGACAGGCTCACAGCTGTTTCCATTGGCCAACTCTTATTTTCTAGGACCCTCATGAGTTTAAACAATAAAAGTACAGCGCTAACCTTCAAAGTGTTTGTATGAAAGCAGTGCCTTTTGATACACCACGGTACATTCTGATACAGCAATCTTACCTGTGGAATCGTCAGAGCTTCCTCTTGCATTGATATCAAAGAATTAGTTGCTTATTACTTCTGATAGTCCAGCAAAATGAAAACTGTTAAGAAAGAGCCATCTTTTCTTGTTTTTTTGGATTTGGTTTGGGATTTTGTTTGTTTTTACTATTAATCTTGTGTATTAATGCTTGCGAATGGTGCTACCAGGAGCATCTGCTGAACAAGCTGTCACTGTCAGTAGGAGAGGCAAAACTCTGCAGATGTCAAATGCCAGGTCAGGTTTCTGTGGTCGGTAGTTAGGTGTGGTTATTACAGAAGAACTTTGGGATCCTTGGAAGGTAAGTGTTATTGAAATATAATTTAACAGAGTTTTTAACTTTATTTTCAACTTCAACTCATTCAGTACTGGTGGGCCTAGGATACAGAAGCACAGGGAAATTAAGGCTGAAACAGGAGCAGGTTCTGCTAATCAGTATTGAGCTTAACTGTGGACATCTCAGGGCTTGGAATATCCAGCAGAGCTGCAGTTCAAGAGATTGATTGTTCAAGTATGCAGCCAGGTGGGTATTGGCAGTACACATCTGCATAGCTTCTTCCTTCATTTACAGCAACTTTTTCTCTCATTGAATGTTGCACAATTTAAAAGTAGAGGCTGGGCAGGGCAGCACAGCTAATGACTCATAATAAGGAAATGTTGCCCTAAATTTTTATAATTGTAGTTTATATTAATGACTGATAGTAAGTTGGGGTTTTTTTCTTATGTCAGGCTAAAATAATGAGATTCATCTGCATATGGAATATCAAAATGTATTTGTCACTGTGCTTTGGCTTCTTGAGATTTATACTCGGATCTAAGCAAATATTATGTGTTCTGGTTGGTGGAAGTGTCTAATGACAAAATGTGTCTTAGATTATTTGATAGCACACCTTGTGAGAAGATCTGAAATGGAGCCCGAGAATTTTCACTTTTGAAGTCAGAATATGAATGATAAAAATGGAGAGTGATGTTCTGGGGATTTGGAAGCTGGGTTGGCTTTCTGTTGGGGAGAATTTAAAATGAGACCTCAAAGAGCCAAGGATGTAGGATTTCAGGAGTTTAGATTTATTCATTTGTACTTGCTGACCAAGAGCAGCATGCTCAAACTAGTAAATTGCTGTCAGATGTGCAGTGGATGAGCGGGAAATGGGGCTTTTTCAGAGGTTCCACAGGACAGAAGGAAGAAGGGAATGTCTGTTATAAACTTTGAAAGCAAGCAGTTGAAATATGTTCCAAGAATATTTTGGAGCAGGAGTGCCAGTTTAAATATTTATGCAGTGGTTTATTGCACTTATTCAAATCCTGAATAACGCTTGACCCTTGAATTTCTGGATCCTTGCCTGACTGGCACCCCATGATGGGTATGTTTACTTAGAAAATAGCTTTCTGTGGCAGCTGTTTTTCAGTGTAGGAAATCAGGAAAGCTGGATTTTGATCCAATTTTTGTCATGGTATTCATGCCTGACTTTGGGTTCAAGAAATGCCTTCTCATGCATCAATTTCTTCACTTGTGAAATAGAAGTCACGTTTACCATTGCCTCTCACAAGACCATGAGAGTCTGTAGTTGAAGCTTATATAGATGTTTTCCATTTTGCTTTTCCCTTGGACCTCTTTAATGTTCACGGTCCTCATCAGTATTCAACTGGCCTCCACCTTTCCTCTGTCAGATCCCAGATCTTGTGAAACATGTGGTTGTTTCTCACTGTCAGTAGTTTTCTGGTTCGGCAGTGCTGAGGAGCACAGCCCTTGGCTGCCCCGCAGAACCCTGACTGTCAGCAGAGCTCCTTTCGCCACCTGAAACAAGAAACTGAAGCTGTGCTGCAAGCACCTGTCTACCACAGCTCTGCTGAATCATAGATCTATGGAATGGGTTGGATTGGAAAGGACCTCAAAGCCCATCCAGTTCCAACCCCCTGTCATGAGCAGGGACACTTCCCACTGCTCCAAGCCCCATCCAACCTGGCCTTGAACACTTCCAGGGATGGAGCATCCACGACTTATCTAGGCCAGGGCCTCCCCACCCTCACAGGAAAACATTTCTTCCTTACATCTCATCTCAATCTCTCCTCTTTCAGTTTAAAACAGTCCTCTCCTTCTCCTGTCTCTGCACTCCCTGAACCCAACCTATTACAATAGAGACACCTGCAGTGGCTATTGGCAGTCGGGGTTGGAGATCTTCAGCTTCTCTGAGCTGAAAGTATTATTAAACTGTGGTTGCTGCCCAGAGTTGGAGCTGTGGCTGTGCAAAAACCCTTTAATTAAACTGGTGGCTGATTAGAGTTATAGGCTACAACTTGAGTCAATACAGCGACTGCCTGCCACCCAATATAGTCATTTTATGCAGCAGTATTTTGTAGCATGGTGACTCTTGCTTAAGATGGATTATTTAGGATCTGCCTGACTGTAGAACAAGATGAAGTAGCCAAACCTAATGATCATAGGTCTGGCCTAGCTTACTGCTGGACGCATCCCCAGCTGCTGAGCTTGGATCACGCACTCTGTGGTCTATAAGGGCTTGTGGATTCCTGTTCCGTGGCTGCTGGGCTTGCAGCGGTGGGTCCTTTGGCAGAACTCAACCCCAAGGTGCCGATGCCCAGACTTCCAAACATCAGCAAAAAGTCTTTCCAAATTCCCAGCCTTGCTGTGTGCTTGTTTATAGCCGAAACCCGAGGGATGCAAGGTGGTTTTAGCAAATAAATGTAAAGGACTCATGGAGGGATTTCTGCAACAATCATTCTCTGTTTCCCTCTGTGTATTTACAGACTCAGGAAGAAAATGGGGAATTCAGTTGGCTTGTTTACCCAAGTGATTACGCTGGTGTAACCGTTCCATGATGAAGTTCCATTACTGAACTGAGCTTGCCAGGCTGTGGAGATAAAAATGATCAATTTGATTGGTTTTGTCCTCCTGTTTTTACATTCAGGTTTCACAGGATTGGATTGATGGCTGCTACCATTTCTTCCTGAAAAACAGGCGTACCCTGAACCTTCCTGCAGACACACAGCGCTGCTCCAAGCATCCATAAGCACTGGGTTTTTTTCCGCTGCTCAGAAATAGAGCAGTGGCTCAGCATTATGGCCATGGCTCAGAATGGGAAGCCAGAGTTAAATTTTAAAACATTTGTTCTGTTGCAGAGCAATACTGCCTGATGCTTACACTTTCCACAGGGTGTCCAAATCTTCTCCTCGGCAGAACTTGCTTCATTTGCTCAAACAGATAGACTACATTGAGAGGACAGGAGGCTGTGCTAGCAATTAAGATCTATGAATTGGATTGAAACCCAAATATTATTATGCCTTGATGCAATTACTCTTTGTTGTCTTTTGATTGAGGTGCTTTTTGCAGACAAAGTTGGAACCTTCTAATCTGCAGTTGCTTGGGGCTGAGCTGTTTGAGGCTTCGTTATTTCACTGGTCTTGCCTATTGACCTGCTTGATTAATTTTGTGTCTGAACTTCTGTCCTTTTTATTCTTGCCTCTTCTGCCCTGTCAAGACGCGGTTGGAGAAAAAAACTCACATCTGTACAGTCCAGAGGACCAATTAGGTCTGGTCTTAAAGCAAAATGTTTGGTGACTTTCCTTTGTTTTGGTTTTTTTGTTTGGTTGGGTTTTTTTATTTAGAGCTGAGCGTGACAAAGAAGGATGAGGCCAGAGACAGTTATAAAGGGTGCATTGCATTTTTACTGTAATACTGAAGTATTGATTGTTGACTTTATTGGTAGGCTTTAATGCACAACCATTTCCTTACTTAGTGTTTGAATGGCCATTAAAATGTTGGCTTGGTGCCAGAATGCTGAAATCCTGCATTTTATAATACAATTTGGCTCTCCCAAAGTACTAATGTGGTTGGAATTTAAAAAAAAAAAAAAGATAAATAGGCAAGTCTTGAGTTTCCTTGGGTTTTTCCTGTATTTGTTAACCTTTATGTACTGCAATGAACCTCTGAAGCAAGAGACACTGAAAAGAGAACAAGTGGAGACAGGCAGGAATCTTGATGTTTTAAGGTTTGTGCCTCTTAAAATGCTCTGCCTTATAACTTTGAGATGGCCAGTGCTTGCTGGGCTGCTGACAGACATTCAGGGATGCAGAGTAATTACTCTTTCATTTATTAGTTTGAAAACAGGCATTGTGTTTTCTAGAGGAAAGTTTCATTTGTATTGCTTCACGAGTGCGTCACTGCCCATACAAACATGCCTATTGTCATCTTGTAACCTTTCTCTGGTGTGAGATGGGGCTTGCTGTCCCTTCCCTGCAGCACAGGGATCACAGAATCATGGAATGGTTTGCATTGGAAGGGAACTTAAAGCCCACCCAGTTCCAACCCCCTGCCATGGGCAGGGACACCTCCCACTGGATCAGGCTGATCTGTGCTCTGTTCCCCGAGGTGCTTCCCTGTGTTGTTCAATGGAATGTGTTCTGTTTGGTCCTCTCTGCTGAGAGATAGGTATGAATGGCAAGATGCTGTTGAACAAGAACAATCTTTGTGCCAAGCAGCTGTCCTGATTATGGTGGTGGGTTTTTGGTAAGGTAGATGGAGGTGGAAACTTCAGTTGCTATAAATTGTCTGCCACTGCAGTCAGCCAGCAGTTACCCCAAGCCCTTCCTTTCTTATTGCTCTCTGGAACAGGTACCCAGTGCTCCTTCAGGTACAACCCAAGTTTTCCGTCTGCCATTTCTTTGTCCTCTTCTGTCTCCCTCTTATAGAAACACAAAGCTTCACAAAATGAAAAGGACTAAGCCTCCTTTGGTTTCATAGAATCACTAAGGTTGGAAATGACCTCCGAGATCATCAAGTCCAACCATCAGCCCAACACCACCGTGCATAGTGAACCACGTCCTGAAGTGCCACGTCTTCATGTTTCTTGAACCCCTCCAGGGATGGTGACTCCACTACTGCCCTGGCAGCCTCTTCCAGTGCTTCACCACTCTTTTAGTAAAGAAATCTTTCCTAATATCCAGTCCCAACCTCTCCTGGTGCAATTTGAGGCCATTTCCTCTTGTCCTATCGCTTGTTACCTCTTTTACAGGCCTTGTAGAGATTGGTGAGGTATCCCCTCAGCTTCCTCTCTGGACTAAGCAATCACAGTGCCTTCAGCTGTTTCTCATAAGCCCTGTGTTCCAGACCCTTCATGAAAATGCTTTTGGTGGAAAATGATATTATTTCAGCTATCTGGTTCTATAAGGTAATATTGCTGATTGTATGGCCTGCCACGAAGGTCAATAATTACACAAAGCCTAAATAACTTAATTAGAGCTAGAAAGTATTGGAAATTAAGGGAGGCTGAAACAGCTTCTGCTCTACCAAATGTGATGGAAAACACTTGAGAAAAGGTGAGGAGCCAAGAGTTTGCCCTCTGGCTACTGGCCTGGGTGTTTTTTAATCTTTCTCAATCAGACTTGTAGCCAAGACTTGCTGCAGTCCCTTTCCTATCATTTTGGCTTTTCATTAAATAATATTTTGTGAGGTAGGGTTATAGCCTGTTGGAATATACCTTTTTAAAAGAAATTAGTATGGTACTTTTGCCAAAAATGTAGATGGCTTTCATTCACTGGGGAGCAGTAGCACTAGCACCATCTCTGAAGCAAACACCAATGTAAGTGGTACAATTGCCCAAATAAAGCTTGTGCTGGTATTTGTGTTAAAATCAACTCTTTTTTCCCTGCCAGGGAATATTCTAGGCTTGGTGTTTCTTTCCTCACCCATGTGACCTTCTTCATTCCCCTGTTTCAGTGGTCTGCCAAACCTGATCGCTCTGTGCAAAGGCAGCCGTTGTCCAGCTGTCTTTCCCAAAAGTAAAGGTGTTAGTGGAACACATTAACCTTTGTTTTCCTATGCAGCTCATTTCCATTCAGTTGCTGTGGTTGCTTTGTGGAACTTTATGGTGACTTTCAAACATATTGAGTTTGGGTGACCAATGATGAAGCAATTTGCAACTGAGTCTCTTCTTGTTCTTCCTAAGCGAGAAAGAGAGAACCTAACAAGCTACTCTGGGCTTTCAGCTTATCCTTGTGTGGAGTACAACACAATTTCTGAGTGCTCATATCCACATTCCATGGACTCTCGTGTGGCGTGGTCCCTGCTTATCTGATATAAAAAGAGTTTAGCTTTAAAAGGTAGAAAAGACAGGATGTTACTGTATAGCAATTTAATTTACACCGTGGCAACAACTATTTATAGACTTTAAATAATTGCAATGCCAATTTAAGTTGCCCTGTACCACTTTTCTAGATACTAGCGATTGCCAGAGATGATAAACTCCCTCTCTTCAGGAGGGTGAATTAATAGGTGTCCCAGTAGGCCTGGAAGGGGCAGGATTTGATTGCATTCCTCAAATGCATCACACCTAAGGCTCTTAAATTAGATAGCAGAGAGAATCTGTTGAATGAACACATGGGCTTGCCAGAAAGGCCCTTGCTGATAATGGAGGACCCTAGGGAAAATGTATTTTGGGTGGTATTAAACTGCAGCAGCTGGAAGATCGTTTGGAGCAAATATTAATAATTTTTCTTTAAAAAGGGAATCGAATATTCTTTATCTTTTCCTCAACATGTCCTGACTTCCAGTAAATTTACACAGGAATTAATGTTACTTGTAAGACTCTAGTTGAGTAATAGTATGTGAATAATATTTTACATCATAATTGATTAGCAGTATATAAAAATATGCATTGATGTGTTTTATGATCACACCACTACTGCAGCCGCTCATCCACAATGAAGTGTTTCCTTAATGAGCAGCATGCAGAGAGTGGTTTGACCCAATCTCCAAGTCTGCAGCCTGTTATTCCACCCAATAATAAAGCAAAGAAAATGGTTTCACTGGGTTTCTCTGTATTGCGCAGGATAGTGCAGTAGTGGAGCTACAAGTCCCTGTGAAGATAGATGGGAAACACCCAAGATTTGCTCAGTGACCGAAGTCAAAGCAGCTGCATTACTGGATGTACCTCCTGAGTGCTAAACACAGTGTGTCTGCCACTTTTCATTAGTGAAATGTGTGTTTTGGAATCCTGTCTGCCCTCTTTGGGCGTCTTCTGGAAGGACCTTCTGCAGTAAGGCACCTCATAATGTGCCTGTCTGAGTCTGCAGTGCCGCGAGATCGCCAGTGTTAATTGGAGCCTCTTCTCATCAGCATTGAGGGAAAGGAGAAATGATACTCGGTGGGCCTATTTTTCATTAACATTTAAGTTATAGGACGTTAATGAATTAGCAAAGTAATTTAACAGGAAAACTCCCATAGAAAATAATGCACTCAAAACCTGCAATGTGATCTTTCTGCTTATTTATAGATGCTAAGTGGGTATCTTTAAGTGCGGTAGCTGATTACTTGTATCTGGCAGCAGACAGGTGAGCCGCTAAGGTAGAGGCACAACGGAAAGAAACGTCTTACCCATTCCAAGCACATGGACCAGGGCAGCCTTCACGCTTCTGCAGAGACTGAGGGGACAAGTACTTGGTCCCTGGGTGCCCACTGCAGCCCTGGCTGTTCCTGCGGCACTGGGATGGAAAGTTAGTTCTGCTTTACTTCCTGCAGTGAATTTACAATGTAGGCACTTGTGCAGCAGGAGCTGAAGGAAGATTAATAACACGTTTTTGTTTAAATTGCTAATCAGTCTTTAGATGCTTTAGTCTTGGCCACTACTGATCTAGTACATGTTTGAACTGGTGACCTCTATTTGAAAGTCACTTTGTCCTTTTAATCGTTTTTCTGAGTCAGCCTCTGTCCCTTTCTGAGAGTCTCTTCCTCCATATGCTTGAAAATGTTGTTCTCTTTTTGTGGAAGACTAATCCCCATTTTGTATGGCTGTGCACATAGCATTAAATGAAAGCTGCGTGCATTCCCCTCATCCGCCTCAAGCGAGTCCTTGCTTCTCTTCTAATCTGGCGGCTTGTAACCTAGTTGTTAGCGGGTCTCTGTTGCCTCCAGTTCTGAAGGGTTGGGGTGGATGTGTGCAGAGAGGGTGGTGGTGAGGGTCTCCTCCCCTGTGGCCTGTTGTTTCCAAATCTGTACCAAGTTTACATTCCCCAACTTGACCTTTCTCCAGACATTTGCTTCTTCTGGAAGTGCTGCCTGGACACAGCTGGCTGACCTTAAGATGTCTAACATTGTCAATCCTTCATTGTCTTGAATGAGTTCTAGGATTTGATCCCTTCCAGTTCTTTTCATTTTAGCTCTTCTGTTCTTAGTAGCCATCTCACTGCTCGCCGCTCTCTTTGCAGAGTTACTGGATGATAACTCAGAAGCAAGAAAATACTTTTCAGCATAAAAAAGATGGATATATACAGGTGGAAGATCACTGGGAAGGGGGAAAGGCACGTCAGCCCAAAAGGAAAAATCACGTGTCATCGGTATTGTAGTTTTGATGCTCCAGGTGAAACCTCTGTAGTTTTAAGATGTGTGTTTTGGAAGGGATTGAATGACGGGACAGGCTGTTCATGCCTTCATCTTCCTTTTCAATCAAACTTGAGAGATGGGCACTAATGTTTCCTCTGCTGGAAGTTGTATCCTCGGTATTGTCTAATGTGAGATGGCAAGGCAAGAGGGGTCAGATGGAGAAATGAAGTGATAAAGCCCTCCAAATGGCTTTATTTGGTCTGCAAAGGACAGATTTTTGTTTGTCTTCTGATTCTGTCAATCCTGCATAGAAGTATTACAGGGAGGAGACTTGGTGCTAACCCATCTTTTAATATGCACATCTTCTTAATTGTTATGGTGAGGATGATAATATTAAATCATTAACCAAGCAGGCATGGCCATCATGTGGTCTGTGTAAGGAGGCTGAGCCAGGGCTGGAGGAACCTCCCTTCCCAGTTGTTGGCTGTTCCGTGATCCCCTTGAGCGCTGTTTCCACTCCCCCAGGAAAGGGAGAAGAGAACAAAGTGTGACGGATGTTAGTCATGTCACTTAACGCAGGGCTGGAAGGCACTTGGATATTAATGTAATGAGCACAGTACAAAGACCTGCTGGAGTGGGCCTGACTTCTAATTAAGTCTGCCAAGATGCCAATAGTGATTTCAGTTGTATGTTCACTATGAAAAATAAAAGGGTGTGTTGACAAAGCAGGCATGCACTCCTGTGGCTGATTTTAACCATCGTGCTTGTGGGTGTCTTCCAATGCAGGCCAGTAGTTCCAGTGCCACTTTATTCAGAGCTGGTAGCTGTAGTTAGAGGAAAAGCACAAATTTAGCTTCTTTGCTAGCAAAAACCTTAAAGTGCTGTCTTCACCCTGCCTCTTCACTTTTAATGCCTGCCTGTCACAGGAGGCTGGGGACATGCTTTTGGGCAGCACTCCTCGTAGCACGAGCTGAGTGCATCTGAATTCATCTGTCCATTGCTGGTGAGCAGGCTGGCAGGCACAGCTTCTTAGGTACGTGCACCCATTTGGGCCCTGGTCTGGAAACAGCTTTCGCTACATGATGTACCTGGGAAAAGATGGTTCTGAAACTGCTGGCAGGTTTTTGTGGCTGCATAGATTGAAGAACTGTGGGAATTAGGAATATGGGCTTGATTCTGCATATGTTGCTCTTCTTCCAGCGATGAAAGTCCACGTGTAATTGCTGTAGTGCAGGGGGGGAAGGCAGCGTTTTCTTTTCTCAGACTATTCACAATTGATAATATAACCCCGAAGAATCAGAGGTAACAGCTCAGACTTGTTTCTGCTTTCATATGCGTGAGTGTGTGTGCCTGCGTGGTGCCTTTTGGGCTTTGTGTGATGGAGAATTCGGAGACATTTTGTGAGAAGCAGGAGCACTGATAATTGCATTCTGGTTAATCATCGTAGAAGGATCGTGATTGCTGCTAGCTGGTGCTTTGCGGCTTCCACCCGAGTTAATAATTCATTGCCGGACTATGTCAAAGTGAGCTCTTAAGTCAGGCCCCTCTGTGGATTGCAGGCATCAGTCGGAGTCAGAAGAGTTGAAAGATGGGCTTAGTGTTTGACAGTCATTAACTTGGTGTGGGCCTCTAGGCAGCTCTGAGTTAACTTCTTCGTCCTCCACTTCCTTGTGTATGGGAATATGAAGGATGTGGGAATTCAGCTTCTTGTGGAATTGCGTTAAGGAATTCAGTAGGTAGGCAGAAGAATGCTGAAGCGAAGGTGTGAATATCAGTGACTGTGCAGTTCTCACCTCACAGGCTATGGGGCTGGGAGGGTTTTGCTGCCACGACGCTGGGGCGACAGTTTTGTAGAAGAGCTGTTTTACTGCAGAGCTGAGTTTACTGCTTTCCAGTGTGCCGTGCCTAGCCTCCCAGGGAGGGCACGTGTGTACCACCAAGAGCTGAATTTGGTTGTCAGTGCCTGCGGTCATCTGCAAGAGGGACCAGTCTTTGGGGCTTCCCTATGAAAAATGGAGTTAGCATTCTGAATTAAAAATTAACACATTCTCTGCATAATTACAGACTCACAGCACACACTAGTGCTGTACAAAAGAGGGCTTTCCAGGCAGAGTTTAATGGCCCAAAAGCAGAGCCATCACTTCTCTCCCCTTCTCCTTTTAAATTAACATTGGCATGTTTAAAACACTCCTCAAATTCTGCTTCAAAATAGTTGTCAGGCTTCAAGTTGTGGGGTTTTTTGTTGTATTTTGTTTGAAAGGTGCTTATTTCTTGGATGCTAAAGATGGAAAGTGGTTTGCATATTCATGGCACATTATCATTTTGTAAATAATCTAGTAGATATTTAACAACGGCTTTGGGTAAATGGACACTTGTTGCGCTTTGTTTAAATGATTACATCTCAATTATTGCTTGATGGTGAGAGCATGGGTAATACCCTCGGTTCTTTGTTAAAAAGCCTCTAATTAAAAATTGGTTCCTGCTCTCGCCTCTTGGATAAATATGGACGTGAGGTAGTTCAGTGACACTCTGTCAAATTGCAGAATTGAGTGCAAGTTCTCCATTCATCCCGACAAATGACACCGCTAATTGGGGCGTGGATGGCAGGAACAGCGCTGCCAGTGTTGGTGCTAATCCTCTCTGCTTGGCTGGGCTTCCCACCCCTGCTTCTCCCCTGCTTGGGACCATCGCCCTTCTCATTTTACAGGATTTGTGTTTTTCTCTCCCCCCCTCTTTCCCTCACTTGGTCACAAAAAGCACTGGTCCTCAGTCAGGGCTGTTTCTCACTTTGTGTTTACATCCTACCTCTGGTTTGGTGCAAATTTAGCTCTGGAAAGCTGTGTTGAAACTCGGGTCTCATTGAGCTCTGTAACAAGCCAGGACTCCCAGTCTGAGCGAGTTGGTGGTTTTTCCCCTGCAAGAGAAGGTTTTTCTGTGCTTATGGTACCAGGCTCCTGGTAACTTGTATTCTCTTAGTCCATGGAAGTTGGCCCTTTGCCACAAAGCCCAAACCCCCTGCCACATCGGCCAGTAGCATCATAAAATACTCAGTCCATCTGACTTTTTGCTCTGCACTGTTTGCTTGTGACTGCAGCTGCATTGATGTGAGTGTTAGCCTGAATTTTCTTCTTTGTCCTCTGCACCCTAATCTGCTTGAATTAGACTCCTGAACCCCCTCCAGCTCTTCTACGTTGCTGTGAAGGGAGAGGATGAGTGTGCAGAGCTGGAAGCAGGCAGCGTGCTGGGTATGACAACCCTCCTTTTGAGGAGACCTAGCGTGTCATTAATGCTGAATAATCGCCCTGCCAGCCTTGCAGAGAGGAAGGAGCTAATGCTTTGAGGCACTCTCCAGACCCAGTATGACAGTGCAGTATTAGCTCCTGCTACAGTGCTGGATTAAGCAGAGAAGAAAGGAGTTTGGGGAAGGAGCTAGCTATCGCTGTTTTAACTCTCTGCCAGCGATGTCTCTTACTTCTGCTGGGTAATGCTCACTGGTGATGGCAGGCAGCACAGCTGTAGGGCTGCAAAAAGGAGCTGATACAGGAGCAGACCCAGGCATGCGTTTCACATTCTTCCCCTTGCCCCTGCCCAGTGCAAGACTAGGAAAGAAGGGGAGGAGAAATTATAGTGATTGTAGACTGGCATGTTTTTTTAGGTTTTCTTGAATTTAATGTAGGGATGATAACATCTTTGATTTTTGTAGCAATGGTGAAGGAATCTCCTTCACTCGAGAGAGGGAAGAAGGTCACTGTGGACAACCTGGGATAAAGGGAGCTATCCTGATGCAAAGGAGGTTATTCATATTCTGACACCGTCATTCTCTTAGGGTTATGACGCTTTCTACTCAGAAGGAAAACTTTTGCTGTTTCTTTCACTGTGGCCCAGCAACCACAAGCAGTAGTTTTCTCCCTTCTCCTCCCACAGTCACATTTGAGTGCAGAAATGATTGATGCGTGAGCTGTCTGCACACTCCACCAGACTGATTGCTGGTGAAACATATAGTAGTTCCGACATCTTAGTTGGGTTACCACTCATCATTATTTACACTAAGAGCCATTTGGGATGAGTAGTTTCTGTTCATATCCCTCAAAGCTGTTGCTTTAAGAAATCTATAGGTAAGGGGAGACAGTTCTGTGCTGAACCATACTGGGAAAGCTTTCCCTGTAACATTGTGAGCTGGCAATGCAATATTTAAACAAAAAGAATTATATATATATATAAACTGTGCTGATCTGTAATGCGTAGTTGGGAGTAGCTTCTGCAGTAATGTTATGCGGCCAAAAAAATAACAGCAAATGCCTGTTGATAAAATCAGCATCTTTAAAGTTGTGGCTAGCAGCTCCAGATAGATCACTATGCTCCTCAAATCCTTGATGGGGCTACAGTCTGTCCCAAAGTGTTGACTGTCTGTCCAGGTACTTTTACCTGTTTTAAGACCTGGCTAGAAAGCAAAAGCTCTGTGTATCCTCTGTGCTTCTGTCTCTGCACCACTAGTAGGTTATGCAAACCAGAGGCAAGTAGGGGAAGAAGCCATCTGAAAACAGAGCAGCGTGTGTGAGGTGAGCGGCAAGTCACTAGGCAGGCACGGCTGCAGGGACACTGCCAGGCACGGATGCTCAGAAATGCAGGAGCAGTGCCAGAGTTTAATTATTCCTGCAAATGCATACCCTCCCTCTCCTGAAAGGGGCTTTGCTTGCGCTCTTGGGTGTAGCTGGCTGTGATCAGTGGTTTTCCCTGCAATGCAACCGACTACAGTTTTCCTCTGAGTGTCAGTGGCTTTGGTCCTGTCCTTTCTACTCATGAGACTCCTGGGACGAGGGTTCAGGTATTCAGTACAGTGTCTATTTGGTCACAAGCAGGGAGGATTTGCTCCTTGCAGTGGATTTTTTTGAGGAAATTTTGCCTTAAAATTGAGTTTGCTACTTTTGAAGCCAAAATACACTGTATTAAGAGACCACTCTGCCATTTGTGAAGCTCTGGATTGTGCAAGTGTCCAATGTGCCTGAGTCACAGAGCATCCTCTACAGACCTAACGCCATTAACGGGAATTGTTCCCAAAGCAGGGAGTACCATGTTAATTCAGAGACTCTTTTTTTTTTTTTTTCCTCTCTATAAAGCATCTTGCACCATTTTTACTGGTATTTGTGTCCAACTGATACTTCTGCCGTGTGGCTTTAATTAAAATAGAAGTGGAAATATTGTATTAGTGGTGGTGGTGGTGATTCTGCAGATATGTCAATGTTAATGCACAGTAAAACGCTCTCCTGATAGCTTTCTGTACTTCATTAAATTAAATGTAGACATCCCAAGTCTGAATTTTTGTGTGTATGTATGTTTGTATAGACAAGGCGTGCATTCGGTGAATTATCAGACAGTGAAATGCAGTACTATTGCAGCAGGGCTGGGATTTAAAAAGAAACAACTTTGGATTTGGGAGTGTCACCAGCAGTTTGTGGACAGACAGGAGCTGTGCTGGCACCGTGGGTTAAATGTGCACCTGGGACCTGAAGAAGTAACTGCCTGAAAGCGTTATGCTCGCATTGTGTGGAACACTTCTTCATGGCTGTACGCTTTGCGTATTAGCAAACGCATTCTTTATTTCTTTGGTGCTTCTAATTTTTTTTCTTTAGGATGGGGGTGGTCCGTTTCTCGATTTTTCTGTGGTTTCTGCACTGTAATGATGGCACCATCACCTGACTGCTGGAATACACTGGCCTGACTTTAATCATTGGGTGACTGGCTCTTAGCATGGCTTCATCTCTGCTGTTTTACATCCCCTCTTGTAATTGCACGATTGCTCGCAGCATTGTATTTCTATTGGTGACAACGAAAGGCACACGTTGGTGTTTTATGTAACCTTATACTTGGTGTTTGATGTTTAAGGTGTAGGTGAAGAAGTGGCACTTTGCAAATAAAACCCTTTTTATTTGCAAGCAGCAGATTTTCACTCTTCACAAGCAATCATCTTGTAAGACGATGTTATATATGACATGTTTGCAAGTATCAAATGGAGGAAGAAGTAGTGAGGCTGTATCGGTAATGGGGCTGATGGTTTCGTTGAGGTATCTGTGCTTACAATTAAATAACTTGTTCAAAGCTACAACAAAGGGCAATGTTTAATGTAAATAGTATGTAAGTCTTTTAACTGCTAAATAACCAAGCCCAGCAAAACAATGGAGAATCAAAGCTTTCCTTGAAAGAACATTGACACCAATTAATATGCAGTAAAATTATCTGCCTGTGCAAGTTGTTTCAGCAGCTCTGCAGGTCTAAAATGGCAGAAGCTTTCTGTTGCTGTATAAAAATCAAAGTGCCGTTTATTTCAGCCTCATGGTATGTGCAAATTCATGCAGCGCAGTTAAGGGAATAGCTTCACAACTGGTGTTACAAGCTGTGGCTGGAGCGCTGCATCACAATGCAGCAAATGCATTTTCCACATTAACCAAACATGACAGCTGAAACGATTATTAACCATGCAATATGTCGGAAGTCATCAAAAATTCACATCAGAGTAATTGCAGTGGCTTGGGGGAAAAAAAAAAAAAATCAGGAGCATCTCTCTCCTCCTGCCTGGCTGCCGCCTCACCCCCTTCGGATTCTGACATGGTATGGTCCGTTAACAATAAAATATCCTTCTGTAACCTATAAACTGTTACTCCCATCAGTTACTGGGTTCAGACTGATGCTTTCCCTACAATTTGAATAAAGCACCACTGGAAAAAAAATATATATATATAGCTGCTTTACAGGCAGTGGTGTTCAGGCGTGGAAAGCAGCTGCTTTCTGATTGTCTTGCTGGACTCTTGACTGTCTCAGCCATTTCAGGACTTGCAGGTTTGATTTATATCTTTTTATTTTTTGTTGTTAAAGATGAGAAAACTTGACCGTTAATACAGAAAGATACGGCTGTGTAAGCCTAAAATACCAGGCACCTGCAGTGTGGGAGTTAGAATCAGCATTACCAGGTTTGTAACTCCTCAGTGCCGAGATCTACAGGTAGGAATGTATCTGCTTAGAAATTTATAAATGAAGGTTAAAATCTTGCTTTGATAAGAGAAAGCTTTCCTTCAGGTGCATCCTACGGCAGTTTTTCTTTGTGGTTTTGCTGCAGGTTGTTTAAATTGATCGGTGAGTAGTGAAGAGGTGGGTAGTTTTGGAGAAGGGGTCCTTTGCCGACAGAAGAAACCTGTAGGTCTGTGCCATTACCTTCGGGTGTTCTTAGCTGGAGCAGCTGCTGGGTGGGGCAGCCTGGGCTCTGCTTTGGGTTTCCGCGGTAAAGACACTCTTGACATTGCTGTCTTGGCTTTTCATTTAAGCAGAAATAGAGCAGTGTAACTTTCTGAATGCTTTTATTCCTGTTTTCGCTTCCCTAGGTTGTGGGGTGCCTACAGACGTATTTTAAATAAAGATGCTACTTGCTGATGTGATATTTTTTTTTCTGTTTTCATTGTGGTGCAAAGGTGTTGGTGCCCTCTGCTCTACAGATGGACTTGTGATTTATTTAGAAGACACACTAAACTTTCTTTAATTTTGTTCTGAAGTAAGGATTTCAGTTGTGGGGTGAAAATGAAAATAAGACAGGAAATGTGCCTACTTTCCCAAAGTAAAGAAAGGCACTTGAAGATTTGCTCGTTTTGTTGGTTTCTGAAGAGGTGGAGAAGTGTATGTGCTTGGTCAAGTGGAGTTTGCAGCCTAGACCCCACCTCTTTGAAGTGAGCAGGGTATGTTAGGAAAGGAGTTAAGCCAGTAATATCACAGCCAAGGGAAGCAGTCAGGGAATTAACATGTATAGAAATGTGGTGGCTGTGGGTGGCAGCTGGTTTAATGCTCTCACGGATCCAGGGACTTGGAGGCTGCCTGCAGGCTGGAAGCTCTGCCTGCCCTTGGTGTGGGGACAGAAGTAGTGTGGGTGGCTTTTTTCTCCTTTCTGTTTCTCCATATGGAGAAAAGCAGGTTAATGAAACGGGCCAGCGCCTGGGCTCTTGCAGCAGAGAATGGTTTGCCTCCTTCGGGGCTCCCTCCCCAAATATTAAGGTGCCTGTATACTATCTTCCACACTCTTCCTATTGTCACCTGGAAATGTCTGAGTTGCTCAGGAGGGGCGGGAATAGCAGCAGAGCACAGCCAAAAAGTTCTCCCTTTTAAAGAAGGCTGCCTGTGCTAAGGGGGGGTCTGGCCACAGAGCTGCTCAGTCAAGTAAGAGACAATGTAATGTGTGGTTTGCATGTGTAAAAAGATGGAGGAAGCCATCTCCACTGACCCCGTAAGGAGACGGCTCTGTTCTCCTGCCAGTTGGTACAGTGTGGCAAATTATTTTCCTTTGTCTGAAGTGGGTGGGAGACACAGTTCAACCGAGCTCCATAAATTAATGTATGGAAAAATGACTGAGCCGCTGTAATTATTAATTAGCCGCAGGTCCATTACAGCAGGGTTTGCCGTGATATCTGTTGGCAGCATCTGGAGTTGGCATTTCATTTACGTTCAAGTCCAAAGGCTTGCGTGCCGTGTTAATGCAAGGTGCACATAAAGGCACGCACTGCCTGAGAGTTCCTTAGCAAGGGTGGAGCGCAGCCGGAGGAGAAAAATGGAAACCTTTTGTCTCCAGTGTATCGTCAGCACTCTGCTCTCACACCCCGAATCAGGAAAGTTTAAACCTCGGGTTTCTTACACATAGGGAGGACTAAGCTGAGAAAGGATGTTTATTCTATCGGGTTTTTTGCAGCAGGGAATTTTAATACGTGCTTTTCTCTTCAATCTTTGTAACATCTTTAAAATACAAATTCAATAATCGTAACGGGCATATTCCAGATTTCTCGGTTTTATTTTAATGATCTGTAATTAATAATTCATAGGTAATTTAAATAATTAACTTTGTGAAATGTATCAGCAATGTAGTAAGGAAATACCATTTCTAAAGACCATGGCATGTTTAAATTGAGGATTTAAAGATACTGTGACACATAGGAACTCCTCCAAATTGCTTGCTTTCACTGTCAGTGAAATATTTATATTTCTATTTATTCCAAGGGACACGCTGCCATGTTGAAAATACCTCTTAGGTGAACAAAGTAGCTATGATTTATTTATAGATACTTAGGAAGAATGAGCTAGCAGATTTAGGATTGTTTTTCTGGCCTGGGTGAGTGATTTTGCCATATCATCTCATGTTTTTTTTTTAAGATAAGAGGGCTGAACTTTAAATTTGCTCATGTTCTTGAAATTCCAGTGTGTATTTAAAAAAAAAGACAAAATCACTTCTGTTCTTCACACCGAAATGCATATAATCGTGGCTCTTTGCAGCGTTAGCCAGCCGTTACCAGTGAAATAAAGTAGATTTAACTTCGGAAAGGTTTTCTTTCTCTTTGTGGGTTTTTCTGGGAGGCTCCAGAGTGCGTTAGGAACCTTAGGGGAAACCCCGTGGTGGAGGTGCAGGCTGAGGAAAACCACCCGTGCCGCAGCTTAGGATTTGCATCCTGGTTTGACTTGGTTATGGCATGTACAGTGCTGACAGCATTCTGATGTCTCTGAACCAGGCATTGTCCCTTTGAGGCAGCGAGCGTTTGCTGCATGCATCACTTTGTGTCTGAAATATCGATCGATGCTGGAAGATTTTTTTCCTTGGCTTTTTTTTTTTTTTTTTACCAAAGCAGAAAGATAACTGGTGCTCCCCAGGAGCATTCAGGAAGGCAGCACTTGGGCTTTCTGCTGTGGGATGGGAACACGGCAGCTGAAATCCTTCAGCTTGAGTCAGCATGAGAACAGGGAGAGTGTCAGGCTCAGCACCCAGAAGAGGTAGAGAACCTATTTTTCATTAGTATTATTTTTTACATACAGCTGAAGGCATTAGCTCCTTTTATACATATGAAATTGGGAAGGAAGGGATATGCAAATACCAATATAACGTGTCGTCTTTTCAAAAAAGACTGGGAACACCCCAGTTTCTCACCAACAGGAAGGTTACGTGCTCCCAACCTGGCAGACAGAGGGACAAAGCTCTTACCGGCTGCGGGGAGGCTGAGGCATTGCACTAATATTTGCAGAAGTGGGTTAGAGGAGATTGGGTGTTGATGACTAGCAGATTTGTTCAATATTCTGTCCCTTTTGCTGGTGTTCCACTAGAAATGTGGTGTTTCAGGGTGGGAAATACTCCATCGACTGGTAGGGATGGCAGCTTGGCTTTCGAATGTGGTCCTGAGAAATACATTTTCTGCTGCTAGGTTCAGTGGGTTGTTATATCTGCCTGTGCGTTGATGTAAATGTACAGTTAGTCCAGACAGACACTGTGAGCTCGTCACTGTGCCTCCTGTGTGCCTCTTCCTTTTCTTTTCAGACTACTCCCTTGTTAGCTAGTGTTTCTGTGGCATTCGGAGAGAAGCCTGTCTCCTCTAACAGGGCTGGACACTCCTCCTTCCTCGGCTTTATCAATTTTTTGCTGACAGATTTCCAGTGCCTGGTTTCTCAGCTCACACCATCTCGAGAGAGTCCTCGCCAGCTCCCGGTACGGTAAATCGAGGTGTGGTCTGCGATGGCAACCGCACTCCGGCCCTGCCGGGCAAGGACCTGACACAGGCAGAAATTCATTGTACAGGTTTTTTATTTGTCACTGCATTATCTAAGCATGATTTCTTCTTAGAGGGGGTAGAACGCACAGCTACTTCTCAAGAAAATGCGGAGTAACCAGGAGGCTAAAATGGCAGCGAAAGAAATAAGAAAATGGCGTCATCAGTGAAATTAGTTTCGATGGCTCGGTCTGAGGGTACCTTGCCTGGTGTGAGGATGTTTGCGGCAAGAAGTGTTCCGTTACAGGCTTTGTTATGACTATACAATGAAGATTTAAAATCATTTAAATCTATATTCTTAATATTCCCTTAAAAAGCGGGATGCCAATGGGGCGGATATAATAGCCTATTCCAGAGGATGATCAGAAATTAGCTTTGTTTGCACGCTATCAATATTTTTAATATAGGGCTCCTTTGTGGATCTCAAGACCATTGGAATTGCCTCGAATTTCAATTTATTTAAACTAAACTTCAAAAAAGAGGCATAGCTCTTAATTTGCTTCGATTCTGAATCTCTTCATGTGTTTTCGATTTTTCTAGGGTTGTATTTTTTAACTGGGATGCTAATGCAAGGACGTTTATAGCAGAAGGGAGAGACCGAAGCTAGTCACCATGGTGCTGAGCAAAGCCCCACACAAAGGTCATCCCTCCGCATTTAAAAATCTTGAGAAAAACAGATAGCCTTGTATTTGGAAACTTGACCAGTGAGCTCAGATTTCAGATTGTGTGGTTCATCTGCTCTGTGCTGCTGCTGGTGAAATGCCAGTGCCAAAGGAGATGGGGTTCCTGTGGGTCCTGCTGCTGATCCTGCTGGCCTAGTCTGTGTGGAGAGCTTCCCTCGCTGGAGAAGCTGTATTCCAAATGAGGTGATGTTGCATTTAAGTGCCTTTGGACACTGTGGTTTCTTTATTAAGATGAACAGAAATGCTGTTGGAAATGCTCTCAGGTGTAGGTGCCAGTGCTAGCCAGCTGAACAAGCTTCTTCTGGTGGCTCTTGAGTAACATTACCTGCTGCTGTAACCGGCTGGCAAGAGTTTGTCCACCTTCTTCTCTAGATCAGGTATTTTTTTCCCATTGTTTTCCTTCCTTGTGTTCTTTTTGTGACCTCTAAGCGGGTTACAGTTATTCCAGACTTTCTGTTCTGTTATCGCACAGATTTACTTGGCGCTTTGTAGCATGGTAGGACCTGGGATTCTTGTTGACCAGCTCCCAGTTGCATCGCAGGGATTAAAAATGAGTGTATGCCTAGGGAGGGAGAGAGGATCTCTAGAAAAGGTAGCACTGTGGCTTACACTGGTTTTGTGTTGCATTAACAATTACTGTCAAAAATGATCTCTGCAGTGGAGGCTGATAATTGTGTGTGGAAGAGAACCTAATTCTGAGCAACTTCACTGTAAAGTTCTAAGTGCAAAAGGTGTTTTCTTAGTTTTATGTCATTAAACTGTCTGATTTTGTTAAAATCCTACTAAACCCACTTCTTACAGCATTCCCATCTGCTGTACAGCCCAGCATGACATGGCAAAGATTTTTTAGAGCCTGAGAATGAGACACTACATTGTGTAATTGAAGTTATTTTGTTTTCACTCCGCAGGGGCAATACACAACAAATAGTATGGGTAATTACTAATATTCTAATGATTAGCTACTCTGTATTAGTAGTGTGTAAATTACGTATATTGCAATGCTGATCTATTTTGGTGGGTTTAGAACCAAGTGTCCTACTTTGTTCAATTCAGTCATCGCTCTTGGGTTTGTTAAGTCTTGCAAATATCTCCTGAGGTGTTTTGTGAAATCGTAAAGTGCGTGGAACGCTGCATTAAATTTCCATGTTACGTTGGGGGTTAACCCACCTGCAAGTACAGAAATATTGACAGTCATAGTGCATGAAAGCCTGAACTCAGTGAGCATCCTACTTCAAATTAGAAGAAACTAAAATTGAGCAGAGTCATGTTTCATGCTGGCAGCGATGATATCCGCTTATACGCAGAACAAGCAGTGCTGGGTAGCAGAGTTCTCAATTTTGGGGCTGCTGTGTGAGCGCCTGGCACGATATTGCCGCAGGACATTGAGCAGTGGTATTGTTCTAGATGTTTCCAGTGTGATAAAGCTCTGCTCCCTGTGTAGCAAATGTTGCTTTTATCTGCTACAAACACCTTACACCCACCTTGATGGCCGCATGCCACAAATGTGTTTTGGAGAACTGCGGCTGGGTGTGGGATATGATGGTACCTCACAGTGTTGGTTTGATTTTAACTTATGGATTGATAATAACTTTCCATGCTTAATGGATGGTCTATTGGTCGAACCAGAAGCTACGGGGTATTTGTATTCCTTCCCTCGAAGCCTGTATGTGTGAGGAGCACATTTCCAATCTTCACTTGCCAGATCCAATGGTCCCAGCAAGGATCAGAGCGCACACACCATCTGCCCCTGCTTCTGGTAGGAGCTGATCTGGGATTTCCTGAGGAACGCTGCTTTCAGCAGTTTGACTTTTTCCTCTCACAGCTAGAAGGAGTATTGATACTTACCCTGCGCAGCAAAATCCAGTGTTCCTGGATATGGTCTGAGGATTGTTGTGAAAAGTGCCAGAGTTTCACAGGTCAAACAGCCTAAAACAGCAAAATACAAAAAAAAAAAAAAGTACTGAAGTTTTGAATTGCCAGCATTAATCTGTGACAGAGGGCACTCTGTAGATCTTTGCCTAAGGCTCACTCTGCCCCATGGGTTAAAAGCTGCGATTAAAACTGAGTGTTACACCAATGGCATGACGACAGCGGGGCAGGGAAGCCCTGGTCCTGCCCCAGAACTTCTCTCCAGTGAAGGTTGCTGCTGTGCATCTTCTACCCTGTGTGCAATCTGTTGAGGGCTTGCAGGCAAAGGGCAGCACCCCTTCTTCCTTCTGCAATGCCTACTGCTGCCCGCTGAGGGTGCGGAAGGGGTTGTGCGTGTTGCCAGCACACACGGGCTCTAGCACGGTGTGATCAAACGGTGCTGCTGCCAGAGTGGGGTCCATGTCGCTGCTCTTCCATCATGATAAACAGCCGTACTGCAGCTCTGCAAAATCTGATTTCGCTGAAGCAGAAAGCTGCTTTAACTAAGGGGACAATCTTTAAAATCGTTGCTACTCATGCAGTAGAGCAGGGATTAGGCCGAGGTTTGTATATTTTAATGACTTACTGCCATTGAAATACTATCTGCTTGCACAGTGGGGAAGAGCTTCTACCTTGGCATTCAAATTGATGGAAGGTGAGTACTGGCTATAAGCATGGAGCACAGTTACAGTGCTTGGGGGACATGGTTTGAGACCCCTCTGAAGACAGGCAGTGAGGCAGGAAACCTTCCCCAAGCCTGGTGTTTGGCCATATTAGCACAATTTTGTTTTATAGCTATTAGTCTGCTTGGTTTTCCATCTTAAGCTTCATCATGGCTGTTCCTTTGAAAGCCTCTGGTACAACAACCTGTTCTTGGGTCTTAGCAAACTTCAAACCTTTCTGCTTTTTTTCCGCTTTTTCTCCTTTTTAGTCAACAGTGCATTCATTTTTTAGAAGAATGCTGCATGATTTCCAGTTCTAAAAACAGTGGCAAAGACTTTGAGAAATGCATATTACAGTTTGACAAGCCCGGCTGTCCTAGGCTGGGAATGTTTTGTACTGCTAAATCCTTGAACGGAACACGGTCTACAGCTGCGGGACAAACCTCCTCAGACCTTCCTTTTCAGTGGACCATTGCGTCCATGTGCAGTGGCTTGTTCCTTGTCTCTCAGGCAGCTTTGAAGTGATGCTGACTGGTAAGTCACCCTTGGGTCCTCTTTGAGGATCTCTGCACTTGGGCCCTCAGTCTGCTTTGATCCCGTACCAGTTTTGCCCCTGAAGTCCTCTAAGGAGAAAGCCTGGGAGCGTGCTCAGACGTGTGCACGTTGGCAGTAGGGTTGTATTTAGCAAATTGTTTCTTAAATTTGTTAGTAGAGATAGTAAAATCAGATGCTTAATCTGGAGCTACTGTTAAGAAAACATTGCTGAATAGCGATTCTCGTTAACCTTATCATTATCATCCCTGCTTGTCCTTTCCAGGCTTCTCTGGATCTCCTGGAAATCGAGCACCTGGAAATATTTTAATCAAAGAGCAATTGACTTGAAATGGCCCCAGATTGTTCATTTCTTTTTCTCCCTTCTTCCCCTGCCAGTGAAGAAGTAAGCATTGCTGTCAACATCCAAGGCCTCCCTAAACTATTTGGCAGCCCTCACCTTCTCTTGACAGCTTGAATACTAAGACCAAGTTTCAAAAGTATGGCCTGGCTGATGGTAGTAATTAAGAGACTTCTATCAGCCAGAGGAGTTTACCAACCTCATTTACTGCCGTGAGTGGGAGAGACTTTCAATCTCCTGTCAAAAAGAGACTATCCATGCATGCAAGCTCTTTCATACTGGTAATAAATTAGTTACTGGACCACTGTCTTGCTGGAATTCAGGCTGGAGCAAGGCAGGTGCTGCTTCCTGTCACATCAGCCTGTGTCAGGCGGTGGTTGCCCAAGATAATAAATGACAGTGGAGCAAGGAGTACAGCAAGGACAGGGAAATAGCACAGCATTGCAAGGGCCCTTTCCTTCTTCTGGTGGGGACACTCCTACAAACCATCCTCAAGCACTGCAGAGCAGGGGTGGATTTGAGCAGAGGGAGGAGAATGTGAGAAGATCAGACTGGAATCCAAAAGGTATATCTTTCCTCTTCCAAAAGGAAACTGGAGTATGCTGGAGAAAGATGCTCAGTGCCACCAAATTTGCAAGAATAGACAAGGCTAGCTGGAAAATAAAAACCTGAAGGTGGGAGAGTGGGTGTTTTTCTATGTCCATGCTTGCAGAAACTATCTCATCCAATATTGCACAAATTGGGTGTAGGAAACATTCAGCAGTGAGCGTTGCAGAGAACCTGTGATGGAGAGGAGATGTGCTGCTTCCCTTCCAAAACAGGCGCAGAAAGATTATATGGGAGTCCCACAGTAACAGAGAGGAAAATTAAATGCCACTCACTACAGCAGGGCAGCATGATGCGACATTAGGGCTCTCTGAGCTTTTTGTGTAAACTTGCCTCAGGGAAATGAGATAAATTGTCATTTCAAGCAAAATTTGGGCTACGCTGGGATCCCTGCAATGGCAGAGCTTGTGCATGGAGAGCCGCAAGGTGAGGATTTTTATCTCTGAGCGATGCTCGTGTTGGCTACTCCTATCTTTGCCATCTGCCGCTGTGAAATAGCCCTTTGTCTCCTAGCAATATCTCTTCTCCCCTTGCTCCTCTCTTTGAATGGCGAATACGAAGCGAAGTCTCATGCAATCGGTATCATCTCCCCTGAGAGGGCAGCTCGTGCGATATGGGTCATGTTCTCCCTTGGTCCCTATGCGTGCTGAACGCCACACCTCCGTATCCTTGTTACCATCGGCAAGCGTTCATGGCAAAGTCAAACCGTACCTCTGGGACTGCAGGAGGCTTTTAGGGCAGGTGTGACTCGGTGAGCATAGCCAGTGCTGCTCCACACCCAGGCTCAAGAAATACATGAACCCTTAAAGCTGTCACATGGGCTGGGATTTTTGAGGCCAAAATTCTCTAGCATAAAGCACATCTCTCTGCGTTTCTGCCCTCTCTTGTTCCAGGGAGCTCTGCTTTTCCTTACAGCAGATGGACATTTGTGTGCGTTTATCTACATGTGTGAAATCTGAATGGCCAGTGACCAAGTGTAACACACCACTAGGTGGCAATGGAATAAACTCAGGGAATAAAGCCTGTTAGAGCAGCCAGACACTCCTCTTTCCTACTGTGTGACAGTTAGGCTTCCAAACTGTCCTAGTGGCAACTGCAAGAGCTTTTGGCCTAGGAAGCAGTCTCACAGGTATTAGCAGGAGCCCCAGCATCAGCTACTGGAATTCCCTCTTCTGAGGTTTAACAGTTAGCTTGTAATTAACTGAAGCCACAATTGTCATGCTACAGTCAGAATGTTTAGCACAAGGCATAGGGTAACCTTTTAAATATGTGCCTCTCCTCAGTGAGGCATTCCAGATATTATTTGTAATGAGTGAGAATTTTTAATTTGCTAAAGGAGTAGGTTTTGAGATTGAAAAAGACAATTATCATTCCCTAATTGGCATTCAGTGCAATGTAATCCCTTAAACAGACCCAGAGAACTCTCTGGGAGGTTTCATTAAGGAAGGCACTCAGCCTCGATTTACTGACTTCAAGGGGAGTTTGCACAACCTTGTATTACTCTGCTGATTACCTTCCTAGGCAGGTACCTGCTCAGCTCAGGGCAAACACCCCTCCAAGGAGACAGGAGATGACCCAGGTAGGACCTGTATCTCTTGGGGCTTTCAGGAGCCCAGTGCTCACAGCACAAGCAGGGACCCAGGGCCTCTGCAAGCTGTGGAGCCTGGCTCAGCGTGCTCAGCACCCAGGTAGCTGTAGCTCTGTGTCTTGGAGATGATGGGCTAAAAAAGCCTATAAAATTAACAGCATTATTAGGATACAGCAAATGCAGAGTGTTGTCTGCAGCGTCAGATCCTTACCGTCACAAGTATGGCTGCATCTTCTGCTCTTAAATTGCTCTGTGCTGTGAGCGCTTCTCCTGTTGTAATTCCAGATAAGTTTTCTCCAATTTAGGTTGGAGGTGGGGAAATAAAAAAACCTCCACGCTGGTTGCCCCCCAAAAGTCCTTCCACCCATGCAGACACAGACAAACCTTACAAAGCCCTGTCTCCATCCTTCCCCACCCATCCTGCACAGAGCCGAGATTGGGTCTTGGCCCGCTTAGGTGACTGCGGCAGCGCTTGCCTCGGTGCCAGCTGCTATAATAATTGGCCCCTAGACGTGTGCGAGGATCTGGATTTAGCTTCCCTTTCTCAGATTGTAACTGTGCCTTCTCTGTGGGCATTGTCTAAAAATAAAGTGGGACGTGGCAGGCGATGAAATGAGGAATAGGCTGTGTAGAAGTGGTTGCTCCCTTCCATATGTAATTCAGGGGCTGTTTCTGAGGGGACTGCGCTGTGTGCCTGCATGCAGGGGATCACAGGCTGTCGTGTACCCCAAAATGCTTGTTCTACACATGTCAGAAGACAAGGATGCTGCGCCCTGTATTTTATGTACCGATGCTGGGTAGCAGGAAGGCAGAACCATTTATTTGTGGAAAGATGTGGGAAACAAAGGGTGCAAAAGCTGCCTGCTTCCTAACAAGTTTGGTCAGACACCACAGGAATTGTGTATCCTCATTGTAAAAGTATAAAGCACGGTATGTTGAATTTTCACTCCCTGTATTTGCTCTTGATTTTAGAGTTGTGGAGCGTGTGTACAAGACTCTGAAGATATTAGCAGTTAATGGAGTTGATAATGTTATAGTTGATGACTTCAGAGGGAGATGAAGGCTGCTTCTCCTTTTTTATGATTTAAATAATGGTTAAATTGAAGTCTGTGAGTACAAATCGACTTGGCTTGTTGAGTTGGGGATGTACCAATGTAAATGCAAAATGAAGTTATCCAAGTTAGGGTGTAAGAAGTGTTTTCTGCGTGTTGTCTCTGTGTTACTTCTGTTTCCCCCATGGCTATTTGATTAAAATTCCAAATATCGTATGTTTTCTAACATGGGTCACAAACGTAACCTTTGGGATGAGGAGCTAAGAGTTCATCTCAGTCTGTTCATGTACACCTGACCTTTTTGAGATTTACTGATGTACTGAAAATTAAAAATACAGTTTTTATGTATTATTTTTTTACCAGCTATGCAGGGAAAAGGGCTCTGTGGGATAATTTTCCTGTATGCTTTCTAGTGGTTTATTTATTTCTATGTGACTGTTTTTAAGGCTCTTTTTCCCAGTTCGTATCGGGCCTCTGAGAGCTCCAGTCCTGCCTGAAGCTGCCAAGTCAAAAACCTTTTTTATTTTATTTTTTTTCAACATACTTCAGCCCAACAATCTTATCTTGGCTTATCGCTCCTACCAGCTTTCATCCTAGCTTCCTCAGATGAAGAGCAAGAGGAAGCAGTTGCTGGAATGCAGAGATAAAAAAGAATAGAAGCAGGACACTTTGCTAGCATTTAATGCATATTAAAACAGGGATTAATGCATTTTCATTTCCACATTGCTCAGTGTGGGCATCTTACTGTACCTCTAGTGAAGTAAAGTGACCTTTAAACTTCTCAGGTGTGGACTGAGGAGAGAGCTCCGAGCGAGAGCTGAAAGAGCCGAGTGCTGCAGTATCTGTCTGATGTTAGTGCAACGCCATTTCTTGACTCAAGCTCCATTTCTCCTTTTTTGCAGGGATTCCTGAAGAATGAAAAAGATAATGCATTGCTGTCAGCCATTGAAGAGTCCAGGAAGAGGGTGAGTTGGAAGCAAACAGCATTTTTTTTCCTTTTAAAAAAAAAAAGAGAGGGAGTCCTTAAGGAATTAGTAAATCAGATATTTTTTTAAACTAGTGGGAATTGATAAGAAGAATGTATTGAGAATATTGGAAAATCAGACATAAGGAAATAGAATTCCCAGAAAAAATACTTGTCAGTAGTGTTTCAACTGCACTATTTTGCAGACTCAAGAAGTTCGCAATGTTAACTCTGTTTGAACAACAGCTTAAGGCACACCACACTCCCTCCAACTCTCTCTGCATGGGTGCTGCCTTTTCTAGAGATGAAAATACCTGGGATATGGGGTTCATTCATTTTTATCTCTTCTGGGAAATGCCTTGTGCAGTGGCTTGCTGTTACAGCAGCGACGCTCAGTGTATTTATTGCAGTTGTTTCTCTAGGTGGCAGGGGTTGTTGAATGGAACCACATACATACATGCCGCAGAAGTCCTGCAGTATTTAATTCTTGTGTCTGTAGAAGAGCCAGAACACCGTACTGCAACATGGTATCCATCAGAAGTCTTGTATAGGGGAAAAAAAGGCTTTTTGAAGCAATACAAAAGAAAATGCTACAATAAGAAAGTAGGAGTTATCACTTATGCTCAGGGTTTGCTGAATCCCATTTTCTTCTCTTGAAAGGAACCAGTACTTAGGCGGTCTGTAAGAAAAAGAGAGTTAGCCTTCCCACATGCATCTCCTGTCTCTTCACTTCCAAGCAAGGAGTTATTCTGAAGACTTCTGAGCTGGAAATTGTTTTCCAACGTGGCATTAATCTGATCCTGTTTCTGAATCCATTTATTCTTTTGGTATCTGTTGTGTTCTGGGGCGATGATTTCCACAATCGAATTATGCGGTGTGGAAAAACACTTCCTGTTGTTTGTTTGTCTTAAAACCATGGCTTGGAAATGTCGTTGCATACTGCCCGGTGCTTAGGCTACAATTGTTTCCCTTCGTGTACGCTTGGGGCACGAGGTTTAGAACTGAGCCTGTGTTTCTTTCAAATGATAAGAAATAGTAGCTAAATATTATTAAATTATTTTAATTCCATAGAGCTATACAGTAATTATTGAAGCATATTTAAAATTTGGTTGAGACGAAGGTGAAGGTGAGGATGACCAATATTCTACTACGACATGTAAAATGATTTTACATCATAAAACAAAGAAACACAAATTTTATGCTCTACTTGCATGCATGCACCATAATTAAATGTTTGCCAAATGTCACTGCCTCTTATCAATTCATTTATACCAGGGAGTGTTTTGCCCCTTAATTGACAATATGCTAACGGTGGGCTGTAATGAGATGAAAAACTTAGTCAGCCAACCAAGACATTTAGTTCCGTACGCCGCAGCACTGAGTGTGTGAAAAGCAGAAGGCTAGGAAGGAGAAAAGTGGAAGATCCAATATAGCTTATTCTCTGTTTGGAATTAGCGGAGGTATTCTTATTTCCTGCCCTGCGATACCCTAGGCTGCTGGTTAGCATCACCCCAAAACAACAACAGGGAAGGTAGTGAAGCATCTTCTCTATCCTAGTGCTGTTGCCAAAATAAGGAAAAAAAAAAAAAAAGCTGTTTCCTTCCATGAGTCCCTGAATTGGATCTGAAGACAGTGTAGCACATCAGCCACTTTAAAAGGATGTTTCTTCTTGGGATATGATTTTCCTACCTGCTTTCTTGAGTTACATACCCGATGAGAGAGACTTCTTGGCTCTGGTTAATTTCCCTTAATATGTCTATTTTTATTGTGTCCTATTTCTCTTTTAAATGAGAGACATACAGGCAATGACCTGAAAGGGAAATATGGGCCATAAGCACACGTCTCTGTTAAGAATGCAGCAAGTCAAACCTTTGCAGCCTCCACGGAGGTGAAAAGCTCGTTGCTATTAGGCTGGAAATGGATGGATTTCTTTCTCTAATTTAGCAGCATGGACACGCTACCCAGGCCAGCATTGATCCACAGTTTTTGTTCATCCATTTCCAGCCTACTAAATTCTGTGTGTATTGCTTTACTGTGGAGACACGTATTCCTTGTTTTACCAGCTGTGTATATGAGAACTGTTTGAATTCCACATACACTGACTTTCTGAATCCCCTTGTACCTAACCAGGAAGCCTGTTACGGTGATATGCAGTGCATCCTCAGCTCCTGAGGGCTGACCTGGCTGATCCGATCTAGTTGCTGGTTTCTGTTTCGTTTTTGAGCTGGTCTGTTAATAGCAGAGCGAGGCTGATTGGTGTTTCTGTATGTTTCTTAGCTCTTGTTCTTCTTCACCAACAGACTTTTGCTATGGCTGAGGAGTATCACCGAGAATCAATGCTGGTTGAATGGGAACAAGCGAAACAAAGGATTCTTCATACTCTGCTTGCATCAGGGGAAGATGCTCTTGATTTCACCCAGGAAAATGAGGTAATGCTGTCTTTCTAAACACCATGTGTAGTCACACACGGCATGTGGACAGCTGGCACTCTGGCACTGCCGGAACCACCTCTGGATTCTTTAGCTACAACTGTGTGCAAACCAGAAATAGCAAATCTATAATTCCCGAGCGACTGTGACTAGCAGAACGCATTGTCTAGCAAAGTACCAGACCTTCTATGGCTGCTTTTATGGGCTGATGACTACAGGCAGCAGAACTCATACTGCTGAAGCTGTGTTTTAAGCAATGTATGTGCAAGCTGGAAATTTAAGGTCACGCTAATGGTTATTAGATCAGTACACCCAAGGGACAGGAAACACATTGGTGGGAGCTTCACCTGCAGGAAACCATTGCAATGCTAATGAGATGAGACAGTTTCTCAGGTGTAACAGTGCTCACACACAGGTCTTGGTGTGTCTCTGTCCCTTATCACTGTATTCGAGCTAGGATTTATGTCTCTTCTTAGGATGATGAAGTCTTTCAGGTTTCTTGGCAAAACCAAATGAATTTCCAACAACAAAAAAAGAGGGAGTATGCTTTCCTTTTTACCTTTCTTGGAGTGCAGATTCAAATTTTATGCCTGTAATACCTGTAATATTAAGCAATTCAAGTGGCCAAATCCTTTGGGCAAGACAGACTGCGTGTTTAGGATGGAAAAGTATTGACTAGCAACTTAAAACATCATATGTTACAACTTAAAGCTTTAGAATGTGTTCTCTTAAAGAAAATGCTCCAACTACATGAGTAGATGAAAGCACAGTTTTACCTGCAGAGTTGTGGGAACTCCCCGCCTCTGAGCTAAAGGCATCAGGCATCAGCTGTGATCCCTGGAGTGCTAAGTTACATTACATCCCCTGCACCTTGCTCCGTGAAAACTGTGGCCTTGAGAGGAGAGGCAATAGGGGTAGGGGAATGCAAGCTGCTGTGCTTCCAGGCTGGAAAACAGGCACAGGTTTTTATAGCAGTGTTCCTCTCCCCACCCTTTTTGGGTAAATAAATTCTTGTTCATTGAATTGACTTATACAGCTACAAAGTGCATTAAAGTAAAAAAAAAAAAGCGCTTGGTGTTAATGGGTTATGACCTGTATAGGGATTTGAAAATAATTAAAGTTGTTAATGAAATGTCCATTTGTGATTACTGATCTCTTCAATATAGGTTAATCCCAGTTAGCGTACATCTTTTTATAGAAGCTATCTTCCCCAGAAAGTATTTTACTGGTACTTTACTGTGACTTTTCAGAAGGTTGTCCAGCTTTCCAATATTAGAAATGCTAAATAATGCAGGCTGAACTCATTTAAAACTGGGAACAGTTATCCCATTATTTTAGGATATGAGCCTGAAGACTTGGCAGCTATTCTGGTAGCTTCTAGCATCTTTAATTTGTGAGTTGCTGGTGTGGAGTTGTCCTTTCGAAGCGTGGGTATTGACTGCTAGGAGAAGGCATTTAATAACCTACTCTGAAAAGGTAAAATCCTTTTTCTGGTGTTTCAGTGTTGAATGGACACTACCCCCTGTCCATGGCACTTGCCATGCGAAGCATCAAACTGGTGGGTGGAAGGGAGGAGGAGGGAGGAAACCCTCTAATGTTTTTCATGAAGGAGTTTAAAGACTCAATATGCTCTCTCAGTCAGTACTACTCCACTTTCTGTTTCAAAGCACTTGTAGTATCAGTATGTCATTTCAAGAGCATTTAAAATCCTTGATATATTCTAGTCTTAGCCTCAAGAAGTCAAAGGTCTGAGAGGTTTGAAGTGCATCTACTGTGTTAAAAGCCTGTTATCTAACCTCCCCACAGCAGGTTGTTCTTCTAAAGCCTTGTTCCAGTCAAATAAGTTTTTTGTGTGTGTGTGACACAAACAGACAGAGCCTGTAGAATATAGTAGAGGTTTAATTGATATCCTCTGGAGATGGAGAATCAACTGAAAAGGCACAGATCCAAACGCGGCAGGGGGCCGGCCTGCCTGCGAGCCAATTCTCAAGCTTTGGGCAAGCTAATTTGGGCAGAGTGAAATACCAACACATTATTCATGGAAATAAGACCAATTAGCAGGCAAAGCTCATGATTCAAAGAAGCCAGCACAGGACTTGCCATTATGGTTTTCTGCTTCCCCTTGTCCTCCAGCCTGGCCTTCTTCCCATGAGGGAAAAACAGAGCTAATAAAAAGATGTTTCTTAAGGGGAAGAGGGTGGAAGGCCTGAGTTTAGTTTTCAAGGTACTAGATGCCTTAACCATCAAGGTGTTTGTTCTGAGTCTTTTTCCAGTAGGTGCTGAAGCGTTTCTTTTGTCCTCTTGTTCCAGTTTGTTTTTTTTTTTCTTTCACTCCCGCTCTGAAGCTTTTCCACTCCTGCTGTCAAGCAACCTGCTCCCACAACATCAGAGAGATGCTGTTGCACTCAGTTTCTGTTCTGCCCCTCTCTATCGTGTCTTCATATCCCTTAAATCCCAAGGACTGCAAGATGCTTTCTGCTCCCACACCGCGCCGCAGTTGTATTTTGGTGGTGTTTCTCCAGCTCAGTCTCCTGCCTCGTTATTCACCGCATCTACTGGCCAAGCCATTTGGAATGCTGACAAAATGTCTGCCCAGACTTCTGCTGAGGAATGTGCATATGCAGATGAGGGTGATGAATAATGCATCTTTCGATACGCACGGTTTGGTGTGCAAGTGAGGCTGAATGCTCGGCTGAGTACAAATGAAGGAGGGCTCCAAGTGAAGGAGGGCTCCTTTGGAAAAGCAGCAGCAGCGTTAGGCTAAAGGGCTTAAAAGATAAAAATGTGATGGCAGTGCAGCGTAGCTGCATCTTTCACAAATGGATGAAATTCAGAATAAATATGAATGAAGAATGTTTTGGAAAGGCCTAAATTCAGGGCAGGAAGAAGCAAATAAAAATAGCGCAAATCATTTAAGCAATATCAGAGCAGAGATGCAGAGAGATGTGTGTGTGTACTTCCGCTTCTGCAGCCCTTTATGCATCACCCACTTTTCTAGTTTCTTTTGCCGCTCCAGTTAAACTTAAGAACCTGACCTGAAAGACAATTCTTCTCCCATGCACGTAGCTGCTGTTTTTAACACATCTTTCATAATCTTTTCCTTGCTTGAAAACTTGCTTAGTTCTGGCTTGCCACTAAAAGCTATCCTCCTCCTTCCCCAAATCCCCGCCTCAGCCTGTAGGGATGGCTCTGCAGACGCTGGTTACCAGCTACAGAAGGATTGTCTGTGCAGCTCTCCATGTCTGCAGTCCAGGGGATGGAGTGGAAGTGGCCTTCTCCATATGGACTGGCTGCTTTAGTTTTCCTTTTGAAACCTCCTTTTAGTGCAGCTGTAAGATAGTTCAGTGAATTAGTGCTTTTTTAAGTTTAATAATTCAAAGGTGAAGTCAGAATGCAAGGATGGGATGGAAATAATAGGAAATTGTGGCTGCCTCATCCCTGGAGGTGTTCAGGGCCAGGTTGGATGGGGCCTTGAGCAGTCTGGTCTAGTGGGAGATGTCCCTGCCCATGGCAGGGGGTTGGAACTGGATGGGTTTTGAGGTCCCTTCCAACCCAAGCCATTCTATGAATTAAGCTTGCTTCCATGGCTCTTGGCATAGGAAAGGAAAGCATAAGAAAAGGGAGAGTAGTTCTGGAGTTCCTGGATTTTTTTCCTGCTGAAGTGCGAAGTTGGTAGTGGGCATTTAAAGAGTTGGATTTCAGTATAGCAGTTCTCATCTGTGGCAACTTGTTAACAAGTGATCCTCAAGGCATAATGGTTGAGGTGAAATTAAAGTTGGAGAAATGAAAGAAAACCAAACGCTGGAGCAGTTATTTCTTAGTTTCAGGCGTGTGCTTTTGAATTCAGATCCTTACCTGTGGGTTTAACCCATCGGTCACACACCGCTCTCTGGAGCAGCAGCCACGTGGATGCTCTTCGTGCTGTAAAGCGGCAGCAGGAGAAAAAGGAACCGGATTCACAAAAGAAAGCCCCACTCCTTATGTTTCTGGTGTTTAGGCACTGGTTGAAAAGTGACACGAAGTCACAATGTACCCTTCTTCACTTGCTTTAGAAGATGAAACCTCATCAGTAATTAATGACAACGTCCATAATTTAGCGTTACTTTAAATAACTCTGCAATTTATCTGGCACAGCATAGAGGGAAGGCTGCAAAGGCTCTTTCTGCCTTCGTGTCTGTTTCCCAGGAAACCTGCTTTAACAGCTTCTTTGTTCTTTAGAACAAAGAATTTGTCGTTTTTTAGGTGCCTTTAAAGGAGTTTGTGTCAGATGATTTGGCACTGAAAGAAAAATGCAAATGCTTCTGAATATCAGTATCCATTATGAGTGACTGCAAAGAGTATTTTTAGTGTAAGATCAGCTGCAAAAAGAAAAAGTGGGATTTCTTTGGGATTTTTGGTAAGGCATTTTTATACTGCCTGAGGTCTAAATGCACCTGCCTGGTTTTATAATCAGGTTGGACATGATTTAAATTGCACCATTACTGAGAAATTAAAGCAGTGATAAATGGATTCCAGCATTTTAAATGATTGTCCAGGTTCATCTTTGATACCTTCATTCATTTATATTTCACTGTGTTGGGGACAAATGCAACTGTATGTTTTTTATTCTCTAATCAACTGTTGTGAGCAGCAGTCATCATAAATATCAGACTTCTTACAGTTTCTCCATAGAGGTCAATGCGCTTATCTTCATGTATAAATTCGTTGCTTCCTCAGAACAGCTTCTTGGCCATTGTAATTGTGTCACTTTACTGGTCTTCAAATGTATAATTGTGAAGGCTTTCCTGCTCCCAGCTCCTGGCCAAGGGCACTGGATAGCTGTTGTCTTTGCAAGACGTACGCTATGAGCGTAAGGGAGATCTGTCACCGTAGAAAATAACCTGAGGTTAAACTTAAATCAAATTAAAGTGAAAACCCTTTGGGAATGACTGAGACTGATCAGTAGCATGGCTGGAAGTTCGCGTGTTTGTATTATTTCATTTTAAAGTTGGAATACAGTTCCCAAAAAAGTGAGATTCTTTTGAAGACCCTGTCAGCATTTTGTCCTCATTTGAAACAAGGAAATGCATGATGACACCAGCTGAAGAAAAGCTGCCCTTTCCTGGCATCTTGTCTTAAAATCCATGCAAGCCAGGTCATGGCAGGAGCATTGGTTGTGTCAAGAGCATCAGTCCTGCCTGCTGTGGCCTGAGAGATGTCAGCAAAGCTGAACTCTGAAGCTGATGAAACCAAAAGTGAATGTTTTTTCCATTATATTTGCACTTTGTCTGTACAGGCAGTAGGTTGGTCACATTGAACTGAACTCTTCCAGGAAGGCCTGGAACATGTCCTTAAGCAGTACTCGAAGGTGATCCTATCTACACAAGAAAGTACTGATTTTCTGGGTAACCAATGTAAGAGGCAGCAAAGCTGATTGCTAGTATTGTCAAGGTGCACTATAACAGCTAACGAGGAGGTGCAGTAACCAACTTTGACAGTAAAAAGCTTAACTTTAAAGCTCTGCAGGCATACTTGCTCTTTCTTGGAAAAAAGTTCCTGATTCCAGTTTATAGGAATATAGGTGGGCTTGAGTTATCTGGGACAAACTAAGGCACAGCCACGCCCCTTCTCAGTGTTTGCTTACAGCCACTTTCAATATTTATCTTACGTGCTTTGCATCCCCTCTCCTGGTGGAAGCAAACACACATCTTAGCTCTTCCTAACTACCTAGGCTGGACACCTGGAGAAAGTTGAGCAAGGTGTGTGCAGAGGGGTGATGCCTGTTGCCAGAACAGCTATGTACCTGGGAGACCCAAATGAGCTTTTGGGTTCAAAGTCTGAAATTCAAAGGCTGTTGCTTCAGTTGCAGACCTGAAAAGGTGCTTGCTTTTCTGAAAGCTTGTCTGTTCCTCTTTGCTTGCTCCAACTGTGTCAGTTGACTTCATAATAAATATTGCGCTTCTATACTGAGCTCATCTTGCTTTCATCTTCAGACCATCGTGGCTGTAGCTCTGCTTATGAAGTGGCTGATATTAAAGTACTGCTTACCTCAAAGGGAACTGTCTTAAAAATGATTGCACTTTATTTTTCAAACCCAATGCTTATGCTGAAATTAAGGAAGCAGGAAACATGGGAGTGTATTAAATGCTTAATTAGCAGTGCTCTTTCCCTGAGAGTGGTGAACATTCATGTTTGGTAGCAACTATACTGAAAACATAGCTGTGATTTTTAGTGAACGTTTAGAAGGATGGCTTTGTGCAGCACTAGCATATTATGTCAATAATGTATTTCAAGTTTTATAAAACATCTACTGTCCCTCTACAATGAAAATATCTGAATCCTTGCATTGTCTCCATGGGCAGGAAGATGGTTTCTTGAGGTCGGTATATTGCCAGCAGCCTCCTTCCTCCTACAGCTGACCAGCAATGGGGTACTTTTTGTTAGATAATTGAATGTCGCAGCCACATTTTTTATCTGTTTTATTTCACTAGGACAAAACTGGAGTGTCAGCCTTGCTATACTGGATCCACTGAGCTGGTCCATTGGTTTCTGTATCCTTGCTGTGGTGGAGATTCAGACTAGATGCTTTGCAGTGAGGCACTAACATGACCATAAGCAACCTTCCAAGGCAAAAAAAAAAAAAAAAAAAGGAAGGAATTCAAATTATAAGATGTTGTTGAAAGACGCTGATGTCCTGATTCTAGGGAGCTAATGGCTGGTTTGTGCACTGAATAGGGAGGATTTCTGTCACTTTAGAAAGTTTAAGCTATGGCTTGGGAAGATAATAGGGTGTTGCAGGGAGCCTATGCGTTTTACTCTCTGTAGAGTTAAAACCCCTGTTCTTAGTTCTGTTGGGAACAAGGTTTTGCTTTTCTTTAGAAGCAGATATTTTGGTAAAATGTGTTGAAGTAACTATATCTTACACCTGCTTATGTGCTTCTTCTTAAACAGCCCAGCTACGCTGGCGAGTCAGGCCCTCCAGGTCGCAGCTCTTTGGACAGTGTGGAAATGGCATATGCACGGCAGGTGAGTGGAAGTGAAAAAACATCATTAAACATTGTTTTTTACAGAGAGAGAGAGGGGTGGGGAAGATAAAGAGAGTGTAGCGTGTGCAAGAAGGTACGGTAGGTAAAACATGAAAACATCTGCCTAGAGTTAAAATGTAATTGGAAAATACAGATGTCTAGCCTGACATTTTAGAAGTGTACTCACCTGTCTGCTGTAGGGTTTTTATTGTCAAAAGGTGATCCTGAACATCATATCTGACTGTAGAAATCCTTTATCTCATACAGTAAACTGAAACTCTCTTAACCTTTCAAGAAAACAAGTTCTTTAGAATTCCTGTCAATGCGTAATTGTAGGCAAATGAAGACTACGTTTCCTTTATTCTCACAAGTGGAAGATGGCTTTTCTGCTGTGTGCGTGCAGGAAAAAAGACGCACTGAAGTCTTAATCTTGATGTTTGTCAAATTATATCCTGTTTTAAAGGCATTGCTTATGAGCAGCTTTAGTGCATCAGCTGTAAATTAACGTGTTTGGTGGCATTAGACTCCCTCTGAAAGTGTTCAGGGAAAACGGATAACCCTTTGCATAACCAATTTGTTCCCGTTGTTCGAGATGATCTGTTTAACAGCATTATTGGAAACAAAATGAAAGAGAAGGACTTGGTTTTTCAAATTGGAATATGTGAATTGACACAGACAAAGCGTTGCCTAATCTGCGCACAATTACTGTTGTTGCGTGCGTTGGATCGGTCTGTGCTGAGTCGGGTAGCAGCGCGTACATCTGTGTTTCCGTGTCTGCCTTCAGTTACCGTAATAGTAAAGAAATGAGTCACAAAACAAGGTGCACAGCAGTGTTGAAGTGTACATTTGATTTAGCGGCTGTTAATGTACATTAATTTGTTCCATCTCTGCTGTAATATCCCTGTATTAAGAATCTTCCTTGTAGCATAATTATATCCATACTTCGTGGCTGACGGCGTTGCTCCCTAATGTTTTGTGGATGTGGAAAGCTAAACCCATCTTACAATGCTGGAATCGGGAGTAGCAGAAGAGCCGCAGTGCTTCCCCGTGGGTGGGCAGGTGGGTTCCTGTCAGGCTTACAAGCTGCCTGCAGGCTGTGTGGGATGTGCCGTGGAAATGGGGAGTTTGTGGCCGGGCTTCTGCTACCAAAACCCTTGGTGCAGCTGCCCTGCGTGAGTGCAAAAATACCTGGTTTCAGCGCTGGATGGAGGGCTGCTACGGATTTCAGTGGGTAGTGAAGAGTCCTGAAGATCAGGCAGTCCGTGCTGTTTCAGTTTATCAGCCATGAAGTGGGCTTTAATTACACTGAAACAATTAACTGTCCTTCATGGATAGTTCAGACTGTTTCACAGAAATGCAGTGAAGTCCATGTACGTTATTTTATTGATGCTTGGTGCTGATTTGTGATCATGAGCTTAGCATCTCGTTTTCGTGCTGGGCATGTTGCAGAAGTAGTACATGCAAGAAAAAGGGACTTGAGCTACAATGGTGCTGCCTTTCTAGCATCAGGAATGATTAATTTCAGAGGGAACTGGAGGGTCTTTAAGCTGAGAAGAGAATAAGCAATAGCAGAAGTAACTAATTTAAGATCAAGATTGAAATCAAAATGTGTTTGTGTGTGTGTATATGTTTAAGGCCAGGTTTTGAGGGCCAGGTTTCTGTTCTCATTTCCCTGAACACTGCCACAACCCAGCAAAAATCTGTTTCTTTTCTGTAGGAAGCTGCCACGTGGGAGAATATCACAGCCATCCAGTTGTCAGGTCTCTTCTCAATCTTTGTCCTCAACCAATTAGCTGCAATTAGTCTAACTAGGCGTTCAGCAGATCCCCGGAACAGCTGGATTGCTGCCCGCCTTCAGGCTGGCCTGGGGCTTTGGTGTGGTAGAAGCAAAGTGGGTGCTAATGCCTGTTCCTCTCCAGCTGGATGAGAAGCAGAAAGAAGCAGAAGGGAGTTGCTGGGGGCATTCTGCTTTTGAAACTTCATTCACGTTTTGCTGCCGTGGCTGGGGAGGGGGAAGGAGTGTTATAGATATTGTTAAACTTGCTTACTTTTTCAATATGTTTCAGATTTATATTTATAATGAGAAGATAGTGAATGGACATCTGCAGCCTAACCTGGTGGACCTTTGCGCTGCTGTTGCAGAACTGGATGATAAGGTACTGCCAGGGAGTTAACATAAGGAAATGTATTTAATCTGTTTTCAGCTGTGATTAACAGCCTGCTGACATTGGTGGAAAAATACTGATATTGCCAGAAAAAAAATGCGTGGCTCCACAGAAAATACAGAGCCAATACTGGAATCTTCTCTAGTACAGCAGAGCCCACCTGTGATGAACTCGGTCATGGTGCAAATGAGAAAGAAAAGAACCTGGTTTCACTGTGGCATCTCGGCATGAGTGTTGTGGAAAAAAAATGCTTTTCATTTTAAATGGGTTCTGTTGTGTTTGATTTTCAAAATGCGGTCTCTTAAATATCCTTTCAATATGTTTAGCTGCAGGTAAAGGGTCTTCAGTCAGACCCTGCTAGAGCTGAAGCAGGCTCCCATCACAAAGCGTAAAGCCTCTAGAATTGACTTTTGACCAGTGATCTGTCTGCTTTTCGGTTTTTTTCTATTCCTTTAATTGTGTCGCTTTGATCCACCCCAAAAAAAAACAAATCTACAAACCTGGCCCCCTTTGAGGAATGCTTGGAGGAGAACACTGCAGGGGAGTTAAGCCATGAAAAACTTGGCAAATGGGGAGAGCAAAAAGCTGTTCAGAAGCCGAGCAGCAGATGCTTCAGTCAGATCTGAATTACAGGTGTACATCTTCGCTTTGAGCAACTCTGTTTGTCTTGCTAGGGACAGCATGGTGAGTTTGAATGTTCTTGCTATGAAGTGCCAAGATCAAACGCCTGCCCGTGCTGGAGCCAACAGTGCTGCTGCTTCTCCGTATTCTGCTGTTTCAGCAGGGATACTCTAGTCCTGGAGATACTGATACAATCTCGTCCTTATGAATGAACAGGTCTGGATGGTTTTCAGCACTTTTTTCAGACCTGAGTCTTGTCCCAAGTGATCAGTGTCCTTTAGATATTCCTCATCACAGCCCATTGCACAGATTTCCAACAGCAGCCAGAGCAGTTGCTTACATGCAAAGCTGATGATTGGTCTTTGAGTGAGATGTAAAAGCTGGAACTGGGGAAGGAGTCTGAGCGCTGAGTACCCAGCCTAGTTTTGGAAATCGTTGCTGGTCCTGGGTGACAACTGTAGGTACAATATTTACAGCCATCTTCTCATCCAAGAATTATGCGGAGAAGCCTGGGAAATTTGAATTCTGCAGGACAGAAGTTGCTGACCTTCATGACTGCATCAAATATTTCCATTACAAATCTAAACAGACATTGCTCTTGTGGTTTTATGCTTTTCTTAAGCATCAAAACTCCATGTAATTCAAAACAGTGTTGCTTGTTCATCTCTGTACTAATCGCTATTGTGTGGAATGGCTTGTTTATAGAACATCTCTGAGATGTGGGCCATGGTGAAACAAATGACTGATGTTACCCTGGTTCCTGCTAGCGATGTCTTGAAAGTGCGAACCAGCATGGAGGTGCGTATGGAGTTCGTGAGGCAGGCTCTGCACTACCTAGAACAAAGGTAAGGTGCTTGCTCTGGGTAGCATGGTTTAATAGAATTCCTTAATAATAAGCCAGAATGACTTTGTGATGCAGAAAAAAGTACTAGCAACTCAGGTACCTCTTCCTGCTCACAGAAGTGTCTGTTGCCTGTCTTTTCTGTTCTGCAGGGCTTAAAGCAGCCACTTGAATATAAAACTGTTTTAGTTAAAAAGGCCTTGAATCCATGGGGAGGCTGTTTGGAAGATTCTTTCTTTTGTGTTGCCTTTAAATATTCTTTATCTGTCATAGTGCTATGTGAAGATTTTTCACTTGTGGAAAGAGATCTATTTCCCTTCTGCCAAAAAATAAATCCCCTTTTCTGTACTCCCTTTCTGAATGCTGGTCGCTGTCAGGAGAAGCAAGGGCAGCTGTGGGGAGAGATCTGGTGCAGTGAGTCCAGCTCTGATCATGTGCCATTCCTACTCTGAAAGGTTTTCATATAATTTGAAGAGGCTGAAGCAGAGACATGTAGCGATGATGTATCAGACTGTGAAAAGTGATGTACTGTCTGTATCAGGAAGTATCAAGGGGAGCCTAGGCTCCTTGTCCAGGAAAATGCTTCAGAGAATTGCAGGCTATGAAACAGCCCAAAGCCGAATCCCTGGATGGCCGTATTACCTTTTAACTTCTGATCATCTGAGGGGTGGAGCACCACTGCTGTGAGGACAGGCTGGGAGGGTTGGAGTTGTTCAGCCTGGAGAAGAAAATGTTCTGGGGAGACCTTATAGTGGCCTTTTAATACCTGGAAGAGCCTACAGGAAATCTGGGGAGGGACTTTTTACAAGGGCATGTAGAGATAGGACAAGGGGGAATGGCTTTAAATTGGAAGGCGGAAGCTTTAGATTAGTCATTAGGAAGAAAGTCTTCACTATGAGGGTGGTGAGGCATTGGTACAGGCTGCATAGAGAAGTCGTGGTTGCCCCATCCTTGGAAGGGCTCGAGGCCTGGTTGTTTGGAGTTTTGAGCAACCTGATCCAGTGGGACACGTCTCTGCCCATGGCAGGGGTGTGGAACTAGGTGATCTTCAAGGTCCCTTCCCATCCAAACCATTCTATGATTAACTGCACATGTGGATATTGCAGTGCCTCTTATCTAGCAGCTGCCCATGTAATGCAGCAGTAGAAAGCCAACGATAGCTGCAGTGTTGTGCAGGGGCATTTGTTAGAGATGCAGAGCTGCGTCTGAGCTCTGAGTGCTGTGCTCCGATGCAGCCCACTGGGAAGAGATGCTTTCAGCTCCTGGCACTGCATCTTCTTGGCCCCTGACAGCTGGTTGCCACACCTCATCAGCACTTATTGTCACCCAGGGGTGGTGGCAGCAGCATGTTTGCCCATGCACGGATGAACTGACACATCAGAAGGATCTTCTGTTTCCAGTTCTTCTGTCTCAGCAGTGTGCAATGAGCCAGTGACTCTCAACCTGAGTGGCCAAATATCTAACTTCCTAAATTTTCACAGTGCCGTTGCCTGGTAACTGAAATTAGGAATTAGTTATGTATAGTTGCCCCCCAGCCCTCCCAGTTGTAGAAATTAAGCCCTTCAGACTTGTTTTTTTTTAAAAACAAACAAACAAACCTGTGCCTGGCTTTGTAGCTTTTTTTTGCTAGCAAGAATTAGAATCAGAGACTAGGATCATAGAACGGTTTGGGTTGGAAAGGACCTTAAAGCCCATCCAGTCCCAACTCCCCTGGCACAGGCAGGAACATCTTCCACTGGATCACGTTGCTCAAGTTCCCATCCAGCCTGGCCTTAAATGTCTGATACTGGGGTGGTTCCATGCCTCACCAGCCCCTCACATGTACGAGGAGGAGATGTAGTGCTGCTCACAGCTGTTCTTGTATCAGTTCCCTTGGAGCAACTGTGATCTTGCACCCTGAGGAGCGTGTGCTTAACTCAGCCATAATGTTCGTTCTCAAGCCATGCTGATATTTGCCTGTGTTTAGCAGAGCCTTTCAGTTTTACCGTCTGGTGGTGCACGAGTCTGTTGTGTACTGCAGAGGGGAAAAAAGAACGTTGTGTAGTTTATTGCTGCTGCTTATGTCTGTTTTCCTTCAGTGTACAGACCTCCCAAACTACTGCTTCTAGACGTGAATATTTGTTAAATTGAATTGTTAAATTGACCTGCCTTGAGTAAAGGCTTTGATGGGTTAGTTTAAAAGGTGTTCTCAAAACTGCCTTTATCAGTTGTTTTTATCAACATTCCTTTTTTCTCTGTAATTTCCTTCTGGTAAGTCTATGGTCTAAAGTTTGTATTTGTCCGTAGGGTAGGGAGGAGAGACAAACATACCTCTGGTGTTTTAACTGTTCTTTTGTAACAGGATTGAGAGTTAAAGCACTGGGATGGAAAGGCTTTTTGCCAGTTGTGTAATTGAGTTTAACTTAGTACTAAGAGAAAGTAATGAAAGGAGCCTCATAATAGAGTTGAACCTGGAGCAGTTTGCTACAGACTCGAAGCATGGTTCCTCTTGAGACTATTGAATACAAGAATCTTCCTAAATCGACAGAAGTTTTTTGCCTAATTTTGTTGTAATGGTAATGTTTGAACATCAAGGTAATTTGCTTTAAATTGCTAGTTAGGTTGGATCTGAAAGGCAGCGCATGTTTTTGTAGTGAGTATATTTCAGTCTGTTCATGTGTTTGTTTTGCTTGTGTTGTTTTTCAGTTACAAAAATTACACCTTTGTGACAGTCTTTGGCAACCTGCACCAGGCTCAGCTGGGAGGAGTCCCAGGGACCTACCAGCTAGTCCACAGCTTCTTGAACATCAAACTCCCTGCGCCTGTCCCTGGTCTCCAGGTATGTGCATCATTTTCAGCGACTGAGCTAAAATAATAACACGAATCTCTTTGTTCCAGCACAGCCAGACAACTGGAGCAGCCTCCAGTGGTTTTTCTATTCCTTAAACTGCTTTTAGGGCAGCGGGCTCTTATTCCTTCTCTTGAATTTTTCATTAGGGAAATGGAAGATAGTAGAGAATCACTTTGAGTTCAGAGCTCATTCCAAAGCATGGTAGTGCTTAGTAGCTTGAGTTCTAAATCTAGAAATCATGGTCTCTTCTGGAGGTCCGTTTAGAGATCAATAAGCAGATATTAAAATAGGTTATGATATAAACTCCCTGTTCTGCTTTTTTTTTTTTTTTTTCACTTATAAGAAGGTGATGCCAGTTGTGGCCTAAATATGTAACAGATCAATCTGAATTGTAGCCTGAACCTTTTATTTAGGATTCTGGATAAAATCCTGCTCACCTACACGTAGTAGAAAGTGCATAGCTGTGCACCTACAAAATTACCAGATAAATAGACAGGCTGGGTTAAAAAAGTTAAAAGTTAAATGAAATAATAACAAATTCATCATAGAGTGGTTTGGGTTGGAAGGGACTTGAAAGCCCACCCAGTTCCAAACCTCTGCCGTGGCAAGGACACCTCCCACTGGATCAGGTTTGTCAAAGCCCCATCCAACCTGGCCTTGAACATCTCCAATTATAACATTTGGGGCCACGTAGCTGCAGCTTGCTGTCCTTTTCTTACCTGCTGAGATCCGGGATTAGTTTGGTATCTTTCTGTTTCAAACAAATGCTTTTAATACCTCGGTGGTCCAGATCCACCTCCTGGATGGGGAGCATATCTCTGTGTGTATGATTTCTGGGATTGTCAGAACCTCTCTCAGAACTGAAGTCTGGGCAGGCAGAAGGGAGTCCCATCCTTTACACCTCGTGGTTTCTGGCTTCCATAACACAAACAGAATTGTTTACCTAAGTAAGGGTGTGGGTATAAGGGCAGAAATAACAAATGACACAAATTGCAAAGAAAATTAATTCAAACATGCTGCTTTTTTAAGGAAAAAATAATTATTTCTTACTTTATTTTCAGGACGGTGAGGTGGAAGGCCATCCTGTCTGGGCGCTGATTTACTACTGCATGCGCTGCGGAGATCTGACTGCAGCCATGCACGTGGTGAAAAGGGCACAGCACCAGCTGGGAGAGTTTAAAACCTGGTTCCAGGAGTACATGCACAGTAAAGATAGAAGGTAACTGCGAGCTAGGAAAGATGTTTGTGAGGGGCTGGAGTTGCTGTGGAGTACTTAAATAATCAGTGGCTTGGTCAAAATAGAAGCAGCTCGGGTCTCTCCTGGCAGTGGTGGCTGCCTGGTGCTTATATTACCTACCCAAATTACGTACAAGAACTTTCCATATTTGAATTTATGGCTTTGAAGTCTAGAAATCTCCATTGAGAAAGAATTGTTTGAAAAAATAATTTCAAAAATAATACAGTGGTGTAGCTTTGCTTTTTTACTGTAAGATCTGCCCTATATAATGGTAGGATGCGTGAGCTCCCTTTTTCTGCTCATCTACCACAATATTGATGCACCCTTAAAAAGAGTGATTTCTTTTTTTACCTCCCATAGTGGGTACTTGAACATGATTCTCCATTAATTATATGTTTGAATTCACGTATACAACATTTTTACCTATGGATGTAAAGAGAAAGTGCAAAAAATACCAACCAGTGCTTACTGTCATCATGCCTTTGCTGTGAATATGCACCTGTTTATATGAATTCGTATCCAGACAAAGAGGGGCTTCATGTCTTTTCCTTCAATCTTTTTTTCCCTTAGGCTATCTCCTGCCACAGAAAATAAACTGCGTCTTCATTACAGACGAGCTCTGAGAAATAATACTGACCCGTACAAGAGGGCTGTTTATTGTATTATTGGCCACTGTGACATCACGGATAACCAGAGCGAAGTTGCTGATAAAACAGAAGATTATCTTTGGCTAAAAGTAAGTGTGATGTTGGGCTTGTTCTGTTGGTGATTGTTTTTTTCTTCTTTTTGAGAACAGGTCTAGGTGGTATTGCATTTTCACACTGCTCCGCTCCTCCCTACTGCTAGGTCTGGTGTTTTGCATCAATATGATGCGCGTGACCTTGCAGATAGTGATGGGCTGGGACCTCAGTCCCAGAGCTGCTCCGTTACCCTTGTGCTATCAGGTGTTAATTTGAGGACACTTGTCTTGGGAAGTGCCGTGCTCTTCATTTGACACTGATCTTTGTCAGCTGTTTTTAAAAGTAGTGTTAGCTGGCTACACTGAGGATCCTTTGAATTTTCCTTTCTGGATGGATTATGGCTGAAATGGTGTCAACTGGCAGAAGGCAACACTGTCAGTGTCTCTATATAGTCCAAAGTCCTTACAGTTCTGGTGGGGCGTGAAATGTACTTGTCAGTGCCAATTTCTCTCCTTTATCAGAAAGAGGGAGTATAATAATGTATTTGTTAAGATTGGATAGAAAAATACTGTTTTTAATTATTGCTTAATGAGTATTCAAAGTCCCAGCATTGGAGTTTGACAGCATGGACAGATACAGAAGGACCCCTGGGTTATATCTGCTGTTGCTACCGTAGAAATCTTTGTTTCCCAGCCATGGATGGACCTGATGTTGTGACTAGAAGTAGTTTCTAGTCAGTTGGTCAGATCTCAGGAGATGCTTCAAAAGGAAAGAATATCTTCTGAGCACGTATCTTGTGCAAGGTGAAGCTGAAATATCTCTGCTTCTTTCTGTGTGTATTTTAGCTGAACCAAGTGTGTTTTGATGACAGCAGTGCAAGTTCTCCACAAGACCGTTTAACATTATCACAGTTCCAGAAGCAGCTGCTAGAAGACTATGGTAAGAAGCCACCAAGAGATGTGTTAGCTGGGGCTCTGCTTTTCTGCTTAGGGCGCTTTCCAGTTGTTACACAACCCCAGAGTCCCCGTAAAACTCTGTAGTTCTCTACTAGCAACCAGCATCGTTAGGGTGTTTGTGGGCAGCCTGCTTCCCTAGGGCAATGGCAGACTTCAGTAAGACACAATGAATGAATCCTGTGCGTTTCCAGCAATCCAGGGAGCAAATATTCAGCTGTGAACAACACTGCTGCTGTTTGTACTTTATCCATTCTGAATTATGGATTCCTTTCTCTCACCAAAAATACACTAATGTCTTTTAGCAGAACTTCCAGCTTTTGGTATACAGAACAGAAAAGCAGTCATTATCTACTGTAGGCGTGTATTTCCAAGGCTTTTCTCTGTGTCCATCTCTTGTTTGTTATTCTCTTAAATGACTACTTCAAGTCATTTTCTGGGGACCCAAATCACAGTTCGTTCCACTTCAGAAAGTTTTAGCAACATCCACAGCCCAAGAGAGTACTCTTTCCCATAATTATCTTCCAGTCATTCAAAATCAGATCACTTGATCTATCCACAACATAATACAGGGTTTGATTCTCCCCAGATTCCTAGTCTGTAACATCACTCACACCCAGGTAAAAATGTGTGGAAAAGAAATACAACGCGCTACCGTTGGTGTCACTGAGCAGGAAAATCCAGGGGTTTAAAATTATTGGCATAAGTCTAAAAAAGTTGTGATCGCTAGAGAATCTGTTGCAGTCTATCAGAGCTGATGGTCCATTGCCTGGAAAGAACAAAGGAACTTTTTTGAGTAACTGTTTATTCGCTTTAACTTCCTGAATACATCTTTATACTGTGGTCTTTCGTGATATATTTGCAGTGGAACAGTATTCGGTTTTGTCTGGTGTGTTTATTTCTGTTGGCACTGAATAAGCAATTGTGATGCACTGAGACAGGAAGCATTCACTGTCAGTGATCTCTGTTTGCAAAATAATTTCCACTTATGCTCTATGTGTGTTGTGGTTTGGTTTTTTTCAGGTGAATCACATTTTGCAGTGAACCAGCAGCCTTTCCTCTACTTCCAAGTACTGTTCTTGACAGCACAGTTTGAAGCTGCAATCGCTTTTCTCTTCCGGACAGAGCGCTTGCGTTGTCATGCTGTTCATGTTGCGTTGGTCCTGTTTGAGTTAAAATTGCTCCTGAAATCTTCTGGGCAGAGTGCACAGCTATGTAAGTCGTGTGCACTTACTTTATTGTAAAGGAATGCTTTCTGATCCCTTAGAATGCCCCGTAGGCCCTGCAGGTCTATGTAACTGATCAAACAAGCAGCATTTATAACAAGTCTTCTAAAAGTCAATTGTATTAGTTACATTAGAGCTGTGATCCAGAGCTCGATTTGAGATGAAGATCAGAGCGACATTTCCTGGCATTAGATTCTCTGATAGTGCTGTTTCTGACATTGCAGTAAGCCATGAAGCTGGTGACCCTCCTGGAATCAGGCGCTTAAATTTTGTGCGGCTTTTGATGCTTTACACCCGTAAGTTTGAATCAACGGACCCAAGGGAAGCTCTGCAGTACTTCTACTTTCTCAGGTAGGAGCTAATATATGGCTCTAGATGTTCTCCTAGTTATTACTGCTTAATAATTCTTATTTGTGAAGTTCTCAGAAACAGGAATATTTTTCTCCTTCCCTTTCTTTTGTAGGAATGAGAAGGACAGCCAAGGAGAGAATATGTTCTTGCGTTGCGTTAGCGAACTTGTAATTGAAAGCAGAGAGGTATGTTTGGCCATGTTTTGCCTTCCTCACCTAAACTGAAATTCATTTCTTCATTGAAATCTTTATTAGACAGGACTGCCTTAAACAGTTGTTTACCCTTTCTGCCTGATGCAGACCTAGGTGACAGGAGCTCTCACGATGACCATATGTTTAAGTTATTTAATCACATCTTTTTGCCTGTTATTCATTTATATACAAATAATTCTAACATCAGTCGCTGTTCATTCATTCATGACTACATCTTTGTACTTGATAATTATGTTGAGATATGTGCAATTCACCTCTCTGGTTTTGTTTCCTTTTTTCTGACATTACATCTGTGTGCATATAGTTTGATATGATTCTTGGGAAGCTGGAAAACGATGGCAGTAGGAAGGTGAGTTGACAATTTATGTTTATATTTTATATAAAAGTGCAAGCTATGTGTGATTTCTGAGGTAGTCGTGAGGCTTTCTTGCTTTTCTTTATTTTCTACAGCCAAATGATTGCTGTGTTTGGAAATGTGCAAGTTCTCCAAGTATGAGATTTGTATGAGACAGAACAATCTATGACCTGCCCTAGCAGAAGGCAGGTCAGGAGCTGCAGGGCAAACCGTGTCTCTGTATTGGGTAACTTCAGTGAGGTCAGAATTTCATCTTTGAGCAGGAAATGGAATCTAGTGCACGTTAATAAAAAGCAGTTAGTAAAAATGACTTGCCTGTAAGCGGGTGTGAGATTCTCTTAACCAAAGAGTGTGTGAAAACTATGCATGTGACATTATCCTCAGTCACCTTGGAGAAGAAATGTATTGCAGCCCATTAAAAATCCTTGTAATGAAGGGAGCAAGGGCAAACAGACCACAGGCATAGCCACAAGTGATCTGTCTTCTCCATAGAGATGAGGGTAGGCATTGGATCAAAGATCAGCCATTCGTAGTTGTGATGCATCTTCTGCTGTAAAAGCAATAATCTAAAAGTAAAATCTAAGCTTATGCTGTCAGAAGGTAACAGAAACTTTATGGTTGCACATGAAAAGAGGGAGAGTGCATGCAAATGATTAAAATTTCAGATAATCAATGGAGTTTTTCTGTTTATGGCAAGTTTGGAAGCTTTTTGTGTGAAGCAGACTTCAGGTCTGTTTAAAACTTAGTTTTAAGATTAGGGCTTGTGCTGCAGTCATTGCTTCTATAAAAAAAAAAAGAAGATATTTCTGGCAGGATTTTCTTTTAGATCTCTTTCCTCTCAGTTTAAAAGTGAGGTTGGACACACAAGAGCGAGGTAACTCAGTGATCTTTACAGATATGTTTAATTTTACCGTTCTTTGTAAGATAGATAGTATTTAGATTCACCATTAGTAGTGAATCATATTTTCTTGTCTTTACTCCGTTCTTTTTAAATGTGACTGTATTCTTGTGTTTCTTTGGCATGAAACCAGCAATCTTACTTTTAAAATAAATTATTCTAGGTTATATAGTCTTATTCTGCCATCCTCAACTACAGTAAAAGCCTTTCCAGACATCTTTGGCTCTTTCCTCTCTTTTATTCTACTTGTGTTTATTGTTTCTTTAAAAATTCTTGTTGCCCTTTGATTCATCTGTGTAAGATTTCACTGGCGACCTGTTGTGCCAGGATACACAAAACAGCATCCCTGGAGACCCTGGCACGTTGAAGTCTTTTGTGCTTTCCTCTCCTCTGTAATGTGTCATCAGCAATTAAAACAATTCAGAATTTGACCTGTTATCTGGGTCGTTTTGAATGAATTAGAAACCGCAGATGTCTCAGTGCTGACTCTGTTTTGGATAAAGTCTCTCTCACAGGAGCTCTGTCTATTTTTAACGTGCCCCTTTTGCGTGTTCCCATGGAAATGTATGGGCCATTCTAATCATAATCCAACATGTAAATGTTCATTGCCTTGACAGTGTATTCCAGAGTTATTAAGCAACCCAATTTCTCTCCTTTCGTTTTTGTCTCGCTTCTTTAGCCTGGAGTGATAGACAAGTTCACAAGTGACACAAAACCCATTATTAACAAAGTGGCTTCTGCAGCAGAAAACAAAGGGTTGTTTGAAGAAGCTGCAAAACTCTATGACCTTGCAAAGGTAAATATGTGCTGCCTTATATATGTGTACCTGATTCACTATGCTTTTCCAAGCATTCTCCCTGTGATTAGCTGGTTAAATTTCATCTTGGAGATTGAATTGCCCTTATTCAAGCAGTTTATTTCTGCTACTGTTAAAGCAGAACCATTGGCTGCATGGAGAAGGGGTTTCAGTGAGCAAACCCAGATGGATTATACTCCGACCCATTCTGATTTAAGACATCCTGGTTCTTGATCAATGTGGTCATTTGAAGAGATTGCTCCCTGCATGATTGTATTCTGGCTAGTGAGGTTACTTACCTGGAGTGTGCTCTTCCAGTTTCATAGATGCTGAATTGAAATCTAAAGTAGTTGGTTTTACAGGAAATACTCTTGTTTCCTTTTGAGATGTTTTAAAAATAAAAGTGAATACAACCATAGCAACTGTTTTAGAGAAAAAATAGGGGAAAATAGCTTTTCACGTGAGTCAGCGGTGTTATGTTGCTCATTAGCTAATTGGATCTTGACTCGGTGGGAGGGAGGCATCTCTGAGCTTGCAACGGGCACCACTGCATGAGATCTTTCTGCTTTTTTGATGAGATTAAAACACTACGTCCTAACATGCTTCTTTTATTTGTGGGTAACTGTAATGCCAACAGAACCCTGACAAAGTTTTAGAACTGATGAACAAGCTCCTCAGTCCCGTTGTTCCCCAGATGGGCACTCCGCAGTCAAACAAAGAGCGGTTGAAGAACATGGCCCATTCCATTGCTGAGAGGTAAGACAAGGGGGCAGGACCTCACCTGGGACTGTCAGTTCAGTGGGTGTTCATTCCTGGCTTTCTTTCTGCTGGTTGAACTGTGGCATCCCAAACAGAATGTCTTTCCTGCTGTGGAAGACAGAGGAGAGGTCGGTTTACCCTGTCCTGCTCATGCTGACTTGCAGTGCTGACACCAGAAATGTGATCTGCAGGGGCAGGGCAGGTAAATTTGGCAAGAGGTTTTATCTGTAGGTGAATTGGGAAAAGGGAACTGCAGGATTGCCAGCAGGAGTCGGAGCCTATTAAAGAGCAATAAATAGGGTGAATTGTGTGGTTTTGATTATTTTTAAAGCAACATATCGTAAGAGTATCATTGCACACAATTCACCTGTTTGGAATAGTGTTGAGAGAAATACAAAACCAGCAATTCTGAGTTGTAACAGCAGAGTGGCCACATTCGGGAGCCATCTGAAAACTGTATTTCACTGCTGCTTTAATGAGAGCAGAAGAGGGAACATTTAAGCTGAGGTGCTTATGTGGCTAATACAACCAGTGAGCCTCACTTCCACAGCCTGTTACTGTAAGGAAGTGCCATGTTTATAAAAGAGACAAGTGGAAGTGAGGAGTGCGAGCAGACAGCCCTCCAGTCCATCTCCTGGATGCAAGTGTAGCTAGAGAGAGCATGTAGAAGCATCTAATCCATTTTTTAACTCTTAAGTTCTTGCCTGAAGCAGGCAGTCGTGCTTGTACAGCGCTTTGCTTGCCTTGCAGTTCTCTGGTTCCTGTCACTGTTTTCCCTATGAATATGGGAAATGTGAGCATTTGAGAGGAAACAAATGCTGAATCTGATGGAAAAATAGAAGTGAATTAGAAGTATCTTTAAAAAAACATAACCCATGAAAATTCTGCCTCTCAAGAAAAATGAAAGCTGTCCTTTATTAGACGCTTTCTGTCCTTGTGCTTGATGTCTCTGTTTCCAAGACCTGCAAGAGAACATTTATAAATGGTTGCCATTTTGCACAATAACATTGTAAAACAATTTCTTTTAGGTACAAAGCTCAGGGGATAAGTGCAAAGAAATCCATTGACTCCACGTTCTACCTTCTGCTAGACTTAATCACGTTTTTTGATGAATATCACTCTGGTCACATTGACAGGGCCTTTGATGTAAGTTTCAAGAGTTCTGTTTGAAGTGCAGCCTTCCTAATGCCCTTGAAAGCCCAGAATGTCTCAAATAACATCACTTAAAACAAAAAAATTGTTTCATGAGTGAGAAGGTACCATTAATTCAGTAATAATTTAAAAATATGTCTCTGTTGCTTGATGATGGGGACAATCTTTCTGGAGCCTTTTTGTAAACATTGAGCAAAATATTCCTGCTAGTCAACAATGTGAGGAGATAAACCAATAAATAATAATGACATTATTTGTCTTGAATGAAATCGGTAGCATTTAATTAAAACTTAAAAAATATACTTTAACTGTATATGGTACATAGAACATTGATTACCTACTCAGATTCCTGTTTTCTTTTTGAAGGTTATTGAACGCCTAAAGCTTGTACCTCTTAGCCAAGACTGTATAGAGGAGAGAGTTGCTGCCTTCCGGAATTTCAGCGATGAAGTAAGTAATGTCTCTTGGGTTTAGCTTCTGAAAGCCTTTTGCTTTGTTAAAAGGATCTTAAAACCTCGTCATCTCATCATTCTTATTCTTTAATGGGGGGATAGGATGGAATTATTTCATACAAGTAGATTCTTGGCTTGCAACTTTTTCTCCTCAAGGCTGCTCCTCGGAGCACTAGGAATTCCCTGCTGAGAAGTCCTGTCTCCATTTTGAAGAAAGCACCTGCAGATCTGAATCTCTCTGAACTTACCGAATTTAATTCAAGAATTTGCAATAGAGAAAACTTTCAGCTGTGCTGCTGGCTTAGTTCTTCCATGCTCTTAATGGTCACCAAGCATTTGTAGGGGCTTGTGTTTCCTTCCTTCCAAACTAGAGGAACTCATGTATTTGGGTGTTAGCAGATGAAGCATAATGGAAAGGTATTATTGCTTTTGAACTGTTTTAACTCAAGGATGAGACTTCTCTTTTATACAGCGTTTGTGCGTATTTGGGTGTGTTTTGTGTTCAAGTGCTTTGGGTTTTATCTGAACTGCACCTCTCCAACATGGAAGTGCAGCCTTTATGCGTAGCTGTCTCGGAACTCTGGGTAAGTTTTTGTGCCAGGTGGTGGAATCACAGCAGGAGTAACTATTAAATGTGTAACTGTTATACAACGATGTATCAACCATAGTTATCCCTGCTTGGTTTTCTGATGTCACAGCAACAGTAATGATTCTGCCAACCTATTCTTCATTGCAATGTATGTTTCTTTTTCCCCCTTCTTTGTGTAGATCAGGCACAATTTATCTGAGGTCCTGCTTGCAACCATGAATATTTTATTCACCCAGTATAAGAGGATGAAAGGCACTAGCCCAGCCACTCCTGCCAGACCCCAGCGGGTAATGGAAGATAGAGATTCGGTAAGATTATCATCCTTGCGTCTGACAAGTTTTCCTACTTCCTTTTTCTCCTGACTTCAAGGGCATGGATTACAAATAACTGTGAATATCTTCATAATGTAATGGTGTAATGGTCTTCACTTTTGACTTGCCCAGTTACTTGGAGTCTTGGACTACTCATCTTGCTCAGTTACTTAGAGTGTTGAGACTAGGCTTTTGTAACTTCAGCTTTGTGTAAAGAAAGGATATTGCTCTAAATGGCATGGAGCTAATTAAGATGTATTACGCTATATATCCACCTCCTAGCAAGAGAAAACAAGCATTCCTTGACTTCTCCCCTTCGCTCGCTTCTCTAGTGATGTGGGCTGGTATTTCCACAGTGTCCTTGGGCAGTACACTGAGAAGTTCAAGTACGTTCAGGTGGTGCAGCAGTTTGCCAGCGCCGTTCTGCTGCCTCCGCAGCGGAGCGGGCAGCTCCCAGCTGCTGCGGTGATTGGTCTGGTGACCTGGTTTGAATGGCTGACAGCAGTGGGTTTGACTGACTTCACTGCTGGAGCTGGAGCTGAAGCATTTCCCCGACCAATGATAGGAGCCCACACCTCCAGCAGGCCTCAAAATAGATGCCACTTACAGGGCACAGCCAGATTTGTGAGCACTCACCTGTCAATGGGCTGTGTTGAGCAGAAGGGCTCTCAGCTTAGCTGTTGTTGGGTTTGGTGTTGTAGCTTTTAATAAGTTAAAGCTGCCAGAGGCACTTGAAAACCAAGGCCAAACCACTCATCCCACCTTGCAGATTAGGAAATGAATATCAGCTCCTTTTGAGAAGGGAACCAGCTTGGGCCACAGCCAGCTTTATTCCAGGCTTTCGTCATCCACAAATGTGTCCTTTGTCTGTAAATTGCAATATTGGTAAAAATCCCAGTAGCATTTTAAATTACATCAGAAATTTAAGTGCTCAAGTAGCAATACAGCTTTTGTCTTTGGGGTGCAGCCTGTGTGAGCTACAGGATCCTGCCTCGACGCTGTGCTTGTACTCCAGATCAGCAGTGCTGGAGAAGGGTGCATGCTGCCTGGGCTTCTCCCACCTTGAATTCTGCCTGTGTGAAGAAGCCTCAGGCTAACGTAAATTGTTACCTGCTCTGAGTGTTCATAGGGTTGATGCTGAGCAAACTGCCTTAGCTTCCTGCTTTCCAAGTGAGCCGTTTATCTTGGGTTTGTGATTTCAGTCCTGTGCGTTATCTAGAAGCATTTACCATCTCCATAGGGGTGCGGTGCTGTCATAACCATGGCCTACCAAGGATTGTTGGGCTGATGGGCAGTGGGATCAGCAGCTTTGCGAGCAGGAGTTTGTGTAGAAGGAAGTCACCATGACATCGTATCACATCAACAACATGCTCAGCGTGAGTGTGCTTCATAAACACGCTCTGCACTCTGGTCCTGTTACAGCTGTGGAGATCAGCTGATGATGTACCTTGTTAAAAACACTTGAAAGTCTCTGTTTTTTCAGGCTTCAAGTTTCGTTAATCAAGCTTCTGGCCTTGTGGTGGGATCTCCTGGCAGCAGAGTATCAGTGGTGTTGGAGAGGCAGGGTTTCCAAGTCACGTGCAATAAAAGCTGTGCTTAATGGTCAGAAGAGACAAGTGCCTGCTGCCTCTGCAGTCAGGGGGTGATGAGAGAAGAGCTCGACTGTAATGTCAGAAGGGACCATAAATCTGGCAATGTAGGATTAGCTGGAGAGGAAAAACCTACTGCCCTGTAGCTCCCGGCTGCCTGAAGTTTTGCATACGTGGAAGAATACCAAACCTGGGCACAAGGAGGGTAGGGTAAGAACAGCTTTAGCCTGCGTTCCCCCTTTTTCTTAGCCTGAAGAATTTCTAGGTCACTTCAGTTTCCCTATCTGGGAAGCAACTCAGGGGATTTTAGTGGTGGGAAAAATTGAGGGCATTTCAAATGTGAGGAGAGAGGTGTTTCTTCAGTGAAGCCTCCCTGTTCACCTGAACAGAGAAAGCAGATAGGAGCTTCTGCAGGCAGTGCTTGGCAAGAATTTTTTTATTTGAACTTCCCTGGGAGAAAGGCAGCTTTTCTTTTTTCCACAGGAAAGCAAATTTTAGGGAATATCATGCTCTTCCCAAAGCTTTAACAATCTCGGCGCGTTGCCCAGTAGACAGCACAAGCAAAAAATATCACTTTTCCTTGAACAACCTATTGAAATTTGCTGTAGATCCAGCAGAGCAGACAGATTCAAATCCCTCTGTATACCAGAAGAATTTGTAAACACGAGATAACAGCTGTTTGTAAGTCTGAGTAACAGGGAATGGAGTCTCCCAGCATAGGAACACACGGCTCTTACATTTGCCCTCTGGTGCCACGCACTGGTCTGCCGACTGCCCGAGGTGAGATGCTGCTGTAATGGATAGAGAGTAGAAGGGCTTGGGCAGGAGCAGTGCAGACCCAGCAGCGAGGGCAGGATGGGGAGGAATCGCACCTCTGGAGCCTCCTGAACCCAGTGACTGTCTCTGCTGGAACGACTGCTGTCCCACTGTGGTGTTGAAATGGACTTTGTTTAGAAATGTATGGGTTCGGGGTCAGAGCTAGCATTTTGTTTATTTCTGAATGAAATCACCTATGCTGTGTTTTGAGTCTTTTAATGTATCTACATGGATTAGTTTTGGGAATGAGGGAGCAAAGCCCTGTCCCGCTCGCTGATCCGTCTTGTCAGATGTCAGGCAGAGCTTGCAGCGAGCCCAGACAGCAGCGCCAGAACCACGGCTGCGGTGACAGCCCTAACCCAGGTGCCGTGAGTGCGTGACAGCAATGTCATATGCTCCCCGCCCTGATCCTGGGTGGCAAACTCTCTGGAGCAGCCCAAGGGCTTTATCTCGGTGGCACAATTAAGTCATGAAACGAATGGAATTCTTTGGTTTTTTTTTTTTTTTAATTTGTGGTCTTACTGTAAATTGCCAGCAACTCTAACATTCATTAGGTAATTACAGCCAATAGAACACCTAGACCTCCAGGCCGCTCTTAACCTCTGCAAACTTCCATTCATTCTTCCTGAAGTATTGCAACCTATCCTGTTGTTTTGATTTTTTAAAAGTGGACCAGCTCTGTTATCATTGCCACTGAAAAGATTAAGGGAGCAGTAACGTGCACTGCTCCTAAGCCTTCCTGAGACACAGTTAGAGTGTCTGCCTCTCAGTATTTTAATTCCCAAGAGTCAGACACCTTGTTATGCTTTTTTTCATCTCCCACCTGTTTTGACCTCCACAGAAAGGCAACAGGTCAGACAGAACTACAGAGCCTTGCTGTTTAGCAGATTTGGAAGCAAACTAGAAGAAGAGTTGTCTGTGACTGGAATGGAACAAGTGATTTCCAGGCCACTTTGTCAAGTAGCCAGTGCATTGGTGTTAACCAGGTGGTAACTTAGGGCTGGGAAAGCTGTCCAGGGAGCTTTGTAGCGACTGGGTCTGTCTCAGTTTTGCTGTGTACCCCAGCGGCCTAAGGAAGGGAGGAGTGCCTCCTGCTGCAGCGCTGCATGCCGACTGCAGCTCTTGGTGTTCATCCGCCCTCAGCCAGACAGGGACATAGCGTGGGATGAGAACCGCTCTGTGTTTCAGCTAGGCCACCAGGCTTTGTAGACAGCAACAAGTCACAGCTTCCCTTCAGGCAGGATAACGGAAACAGAAGATTAAAGGGCCCTGATCTCAGTGCTATAAAAAACTTGCTTTCCTGCCCCATGTGTAAAGTTAAAGGTGTTTTGCACAGCTTAAGCAGTAGCATTTACACAGCGTCTTGAAACAAACAGGTGAGCATCCCAGCTTTTCCATTATTGTCTTCCAAAGCTCCTCTGTTGCCATTGAATAACTGGCTCATTTAACATCACCCTGAAAAAGGGGTAGAATTGCCCAGAGGGGCATCAGGGATGGTGTTTACAACTGTTCCCGGCTGTTTAATGGTCACTTCTCCATTTGAAAGTTCCTGCTGTCAGATTTACCATGCCCACTGCAACCAAAGCTGATTCGTCTTTCCCCACAGATGGTAGACTAAAGAAAGATTTGAACAGTGGGATCTTCTAGTGCAGTAATTTGGAATGCTTAATATTTAAGAAGAAAGCACTGTGAGCAATCAAAACAATCAGTCTGCATGCTTTTCCATAAAGATTGGGGCTCTCTCTATTCTCCTGTCATCTTCCCTGGAGGTGTTTAAGGCATGGGTGGACTAGGTGCTGAGGGACATGGTTTAGTGTTTGATAGGAATGGTTGGACTCGATAATCCGGTGGGTCTCTTCCAACCTGGTTATTCTGTGAGTCTATGAATGATTCTACTTCTAATTTACTAGCGGTTTTAACAAATGAAAGAAGTAACAGCTGAAGGGATACAGGCATAACGTAGCCTTCTGGTGCACAAGGAGGAATTTAGTTACGTTAGACAAAGGTCCCTGAATGCAACACCATCGTATTACAGAATGAAGAGCCTTTAAGGATGTAGGTGATGCTGGAGACCCCAGGCCTGTGTGTGGCACCACCGGTTTGTTTCTAGTGCTTCTGCTTTGTGAATGTTTGGTGAATTATTTCAGCAGGGTCAACTTCATATTTTGCAAGGTGGGAGAGAACTCTTTTGCCCTGGGAAAGCCCACTTCATGTAGAAATGTCAAGATTGTTCCAGTACATATTGTTGGCAGTGTGTTTTCTTGGATAATTTTATATAAATGGCATTATTTGTTTAAGCAAAAGGGAAATTTGAAATGCTTTTAATAGTTGGAAAAGGAAATAATTGGATTTCCTTCCAAGAGAGATGTTATCAAGAGAGCAGCTCTGAGAAATAAAGATTGCATTTGCCTGTTGGGAAAGGCAAGTGTTTAACTCATGTCCAACTCAGCTTTCACTAGGAGTTTTTTGATACTAAAGTAACTGTGCTTTATTTTTCTGTTTTTTAGCAACTTCGATCTCAAGCTCGTGCACTCATAACTTTTGCTGGAATGATCCCTTACAGAACATCGGGAGACACAAATGCAAGACTGGTGCAAATGGAGGTCCTTATGAATTAGCAGAGAAGCTTTTGCGTAGGGTTGCAGCATCCTGTGCCTGGTTGGACCAGTATCGTTCTGTATTCTGTATTTTTGTTGATGGAAATAAATTTCTTTGATTTCTGTTTGTTTTTGACATTTTCATTTTCACTGATTTTTGTGCTTTTATGTTTTTATTCATTTTATTTAATGTGGTTTATGCTTAGAAAAAGAATTAGCTGTGCAGAGAAAGAAGCTGTAGATCTGCTGTAGGGCAGTGGATGAGCAATTTTATAGCAGGAGAGAAGATGGAGACAAAAAGTTTGATTTAATGCTTGCTGAACATCCAGCTTGGAACTTTTAGGGCTTTTTTGTTTTTTTGAATGCATGTTAAGTGTTCAAAACCTGTTGATGATACACCACCTGTGTGAGACACTGCTGTCAGTCCATAACATTGTTTGCATTGTGTTTGTGTTTGAGGTGCAAAAGAGCTCAGTGTGTGACGAAGACTACTTTACACTTAACAAAGTTTAAAATCTTGGGTCCCTGTCTCGGATTTACGCAGCTCTGCAAACCCTATAGCTCCCGAGGCTTTCACAGGAGCGGCTGGGATTTGAAACAGCTATATTTTGGTAGGAGAAATATGTGTGATCAACACGTGGGTTTTTAGCCAGTTGCATTCAAAATAATCCCAAACTGAGTTCACCAGGAGCAGTAAGGAAGCTGGCCAGAGAAATCCAAGTGTGGATGCATTGGGCATGGGCAGGTGCTGCTGCTGATTTAGTGGAAAATGCGAGTCCCATTAAAGCAGGGACATTAAAAATCAGTTAGCTGTGAATGTTTTGAGCTGCAACTAAATTGTTGTGAAAGCCCATGGACCGTGCTGTGTCACAAGCTTTTCTCTTTAATACAGCTGCCTGTCTTTGATATGAAATGGAAGGAGTGGTTATGGTTACTCTTGATTGCTCCCTGCAAACACGTCCTTCTGCACTGCTGTGGTCTTGCCCTCATGCCATTTGTGTTATTGGGATACAAGAAAACGTGCGGTTCTGGATACAGAACAGGCAATAAAATGTGAGGCTGAGAGAGTTGGGGTTGTTCAGGCTGGAGAAGAGAAGGCTCCAGGGAGACCTTAGAGCAGCTTCCAGGACTGAAAGGGGCTCCAGGAAAGCTGGGGAGGGGCTCTTGTTAGGGTGTGCAGGGACAGGATGAGGGGGAGCGGTTTCAAGCTGCAAGAGGGGAGATCGAGATGAGATCGGAGGAAGAAATGTTCTTCTGTGAGGGTGGGGAGGCCCTGGCCCAGGTTGCCCAGAGCAGTGGTGGCTGCCCCATCCCTGGAGGTGTTCAAGGCCAGGTTGGATGGGGTTTGGAGCAACTGGATCTAGTGAGAGGTGTCCCTGTCCATGGCAGGGGTGGAACTGGGTGGGCTTTGAGGTCCCTTCCAACCCAAACCATTCCGTGATACCATGATTTCAACCTTTGCATGTTAACAGACATCATGGGAGAGCATCTTCATTTTGCAGTGTCTTAGTTTAACAGCGTAGAGGGATATTTGACTGATGTTACGATAATTACCTAATTACTTTTTCCACCAGATGTGTTGTAGCATAAATCTTGTCAGCCTTTTGGACAGGAGGCACAGGGATGGCTTGCCAAGCCCCCCAAACCCATGTCTCATGGCATTAGCAAACAAGCGCTGGGGCTCCCAGCAGGTTCAGCTAGGAATGGTGAGTGGCACCGAGGGGTCCCAGGGCGTGTGCAGGATTGCTGGGAGAGACCTGGAACCTGGACAACACCCCACGAATAAAGGGGGATCTGGTGAGTTACCAAGGAGTTATTGGGGGTAAACGGGGGGGGGAGTTGAATGACAAAATGCCAACGGGTGAGCATGGAAAGCTGTGTTGGTTATTAACATTCCTGGCATATTCACATGGGAGTGCTTGCTCTGTCCCAGCTGAAAATTCATCCGATCCCCTAGAGAACATGTTACCAAAAAGCTTGCAGATAGTCCTGGTTGGGCCAGGATTGCCCCATGAACAGTCCTGCAGGAGAAACCCTGCTCCTGTTTTCCCTGCTGGCACTCGGCCCCTGTCCCTGAGTTTCCCCAGCACCAAACCACCTCCTGTACGGAGAAGCTGGTGAGCCTGTACCTGTCCTCGGGCAACCACTGACCTGAGCAAGAGCGTCTGCCAAAGCCCATTTGGGGAGGGTGGAGGCCCCTTTCCCTGCTGTAATTCCCTCTCCCCGCTTCCCACGGTGACAGAAGCCCGTTGGGGCTCCACTCCTACCACTGCCACTTGCAGGACCCTTTTCTGCCTTTTGCCAACCCCCTGCTCCCTGAAGCCATCATTTCTGATGTCAGATGTTGAACCTAGGGACCTTTTAAAAGCAGCACGTTGCCCTTTTGCTGTCTGCACTTTGAGGGCGGCTGGCACAGATGGTTTCTGGTGCTCCTCAGCCTTCACAGGCGTCAGTTAAAGAGAATTGATGTCTGCATGCAGTTCGCTGCCTTTGTACTCGGTGATGATGACTACAGCCTCTAGTCCTTTCTAAGCTAAGCAGAAACTGAATTATGTCGTGCTTTGTAAAGCCAAGATGGTCATTCTGTGATGAACAGACAGGACATAAACCCCAGGGAGGCAAATCTTTGGTCCTGACCCTGGAAAGGTAAAGCCCAGCCCTGTTTCAGATGAGAGAGGTGATGGGTATAACAGAAGGTGCCATGGATAGTTGGGATTATTTCTTGTTGATTGCCCTGTGATTTCTTCTTGCTCCTGTGCAGGTTGTGAGCGTTGCAGCCCGTCCATCTTCCTGTGTTTCCCAGAGTGGTGGCTTCCAGCTCCACGACTGGGCCTGGATTTGACAACTCTGGCTCTCCCCTGCATGACTTGAAGGACTCTGATGCATTGGGATAGGTTCTGATATATTTTCTGGTGCCTTGATGAATAAGGCGCCCCCATGGTTTTCCAGATGTCACTGTTTCTTCTCCACCCCACGTTTATCCTGCTGGAGAGAACAACCTGGTTCAGCCCCTTCAGCTTCCAGACCAACAGACCTGATGCTGCTGGAGTGAAGCTCATAACCTTTTGTACCATCACACTCTTGGTTTCCTAAATATTCCGTCTGCTAGCAGGGCTTGGTGGGGTGACCCTAAATCCTTGCGTTGTGTTGGAGTGGCCTGCTCAAAAGTGGTGTCACCGAACGTTCCCGTTACAACAAGGGGCGATGCTTTTCAGCCCGGTGCTGTCAAAGAGCATAGTGAGAGCCACCTCTGTTTTCCTCACACACAAAGGGCTTCAGTCTGCTTGGACAGCCTCGCACGAAGCTGATGGATAATCCTGGTAGTGTGCAGCAGCATCTGGAGGAGTTTGTGGTTTGCCAGGCACAGTTTGCAGCTGAGCTGAATTTGTTCTTGGTGTAAGCTGACAGATCTTCTCTAAGTCAGGGCAGCTCTGCCTCTTTGTGCTTTGAAAAAGTGCAGATGGATGCTGCAGCCTATGCTTGGGAGAATTCCATCTGCTTTTTCCTGCTCCAGGACAGGACTAATCCTCAACCATAAAAGTCCTCCAGGTAGATGAGATGCCTCCTAAGGGAGGCTCAGTGAGTCAAATGCTGCTCACGCTTGTGATGCTAGAGCAGACTTGAGGAAAGAGGGAAAAAGCATTTGCCACGGGAGCGTGTGGCATTCCGGTATGGGACCAACACATGGCACATCCTGGTCCATTTTCCATGGTTTGCCTGGCTTGGTGGTGGTGAAACATCCATGAGTGCTGTGGGATCAGCAGAGCAGTGCTGAATTTTGGTAGGAATGGTTGGACTCGATGATCCGGTGTGTCTCTTCCAACCTGGTTATTCTATGATTCTATGAATGCTCTATATTCTGCACAAACGAGAGCTGAGTTGATGCATGGGTTTGTAGAAGAGCTGCAGGGCAATCTGAGAATCCTTTGTGAACTCCCTCTGTTACCTGTCCAGGGGATGAAAAATCAAGTCAGAGCTCTGCCCAAGGTTACCTGTGGGCTACTGGTAAGGACTGAATGGAGCTACTGGAAGACAACCAGCTCGTGTGAGAGTTTAACCGGTACCAACAAGCAGAAAACCTGCTGAAACATTCCTCGAGGGCCCCTCCTAATCCCTGCTGTGGAGCTGGTGTCGGTGGGCCCTGTCTCCTCAGCTCGGTGCCTTTGGTGCTGGTTTTTAACCCCCCCCCAACAACACTAATTCTTCAAGGTATTTTCACAGGGGTGCCTGCACGGTGACCCTGGTCTGTGCTGGGCTCGGCTGGTGGCGGAGCCAGGTCCCTGCTTGCAGCCTGCGAGATGCATTCCTACTCCTCTGCCAGTTCTTGGATTTCCCAGTGACTGCAGATTCCGCGTCTCGATCCTGATTTGTTGTTTTGTTTCCTAGACAAATGCTAAATGAGGTGGCTCCTCGGTTCTCCTACTGCTGCTGTGTTCATCTAAGACAGCGCTTGGATCTTGTTCCTTGTGCTTAGACCCGGTTCCTTGCGGGAGCTGAAGGAATTATATTCAGAAAGAATTAATTTAATGAGTTTTTTTGTTGTTCTTGTCTCCCTTCCAACTCATGTCTCACAAATTTAATAACCCCTAACCTCTCAAAGAAACAAGGTGTTTTCCTTCTAGCCTGGAGGAAAGAGGGGATATTGGTAATTGCAGCTCTGTGTCGCTGGGATGGGTCAGTGCTCAAACACTGTCCCTGTTCGTGTCCTGTCTCTGTCTGGTTCTGCAGTTGGAAAGGATGGAAACAGTGTCTGGAAGAGGCGGGGAGTCGATCCTAATTAGCCTCATCAGGTAAGGTTGCTGGCAGTGGCCTGAATAACCTTCTGTGTTCTCTCCCCAGGCTGCCTTCCCTGCAGTGCCAAGAAAATGAGTCCGTGTGGTGTTCAGGTGGCCCTTGTCACCCAGGGGGTAGGTTCCCTCTTCCACAGGGAGGGGAAAAAGGACAATTAAAACTTAATTAAAGCCCAGATGTAGCGCTTTGGCAAACAGGTAAAGCATCGCACCGTTCTCTGCCTAACCCGGTTCAGCCCATTCGATGCCTTTAGTAGCCATCACGAAGTGGAGGTTCGTCTGGGAGCGATGGAAGGTCCTGCAGAAGCGACGTGGCTCCTCTTTGTGGATTTGAGCGCAGGGGCTGGTGGGGTGTCCCCCGGAGCTTTCCTCTCTGCTCCCAGCGCCCGACGGCCCCGGTATTGTTGCTGCAGCTGGTGTTGTGAATCAGGCCGACGGCAAGCGCATCCTACTATCCGGCTATTTCACTACACCAGGGTTGCATCATACCACTCGCTTCGCTCTTCACGTGGCTGCTGGATCCCTCCTGTCTCTCCCGGAGCATCGCTGACCCCGCCGGGTTTAACTCTCCTGCGATTCCTACTGATTTGGGCAAGTTGGTGATTTTGCTGAGCTGAGGGTCTACAATAAAGCCGTTTGTGCTGGGCACGAGTCCACGGCTGCGTCTGTTGGTTTGGGAGCGGGAGCTGGGGACGGCTTTGCACGAGGGGCTGCAGGTGGTGCTTGCGCAGGGCTTGTTCCTCATCCCCATCTTGCCCTTCCCCACCTCCGCAAGGCCGAGTACGGGGAACCCGCGGCCTTTAGTGCTGCCCGGGTGTTCCGAGGGCTGCGCCACGTGGATAGAGGCGAGAAGAACTGCCCTCAGCTTCGCAGGGAACGTGCCGGCCCTCGTGGGGCTCCACCAGCTCCCAGAACCGGCACGGCGAGGCCTCCACGCGCAGGTTAACAGCGGTGCCCGAGTGCAAAAGAGCCGGAGGCGCAGGGCAGGCAGCCCGAATTTTCCATTAACCTGCAGAGCACGGGGGGCTGAAATTCAAATGGGCTCTGGTGCTGCCCTCGGATTTTATTGTCTGTTGTCTTCAGCGATCTTATCGGGAACTGCTCGAAGGGCACGTGGGACACTGGCTGTGGAGGTACCGCCGGCACCCGTTCCGCTCCTGGTGGCCTCGGCTCGTGTTTTGTGTGAGGTGGGGAAGGGTTTAAGTGACAAGGATGGGATTGGAAGGGAATCTTGAACCACGGGAGCTTGGTTGTTCCCCCTGGGAACGACCCTGGGCAGTCACAGAGGAGCCGTGGCTGCCGCTGCTCCGTGTCCCCTGGCCTCCGTGTTCCCGATCCCAGCCCCTCGGCTCCTGAACAGGGATTTCCCTCCAGTCCCTCAGTGTCTCACACCCCTTTCCCCTGGTTTCACAGTGAGATGAAGGGGCTGTTCCCCTCTCTGTGTGCGGCTCAGCTCTGCAGGCAGCCGCTCGGAGGCTGGCCAAGACGATTTACGGGATCGGCCAGGGCTGGGGCGGTGTCTCGAGGAAGGGTGAGGGTGCGTGGGAGCCTTGCTCCCATTTTCCATAATAAATCCCAGTGGGAACTGAATGTTCCTGAGTCAGGGCCGGAGGCAAACTCAGCGCCGTGTTTCTCTGCCGCTGTGTCCTTAGGACTTAATCTCAAACTCGTTATCACGGCCCCCATCAAGCGCTGGGAGCCAGCGATACCGATTGTGGCGGCTTTGATATCCCTTAGGGCTATTTTTTTCCCCCTGACCAGCTTGGGGTGGTTCGAGCCGATTCCTTTCCCCCGTTGGCGACCGCGGTGGGTGGGTGCCGGTCGCCTCGCTCCGGTTTTGCAGGCTATAAAGCCGGCGAATCCCTTCTTCGCCCCATCCCTCGCCCGGCAGGCACGGCCAGCGGGGCCGTGGGGCAGGGGCGATGGCCGAGCTGCCTGTCCCCGAGCTCCCGACCACCCTGTCCCGCTGCAGCGGCCGTTTCACCATCAGCACCTTCCTGGGCTCGGACGAGGGCGGCCGCGGAGCCTACGCGCCCACCGAGGGGCCCGGCTGCGACAGCGCCCACCCCACGCAGCTCTCCGGCAGCACCCTCTGCACCAGGACCTTCGGCTACAACACGGTGGACGTGGTGCCCGCCTACGAGCACTACGCCGACAGCAAGGACGGGGGGGACGCCGGCAAGGGCCGGCCCTCGCTGGCCGACCTGCACTCCATCCTCAGGGTAAGGGGGCTCGGCATCCCATGGGCGCTGACCCGCAGAGCGGCACTCGGGCCCTGACCATGTCTGAGGGCTCAGTGCTAGGTCCAGCCCTGTTCAATGTCTTCATCAATGACCTGGATGAAGGCATCGAGTGCACCCTTAACAAGTTTGCGGGTGACACTAAGCTGAATGGAGGCGTGGACCTGCTGGAGGGTCAGGAGGCTCCAAAGGGATCTGAACAGGCTGGACCGCTGGGTTGAGACCAGTGGGATGAGGCTTAACAAGGCCAAATGCCGGGTCCTGCCCTTGGGGCACAACAACCCTGAGCAGCTACAGACTAGGAGAAGTCTGGCTGGAAACTGCCTGGAGGAGAGGGACCTGGGGGTGTTGGTTGACAGCGACTGAACATGAGCCAGCAGTGGCCCAGGTGGCCAAGAAGGCCAATGGCATCTTGGCTTGGATCAGAAACGGCGTGGCCAGCAGGTCCAGGGAGGTTATTCTCCCTCTGGACTCGGCACTGGTGAGACCGCTCCTCGAATCCTGTGTTCAGTTCTGGGCCCCTCACCACAAGAAGGATGTTGAGGCTCTGGAGAGAGTCCAGAGAAGAGCAATGAAGCTGGTGAGGGGGCTGGAGAACAGGCCTTATGAGGAACGGCTGAGAGAGCTGGGGGTGTTTAGCCTGGAGAAGAGGAGGCTGAGGGGAGACCTCATTGCTCTCTCCAACTCCCTGAAAGGAGGTTGTGGAGAGGAGGGAGCTGGGCTCTTCTCCCAAGTGACAGGGGACAGGACGAGAGGGAATGGCCTCAAGCTCCACAAGGGGAGGTTCAGGCTGAACATTAGGAAAAAACATTTCACAGAAAGGGTCATTGGGCACTGGAACAGGCTGCCCAGGGAGGGGGTTGAGTCACCTTCCCTGGAGGTGTTTAAGGGACGGGTGGACGAGGTGCTGAGGGACATGGTTTAGTGATTGATGGGAATGGTTGGACTTGATGATCCGATGGGTCTTTTCCAACCTGGTGATTCTATGATGTGCAAGCCCAGGAGAAGCTGGAGGGATAAGCCAGCTGTTTCCAGCAAGAGCTTTTCCCCTCAGCTGCATCCCCCGGGGCTGCCTTCACCCCCCAGCCTCATTCTCCTTGTCCATGCAGCCTGATCCAGGCCACCTCCGCGCCCCCGTGTGTGACCCGCAGCGGAGCAATGGCCTGCCGGACACCGCGTCTGAAGAGGCGGAGGGGGAGCCGGGCAAAGTCCCTGAGCCAGAGCCTGTCCGCTTCGGATGGGTGAAGGGAGTGATGGTGAGTGTGACCCGGCCCATGGGGACCATCTTCTTGTCCTCCTGGTCCCAAAGCTGGGGAACAGTGTATTCGCCCCTCGTCGTCACATAGAAGAGGGATCGGCAGGGCAAGGGAGCGGATACTGCCCCTTTGGTGTTGTGGCATCTCACCTGGAGCCCTGCGTTCAGCTCTGGAGTCCTTGGCTCAGGAAGGACATGCAGCTGTTAGAGTGAGTCCAGAGGAGGCCACGGAGATGATCTGAGGGCTGGAGCACCTGCTGTACGAGAACAGGCTGAGAGAGTTGAGGTTGTTCAGCCTGGAGAAGAGAAGGCTCCTAGGAGATCTCAGAGCAGCTTCCAGGACTCAAAGGGGCTCCAGGAAAACTGGAGAGGGGCTCTTTATCAGGGAGTGCGGGGATAGGACAAAGGGGAATGGTTTTGAGCTGCAAGGGGGGAGGCAGTTGTGGCTGCCCCATCCCTGGAGGTGTTCAAGGCCAGGTTGGATGGAGCTTGGAGCCCCTGATCCAGTGGGAGGTGTCCCTGCCCATGGCAAGAGGGTGGAACTGGATGGACTTTAAGGTCCCTTCCAACCCAAATCCTTCCATGATTTTATGATTTACCTTTTTTTTGGAAGTGCCTGCACTCTGAGCCATCCCCCTGCTCTCTGTGGTGCGGTGGATTTAGCTCAGGAGAGCAGGAGAGCCCGCGAGGTGCTAACAGCCCCTTTCTGTCCCCCTAGATCCGCTGCATGCTGAACATCTGGGGAGTCATCCTCTACTTGCGCTTGCCCTGGATCACTGCCCAGGCAGGAATCGGTGGGTGCCACGGCATTTGGTGGGTCAGATGATGGCACCGGGCTTGCTGTGGCCTGAAACATCCAGAGGGAAGAGGGGGGGGAAGAAATCGTGGCTCATGGAGAGGGGGGCAGTGCAGGAGAGCGTGTGGGGCCAGGGATTTTCATAGGTAGAAGGAGGATGCGGGAATGAAGTGGTGCCCTCTCCCCACAGCCCTGACGTGGCTCATCATCCTGATGTCCGTGACGGTGACCACCATCACCGGCTTGTCCATCTCTGCCATATCCACCAACGGCAAAGTGAAATCAGGTAGGACAGCACCCCCAGCACAACCTCCAGCCCCCTCAGTGGGTTCTTCTCCACCTGGGAGGTGCAGGTGGCGCCCCCAAAAGCTTGAGGGAGAGGAGAGGGAGGCAGCTGACGCCACAGGGCGCTCCCGCTGCCTCAGGGGGCACCTATTTCCTCATCTCGCGGAGCCTGGGGCCGGAGCTGGGCGGCTCCATCGGGCTGATCTTCGCCTTTGCCAACGCGGTGGCCGTGGCCATGCACACGGTGGGCTTCGCTGAAACCGTGCGGGACCTGCTGCAGGTAAGAAAGTGGGGGGTGGGTGTCCCCTTCACCTCCTCCATCCACTATCAATAATTTTGTTTAACGTTGGACCACCGATAATGAAACACTGGCTGCTAAAACCCATGGAAACCCTGGTGGTTGGGTAAGGGAGAGGGGTACTTCCACCTTCTGGATGGTTCCTCCTACCCAGGAGCACAACTCCCTTATTGTGGACCCCACCAATGACATCCGCATCATCGGGGTTGTCACCGTGACGGTGCTGCTGGGCATCTCCCTGGCTGGCATGGAGTGGGAGGCCAAGGTAACCCTCATTTCTTCTGCTCACCTCATTCCCTTGGGCTGATAAGAGCTGTCCCTGCTGCCCACCGGTCATTCGAAGAGCAGAGGATGCCCTTAGGTCTCCTAAAACGGGTGAGGGCTTCTCCTAACTCATTCCTCACCCTGTCGGTGCCCAAACCTGAGCCCCTCAGCTGGCTCTTTCTGCTCTGGCAGGCACAGATACTGTTTTTCCTGGTCATCTTGGTTTCCTTCATCAATTACTTGGTGGGGACAGTGATCCCGGCCACCATAGAGAAGCAGTCGAAGGGCTTCTTCAGCTACCGAGGTGGGTCCCCCACGGGTTGGGGTTATGGTCAACAGGAGCAAGTGCATCGCTGGAGCCTGGCTCTTTGCTGCTGCTGCTGGGGGAGAGGTTTGCTGTGGGAAGGTGCTCCTCACTGAAAGTTGTCATTAAAGGCATGGAGTCCTCCTCCTGCGGGACACCTGCCACCCGTGGCACGCCTCCCCCAGCACAGAGACACTCCAGCCAGGAGAAGGATGGTTGGGAGGCACCAAACGCTTTTCCTCTCCTTCCTCCCCAGCCGACATCTTTGCCCAGAACTTCGTGCCCAACTGGCGCGGACCCGAGGGCTCCTTCTTTGGCTTGTTTTCCATTTTCTTCCCATCAGCAACCGGCATCCTGGCTGGGGCCAACATTTCAGGTGACCTGAAGGTAAGTTTTGAGCATTGCTGCCCAGGCTGGCGTTTCTGAGGGCTCAAGCCCCTTATTTCCCAGGGCTGTGGTTTTGATCCAGCTTTTAGACTGTATTTTATTTTTTCTGGAAACTTTGGGGAAGGCTCAGCCGGGAGATGCTCTGCGGCTTTGTGTCACAATGAATCAGGATCCCTCTTGTGTAGCAGTGACAATGAAAATGCCATTTTAGCAGTGCTGCTGGAAAGCTGCCTTACATCTTTCTGCGACTCCCTTGGACAGGATCCTGCCGTGGCCATCCCCAAGGGCACCTTGATGGCCATCTTCTGGACCACCGTGTCCTACCTGGTGCTTTCTGCTACGATTGGTAAGCGGCACATTCTGGGGATGAGGAGAACTGGGCAGGAGGATGCAGGTGGTGGGATCTGGGAGCAGCCCATGCGCACCAGCACCAACCCTCATTCCTGCCCCTGTGGGTGCCAACGTCCTCTTGGGTGGGCAACACAGCTCACAGCATCGCTCAGAGCAGCAGCCCCACAGCAGGGACTCGGGGGATGCTGCAGGCAACAGCATGTGGGGCTGGGATGTGTCAAATGTGGGGCTGGAAAGCTGCCTGGAGGAGCTTCTGGCCCCTCACCACAAGAAGGATGTTGAGGCTCTGGAGCGAGTCTAGAGAAGAGCAACGAAGCTGGTGAGGGGGCTGGAGAACAGGCCTTATGAGGAACGGCTGAGAGAGCTGGGGGTGTTTAGCCTGGAGAAGAGGAGGCTGAGGGGACACCCCATTGGTCTGAGGGACATGGTTTAGTGATTGATGGGAATGGTTGGACTCGATGATCCAGTGGGTCCTTTCCAACCTGGTGATTCTGTGTTTCTGTGATAAACCATGGGGAGATGCCAGCCCAGCTCCAGCCCTGCCAGGACGGCACAAACACAGGAGGTGAGCGGGTGCCGTGTTCTCCCCCAGGCTCCTGCGTGGTCCGGGACGCCTCGGGCAGCCTGAACGACACCGTGGCCATGGGATCGACAGGCTGCGAGGGACTGGCCTGCGCTTTGGGCTGGAACTTCACCACCTGCACCCAGCAGCAGAGCTGCCGCTACGGGCTCAGCAACTACTACCAGGTGGTGCTTGGGACCAGGTTCCCCACCCCGGTCCCTGCTCCTGGCTGGGTTCGTGCTGTGCAGGGTGGGTTTCCTGGGTCCTGCCAGCATCCCGGGAGGCATCTGAGCCTTTGAAAACCCTTGTCATGGGGATCCACTGGAAAGTGTATCTTTCCCAGGTTTGCGGACGTGGCTGGACTTCACCACCCAGATAACGTTGATGGGAAACACTGAGGGCAGTGGGATGGGGCCGGGGGCTGGAAATCCCTTAGGGCCAGGGCAGCGGTGGATGCACAGGGGGTGTTGGGCTTTCTGACTGTCTGGTTTTGGGGCAGAGCATGAGCATGGTGTCCGGATTCGGCCCCCTCATCACCGCAGGGATCTTTGGCGCGACCCTCTCCTCAGCACTGGCCTGCCTCGTCTCAGCCCCCAAAGTCTTCCAGGTGAGGGGACAGCATGTCTGTGTCCCCCAGCTCCCATCCCTGAGCCTGGCAGCGGGAGTGGGCGACACTCCTGGGCGTATGCTCAGCCCTGCAGGGATTTTTATTTTTTTTTAACCTAGAGAAGAGGAGGCTGAGGGGAGACCTCATTGCTCTCTCCAACTACCTGAAAGGAGGTTGTGGAGAGGAGGGAGCTGGGCTCTTCTCCCAAGTGACAGGGGACAGGACGAGAGGGAATGGCCTCAAGCTGCGCCAGGGGAGGTTCAGGCTGGACATCAGGAAAAAATATTTCATGGAAAGGGTCATTGGGCACTGGAACAGCTGCCCAGGGAGGGGGTTGAGTCACCTTCCCTGGAGGTGTTTAAGGGACGGGTGGACAAGGTGCTGAGGGACATGGTTTAGTGATTGATGGAAATGGTTGGACTCGATAATCCAGTGGGTCTTTTCCAACCTGGTGATTCTATGATTTGCAGCTGCCAGCAGCCTGGGGTGAGGAGGTTGCTGCCAGCAGCAAAGGCACAAGGCACCCTTGCTCTTAAGGGTGCAAAAGCCACCACAGCTTTGCTGCCTCTTGCCCCCGACCCTGCCCCCTGTCCCTAATGCATCTCTTCCCCACAGTGTCTCTGCAAGGACCAGCTCTACCCTCTCATAGGCTTCTTCGGGAAGGGCTACGGGAGGAACAACGAGCCCATCCGCGGCTACATGCTCACCTATGTCATCGCTGTCGGCTTCATCCTCATTGGTAGGTGCTTACTGCCCTGGTGCCCAGCACCAGCCGGCTGGCTCCGTCCCCACAACCACCAGCTCATTCTCCTCCTCCTCCTTCTCCCAGCCGAACTCAACGCCATCGCCCCCATCATTTCCAACTTCTTTCTCTGCTCCTACGCCCTCATCAACTTCAGCTGCTTCCATGCCTCCATCACCAACTCCCCAGGTGGGCTGTTGCGCTCCGGGCTGTGCCGCGCGGCAGTGGGTCCCTGTCTGGCTTCCTGTCCCGGCAGCAGCCGCTCTGTGTGTGTTTGCGTGCAGGCTGGCGACCCTCCTTTCGGTATTACAGCAAGTGGGCTGCGCTCTTCGGGGCTGCCATCTCGGTGGTGATCATGTTCCTGCTGACCTGGTGGGCAGCTCTCATCGCCTTTGGCATCGTCATCTTCCTCCTCGGATATGTCCTCTACAAAAAGCCAGGTGCGTGGTGGTAACCTGGCACTGGCAGTGACTCGGGAGGTGTCTGGCTCTGTTGCTAATCCACCTTCCCTATGTAGACGTCAACTGGGGCTCCTCCATGCAAGCCAGCTCGTACAACATGGCCCTCAGCTACTCGGTGGGGCTGAGCGAAGTGGATGAGCACATCAAGAACTACAGGTAAGGGCAGCTGGGCGCAGTGCTGGGCACAGAGAGAGCAGGAGACAGAGTCACCCGCAGATCCCTGCAAACCCAGGATGGTTTATGCTCATGGCCACCTCCTTGCTGCCATCCTCAGTAGCTGGGAGCCTTGGCAAAATGCGTCTGTCTCCAAAGTCCTCTTTGCCGTGTGAGCAGAAGTGGAAAGCAGGGCAACCCTTGCCTTCCCTGTACAGGCAGACACAGAGGTTTTGGTCTCAGCTGCTATGAAACCACAAAGGCTGGACCTTCAGCTACACAATTTCATAGAATCATAGAATCACCAGGTTGGAAAAGACCCATCGGATCATCAAGTCCAACCATTCCCATCAGTCACTAAACCATGTCCCTCAGCACCTCATCCACCCGTCCCTTAAACACCTCCAGGGAAGGTGACTCAACCCCCTCCCTGGGCAGCCTCTGCCAGTGCCCAATGACCCTTTCTGTGAAAATTTTTTTCCTAATGTTCAGCCTGAACCTCCCCTGGCGGAGCTTGAGGCCATTCCCTCTCGTCCTGTCCCCTGTCACTTGGGAGAAGAGCCCAGCTCCCTCCTCTCCACAACCTCCTTTCAGGGAGTTGGAGAGAGCAATGAGGTCTCCCCTCAGCCTCCTCTTCTCCAGGCTAAACACCCCCAGCTCTCTCAGCTGCTCCTCATAAGGCCTCATGTCATCCTAAAGATGATTCCTGTTGTTGCTGCTGATCAGGCACGGGAGATGTGTCTTGCCCTGAGGAGGATCTGTGCCACTGAAGTCCCAGCCTTCACCTCCTCTCTCCCCTCCTGCAGACCTCAGTGCCTGGTGCTCACTGGCCCTCCCAATTTCCGCCCGGCCCTGGTGGACTTCGTGGGCACATTCACCAAGAACCTCAGCTTGATGCTCTGTGGCAACGTGCTGATTGTGAGTCACCTGCACAAGCCAGGGGGTTCCTTGTTCTGGGGGTTGTGGCCACCCGTGGGCAGTAGCCTAAGAAATCCAGCCGTGTCCTGTTGGGCTCACAAGATGGGAACAGAAATGCACTCATTTATGTGCTGCCAGATGATGAAAGGTTTCATCTGGAAGCCTCTCCAGCTTGTTCAGCAATATCGATGAAGCACCAGGATGTCCCTGCGGGTTAACAGCTTCCTCTTGCTAATTAATTTTCAAAGCGAAGATGCGATAGGATGAGGCAGTTGCTCAGAGGACAGGGTGGTCCTGCCCCCTTGAAGCCTCAAAAGCAACTGGAGACACACGGCGCAGCACGCGCCGGCTCATCCGCAGCCATAGAACTGCCGGCATCGTGCGCTGTCGACTCCCAAAATCTGCTGTTCTTCCTGTGGTCGCAACCTCCCATGCGAGCAGTGGTTACCTCCAGGTCTTGCGAATGATTAGGGAAGACAGGAGTTGGAGACCCTTCATGGCAAGACCACCAGCTGGAAGGGGACACCTGAGCCCCTGCCCCTGCTCCCCACAGGGACCACAGAAGCAGAAGGTGCCAGAGTCCCGGCTGACTGCAGACGGTCACACCAAGTGGCTTGTGAAGAGGAAGATAAAAGCTTTCTACACGGATGTGGTGGCTGAGGATCTGAGAAGCGGTGTCCAGATGTTAATCCAGGTAGACCTTGGCCATCAGTCACCAGGGTCCCCCCTCTTCCATCAAAGCTCAAGGGGCTCTGACCCCTCTCCCTGACCTCCGGGCACCCCCCCGCTTTGCATCGCTCCCCCGTGGAGTCTGTCTGTCCCTGTATCCATTTGTCCCTGCAGAGGGGTCTCACGGGGACCCCTCTTCACAGGCTGCCGGCCTTGGGAAGATGAGACCCAACATCCTGGTGCTGGGCTACAAGAGGAACTGGCGGACGGCATCCCCGCAGAGCCTGGAGGACTACGTGGGCATCCTGCAGTACGGCCACGTGGGCTCCTCTGGCATGCGGCGGTGGCCCTGCCGTTGGGTGTGGGGACGCTGCAGCCACCTGCCCAGGGTCTGGCCGGGCTGGCAGTGCCGCCCGACATCACCATTAACTGCCTCCTCCTCCTCCCTCCTTCCAGCGATGCGTTCGATTTCAAGTACGGCGTGTGCTTGATGAGAATGAAGGAAGGGCTGAACGTTTCCCGAGTGATGCAGGCTCACGGTAAGCAGTTTGGGGCAAGCAGGGATGCTCGGAGCTGCAGGACATGCCAGCTGGCAGTGTGTCTGCAGGCAAAGGACGTCAGAAGAGGATGGGGACAGCCGGACGCTGCCCGTGCTCTTCTCCTCCTTCCCCAGTTAACCCCGGGTTTGACGCAGCGGAGCTCCCGGGGAACGGCACTGGCAGCAGAGCAGCCCTGGGCACAGGTTGGTCCTGGCTCAGGGCTCCCTGAAGCATCTCTGAGGATTCTTTTCATAGAATCATAGAATCCCTAAGTTGGAAAAGACCTTTGCGATCATCAAGTCCAACCGTACCTGTCCACTATTAAACCACATCCCCAAGCACTTCACCTACCCATCTTTCAAACACCTCCAGGGATGGGGACTCAACCACTCCCTGGGCAGCCTCTGCTGGTGCTTGAGAACCCTTTCAGTGAAGAAGTTTTTCCTAATATCTGATCTGAACCTGCCTTGGTGCACCTTGAGGCCATTTTGGGGGGGTCAGGTCTGCAGGTAGAGGCGTGGGGAGCAGGACCAGGGCCAGCAGGGAGCGGTGCCTTGCCCGTGGCCAGCAGCACCGCCTCCCAACACCAGAACCCTCCTGCCCTGCCAGCAGACTCTGCCACTCTGAGTGGCGCGCAGCAGGCGAGCACCATCTTCCAGAGCGAGCAGGGCAAGAAGACCATCGACATTTACTGGCTCTTCGACGATGGAGGTAACCTTCATCTTTGGCTGCCGTGGCTCTTTTCTGTCCGTCTGTCTAGCTAACGCGAACCCAGCACCTCTATTGCGGTGCCCAGCCTTGCCCTGGTGAGCCTGCTGCTGCCGCGTGTCCCACCGGGTGTTTTGGGGACAGGTCTCACGCTGCTCATCCCCTACCTCCTGGGGCGCAAGAAGCGCTGGGGAAAGTGCAAAATTCGGGTGTTCGTCGGTGGGCAGATCAACAGGATGGATGAGGAGAGGAAGGCGTAAGTGGCAGTGGCTGTGCATGCCCCACAGTCATAGAATCATGGAATCACCAGGTTGGAAGAGACCCACTGGATCATCGAGTCCAACCATTCCCATCAATCACTAACCCATGTCCCTTAGCGCCTCATCCACCCATCCCTTAAACCCCTCCAGGGAAGGTGAATCAACCCCCTCCCTGGGCAGCTGTTCCAGTGCCCAATGACCCTTTCCGTGAAAAATCTTTTCCTAATGTTCAGCCTGAACCTCCCCTGGTGGAGCTTGAGGCCATTCCCTCTTGTCCTGTCCCCTGTCACTTGGGAGAAGAGCCCAGCTCCCTCCTCTCCACAACCTCCTTTCAGGGAGTTGGAGAGAGCAATGAGGTCTCCCCTCAGCCTCCTCTTCTCCAGGCTAAACATTCCCAGCTCTCTCAGCCGCTCCTCATAAGGAACTCTTGGCCATGTAGTCACCACCGCTGTCCCCATAGGTGGGTGGCAGGAGCTGCTTCCCACTCCGATGCCCCCAGGGTTTGCTCTAACAGGCTCTGATCTGGCTGCTTTGCCTCCTCTGAAAAGCAATGTGATTGCAGGGTGGGGAAAACCCCAGAGCAAAGTGGGGATGGCGGCAGGGGTTTGCCAGGGCAAGTTCTTGCTCGAACCACTGTGCCCTGCTCCTTTTTGGAAAATGTGTCCTTTTCCCGTCGGCAGGATCGTCTCTCTGCTGAGCAAGTTCCGCCTTGGCTTCCACGAGGTCCACATCCTCCCGGACATCAACCAGAAACCGCGGCCGGAGCAGTAACCACCCTCCTCTCCTTCTCCCCCCCCAGCAACCCCAAACCAGCCCGGACCCCTTTCTCTGGCACCATCTGCTTGTCTTGCAGCATCAAGAGGTTCAATGACCTGATCGCTCCCTTCAGGCTGAACGACGGCTTCAAGGATGAGGCCGTGGTGCACGAGATGAAGCAGGGCTGTCCCTGGAAGATTTCTGACGAGGAGGTCGATATAAACAGAGCCAAGGTAGCACGGATTCTCCTGGTTTTGAGGTAAAACTAAGTCTTTTTGGAAATAATTACTTTGCGTTTGCCAACTCTCTTCGCTCCACAGTCACTCCGACAAGTGCGGCTGAATGAGATCTTGCTGGATTACTCACGGGACGCGGCGCTCATAGCCATGTAGGTGTCAGCAATGCCCTCATGATGGTTTCTTGCCCCGTAGAACTGGTCCCTCTGGACGTTCCCCCTCCCAGTTCCACACAGGGACACCCTGAAGAAGACCCCACCACCGCAGCACTGTGGGGCGAGCCCTTGGAGGGCACCAAGGGGTCCAGCTTGGGTCCTGTTGTGGAGGGAGGATGTGACGTTGCCCCTTCTAAGGGAAATAATCTGCAAATTAGCACTGGGCTGAAAGGGGCTAAGGATGGAGCTCGGCTGGACAGGGTGGCAGGAGGCGGCTGTGGCTCACGCGGCCCCTCGCTGCCGCTGCAGCACGCTGCCCATCGGCAGGAAGGGTCGCTGCCCCAGCTCCCTCTACATGGCCTGGCTTGAGACCCTCTCGCAGGACCTGCGGCCCCCTGTCATCCTCACCCGGGGAAACCAAGAGAACGTGCTGACCTTTTACTGCCAATAAAGCCTCCAGGAACCCTGCCGACTCGGGCTGTGAATTTTTCAGGCCAGTTTTGACCTCAGAGCAGACTTGACTTGCCCCGGGGGGGCTGGAGGATCAGGAAAGATGCCTGGTCACTGGCTCTTGGGCAATGCCCATCGCACGCAGCTGCCATCCTCTTACTGAGACTTGTTTTGCCATCTCAATTGTTGTACATAGATAGAAAATAACACAGCTCCCACAGTGCAGGCATCACTTCAGCCTAAGCCATGCAGGGAAGTGGGTCCCACCCCAAGAGCAGCAAGGGCACAGTGGGACCCTCCTGCCTGCTCCCCAAGGGGATGTGCCAGGGGAGGGAGCAGGTCAGCACCGAGCCCAGGGGCTGTGCGGACCCTGCCCGTCCAGCTGGGTAAGGGGACTCCTGGGGACTTAAAACAGGAGCCACCAGCCAAGCAGGAGCGTGGTGCCACCACAGGCACTGACAAATTTCAATTAATCACCACAACACGTCCTAGCACAGACTGCCCTGGGCAGGAGAGACCTGCCCCCATGCAAGGCAGGAACAAGGCTCATTTCAAAATGAACAACCCAGGCCCTCTTTTCACACCGCAGAAAAACACATAACTTGGTTCACTTTGATCATTACAGAATTTACTGCTAATCACCACCAGGATTAGAAGTGTCAGTAGAAAAATAAAATTTACAGAGTTTTCTATCATACAAAGATTTGTTCATGACAAACGCAGTCGTTAGTGAGCTAGGAACCTGGCCGGTACCTAAACCAGCCCAGCACGGAGGATGTTTGCACACAGAAAGCAGGGCCACGACTCTCAGCTCGAGCAGCGATGTTTCTCCAGGGAAGGCAGCTTCTCCAAAAGGTGTTTCCTCAGCCGCCGCTCCTGCCTGGCCCAGCACACCAGCACTGATGCTTTTGCAAGCTCTTTGCAGCTTTTGGCAAGTTGGACGGAGCAAAGTCTACTGACACCTGCTGAAAACTTAAGGGATTCCTCTCCTCGCTCAAGATAAGGAGCACAAAGGACAGATAATATCGACACAGCGAGAGGGGAGGAAACCGCTGGCAGTGATCAATCTGGTGCACCAAGACTGCTCCTCCTTCCCATCTGGATCTGGTTTTACTGGAAACTGAGGTCAGGAAGGCAGCCAGGGGAGTGGAAGATGCTCTGCAAGTACCCAGGTGACACAAAGAACTCACCCCCAGTGCCAATACCTGTCAAGACAAGTCAGCAGCTGAGCGTTCACCTTCCACGCAAACATTCCCTGACAATCTCACAATGCCTGGGCACAGAGCGGCACCACCGGCTACAACCACTCAGCTTACAAAGAGTGGCCAAGCTGCCCACTCTTCAGGTAAAGCAGAACCCCCTCAAAACTGACTCTGGGAGATAACTGGGTAGAAAACAGGAGGTTTTAAGTTTGCTCGGCACTGAGTGATTCTATAGAGCAATTTTCATTCATTTGTTCTGAGCAATGAGTAGCCTGGATTTGTCCTGCATGCCACATGGGGAAAGGGGAACACAGCAGGTGCCTAGGACACTGGTTTCTAGCATCACCTGAAAGGTAAGGCCAGACCTGCCCCCCCTAAGTCCCATGAGGGACTTTCAACCCATCCAGGAACACACAAGATAAGTCACATGATCTAAACCAGGCACCCTGGACACATGCTGTGTATGCAGCTGGTTGAAATAAGAAGTGGGGATGAAGAACAGACCTCTAGAGAGACCATTATTCCTGCTTTTTCACGGGGGGCAGAAGTGTAGAGGGAAGGAGAAGCCCAACCTTCTCCCGGGGGATGCAGTAGTAGGAAGAACGGCTCCCTACAAGCAGCACAGCTTGTGGGGTGCTCTGAAGATCCAGGGTTTTAGTTTACATTACACCTCCTGGACCTCATCCACCTAAGGGGAATGACACATATTAAAGTACTTCCTAAAATGCATGGCTTTATTCCCTGACCTAAAAAAATACCAGCAAACAGGCTAAAATTTAGAGTAATCTCAGTAAGTAGCTCCTGAAAAGCACCTCTTGCCATCAGCTCTACTCAGCAGAACATAGAGCACAGAGAGTTCTTTTTTGTGATACACACAGGGCTCTGTTGGGGTTTGTTTCAGCACAGAGGACGTGGGGTTTGTGGCAGGTCATTGGCCTAACAGAATGTTGCAGGTACAGAAGGGGAGCTGGTTTGGAAACCAAAGGATTTCGGCAAAACCACAGGCTGGACACAGAGGGCATCTTGCCTCGACTGCCCCGGCAACTGTCAGCTGGTACCGAACAAGCAAAGCCACAACGTCCACCTGAATCCTGGGGTTCAACCTCTGCTTCCTCAGGGGCCCTGAAAACCAGCTCCTAGCGAGCACCCAGATAGCAACCCAAGAGCTCGCGGCGAGAGGGCAGATGGAGGAGTTAGCTAAAAGTCACTTAAGACAAAACAGTAAAACAATTCATCAGGGGAGATCATGCTGCCTGCAGGGAAGGGTTGGTCTGCGGCTGCCTTCACACGGCTCATCCCTGACAGACACAGGAATCACCAGGCTCACCCCAGGACCCTCACAGATATCCTACCCACTGATGCCAAAAACTCTGCACGCTCCCTGCCTCCACACTCGGGAAGCTCCAAGTCGCAACAAGCCGGCGCAGCCACTGAAGCACCAGCGTGCTGAGTTTTATAGGAGCCACCCAGCGGTGTTTACAGATCAGCAAAGAGACCCATTTCCGCCTCTCCAGTGTAAACAGGTTCAGGAAGCGAAAGGAGAATGGGGAAGTTTAAAAATACACATCTTCTCCAGAGCCCGCGAGCAACAGTGCAAACACACCGGCGCGCTCTCGCAAGCATCACCATAATAAAATTCATAAAACCAGAGATCCTTTTTAAGCTGTTGCATTCACCGTCACAGCTCTTGGCCACAAATCTCATCTGCTTAGAAGTTATTTTTAATCCTGCTGCTCCCAAATTAACTACGACCAAGAAAGTTTGGGCCAGGAAGAAAGCAAACTAAGTTTCTCATTTAAAAAATTCACATTAAAAGAGCTTCAGGTTCACTGCGAAGAAAGCAGGAAGAGGTCAAAGCATTAAGTGAGCTCCGAAGACACTTCATCGTTCTGTAGAAACGTTTCTACCCTGGAACAGCCAGCGTCACATCTCAGTTCCATCCTGCTGCTACAACTCATCACTGGTGAAAGGTACCTGGGCCGCCTCCTCCAGAAGCACTCTCCTTACCCTCCAGAGATGTAAAGTTTTGCTTGGCACTTAATGTTACCAAAAAGTAACAAAATTCACAATTTTTAGCTTAATTTCAAGCCACTCTGTGGGGGCAGGAGGAGGCCTTCATGTATCCTTTGACCAGCGGAGAAAGCACACAGCCTCGAGCTGTGCTCCCTTGTGATTTGCTCCGGAGTTGGCGCAGGCGGCAGATCCTTTGCTCTTCCGCTGGTTTGTTCTCTCCAGCGTCTGAGGAAGAGCTAGAGAGTGGCTAAAATGCGCAGAAACGAAACCACCACCACGCAGAACGTCTGCCCCACTCCTAAAATGAGGGCTTCAAAGGGGATCATTTTTTTCCCCGCAGCTCTGTAAACTCCAGCAATGGCAGCACCTACAGAGAGGGGAAAAAGCCAAAACGTGAATGCGTGATTGACCACCATGAGACAGACACGGCTGTGCCGCCGGGACGAAGGGAGAAGTATCTGAGGATTTGAGGCTGAGGCAGAGAACAGGAGGGCTAGCAGAGGTGGGTCTGAAACCCCCTGCACTGGCCTGGGTTTAGCGTGACAGACCTCAGCCAGCAGCCAACACATGCTGGTGGCAGTGAGCAAACTGGTGGGGAAACTCTGCTGAGGCCTCCAGATAGTGCAGAGGTTGGGAAGTTTTGGAAACGCTCTCCTCACAAGACACTCTACACCACAGCCCATAAGCTGCAAACGTTCCCCGGGTTTGAACACAGACACTGAACCTGTAGAATCATGGAATGGTTTGGGTTGGAAGGAACCTCAAAGCCCATCCAGGCAAGCACATAAATAACAGCCATTCCACAGAATCATAGAAGGGTTTGGGTTGGAAATGACCTTAAAGACCATCCAGTTCCAACCCCCCCAGCCATGGGCAGGGACACCTCCCGCTGGATCAGGGGCTCCAAGCCCCATCCAACCTGGCCTTGAACACCTCCAGGGATGGGGCAGCCAGGACTTCCCTGGGCAATCTGGGTCAGAGCCTCCCTACCCTCACAGGAAAACATTTCTTCCTCAGATTTCATCTCAATCTCCACTCTTTCAGTTTAAAAGCGTTCCCCCTCATCTTCTCCCTGCATTTCCTGATCAAGAGTCCCTCCTCAGCTTTCCTGGAGCCCCTTTCAGTCCTGGAAGCTGCTCCGAGGTCTCCCTGGAGCCTTCTTTTCTCTATAACCCTAAATTGCTATAGTCATTACTGGGGTTTATACTGGCTGAGGTATTTCATCTGCCACAGCTGAAGCATGGGCAAGAGCGGAATGTAACCCAAACACTAATCTCCTCTCTTCCCTAGGGAACACCACGGTTTAGGGCACTCCCGAAGGCAACCCCTGATCCCTGTGGAGCCACCCAGCCCCTGTTTCCAAGGATCTACCGTACTCGTCAGGATGCCTGCGGTGATGGGTCCCACGATGCCCATCAGCAGGAGGCTCACGGACATGAACCGGCCATACTTGTGGTGCCTCAGCGTGAAGAGCGCTAGCAGAGCGGCGGGGACGTGGAAGGAGAGGGAGGAGACCAGAGCCCATAGGAAGACACCATACCACATCTCTGCAGAGAGAAGGGTGTGTGGGTGACTTGACGGGTCAGGAAGACTCCTTGGGGATAAAAGGGGTGGCTCAGCAGGCAGGAGAGGGCAGAGGCAGTTTAGGGGGCATGGGGTTGGCTCTCAGGGGCAAGAGATTGGCTTGGGGGACCATTGGGACAGCTCAGGGGCAGCAGGAGTGGTTCAGGGGGACAGGAGGGCAGCTTGGGGGCAGCGGGGGTGGCTCATACAGTGTGAGGGCAGCTCGGGGTCCATGGGGGCAGGTCAGGGAGGCAGGAGAGCAGCTCAAGGATAGCAGGGTTGGTTTATATGGTGTGAGGGCGGCTGCGGGGACCACGGAGGTGGCTCGGAGGTGGCTCGAAGGGCCGTAAAGGCGGCCGGGGGGGGAAGCACGGGTGCCTTAGGGAGAGCATGGGGCAGCTGAGGGCCCGTGAGGGCGGCTCAGAGGGACACAGGCGCCATAGGGCGGCTCGGGGGAAAGTGGGGGTGGCTGAGGGCAGCAGGAAGACAGCTTGTATAGTGTCAGGGAGGTCCAGGCACCACGGGGACGGCTCGGGGACAACGGGAGCGGCTCAGAGGAGGCGGGAGAGGGGCTTAAGGGGGGCCATTGGACAGGCGAGGGCCCGGGAGGGCGGCTCAGGGGAAGCGGGATCGGCTCGGGAGGTGAAGGGAAGGGAAAGAGGGGCCTGGACGCGTCCCTGCCCCCGCTCCCGGGTCGGTACCTGGGAAGGTGGCGAGCGGGCTGGAGTAGGTGGTGCCGTTGCCCACGCGGGGCACCAGGCGGAGGCTGAGGATCTGCTGCAGGAGCCCCCCACCGCCCGGCTCGCCGCCCTCCATCCCCTCGCCGCCGCCATCCGCCGCCCTCCGCCCGCCGGGCCCGGCCAACGGGGCGGCGCCCTCAGCGGCAGCGCCGCCCGCCTATGGCCGCCGGCCGCAAAGCACGCCGGGAGCCGCCGCTTCCGGCCCGGCAACCACCGCTTCCGGTTCGACAGCCCCCCGGTGGGGGGCGCTCTAGCCCGCCGGAGGCTCTCCCCGTCGCTGGTCGCCGAGGCGCGGGGGGCGCTCTAGCCCGCTGGAGGCGCGCCCGTCGCTGGTCGCTCGGGCGGCCGGCAGCATGTCGGGCTCCGAGGAGGGCTCCGAGCTGTACTCCTCGGCCGAGGATGAGGACTACGTGCCCTCTGGTGAGCGGCGGGGCCCCCGACGCGGCCCCCGTCTCAGTCCGGCCCCCTTACCGGTACCGGGCTCGGTCCTTGTCCCAGCCTTTCCCCCTTTCCCGGTCCCGGTCTCTTTCCTGGTCCCCTTCCCCGTCCCGTTCCTTTCCCGGTCCTGGTTTCGGGCTTTTTCCAGGTTCCTTTCCCAGTGCCTTTCCTGGTCTCGCTCTCAGTCCTTTTTCCAGCCCCTTTCCCAGTCTGGGTCCCTTTTCCCTGTCCCTTCCCCGTCCCAATCTCTTACCTGGTCCCTTTCCGAGTCTGGGTCCCTTTTCCCTGTCCCAAGCTCTTACCTGGCCCCTTTCCCAGTATTGGTCCCTTTTCCCTGTCCCTTTTCCCTGTCCCAAGCTCTTACCTGGCCCCTTTCCCAGTATTGGTCCCTTTTCCCTGTCCCAAGCTCTTACCTGGCCCCTTTCCCAGTATTGGTCCCTTTTCCATGTCCCAGTCTTTCCCAGCCCCTTTCCCAATCTTGATCCCTTTCTTTGTTCCCATCTCTTTCATAGTCTTGGTCCCTTTCGCTGTCCCTTTCCCTGTCCTAACTGCTTCCCCTGCACCTTTCCTGGTCTTGGTCTCTTTCCCGGCCTTGGTCCCTTTCCCTGTCCCAATCTCTTTCCCAGCCCCTTTCCTGGTCTTGGTCCCTTTCCCTGTCCCAGTCTCTTTCCCGGTCCCTTTCCCAGTCCCAATCTCTTTCCCGGTCCCTTTCCCTGTCCCAGTCTCTTTCCTGGTCCCTTTCCCAGTCTTGGTGTCTTTCCTTGTCCCAACCTCTTTCCCAGCCCCTTTCCTGGTCTTGGTCCCTTTCCCTGTCCCAGTGTCTTTCCCAGTCCCTTTCCCAGTCTTGGTCCCTTTCCTTGTCCCAATCTCTTTCCCGGTCCCTTTCCTGGTCTTGGTCCCTTTCCTTGTCCCAGTCTCTTTCCCAGCCCCTTTCCTGGTCTTGGTCCCTTTCCCTGTCCCAATCTCTTTCCTGGTCCCCTTCCCTGTCCCAGTCTTCCAGCCCCTTTCCTGGTCTTGGTCCCTTCCCCTGTCCCAGTCACTTTACTGGTCCCTGCCTTGGTCCTGGTCTCGGTCCCAGTGCTGGCACTGACCGTCTCTGCTTGCAGGTGCGGAGTACAGTGAGGATGACGTGAGCGAGCTGGTGCGGGAGGATGAGGACACGGTGGTGGCCACCAACCCCCTGCCTGCCCGCAGCAGGAGGAGCACCCGCCGTCCCGCCAGCAGGTACAGCTACCCCAGTTCCACAGGGACACTGGTTCCCGGGAGGGAGAACCCACCTCAGTCTGGCTTGGGGACACCAAGGTGCTGAGGAACATGATTCTTCATTACAGTTTAGCATCAGAGACGGAGATCCTCAGGCTGGAGAGGCTCCGTGCCTAGAAGCCCTCCCAGCAGCTGGTTGTTTCCCTTTTAATGAGACTTTTTACCTGCAAAGCCCTTCTCACTCCTTTTGGGCCCCTCACTCCAAGGATATTGAGGGGCTGGAGCATGTCCAGAGAAGGGAATGGAGCTGGGGAAGGGTCTGGAGTGCAGGGGTTATGAGGAGTGGCTGAGGGACCTGGGGCTGTTCAGCCTGGAGAAGAGGAGGCTGAGGGGAGACCTCATCGCTCTCTGCAGCTCCCTGAAAGGAGGTGGATACTGGTCTCTTCTCCCAAGTAACAAGTGATAGGATGAGAGGAAATGGCCTCAAGTTGTACCAGGGGAGGTTTAGATTGGATATTGGGAAAAATTTCTTCACCAAAAGGCTTCTCAGGCACTGGAATAGGCTGCCCAGAGCGGTGATGGGGTCACTATCCCTGGAGGTGTTTAACAGACAGGTAGATGAGGTGTGAGGGGTATGGTTTAGTAGTAGACAGGTGTAGTTGGACGTGATGATCTTAAAGGTCTTTTCCAACCAGATGATTCTATGATTCTCGGTGCTGTGTAGACACTGTTTGTTTACATTTGGTTCCCGTCCTACCCAAGTTCTCCTGTCCTTGAGCTCCCTACAGTATCCCAGAGTCCGCTATATCCTTACCGATCCCTGCACACACATGCTGGGCCACTTCTGGGGTGACCTGCCTCCCTCTTCCTGGATTTTCTGAACAGCATCACCTTTTAAATAAGTAGCTTCACCCCCAACATTAGGGGGGACCTCCCAGGTGGGATGTCACAGCTAGAATATGAAATACCATGTTGCTTCCCACATACTTATGGATCCAGCTCTGTAATAGTGTTGCAGCACCTCAATATGTTTATTTTTTTTGCATCCATTTCCAGGAAGAGGAAGAAGGGACGTCTCCTGCTAGAGCCTGAGGAGAGAGAGGAAGAAAAGGCTCAGCAGAATGAAGAGCAGGAGGAAGAGGAAGAAGATAGTGCAGAGCAGGTGGAAAGAAACAGAGAGGAAGAAATAAAAAAGAAAGAGGATGCTCTTTGGGCCAGTTTCCTTAGCGACGTGGGACAGAAACCCAAAGTAACGCAAGCTAACAAGGTAACAGGGCCCTGAGCCTTCACCCTGGGAATGTGGGAAGGGCCTCTGCTTTAGCACTTCTAGATGTCAGTCAGAGCTGGGAAGAGGCTGGGTTTACCTTGCCGTGGCTCTCTGGAGCCCCACCCTGGTGCAAACTGTAAGCTGCTGGTTTCCTTCCAGCTTGGGAGGTCTGTGATCTGACATTGCTGCTCTTGGAGCTGCTTGTCAGCATCTCAGAGTGTCCCACAGAGCCTTCTTGGCTTCTCTTTCAGTCCTGGATTCCTCTTGTGCCATAGAAGCAGCACAATGAGTTTTGGTTGGAATTGTGCTTGTGGGCACAGCTCTCCCCTGAGGTTTGTGCCTTTCCTGATGTTCAAAACCAAAGGGAAGCTGTGTGTGTGAGTGGGCAAGCAGAAGAGGCAGCTGACACCTCTGTGCCTTGACCTTGAGCCGCGTGTAGTGAGGGGGTCTGGGAGATGCTGTGTGTTGGCATGGACATGTATAATAGGACTGAATCCAGCTTTCTCTGGTCGCCTTTATAAACTGGTGATGTCCTCTCGCTGTCTGCAGAGGTTTTCTGTAGAGAGTTCAGTGTATAATCAGTTATCAAAAAGGATTTGGTTCTTATCAAATGCATGTATGTGCTTTGCAAAACCTTTCACACTGAAGGTGACAGAAGGGATGAAGTTACCAAAACTAACCCTCTGCTGCTAGAGTTGTCTTTTATTTTTCCTGAGTGATGAGCCAAAAAAATGCTTTGCAACAGAAGTCTGAACTCCTGACTTGCTGGTGCCTGGCAAGTACCGTTCTCGCTGTGCAGAGCTCCTTTCTACAACTGTTGGGAGGTTGCAGAACAAGTGTGATTGTGTAATCTTTGTGTGCAGCTTTTAGAAGAAGAGTCCTTTTCATAGGAACCTTTGTGCTTCTCTCCACCTTGGTTGTTACTAGCTGAGCAGCTGAGATGGTTACCAATGGAATTAGAGAGGAGGAGAGAGGAAAACTTCTCTTGAGAGCAATTCTGCTTTTATGGGCAGATCGCCAAGGTGTGAGTGGTCCTTGAGAGTTCCTCCACGGTTTAGAACAATTTATGGAGAGGTGCAGTTCCTCTGTTCTCTTTGCAGACTTTTTTACCTGGATATGATATGTCTGCTGGAAGATCTCTGCAGTGTGTGGTTGATGTAGAGCAAGAATTTTGGGGTTTGCTTTGATTCTTTATAGAGTCTGAGGGTTTTTTTGTGTAGGCTGTTAAAATCTGTAGCTTTGACTGAGTAAATTAAGAGACATTGTTAACAAATAGCTTAATAAAGATAATTCCCTGTTACATCAAAGAAATGTTATTGACAAGTAGCTTAATATCTTTAGGGTTCTCTGTGAAGATCAACTTTGCTTTTCCTACTGTTGGGTTTTGCTGTTCTACATTCTTGAATGAAAATAAACCTGTTTCTGTGTAATCTACTTTGGCAGCTTTACTGCCTAGTATTGCTTAGTTTAAGAGAACTGAATCTTCAGGCTTTTGCTTGCTTCCTGAATCACAGATTCTTAATCCTTCTTATATTTAATTACAATTTCACTTCTCATTTTGGGTCTATTTTGATCCTCGAGCTCCGCTGAGAGCCAGGGGCCAGGGTGGAGAAATTTCTTCCAGTCACAGGGGCGTTTGTTTCCTTTATCTTGTCTGTGGGGACTTGTTTTGACCAGCCAGCCTAAACCTTAGTGCTGCCCGAGGTCTGCCTTGGGTCCTTGGCCACTTGAGGTCAAAATTTGGCTTGGTCTCTCAAGTGTTTTGCTTTCTCCTTCATATGTTTTACAGGCTGAAGAAGAGAAGAATGGGAACAAGGTTCAGGAGAAACCAAAAGAGTCCGAGAAACCAAAAGATTCAGGAAAAGTGACAATCACCAAAGTGTTTGATTTCGCTGGTGAGGAAGTCAGGTAAGCTGGCAGGTGTGATGTGTCTGCTGCAGGCTCGGTGCAGACTGGAGATGTGCTGGGAAGCACAGTGTGTCCTTTTTTCTTTACACTTTATTTTCATCATGAGCATGTACAGACCTCAAGGAAAATGAGGCCAAGATTTTTCTGCCTCAGGACTGCAGAGTGTCCTTCTATACAGACCTCAGTCTTCAATCAACTTCAAAACACGCCTGTAAATTCACTTAGGCTTCTCAATCTGAACAGTGCTTAAACTAGTTGGCAAAGCCTCCTGGTGGCAAGAGAACCATGTATGGCCCCGCAGGGATGCAGTCGTGTGTTTTATCCCTTCAGTCTAGACCAGGGGCTGTGCTGGGGGCAGGATGTTTGCTGGCACTTTCCCTGGTGATGCACACAACCGCTACAAAGATCTGCAGGCAGTAAGAGGCGTTTTGCCAAATGGACTAAAAGCTGAGTGTTTTTACCTCTGAAACAGCAGCAGCAAAGGTGATGGGGTAGGTAAAGTCATTCTTTAGGCTGTTTGGCTTGCAAGGTGTCTCGGGATGCGCTGCGAAAAGGGGCAGGTGTTTTATAAACACATGGGACCAGAACTGAGGGGTCTGGGTAAACCCACTTGAGATCTGAACGCCCTGTGACCTCGTGGTTATTACCGTGGTGAACTGGTTTTTGTCTGTAGCTGTAAACTTGGTTTTGTCAGAGGAGAATTTTGCCTCTGTGTTGTGTGGCAGCAGAGGGCAGCAGCTCCCAGCAATAACACCCAGCGCTGCCTGAATCTGGAGGAGGAAGCAGAGCAGGGGCTTCCGCTGCTCTTGCTTTTCATGTCAGTGCTGCTGCCTGAGCTGTTTGAAAAATCTGAGAATCATGAGTCACAGCAGTGATTCTCCTGTTTCCCTGCACAATCCAGGCTGTAGGAATACCCTTCATTCACCAGAGAAATTGCAAATAACAGTGCCACTGCAGCTTTTCTGAGAGAGAGCATCCATCATACCCTTTCTACAAAGGAAAGGGCAAATCTTTCTTGTGGATAGAGAAAAATCTGTCTTCTGATATACACTCCCCTTATCAGATGCCAGCTTGCTTGTTCCCAGTTCTCCTGTGGTTTTTTTTTTTTTCTGGTTCAAGCACAGTGTCTGACCAGGTGTGAATGGATGAAGCTGTAGGATAATCAGGGCTGTCGTACAAAAGCCTTGTTGGGTTCTGACGTATCACTAGATGGCACCCAGTAAATCTGCCTTCCTGGTGATGTGGGGTTGCGTGAAACCAGCAGTCTTACTGAGGTCTGGACGTGTCCGTCTGTGTGTTGTGAGGGAGTGTCATGTCCTAACATGAGCGTGGAGGTGTATCACGTAAGGGAGGGTTGATTTACAGGGAAACATGCCTTGTAGGCTTGCTTCAGGGCACGAGTCCTCCACTTATGGAAAGGAATTCTGTTTGTGCAATGTTTTGTGAGACACAGGACCCTTAAAAGTAGGGAGCTGGTAAAAGCATCTGCCTTGAACCTTCTTGTTTACCTGCCTGTATAAAAAGAAGCCTCAGATAATTCTGATTTAAGCATAGAATTACCCAGGTGCTGGTCCAATCCTAGCATTCCAGATTTTGCATGGTGTTTACAGATTGGCTTTACCAGTGCTGTTCTTGCTTTTATTGGTAATATTAATTGGAGGGGTGGGGGAAACTTTCTCTGTGCTGCATAAACGGTCATGATCCAAGGGCTAGAGCAGCTCCCGTGCGAGGACGGGCTGAGAGAATTTGGATTGCTCAGCCTGGGGAAGAGAAGGCTCTGGGGACACCTTAGAGCAGCTTCCACTGCTGAAAGGGGCTGCAGGAAAGCTGGGGAGGGGCTTTCCTGGATCAGGGACTGCAGGGACATGTCGAGGGGGAATGCCTTTCAGCTGAAAGAGGGGAGATTGAGATGAGAATTTAGGAAGAAATGTTTTTCTGTGAGGGTGGGGAGGCCGTGACCCAGGTTGTCCAGAGCAGTGGTGGCTGCCCCATCCCTGGAGGTGTTCAAGGCCGGGTTGGATGGGGCTTGGAGCCCCTGATCCAGTGGGAGGTGTCCCTGCCCAGGGCAGGGGGTTGGAACTGGACGGTCTATGAGGTGCCTTCCAACTCGAACCATTCTGTGCAGAGAACTTGTTCAGGGCTCCCAAGGTGCTGAGTTTGTGCGTTTGACTGCAGTATCTTATTTGTAGTTTTTCATAACTATAGTAAGTAAAGTTTCCAATTCAGATAAAGGCACGTTTTTCTGCACCGGTTGCTTTCCCCATGTCTGTGCTGCTCAGTACTGACTGTTTCCTTGGTTAACTGCAAAGGAATCGATACAAGTTCCTACTTACTTTTCATTGAAGAGGCAGAAGCTGGAGCCTGGGTGACAATGAGATTGCAATCCTGCCGAGCTCCAAGGCTGGTGTATTTTTTGTTTACAGCAGATATTTTCTCAACGCTTTACAGCGCCAGCAACAGAAAGTTTGTAGTGAGGTCTGGAGGACTGTGTTCTGCCAGTTCCAGAGTTACAACATGTTACATTATTAAGCTCTTTGGTAACAGAATGTACCACTGTATTCAATGTATTTGCCCCCTTGATTTTTGTGATATTCAAAAATGACTCTTTTGTGATGTTTGCTACATCTTGCATCTCTAAATGTGTTACACTGTTAGCTGTGGGTGGAATATAAGGAGTTATCACTGCTTACAGCTCCTGGCACTTCCCTGTAGCGGCAGAAGGTGAAGGCCAGTGGGCTCCTATTTCTTTAGAAGAGCTGGAGGTTGTCTTTGCACGACCCTAGTGTCTGCAAATGCTCTGAATACCAAACGCTGGCTTCCTTGCCTGGGGAAGCAGCTGGCAAATTGTTAGTTACAAAGGCCGACACACGGTAGTTGTGTGTGTGTTTGCGCATTTCTGGACTGAAATAACTGAAATGAGAGAGCTGCCTCTGTTGCTCTCCTTTCTTCGTGGTTTGAGGCTACTTCTGAGTGTTGCTCTTTTGAAAGCTTGAGGAGAATTTAGATCAGTATTTAAGCGCTGATAGATTCAGGGCACCAATTTCAACAGTCTGCTCATTGAAGCTCTTAACAGAAGATCATTTAGTCCTGATCTCATGTTGCACAACGGTTTATTTTCTCCTGTGTGGTATAATCTCTGGCTAGGTTGGAGTAGCAGAAGTCTTCTGAAAGGAATCTCTCGCTACAGGGTTGTACTAGAATAGTGGAAGACTTTCCTCTTTAAGCTGTCAGCTTCCCTATAGGTTATTGTTGCACTTAATGTCCATTTTGATTAGTCTGTGCTTGTACTGGTTGCTAATGCTAAACATCAGGTTCAGAGTATTCTAGATTACCCGTTACCAAATAAAGAATTAAGTGTAGTGGCTTCAAATTTTATAAAATACATTATTTATTATTACCTTGTAAACCAAAAGCTGTTGAATCCCAGAACCTAGAAACAACCTTTAACTGATTTCTGTGTTTTCTAGTTGTGACTTTTCTATCTGCTTTTCATTCCTCCCTGGTATTAAATAGATGAAGAGCAGCAGGTGACTGTCACCTGAATGGCTGTAATTGTGGGCTGTGGGAGCAATTTGCAGGGGCAGTTCAGCGTCTAAGTGGAAGTTCAAGTCATTTCTCACTGGCAAAGGAAACTGAAGCTCCTTTGAAACCTCTGGTTTATGAACTGGCCTCGTGATGCAGGGCGTGTGGTTGCATTAATAGGGAATCAAATCCCTGTTGCCAGGGTTTATCTGTTGCAAAATGTGATTGCTGTATGCTGAGGTTTGTTTTCAGCAGTCCAAACTTGTCTTTCTTTAAATTGCTGCTGTGCTCAGTGTATCAAAATGGTTCTTCTGCTCTTCTTCCATGAAAGTCAACTTTGTGTCCACCCAGGACAGCAGCAAGACGCAGCGCTCGTACCTGGTGTCAGTCCCAGTCCTCTGGTGTCGGTTCCAGTCAGCGTAACAGCATGTTAGGGGAGAGCAAAGATGGGTTATTGAATGCCAGCAGGAGTAGGTTTTAGTTTGAAACATCCGTGTAACTTCACGGGCCTTGTGGGTGGCAAAACAAAACTGAGGGGAGTAATGTGGTCTGGCTTAGGTGCCAGTTCAGTAATGGGAGGCTTGTGTTTGATGCTCTGCTTTATTCCTGCATTACAAATTCCAAGTAAAGGGCTCAAAACTAGAAGCTTCTTATTTCTGTGCATATGTGCTTTGTTCATGTGGTTTAAATCCAAAGCTTTACATGCTTGTGTTATTCTTCTGGTGGGAATGCTGGTATTGCAGAGATGCTGTGCAGTACTAATAGTGTCGTGTTGTGCTGGCAAAAATATGGCTTGTGCTGCTTCAGTGACCCTTGGCCACTTTCTTGCGTGCATGGACCTCACAGCCAAGCCAAATTGAGGCCATAGCAGGGCTCCACTTTCCATCTGTCACTGGGAAGAGCCCTGCTCTTTTCCTGGAATCTGGCAAGGCGGTCACGTCACAGCTCCCTTTACTTTCCCACAAGGTTGTCTTCTCTAGGAGTGCCAGTTTTGGGGATCCAGAAAGACTCCCAGCAGGCTAGGTAATGGCCTCAGTCCTCTGCACTGGGGTCCCTTCCTGCCCAATCCTGGTCCATGGCAAATAGCTAACTTCTTGGAAGCGATTCCTTCTGATCCCTGGAGGACGTGTGGATTAGATTTTGCATTAAGCTTTTTTCTTGAGCTTACTCTGAAGCTGTTTCTTTCAGTGCTCTCCTGTGCCTGGCAGGTGCTCCTGTGATGTGAGTAACTCCTGGCTTCTCACCACATCTGGAGCAGGAGCTGTCACGCCAGCCACACAGCTATTGGCAGCGTGCTAGCCCTGGATCCATGTAGAAATGTTTCACGAAGATGTTTCCAGATCTCCTCTTCACATCTGCAGTGTGAGCTCCCTGCTGCTGTCTAGATGCTGGGATAAGTCAGTGTAAAGATCCAGCCAGCGCTTTCTTGCACGCTGCGTGTCTTCCCCCCGCCCAGCAGTTGATAAGTACTGAAGGCATCATTTTCACTGATGTCAGAAATTGCCCAACGGCAGAGCCCTAAACCCAAAGCATTTACAGCCAGGGAGCTGGGGGTTTGCTGTGGGCCTTGCTAAGAGGTAAATGTTTGCCTAGTGAACTCTTGGGTTACTTTTGTATTTGAAGACTGAGCAGGTGGGGGAGATTTTGCTGAGCTTCATCCTTTCAGAACCTCATCCTTTCAGACTGAGCTTGGTAATCTGTCTGCTTCTTAAGTGCCTGTTTCCCGATTAATTCCGGCTGGTTTTGAAATTGTTCTTCAGTGTTTGCCTGATGAAAGCTTACTGAAGCTTTGAAACTCAGTGCTGGAATGCCCGTGTTTGGTGGGCCTGCAAGCCCTGCACGGTGCTCCAGCTGGGAAAGCTCTCAACATAAATTCACAGCCTCCACCTGACTTACGGAGGTCTTTTCTCTTGCTCCAAGGGGCAGATGATGACCCAGTTCTACGGATATTGTTTGCTTTTTAGGGTTGCTTTTAGGTGGGTTTTCATAAGGCATTTAGTCCAGAGGTGTATACAAAAGAGCTGAAAGCTCTCTGATGTGTTTGAAGTCCTTGAAGGCTTTATGGGTGTGAAGAGGGAAAATCCTTAGCTTTCCTACAGATCTTTCAGTCTATGTATCTCTAAGCACTTTTTAAAGAAGTGTTGCTATTCCCCATTTGGGAATATGAAAACTGAGGCACACGGGATTTGATGGCATCCACTGACTCATCTGGATCTCATGGCTTCACTTGTGGATTGCATGTACCAAATAAAACTAGGGAGGGCCAGATGCCAAACACAGTGGTCAATAAGCAGCATCACACTGAGTACAGGACTTGCTGCCAGATACAATGAGCACACATTGACAATGGGAATTGTGCAGGCAGGCCATGTCCAAAGTTTATTTTTTTGTTGTCCCACAGGGTCCTCAAGGTCAACATATCCTTTAACTCAGGCCTGGTTGAGAGAGGTGATGAGGTCTGAGCCCGACCTGTGGTGTTAGCTGGGCTGCTGGACCCTTCTCCTCTCTGAGTTACTCAGGAGAGCTGGGCAGAGCTGGTTAAAGACTGATTTATTCCCCTGTGGTAAGGAGAAGTGCTGACCTGTGCACGGCACAGCTGAGGTTATAACTCAGTGCTCTGCAGTTGTATAGTGCTGCTCCTTGGGAATTTCTTGATGCTACCTCTCATGACTGAAATACTGGTTGTCTTTTTTTTAATCTTGGCTCATCTGTCTGCTTGTTGAGAAGAAAACCAGCACCTATATTCTAGACTGCTCACTGTTTTAACCCCGGATCTGCTGTCCTCTGCTGTCATGAGACATCACCTGTGTTCAGTTCTGAAGTCCGGAGCACAGAAAGGACATGGAGCTGTTGGAGCAAGTCCAGAGGAAGCCGCAAAGATTATATGTGGGCTAGAGCACCTCCTGTACAAGAACAGGCTGAGAGAGTTTGTGTTGTTCAGCCTGGAGAAGAGAAGGCTGCAAGGGGGATCTTAGAGCAGCTTCCAGTACTGAGAGGGGCTCCAGGAAAGCTGGAGAGGGGCTCTTGATCAGGGAGTGCAGGGACAGACAAGGCAAGAGGGTTTTAAGCTGAAAAGGGGAGATTGAGATGAGATCTGAGGAAGAAATGTTTCCCTATGAGGGTGGGGAGGCCCTGGCCCAGGTTGCCCAGAGCAGCAGTGGCTGCCCCATCCCTGGAGGTGTTCAAGGCCAGGTTGGATGGGGCTTGGAGCAACCTGATCCAGTGGGAGGTGTCTCTGCACGTGGCAGGGGGTGGAAGTGGATGGACGTTAAGGTTCCTTCCAACCTATGTATGATTCTGTAATTCTATAATTCTTTCTGAGCTTCAGCCCCTTGATCCCAACCTTGTTCAGGAGACAGCAGGTGACAGTGGCTGCAGAAGCAGGTCAGACATCTGATAACAACTCAAGCTTTCCAGAGTCCTTGCTCAGCGTCTGATTCCGTTCTGGGTGGCTGTGATGTCCTCTCTTCTCCTTACATGACAGCTGAGAGTGACCAAATGTGACAAAGTTGGGAAAGCCCAGAGGGGTGTCAGCCAAGGAGTTTAGGAGACTCCTTCTCGCTTTGTTGCTTTGCTTTGCAGACAAATGGCCACTGCTTCTGCTTCCTCCTGGCAGGCATAGAGCAGGAGTGGGGAAAATGCTGATAATGTGTATTAATGGAAGAGTTAATGTATATTAACTCTTTTAACGTATATTATACATATATAGTTAATGTATCTTAAAGGAAGCACGGGGAAAAGGAGCAGGGGATTCTCTCACAAGAGCTGGCACAGAGAACGGTTTTAAATGTGTAATTGTCCATCTGCGTTCTTGCTCTGTGGTCCCAGCACGGCTCAGTCAGATGTGTTGAGCTAATTAGCACAGAGAGGATGTGTAATACCACTCACTCTCTCCTTAGCTTGTGGTGCTTCTCAGGAAACTCAGCAGATGAATAATAGCAAGGGGTTGGTGGCATGCTCACACTTCTTGCTGGGTGTGAATCTTGGTCATTTGTTTTCTGCTGGTGTGGGGCTTTGTGCAATGCTGAGTGAAGGACAGGAGACATGAGAAGAAAGGTCAGCAGTTTGGATGTACATCTCTGAACAATGCTGTAGGTAGCATGGTGCACATCAGGCTGATCTGTGTGTGACATGTTCTGTATGTGCTTTTGCTGCAAAAGCTTTTGCTCTATGGCTGTGAGTGAGAAGGCAGGTGAGCGTTACCAGAATCTGATCTGAAGCCTTGTATTTGGAAAGCCCTGCCTCTTTTCCAAGTGGATAGCAAGGGATGCACATCTCCACCAGGTGAGGTAGACTGTTGTTGTCAGATTAAATATGGAAGACCATGAGCTTAACTAATAGGGGCAGAGGAAGAAACCACTTGCCTTATTTTGGTGTGCTTTTTTGCAGTGGCTTTTACTATAACACCAAGGAGGTGTTAAGAGGAGCGAGACAAATTTCACTAGCACCTTGACAAGATGCTTCAAAGCTCAGCCCCTCTGGGGACTTTTGTTTCATGTTGATAACTGGTAGTGCTGATGTTCACAGGGACTGGTTGCTTTTCTACAAATGAGCACCAAAATGCTGATCTTGGCATAATGGAGTGTAGGCAGCAGCTTGTTCTTGTCCATTGTTATTCCTCGAGGTCAGAAGATGCCTCTCTGACCCACAGTTTATATTGGCTTTTTCCAATTTATAAACCAGCTATTGATTTTATTTTTCTTTTTTTTTCTGGAAGGTAGGAGGTGAAAATATGTTTCCTTTCAAAGGGTGCCTAAGAATGGATGGGTCTTGGGGGCATGTTTTGATAACCTTTCTCCTGCGTGTATCCGTTCTCTGATGCTTCAGAATTTCCTTAGGGAATCCTAGTGTTGTGGCATGCCGATGGCACAACGGTGGCCTGGACATGAGGTCACTAAGCACGAGGAGGAGCTGTGTTGTGTGCTTGTTTGCTCGCTAGGCGATTGCCTTTCTCAAAGGCAGCTGCAGAAATTAAAGCTTCATAACCTGGCCAGAACTCTAAGCCAAGGGCACTTGCTTCTAAAGTAAATCATGTTATGGTCTGCTTAATGTGCTTTGAGAAAGGGAATGGCCTGGTGAAGAGCTCATATCTAGGATTTTTATTAGTGGATGTGCAGATGGGGAAACCTTAGATGGGGAAACCAAAGCACAGAGGGGCTGTGACTTGCAAAGTGCCAGCTTTTTCTAATGCGTTATCCAGCACTCGCGTACATGCCGACTCCTGTATTTGTCCTGTACATTACCCTGCATTTGAAAATCCCAAAGTGGCTGAGCAGATGTCCACCTGAAAGTCATCTTATGCTTCGAATATGCCTTGATGCTTTTAGGGAAATAATTGAGGTGTCTGTGCTGGTTTCATTTGTGCGGTTTGCTGGTAATCAGCATGATGAAAAAGAAGGCCCAGCTGGGATGTCCAAAGGTGGGAGGAGTCTCAGAGCATCTCTGAAATGATGGCTTGACCTCCAGATTAACTTGGGTGTTTCTAGGGCTTTCAGACCTGTGATATCGGGTTCCCATCAGTTCCTGGATCACCAACTGAGTTCACCTGTTTTCAGGTTCTTTCAACTCTTTTCTGTCTGTATTGCATGTAGTTAGTGTGGAAATATTTAAGTAACAATCCCACCCTTCCCCAGCAGGTAAGGGACGAGATGTTATTTCAGTGTCTGGCTCTCAGACACTGTCCTCTTGACTGTTAAAAATCAGGAATCAGAAGGTGCTTAGTGACCTAGTCAGGTCTCACCAGGGCTCTTTTACTGTTAGCAAGGGGATCTTTTGTCCCTCTGTCCATGTCTTCATCTCCGGAGCCTCAATCCCATCCAAGTGTTTTGCTGCTTGCCCTGTTTCCTTTGCTTCCAAGCTGCTGCCTCATTCCTGACAGCTCCAGGCCCAGAAAGGGGCTTTTGATGTCTGGTTTGATGCTGGCAGAGCCTGCTTGGCAGCCCTTGGGCCTGGGGTTTCCCCTGCCGGAAAGCGCAGCTTGTGAGATAGAAATCTTTATTTTTCTTTTTGTAGCTAAGAGGTTCTGAAGCAGGAGGGTTTCTGTGTTAGCCTGAAGGGAAGGCAAAGCTGTTTGCTGCCTTACTGTCTGATTAACACATTACAAACCGAGTCAAGCTTAGTCTGGCCTTTTCCCCATGGGGATGCTTCTGCTTTGTAGTGTGTGTTGGCTCCTGCTGTCATCTGTGTAACTTCTGTGCCCGACTTTCATAGCTGTAAGCGTGTTTTGAAGCCGTGGCTCGTGAGACCCACGTTTCTCCTTCCCTCAGCGAGAGAAGAGATCTGCAATGGGAACGCTGCACAGCTTTGCAAGAGTTGTGGGACTGCAAGGATCCTGGCATCAAGGATCAAGGCATGCTTGCAAGTCATGGTTAACAGGGTCTGAGGACTGTCACGCTTACACGAACAGCACTTGGATTGCACACCACGGAGGCGTGTTCCATAATTTGAAGTGAATCCTTACGGGAAGTACAAATAAAAATGATGGGATGCCTCAAAGACTGAAATGCAAACTTCATCTTGGGATTTTGGGCTGGCCAAGGGAATGGTTATCCAAAGAAGCAAGCAGAGACACGGTGCTTGGAGATTCTTACAACTGGGATGGATAAAGCTCCGGTCAACAGGGAGATAAAGGCTTGTTTTATGCCCTCTACCTGCTGCAAGCCCCAGTGGAAGCTCAGTAACGGGAGCATTGCTTCCCTTTGGATTTAGAGAGCCTTTTGGTCAGCATCTCATATGGCGGCACCATCCAGATGCTTTCTTTACATCTATCACACAGTCTTTGTCATCCAGGAGGTGATGGAAAATTGGTTGTTTCCTTCAGGGCTTACAAGGTTAAGACGTTGATGTCAAAAAGCACTTTTTATGCATTACTGATGTTAAAATAGCATTCATCACTGCTTGTTTTCAGATGAATCCGTTTGAGATGCAGCCTGGGCTGGCTACGTGGCTAGCTGCACCCACCTGCTGTGCACCAGGCAGCACCAGGCAGGCAGCTTGGCCCTTGCCCGAATCCAGGAGGGCTCTGATCAGGTTTGTTTCCTTTTAGAAACCAGCCAGAAGCTTCTGTGCTGATAGGCAACCACAGAATTGTCAGTTGCTCCAGCTTGGTCCTGTTGATGTTGCTTAGGGGAATAGGCTCAGTTTCCCAGGGAACAGCTTCTCCCACCTGGTTTGAAGAGCAAGGTTCAGAGAATGTTGGATTTTTCTTGAAAGGAAAAATCTGATATTTTACTTCGAAATTAGAAAAGTGATGGGAGCCTATGTAATTTTAGTTCTCTCTGCTTTTTGCTAGGTAATGCAGCATAAAACGAACAAATACCTGGTATGCAGGCAGATGTGGCCTGGAGGTTGTTAGAATCATGGAATGGTTTGAGTTGGAAGGGGCCTCAAAGCCCATCCAGTTCCAACCCCATGCCATGGGCAGGAACACCTCCTGCTGGATGAGGTTGCTCAAAATTCCATCCAACCTGGCCTTGAACATCTCCAGGGATGGGACAGCCACGGTTTCTTTGGGCACCCTGGGCCAGGGGCTCCCCACCCTCACAGGAAAACATTTCTTCCTGAGATCTCATCTCAATCTCCCCCTTTCAGCTTAAAACGAATCCCCCTTGTCCTATCCCTGCATTCCCTGATCAAGAGCTGCTCCCAGCTTTCCTAGAGCCCCTTTCAGTCCGGGAAGGCTGCCAGTTATGCAAGGACCTAATTCTCTCCTGGAAGATTCTGAGCACGTGCACTCCCGTGGCTTCAGGATCTTGCCTCTCGTACACGGTATCTCTGTAGAAGGCACCCAGGACATGGCAGCTCAGACACAAGAACCCACCAAAACAGTATTCAGATGAAATATTTCTCTTAGCTTAGAAGGGATTAGGTTTTTTACAAACCTCTGTGAGTGAGTGAGCTCCTTAAGTGATCATTCCAGATAGCTGGAAGACTACTTAATGAGGCTAGACACAGATGAGGAATATTGAAAAAGGATAATTAGCCTGATTATTCCCCCCGCCTTGGCCTGTGATTCCCCAGAGCTAACACCATTAAGATCATGTGGCAAGTTTTATAATTGTGTCAGGTCTAAACTGGGCCACGTTTCCCAAGTGAGGACTGCGTCCTCAGTATAAGTGATAAAGGCATTTTCCAGAGCTTCCACTCTTGCTCTCCCTTTCTCAGCATGGAGGTCAGGGGAGATGGTACCTTTGGGCTGCTGCTATTAGGGGTCTTGATCACCTTCTCAACTCCAAGTCCCCTTGTGCCCAAGTACCAGTGTGTCTGTTCTCAGCCTGATGTGCACCAGGCATCATGAGAATGCAGTTGTGTTGAGCCACCTGGGACGAGTTGGAGGGATTTTGGCTCTTGGGATGGATCAGGTTACTATTAGACAGCAGTTTATGGACAGAAGCCCGCAGACCTTCTTGATGTGGCTGCTTGTCTTTCCCGGCTTCCCCTGTGCTGCCTCCCAAACCCTGCCTCCTTTTCCCCTCCTTGCTCATCTGCTGATGTGCTTCTGGAAGGGCTTGCAGGGCACCTTGCTGCACTTCGCTGACACATCACACCCTCGGCATCCCTTGTGCTGGTTCTGTTTCTTGCAAAAAAGTGTGGATTCAACTGTGTTAGAGCAGAGGTACCTAACCACTGCACTGGGGTGAATTCTGGGGAGTGTGTGGTGCTCTCTGTATCATGGTAGCAAATGCAGGATGATGGGATGGATTGGGACCCTCCTTTTCCCATCTAGTAACTGCACCTGGTGTGAATACCAGAACACAGGAGAAGAGCTGGTGCATTAGACTTACTCTACCACTGAAATGACGCATGAATATTTGGGTTTAAGCAGCTTTTGCAGATTAGCTGGAGCTGTGTGAATGCGGTGCTCATTTTAGCCTGTGTTCCTGCTTCCTTTTAGCTGCCCATGTGGCCAAGGTGACTGCTGGAAGCAGGTCAGGTGCTTTTTCTTGAGTATAGAATGCTGCAGTTTAAACCGTGAGTGCTCTGTGGAACAATTTTTGGGACATCCCATGACAGCGCGTGGGTTGTCTTCATGTGGTACATATGCCCAGCATATGTAACTGGGACCTCAGCACATAGGTTGCTGGTTGTACCAGTATTTCAGTTGATAAATGTAAATGCAGGGGTGATGAATTATGGAAGCTGGATATAACATACCCACAACTGGGCACCAAAACAGCAGGCTGGGTGGATATGGTTGTTCTTAAATGTGTAGGTGCCACTTCAAGCTTGGTGCAGAGATAAAGGGACCTAAGGGGGACACCTGTAAGCGTTAGAGACACTTAGTGATCTAGTTTCTAGCATGCTTTCTTTTTAATAAATTTGAAGTGTGGAAGATCTTTCTGTTTTACAGTGGCACAGCACCTTGTACAGTATCTTCGTCTGTGCTACCAGGCTCCAGCATGGTCCAAAAAAATTAATAGCTGTCCTGTGTTTTGGAAGTCTTATTATGTAATTTAATTGCATGGCAGCATAATGAAATCTTTACAGGAAGGTGATGAGAGTGAGTGGTTTTGTGTGTGAATTACAGGGTCTGTGAGTTGGCGAGACACTAGCTACTTGTTTTATTGCTGACAATATCCTTATTTTCATGTTTGTTCCTGGATTAAAATGTGTGAATAGCATCCCAGTAAACAGTCAGGCAAATAGTTATTTATCAAGTATTTAAAAGTGAAAGGTCTTGTAATTTTCCTTAGTAATGACTGTGATTTCTTCCAGCTGGATTAATGGCTCCCATTTCTCCCCATGAAGAGCAAGAAATGTTTTGGTTTCTGCATGGGGAGTTATTGTCTTTCATAATAATACAGAGCAGAGGATTATTTTTTCCTTCCTGGCCTGGGATCTGGGAGAGGTTGAAAAGTGTGGAACCTGAATTAATACCTTGTTAAGCCCTTTAATATTCTTTCTTTTGACATTCCTGTTGGAGCGGTACAGGAACCATTGCTGGCATCAGCCCAGCTGCAGCCTGCTGCAAAACTGCTTTTGTTTTGGTTTATGAGGCAATCAGTGGGTTTTGTGATGGAATCACCTTGAAAGGGCACTTAAAATTATGTTTCTGATGCATTCCCCTGTCCCTAGCTGGGCAGTCCTGGTGGAACAGGTTGTCGGCAGCTTTTTTTGTTTTGTCCTACAGGGAACAACTTAAAAAATGTATGGAGCAGCTGCTGGCAGGCTGAAGGGAGCAAAACAATTTGGACAAAGTGTTCTAATCTATGCCCAGCTGTTGCTGCTGGTACCCTGAGTTGGTGGAGAACACAAGTATCGAAGTATGAATAATCCCTTGGTAGCAACCTGCCTTATGACCCTGGATAGCAAAGTGATGTGTTTGATACTGAGGTTGTCTACGGTCGAAGGGCTGTGCCGGACCCTCCCTGCACATCATGTTGAGGGGCTGCAGCAGGCAGAGGTTTCTCCTTTCTCACCCTTTCTGGGATTCAACATCTTCCTGGTCCTAGAGCTGTGACTTGTAGTGCCGGTCCAACCAACAGCGCGCTACCTCTGTCAGATGGCAGGCTGGCTGGAGCAGTTTTTCTTGTGCATCTTAGCTTTGTGTCTTCCTTCACCTTGGCTGGTAAGGACCGACGTCAGTTGGTTTTGGCTCTGGGTCATAGAAGGCTGAAGGAACTCATGAGGTCAAGACCATTGGGATGGTAGGTCTGCCACAGGCTTTGAAGCCTCGCTTTCCGTCATGTGTGTCCACATCCTGTAAGCTATTTAATTGCCAGATTCTCTGCTCTGCTCTCATGAGAGCTCACCTGGAGCCCTGCATTCAGTTCTAGAGTCCTCAGCACAGGAAGGACATGGATCTGTTGGAGAGAGTCCAGAGGAGGCCACGGAGATGATCTGAGGGCTGGAGCACCTCCTGTACAAGGACAGGCTGAGAGATTTGGGGTTGTTCATCCTGGAGAAGAGAAGGCTCCGAGGAGACCTTAGAGCAGCTTCCAGTACCGAGAGGGGCTCCAGAAAAGCTGGGAAGTGGCTGTTGATCAGGGAGTGCAGGGGGAGGATGAGGACGAATGGTTTTAAGCTGAAAAGAGGAGATTGAGATGAGATCCTAGGAAGAAATGTTTTCCTGTGAGGGTGATGAGGCCTTGCCCCAGGTTGCCCAGAGCAGCGGTGGCTGCCCCATGTCTGGAGGTGTTCAGGGCCAGGTTGGATGGGGCTTGGAGCCCCTGATCCAGTGGGAGATGTCCCTGCCCATGGCAGGGGATTGGAACTGGATAGGCTTAGAGGTCCCTTCCAACCCAAACCCTTCTATGATTGCTGTAGGTTTGTGGGAGCTGAGCTGTCAGTGCAGCAGGCTGAGTTAGTGGCTGAGTTAGTGGCACGGCGTGCATTCTGTGACCTCTGCTTCCTTTCCCAACCCCTCCTGGTCCTGCGCTCAAGTCCCAGAAATGTGCAGGGTTTAACATCTGGGATCTAACCCAGGAGCAGCTCCTGTGGCTGTATTGAGGCCATTGTGGTTTTTTTTTTTTTTTCCAGGGTGTATGGTTACTGCACAACGCCTCTCAAATTCCTGCGTGCTTAGGGTCTGCCTGATGTTTCTCACGGTGGTTTGCATGCTTCCTGCACGTTTGAGGTGAAGCCTGATGACATGAGAGCGCAGGGGGTGACAAGAGGACAGGGACCGTGGCGGGAGCCAGCACTGCAGCGTGCATGGGAAACGGTGCTGCTCCCCGCAGGGCAGGGGATGGAGCTGGTTCTTTGGATGTTGTGTTTGAAAAGAAATAGGCTGTGTGATTTTATTAATCTGAACCCATCATTTGTGGCTCAAGAGGGCTCTGTGGGGAGTTCTGGTTTAAGTGCTGCATGAAGGCACAGAGTTTATATTGTCACAGGGCGTTCATGGACATTGAGTAGCCTTTGGCATCTGGCTGCTGCCTGATGTGACCGTCCTTGTCAAGAGCTCTGGCTGGGTGGTGTGTCTGGGATGCCCTAAATTGTGATGATGCTGTAGTAAAGCTTTTGTTTCTTCCCAAACTGATTTTCCCCTTTTCCCACCCCACCCCTTTCCAATCCAATCAGTGAGCACTTCTAAATATTCATAATGTGGGATTTGTCTCTATCCACATGATTGCCGCCAGTTTGAAAGCGTGTGACAGTAGAACAGGGTTAATCTCCTGCGCTGGCAGAACAAGGCTGGTAGAGCACAAGGATTTATTCTTATTTCTGAACGTGCCTTTTCCATGGTATTTGCTGTCCACGGAGAGGCAAGAGGGATGGTTTCCCTTCCCTAACCGCTGCTTCAGATGCTGATTCACCGTCAGGACAGGGGCATGGGTGCACTGGTTTTATGCAAGTGGGATTTCAGGGCATCGATGCCTCCAGGCATAACAAATAACTCCACAGCGCTTTCCTTGCTGCCAGCCCAGCAGTAACCCAGCTGCGTTTGCGTTTCCTCACGTTTCTCCCATGTCCGTCAGTGTGGAAGTTGTCTGCTCAGGTTGGTGGGTAGGAGGCAAGCAGCGATTAGCCTGACGCGTAACCACATCAGATCCAGACCAGGGATGAGCCTGCCCACCCTTGCTGGCAGCAGATGCAGCCAGAGGCCCTGGGGTGGGAGGGTGGGATGGAGGATTTGCCTTCTGGGCTGGCTGAACCCTGGGTCACGCTGCGGGGAGGCAGGATGGAGCACCATGTGTTCTGGGCTGCCTCTGTGCCCACAGAGCTGCAGGGCGCCAGAAAGGCTCACAGACTTCGGCAACCGAGGGAGAAAAATTGTTATCTTGGCAAACCGAGGCAACCTCATTAAGAGCTACGGAGAGCATGAAAAGCGTGTTGCTGGAGGGAGGTCATCGTGAATGAGGGGGGCTAAAGTAGCTGAGGTTTTTTAACAAATAATTATTGAGTGGCTTTCTAGAAATTTTTTCTCGTGTTTGTAATTCATTCCCTGCTGTAGATGCCATATTGATTTATATTTTTTTGAAGTTCAATATTTTGCGCCCTCGGGGCCTCAAACAAAAATTAACTAGAAAATGAGCACTAATTTCTGTGTTCTGCCTTGTCAGAGCTTTCTCTGCCATTCCCCATCCCTGGAGCCAGTTTCCATGCTATGGTTCAGGTTGTAGATGTTGCCAAGCCTGTGTGCCGTGGGTGGCAGAACAGCTGTGGCAGAAGAGCTGCCTCACTGATCAACTAATGAGGAAATCAAGAGCCCAGTTAAGAGCCTGAAATTGCCCCCAGTGACCTGAGCAGAGCATTCAGGAACTGCTGGTGAAACAGGCCTGTTTGAATGAATAAGCATTCCTGTTCATGTGAAGAAAAAATACCCCTCCTCCCCCACCTCTAATTAGCTACCTCTTTCCTTTTTTTCTGCCATGAACGTGGAGGGTTTGTCACTGGAATGAAATCTTAACGAGATGCATGTTCTGCAGTTTGCAGCTGAGGGAGGTGATCTTGGCGCAGGGCGTGTGTACCTGTACCTGTTCTCTTTGTCTCCTTGCTGGATCTCTATTTTGAATATGGCTCATCCTTACCTCTGGTTCATCTTTTTTCCTCCAACAGAGTGACTAAAGAAGTGGACTCAACCTCAAAAGAAGCTAAATCTTTTCTGAAGCAGCAAGAGAAACGGCAGTCAGCGGCTCTGGCTTCCCTCCCAACAGGGTCTGGGTGAGTATGTGTTTCTCAGCTCAGATGTGGACCCTCAGCAAGAAAAACAGTGCTCGAGCCTACATAGGCCCTGTGGTTTTAAGCTGGTGGGTATTTGTTTTCTGCTGGATTTCAGTAGGTGCAAGGCCCGGAGGGCAGGATGATTTGGAGGGGAGGGAAGTGGAGGAAGCAACATGTGAGTCCCAGTGACTCACATTGTAGGTTCAAGCTTGAATTTCTCAATCCTTATAAATCATTCATCCTAGTGAGGAAACTTTGTTCTGAATGCCTTAAGCAGCCTGATGAAACTGCAAGTAGCTGAGGAATATGCCTGGGATTGCCTGCAGTTCCTCTGGGAAGTGCTTCTAGGGACTATAAAAAGCCGTGATAGGTTGGTCCATGGCGTCTTATAAACTTTGGGGGAGCATTTGAATGAGAGAGGCTTTTGCCTCTCTGGTGTTCTCTAATATCATTTCAGTGTGGATTTATCACTTTCCGTTTGAGTTCTAATGCCTAATTCTGAGATTATCATAATGCTTGTCAAAGATAAAAAGAGGTCAGGTCCCTTGTGCATCTGATATGACACTCTGCGTGGTTCTTGATGAGCTTGGGAGATCGCTCGCTCCTCAGGAATAGAGGAGATGCTTCTGTGTTCCAACAATGATTTTTATTTAAGTCAGTCATTTGCATTTATATTTGAAAGACATAAGCTGCGTACAATTTGGTCACATAGAAACAACATCCATCAAATAAATACATTGTCCTTCCCATCTGCTGAAGAGCAATCCTCCAGTGTGAGTTAAGGCTGCCTTTCTCCGAGATAGGCTGTTATTCAGCTGCTGCAGCTGGATTGTCAGTCATTTTTCCATCTAAGCGTTGCATAGCTTATAGTCACATCAGGGTAGTGAAAGCATAGAGTGCGTGTATGTGACTCTTGACAGCTGCTGTTACCCGAGATGAATGGATGCATAGATGAGCATAGTCTTGTTGTTGTTCATGGCACACAAGGGTTCGTCCCTGCAGAGCTCATTAATTGTAACCTAAGTGTTGTGTATGGGGTTTTGTGCTGGAAGAACTTGCCTTGAGTTGGACTGGAATTCTTTGTTCAATCTGGGCGGCCACAGAAGGGGTTCGGGTGGCAGCTGAAGCCAGCGCAGCTCCTTGCCGTGCACACTGCTGGTGGTCCCATGGCTTCAAACTTGCCTTCCAGTTCCCCCGGCTAATGCCCTGCCGCTCTGAGTGCAGGTGGGTTTGGTAGCCCAGCAGGAAAGCCCCACAGGCCACTCGCCTTCTTGTTCTGCTGAGATCTGTGTTTCCTCCAGCCCAGAGGAGGAGGTGGATGGTCAATTGGCCTGCACAGCCTGTTAAAAAGTTGCACAGCTGCTTGTGCTGGAGCTCTGATAGCTCAGGACTAACAGCCAGAGCCCAGTTTGAGTTAACGCTGCAGACAGAATCTACATCAAATGTAGGAAAAAAGGGAATAAAAATCAATATAAGAAATAACAAGTTCAAGGACTCCTTTAACTTCCCTCCAGTGTGATTATTTTGGAAACAGCTTAATTAGGTTGCTGTTCAGCTTGCTGATGTGTGATGTCCTACTGACAGTTGCCTGCCCAGGATGTGGGGTGGCCTTGCCGCAGGGAAGAGAAAAACATCCTTGACTTCTATGTCTTGCCTTCCTTCAGAGCAGCAAACCTTGGTGCAACACAGCCCCGTGCGCCTTCCCTTTCACAACCTGCTGCAGAATATCCTGCTTTTGTGCAGTGATGCTGCAGGTGTTGGGCTGACAGTTGGACGGGATGATCTTAGAGGTCTTTTCCAATCATAATGATTCCATGATTCTGTTTGATCAACGTGTGGAACAGCCCAGCACTCTTGAGGTTTTAACAGGAGACTGTCTGGGACTGCCGGACCAGTGGGTGCTCTCTGGTCTGAGAGTGCTCCAGGGAGCCTTCTGCCTTGGGATGGCGTTCAAGACTGATCCCTGAGACTGCCAGCAAACATGCTTGTCTTTGGTGCTTCCAGCTGGGAAGTCAGGCAGGGTATTTTCAGGTAAGAAAATTACTAAGTCTTGCAGTGTTCCTTAAAGCCAGAGGTAAGTCCCTTATGTAAGACAATTACAAAGGTCAGGCTTTAAACTTGGAGCCAAGCTATTGTCCAAGCCCTGCTCCTTTGGAGCAAAGAGTCACAAACCTTGGTGACATGCCAGAGCAGCTCCTGGGGAACAGCAGAGCCTGATGCCTCATTGCTGGTGCCCTTTGGCTATATTAATTAGAAGTTTTGTGGGACAGGGTGCATTTCTCCTTGTGCGTTACGGCAGAGCCCCAGTCTGGGTCAGCATCTTTAGAAGGCAGTGAAAAACATGTGATTTGGGATCCTAGAGGTGCCTGTGGACACCCGCTGTGTCAGCCCTCAGGAGCTTTGTCAGCTATTGAAAGAAGAGCCTTGCCCTGTGTCCAGGGGTTTCAAGCAGCTGAGAGTGGCCTCTCCATCTGATTTTTCTTTCTTCACCTTGCAAGCCGCTCATGTTAAAAGCTACTCTGCATTTATTTAATCTCCCTTCTCTAAACAGACAGGAGTAATCCAGGAAAGCAGCGGTCACAAAACCAAACATCCGGTTCCACATCTCCACGTTACAAACCCTTGCAGCCCAATGGGTTTAAGGGAAGGGATGTTTGGGGCTGAAAGTGCATTTCCTGAATGTGTTTAACATCCATACCGGATATGCTATAAAAAGCTGGATTTGTGCTTGTGAGGGACATGGGGGTGGTTGGAGGAGAATAACTTAAACACTTGGCTGTAATTAAAGCCAGGAGTACAAAACAACCCACCCAGTTCTCTCAGCAGGCTTTGCTAGAAGGGTCAGAAGCCCTTGGTTCCCAGGGATGCGATTGTTTCCCAGCCTTCACATTATTCCCATCATGCTCCCCCTGTGACACCCAGCCAGGCAGTGGTCTGTCAGCAGCGGGTATCGGTTTATTGGAGGGTTTTGGGATTGTTACTCTTTCTTTTGTGCTCTTGAGTTGTTTTAGGTTCTCATTGAAGCTGTCAGAGGTATCAGATGCAATGAGCAGATCCACTGATCCCTTCTAACTTGCAGTCCCAAAAAATGTGTGGAAGGCTCCCAGCATCCAAAACCAGCCCTCCACCCATCCTCCTAAGCCTCCTTGCCTATCTGTGTGTTTAGGGCTTGTTACCAATCCTTCCCACTGCTCCTGGGCTCTCTGCACGCAGCAAGAGCGGTCCTGGCTCTAAGTGCTGACCTGATGGAGGGGTCAGTCAGCTCTGGGAATCCCTGGGCCTCAGAGAGCTGCTTTCTGCTCCCTCCCTAGCCCAGGCAGGACCCACGAGCTGGATCCATCATCCTCTGCGCTAGTAATCCTGTTTTGCAACACCATTTCCTATTCAGAGGATGCTAAAGCAAATGAAATCCTCCGCAGAGCTTACTGGAGAATGACTGTGTGCATGTACTCGTGCACGAGGGCCGTAAGACACAATGAGGGGGTTGAACTACATGCTGGGAATTACCTGCACAGACGTGAGTCCTTTGGTGTGAGTGGCTGTGATCTGCCCATCTGTCCTTGCTGCCCGTCAGAGCCTGGCAGTGTTGCGTAGGGAACAGAGTGGCAGTCTTGAAAAGGAAAAAAAAAATTGTAGTTGATGGAACTTTTTTGAGATTCTCCTCTAGGCAGTGGTTTCTACACCGCCTGAACAGGAGCCAGGAAGAAAAAAGGGAGGTTTCTCACTGGCTTTGTTCTCGCCTTTGCCTGTTACCAAACCCATTTGTAATTAAACATGGACTTGCTCACTCACCCCAGCTGTTGCTTTTCTGTTTGATCCTGCCTGAAATTACGGTGGTGGACGCGTGACCTCCCGGGCCTTTTCATGCCTCGTAGGCTGGTATAAACACAGGGTAAAATGTGCCTTTGAAGCAAGCAGGCACCACTCCCACGGAGTTCGGGAGGTGCAGTGCTTGCTGACCTCCAGGCTGAGTTTGGTCTGCAAGGGTTTGGACCTCACTGCAAGACCCAGCAGGAAGAGGCACTGCAGGAAGGCTCCGACCCAGAGAAGATATGTACTCGGCCTGAACATAGAAAGATGAATTCTAGCCTGTTTGTTGTCGATGCTTTTCTCCCCCAGCCTGCAGTTAGAGCAGTTTGTGTGAACTGACCATTATATGGTGTGAAAAGATGCCTTTGCTTTTAGAAGATGTTTGCTCTGCTGCTAGCAAATGTGGGACTCCAGCAGGACAACATCCATCTGTGGCTTCTCTCCCATCTTCAGTGTGCAGGTGGAGGAGCGATGCCAGTGTTTGTGGAGCAGTATGGAATGTGAGCGAACCTTGAGCCTGTCCGCAGCATCCTAACCTGTTGCTGTGATTTCTAAGCTAACCTTCCCCTCACGCCTGGTTACTCCTAGGAGATGCTTTGCATTCAAAGCTTTTTCTTGCCAAAGATGTTCTTTCTGCATGACTTGGCTGGAGCTAATCGGATCTCTTTGCTGTCACAACCAAAACTGGTTACTTGAGATCTTAAGTGGACTCTGGTGAGAGGAACACAGGCTCTCGGCTTCTGTAAACCTCAGATGATCTAGAGCAAGTGCTGCTACACCAACGTGCCTCTGGGGAGCAATTTTATTTCACAGCAATCCCACAGGATTTTTTTTTTTTCTTCAGAAAGCAGGAATTTACAATCCAATTTCAGCTCAGCGACAACTGCAAGTGGGTATTTAGCTAAAATTCTTGCACACTTTGCTTGTGTGGGCTGAACAAGGATGCAGGTAAATCGAATAATCTAGACCTCAGAAGGAGCAAGAGGTGGGTTTTTTTTTCAGTAGTCATTTAAGCAATTGAATAGCTCTGTTCTTGCTGGCAATTTCAGGACTTCTCAGCTTTCTCCTGCACTTCCCTTGCTGTGCTCCAGAGAGTGCTGTTCTCCCAGATGGAGAGAGCCAGCCCCTTGCACTGTAGCCAAATGTCTGGGTGTGAGTAGTACATGACATACTTTTCTGTGCACAAGATGAACCAGCCAGGGGCAATATTCGTGTGCCCTAGAGCCAGTTTTACTTATTTCCTGTTCATGCAGTTTGGTTTTGAAAGATTAAAGGTGGTGGTAGCTGTTCCAAGTGAGCAATTTCTCTTCTGGTCTCAGATCCTTTGTTATTTTTATTTCTGTTTTAATTATTCATTGTTGGTGTCTGTCTACTGGCTTATGCGTATCCACTCCTTGAATCAACATGGTATAAAAACTGGGTGATTTTTTTTTTAGCATCTTGGTTTTATTTGCTAGGAGGACTAAAAATAATGATTCCATGGGGATCATTGGGGAAAGGTGTTTGTATGGGGAAGGGGAGGCTTGTTGTTAGGAAAAGTGATGGCTAGTTAGGTCTGGAATAGAAGGGTTTCCATCAGCTGTTGTAAATAAAGATGCTGATTGCAGCACGTGTGCCAAACTACCTTGTTCTCTGAACATCTACCTCCCCACTCGATGTCAGTGTGGTCTGAGGCTGCTGGTGTCGCTCAAAATCAGACCCCTCGCAGAGCCCGCAGCAGTGAGGACACCGATCTCCAGCTGGCACAGGTTTGGCAGCAGCAAGGAGACTGGCTTGGGCTTTGCAGCCCTGCTGAGGAGCAAAGTAAGTCAGGCTCTAAGCTGTGAGCCGTGGCTTCACCACCACAGACCCTGTGCTAGGGACCTGGCCACTAGCTGCAGACAGGCTTATCCGGGGCTGCGGTCACCTCAGAGCCTAAACTGTGGGTGGGAGAGCTCTGCTGGTTTGGGTCTTTGCCCCTTCTCCAAACAGTTCTTGCTCATGAGCTTATGTGAAGCATTTTCTGATAAGAAACAGAGCTCATAATGTGGGAAGTTTCATTCCCACTCTCCCAGACTCAAAGCAAAACGTGCACTAAACATCCTTCTTTTAAACTAGTCTCTCAGGAGCAATCCTTTCTTGTTCTCAGGCTAAATGAGTCAGTGCCTTCTACCCCAGCCTCTATTTTGCAATAGGAATGAATGAGACTTTTTTAGCTCCATTCTGCACTTCCCTGCGGCCGTGCAGGCGAGCGTGTGGGTGCTTTTGCTTGGGGCAGTGGTAAATTGTTGGAAAGAAGTTGAGCAGTGCCTGCATGGCTCTGTGCCTTGCTTCAGTCCTCTGTCTTGATGTGGCTAAGCTGGATCCCTGGGCCAGGCTAACTGGGATCAGCTGTTTCTTTTTCTAGTCTCGTTGGAGGTTCAGCAGAATGGAATTTCAGCTATTTGAGGACTTATACTCTCTAAAGCATCTGTCTTATAAAATACAAACAACCCCCCACCAGTCTGGGGCCTTTGATAATTCCCCAATGAAAGTTGTGGGGCAGTTTTCCCTTAGGGCAGTACAGGTTTTATGAGGCTTATTTTCATTTGCTTTCATCTCTTTAGTTTGTGAGCATTTCTCTTTCTCCCTCTGTGAAAGCAATTCAGGAAATTAACTGTTAATGGGGAATGAAGCCAGCTGTATTTTTACACCACACTCCTTGCAAGATTGCGAAGGGAAAATGCTGCATCTTCCCATGTTAGACTGGGTCTGGTTGGAGTGAGAGGTGAGACAGGCAGCCTTGCTTTGCCCGTGAAAGCCTGGGACTGGAGGTGGATGCTAAGAGCTCCTGTTCCCAGCTGTGCCGTGGCTTGGGGGTGTGTCTATCAAGATTTGTTTCCACTCCTGTCTTATTTTGCTTTATAGTGCTTCCTTGCATATTAACTGAGCTGCACAATGTCCCTTGAGCATCTCCCCCATGCCAGATGCTTGTGTTACATCCTCTTGCTTTCCCACACTTGTATTCCTCCCTTTTTCTCATGCCAAGGAACAAGTTCAGCTGAATCATTCTTCATAAAATATAAACCAGCTAAGTCAGGCTGGGGTGGCAGTCAGAGCACAGTGATGTTCTCTGCTCTCAGGCACTCTTGTTGCCCCAGGCTTTTCACATACTAGTGGCTTCATTCATGGAAAATCACATACTGGTGGCCTCATTCATGGAAAATCAGCACACCAGTATTTTCCAGCGTGTTTATTAGCCAAAACTTTGATTTGCAAGCGAGGTTGTCAGCCTTGTGCAGGACTAGGCTTAGAAAACAGGCATGCCCAGGCTGGCTGGCTTGATATCAAGATGTGAAGTCAAGCAATTAGGGTTCATTACAGACTAAAACACTGGCTAAAACACTCCATTCCTGCCTTAAAGGAGATGTTGGTGTGTGTCAGAGCTTTTGAAGGGCTTGTGGTGTTTCTTCGGAGCGCCAGCCTCTTTGGATGGCAGCAGGCTCTGCAACTGTTGTTGTTTGTTTCCAGAAAAAGCCCAAGAGGGGCTGAGCAAGTGCCTGCCCCAGCCACGGGGATTTCCTCTGCTGCTTTCTGGCCATAACGATGGTTAGCATGGCTGGGGTTCACTTCAGCTAATGCTGTCCTGGTGTGGAGGTGGCAACCCCCCCTTGCTTCTTGCACTCCTCTTACTTATTCCTGCCCAAAACCCTGAGCCTTGAGTGAACTGGTGCATGGGCTGAGCTGAAAGGGCACCTTAAACAATCTCCAAACTGCTTCAATTTCTCTAGGGTGCTCTAATCCGGTCTGCCAAGCCATGGAGTACTTTATTTTCTTATCCAAGGAGTTTCAAAGCCTTCATGATGTGTTGGGTTCCAGCTGAGTTGTTGACTTTGCCCCGGAGCCCTGGCCATTGCGCTCTTCAGAGCGAGCACGGTGCTTGGGGCGGTTGCTGTGCCGCGGGACCCTCTGTGGAGGCAGATAACTGGTGTCACATTGGCAGCAGCCGCGCAGACATCCCTCTGGGTGTGCGAGGACGTGCATGAGATGCTCTTGTATCTGCCGAGGAAGGGAGTGTTTTATTTGAAGTTTCTGTTGGAGATTGCTCTTTTTACTGGGAACCTCAGGGGAAGATGCATTTTGTACCCTCTCTTGTTGTACATCTTCTATTGACTAGCAGCAAATAAGCTTGGATGTATGAGTTTGAGTTGACCTTGCACGGTAGCTTTTGATTCTCTCAGGAACTCCTACTTCAGCGTGGTTGCTGTGAGCCTCCAGGCAGCCAGTGGACAATACAGATGCCTGTTCCTCGCCTGACTGCCTCACTTGAGAACAATGATGGCATTTCGTGAAGTAACAAGTCCTGGGCATGTGCAGGGTTGGATTGTAGCAATATTTTTTTTCCTTTCAGTGGCAGACTTGAGAGCAGCAGGCTGGGCCGCAGCACCAGTAAGTGCACGTGCAGAGGCAACTTGCACTTTTTGGAAAACACTCGCTGAAAGACACCAAAGCAGCATGACCAGGAGGTTGAGGGAGGTGATTCTGCCTCTCTGCTCTCATGAGAGCTCACTTGGAGCCCTGCATTCAGTTCTGGAGTTCTCAGCACAGGAAGGGCATGGAGCTGTTGGAATAAGTCCAGAGGAGGCCACAGAGATGATCTGAGGGCTGGCGCACCTTCCGTACGAGGACAGGCTGAGAGAGTTAGGGTTGTTCATCCTGGAGAAGAGAAGGCTCCTAGGAGAGCTTGGAGCAGCTTCCAGCGCTGAAAGGAGCTCCAGGAAAGCTGAGGAGGGGCTGTTGATCAGGGAGTGCAGGGATAGGATGAGGGGGGATGGTTTTAAGCTGAAAGAGGGGAGACTGAGATGAGATCTTAGGAAGAAATGTTTTCCTGTGAGGGTGAGGAGATTCTGGCCCAGGTTGCCCAGAGCAGTGGTGGCTGCCCCATCCCTGGAGGTGTTCAGGGCCAGGTTGGATGGGGCTTGGAGCCCCTGATCCAGTGGGAGGTGTTCCTGCCCATGGCTGGGGGGGTTGGAACTGGACGGGCTTTAAGGTCCTTTCCAACCCAAACCTTTCTCTGATCCTGTGAAACGGCTGTTCTTTAGGTGCTTGCCTGTGTTGCGTTGTGGCTGAGTGTGCATGTGCTGTGTGTCACTGCTGTATGTATGCTGTTAGGAAGAAGGTTGAGATGCTTGTTTGGCAGCAAGGAGGGGGTTAAAGTGAACCCGCAAAGGCTGGCTGATTGCAGCTCAAGGCTTTCATAATGCAAAGCCGGTGGGAATTCAGCGAAGGCTGAAGGCTTCGGTCTCCCCCTGCCCCCCTTCCTGCTAGAGGCAGCTAACCTTCTTGACTGGTCTTGAGCTGCATCCCTGCCAGGACGACTCGCACAGGGAAGCTCTGCAAAAAAAACCAGCAGAGGCGTAAGCGTGTGAAAGATGAGATTATTAAACTTTCTTGGGAGAGCACGGAAAGAGTAATTTTCCATCGTGGTTGTGCAGTTCCCTTACACGAAGGCTGGTGTGCAGCATGCCGGCCTCTTCATCCGTGACCTGCAGATTTCCCATTGCAGGATGGCTGGGGAAGCAGCTGGTACGTACGATATCTCTTACTCCCCAGAGGCTGGTATGCAGGGACATCCTTGGCTTTGCCGTCGGCTCTGGATGATGCACAGCAAAGTCAGTTAGGCCAGAAAAATGTGAAGGTGGTTCAGCAGTGGTTTGTACACCCGGCACGATGACCTGCGCTGCGGCCAGGAGCTGTTCCTGCAGCATGTGCCCTGCTTCCAGGCTCCGTGACTCCCTGTACGTTGCACATTTTGCATTAGGAGGGTGCTAAACAGACAATGCTGCCCAGGGCCTTTTGTTGTACAGCGTTTGCTTTAAGGACAAGCACCATCACAATATTTTTCCTAATGTGTAAAATCCCTTCTCCCTCCCTGCTGTTTGCCGTAACCCTTTGGAAAGCTGGAAGGGCTCTCGTTTCCTTTCCCGCTCACACGCGTGCGCTTGCGAGCCTTGCCAGCACTGTTTGGCTGTTTGTGTTGGAGGGGGGATTTTTTTGTTCTGTTTTCCCAAGTCAGAGAAGAGTGTGTAGCATTTGTTTTGGAAACAAAACAACTTTTGGAGAGTTACATGGCCTCTGCGAATAGCTCAGTACAAACCAGGTTATGTGCTTTGGGCTTTGAAGACTGTACAAGATAGTTGGCTCCTTCCTCACTTTATGGTTTCATGGCTACTGCGTTTAACAAGGTTTCTTAAGAAACCTTTGAAGGAGTAGTGTATCGTCAGCTTTACTGGTCCTGTGGGGGATAGTCCAGACACTTAGCAGTTTTCCCCTGGTGGTGCTGCGATTGCAGGGCTGAGTTTATATCTTTTATGGGGGTAGGATGTCTCAGAGCAATGGGGAGGGTTTTCCATACAATCTTCTCTTCAAAGCCTTTGGGAATAAAAGTGTCGGTGAACATTAGTAAGAGGTTGTTGGTCATAGCTGTTGAGGGACACTACAGAGCTGACTGTCTTCAACTTCCTTTGCTACCAATAAACGTATCCTGGGGAAAAAAAAATTGCTTTCTGCCTCCTTCCTTTAGCACCAGTGAGCTGGATGAGAAGTAGGGAGTGCTGCTGGTACACGGAGTGTTTTCCTGTCTCTGCGTGGCACAGGCATCCTTTGGTCAGCTTTGACGCCTTCCTGCTCCACAACCTGCCCTGCTCATGTTTGGTAGGTATCTAAACAAATAAAGGAGTGTCATCTTTGGCCATCAGTCTTCTGGCCGTGCTCTCCTTTTAGGAGGCAATGAGATCATATTGGCAGGACTGAGAATATAAATCCATGCAGGCTCTGCCACAGGTTGTGGAAAACCTTGAGTGTAGTGTCCTGGGGCTTAAAACCCAGGCAGGAATTGGCACGCTCCCTACATGCGCTTGTCTGTGCCAGAGCTTCTGCTTTGCTTGATATATAACAGGCTGGGAAGGGAAGTGGCTGGATAGTAGCCATTGCAGTTATAAAGTCTGCATTTTCTGTATCAAACTTACAAACTAAGGGAGCCTGGGGCAGTCCTGGAAACTCCAAAGTAATGCTTTGTCTAGGATTTACAAAGCAAACCCTCCATTTGTCTCTTCTCTTATTTGCCATGCTTTTCCTCCCCCTTCCACACCTCCTCTGATGCTCTGTAGCATTGATTGCCAGCTAACGGATCCCCACTCGGTGCTGGGGGCAACTAGTGCTCTGGCAAGGCAAGTCAGATGGGCTTTCCAGCAATCCCAGTCTCAGGGTGGCAGGGGAGGCTTGGAGGGTGCCCGTGTGTGTGGTGTTGGTTGATTGGTTTCACGGTTTACAGCAAGGTGTAGCACACAGGAGGAAAACCCTTCACAATATGCACTTTTATTGTTTCTCCCTGCTCTGGAAGGCTTGAGGGCTGATGGGAGAATGTCCCCGCCAGAGGAGGCCTGCAGGAAAGCTGGTGGGGGGGCTCTTGATCAGGGAGTGCAGGGACAGGATGGGGGGAAATGGTTTTCAGCTGAAAGAGAGGAGATAGAGATGAGATCTGAGGATGAAACGTTTTCCTGTGAGGGTAGGGAAGCCCTGGTCCAGGTGTCCCAGAGCAGTGGTGGCTGCCCCATCCCTGGAGGTGTTCAGGGCCAGGTTGGATGGGGCTTGGAGCCCCTGATCCAGTGGGAGGTGTCCCTGCCCATGGCAGGGGTTAGAACTGGATGGTCTTTAAGGTTCCTTCCAACACAAACCCTTCTGCGATCTGAGCCCCTCAACGTTGGAAGCTGGAGATTCAGTGGGCTGAACCCTAAACCCTGCTTATGCTGGGAGCGGGACCTCAGTCAGCTCCTATACTTTTTAGCCAGTAAAGCTGCAGGGTCCCAGATAATTCCAAAAGATTATTTGGAGTCAAGTCTGTGCTTGAAATGAAGTGAAGGCTTTGAGCACAGTCCAGTTTTGCCCACTCAGGCAGACTAAACCATTGCAAACTTCTTAGCCTGGAATGGCTTTGGGCAGTCTGCACACGGTGCCTTTACAAGCCCATCTTGGCCTCTCACTGCTGCTTTTTGAGTTGCAATGAAAAACTGCAAACCCTCCTTTGTCACGAGCTGTGCTTTGCAGGAGGGGTTCCAGGCTCTAGCATCATCTAGGCAATTTGAGTCAAAATGAGTGCCAAAGGTACCAAAACCGTTTCTGGAAAGGGTTGCAAATGTTTGGGGCAGCTGTCCTGTTTGCCTACAGCCCTGGAGATGCCTTTTGCCTGATCCTCATCCTTGCAATGTGGTCGCTGCCTTCATCCTGACTGTTAAATGGAGCAGCGAAGGCACCAGCAGGCTGGCTTGCCTGAGGTTAGCCGGGAAGTCTGGCAGATGAGGTTTCCCAGACCTGAGGCTGATTCCCAAGCCTTCTGGATTGCCTTTCTTGTAGTACTTGCTTTCTGTGTAGCCTTCCTGTCTGCTGCTGCTTTTAAGTGTGAAGTCTGGCTGTACGGGCAAAGAGTTTTTTAATAAAACAAAAAATCCCTTTCTGAATTGGCCATGCCCAGTGCAGCAGGCCTGCAAAATAGCTCTTTAGTCAACCACTTTCAGCTCCAGCCTCTGCCTGCCTGCTGGAGCTGAAGGCCAGAAACTCTCACGAGTTCATCTGGCCTGAACTCCTGCACAGCCACTCCAGTGCCAAACCAGCGGCCTTTGTTTGGCCTTTCTGGTAATGGATTTTAGCTAATCTTGAGTTGAAGACCTCAATAAATGAAGAATCCTCCCCTTTCTTTGGGGTTAATTAACTGTGGCAGCTAATTGTTGAACAAATTGTTTGAAACAGTTACAAACACCAGAACTTCCCAGGGTACAGCAAATTGCTCGAGCTCTGCTCTTGTGGGTTTTATTTAGGTGGCACTAGGACGCTGTTGTGTTTATGCCTGTTTAATTCAGAGGAGTCTGCTGCTGCCCCTCAAGCTCTGCAGCTCTCTCGAGGTGCCTGTCGCTATTTGAGGATGCACAGGGGCTGATTTATGACATTTACCAGCTTCACCAAGGGCACACTCCAGAGCCGTATAGCTCTGAGTGATTCATCTTTCCTCTTTGTATGTGGAGATAAATGTCAGGATGGATGTCAGCTGTCTGGCCGATGCATGAGTGAGTCTGTTTTCCTGTGTGCACCTTGAGCCCAGAGTACATGTGTGCATATTTTTACTGTTGATGATAAACCTGGAAACGCAGATTGTGTTGAAGGAAGAGGGCCTTCTGGCTTTAAATATTGATACCAATATAACAGGGCTGTGGCTGTGACTATCTGGGAGCCCTGAAGCATTAGCTCAGAGATTATGCCGAATGCCACGGGGAATTCAGTGTTGTGCAAAATAAAAGAAAGGGCTTTGCAAAGTGATAACATGATGCAGATGCAGAAATAGTGGACAGGGTCCTCTGGGGTCCACAAACTGGGGCTGAAAGTGGGAAAGGAAAGATTCAGACTGAGGCTTGGGAAGAGGCCCCTGACAAAGTACTTAATTTACTTTGATTTGTGATGTAACTGAAAAGAAAGCAGCTGCCCAGAAACCCAGATGCCTATGGACTGATTGCTGCGGAGGAAGAGGTGAAGACCCTGTTCCTTGGAAACACTTGAGGCATGGTGGGTTGGATGTGGTAGGTCGTCATCATCTCAAGTGCCTCAGTTCAGAGGATACCAAGTAGTTCTGCTGTGTGGTTCTTCAACAGCTCATCAAGTTGAAGAGTCATCCAGAAGGCACGATAAGGGCTGAGAAACTTTATAAAGTAACTTTCAGTCTTGTTCTTATGTCCCTGTGATCCTTTCAGGACTTGGAGCCACATGCAGAGTTCGTACACAGTCAGCACACGCTGGGTTTATTCCACATGCAGTTGCCCCTTCCCCAGCAAGGCACCCATCGTGGGGCTTGTGACTAAACTGGAGCAGGGGCCCGTGGACCCCTGCGCTGGCTCCACGCAGAGCATACCTACCATTTCTTGGAGGGCTTGCTAGCAAAGGCATGGCTTTGTGCAGGCTGAGCTGCTTCTAAATCCAAGCTGGCTTTGTGCCTGGCTGCGCCTGGTCTCATAAGCTCTCTCCAAAGGGGATTTGCTGGGCAGTGCCTGTTGAGGCACGCGGGCTGGCTGCGGAGCAGCGAGCAGGGGTCTCACCATTGTCTGGGCACTGCAGCGCCCCATCCTCCCCTGCTGCTGTGAAGATGAGGAGCTGACTGTAGGCTTTTTTCTGCATCTTGATGTCAGCTTTTATGTTAACCTCTTGTAGTCTACAACTTCACTTGTAGTTGATGGTTATTCAGTTTTTTGCAAGCTGTTCCAGTGTAGGATATAGCTCTTTAAAATACAGGGGCAGTTGTTGATGAGGGTAGGAGTGAACATCACAGCTTGGACTCACCTGGGCGAGGTGAAGCTGTGCAGGAGAGGACTCGCCTTTTGTCCTGTGCCAGAGGGGTTTCAGCACCTGATGCATCAGGTAGTGGCATGGGAGTGTGTTGTCACAAGTTAATGTGTGTCCCAGTTGCATGTGTTGCTTTGCAGAGTTTGAGCGTGTTAAGTTGGTAAAGGAAAAGCAAGCTTATAAAACTTTAGGATAACTTATCTTAATGTAAAGAAGCAAATCACACCAAAGGATTGCAGGGGACGGAGAGAGGGTGGCGACCAGGTCTTTTCATTCAACTGAAATTTCACTTAAAGTGGAGAGAATAAATGAGAGGAAGTTATTTTTCACTGCCAAGTCCTTTATTTAAACATAAAAGTTTTTCCTGGCTACTTGCAAAAGACGCCGCTAGCAGAGTGGTCCTGTGCATGATGCTTCTTTCAGGCTGAGTCTCCACTGCAGTGTCAACCAGAAGATCTTGCTCCTGGCTATTGAGTTCACATTATTCCTCTCACATCCATGCTTGCTGGATGTTTTTGCTGAGCTATTTCGGCACATATAGCTGAAACTAGCCTGGCTGCCAGCGTCACCAGCTCTACAACAGCTGAGTGCTAGAGCCAGTGTCAAGGAAGAGGTGGATGGAGTTTGATCTTCATCTTTCCCAAATAAGCTTGTTTTGCTGAGGCAGGGAAGGTGCACCGGGGAAGGATCGTTTTACACTTCAACATTCATGTTGCGGATGTGCTCTTGGGCAGTGCTAAAGACAAGGTCCTGGTTTAGGCATGACCTTTGGATGATGGATGACTTTGCAGTATCTCCTGTTCTGGAAACTGCTCTACATGCGTGTATATCAAGGTGACTCTTAGGATAACATCATTATTTGTTGCACAGAGTTGCAAGGAGCTTGAATTTATTGTATTTCTTCCCACGTTTCTTCAAAGCTCTTACATTCACCTCCTTCTCCCCACTTCAGCTTTCCCTGGTAGATTATAGCCTCCTGGAAAACACAGAGCGCATTGTGAAGCCCACAGCAAAAGCTGACTCAGTGATCCTTCCCATTTAAGTTCATGGAACAGGAGGTCAGCCTTAAAATACTTCTGCCAAAAAATAGTGCTGCTCTAATGGAACTGGTGCCCGTTTTATTAGCTGTTGCTGCGTCCTTTAGCTTAGTTTTTCAAAGAATGTAGCCTAGTGGTTCCTTAACGCTCTGGGAAGGAAAGCTTTCATATGCTGAAATAATTCTGATTTTTCTGTAAGAAGCATTTGGCATTGAATCTGCAGATCTCAGGAGAAAGGCTCTGTCCTAGGCATGGCTCATGTCCTTTAAAGGATTTCAAGTCATGTACTGAAGTCCTGGGAGCTGCTGTGTGGAAGGGAATGGGCCTTGCTTATGACATGAAAGTCAGCATATGTCTTTATGGATTCAAGCCCACCTGTGATCCTATAGATCAATCTTTCTGTCTCCCATGGGACTTCCCAGCTTGCACTGGGATCTACAGCTTTCTGCTGGGGACTGTTTCAGCTTCTGAAAGGAGAGTCTGTCGTGCAGCTGTCAGGCCTAGTTCCTACCTGGAGCATCTCCCTAGGTCTTCCATGCTGTGTGGTGCTGGAAGGATTCATCACTGCTCTTTTGTGCTTCCTCTTTTGAGGGGAGAGGGGTGGAATTGATGCTGGGTGGGTCCCTTCAGAGCAGGCATGGGGCAATACAGAATGAAGAGCCTTCCTTATCATTCCCACCATCCTTAATACCTGGAACAAGTCCATTCATGATGTTGAAGCAGGTGGGTGTCAAGATGTGATCCGTGTGCATGCGTGTGATGCTGGTAACATGTATGAAACTGGATGCAAACACAGCAGTAATGCAGAACTAACCAGCACAATGAATTGCTGTTATAAAGAGGAAAGTGAATCTCGTCAAATTCCTTTGTTCCTCATAAAGCAGTCACTGACAACTTGGGGCAATATTCCAGGGAGAAAAGTGGGTTTTGAGAGGGGAGCTGGCCAGAGAGCAGTGCTTCACATGACAATGGTGGGAACTATGGGTGTCTGTCATACCCGGAGTAACACTCAAGTGCCCTTTTTCCACCAGGGAATTAAGAACTTATGCAGACTCAGTCTAGTTTCATTAATGGATTTAAAACAGGTTTTGGCAGAAGGCAGCCAAGCACATCAGGAATGGAACAGAAAATATTCTTCCTGAGTCCGAGAGCCTGGAAACTGCCTCTCACACCATCTAAAGCAAGTGACAAATGCTGTTCTCATTGTAATCTGAAATCTTCCTTGTTTTCTCCCTCCCCAACATCCATCGTGTGCATAGGCTATTTATTAGCAAATTTAAAGCCACAGGCACAAGACTATTATGGAATCACCCTAGGGCTCCTTTGCAGGAGGAGGCACATGTTGCATTAAAAGGTACTTACCAAAACAGCTGAATTCAGTCTCTTGATTGCCTTGGCTACAGCTCCAGGTACTTACTCATATTTCTTTCTTTTAACCCTTATTTCTTCTCCAGTCTGATTTGCGTTTTTGACAGGTGATTATTATCGCTGAAAGAGCTGACAGCTCTGGTTGTCTCAAGTGCTGCCAACGTCCTGATGCTTGTTGCAATGCACGCAGGTTGGTTTTGAATATTTTGGAAAGACAGGCAGTAGAAAACGTGCACAGTATGACGCTTGTCTGTGCTGGTGCAAGCGGGAGTGCTGTGTGCTGCTCTGCTGGAGCAGGACCTACCCTGGTCTCAGAGGACCCGTAAGACCACAGGGGGCCCTAGACCTCAATGGGGAGCCCTTCTAGTTGTGAAACCTGAAGCAAAGAAACACCAACAATACCTAGACCGCTCCTTTGGTAGGCATTGATAGCATATCCCAGCTTTGTCTTCTGAGCTGTTTTCTAACCCTCCACGTCTGGGGTGATTGCCCCTCTCAGCTTGTCCTTCTCCCAGCTGGGCTTCCCTGGTGCCTGTGCACCTGCACGGAGCTTTACATCAGTGACCCCAGCTTCTGGGTTTGTTTTTTACGGCAGGTGCCTCTTACTAAATTTGTCTTGTTAGTGGGTAATCTGTGACTTGTTTGAGTCCAAAGGAGAAGCTTGTCAGCCAAACCCAAGCTGTCAATGCGTGAATGCCTTCCTCCTCTACTGAAAGCTTGTAGGGACACTCCTAAGGTTGCTCAGGATGTCTCAGTTATTCCATGTTCAAAGCTGGAATAACTCTACTGCGCAGGCTGCTTCGGTACTTCAAGACCTGTTGATGGGAAGAAGAACATTCCACCGTGAGGGATTATAGGAGTCCTGGTGGAAAGCCTCACCAAGGTTTCAACCACTAGTGAATACTGGGATTGAATGAATTAACATAAAGGGCCTTATTTTAATGCCTTAATGTTTGATAGAGGCAAAATTCTTTGTGGTTGTGGCTGCAGTTTGGCAGCTTGCAACAGGGGGTCACTGCTTCCATACAGTGCCAGAGCTGGTTTATCCTATTTTTATGATGAGTTGATGTAAGCTGCGAAAGTTGTTTTTCTAACGTGCTGTGACTCTTGCTTGTTTCCCCACCCTCGAACTCGCATCTGTACACTTCGAAATAGTAGGAGGAAGAGGGCAGAGAGAGAACAAAGGCTTGTAATACGAATGGAAGGAAACTAGGGAAATTCAGGAGGAAATGGACAGTGAGAAATACAAAAAGATCCAGCTGCGCTGAATGCATGGGGCGTGAGTGCATAGGGATGCTTTCTGCTTGGTATTCAGAGCTCAAGACCTGCATTGTGGAGCTGAACTTTCCTTTGAGTCAGTGACCTATTCAGACACCTAACAATGTCCATTATGTACAGTCAGCTTGTTTATGCCCAGTGCTGGGCTTTCTTACCTCTTTTCACATACAATAAAACAATATCCTACTCGGCCAGACCGAGCTAGATTTTGCTGTGCAAGGGCTTGGCCATCAGTTTTCAGCAAGCATCTCGTAACTTAAAGATTTCAGAACACAAACTATGACAATAAGAAGATCAAGGAGAACATCTGGTGATGAAAACGCTGTTCCTGGTTGGCTGATAGCAAGTGTCCCTCTTCTTTGAAGAATGGGGTTGAAAAAAGAGGTCGCAAGAGGTGGATCCCTGCCTTTCGGGGGTTGTAGTGATGAAACAACACTGCAGGGTGAGAGGTGAAATCCAGGGAGCTGGGGGAGGACATTTCTGCTGTGGAGAGGCAAGTGGTGCTGCTGCAGCTTACGTCCTTGCTGCAGAATAGGTGGGGCTGTCAGCCCACGTGAGGACTCTGCTTAGATTTGTTCTACAGCTGCAGAGAAACCAGCTGGCCCAGGTTTAACGTACAAGGGGATCCCCCAAGAGGCTTTGTACGCTGTCTGCGGAGTTCGAGGCAGCAGAAGTGTTCCACACGGAGATATCTTCTGTGGCCTCAGGCAAGCCAAGGTTTTAGCAGTGTGACTTGGAAACAGCTTCCATCTCCACTACAAAATACTACACAAGTTGCCACTGGATCACGTGCTGGCTCTGATTAATGTGAGACTCAAAGTACAATTTTTGGGTTAGAAAGAACCCTGTATGATATGACTTGACCTTAGCCTGTAGTTTTCTGCATGAGGACGTCACTCGTGAGGGACACTGAGGGAGGTGCTCTTTAACCCAACCCACCGAGAAGCAACCGTAAGCAGCGAGTGAAAGGCCTGGAGCTAGAAATAAGGTGTATGTTTCGGGGTGAGAGTAATTTGGGCATTGGGGCAAGTCTGTGCAGGCAGTGATGCTTTCTCCTCCTATTTAAAGAGAGAAAGCATTTTAGCAGCTTGTGTGTTCCATCTTACACCCTTGTTTAACCACTGCTTATTCAGCTAGAACCACTTAGCAGCTTTTACGGCATTTCTTTAGGGAGAAAAAATGAATTCTACACATTCAGGGAAACATCTGTCATCATTCGAAGCAGAAACTGTGGTTAACACAGTCCCTGGAGCATGTGAGTTAGCTCCAGTTCCCTGCTGCCACTGTACAGGCACTGTCAAAAGTAGTGAGGTGGGGGTTGGTCTCTTCTCCCTGGTAACCAGTGATAGGAGAAGGGGAAATGGCCTCAGTATGCTCCAGGGGAGATTTTAGTTGGATATTAGGAGGAATTTCTTTACTGAAAAGGTTGTCCAGAATTGGAACAAGCTGCCCAGGGATGTGGTTGAGTCACCATCCCTGGAGGTGTAAAAGATGAGTAGATGTCATATTTGGGGACATGGTCTGGTGGCAGACTTAGCAGGGCTGGAGTAATGCTTGGACTCAATGATCTTAAAGGTCTTTTACAACTGAAACCATTCTATGATTCTGTGATCGGAGAGCAGAGCTGGCTGTAAAAGGTGAAGAAGGTCATTTAACAACATTGCTCCGCTTGTAGAAAAATCAAGCAGTGCCTCTTTGAAGCCTCAAATGTTTGTGCAGCACATGACACAAAAAGTGGTTTTATTCATGTTTGGTCTCAGGAAATCGTGTTGCTCTGCAAGGTGACCCTTTTTAAGTGTTTGAAGTTGGGCACCCCAAAAGCTGGACTTCAGCAGGTGCTTCTGGAAGCTGTCAGCCTGAGCTGTATTTTCCCGACTCAAATCCTTGCAGTAAGAACTGGGGAATGGAGCATTTAAATAGAAAAAAATGGAAGCTCCAGTGCCACTAGATAATGTCAATCTTGTCATTGCTTTTAATATTCATTGCCAGGCACAGGGATCAGACTTTGTCAGTTTTAAGTTAAGCAACCCTTAGTCCTAGTCATCTTCTGTCTCTGTACATGAAAGGGATGGCTGAGCTCGCAGCTGCTAAAAGCATCTCTCTATTACTTATGTTTCACTAGGTATTTAAAGATTAGGTCAGGGCGTAGAGGATGAAAGGGGTTTTTTTTATTATCTTTTAATAAGAAACTTGTATTTGCAGATATGAAAAAGAGCATCTAACATGCTCCTCTTTTCCCTGCTGCTTCCTCCGAGTGGGGTGTGGGCTGGGGAATGTGTGGAAATCCTGCAGGGAATAAAACCATGACCCTCTTGGTCTGCTGCTTACCACAGCCCTGCCCTAGTTCCCAAAATTGATGGGTAAGGATGTGCCGTGCTGGAGTTCTCATGACATAGCCTTGCTTGCAATGCAGGAGACTGCGCAATGTACGTGGGAATTAAATATATGAGGCTTTGTATGCTATAAAGGTGAACAACAAAGGGGAGGATGATCTCTTCTCTGCGCCTGTAATGCGAGAAGCTTTGAAAGATTCCTGTAGTCACTTGCTTTTGGCTGTCTCCACTGTCAAACCCTTTTGGGGAAAGGATGTCTTCGTTAGCTGTGCAGCCCGCCAGCCCTTCAATCAAAACATAACCATCCCAGAGTTCTCCAGGGAATTATCTGGCAAAACCGGGGAGGACCAGGTTAACATTATCCTAAGAGTTAGTAACTCCGAGTCACCTTTCCTGGTGTAAACCATCACCTGTAACTGTGGTCCCTCTGTTCATGTGCTCGTGCCTCAGCAGTCCTTTGCTCCTCCTGATGTTTGGTGTTTCATGCCTTCATCTCAACCAAATTTGCAAGGTTAGGAAGCCAGCAGGGAAATTCTGCCTCAAACTTAAAGCAGAGGAACCAGGTAAAATAAGCACTCGCTTTCTGAAGTGGTTACTTGGGATTGTACTAGCTCAGACTTTGCCATCTGCGCTGTTCTCCACAGGGTTGAATGTGGCAGGGTCTTCTCAGGTAAGCATCACCCCACCTGGGAGATGTTCCTGCAGGATTTTGCTATGAGGGAGAAGAAAATTGAAGGGGCTTTTTCTTCATAACATAAGAATCCCGCTTCTAAGCTGTGCCTTTAGGCATATATATAAATGGAAAGAACTGTCAGTATTTCTTCCATCAGAATTTGTTCTTCTTGTTGCAGCATTCAAGCCCAGGGTATACAGTGAAAAATGATCATCTCTAGGGGCAGCTTCACTCCACAGCCTTTCGCCATTCAGAATTAGCTTTGTTTAGCCCTGCTGCTGAAAAAGGATGTTCAGGCAGTCTTGCTTTGCTTTTATTACCTCTGTGCAGAGTCAGCGTGGCAACAATAAGAGGAGAAAGTAAACTTCAGTTTTTCCTTGGACGTTGTCACCAGACTGGCTGTCAGGCATTGGGCATCTTTGTGTTCTCCCTGCTTTTGAAGGCAGGACAGCATTAAATCAGAGTCCCCAGGGTAGCTTGCAGCCTGCAGAGATGTTTGTGGTAACCCACAAGCTAGGAGGAACTCTAATCTGACATGCAGACGCTTTCGTGTTGCCTCTCTGCTGTGTCAATGAGTTGTTTGTGCTGCATCAGTGGAGCTTTTTTCTGAAATATCTGGGGTTTCTGTTCTGCCAACACTGCTGTGCTGGTATCAACAGTGTTCATACCCTGCTTTGTCTGCTTCTTGGAGGATTGCACTGGTAGCTCTGTTCTTCTGCAGCATGCCCCGTCCCTGGAGGTGTTCAAGGCCAGGTTGGACAGTGCTTGGAGCAACCAGATCCAGTGGGAGGTGTCCCAGCCCATGGCGGGGGGGTTGAAACTGGATGGGTTCTGAGGTCCCTTCCACAACCCAAACTGTTCCATGATTCTATGATATGACATTGCAGTGCACCTCCTCCAGCACAGAGGATTTTAGAGGGTCATTCATGTGGCCCATGATCGCAACGTGATCATTTCAGAGTCCATAGACAGTTCAAGCCTTCAGTCTCCCTACTGAAACTCTTAAACGAGGGACTTGGTGAAAAGCACTGATTTGGTGGTATAACCCTTTCCATCAGACTCTCCAGAGTGTGGACCACAGCTCTCCTCTGCTCTTAACCAGCAGCACAAGTCTCTTGTTGCAAATCCTGAGTCTCCCAGTGTGACATTTGATGGATTGTGGGAAGAGGCGATGCTAGCTTTGAATGAACTGCCAAGTCTTTAAATGTTTGGCAATTTTTCCTCCTAATGCTCAAGTCCTGGGGGAAAGTACTCAGGTGAGAACCTCAGCTTTGGAGCAAGGAGAAAAAGGGTTTCTGCCTCTAATGGCCAGAAGGAAAGGCCAGCCACTCTGGCTGGCTTCACCTGAGGCTTAGGCACTAGGAGGCAAATTAGTACTGTTTCTGATTTTCTTTCTTTTCCACAATGTCTAGCTTTTAATCTAACCTCGACTGGCAGGGGTGCGGAGGCTGACTCATGGCTTTTGAACGCCGGCATTGGCAGCTCGAGAGAAGAGCTCCCATGTGCTCTTGGTTACACCGAAGTCTGTGTGCCTATGAAATCGGGGCGTGTGCTCCGGTTCTCAGCGCCGCTTGTTACCGCGATGTGATGGATGTAGGTGGCCTGCCCCCATCTGTAATCTGGCTGGTGCTAAGGCATCAATGCTATGTAAATCTGCCTTGAGTTAGCTGTTCCCTTTTCCCAGCTGTACGGCAGGGCACGCAGGGTTTAGGTATTCAGATCCGCAAGGGCAGTTGCTGCTCGGGGATTGTAATTCACGCTGGTTTAATTACGTGCTCAGAGATCAGGCTTTGTATTGAAAAAGTTGGGGGTTTCTATTGGCTTCTGAGTCCATCCAGTCCCTCTCCAGTCAAAAAAACATGCTTATTATCAAGAATATTACTGTCCTGGTTGGGAAAAAATTGCTGGTGATTTCTAGGTGCATTCCAGTCTTAATGATGGGCTGAAAGAGCGGATCAGCTGGCTTGATTTAATAGCAGAAGCGGAGGAAAGCTGATGGTGGTGCGGGTTTTTCATCTGCAGTGATCTTTAGCTCAGAAGTGCACATCTCTGCTAATTGACTATTAAATGAGGTTGCTCGCTGAGGTGCACCGTCTTGCCATTTCAATCCTTTAAGGAATAAGTCTCTGATCAGCTGCACATAGGGCTATTAAATATAATCTGCCTAATGACTGGAGGGCTTTGACCTTCTGCTATTAAGGCGTCAATGTTTTGGGTTACAAACCAAACCTTCGGGGTGGGGGAGCTGAGCAGGGGTGGATTTTTTTCTGAAATGGTAATGTTCCAAACAACAAAGCCTGCTTTTTAATCTCAAAGCGAGACTTGGAAGCAGCACAGAGTCAGCCTAGAGATAAGTCTCTTTTAGCTCAAGATTTCTAGGATTGCACACATGTTACCGCACGCCTGGACCACCGGTTAGACACCTACCTGGCCACAGATCCTTTGTCCCAGTTGCTGTGCATGCAAATAACGTGTGTTTGCGTGTGTTTATCCAGTTTGGAAAAAATCTACGCCCTGAGGATTTGAGATTCCCTTTGTGTTATGAAACAGGCCACGCTGAGAGCCAGCTGAAGCAACGCTCGCTGCCTGCTTTGCAGAGACACTGCAGGCTCTGGGAGGGTTTTGGAGCCGATGCGTATGATGTTGGAGGAAGCACGGTTTGTCCTGTTGCTTAGCGAGGATTCCCACTGCCATTTTAAAGAGCTCTGCTGACAGACTCCAGGAGGAATCCCAACTCAGGCCTGAAAGACAGTGGCAGCTTGGGGTCAGAGTCAGAAAGGGCTGGGTGAAAGGAGGGGCTAGACACAAACAGAGCCAGACTTGCTCTCTCCCTCTTCAAATCCTGCTCTGTTTTGTTGGCTAGGCCAGCCCCTGGCACCATCCTCCACAAACAGGGATGCAGAGGAGGAATGTTCCTTGTCCTGGGAGGCTCGGGGCAACCTCCTCAGGGCGTGGGGAAGGCACAGATTATTTGGATGCCTTCAGGTCCTGTTCTTCCCCCACCCCAGCTGGTTGATATACATCATCCTAAAGCCTTAATATCACGTAACAATTGAGACAGCAAGCTGGAAGTGGGAAGGGGGACAAGACTTACGCTTGCGCTGCTGCTTTAGAGTAAATGCTGCAGGAGCAGTTGGGGTTTCATTGCTGATATTAAACCTGCATGAGGGGAGAGAAGGGAGAATGTGGTTAATGTGGAACACCTGCCTCTGACAAATGCCCGAGCCACTAGAGACCCCACAGTAATTTTGTAAATCACAAGCAGGTTTTCAGCCTTCCCAGCAACGCACGCTTCTAAACGCGAGCCGTCAAATGGACTGAATTACCAATCCAGCAGAGTAGAGGTGGGCTGAGAGCAGGGTTTAGTACGCAGTGTGTAGTTCACTGCTCTCCATCTCTTTGTTATTCTGACAAATAGCATGGCCTCTTGTTTGTGTTACACTAAAATCTATTGTAGGAAGGATGTTTAAACAGGGTCTTTCTGACCTGTCACGCAGCGTGTACCCATGGGAGAGAGGGCTTCTGTGGGCAGCAGCACTGCGGAGTAACTGGGAGGCTGTGGGCAATGAGTGGTGCCTAGGGCCTCAATATCCTGCCTGTTTTCCCTGCTTATCTCTTTCTTTCTTGCTCCAGAGACTTATAATCGAGGAATATTGAAAGTTTGTTGTATTGCTCATGATAAAACCTCAAAGCAGGGACGAGCCATGGGAGCAATGTATTCCTGCTGTAGCTTGAAGTGAAAGTAAAGCTGCTTCTGCTGCTTATCCCGCTGAGATGAGTCAAGTTACCTCTTCTTTCTAAGGTGACATTACAGGATGTCTGTCTGCAGGCTTTGGCCTTTTATTTGGGAGGGGAGTGGAGGGAGATGGTTTCCTTTGCAGCAGCAAGCGCGAAATAGGCTTTTAATAAAGCTTAAATTCTGCAGCTGCTGGCTAAGTTAAAAAAAGAAGTGCTGGCATGAGCCTTTTCCAGCTCTGCTATGACCCAGGGATGCGAGCCATCCCTTCTGGTCTTTTTGCCTTTATGCCACTTTCTTGGATGAAAATAATGGGAGAGTTTCTTCCCTTGGCAGGGTTTCACCCTGCTTGGGCTTTTCTGCTCACTGAGATGGTTTAGGTTGAGAAGGGTAGGAAAAGAGTCCCAGAGGGAGAAGTGCTGTAGCAGAGATGTTCTGGAGGGGGCTGTCACTTTTTATTGGCTATAAATCAACTCCTTGGGTCTCTATAGACCCTGAATAGAATTAGAAATTTAAAATCCAAGAAATAAGAAAAGGAGGAACAACTTTGTATATGATACAATAAACCTTTCCACTGAGGTGCACGAGTGGATCCAGCTGAGCACTGCTAGAGATCGGAGAGCAGATCCGCTGAAACACCAGGTTACAGTCCAGATACGGACGAGAACACTTTAGCCACATATTCCAGTCATTGAGGCAGACAAGGGAATTGTTTTGTTCCTGCAGGAAGTTTCCTGTTTCATGCTGATCTCCTGGGATGTTCAGCGTGACCTTGCTGTTTGGAGAGCCTGGTTCTGGCACTGGAGAGCCCTGTGATGTAGTTTGCAGGCAGGGGGGATGCACAGCACCTGGCTGCTCCAGCTTCCTAACAAGCGCAGGCTGATTTAGGTGGACTTCAGTGAAGTGAAGCGTTATCCCTGCTTCCTCCCTGTTATCCCTACCTTTCACCTCCCTTCAGATGTATTTTTCTCCCCCTTTGCTAACAGTAGCCTCTGAAATGCATCAGAATTGTTGCGGGCAGATTCTCCACTGGAAACCTCCAGATGTTTTGGAGCAGTTTGAGGCATCTGGCTGGACAGAAGAAGGCTCTGAATACCCTTGTAACTGGGTGCTGAGTATCATTCAACACACTGAGATATGTGCGTTAGGGTATCTTGAGGCAGCTCCTACGTAGATCCTGACAGCCTTGACCCTTGATGCCATTTTCACAGATCAAGTCAAAGAAGAGGAGGGGTTGTGCTATGGGTGAGACTCAGTCTCATCTCTCTCTTGATGAGGAGTCTTCTCCAGGAGCTGAGAGCAGGCAGGGTGTTGGAGGAGCTGCCTCCAGCAGCGTGACTTGCTGGGTGCCACATGCTGTGAAGGCTTTCACTGATCCTCATCTAGGAGTATCACCAAGCAACTGGTGCCAGGGAGCAGAATCTGAAGCAAAGAGACAGAGAAAGTTTCACCAGGAGATCTCATTTGTAATTAATAAACCCAAACCCAACACAACCAGCTAGAGGGGGGACAAGGTTTACAGGGTTGCTCAACAGGTCGGGTGAAAGGGAACTTAGCTGGCCTGGGGCAGGCACAGAAACAGCTGAAAACTGGGCTGGGCAGAGACAGAGAAGAGGAGCATAGCCAAGAAAATCTTGAATTGCTATGGCAAGGGGCAGGGATTTTGTAGGTCTGTAGCCTGGGGTCAGAAGCGGCTCCTGGGACCCAGTGTGAGCTCCTGCTTTCGCTGGGGTTGTGGCATTTCCCTGAGAGCTCCCTGCAAGCGCTTGTGGTTGAACTGCAGCCTGCATTTTTGAAAGAGGCATCCACTCGCAATGGAAAGACTTAGAATTTGGGATCCACCACATCCTTTGGGAAGCTGTTCCCATGGTTAATGCATTTACCATGTAACCGTTACAGCTCCCTGAAGGAGTTTGAACCCTCAGCTGGCAGCCTGCCTGCCTTGCTCAGCGCTGCTGCGTAGGGCTCTGACTCCTGAGACAAAAGCCTTGCTACAAAGGGACTAAATGACCTCCCTGGGGTCATGAAGGCTGGGATTGCCGGGGACCTGAAGCTGTTCCCTCCAACCAAGAGTACAGGAGTGAGTTTTGTGAAGCATTTGTTCATTCAGCAGCAGCCCACTGATCTTGTCTCCTCTCTGGATGATGTATGCCTTGCTGGTTTGCCCTCAGCAGCTGGTAGGTCACGCAGGATTTGAGAAACGACTCTGGCATTGTACCAAGCAGAGGCTGTGGGACGTTCACCAGCGAATTCCGGAGATGATGTGTCATGAAAACCCTGGCCCTGCCACCCGCCTCTGCACGGGGCCGCTGGAGGTAGTGGGAGCCCTGCTGGGTCGCGATCCCCACGTTCAGTGAGAGCTGTGGCTTCCCAGCAGCTTTTGGTAGCTGGATGTTAGCTGCAAAATCTGCTCGGGAGCTTCCTGCTTTGCGTGGGCCGAAGGGAAGCCTTGCTCTTACCCTTCTGCCTGCCTCCAGCTGGAGGGTGACAACTGAGCTTGTGGCAGGGAGGAGTCAGCTGTTTTCCATGTTCTTCCTCTGGGGATTCGAAATCTATTTCCAGTGAGGTGGGTCCCTGGGAAGAGGAAGGGCAGCTCTTCTAGGTGGCTGCTGCCAGAGCTGGGAGGCACCCAGAGGTATCTTTGCCAGCCTCAGGCATTCAAAACACTTCGGTCAAGCCCTAGAAAAAAACCCTATGGGGTCATCTTGGTTTCTTCTTATGCATTCTGGGCTCTCTGCTCTGTTCTCTGGTTTGTTACTGAACTTCTTCTGCAGCCACCAGCCTTAGAAAGTTGTAGCTGAGAAGCAAAGTGTGTCCTTTCATCAGTTACCTTTTTATTGGCTGCTTTCTCGTGGGTTGAACTTAAGGTTTTGTATGACAAACATCTTTAAAGCTTTTAGGGTATTTCCCTCCTTTCCTCACCCCCTAAAATACCCTCTTTGATCTGGATCATTTGACCAGCTCTTAATCTGCAATGGAACAGTTTCATGGAGGGGAAGGTAATTGTGATGGATACCCTGGTGATGTTACACTTCCCAAAAGCAATTAAATGTGATCAAAACCTCATTCTTGTTTTATGGCTGCTTGTAGCAGTGCCCACATGTTTATTGTCCCCCGTAGTCCCACATGCTGCCAGGCCAGGCTTTCCACTGGAAGGTAATACATTATATTCATGCTGTTTATTAACTTGCATGACACCAGAGCCCAGTGGCGCAGTCGCTTTGCAGTTTTTGCTTGTTGTAGCAATGCATTTGTGCTAGGGAGGCGGGATGCTCGTTCACCTTGACTTTATTTCCAGAGAATTTCCCCTTGTCCCAGGCTGCTGAGCTTTGCAAACATGTGCTGGTGGAAGGCAGTGTGCTGCTTTTAATCAGAACTTCTTAAAGCTGTCAGATTAATTGCTGGGGGAGGAGAGGGAGTCCCTCCCTGCTTGGTCCTGGCTTTCTCACCTCATTTTGATCAAAGCCTGGCGTTGATCTGGTACAGTGGGAAGCTAATCAGGACTAAACGCTGGGGCTGTCTCCGAATGCCAGGGGCAGAGCCATGGACTCTGCCTTGCTGATGGGGGGACACTGGGGGCTGTTTTCTCAAGGCAGAGGGTGGTTGTGGTGTGAGATCCTCCTTGCATGGCACCCCACGCACTAAAGAGCAACCGGGGAGTCACACCAGCTGCTCTGCCATCCGCAGTCATTCACTCTGAAATCCCTTTAGCGCTGGAACAATTCCATTAGCAGCACTTCTTAGGCGTGATTTGGAGTGGTTGCTCTGATGCTTAAAACTGAGTCCGCACACCAGTCTGGGGGCTTATCATCACCAAGACATTCCCCGCGTACCTTGGGGCTGCTCACAACTGAGATCCTGAACAAAAGATCTGCTGTCAGACAAAAGAGGAAGGAGTGAGCCTTTGAAAAGAGGAAGAATTTCTCCTCTGTTTGCCAGCAATTTTTTTTCTAAGTATTCTTTTTTTAAGAATCGGTCACCAATTAATCCGTGTCAGTTTGCAGACAAAGCTGTCAACGTTTTTAAGGTTGCACGGTGAAATAACTTCAGTGCCATTGGTTCTAGGAGCTCTGAATGTTCTCAAACAAATGCCTTTTAAGATAAAAATGGTCTGTGCTTGGTCCCAGCCCAGAGTTCTGGTCGTTATTGTTTTGTTTGAAACATCTTAACTGAACCCAGTGAAGTCAGTGAGAGCTGCAAGTGTTTGAAAGTCAAGTCACACATATTTCCATGGCTAAATATGGGTGTAACACAGGGTGTTACTCTAAAATGCTCCAGCGTGTGACCCAAACTGTAGCCCAGCAAGCGTGCTGTATGCTACAGCTGCTGACTTGCAGTAGCTTCTGGCAGCTTTCAGGTCATCAACCTGTTAGACATGGGTACCAAAAGCATGGTGTCTGCTCACCTTTATCTTTGCTTTTGCCTGCATTTGGAGTGTGAGATGCTTCACAGCCTCATTGGAGCGTAAGGTCACTGCCGGCCTGTGTGTGTGTGCATTTTCTGTGATTTGGATTACAAATGAGACCAGCAGAAGCAGGACATCTTCCCCACCTGTCGCATGTACACAGCGCGGACGGCTGCAGCTTTATAAACGACATTTCTTGCCACTTGTCAGTGGGAGCACTGAGACACCAAATTAAATGTAGCCAACCACCTGGCAGTGGGGTGGGTTTCTGCTTCTGTGCTGAGGGAGCAAAATCCACCCGAAACTCGCACATTTATTATCCCAAAGCACTTAGAGAACTTAAGAGCAACATAAAATATATACAAAGAGCATGTACAATGTTTTTCCATAAAATGAATAAACGCAAGCAGTGCTGTGCAGGTTCAAATTAGTCCATGTGGGAACAGTTTTGAGAGTTCTGGTGCATGCATGTGGTCCTTCAGTGGTAGGAGCACGTCTGGTTTGTATCGCATGGATGCCCAGGGTGGTGCGGAGCTCACATGAAGAGTTGCTGGGAAGGGACAACTCTGTCAGCACTTGGCTGCAGCTGTGGTGCTGTGTTGAGTTAACAGGGGCGTAGCTTTGGCTGCAGACCAAGCCCCAAGTTACAGGTCCTTCCCCATCGGCCGAGCATCAGACAGGGCTGGTTAGCGCTGAGTTGGAATCGTTAACGCCTTCATAGTGTCACAAGTCATTTGAATGCTACAGCTCTTTCAATTAAGCTCCTGTTGAGCTCCATACGCAGATATTGTAATGTAATTGGTTGGCCCGCTGCAAATGCATTAGGAAAGTCTGCTGCTGGAACAGCCTCCGCCTGTGCTCGGGGCTGGAGAGGAGCCAGAGCGAGCCCTGGTCTCCACACAATGTCACACTGATTAGAAGGGTGCGAGGTTCGGGTTTGGCTGGAATAGTCTAGCCAGTACAGCCCGGAGGGCAGCTGCAGTTCTACTGGTACAGAGGGGCCTTATGCCGCTCTGAATTGTCCCCTGCTCCAGGGGCAGGCGGTGATGCTGCAGGGAGCACCTTTATCCTGCGGTAACAGACCGTGCGTGGCGTGTGCTGCCCAGCTCTACAAGCGCAACACTATTTTGTTGACAACCACCCCGTAGCAACTCTGTCTCAGGGGCCCAAGGAAAATATTTTGCTTCCTCTGGCTGTTAGGAAGCAGGTTCTCCATGGCAGCAGTCCCCTCACAAAGGCTTCGGTCCTGCACAGGAAACCCTGGTCCGTTCCCTAATGAGCCCTTCCTGCCGATAAGGGGACCTGCAGGCCAGGGGCTCTGCTGGAGCCAGCCAGCTCCTCAAAAACTGATGTACTTCTTGATGAGCATCCCCTCCAAAGCCTGCACAATGGGACTGCAGCTCGTGCTCCTTGGCCAGGCCCTCTGGAGAGGTGGGTGCAGACCTAGATGGAGTAGGACCTGCTTGAGGAAAGGCCAGCTCTGGCAGAGCTGTGCACCAGCATTACTGCTGCTACTCTCTGCTGTTCCTGAGCCTTCACATCCCATGTGTCCCCTGCTCAGCAAATTTGCTTCTTGGTGTACATGAAGGCCCAGTTTTATGCCTGGAACAAAGGACAGACTGAGTCAGGATTGTTCAGCCTGGAGAAGAAAAGGCTCTAGGGACACCTTAGAGCATCCTTCCAGTAATGAAAGGGGCTTCAGGAAAGCTGAGGAGGAGCTCTTGGTCAGGGATTACAGGGATAGGATGACGGGGAATGGTTTTAACCTGAAACAGGGGAGATTGAGTTGAAACTTAGGAAGAAATGCTTTCCTGTGAGGATGGTGAGGCCTTGGTCCAGGTTGCCCAGGGAAGTGGAGGCTGCCCCATTGCTGGAGGTGTTCAAGGCCAGGTTGGATGAGACTTTGTGCAGCCTGATGCAGTGGGAGGTGTCCCTGCCCACGATAGGGGGTTGGAACTGAACAGGCTTTGAGGTCCCTTCCCACCCAAACCAATCTGTGAATCTATAACTATATTCCTGTGTGCGATATGACTGTGTTGTTCCCCAGTTTGGAGAACAGGGTGGTGCCACATCTGTGCTGTCCTGTTTTGGAGCAAGGCAGCTTTTAGGTCTGGTTTTGCAGCCCTGCACTTTTTGAAGGTCTGTCCTCACAACTGGTGACATGGAGGTGAGCATGAAGTGGTTGTATATCTTTGAAAGTGGAAGAAAAAAAATGACTGACTGGGATCTCTGCTGGCACACGCAGCATGATGCTCTGCAAGCCCCTTCACCACCTGCCACGTTGGTTTTGCTGTTCGTAAGCTGATACCGTGACGCTTATTTCTCTCCTGAAGGTGAGATGCATTCTGGCAGAGTGAAGCAGCATTGCACAACTTGTAAAGTCCCACAGAAACTCACTGCGCTGGATTAATAACAAATCCAGCAATAAAACAGTAGGTGGAATACCAGAGCATTGCCCTTTGCTGGGCTGTTGCTCACTGCTCCTGGGAGGTGGGAGTGATGAGTTTTTTTCCCCCTGTGACACATCTCTGTTGCCCACTGTATTTAGACCCAAATACATCCAGCATCAGCTGTGCCCATGGCAGCTCTGCCACTGCCTGCAGCTGTTCCTCACCAGAGCAGCATCACGTGTGTGTTCAGTCTGTCACATGCACCCTTGCCTCTCCACACTAATGGAAAACGCATCGTCTCAGCCAGGCTTCGATCGACGGGCAGCTGGGCTGGAATAGTCGCCTCTCCTTGCCTAGCAGCGCCTCTTAAACGCTTTTCTGCATAGACCCCACCTGTGGGACGGTGAGCTATCACTCACTGAGGATTACCTCCTCTGCTCAGCAGAGTTGGTGTCAAAGACTCCCTGTGACTGGAGAGAAGCCATAAATGTCAGTGTTCATGTAGAGGTCTTCTCCATGAAGCGATCCTGATGTCCCAAGGGATATGGAGTGAATCAGAATCTAGGCCACCATCAGGTCACCAAGAAGGCCAATGGCATCTTGGCTTGGATCAGAAACGGCATGGCCAGCAGGTCCAGGGAGGTTATTCTCCCTCTGGACTCACCACTGGTGAGACCGCTCCTCGAATCCTGTGTTCAGTTCTGGGCCCCTCACCACAAGAAGGATGTTGAGGCTCTGGAGCGAGTCCAGAAAAGAGCAACAAAGCTGGTGAGGGGGCTGGAGAACAGGCCTTATGAGGAACGGCTGAGAGAGCTGGGGGTGTTTAGCCTGGAGAAGAGGAGGCTGATGGGAGACCTCATTGCTCTCTCCAACTACCTGAAAGGAGGTTGTGGAGAGGAGGGAGCTGGGCTCTTCTCCCAAGTGATGGGGGACAGGATGAGAGGGAATGGCCTCAAGCTGCGCCAGGGGAGGTTCAGGCTGAACATTAGGAAAAAATATTCACAGAACGGGTCACTGGGCACTGGCAGAGGCTGCCCAGAGAGGGGGTTGAGTCACCTTCCCTGGAGGTGTTTAAGGGATGGGTGGATGAGGTGCTGAGGGACATGGTTTAGTGTTTGACAGGAATGGTTGGACTCGATGATCCGGTGGGTCCTTTCCAACCTAGTGATTCTGTGATTCTGTGGTTCTAAAAAGGTCCTGGATCTCAGCTTAGCTCTTCCAATTGTGCAAGCTTGCATTGCAAAGGCAGCATGGTGGCAAAGCAATGTGGGGTTAACTTGAGTTGGCAAGCCTGAACGAAAGCCTGATAAGAGTTAACTCATGCTGTTGGCTCGAGTTGAAACCCACATTTCCTTGTTCATTGTAAGTGTTTTGGACTGGCCCCACTGCACTCAGACCAGCCGCCTTCTGCAGAGGGAATTGTACTTGGAGTATTTTCACCGGAGCTTCCAACCGTTCCTGTCAGTGAAGCCCTCCATGCAGCAGATCTAAGTTTCATAGTATCATAGAATAACCAGGTTGGAAGAGACCCACCGGATCATCAAGTCCAACCATTCCTATCAAACACTAAACCATGCCCCTTAGCACCTCATCTACCCGTCCCTTAAACACCTCCAGGGAAGGTGACTCAACCCTCTCCCTGGGCAGCCTGTGCCAGTGCCCAAAGACCCTTTCTGTGAAAGTATCACAGACAGGGTAGTTGCACTTTGCCAGTGTATGTGCCTCTCTTGCTGCCTTTGAATGCCGCTGCCTGTCCTGCCTGCTCTGTTGTGCCCCATGACACAAGTTGTGGCTGTTTTTGTTTGGTGCAAGAAGCTTAATGATCTTCACTACAAAGATACAGGTTTGTAACCCTGCCTCAAAAAATCACTGCTACTGCTAGAAGATTTCAGGCAGGCTCTTTGGCTCAGTTTGTGTGCTTTAGGGTATAAATGCTGAGTGCCTGCTACCAGCTCGGCGAGCGGAGCATATGGACAGGCTCCGCTATCTGAGCTGGCAGCGAGCGGCTCACCCTGCGCTGCCCTGGCGGGGCGGTGGGAGTCAGGCAGTCCCCTCCCCACCAGCCTGCCCTGCGTTTGCTCAGTCTTGGACGCTGCCATCCAAAGAGGAGCAGCACCACCCTGCCAGCCCTCCAGCAGCATCCACCCTGCCTTTTATCTATCTTCATTTCCTTGCTTGCTTTCTTTTTTTTCCACCTGGGATTTAAGTGTTTGTTTGTTTGGCATTGAGGAGGCTTTCTTTTTTGTTGTTTTTTTTTTAAATACCTGTTGTGACAGGCAGGGCTGAGAATGAGCTAGGCTGCCGTGGGGAAAACAAAAACGAGCAATGCAGTTGCGTTTGGCCTGGGACATTTTTCCGTACTCAGCTGGTTCCACAGGGTGAAGGATGGGAAGAGCTGGTCAGTTTTAGGCTCTGAAGAGGAAGTTTTCTTTTATTATACTGGGGAAGGTTCCTGCAAGCTGCTAATATCAGGCACTGTCATTCTGCTCCAGCCAGCCAGCCCACCCTGACCTTGAATCATAGAATCATAGAATCACCAGGTTGGAAAAGACCCACTGGATCATCGAGTCCAACCATTCCCATCAATCACTAAACCATGTCCCTCAGCGCCTCGTCCACCTGTCCCTTAAACACCTCCAGGGAAGGTGACTCAACCCCCTCCCTGGGCAGGGAGGAGCAAATGTCACTTCCCTTCCTGCCCTGAGCCCATTTTCCTCCCCACCAGCATTTTCATTCCTCTGTCAAGAAAGATGGTCTGGAGAGGCTGGAAGTGACCAGCAGAGCTGGCACGTGGGCCACCGGCCAGGTCTCTGCATACAACCCCTTCGTGCCGTGTCTTGCTCACAGCCTTGCATGTTGTCGTTTGACGGGAGGGCAGTGGGGCGGGTGATCTATGGTGCGCTGGGCAGGAATCTTCCACTTTATTGAAATGGAAGTATTTACTGGCTGCATCAGTTGCCCAGCTGTGGTTAGTTTGTATGAGAACCATTTCCTGCCGCTAAGGAAACTATTCAGCTTGACGGCAGTTCGTGACAGGAATAAATATTGCTATTTACTGACCTTGTGCTCTTCTCTGGAATGAGTGGCTGTTTCTTACCTGCATTCCTCCCATTGAAGCGCTTGGGGTGACAAGAACAGAGCTGCCATCACCGGGATGCAAGTAAATCATAGAATCATGGAATGGTTTGGATTGGAAGGAACCTTAAAGACCATCCACTTCCAACCCCCCTGCCATGGGCAGGGACACCTGGATCAGGTTGCTGATCTCTCAAGCTCCAGTGGAGAAGGGTGGTGGGCAGGAGAGCAGCTGCAGGAGAACCAGGGTTTGATGATGAACATGTACTTTCAGGGCTGCGTGGCTGAGATGGCACCTTTCTGCTCTTGGAGATGTTTACTTGCCGGTATCCTATTCTGACAGTGGGCTCTGATGTGCTGCTCTGCATCGCTGGCAGCTGGCAGGGAGGCACTTCGTGTTATCGCTTATGTTTGAGTTGGGTTCTTCTGCTTGAGTATTTCCAAAGCTGCTCAGCCGTACTGGAAGATCTGTGAGCAGAAGCCTCCTGCTTGTCTGCTTGTGCCAGACAGCATAAGCACCCTTGCCCATTGCAGTGGTCCCGTCATCTAACACACAACAAAAACCATCCATCCTGCCTCCAAGCCTTTCTCAAGAGTGGATTTTTTAGGTTGTTGGTGTAACCTGCTTTATTTAATGTTAAGTGTTAAAGGTGATTTCTTTGATAATCTGTGTATAAAGGCTGGGGCAAGAGATACAGGTTTTATCCTGGTCTTGCAAGGTTTCCTTTTGATGGTATCGTGTCATCTCTGTGAGTCTAGATATATTTCTTCAAAAGGAAAGGTTGCTCTGCAACTCTCTTCATGGAGAGTCACTAGGTGTTATGGACGTATACTGGAAGATGATAGAGTGCACAGCATCAAATCTTCTCTGCTCTGGGAGGTGCAAAAGCCTGCAACGAGGCCAGAGATGTCCTGCTCTGTTGTCTTGTCTGCTCCACCACGTAGCTGCAGGGTGTGCAGGATGCCTTTGGGGCTGGAATTCATTCGGGGGGGGGAAAAGAAGCGTCTCACTCATCCTCTTCAGTGTATTTGCTCAGACTCTCTCCCCAAAACATGACATGATGCGAAGGGGTTGAGGGAATGTTGAGGAGTTAGCTAAGCATCAGTAGCATCCTATTTTGTGTTCAGCATTTGCTTCTTACAAATTGAGCATTTCTTAAAAGTGTTGGTAGAAGACAGATGTAGATGCTTCCTGCTACGGAAGTTGTTGTTGTCCACGCCAAGGAGGATGATACAAGGTGGATGGGGAAGCAGTGTGGGGTTTGTGATCTTCACAGAAACAGAGCAGCTGAGAGTTTGTGATCCCTAAGGGTGGAGGTCAGGCTGGAGCCAGGGATGCTGCTTGCTCCTTGATGGACATGTGAGTAGGTGTCCTTCGTTCACTGGAGTCGGACAACATGAGCTGTTACAGCTCCTCCTGCAGTCTGGCCCTGCCGGTCCCTGCCTGCTTCTGGCCATCAGCTTGATCTTGTGTGACCAACTGGTGCTGGTTCAGCTGCTGAGTTGTCTCCGTTGGTATTTCACAAAGGCAGGAGGTACTTTCCCCAAAGTTACTGTTCAACAGCTGCAGCCTGGCTGTTGGGAATAGGAGAGGCTGATGGGAATAGGAGAGGCTGATCTGCGAAGACGTCTGAGATCCACTGTGTCAAGGGCAGACAGGAGGAACAGCACAGAAGGACCCGTGCTAAGGTCTGCCTTTGGGTAGCAGTAATCATCTGCGTGGATCGAGGAAGGAAATGAAAGGCTTGGCAGCAGTGGAGCAGACACGAATCTCAGTGAATCACAGGCTCGACATGAGTCAATGCTGTCACACGGTTGTGAAGAAGGCACACGTCACAGGAGGCCATGTAAGGAATTACGTGCTCTGCAAGGCATCTGAAGTATTCCTTCTGTTCCTGGTGCCGGTAAAACTATGGCTGGAGCCCTTTCTTTCCCATTTTGGATGCTGCATTTTGAGGAAGATGTGGGCCAATAGCAGAGAGCCTGAGGAGAGCAGCGAGAGTGGTCAGAGGGCTGGAAACCGAGAAGAATGAGAAAAGCTTGAAAGGATCCAGGATTGTTTAGTCTAGGAAAGAGCACACTCAGCAGAGGGGGGATTGGAAAAGCTTTCAGAGACATAAAAGGCTGCTGTGAGAAGTGAGGGAATGATCTGTTCTTAGTAGCTACTAGGAAGAAGATAACAAGTCATCGTCTGAGCAAGGAAATTTAGTCATTGGGGAAAACTTACATAAGTGAAAGGCTGATGGAGTACCGAAACCTCCAGTCCATGCGGGGCTGGTGTCAGGAGGCCTTCAGAGCTGCCAGCTCTGGGTGGGTGGGAGAGGAACTCATCTTGCTTTGGCTAGCAGAACGCACTGTGGGACCTTTGCAGCCATATTTTTCTATTGCTTATTTTATATATTTTATTTTAAATTAATTAATTGATTGTAAGATTACTTTATACAGCGGTGAGGGAGTCTGTCTTTTCGGAGGCAGGCACGTATTTCTCAGCCACTGCCAGCCGTCGTGTTACCAGCCAGTCAGGATTACGTGTGACAGTGACAATTTATGATTGCTATAGCAGATCCAAGATCCTGATCAGGCTGCAGGCTCTTGCTGAGATGGGAGGAAGCCTCGTTGTTAAGGACAGGAATACAGAGCACGTTGGCCTGTGATGGGATGGCAAGGGCTTGAGTTTGTCCCTGCGTGTGGCAGTGCTGGGTGATGCACGGGCACGGTCCTTGACCTGAGGACACTAGATGGGTGCCTAGGAATCTCCCTGCCAAGGCAGAGCTCACCAGCATGCTTATTTGCTGGTTCAAGGGCTGATTTGGGCTGTGCTTTTTAATCGTGGAAAGCAAGAGCCCGTCTTTGTGTCCTAAATAGGCAATTGTCCTGATTCTCATCCCTGGGATCCATTATGTCTTAGCAAATTACTTTCTCTCTTTTAAATGCCTTGGTGATTAAAGATGCCACAGCAGATACCCTTAATGAGTACAAAAAGGGTAATAATTCCTCTTGTTGGCACTGAATGCAATTAATCAGGCCCCTTTACTTGCTTTTTAAATAGATGAGGCATTTAAGGCCAAGCAAGTTTTTAATTGGACTTTAATGTCTCTCATTTACTTCATTTTGGCGCAAACAGAGAAATTCCCACCCCCAGGTTTGCTCTTGGATTTATTCAGGGTGATGAAAGGTTCAGTGCAGAGCAAAGACTCAGCAGCAGACTCGAACATGCCCTTCAGCCCGTGCCTGGCCGCGTCTCATTGCACGGCTCGGGTTTAGTCCTGCTCCAAACAGCATGGAATTGTCTGGGGAGGAGCAGAGCCAGATCATCCAGCCCTGGGAATGCCTTCAGCGTGGGGCCGGCACTGGATTTTAGCAGTATCTTTGGAGTGGTCATCAACACGAGGGTGCAGCACTGTTTCGTTAGGTTCCCTTGCCTTGGAGGGACCGTTGACTTGGAAAGATTCTTGTGGAAGGCCTTGATGGAGGTCCACGTTCATAACCTAGACTCTAGCTTCAAACATGGGGTGAATTGTACCTTTTAAGGGATATTCCTGAGATCCACAGCCAACAGGAGGTACAGAGGCCTTGAGTACTGTTACAGATGAACATGTGCATGGGAGATGTTGCTTTACACCAGGAATTGGACAGGTGCACACTCTCCTGGGTGGAAAACTGGTTGGCTGGAGGGCCCAGAGAGTGGTGGGAAATGGTGTGAAATCCAGCTGGAGGCCAGTGACAAGTGGGGTTCCCCAGGGCTCAGTGCTGGGTCCAGCCCTGTTCAGTGTCTTCATCAATGACCTGGATGAAGGCATCGAGTGCACCCTTAGCAAGTTTGCGGATGACACTAAGCTGGGTGGAAGCATGGATCTGCTGGAGGGTAGGGAGGCTCCAAAGGGATCTGAACAGGCTGGACCGCTGGGCAGAGTCCAATGGCAGGAGGTTTAACAAGGCCAAATGCCGGGTCCTGCACTCGGGGCACAACAACCCTGAGCAGCTCCAGACTAGGAGAAGTCTGGCTGGAAACTGCCTGGAGGAGAGGGACCTGAGGGTGTTGGTTGACAGCAACTGAACATGAGCCAGCAGTGGCCCAGGTGGCCAAGAAGGCCAATGGCATCTTGGCTTGGATCAGAAATGGCGTGGCCAGCAGGTCCAGGGAGGTTCTTCTCCCTCTGGACTCACCACTGGTGAGACCGCTCCTCGAATGCTGGGGTCAGTTCTGGGCCCCTCACCACAAGAAGGATGTTGAGGCTCTGGAGCGAGTGCAGAGAAGAGCAACAAAGCTGGGGAAGGGGCTGGAGAACAGGCCTTATGAGGAACGGCTGAGAGAGCTGGGGGTGTTTAGCCTGGAGAAGAGGAGGCTGAGGGGAGACCTCATTGCTCTCTCCAACTCCCTGAAAGGAGGTTGTGGAGAGGAGGGAGCTGGGCTCTTCTCCCAAGTGACAGGGGACAGGACGAGAGGGAATGGCCTCAAGCTGCGCCAGGGGAGATTTAGGCTGGACATTAGGAAAAAATTCTTCACAGAAAGGGTCATTGGGCACTGGAACAGGCTGCCCAGGGAGGTGATTGAGTCACCTTCCCTGGAGGTGTTTAAGGCACGGGTGGATGAGGTGCTAAGGGGCATGGTTTAGTGTTTGATAGGAATGGTTGGACTTGATGATCCGGTGGGTCTCTTCCAACCTGGTTATTCTATGATTCTATGAATTTACCGTGGGAGAAAGGATATGTGATGAGGGACCCTCATCTGACCTGCAGCCCCTGCTACCTGCTATGAAGCCAGCACTGCCTCCGCTTCCACTTCTGGCCACAAACCATCCTGCCTTTAGTTCTCTTCCCTTGTGTATCTTCCACTGTGGTTTGGGGATGGCATGTCCCAGGCTGTGCTTCGTGCAGGGACATGTGCAGCAGCCCAGCCTGGCTGCTTGGCCCCTGGCCCAGCTCGGCTCTTCCCCACCAGCAGCTGAGAGCCCAAGGTTCAGCCCAAAAGGCATCAGCCTCGGCGTGTGCGAGCCTGCTCTGAGCCTGCTCACCACTCTGCAAGGCGTTTCTCTGACACCCAGGAGAGATCCTGAAATGGCTTGAAGTGGGATTTCCAGGTGTCTTCTGCAGAGTCAGGCCTGTCTGTAGTGCAGCCGTGCAGTGACCGTAGGCTCCCACCCACGGAAGAGCTGGGGAATGCAGGTGAGTTGTGAGTGCTCTTGGACAGCTGAGATGGCTGTTATGCCATTGGGGTTCTTTGCCCCAAAAAACATTTAGGAAACACACAGGAACAAGGGACAACACCCTCTGTTTCAGGATCCCTGCTTCTCCCACTTCGAAGGCAAAATTGTAAGCACAAGTCAATCCGGAAAGTGTATTCAGAGCAACATGTTATCGAATACCTTGTGTTAATTTAAACACCTTCTGCCTGCCAGCCCAGAGGGAGAGGAGAGCTGCCAGCTGGATCAGCCATAGCCCTTCTTTAGATCTGTCTCAGAGCATCTTTAAGTCCTGTGCTAAAACCTCAGGCCTCCCAGTGGGGCGTAAAGACCTGCTGTGCATGAACACTGGGCTCTGCCTTCCAGGCGGCTGCTCGGCAGGGGCTGCCAAAGGGGATGCTTACCCAATATGTATTTGGTTTTGCTTCCTTACTTGTATCTCCTCCCAGTCCCACACAACTTGAACACACGGCTGATACTGGGTTGGGTGGTTGTGCAAGGCTCCTGTGTAGTCCCGGATAGCCAAATGCAGGAACCGAATCTCTCCTGTTTTATCCTGTGCTGAGAACATCTTGGCACATTTTGCCCTCTTGCACCACTTCCCTGCCACCTGCAGACAAAGATGCTCGGAGCCGTCGTGTCTTGCATAAAGTAGAATCGGAGGCTGAGTGAGGATTCAGGTTTCATTGCACGATCATGATGTGAAGGGCCGTAGACATCCTGATGAGAAATTCAGGGATAGGAGTGAAGAAAAGAGCATCCAGCTTGCTCCGTGTCCCTGCAGAGTGAGAAGTGCTGGCTGTCTGCATGTCCTCCAGTGGTGGAAGGGACTCAAAGAAATAAGAGGGCCAGGTCCTAGGACATTTCCGTTCCTCTGGCTGGGCCATATGAGGAGGGGAAGGCAGCTTTGTCAAGAGGCTATGAAGCCTGCCGAGATGCCCTTAATGCAGGGATTATAGCCCAAATATATCTGTATCAGAAAGCTGCAACCCCAGATAACTATGGCCAGCCATTCTCACATTGAGAATCTTCTGGCTGAGGCTTACAAAGATGTCATTTTCTTTGATTTAATTCCATATAAACTGCGGAATTATTTTCCTTTAGAGGCTTGCAAATTATGGGAGCATAAACCACTCTAATAATCCGATAAGGACTGCCTTGGATGCCTTCCCAACAACGGCTGCCCCTGGGCAGGACATGCTTGGAGAGAACTGATGGGGAGCAGTCTGCCATGCTCACCTGGTTGCCTTCCTTGCCCTCCTCCTCCCCCCCCAAATTCCTCCATCTCTCAGGAACGAGAATCATTTCCTCTCCGGTTTCTTGCAGAGGCAAAGACCCTGCAGACCTGAAGTTATCTCTGGAATGTGTGTAAACAGGAGTTCAATGGGATGTTGTTTGCCCCCCTCTCCTGGGGGGTGTTTAAGAAGGGTTGATATGAGTTTGTTTTACGGGTTCCTAGCCCTGAGAACTGTCCTCCTTGGAGGGTGACCTGGCTGACCCAAGTCCCTGTGTGTGCATTTCCCAGCATAAAGGGGAGATGCGGGGGCCCTGCCGTGCAGGTAGGATTTTGGTCCTTTAAGAACAAGGAGATGAAAGACCAAGATGGTCTTCCTGCTAACCAGGGACCTGGGAGATGGTGTGGGATCGCAGTACGCGTGCGTATGCGTGCACTGAGACTCAATGTGATGTATAATTAATGGGATTTAGGCGGTCCTTGGACAGAAACAGATTTGCAATCAGGAGAAGGCTTGGGGTTACATGCGGTTCTGGTGCCCCCATCTTCAAAAAGCATTGAAACATAAGCTGAGTGACAAAACCTTAGAAATTACGTATGGGCTGGGACAAAATGCGTGCTAATAAGAGGCATAAGGAGCTCTATCTGTTTGGCCAAAAGAAATAATTCAGATGTAAGTTCATTATGGTGTACAAGCCCTTTACTAATGAGATCTGCCTGGGCACCGAAGGACTGTGGGTTTGGAATAAGCAGCAGCAAACAGAACCTAAAGGTAGGTGAAATCAAAACCAGGCACGTTAATACCAACAAAATGGTTAATTCCTAGATGTGTTGTCAGCACCGGTGACGCACTGAGCCTGGATCTCTTCCAGAAAACAACACTTTAAACTGAAGACAAAGAACCGCGCATAGCACGGAGGTGATCAGTGGAATGGCTTGGCCTGGTATATACAAGAGGTCAAACTAGATGATTTAATGATCTCGTTTGGCCTGAAAGCTTTCTGTTCTCTTAAGAAGATAAATGAAAAAGCCCTTTCACAAAAAGCAAGCACTTGAGATATGTGTGTAATGAACTCTGCTGCTTCCAGGGGAACGGCAGAGCAGGATCTGCAGGAAGCGTGACCTTGCCGCTTGCAGGCTGCCTGAGGTTGGTGGCCATCTGTTTAGTGGAGCTGGCTCACCACCATCAAGGCCACCACTCTCACGCCTGACGTTTCCTAACTCCATTTTTAATTGCTAACTGACGCAGTCTCCCTGCATTTAAGTAACATTTGCTCCCTTATCTCCACCAGGGTGAAGAGGCCAAGCGGAATGAGCACCCTCCTGGGGAAGATTGGCTCCAAAAAGCAGAAGATGAGCACACTGGAGAAATCCAAACTGGACTGGGAGAACTTCAAGGAGGAGGAAGGGATTGTGGAGGAGCTGGCAATCCATAACCGAGGCAAAGACGGGTAAGAAGGACTTTACCTAGTAGTAGTCCAGCATTTTCTACCACTTTTTGTACATGTAGGTACCTCATCACTTGCTACAAAGTTCATCAAACCCATGGGATCTGCTCTCAGGATACATAAAGCCAGTAGCTGCTCTAGGTATTACAGGGAGACAGGTAAGTCTGCAAGCAGCTATCGCTCCCTGCTAACAACGTTGCAAGTTTCTCAAGCCACACTAAAGCAGACACTGTGCTTTATCTTCTGCTGATGGCTCAGATGCAGGGTGAATCAGTCTAATGCAGGGCTCCCATGAGGAAATACAATTGCCTCTGCCCTGTTTTTCTTTTTTAAAAAAGTCTCAAATTGGGAGGCATGGTTTTTGTTCCATTCTTCAAATTACATCCTCGAGCTGCATCTGTCCTCCCTGCTCCTGCGTGAAGATGTATGCAAACCCAGAACAGCTGGCAAGGTGCTTTAAAGATTATGGCAGCGCTGGGCGTTGATTGTGTGCATCAAGCAATGTTCACTCCAATGAAGTTAATGGAAGTATCATAAAAGTAAATGACGATGCTGTAAATAAAACAGAAAGTTAATAACATGCACTGCAGGGAAGGATAATAAGATCAGAAGCGGTGTTTCTACTACAAGTGCTTTGCTAAGCTCTGGGAAAACGTAACCGGCTTACTGGACAGCTCATAAAATGTATTTTTATTGTAAGCTGTTCTTCCGGTCTGTGGGAAAAACTCAGAGCTTCTGCATTCCAGCAGATTGGATTTTGTGTTTCCAATAGGTCTTTTATAACTGTTGGGGGTTTCAGTTTGGTCTTGCACCCTTCCACAACAGGTCTGCCCTTATCTTTTTCTGGACGCTTAGCCTTGAACAAGTAGAGCAATTTGGTAGGAGTGCTGGAGGAGGGGCAGAAGCTTCCCTCAGATCCCTGAAATCCAAGGAGGCGAGTGATTTAAATCGTGCACAGGTGTGGCAGAGCACAGAGGCACCAAATCATCACCGATGCTGTCTGCAGTATAGCAAATGTCACAGTCAGAGCCCTACATGTGAGGCTTTCCATTGAAGGGACCCATGCTCTGGAGGCAGAGCCAGGCCGTGTACCAGGCTCCGTCTGAGGTGGAAGGGAGGTTGAGCTGCTCCCATGAAGCTCCTATCAGGACCTGCAGGCTGCTCCGGGAGAGCCTGCCTCCAGGGAAGGATCCTGCTTTGGTGTCTGGCACCTGGGTGGGTTGTCCCAGTGGGATGTGGAGTGAGAATTTGCCCTACGCTGATGTCCTGAGTGGCTGCCAAGTGTGGTACCAGCTTAGGGCCTTCACTGCTCTGGACTGGTTGCTGGGACACAATGCTTCTTTCCACAGTAGTTGGAATTGGCCTGAGCCAGGGTTGCTCAGAGGGACTGTACAAACCCCAGACAGGCTGGGGTGCTCTGCATGAGCATTTTGTGGCATCTCTTGCTTGTTCACACCTCATATGTCACCCTTTCTTGGACGGTGCTGTTTCCTTTCCCAGCCCATACAAGGAGGATGACTTGCTCTTCACACCAGGCAAACCTTTCTGGAGATGCTAATGTAAGAAGGCTGAAGGAGGGATCAGCACATTGAAAAGATGAGCAAATTAGAGCAGCAATTTTAAGAGCATCTGTAAGCTTGGGCAGCTTTGGATTTTGCTGCCTGTCACATCCCAGGCTAGAAAATCCCCTGGGCTGTTGGCAAGTGGGGTTTTTTTTTTTCATTAAACCAAGTCAGTCACTGCTTACAGATTTGTTTGTGCTAGTCAGGCAGGTAATGGGAGGGGGTCTGTGCTCACTGTGCATTGCATTCACCTTCCAGGTGAAGGAGGGGAGAAGGGAGGAGCACCGATGGCTTCGCGGCAGCGCAGTGCGTTTCTGCTTACAGGCCACCTGTCAGTGCCCGTGGGGTGAGGGCTGCACCCCTAGGGAGCAACCAGCCTGCCTGGGGAGCAGATCGTGCAGACCCAGCTGCCACCAGCTTCGGGGTCATTTCGCAGGAGCCTTTGTCCCTTCTGTGGCTGCCTCTATTTAATAATGCAGGCTCTGCTCAGTGGGCAATCATTTACACATCTCTATAAAACCATAAGGAGCCGTTGTTAACCCTTCAACCCAGGCGAGAGAGTGGGGCACTGCCGTTATCCCTGCTGCTGACATGCGTTCAAAACCTCTGATCCCTGCGTGTCCTGCTTTGTAGTTTTAAATTTCTGCCTGGTGAGGAAAGCCACAGTTTGCTCCTGGAAGAGTCTGCCTACCACCACACACAGAGATGGTCCCCGTGTGTCTGGAGGAAGGCAGGAGGTGATCCTCTGTGCTCAGAAGGGAAGGCAGGCTGAACTTCTCTTTTTTTGTGGTGACCTTGCTGAAGTTACTCTTGGCTCCTTGTGCCCTGGACCTCCCCAGCCCTTCTCTGGTAGAGACACATGCTGGGCCAGCACGCTGGTGGCCAGCTCAGTAACGGGGCCACGGTATCTTCCTGCTTCTGATGCCGCTTAGCAGCCAGCTGCAGCCTGGCCCTGGGATTCCCAAGGCAGAGGGGACGCGTGCTGCCCCGTGGCCTTGTCCACCCTTGCCTCTAATTTTTCACCTCTCGCAACACCAGCCTCAGACTTAATAATGGCTCTGAATTGGTTGGGGGAAGATTTAGGCTAGACATTAGGAAGAAATTCTTCATGATGAGGGTGGGGAGGCCCTGGCCCAGGTTGCCCAGAGCAGTGGTGGCTGCCCCAACCCTGGATGTGTTCAAGGCCAGGTTGGATGGGGCTTGGAGCAACCTGATCAGTGGGAGGTGTCCCTGCACGTGGCAGGGGGGTGGGACTGGATGGGCTTTGAGGTCCCTTCAACCCAAACCATTCTGTGATTTTATGACTCTACGATTCACGTTTCCCCAGCAGCAAGATCCGGGTTTGTGCAGCCTGGTTGTGTCGGATCCCGAGGGCCTGTCCTGGATTTGACAGGAAGGGCTGAAATAAGGAGCAGAGACAGCTATCCCCTTTGCTGTCGATCTGTCTGGTGTGCTTTATAAATGGAATTGCGGAGTGGCCTCTTAATTGGGCCAGCTTTGTAGGGCAGCCCCAGTGGGGGAGCAGCCCCGCTCGGGGTGCGGGGCCAGACCCTTGCGCTGGTGACTGATGGGGACTGGCAGGGGACAGGCAGCGCTGACGAAACCCTCCCCGGAGCAGTTTGCAGCTGCCCTCATTAGCTGCGACAGCCTCTTCTCCCAACACATTTACCGTCCTCTGCCGTGGATCACAGCTGCCCTGTTTCCACACGGGCTGATAATTTACAGGGAGGTATTGATTCAGGTAGCAAAGGTTATTTAGACAGGACGGGTGTGTTCCAGCCGCGCTCTCGCACTTTGCACTGCTGTTTGGCAGCGCCTTGCTGCTGGCTGTGGGCAACCGGGGACAGCCACGGCTCAGGCACGATGGGGCTTGTGGCAACCCTGCAGACCTGCTGCTTCCCTGCTTGTGTCCATCAGCACCTCCAGCCTGTGTGCATGAAGTACAAGCCGGCCAGGCTCGTTCCCAGGCTGCCTGCCCCATGAATCCCAGTGGATGCACAGGTAGTGCCTTGCAGGGTCAGCTCTGACCCCTGTGGTGCTTTTTTGTGGACACCCAAGGGCAACACCACAGGGCAACATCGCAGTTCCTCCTCCGTGGGTCTGCTCTGGCCTTTACAGAGCTTTAATGTGGTCGCCCAAGGACAACGCCACAGGGCAGCATCACAGTTCCTCCTCCATGCAGAGCCGCTGGCTGCAGCCCTGAGACCGCATTCCTGGTTCATGATTCGTATCGATCCCCCAGGAACCAGTTCCTGCCCGCTGGAGAGACACGGCAGCCGTGGAGGAGGAGGAGAAGAAGGAGGAGGAAGGCACTGACCCCTTGCTGGGAGAAGGGAGTCACAGAAGGGCTGAAGGAGCTTCAGATTCGGTAGCTTGGGCTGTTGCTGCCCGGGCAGTCGGGGTGTTCCTAGGTGAACAGTGGTAACCCCTGTCCCTCGCCTTGGCTGTGGTTGCGCTTGGCGTTTAGCAGCGGAGAGGGAGGAAAACCACACGCTCAGTGATATGACACAGTGTAATATACAACGTGACCCCCCCGACTTCCTTCCCGTGGCCTCTCGGAGCCCAGGGGCAGATCACCTCCCTGCTTGTGGGGATGAAGGGAAGTGACACTCCCCTGCCTGCCTTTCCTGAGCCAGCGTGAGGAGGGGGACTCAGCCCACGGCCCTCCTCCCATGGCGAGGGGCAGGGGGCTAGAAAAATACCTGCTGGCAGCCAGCACATCATCTGTGGTTCGCTGTGCTGCCCCCCTGCCCCTCGCAGCCAGCGGAGATGAGCTGACCCAGTTGTGTCAGGGCGAGACGGGCTCGGGCTGCGATGGGTATGGGGTGGCAGCAGGGCTTTTCATCCACTCGGGGACACAACTGGGAGGGTGATCACTCACTGAAATGATTTTGGATTAACTGATTTCCAGTGATGGCTGGCTGGGCAGGAGTTCCAGGGCCATGCCTAGAAGCAAGGGCGAAGGCACTTTGGTCCTGGGAGCACATTCAGCGCCTGTTTGATAGTTGTAGCATAAAGCAGAGACCTTGTTCCCAAAGGCAGCGCAGCCCCTCTCACCCTAGAGGGACCACAGCTGGTGCTGGGATGGGGGGCTTCCACCTAGCTAGGTCTTAGGTGCCTTTGTGCACGCTGCCAGCCACCCAGGAGCATGGAAAACCCAAAGAGCCTGTGCTGTTCACCCTCCCTGCAGCCTTCAGTCTTACTTTCAAGCAATGAGCTTCTCTGATTACCAGCAGAGAGGAGCCAAACGCAGCGGCTTGTGCATCTCACGCGGCTGCTGAGCGTAGTGACCTTGTCATGACAGCCAAGTGTTGGCCACCTTGGAACAAACGCAAAACAATTGTGATGATTCAATTACAGCTCCTGTTTTGAATTGCAATTTCACTCCCTCTGTAGGTTAATTAGTAGCACAGCCCCGGGCTATCTGTGGCAAGGGTTTGCAGCAAGGTACATTAAAATTCAGCTGCATGCCATTAATGAGCAGCAAGGTGCTTTTCCAGGCACACGTGTGCTTGCCTTCTCCCTTGCAGCACTCGGGTGCCTTCCTGAGAGGGAGAAGGAAATACTTAGCAGTGGTTAGGAGCTGGTCTGTAGCTGGGAAACCCCTGGCCTGAATCCCTGTGTTGCAGAAAGAAGCTGTTTGCATCCTTAACATTCCGTGCGCCCCTTACCAGTTTGTATCGAGGGCCATGCTGCTGCGGTTGAGTTTGAGAGATGTTTTGCTGGGGAGGTGTGGGCAGGGTCACCTGGGCAGCCTCAGAGCTGCCTCTCCTGCCGAGGACCTGCCCTGAGCCTGTTCAAGTTGTTTGTGAAGGTCATCTCTCGGCCACGAGAGAAGAGCTGGAACCAGAAACAGCCAGTGCGTGGCTCCAGCCTGCAGGGCCCCATCACCCCAGGGCTCTGCAGGGCCCCCGGCAGACACCCAGCAGGGCACAGTGTAATTTTGGTGTCTGTAGGAGATGCTCAGCGCGGTGATCAGGTCATGGAGAGAGAAGGAGAAAGGCAGATGGTGCCTTCCCTCTCTGCTCGTCTCTTTGGGTCGGCTTTGTCCAGGCTGAGTCAGCGTTGGCTGCTACGGGCGCCGCTTACAGCCTCTGCCTCTGTCTCCCTTGCAGGTACATCGAGAGGAAAGCATTCCTGGAGCGCGTGGATCACAGGCAGTTTGAAATCGAACGTGACCTCAGACTGAGCAGGATGAAGCCCTGACGTGCCAGGGGTGGCTGCGGGGGATCCTGCTTCCTTCTGTGCCCGAGGGCTGGCTGGGGGCTGCCAGCCACCGCCGGACCTCCCGGCATGGAACCCATTCTCTACCCAAGACTCATCCTGTATGTCTCAACGTACAGGTTTTTCCTTTTACTGTAATAGTTTGGGGAGGGTATTTGTCAGTGGGCAGGGGGCACTTTGAGGGTTACATGGTCCAGGAAGTGACAGAAGAGACCGGTGTGATTTTTGGCAGGTGACTTTCCAAGGAGAATTGATGGTGGCACCCATCCTTTGCCAACCCCGGGTGTTCCTGGCAGCAGGAGGAAGCCCCGATGCTCAGGGAGCGCTGGCTCAGCTGGGGTATTTGGTTGAGAGAGGAGCTGCAGGAAGGTTTTGCAGCTGCTGTGCGTGCGCAGGCTGTGGGATTCAGGGCTGGAGCCCTTCTCCACGCTCTGCCAGCCCTGCAGCATTCCCTGCCCCTCCGCGCTGCACTCCTGCCTGGGCAAAGCCAAACTGTCTGTACTTGTTTGTGGGGTCTGATGATGCCGGGGAGGGGGTTAAGCAAGCCGATGAAGAAATCCTTCCTTGTTCACACTGTCAAAAAGATGAGAGCAGCTGCAGTAGGCAGGACGGGCCAGGATCCGAGTGTTCATGTGAATAAAGTATTCCATCCTGACACTCTCGCATGCTGGCAGCCTGCTTTGTGTGGAAGAAATAAAGGGTCACGTGTGGTAATGAATATCTGACTGCAATCATAAAAAATCCCTGCTCAGAGGTGCCCAGTATCTGCCTCAACAGCAGCCTGAGGGTCAGGGCAAGGGCTCGGATCCCTTTCCCTCTGCAGAACCGGGGCTGGTGTTGGGAATAAATCCAGAATTGGGAGGTAATGGGGTTAGCGTAGTCCTCCTGTGACAGTGCTGCAGGAGTAAGGAAACCCACCCAAGCAAGTGAAGCTGCCGGGGAGGGAGTCCGAGGTGCCTGGGCGTGGAGCAAGCGGCCGGAGCTGGAGGACTCGTGTTGGCCATCCCTTCTGCTCTGGCTGGCTGAAATCAGCACCTCCCGATGCTTGGCTTTTGCACGTCCTCGGAGCAGAGGTGCTCGCCAGCCTTTCCCCACAGGATGCTCTGAGCCCACCCAGTGGGGCAACCCGCGTGCTGGGGGGAAAACGGCACAAGCCCCGTCCTTTCGATGCCGCAGCTGCCGCTGGCTCTGAGCGTGGTCTCAGCTTTGGACTCAAGTGTCGGCTGCTGAGTCAGCCCTTGCTCTGCGGCCGCGTTGCAGGATAGACAAGAACAAAACACCACGTGCTGGGGGGAGCTGCAGCCTTTGGCGCCCGGTTATGTACAGAATCAGCTGTTACAGACCTGCTGAAACGAGCCTGAAATCGGACAGAAACAAAACATTGAGGGTGATGACACATTTTCGTCTCCAAACGCTTCTAAGCCAGTTGCTGCTTTGGTTTTGTTTGTAAAAAAACAACTGGAGTCCCCATCTAGGGCACCGTACGGGGAGGTTTCAGCTTGAGATTCCTGGCTGGCAGCAAGGAGCCCCGGCTGGGGGCTGCGGTGCCGCTGCGGTAGCCGGGCTGCTGGCCCGTTTTTGGTGGTGTAGGACCTTCCCTGGGCTCCTCTTTCCTCCCTGGGCTGGGGAGGCAGCTGGGTCCTGCCCTGCTCGCAGGGTGAGTCCCAGCAGGGCCCCCAAGGCAAGCTGGGCTTGTTTGGCAGCAGATCCTTGCTGACCCCAAGATGCGCAGGCAGCAGCTCAGCCAGGGTAGGGGCAGGCAGCAGGGGAAATGATTTGCCTTTTGTTGGATTTTGCTCTGCTGGGGCTGAGAAGGAGGAGGGGAGGGGATCCTGGGGACCTTCTCTGCGCTGTGCGCCCCCGTGACTGTGTCCTGGGCAGGATTCCCTGCAGCAGAGAAGGGTCATGTCACCCTCATACTGGGTCCCTTTGTCCTCTGGCTCCCAGGGAGCTACCAGCCAAAATCCTTGCCGTGGCACAGACATCCCGGTGCTGCTGGGGGCTGCTTGCTCTGTTGGGTTGTGTTTTAGGGCTCATTAGAATCTTGGGGTCCAGAAATAGAAGATAATTCAGTGTGTTGTGTTATACGCGAGAGCTGAATGGAGATGCAACAGGGGAACCTTTGGAGATCCCAAAGGCCAGAGGTGCCAGTCCCAGCCCTCTTCTTTAAAGCCTTAAAGAGCTCCAGGCGGTGAGGACTCTGCAGCAGCATCGGCCCCAGCCAGCCTGGGGGACAGCTCTGGTTTTACATGAGTCCCAGCGATGTGTTAGTGGGATCTGACCAGCACAGTCTCCACTGGCACACGGGTAAATGGGGAAAATAGGTGACTCCAGCATCAGGGATCCTGCCTGCCAGCCCAGCACCGCTCTCCAAAACTTCTCCAGCCTCTCTGGGTTAATTTTTCCTTCCCTTCAGCTGAGCAAACGTGGAAAATGTAAAAATCTTGGAAGCAACCTGAGCTGCTGGAAAAGTGCGGTTTAACAGCGGCGGCCGAGAGCCTTGTCTCTCCTCTCTGCCGGGCTCCCCAGCTCACGGCAGCGCGGCGTGCCCGGCTCGGCTCAGCGCGAGGGTGCCCGGCTGCGGTGCCAGCGCCTGGCCCAGCAGGCTGGGACGGGCTCGGTGGGACGGCCGGGAGGCTCCAGCCTGGGGCTGATTCCTGGCTTCCTCCACACGCGCTCCCAAGCGTCCTGCGTTTTTGTTTGGTTGGATCATGTATTCCTCGCCTCTCTTTCCTGAAGATGAGGAGTGATTTACAGGTCTCCAGAAAACAGTTTGGCTGCTTAGGAAGGGAGAAAGGAAAGCTAGAATCCCACTCCACTTGCTATTCCCATTGCCCAGCTGCTTTCCCACAAAGGGGGATGGCTTAAGTACCCACCAGCCCTCGGCATCCCCGCCAGCTCTGAGCTTTCTGGAAGGAGCAAAGCTCCCAGGAGATGTGCGTCCTTCTTTTGAGATGCTCCCACCTTCAGCTGTCTTCTCCAGGAAGCTCACGTGTCCTTCATGGGTTGGGATCCAGCCGGGGCATTTGCTTGGGATAATTTTGGCCCTCCAAGGAGTCATAGAATCATAGAATCACGAGGTTGGAAAAGATCTCTTGGATCATTGAGTCCAACCATTCCTACCTGCCCCTAAACCATGTCCCTGAGCACCTTGTCTACCCATATTTTAAACACCTCCAGGGATGGGGACTCAACCACCTGCCTGAGCAGCCTGTTCCAGTGCCTGGTGACCCTTTCTGTGAAAAATTTCTTTCTAATCTCTAGTCTGAGCCTCCCCTAGTGCACCTTGAGGCCATTGGCCCTTGTCCTGTCCCTTGGGAGAAGAGCCCAGCTCCCTCCTCTCCACAACCTCCTTTCAGGTAGTTGTAGAGAGCAATGAGGTCTCCCCTCAGCCTCCTCTTCTCCAGGCTAAACACCCCCAGCTCTCTCAGCTGCTCCTTGTAAGACTTGTTCTCCAACCGCTTCCCCAGCTTTGTTGCTCTTCTCTGGACACGTTCATGAGTCCCTCATGGCCCGAGCATCACCTCGCCCTGAGGAGCTCCCCCTTCCCTGGCCGCCTGAAGGGGCCTCTTGTGCGGCTGGACCCCGAACAAGGCAGCGATTGTGTCTGTGTGTCCGGACGGTCGGGGCTTCTGCCGTAGAGCCGCGTTCTGGAGCCGCAGTAAAACGGCTGCGTCCAACCCGCGCCTGCGGGCTCGGCTTTATTGAGCTGCTCGGCAGGATTTGGGGAGGCTGTTACGAGGCCACGGGAATTGCGGGCGGGGAGGTAATGTCCCACATTTCAAGCTGCTGCGGCGATAAGGATGTAGGAATAAATGTGTGGCGCTCTGCGTGGGAAGAGGTGGAGAGCTGGCTGCCCGGGGTGCATCTCATGGGCTGCACCACGGGCTGCGATGGGATTTGGGGCCGGCTGAACTCTGCAGGGCAGAGTGTGATGGTGTGTGGTGCCACGAGAGCTGGGAAGAGCTGATGCCTGGGAGGTGACGCTGCATCCTCGGCTCCCAGCTGCTGTTTTCAGCCTCTCCCATCTCTTTTCCTAACAGAATCACACAGAACCACCAGGTTGGAAAAGACCCACTGGATCATTGAGTCCAACCATTCCCATCAATCACTAAACCATGTCCCTCAGAACCTCATCCACCCGTCCCTTAAACCCCTCCAGGGAAGGTGACTCAACCCCCTCCCTGGGCAGCTGTTCCAGTGCCCAATGACCCTTTCCGTGAAATACTTTTTTCCTGATGTCAAGCCTGAACCTCCCCTGGTGGAGCTTGAGGCCATTCCCTCTCGTCCTGTCCCCTGTCACTTGGGAGAAGAGCCCAGCTCCCTCCTCTCCACAACCTCCTTTCAGGTAGTTGGAGAGAGCAATGAGGTCTCCCCTCAGCCTCCTCTTCTCCAGGCTAAACACCCCCAGCTCTCTCAGCCGCTCCTCTTCTTCTCCAGCCCCCTCACCAGCTTTGTTGCTCTTCTCTGGACTCGCTCCAGAGCCTCAACATCCTTCTTGTGGTGAGGGGCCCAGAACTGAACACAGGATTCGAGGAGCGGTCTCACCAGTGCCGAGTCCAGAGGGAGAAGAACCTCCCTGGACCTGCTGGCCACGCCGTGTCTGATCCAAGCCAAGATGCCATTGGCCTTCTTGGCCACCTGGGCCACTGCTGGCTCATGTTCAGTCGCTGTCAACCAACACCCCCAGGTCCTTCTCCTCCAGGCAGTTTCCAGCCAGACTTCTCCTAGTCTGTAGCTGCTCAGGGTTGTTGTGCCCCAAGTGCAGGACCCGGCATTTGGCCTTGTTAAACCTCCTGCCATTGGTCTCAGCCCAGTGGTCCAGCCTGTTCAGGTTCTTTTGGAGCCTCCCTGCCCTCCAGCAGGTCCTCAATACCTGTCTGGCAGTGCAGAGGGGTTTCTGGCTGTGGGACTAATGGGGTGGCACATGGATCTCCCACTGCATCCAAGCAAGGGTCCCCACCCCAGGCGTCCTCATGCTGGTGGTGGGTGCCGGCGCCCACGTTTGAGGTTCAGTCGTGCAGCCAGCCGTGAACCCCAACCGGAGCAAGGATCAGCGCCAGCCCTCGCTGTGGGATGAATGGGAGATGAACAGAGCCGGCACTGTTGGGGCAGCCCGAGGGCCACGCTCCGCCTCGGCTTTTCTGGAGGCGAAGGGGATGCCCCAGCATCCTGCCCTTCGGAAAAGCGAGAGGCCTCCCCCACCACCTCCTCTCCACAGCTGAAAACCAGCCCTGCGCCGTGGAAAGGCGTGGGATAAATCCTCGTTGTGATCCTGTTGGGTCCCGTGATACTACAAGCCAAGAGAAATGTCCTCATTATTTCCAGAATATTGAAGTCTAATAAATCCCGTCCTGCCTTATAGGATTTATTTCTCCGTTCATTGCTAGGAGACTCAGTCCCGTGTAATCCTATTGCTGCTCCAGGAGGTGGGAGGCAGCTTTCCGAAGCACAGAACCTGCGGAGCTGCAGGCAGGAGGATTCATCCTCCACCCGGGGATGGCTCCAGCCCCACAAGTGTCCCAGGATGCCCTGGTGGGGAGTCACCAACATCCATCCCATCTCATGGTCAGAGGGTGGCTGGGCCAACAGGCCATTAATCAGCAATTAGCCAATTAACACAGCATGGCACAACCTGCTCCCCTGGCCCCGTTTGCTCCTCCAGGACCCCGTTTGGGGGCTTCCAACACCTTCCCAGCTAGGACCCAGTGGGAAGAGCCGTGCTCGGCACATGGATGTGGCTCACCAGCCACCGGGAGACTCTCCCGAAGACAATGACGGACGCAGGAATACGGCTGGGAATTTCACCAACAAAGTGTTTTCCATAGTAACCGTTGCCGGGGCAACTTGCATCCCAAGCAGCATCCATCCCAAAACACCCCATCCCGTATCCACCAGGGTGGTGGGGAGCTGCGGTGCGGAACCAGAGGGCCCCTCACTGTACCAGCGGCACGGGGATGCTCCAGCTGCCCCAACCTGGCTCTGAGCAGCCCCAGTGCTGCAGGGACCCCGTATCACTCCACTTCTAATATTTTTTTTTTTATTATTTCATTTTCTTAGAGGTGGGAGAAGCCCAAGGTAGAGCTGTTGGTGCCTCTCGCCCCTTGGGCTGTGGGAGCAGCGGGTGCGGGAGCCGCTGCCACCTCAGGGTGCTCAGCACACGCGAGCAGCGATTTTGGCTCCGATGCATCAAAAATGGTCGGGATTGAGTATCGACAGGAGAGGCTTTGATCTCAGCATCACCGCGGGGAGGGGGAGAAATGAAATCCCTGCTGCTTTTAAGTATGAAAGTGAGGAGCTGGTGGCCTCTTGGTGGCCGTGTGATGGCAGGTTCACCCTAGGGCCACCCTGGAGATCCCAAGAGAGACCCTCGTTGCCGGCTCAAGGTCTCCCTGTGACCTCGTGGGATCATCTGCAGTGGTGGGAGTGGGGCTGGGGACACCCTTGGGGCTCAGCCCCTGCGCTGTCACCGCTGTCACCAGCAAAAGGAAACCTCAGTCCTCCAGCTGCGCCTGCGGTTTGCGGGCACGACCGCAGTCCCTGCTGCTGGGAACCTCCTGCCCTCAGCCGTGCCTCAGTTTCCCCATTCACCAGCAACCCACAGGGGAGCTGCCGCCCAGCAGGAGAGGTTGCCGGCGCCGGGGGACAGTGGTGGCGTCTTTCGAGGAGCCAAAGGAGCCTTGACTCTTGGGGAAGGGCACACGTTGCAGTCTGGCCTTGAGGACTAGAGGAAGCCCCGTGGCTCTCACACTGGCGCTCTCACTGCCTGCTCACACCTGCACCCACCTGACCCCGCCACCCTTCACCTGCTCCGTGCGCACGTCCCCGCAGCGTGTGCACGTCCTGCGACTCCGTGCAGCTCTGTGTGTGCGTGTCCTGCAGCTCCTGCACGTCCCTGCAGTTTGTGTGTGCTGCACACCTGTGACTACGCAGCTCTGTGTGTGCATGTCCTGCAGCTCCTGCACGTCCCTGCAGCTTATGAGCATCTTGTGGCTCTGTGCAGCTGCACGTGCATGTCCTGCAGCTCCTGCACAGCCCTGCAGCTTGTGTGTGTGCTGCACGTCCTGTGACTCCATTCAGCTCCACATGCATGTCCTGCAGCTCCTGCACATCCCTGAAGCTTCTCTGTGCGTGCTGCATGTCCTGTGACTCCCTGCAGCTCCACATGCATGTCCTGCAGCTCCTGCACAGCCCTGCAGCTTCTGCGTGTGCTGCACATCCTGTGACTCCGTACAGCTCTGTGTGTGTGTCCTGCAGCTCCTGCATGTCCCTGAAGCTTGTGTGTGTGCTACACACCTGTGACTACGTAGCTCTGTGTGTGCATGTCCTGCAGCTCCTGCACATCCCAGCAGCTTATGGGCATCTTGTGACTCTGTGCAGCTGCACGTGCATGTCCTGCAGCTCCTGCACAGCCCTGCAGCTTCTGTGTGTGCTGCACGTCCTGTAAATCTGTTCAGCTCCACGTGCATGTCCTGCAGCTCCTGCATGTCCCTGCAGCTCCTGTGTGTGCTGCACACCTGTGACTACGCAGCTCTGTGTGTGCATGTCCTGCAGTTCCTGCACGTCCCTGCAGCTTATGAGCATCTTGTGACTCTGTGTGTGCTGCACGTCCTGTGACTCCCTGCAGCCACACAAGCATGTCCTGCAGCTCCTGCACAGCCCTGCAGCTTCTGTGTGTGCTGCACGTCCTGTAAATCTGTTCAGCTCCACATGCATGTCCTGCAGCTCCTGCATGTCCCTGCAGCTTCTGCGTGTGCTGCATGTCCTGTGACTCCCTGCAGCCGCACAAGCATGTCCTGCAGCTCCTGCACAGCCCTGCAGCTTCTGTGTGTGTGCTGCACGTCCTGTGACTCCGTTCAGCTCCACGTGCATGTCTTGCAGCTCCTGCATGTCCCTGCAGCGTGTGTGTGTGCTGCACACCTGTGACTACGCAGCTCTGTGTCTGCATGTCCTGCAGTTCCTGCACGTCCCTGCAGCTTATGAACATCTTGTGACTCTGTGCGTGCTGCATGTCCTGTGACTCTGTGCAGCTGTGTGTGCCTGTCCTGCAGTTCCTGCCGAGCCCTGCAGCGTGTGCATACTGCACACCCGTGAGGGGCCTGTCGTGTGTCCGTTGCACACCGGCTGCAGCCCCGTTACCCCTCGCACACCCGGGTGGGCGGGGCCAAAGGAGCAGCGGGGCGAGCGGAGTGGGCGGGGCCTAAGGACGTGGGCGGGGCCAGGTGAGTGGGCGTGGCGAATAGGAGCCAGCGGAGCCAATGGAGGCGAGCGCAGCCAAGGGAGTGGGCGGGGCAAGCGGAAGTGGGCGTGGCCAAATGTCAACAGCGGGTGGCAGGGTGGGCGTGGCCAAGCGGGGTGGGCGTGGCCATCGGGGCTGGCGGCGGGCGGAGCCAATGGGGGCGAACGCCGCCAGCGCTGTGGGCGTGGCCACGGCGACGCGGGTGCGGCGAGCCGGGTGGGCGTGGCCTGCGCAGCCGACCCAGCCAATGGGTGGGCGCGGCCAAGCGCGTCTGCGGGGCTGGCGCGGCCAATCGGCGGGCGTGTCCGGGCGGGGTGGGCGGGGCCCGCGGCGCCGACGCAGCCGATGGGTGGGGCGTGGTTATGCTGGTGGGCGGGGCCTGTGGCGCTGACGCAGCCAATGGGCGGCCGTGTTCTGGTGGTGGGCGGGGCCTGGGGCGCTGACGCAGCCAATGGGCGGGCGGGGCCCGGCGGTGGGCGGGGCCCGGGCCGCGCGCTGTAATGCTGCTCCCGCCGCCGCCGCCGCTGCGCCGCCCGCCCGCGCCGCCGCCGCCCCCGGCCCGGCCCCGGCCCCCGGCCCCCCAGCGCTAGGGCCGGCGCGCCCCGCGGGAAGATGAACTACCTGGTGAGCGGGGAGAGGGGCGGGAGGGAAGGGGGGGGTGGGGGGAGCGGGCGGGCTCCGCCGCCGCCGCCGTGACCTTGTCCGCGCCTCCCGGCGCCGCGGGGACGCCCGGCGGGGTCCCGGGGGGAGGGGAAGGGGGGGGGGGGGGGGAGGTCCGGCCGCGGGGCACGGCGGGACGTGGCGGGGAGGCGGCGGGCCGGGGGCGGCCCCGGCTGAGTCACCGCGCTGGCACTTCCTCCGGCGGCGGCGGCGGGGGCGGAGCGGGGACCCCCCGGCCCGGGCGGCGGCACCGCCCCCGGGAGCCACCGGCCCCGACAGCCCGGCAGAGGCACCGCCACCCGCCCCGGACACCGGCGGCGAACCGGCCCCGGGCTCCGTTGTCCCGGTTCCGGGCTCCGTCAGCCGTCCCAGCCCGGGGCACCATTATCCCAGCCCAGGGCAGCGCCATCATCCCAGCTCTGGTGACCGCTGTCCCAGCTCTGAGCCCCAGCATCATCCCAGCTTTGGTGGCCATCGTCTCAGCTCTGGGCACCGTCATCTTCTCAGCTTTGGTGACCAATGTCCTGGCTCTGGGCACCATCATCATCCCAGCTGCGGTGACCATCGTCCCTGCTCTGGTGACCATTGTCCCAACCGGGGGCACCATCATCATCCAAGCGCTGGGCACCGTCCCAGCTCTGGGCTCCGTCTCCATCCCAGCTCCCGGCACCATCCCAGCTCTAGGCTCTGTCTCCATCCCCTCATCAGGCACCATCCCGGCTCTGGGCTCCATCTCAGCTCTGGGCTCCGTCTCCATCCCAGCTCCCAGCACCATCCCAGCTCTAGGCTCCATCTCCATCCCCTCGCTGGGCACTGTCCCAGCTCTGGGCTCCATCTCCATCCCCTCACCAAGCACCATCCGGGCTCTGGGCTCCATCTCCATCCCCTCGCTGGGCCGCGTCCCAGCTCTGGGCTCTGTTTCCATCCCCTCGGGCACCGTGTCCGGCTGGGATGCCGGCCCAGCGGCCAGCAGGCCCTGGCTCACCGCGGCGGCACGGGGCTCTCTTGCAGAACGTGCTGGCCAAGGCGCTGTACGACAACGTGGCCGAGTCTCCGGACGAGCTCTCCTTCCGCAAGGGCGACATCATGACGGTGCTGGAACGCAACACGCAAGGGCTGGATGGCTGGTGGCTCTGCTCGCTCCACGGCCGGCAGGGCATCGTCCCGGGGAACCGCCTCAAGATCCTGGTGGGGATGTACGACAAGAAGCAGCAGCAGCAGCCGCCGCAGCAGCCGGCAGCCGGTGCGGCGCAGGGGCAAACGCAGCCGCCCCAGCCGGCTCTGCCTTTCCACCAGCAAGGCGGGTACCCCCCGCTGTCGCCCGCCTCGCAGTACACCCCCATGCACTCTGCCTACGCCCCCCAAGGGGACAATGTCTACCTGATGCCGGTCCCCAGCAAGGGACAGCAGGCTCTCTATCCGGGCTCGGCGCCCACCGGACAGTTTCCGCCTGCTCCGGCTAAGCAGCCGCCGGCCTTTCCGAAGCAGACGCCTCCCCACGCCTTCCCCGGCCCCGGCCAGGACATCTACCAGGTGCCCCCATCCCTGGGCCAAGCGGCGGAGGTGTATCCCGGGGGCTCCGCCAGCCCCCCCCAGGACGTCTACCAGGTTCCCCCCTCGGCCAGCCAGGCTCAGGAGATCTACCAGGTGCCCCCGTCGCTGGACATGAGGAGCTGGGAAGGGCACAAACCCCAGGGAAAGGTAGGATGGGGGTCCTGGGGGGTGGCAGCGCGGTTGCGGGGTGCTCTGTGGTTCGTGGTGGTGAGCGGGTGCCAGAGCTGGGGGGCTCCCGCTGCCGTCTCTTGGAGTGGGAAGTCGTTGGGCTCATCCCGAGGGGGTGGGCATCGTCCCCACACTGCGGGCACATGGGGGGTCCCCGCAGTGGCTGCGGTGCCTCAGTTGGTGTGGGCTACCCAGCTTGGGGCTGGCACAGTGTTTGGTGCTTGGATCCTCTTGGACTCTCACGTGGGCTCTGCCGGTACCACCTGGGGTGGGCACGGGGTGATGGTAACCCAGGAGCCACTTGGCGATGCCCCTTGTCTGGAGGTGGCTGTGGTACCAGGCGCGGTGCTGAGATGTTTTCTTCCCCCTGGGAGCGCGGGCAGGGGCAGGCAGCCAGCGCCTTCTGGCTGTGCCAGGGAGCTCGCCAGTGCTTGCCGGTTGGGTTTGCTGGTGAGCCACCCGCCTGTCCCCAGCGTGGGGACTCTGTCCAGGGCAGTCTAACGGCTACATCCTGCTCCCAACTCTGCCCCTTCCCGGGCACGTCATCCTGGGGAAGAGGAGCGAGGCGCTTTAGGCATCGTGTTTTCCGGGAAGGCTACCCTGCCTCACACCCCTGGGAAGCAGCCGGTGCAGGGGAGCCCTGCCAAGTCGTTGCCGGGGCACGGGGAGCATCCTCAGAGGGCTGCTCAGCCCTTCCTGTGCCCGGCATCGGCTGGGCAGGGTGCCCTGCTCCTCTGGTTTGGATATTTGCCCCTCTCACGTCCCTACAGTGCGCCAGGGTGGGCACCAAGCCGCAGGCAGGGATCGGCAAGTGCCCTGAGGGCGTTGGCGGATCCGTAGGGGTGTTGGCAGCTCCCTGGGCACGGCTCGGTGCCCGAATCGGCCGTTCCCTTCTGCACGCTGTGGCCGTGCTGGCTGGGCTTTGTCTCTTGCCGAGGCTCGCCGCTATAAATAACTGGTGATATCATCCCCCCGTCCCCGGCATCGCTGGGAGCAGCGTGCACGCCTGGCCAGGGAGCGCCCTCCCGTGGGCACCGCTTTGCCCGGTGCCGGACAGTCTGGTCCGGAATCCGGCACCCATCTTCTCTCCAGCCCCATCGCCGGCGTTTTGAGGAGGATGACGTGCCGTGGGGACAGGCTGGAGATGCTCAGCAGTGCCCACCTCGTCCCTTTCCCTCTTCCCAGGTGCTGGTGCCCACTCGTGTGGGGCAGGTGTACGTCTACGACTCCCCCAAGGGCGAGCAGGACGAGTACGATTTCCCTCGCCACCTCCTCTCCACGGGCTCCCAGGAGATCTATGATGTGCCGCCTGTCCGAGGAGGGATCCCGAGCCATTTCAGCCAGGAGGTGAGGCTGGTTGAGGGGTGGGGCTTCCATCCGCGGGCACAGGAGATGCTCTGGTACAGCCCGGGCTCCAAGCCGGGCAAATTACACCAGAGCTGGGCATGCTGTGGGCCTCAGGGCTGCTCCTGCTGGTCCCTGGGAGGAGGTGGGTACCCTCACCGACCCTGATGCACTGTCCTGTGTGCCCTGCTCCAGGTTTATGACACCCCCCCCATGGCAGTGAAGGGTCCCAATGGGCAGGACCCGGGGCAGGAGATCTACGACGTGCCCCCCAGCGTGGAGAAGAACCTGCACCAAACTGTAAGCGCTGCTGGGAAGCTCCCAGCTTCTCCATATATAGAATCATAGAATCACCAGGTTGGAAAAGACCCACTGGATCATCGAGTCCAACCATTCCCATCAATCACTAAACCATGTCCCTCAGCACCTCGTCCACCTGTCCCTTAAACACCTCCAGGGAAGGTGACTCAACCCCCTCCCTGGGCAGCTGTTCCAGTGCCCAATGACCCTTTCCATGAAACATTTTTTCCTGATGTCAAGTCTGAACCTCCCCTGGTGGAGCTTGAGGCCATTCCGTCTCGTCCTGTCCCCTGTCACTTGGGAGAAGAGCCCAGCTCCCTCCTCTCCACAACCTCCTTTCAGGGAGTTGTAGAGAGCAATGAGGTCTCCCCTCAGCCTCCTCTTCTCCAGGCTAAACACCCCCAGCTCTCTCAGCCGCTCCTCGTAAGGCCCGTTCTCCAGCCCCCTCACCAGCTTCGTGAGACGCATTTTACAGTGAGAACAATCATTCACCGGAACAAACTCCTGTTAAGCCTCAACCATGTCCCCCCAGCTTGTGGGGAGGGGGGGGTTAGGGCGTAACAACTCCCCAAGGGTTGTGATGGCACCGGAGGCTTTCAAGATACAAGGGGATGGGTTGTGAGATGTTCTCATCTAGGGGATGAGGTTGGGCCAGGTGGTCTTTCAAGGTCTCTTCCAACCAGGGCTGCTTTAGGGTTTTGCAATTCCCACCCTAAAGGTGTTCAAGGCCAGGTTGGATGGGGCTTGGAGCACCCTGATCCAGCGGGAGGTGTCTCTGTCTATGGCAGGGGGGGTTGGAACGGGATGGGCTTTAAGATCCTTCCGACCCAACCCCCTCTATGCCATGCGAGGCCAGGGGGGCTGCGGCAGGGCTGTGCCAGCGTCCCTGAGGGCAGGGACACGCCTGGGCTGTGTGGCTTCATCCCAGCGCGCACCCAGCACAGTCCGGCGCGCCCGGAGCTGGCACTTACGTGCACCGCAGCACGGCCCAGCCCTCCCGTGCGCCCGCACGTGCCCTGGAGTGGCTCTCCCAGCAGTGCTGATGGCTCCTGCCGCTGCCCTTGCAGGTGTACGACGTGCCCCCCTCGGTTAGCAAGGACGTGCCGGATGGCCCGGCCCGGGAGGAGACCTACGATGTGCCCCCGGCCTTCGCCAAGCAGAAAACCTTCGACCCCTCCCGCCACCCCCTCATCCTGGCTCAGCAGGAGCCCTACTCGCTGGATGACGTCTACGACGTGCCGCCAGCGGCTGGGAAAGGTGCCCCCGAGCCGACGCTCTCTCATGAGATCTACGACGTGCCCCCCAGCCTCAAGAAGCTGGGGGGGTCGGCCTTCCCCTCCCAGGAGGTGTACGACGTGCCCCGGGACCTGCACGCCCCGGGCAAGGGTTCCCTGGACATGGAGGGCGAGTACATCTATGACGTCCCACCACAAGTGGACCGTGAGGCCAAAGGCGCTGACGTCAAGCGCCTCTCGGCCTCCAGCACGGGCAGCACCCGCAGCAACATCTCCACATCCTCGCTGGACGTGGTGCCCGTGAAGGAGCCGGCCAAGGGAGCCGGCAAGGAGTTCTCCCTGGACTTGGACGCCGCCATTGAGACGCTGGCCAAGCTCCAGCACGGCGTCGGCGGTGCCGTCTCCTACCTCATGTCCTTCATCGGCGCCAACTGGCGCAGCCCTGAGCACATGGAAGCCAACGCTGCCAGAATCCGTGGGGCAGCCGAGGACGTCCGCACAGCCCTCCGGGACCTGCTGGAGTTTGCACGGGGGGCGGTGGGCAACGCCGCCCAGGCTTCCGACCGTTCCCTCTATGCCAAGCTCAGCAAGCAGCTGCAGAAGATGGAGGAGGTTTACCAGGCCCTGGCGCGGCACGGCCAAGCGCTGGACGCTTGCCACTGGGCCCCGAGCGCCCTGGCCGGCGGCAAGCCGGGCACGGATGACTTGGAACACTTTGTCATGCACTCGCGTGGCGTCCCCGATGACACCAAGCAGTTGGCCTCCTTCCTGCACGGCAACGCCTCCCTCCTCTTCAAACGGACAAAGCCGGCGGCGGAGAGCGGTGGCCACGGGCCCCCTCACCCCTCTGACAAGGCCAGCAGCATCCAGTCGCGGCCACTGCCCTCCCCGCCCAAGCTGCTGGCCCAGGAGTCGCCTGACGGGCCCTACGAGAACAGCGAGAGCGGCTGGATGGAGGATTACGACTACGTCCATCTCCAGGTGGGTGCAGGCAGGGGTTGGATTTTGTGATCGGGGCATCAGGCAGCTTCGGCTGCAGCGGGGCTTCTGCCACCCACATCTTGCTTTTACCTTCCAGCTTGAGGACTGTGGGGACCTGGAGTGTCCCAGGGCAGGCAGGTGCTCGCTCCTGACAAGGCTGGTGTTGCTGACCCTTATGTCGTGCCCCTTCCTTCCCCACAGGGCAAGGAGGAGTTTGAGAAGACCCAGAAGGAGCTGCTGGAGAAAGGGAACATCATCCGGCAGAGCAAGGACCAGCTGGAGCACCAGCAGGTGAAGGAGCCCTGCAGGGCACAGCTCTTGGGGTGGGACGCAGGGTTTTGGATGCTGTTCCTTTTGCAACCCCTGCTGCCAAGCTGGACCATGGGCTTCTCCTGCTTGGCTGTCCCTGTGGTGGGTTCCAACTCACCTCCTGTGCCAGTGCTGTGCCAGTGGAGAGGGGCAGCAGCTCCTTGCTCCTGGAGAGGAGCCTGGCACCACTCTCCTGGGGCTGGCACTGTCCCTTGCTGTTTTTCCCGGGGCACAGATATCACCCGGGGCTGGTGACCCATGCTGGTGGCTCCGGGGAGGGGACTGGGCGCTGGCTCGGTGTCTATCCTGCCTCACACCTTTCCCTCCCGCAGCTGAAGCAGTTTGAGCGGCTGGAGCAGGAGGTGACGCGCCCCATCGACAACGACCTGTCCAACTGGAGTCCCCCCCAGCACTACGGCCCCACGCGGAGCGGTGGCTCCTTGTGTCCAGCCGACCGTCAGCTCCTCCTCTTCTACTTGGAGCAATGTGAGGCGAACCTCACCACCCTCACCAATGCCGTTGACGCCTTCTTCACTGCTGTCAGCACCAACCAACCCCCTAAGATCTTCGTGGCCCACAGCAAGTTCGTCATCCTCAGCGCCCACAAGCTCGTCTTTATTGGGGACACGCTGTCCCGCCAGGCCAAGGCCCAGGATGTCCAGCAGAAGGTGATGCACTACAGCAACCTCCTCTGCGAGATGCTCAAGGACATCGTGGTGACCACCAAGGCAGCTGCCCTCCACTACCCCTCTCCTTCTGCCTCTAAGGACATGGTGGAGCGCGTCAAGGACCTTGCCAACAGCACGCAGCAGTTCAGGATGGTGCTGAGCCAGCTGGCAGCCATGTGATGGCCTTAGGCTGCTGTCCCCTCCCCACGACCCCCACCCTGTCCCCAGACACGTGTCCCCCTCCACAAGAGCCCTTTCTGCCCGGTGTAAGTGGACATGTACATAGAGACTCCCACGCGCACTGGGGGCCTGGGGCTCCCCTGGTAGAGGGGTGAGGGGCTGTGGCCATCATCCTCTTTCCTCTTCATCCTCCCGCTGGCCAGAGGACAGGGTTGGTTTCAGAGCCGTGCCTGTGATGAAGCAAAGCCAGGAAGTGGATTCCTGCGCCCTCCCTCCCTCCTGTCCTCTCTGTACAAAGCTGGGGGATGTTCCTGGCATGGAGGCCATGGGGACCACATCCCCATTGAAGCCAGAGAGGGGTGTGCCTGGCAAGCCGGAGTGATGCTGTGGCTACTCCCCTCTTCGAGGAGGCTCCTAGATGGTCTCTGGTGGCCAGCAGATTTTAATGGTTTGAGAGCCACCCTGTGCAGTGGGGCAGGGAGGGCTTGTGCTGCCCCCCTGTACGACAGGGGCTGTGGGTAAGGATTCTCGAGGGGTTAGAGGTGACTGCGGGGGGTGGGAGCAGGAGGAGGCTGATCTGTGCATTCTCATGTCTCTGATGTTGCTATCGGACCAGCTGTAACTGAAACGCAAACTGAAATTGGTGCCTTTTGAACACAGGGGAAGCTTCCGCTGGTTCCCGGAGCTACGGAGTCGCAGCCCCCCGAAACTCAGCCCCCCACCCCCAGCAGCATAAAGATTTGCCTAGAAACCCCCCCAGCTCCAGGGTATCTGTGAATGTCGGCAGTAGGGAATGCCGGGGCAGGGGAGGGGGCGTGTTGTCCCCCAAAGAAAGCTTGGTGCACAGGGGTTTATTGGGGGGGGTTCCCCAGCTCCCATGTGTCCCCATGTCTAGCCAGGAGTCCCATACACCCCCCCCCCTTCCCCCCAAGGTCTCCATCCCTGCCTTGTCCCCATGCCAGGACGCGTGTCCCCCTGCCCAGCCAGGAGTCCCACAGACAGCTGAGGGTCCCTATCCCTGCTCCTGTCCCCAGACAAAGTCTTTTATGCCCAGCCAGGAGTCCCACAACCAGCCTGGGGTCTTCATCCGTGTCCCTCCCACTGTCCCCACACTAGGCCATGTGTCCCTGTGCCCAGCCAGATGTCCCCGCTTCCTGGCCCTGTGTTATGGCCAAGGCTCCCTGACGCTACAGGAGGCCACTAGTCCCTGTGCCTCCTGCCCTCCCAGCCTCACGTCCCCATGCCCAGGCAGTGTCCCCATGCCCTCAGCCTCATGTCTCCATGTCCAGGCAGTGTCCCCATGCCCAGGAAGTGTCCCCATGCCCTCAGCTTCATGTCCCCATGTCTAGGCAGTGTCCCCATGCCCTCAGCTTCATGTCCCCATGTCTAGGCAGTGTCCCCATGCCCAGGCAGTGTCCCCATGCCCTCAGCCTCATGTCCCCATGCCCTCAGCCTCATGTCCTCATGTCTAGGCAGTGTCCCCATGCCCAGGCAGTGTCCCCACGCCCCCAGCCTCATGTCCCCATGCCCAGGCAGTGTCACCATGCCCCCAGCCTCATATCCCCGTGCCCCCAGCCTCATGTCCCTGCACCCCCAGCCTCATGTCCCCATGCCCAGGCAGTGTCCCCACACCCCCAGCCTCGTGTCCTCACTTCCTCATGCCCCCAGCCTCATGTCCTCATGCCCAGTCAGCTCTCCCCACCACTTAGCTGTCCCCACACCTCCAGCTGTGCTGACCAGGTGTCTCTGTGACCAGAGAAGTGTCCCCAAGCCCATCACGAGCCCCTGTCCCCCAGCCCTCCAACTGCCCCACGCCCCCCACCCCGGCACAGCGGGCAGGACACAGAGTGCTGGGTGGCAGCGTTTATTGCCGGCCTCAGTTGGCCGTCAGGATGGAGTTGATCCAGTCGCGGAGCGAGGTGACACGAGTGTAGACAGCGGGCACGTTGGGGTCGCAGGTGCTGCTGCCCCAGGAGACGATGCCCACCAGGGTCCAGACGCCGTCCTTCTGGCACACCAGCGGGCCCCCGGAGTCGCCCTGTGGGCAGCGGGCAGGGGGTGAGGGCAGGGGCTGCGGGGCGGGGGTCTCGGGGGGCAGGGGGGTCTCCATGGGCACCTACATTGCAGGAGGAGGCACCGTCAGCGCCGGCGCAAACCATCATATCACGGATGCGGAACCCCCAGTACTGCTTGCACTGCTCGTTGGTGAGCAGGGGCAGGGCCACCTGCTGCAGCACCGCTGGTGTCTGCGAGGCTGCGGGAGAGACGGGCGGCATCAGCACCACACGGCCCCCGGCTCCCAGGAGATGCGCGCGGGGACGGAGATGGGGACCTGTGTTGGGTACCAGGATGGGGTTTGGGGATGGTGGTGGGGATGGAGGCTCGGGATGGGGATTGTGATGAGGTGAACGGGCATGAGGACTGGAGATGGAGATGAGGATAGGAATGAGGGTGTGGAGAGCACGTGGATGGGGACAGGGATGTCTGCAGATGAGGGCAGGGATGAAGACAGGGATGAGGATGGGGATGATAACGGTAGTGGAGACGAGGGTGAGGACAGGGATGGAGTTGGGGACAAGGATGGGAGGGGATGGGGACAGGGATGGGGACGGGAAGGTGCGGTACCCTTGGGGTCAGTCAGCCCCCAGCCGGTGGTGACACAAGTCATGCCCCCGGGGAAGTCCTCAGTGGACTGGGGCAGGCAGACAGGGGACACTTGGGCTGACAGTTGCGCCGGGGTGGCCAGTTTGATCAGGGCGATGTCGTCGCGGATGGTCAGCATGTTGAACTTGGGGTTCTTGAAGACCTGGAGCCAGCAGCACCGTTCCCAGTGCCCACAGCCACAGCCGGGGGGCCGGGCACTGGGGACCCCACAGGGACCGATGGGAATCCCAGGGGCTCATGGGGACCCCGGGGACAGATGGGGACCCCAGGAACCGAGGGCACGGCGGGGAATGGCCCTGTGGGACCTGGGCCGATGGGGTCCCTCAGGGCAGATCCCAGCCCCAGGGACACAGAGGAGCAGGGACTCATGGGGACCCTGGGAGCAGACCCCTAAGTGACCCAGGGACACCAACAGGGCTCGACCCCAACCCTGAGGCTGATGGGGAAGCAGGGAGCAGCCCCAGCCCCTGGGGCACTGGGAAAAGGGGATGCCCCAAGCACACTGGATGAGGCAAACACCAAATTCCTGGCTGAGGGGCACCCAGGGAGCAGGTTACACCCCATTAGAGTGGCTACTGTTAGTGCTGTAAGGGGTTCTCATTTTGACAGACGATGTTCAGGAGTAGTCTGTGAATCGTAGACAAATTCTTCAGAATGGTAAAAGATTTTGGGGACTATAGTTACCTGGACACAATATTCTGAGGATTCTTATAATTTTTCCAACGACAAACAGGGTGTAACTCCAATAACAGAACACACCCACTTGGCATTTTTGGCTGGTATTAACCACTTTGCAGGGGTTTTATATTGTGTCTTATTAACACACAGTTGTTCTTTGTGTTTTGGGACTTCACCCTCACACACACCACTTCCCACCACCTGTGCCAATGTAATCCCTTGCTTTTCTGTGTCCCATCTACATAGGGCCGGATTTGCATCATTTACTTGTATGGGTATGTCACTTACTCCTACAGCCTCATAAAAGGGTGGGTTTATTCCGTAGCACAACCAGCAATGCTCCGTAAGATTTGGGTTGGTTTTGTTCAGTACTTGGTAGCTAGCTTGCATCAGTTTCCAGAGAGAATTTCTGTAAGGGATTTCGGTGGTGCGTGTCGTTACTGGTGTGATATGTGGTAAAGGTGTAGATATTTGCGGGTTAAGAACTGGGTTAGGCCCGATTGCTTGGGGTGCTTGTGGCACGAGCTTAATAATTTGTATCACTACTCCTGGATCTGTGAGAGAAACGTGAATGAATACGGACCACATTTTCCCCACAATCCAACCCGTATTATGCGGGTGTAGGATTTCTAAGTTCAAATGGGTACAAGTACCTTTATAGTACACCATTCCATCACTCGCCAATTTTGGACGGTCACACCTATTTGGTATCCATGTTACCCGCAAAAACCTGTCGTCTGTTTGTGGTTTCCATCTATCACTAGTTACAATGGTCTCACATCCCCAGTATCCACAATAATAATATCCTGGATAGTTACAATAACTCTTCCCTGGGTTTGAACTGGGGCACCAATATGTTCCAAACAATGTTTTGTCCTGGGGTTGCCAATTAAATAAGTCGCCAAGTGTTACCGTAGAAGTCGGGGCACCTGCTGTTGTGATCTCCTTTATCACTTTATCACTGCGTGTAGGGGCTCGTAGGATCCACCTGAATGGCTGATGGGGATGGTACTCTGATCTGACCTGTTTTATAGTGACAAGCTCTAAAATCAAAATCACACAAAGGCATCGCAGCCCCTCCCCACGGGGGCTGTGTCGCCGTTGTTTGGATTCTGCCGGTGCGGAACTCCCAGGTGCGGACAGGATGCTTGTTAACTTGTCGTCCTCTCTCACCACCAGGGCGTATGGGTTACAAGGGCGTCCGATAATCTGGCCCTGTGGACAAAAACTCTGAACAAAAACCATCAAAGAGTCCCTCAACCCAGGGCAGCTTGCTACAATGTAGCCTGCCTGGCCGCATGTAAAACATGCCATCACGTTGGCTATTGCAGTGTGAACAGCCAATTTAACAATCGCTTGTACGTCCTTAGGGTTTATTGGTGAGGGGACCCTTTGTCCCCTGCCCGTCACCCGGACCGGGAACGCCAGCGTGGCTGATGGGGCCCAATTGGCGCACGCTATCTTTATTTTCCTCCAATCCATGAGAGGGATTTCATAGAATCATAGAATAGCCAGGTTGGAAAGGACCCACTGGATCATTGAGTCCAACCATTCTATCAAACACTAAACCATGTCCCTCAGCACCTCGTCCACCCATCCCTTAAACACCTCCAGGGAAGGTGAATCAACCCCCTCCCTGGGCAGCCTGTTCCAGTGCCCAATGACCCTTTCTGTGAAATATTTTTTCCTCAAGTCAAGTCTGAACCTCCCCTGGTGGAGCTTGAGGCCATTCCCTCTCGTCCTGTCCCCTGTCCCTTGGGAGAAGAGCCCAGCTCCCTCCTCTCCACAACCTCCTTTCAGGTAGTTGTAGAGAGCAATGAGGTCTCCCCTCAGCCTCCTCTTCTCCAGGCTAAACACCCCCAGCTCTCTCAGCCGTTCCTCATAAGGCCTGTTCTCCAGCCCCCTCACCAGCTTTGTTGCTCTTCTCTGGACTCGCTCCAGAGCCTCAACATCCTTCTTGTGGTGAGGGGCCCAGAACTGAACACAGGATTCGAGGAGCGGCCTCACCAGTGCCGAGTACAGAGGGAGGGATTTGTCCCCCTCTCGGCTCTTCTCTATTTTGAGCGGGGATATTTTGGCTTTTGACTCCATCTACCCCCATTTCCTCCTCCTCTGAATCTGAGTCAGTTGCGAGCCACCCGCCCCAACCACCCCCTCAGCCGGAGCCGGACTCGACTGCCTGGTTCCCTCCGCCCCCCGATCTCCTTTTGTTGGGCTCCGCCCCGCCCACTCCCCTTGCGGGCGGGGCCGCTCCCTCTCCCTGGGCTCGCCCCGCCTTCTGCTCGGCAGCAGACGGACGCTCTGATTGGCTGATTTTCCCAGACGGACGCTCTGATTGGCTCTCCGCCCCTCGCCCGCACTCCCCTCCCTTTCCCGCTCGCCCCCCCCACTTCTCTTTCTCGTTCTCCTCCCCTTCCCATTCGCGCGCGCTGGTTGATTCCAGCGCCTCCTCCCTGTTCCCGCCGGGGGCATTCCCGCCCCGCCTTTCCCCTTCCCGCTCGGCGCCATCTTGGGGCGCACAGGGCGGTGGTTTCGCCCAGACCCCCTCGGGCTCTGGTTTCCCAGCGGCGCCCCTGGCCCCCTCGGCCAACCCACCCCAGAAGGATTCCGCTCGTTTCTGTCCCTCCGTACCCGGGTCGGGGTTTGGGGATTGAGGGAGCGTGTCGCCCTCTGGCAGATCTTTAGACTCAGCATAATCATCACCGCCTGGGGGGTGCAGAGTCCGCGTGGCCGCCCCGACTCCTAATTTCGGGGTGGCCAGTCATAGAATCATAGAATCAGAGAAGAACCAGGTTGGAAGAGACCCACCGGATCATCGAGTCCAACCATTCCTATCAATCACTAAACCATGTCCCTTAGCACCTCGTCCACCTGTGCCTTAAACACCTCCAGGGAAGGTGACTCAACCACCCCACTGGGCAGCCTGTTCCAGTGCCCAATGACCCTTTCTGTGAAGATTTTTTTTCCTAATGTCCAGCCTAAACCTCCCCTGGCAGAGCTTGAGGCCATTCCCCCTTGTCCTGTCCCCTGTCCCTTGGGAGAAGAGCCCAGCACCCTCCTCTCTACAACCTCCTTCCAGGTAGTTGTAGAGAGCAATGAGGTCTCCCCTCAGCCTCCTCGTCTCCAGGCTAAACACCCCCAGCTCTCTCAGCCGCTCCTATTCTTCTCCAGCCCCCTCACCACCTTTGTTTCTCTTCTCTGGACTCGCTCCAGAGCCTCAACATCCTTCTTGTGGTGAGGGGCCCAGAACTGACCCCAGGATTCGAGGAGCGGCCTCACCAGTGCCGAGTCCAGAGGGAGAAGAACCTCCCTGGACCTGCTGGTCACGCCGTTTCTGATCCAAGCCAAGATGCCATTGGCCTTCTTGGCCACCTGGGCCACTGCTGGCTCATGTTCAGTTGCTGTCAACCAACACCCCCAGGTCCCTCTCCTCCAGGCAGCTTTCTAGACAGACTTCTCCTAGTCTGTAGCTGCTCAGGGTTGTTGTACCCCAAGTGCAGGACCCGGCATTTGGCCTTGTTAAACCTCATGCCGTTGGTCTCGGCCCAGCGGTCCAGCCTGTTCAGATCCCTTTGCAGAGCCCCCCTACCCTCCAGCAGATCAACACTTATACCCACCTTAGTGTCGTCTGCAAACTTGCTAAGGGTGCAAACAAACAATCCTTCGCCGCCCTCCAGGTCTCCTGCTCTTGTATGGCGTTCTGCAGGGCCTGTACGACTTTCCCCCACAACTTAAGGCTTTTCCCGGAACCCGAGGACGTCGTCTCCTCGGCTAACGCTTTGGTACATTTATCTCACACTTCGGGGTGGAGAATATCCACTGGCTGGTCAACGACCCCAATTTGTAAAAGCCTCGCAACTGCGAGAGTAAAATCTTTAGCCTTACAATCAATACCCCACTGCTTATGTAATTGTGATACGACCTTCACAAGGGCTTCACAAGGGCCCCCCGAAACTCAGCCCCCCACCCCCAGCAGCATAAAGATTTGCCTAGAAACCCCCCCAGCTCCAGGGTATCTGTGAATGTCGGCAGTAGGGAATGCCGGGGCAGGGGAGGGGGTGTGTTGTCCCCCAAAGAAAGCTTGGTGCACAGGGGTTTATTGGGGGGGTTCCCCAGCTCCCATGTGTCCCCATGTCTAGCCAGGAGTCCCACAGCGCCACCCGTCCCCCCAGGGTCTCCATCCCTGCCTTGTCCCCATGCCAGGACACGTGTCCCCCTGTCCAGCCAGGAGTCCCAAAGACAGCTGGGGGTCCCTATCCCTGCTCCTGTCCCCTGACAAAGTCTTTTATGCCCAGTCAGGGGTCCCACAACCAGCCTGGGGTCTTCATCCGTGTCCCTCCCACTGTCCCCACACTAGGCCATGTGTCCCCGTGCCCAGCCAGATGTCCCCGCTTCCTGGCCCTGTGTTATGGCCAATGCTCCCTGACCCTACAGGAGGCCACTAGTCCCTATGCCTCCTGCCCTCCCAGCCTCATGTCCCCATGCCCGGCCAGCTCTCCCCACCACTTAGCTGTCCCCACACCTCCAGCTGTGCTGACCAGGTGTCTCTGTGACCAGAGAAGTGTCCCCAAGCCCATCACGAGCCCCTGTCCCCCAGCCCTCCAACTGCCCCACGCCCCCCACCCCGGCACAGCGGGCAGGACGCAGAGTGCTGGGTGGCAGCGTTTATTGCCGGCCTCAGTTGGCCGTCAGGATGGAGTTGATCCAGTCGCGGAGCGAGGTGACACGAGTGTAGACAGCGGGCACGTTGGGGTCGCAGGTGCTGCTGCCCCAGGAGACGATGCCCACCAGGGTCCAGACGCCGTCCTTCTGGCACACCAGCGGGCCCCCGGAGTCGCCCTGCGGGCAGCGGGCAGGGGGTGAGGGCAGGGGCTGCGGGGCGGGGGTCTCGGGGGGCAGGGGGGTCTCCGTGGGCACCTACATTGCAGGAGGAGGCACCGTCAGCGCCGGCGCAAACCATCATATCGCGGATGCGGAACCCCCAGTACTGCTTGCACTGCTCGTTGGTGAGCAGGGGCAGGGCCACCTGCTGCAGCACCGCTGGTGTCTGCGAGGCTGCGGGAGAGACGGGCGGCATCAGCACCACACGGCCCCCGGCTCCCAGGAGATGCGCGCGGGGACGGAGATGGGGATGGGGACCTGTGTTGGGTACCAGGATGGGGTTTGGGGATGGTGGTGGGGATGGGGTCTCGGGATGGGGATTGTGATGAGGTGAACGGGCATGAGGACTGGAGATGGAGATGAGGATAGGAATGAGGGTGTGGAGAGCACGTGGATGGGGACAGGGATGTCTGCAGATGAGGGCAGGGATGAAGACAGGGATGAGGATGGGGATGATAACGGTAGTAGAGACGAGGGTGAGGACAGGAATGGAGATGGGGACAAGGATGGGGGGGGATGGGGACAGGGATGAGGACGGGAAGGTGCGGTACCCTTGGGGTCAGTCAGCCCCCAGCCGGTGGTGACACAGGTCATGCCCCCGGGGAAGTCCTCAGTGGACTGGGGCAGGCAGACAGGGGACACTTGGGCTGACAGTTGCGCCGGGGTGGCCAGTTTGATCAGGGCGATGTCGTCGCGGATGGTCAGCATGTTGAACTTGGGGTTCTTGAAGACCTGGAGCCAGCAGCACCGTTCCCAGTGCCCACAGCCACAGCCGGGGGGCTGGGCACTGGGGACCCCACAGGGACCGATGGGAATCCCAGGGGCTCATGGGGACCCCGGGGATGGATGGGGACCCCGGGGACGGACGGGGACCCCAGGGATGTACGGGGACCCCAGGGACCGAGGGCATGGTGGGGAATGGCCCTGTGGGACCTGGGCCGATGGGGTCCCTCAGGGCAGATCCCAGCCCCAGGGACACAGAGGAGCAGGGGCTCATGGGGGCCCTGGGAGCAGACCCCTAAGTGACCCAGGGACACCAACAGGGCTCGACCCCAACCCTGAGGCTGATGGGGAAGCAGGGAGCAGCCCCAGCCGCTGGGGCACTGGGAAAAGGGGATGCCCCAAGCACACTGGATGAGGCAAACACCAAATTCCTGGCTGAGGGGCACCCAGGGAGCAGGTGACAACCCCAGGCAATGATGGGAGCAGGGGCCAGACCCCGGTCCTCAGGAGGAAAGGGCCACCAAGGAGCCTGTGTCACACCCAGGGGGTTGCTGGCCAGAGACCTTGGGGCTGCCCCGGGCCCCGCAGCGCAGCCCCCAGCCGAGAGGCGCCAGGGAGCAGGGACGGCCATGGTCACGTCCCCCACAGGGACTGGTGGGCCCTGGGATCTTGAACCTCATCCCTTGGGGCTCCTGGGGATGGGCCCCTGAGCCCTGGGAAGAGGGGCAGCAGACACACTCCGTGGGATGCAAACCCAGGGATGGGGGCAGCGTGGGCATCCCAGGTGACAGGGCCCTTGGGATAAGGGGATCTGGGACCCTCTGGGGACACGACCCGCAGGGCGAAGGGGACTCGGAGTCCTGCACCGGCGGTACCTTTGCAATGGTCAACCTCTGCTCATCAGGGGAGGGGTCCTCCTGGTCGTACGCGCCCGCCACCACGGTGTCAGTGGTCCTGGACATGGGCAGCCCCTGAGCACGGGCACAGGGATGGGGGCACCGGGGACCCCGTGACCGTGCGTGGTGCCGGGCGGGCGGGCGGCAGAGCCGGTGCCTACCTGACGCTGCAGTGGGCAGCGGTGACCACCCAGTCCTCGCTGATGAGCGACCCGCCGCAGAAGTGGCGCCCGTTGCGCTGGGGGAAGAGCTGCTGTCAGCCGCGGCACCAGCGGCACCGCGCCCCATCCCGGTCCCCAGCCCCGCTGCGGGCGCTCACCTGGAGGGACACCTGCCACGGCCACGACCCTGGCACCGCTGCCTCACCGTTGACGATGCGGTTGTAGCCGCGGATGACGGGCGCGATGGCGGGCACGCCGCAGCCTGCAGGGCACAGGCCGGCGGCTGTGGGATGGGGACTCCCTAGCCCCGGCCTCGCACCCCACAGCCGCCCCCAGAGCCCCCCGCCCACCCCACCGAGCCCCACGGCCCCACGCACCCGCCAGGGAGAGGGTGGCACGGGCAGAGCCCGCCAGCGCCAGGCAGCTCAGGAGCCACAGCAGAGCCATCGCCAGTCCTGGGAACAGACCCTGCTTGGGGCTCAGCGCCTCTTATACCCACGGCTGGGCATGGCCTCGCCGCTGGCCTTGCTGCCGTGGCCTTGGCAGATAGTGGGACACCCGGCACAGTGCCAGGACTTGCCACCGTGGCAGCCCTGGCACCGTCGCACTCGTCCAACACCTGGTGCCCCGGCAGCCTGAGTAGAGACCCCTTGCCCCAAGCTGGGTGGCTGCTGCCTGGGGGTGTTGGTTGACAGCGACTGACCATGTTCCAGCAGTGGCCCAGGTGGCCAAGAAGGCCAATGGCATCTTGGCTTGGATCAGAAACGGCGTGACCAGCAGGTCCAGGGAGGTTATTCTCCCTCTGGACTCGGCACTGGTGTGACCGCTCCTCGAATCCTGTGTTCAGTTCTGGGCCCCTCACCACAAGAAGGATGTTGAGGCTCTGGAGCGAGTCCAGAGAAGAGCAACGAAGCTGGTGAAGGGGCTGGAGAACAGGCCTTATGAGGAACGGCTGAGAGAGCTGGGGGTGTTTAGCCTGGAGAAGAGGAGGCTGAGGGGAGACCTCATTGCTCTCTGCAACTCCCTGAAAGGAGGTTGTGGAGAGGAGGGAGCTGGGCTCTTCTCCCAAGTGACAGGGGACAGGACGAGAGGGAATGGCCTCAAGCTCCACCAGGGGAGGTTCAGGCTGAACATTAGGAAAAAAATTTTCACAGAAAGGGTCATTGGGCACTGGAACAGCTGCCCAGGGAGGGGGTTGAGTCACCTTCCCTGGAGGTGTTTAAGGGACAGGTGGATGAGTTGCTGAGGGACATGGTTTAGTGTTTGACAGGAATGGTTGGACTCGATGATCCAGTGGGTCCTTTCCAACCTGGTGATTCTATGACTCTATGATTTATGAGCTCTGCCGCCCATCCCCAGGCCGTTGGGCACCACCATGCCCAGGTGCTGGCTATGGGCCCTCACAGAGCCGTGGCCAAGAATGTGAAGTGTGGCCAGGAGGTCAAGGGAAGGACCCTGACCCCTGGTCAGCTCTGAGGAGAAGGACACCCCTGGAGTGCTGGGTCTGGGGTCGGACTCCCCAGCACAAGAATGACAAGGACATACTGGTGAAAGTCCAGCAAAATGCCAGGGAGATGTGGAAGGGACAGGAGCATCTCACAGAAATAAAGGGAGGGTGTACAGCTTAGAGCAATGAAAATCTCTTCTCCCAAGTGACAGGGGAAGAGGGAATGGCCTCAAGCTGCGCCAGGTGAGGTCTAGGCTGGACATTAGGAAAAAATTTTTAATGGAAAGGGTCATAGCAAGGCACCCGGCACAGTGCCAGGACAGCACCTGGGAGCACAGCACCTGGAGCCCATGGCCTTGGCCAGGCCGTGGGACACCACTGGTGGGGTCTAAGGGCTGTTTTCAAAGTGTTCGTTGGCCAGGTGTGTGGTGAGGCTGTCACCGGTCACAGGGTGCTTAATGTTGGAAGGGACCCTGAAGCTCACCTGGTTGATTCACAGCCGGGCTGCCCAGAGCAGCTGCCCAGGACCAGAACTCATGTTGCTTCCGAGTCTCTCCATGCATGGAGACTCCACAGCCACCATGGGCAACCCGTGCCAGTGCTCAGTCATCTCACAGTGCAACTACATCTCCTGATGGTCAGAGGGACCCTCCTGAGTATCACTTTGTCCTGCCACCTCTGGTCCTGGCGCTGAGCACCTTGGGAACAGGCTGTCTCTGTCCCCTTTGCCACCTGGAGAAGAGAAGGCTCCAGGGAGACCACATAGGAGCTTCCCAGTACTGAAAAAGGGCCTGTAGGAAAGCTCGGGAGTGGCTCTTGATCAGGGTGTGCAGGGATAGGATGAGGGGGAATGGGTTTAACCTACAAGAAGGGAGATTGAGATTAGATATTAGGAAGAAATTCCTCACCGTGAGGGTGGTGAGGCGCTGGCCCAGGTTGCCCAGAGAACTCATGGATGTCCTGTCCCTGGAGGTGTTTAAGGCCAGGTTGGATGGGGCTTGGAGCAACTTGATCCAGTGAGAGGTGTCGCTGCCCATAGCAGGGAAGGTGGAAATGTGTGGAAGGATGGCTCGATGACTGAGGACATGATTTGATAGCAATGAGCAATCCAGGGTTCAACACTTGTGATTAAGCCTGGCGTTCCCCTTTAAGCTGACCTTGGTATGTTGATAGAAGAAAGTACATAACAAAAGCACGGAACTCAGCGCTGGAAAGTCCCTAAAATGTCAAGACCATTGTACCAGCCCCCTTCACATGCTTAACATCTTTTAACCAATCTTGTAACTACTTAAGGTGCGTGGACAGTACAGTAGGACCAATTGTAGGTTGTTTATCAGCTCGTGCTCTGCTAGAATAAGTATATAAGGAGTGTTGTGTTTATGAATAAAGGAGAACGACTATACTCACATTGAGATTTCATCCTTACTTGGGGTCCGCCTCCCACTCCCACAGAAATGGAGGGTCTTTGAGGTCCCTTCCAACTCAAACCATTCTGTGATTTTCATTGCTCTAAGCTGTACACCCTCCCTTTATTTCTGTGAGATGCTCCTGTCCCTTCCACATCTCCCTGGCCTTTTGCTGGACTTTCACCAGTATGTCCTTGTCATTCTTGTGCTGGGGAGTCCGACCCCAGACCCAGCACTCCAGGGGTGTCCTTCTCCTCAGAGCTGACCAGGGGTCAGGGTCCTTCCCTTGACCTCTTGGCCACACTTCACTTTCTTGGCCACGGCTCTGTGAGGGCCTGTAGCCGGCACCTGGGCATGGTGGTGCCCAACAGCCTGGGGATGGGCGGTGTGACGAGTGCGACGGTGCCAGGGCTGCCACGGTGGCAAGTCCTGGCACTGTGCCGGGTGTCCCGCTATCTGCCGAGGCCACGGCAGCAAGGCCAGCGGCGAGGCCATGCCCAGCCGTGGGTATAAGAGGCGCTGAGCCCCAGGCAGGGTCTGTTCCCAGGACTGGCGATGGCTCTGCTGTGGCTACTGAGCTGCCTGGCGCTGGCGGGCTCTGCCCGTGCCACCCTCTCCCTGGCGGGTGCGTGGGGCCGTGGGGCTCGGTGGGGTGGGCGGGGGGCTCTGGGGGCGGCTGTGGGGTGCGAGGCCGGGGCTAGGGAGTCCCCATCCCACAGCCGCCGGCCTGTGCCCTGCAGGCTGCGGCGTGCCCGCCATCGCGCCCGTCATCCGCGGCTACAACCGCATCGTCAACGGTGAGGCAGCGGTGCCAGGGTCGTGGCCGTGGCAGGTGTCCCTCCAGGTGAGCGCCCGCAGCGGGGCTGGGGACCGGGATGGGGCGCGGTGCCGCTGGTGCCGCGGCTGACAGCAGCTCTCCCCCCAGCGCAACGGGCGCCACTTCTGCGGCGGGTCACTCATCAGCGAGGACTGGGTGGTCACCGCTGCCCACTGCAGCGTCAGGTAGGCACCGGCTCTGCCGCCCACCTGCCCGGCACCACGCATGGTCACGGGGTCCCCGGTGCCCCCATCCCTGTGCCCGTGCTCAGGGGCTGCCCATGTCCAGGACCACCGACACCGTGGTGGCGGGCGCGTACGACCAGGAAGACCCCTCGCCTGATGAGCAGAGGTTGACCATTGCAAAGGTACCGCCGGTGCAGGATTCCGAGTCCCCTTCGCCCTGCGGGTCGTGTCCCCAGAGGGTCCCGGATCCCCTTATCCCAAGGGCCCTGTCACCTGGGATGCCCACGCTGCCCCCATCCCTGGGTTTGCATCCCACGGAGTGTGTCTGCTGCCCCTCTTCCCAGGGCTCAGGGGCCCATCCCCAGGAGCCCCAAGGGATGAGGTTCAAGATCCCAGGGCCCACCAGTCCCTGTGGGGGACGTGACCATGGCCGTCCCTGCTCCCTGGCGCCTCTCGGCTGGGGGCTGCGCTGCGGGGCCCGGGGCAGCCCCAAGGTCTCTGGCCAGCAACCCCCTGGGTGTGACACAGGCTCCTTGGTGGCCCTTTCCTCCTGAGGACCGGGGTCTGGCCCCTGCTCCCATCATTGCCTGGGGTTGTCACCTGCTCCCTGGGTGCCCCTCAGCCAGGAATTTGGTGTTTGCCTCATCCAGTGTGCTTGGGGCATCCCCTTTTCCCAGTGCCCCAGCGGCTGGGGCTGCTCCCTGCTTCCCCATCAGCCTCAGGGTTGGGGTCGAGCCCTGTTGGTGTCCCTGGGTCACTTAGGGGTCTGCTCCCAGGGCCCCCATGAGTCCCTGCTCCTCTGTGTCCCTGGGGCTGGGATCTGCCCTGAGGGACCCCATCAGCCCAGGTCCCACAGGGCCATTCCCCGCCGTGCCCTCGGTTCCTGGGGTCCCCATCTGTCCCCGGGGTCCCCATGAGCCCCTGGGATTCCCATCGGTCCTTGTGGGGTCCCCAGTGCCCGGCCCCCCGGCTGTGGCTGTGGGCACTGGGAACGGTGCTGCTGGCTCCAGGTCTTCAAGAACCCCAAGTTCAACATGCTGACCATCCGCGACGACATCGCCCTGATCAAACTGGCCACCCCGGCGCAACTGTCAGCCCAAGTGTCCCCTGTCTGCCTGCCCCAGTCCACTGAGGACTTCCCCGGGGGCATGACCTGTGTCACCACCGGCTGGGGGCTGACTGACCCCAAGGGTACCGCACCTTCCCGTCCCCATCCCTGTCCCCATCCCCTCCCATCCTTGTCCCCATCTCCATCCCTGTCCTCACCCTCGTCTCCACTACCGTTATCATCCCCATCCTCATCCCTGTCTTCATCCCTGCCCTCATCTGCAGACATCCCTGTCCCCATCCACGTGCTCTCCACACCCTCATTCCTATCCTCATCTCCATCTCCAGTCCTCATGCCCGTCCACCTCATCACAATCCCCATCCCGAGACCCCATCCCCACCACCATCCCCAAACCCCATCCTGGTACCCAACACAGGTCCCCATCTCCGTCCCCGCGCGCATCTCCTGGGAGCCGGGGGCCGTGTGGTGCTGATGCCGCCCGTCTCTCCCGCAGCCTCGCAGACGCCAGCGGTGCTGCAGCAGGTGGCCCTGCCCCTGCTCACCAACGAGCAGTGCAAGCAGTACTGGGGGTTCCGCATCCGCGATATGATGGTTTGCGCCGGTGCTGACGGTGCCTCCTCCTGCAATGTAGGTGCCCACGGAGACCCCCCTGCCCCCCGAGACCCCCGCCCCGCAGCCCCTGCCCTCACCCCCTGCCCGCTGCCCACAGGGCGACTCCGGGGGCCCGCTGGTGTGCCAGAAGGACGGCGTCTGGACCCTGGTGGGCATCGTCTCCTGGGGCAGCAGCACCTGCGACCCCAACGTGCCCGCTGTCTACACTCGTGTCACCTCGCTCCGCGACTGGATCAACTCCATCCTGACGGCCAACTGAGGCCGGCAATAAACGCTGCCACCCAGCACTCTGCGTCCTGCCCGCTGTGCCGGGGTGGGGGGCGTGGGGCAGTTGGAGGGCTGGGGGACAGGGGCTCGTGATGGGCTTGGGGACACTTCTCTGGTCACAGAGACACCTGGTCAGCACAGCTGGAGGTGTGGGGACAGCTAAGTGGTGGGGAGAGCTGACTGGGCACGGGGACATAAGGACATGAGGCTGGGGGCATGAGGATATGAGGACATGAGGCTGGGGGTGTGGGGACACTGTCTGGGCATGGGGACATGAGGCTGAGGGCATGGGGACATGAGGCTGGGCGCATGGGGACACTGTCTGGGGACACTGCCTGCCCCCCGGGTGGCCGCGGGGCCCTGTCCGGGCGCGGGGACACGCCGCGGTCCCGCCCCGCACGGAGCCACCTTAAGGCCGGGCCGGGGGCGGGCAGGGGCAGAGTCCGGGCCCGGCCTCTCCCAGCCCGGCATGGCCCTGCGGCGGGGAGCGGGGCTGGGGGCCGCCCTGGGCCGCAGGGGGTGCTGCTCCAAGGTGGGATGGGCGGGGGCAGCGGGGCTCTGGGGCGGGGGGGAGTCCCAGAGGGAACGGGGCTCTGGCATGGGGCGGGGTCCCAGGAGGAAAGGAGCTCTGGTATGGGTGGGGATCCCAGAGGGAATGGGGCTCCTGATATGGAAGGTGGTCCCAGAGGGAATGGGTCTCCTGATATGGATGGTGGTCCCAGAGGGAATGAGGCTCCTGGTATGAGTGGGGGTCCCAGAGGGAATGGAGCTTCTGGTATGGGTGGGGGCCCCAGAGGGAATGAGGCTCCTGGTATGGATGGTGGTCCCAGAGGGCATGGGTTTCTGGTATGGGTGGAGATCCCAGAGGGAACGGGCATGGGTTGGGGTCCTAGAAGGAATGGGGCTCCTGGTATGGGTGGGGGTCCCAGAGGGAATGGGCTTCTTGTTATGGGTGGGGGTCCCAGAGGGAATGGGGCTCCTGATGTGGATGGTGGTCCCAGAGGGAATGGGGCTCCTGGTATGGGTGGTGGTCCCAGAGGGAATGGGGCTCCTGGTATAGGTGGGGGTCCCAGAGGGAATGGGTTCCTGGCATGGGTACGGCTCCCAGAGATCCTCGAGGGAATAGGGCTCTGGCATGGGTGGGGGTCCCAGAGGGAATGGGGCTCCTGGTATGGGTGGAGGTCCCAGAAGGAATGGGGTTCTTGGCTTGGATGATGGTCCCAGAAGGAGCAGAGCTCTGGCATGGGTGGGGGTCCACGCCCCTCCCCAACCCCCTTCGCCCCAGATGGTCCCTGACACTGCTGATCTCTCCCCACAGCGCCCGCTGCCCCCCGACTTTGTGGAGGCTCTGAGGGCTGTGGTCGGTGCCCCCAATGTCTCTACAGCCCTGGCAGTGAGGGAACAGCATGGGCACGACGAGTCCATGCACGCGTGGGTGCCCGGGACCTGGGGAAGGGTCTGGGGAGGGGAAGGGACAGGTCAAGGGTGGGGAAGGGTCTGGGGAGGGCAAGGGAAGTGGGAGAGGAAGAGGAACAGGAGAGGAAGGGGCATGAGGAAGGGAAGGGTGTGGGGAGCAAAAGGATCTGGATTGGGAAAGGGCCACGTGGAGGGGAAGGGTCTTGGGAGGAGAATGACCATGGGATAGGGGAAGGGGCATGAGGAAGGGAAGGGTGTGGGGACCAAAGGGATCTGGACTGGGAAAGGGCCGTGTGGAGGGGAAGGGTCTTAGGAGGAGAATGACCATGGGATAGGGGAAGAGGCATGAAGAAGGGAAGGGTCTGGGCAGGAGAAGGGTCTGGAGAGTGGGGACATGGATGGGGAAGGGACTAGGTAGAGGAGGAGCATGGGGAGAGAAGAGTCTGGATTGGGGAAGAGCCGTGGGCAGAGTGTGAGCTGGGGAAGGTCTGGTCAGAGAAGGACCATGGGAGGGGAGGTGTCTGGGGAGCTCTGGTCGGTGGGCAGCGGTGCCGCCCTGTCCCCAGCTGTGCCCCCCCGGACGCGGTGGTGTGGCCCCAGGCGGTGGGGCAGGTGCAGGAGCTGGCAGCACTCTGCTACCGCAGCCGCGTGCCCATGGTGCCCTTTGGCACTGGCACCGGCCTCGAGGGTGGCGTCAACGCCGTGCAGGTACGGAACCCCAGCACGCCCAGACCCCGTCGACCCTGCCCGGCGCCCGCCCTGGGGCTCTCAGTGCCCGGCTGCGCCCAGCCACACCGGTGACTCTACGCCAGGGCGGCGTCTGCTTCGACCTGAGCCGCATGGATGCCATCACGGAGCTGAGCCTTGAGGACTTCTCGGTGGTGGTGGAGCCTGGTGTCACCCGCAAGGCGCTCAACAACTACCTGCGTGACACTGGCCTCTGGTTCCCTGTTGGTACTGTGGGTGCTGGGGCAGCAGGGAGCAGCTGAGGATGGTGGCACAGGGCTTTGCTGGGGACACCTTTGGACGTGGGGTGCTGGGATGACTGGGGGTGCCTGTGAGATTGGGTGTGCCGTGGTCCCAGCAGTGCCAGGGGTGTCCATGGGGCCAGGAATGCCAACATTCCAAAGATGCTGGGGTGCGCGGAGTGCTGGGGGTGCCCCCTGGGTGCCCGTGGGCGAGCGGGCACTGTTCTCCCCAGGCTGCTGGTGTCCCCATGGTCCAGGGGATGCGGGAGGTGTGGTTGTGGGGCCAGGGTCCCAGGGTACCAGCGCGAGGCCCCGTGGGGACGTCCCATGGCCCCATCCCCGTTCACATCCCCACCTGTGGACCCGGGGTGCTGGGAGGACTGGGGGTGCCCGTGAGATTGGCAGTTCTGTGGTCCCAGGTTTCCCGGGGATGTCCATGGGTGAGCTGTGGTCCCAGCGGTGCCAGGGATGTCCAAGGGGATGGGAATGCTGGGTGCCCATGGGCGAGCGGGTGCTCTTCTCCCCGGGCTGATGGTGTCCCCATGGTCCCGGGGGTGCGAGAGGTGTGGTTGCGGGGCCAGGGTCCCAGGGTACCAGCACGAGGCTCCGTGGGGACGTCCCATGGCCCTGTCCCCATCCCTTCCTGCAGACCCCGGGGCAGACGCCTCGCTGTGCGGCATGGCAGCCACGGGTGCCTCGGGCACCAACGCGGTGCGTTACGGCACCATGAGGCCCAACGTGCTGAACCTGCGTGTGGTGCTGCCGGACGGACGCCTGCTCCACACCGCCGGCCCCGGGCGCCAGCCCAGGTGGGAGCCGGGGGCACGGGAAGGGCCGGGCACGGGCCGGGCATCCCCTGCTCACCGGCCCCACGCAGGAAGCGGGCGGCCGGCTACGACCTGACCTCGCTCTTCGTGGGCTCCGAGGGCACCCTGGGCTTCCTGACGCAGGCCACGTTGCGCCTGCACCCGCTGCCCGAGGCCACCGCCGTCACCGTCGCCACCTTCCCCAGCGTGCGGGATGCCGTCAGCTGCACCGTGCAGGTGCTGCAGGCGGCCGTGCCCATCGCCCGCATCGGTGAGTGCCAGGGCTGGTGGGGGACTGGGGAGCTGGAGCCAGTGCAGGACTCAGCATCGTTCTTCTCCGCGCCAGAGTTCCTGGATGAGGTGATGGCGGGCGCCTGCAGCCGCTACAGCGGGTTGGAGCTGCCAGCGGCAGCCACGCTGCTCCTGGAGCTCCATGGCTCCCAGAACAGCCTGGTGGAGCAGAAGCAGCAGATGGGTAGGGCTGCACTGGCACAGGGACGGAGCGTGGGGTCTGGGTCGTGGTGGGCACCTGGGATGAGAGCAGGGGTCCCTCCTGGGCTAGGGGGCTGCTGGGAGTCCCCAGGGCTCATGCACAGGAGATGTAGGGGGCCAAGGGGTGTCCTGGTGTGAAAGGGGGAGCGGGGGGCCGTGCGGTGGCTGTGGGGTGGCGGACAGGGAGCCAAGGCCTGGGACAGGGGACCATGATCCCATGATCTGGGATGTGGGATGGGTGCCCAGGACCCAGGATGAGGGGCTAGGAATATCCTGTAGGGCGGGACAGGGTGGGAGCCAAGGGCCAGGGATTTGAGGACCTCGAGGTCACCAGGAGAAGGGACGGGTGTCCAGAGCTCGCACAGGGCAGGGGAACCAGCTGTGTGGATGGTGTGAGGAACAGGTGCCCAGGACCAGGGACAACAGAGCCAAGGGAGGGTGCCCGGGATGGGGACTGAGGAATGCTGGGGGGGTCTGCTGGGCGCCTAGGGCCAGGGGAACCAGGGGTGTCCCAGGGTGATGGAGAGGGGCCCAGGGACAAGGGGAGAAGGATGTCCCAGGTTGATGGCGAGGTGGCAAGGGACAATGGGAGAAGGATGTGGTCCCAGGGTGATGGAGAGGGGCCCATGGATAAGGGGAGAAGGATGTGGTCCCAGGGTGATGGAGAGGGGCCCATGGATAAGGGGAGAAGGATGTGGCCTCAGGGTGAGGACTGGGGGTCCTGGGGCAAGGGCCGTGTGCCTGGGGCTGCTGCGGATCCCGTCCCAGCCCCATCGCAGGTCTCCTGGTCGCTGGCAGAGGAGATGGTGCGGCTGAACGGCGGCCGCGGGCTGGCCTGGGCGCAGGAGCCGGAGGAGCGCGGGCGTCTCTGGGCCATGCGGCACAACGCGTGGTACGCGGCCCTGGCCCTGCGGCCGGGCTGCCAGGTGAGAGCCGGGCACAGGGTGCGATGGCCACAGCGCCCGCGCAGCAGCAGCCCCACGCTCTGCCTTCCTGGCCCAGGGCTACTCCACCGACGTCTGCGTGCCCATCTCCCGCCTGCCCGACGTGGTGGTGGAGACGCAGCGGGACCTGCAGGACTGCGGGCTCACCGGTCAGTGCCGGGGGTGGCCGGGGGGCCGCTGTCCCCCTGCCGCAGCCCCTGACCCGCAGCCCCGCAGGCCCCATGGTGGGACACGTGGGTGATGGCAACTTCCACTGCATCCTCGTCTTCGACACCCACGATGAGGCCGAGGCACAGCGCGTTCACGCCTTCACCCAGCGCCTGGGCAGGTGGGATCGTGGGCTTTGGGGTTGGGGATGGAGGGTCCCGAGGCACCCCCTGAACCCCGTGTCCCCGCAGGCGGGCGCTGGCGGCCGGGGGCACCTGCACTGGGGAGCACGGCGTGGGGCTGGGCAAGCGGGCGCTGCTGCTGGAGGAGCTGGGCCAGGACGGGCTGGACACCCTGCGCCGCATCAAGGCTGCGCTGGACCCCCACAACCTCATGAACCCTGGGAAGGTGATCTGAGCGGGGACGGCAGCCCCCGCGGTCACGGCTGGGGCGGCCACACTACCACACCGCCACCCCCCAATAAACCCCTGTGCACCTGCAGCCTCCATGCGCCGAGATGTCTTCGGGGGACAACGCGCCCCAGGCCTGGGGTTCCCTTGCCCCAGCAAGCAGGCGCAGATATCCAGGAGCTGGGGGGAGGTTCTAGGCAAATCTTTATGCTGCTGGGGAAGGGGGGCTGAGTTTTGGGGGGCTGCGGCTCTGTAGCTCCAGGAACCAAGCAGAAGCTTCCCCTGTGTTCAAAAGGCACCAATTTCAGTTTGGGTTTCAGTTACAGCTGGTCCAATAGCACCTCAGATCCTGCGTTCAGTTCTGGGCCCCTCACCACAAGAAGGATGTTGAGGCTCTGGAGCGAGTCCAGAGAAGAGCAACAAAGCTGGGGAAGGGGCTGGAGAACAAGAGGAGCAGCTGAGAGAGCTGGGGGTGTTTAGCCTGGAGAAGAGGAGGCTGAGGGGAGACCTCATTGCTCTCTACAACTACCCGAAAGGAGGTTGTGGAGAGGAGGGAGCTGGGCTCTTCTCCCAAGTGACAGGGGACAGGACGAGAGGGAATGGCCTCAAGCTCCGCCAGGGGAGGTTCAGGCTGGACATCAGTAAAAAATATTTCATATTTGGGCACTGGCAGAGGCTGCCCAGGGAAGGGATTGAGTCGCCCTCCCTGGAGGGGTTTAAAAGACGGGTGGATGAGTTGCTGAGGGACATGATTTAGTGATTGATGGGAATGGTTGGTCTCATTGATCCAGTGGGTCCTTTCCAACCTAGTGATTCTATGATTCTATGAGTATCAGAGACATGAGAATGCACAGATCAGCCTCCTCCTGCTCCCACCCCCCGCAGTCACCTCTAACCCCTCGAGAATCCTTACCCACAGCCTCTGTCGCACAGGGGGGCAGCACAAGCCCTCCCTGCCCCACTGCACAGGGTGGCTCTCACACCATTAAAATCTGCTGGCCACCAGAGACCATCTAGGAGCCTCCTCCAAGAGGGGAGTAGCCACAGCACCACTCCGGCTTGCCTCTCTGGCTTCAATGGGGACGTGGTCCCCACGGCCTCCATGCCAGGAACACCCCCCAGCTTTGTACAGAGAGGACAGTGGGGAGGGAGCACACTCGAATCCACCTTCCAGCTTTGCTTCATCACAGGCACCGCTCTGAAACCAACCCTGTCCTCTGGCCAGTGGGAGGATGAAGAAGAAAGAGGATGATGGCCACAGCCCCTCACCCCTCTACCAGGGGAACTCCCAGCCCTGACCCCCTCCCAGTTCCCCCATCCCCACGGATTTGGCCCCCCAAGACCCTAATAAACCCCTCTGCACCCGCAGCCTCCACGTGCTGTGACCTAATTTTGTGGGGACAACGCATCCCAGCCCCTTTCCTGGGATTCCCTTCAAATCAGACACCCGCAGGGCTGGGAGACCTGGGGGATCCACTTCAGCTGCATCCCCCGAGCTGTGGTTTCGGAGGTGTAGGGCTAGGAACCCTCCATCCCCACGGCAAGGTGGACACGGGGAAGCACCCTGGAGGCATCACCTGTTTCACCAAGAAAGCCACTGAAATAAAATAACAGTGAATATTTTATTGAACATTGTTTTAATACCATATCAAAACACCTTGACTAATGAAGGAAGCTCCCCCCAAGCTCTGAACTCTTCAGTTTTTTACCCCTGTTTTTTTCTTTAATATATAAATACAGAAAGGTTTCCCGCAGGGGCACGGCCACCGGCAGGGGAGGTCTCACCCATGAAAATGTGCCCGCCGCACCGGGAAGGGACGGGGACGGGCTGGGGGGGCCACTGCCATGAAACAACTCCAGCTTGGCACCTCCGGCAAAGCCACCCCCATGGCCATCGGGGGCCTCCCCCGTGCCCTCCTTGGAAGGGTTCGACTCAAAGGCGATGGAAAGAAAGAGAGGGGGTTGGTTTTGGCAAGAGGAGCCCGGGAGGGGCGGCGGGGATGCTGCTCCAGTCTCTGAGTGGTTATAGCTGAGTTAAAGAGTGACCAGTCTGTAAACATCACTGGGGCAGGGAAGCTCAAATCGAAGAACACGCCAGTCAACACGAAGCTTCAGTTGTGGTTTGTTTTTTTTGGTGGTTTGTTTTTTTTTGTCGGTTTTCTCTTTTTTTTTTCTTTTTTTTTTTTTCCTCTTTTTTCTCTCGTTGTAAACACTTGAAAGACGGACCCCTGTGGCTCAGCAGGGGGGAGCATGGCCCCCGCTCCCGGCGTGGGGCAGAGTCCCTGTCTCACGCTGCCGGGGCGGGGGTGAAGATCTCCAAAAGGGAGATGGGAAAGAGGAGAAAATTCCTATTTAGTCAGTGCAAAAAAACCGAGCAGAGCCCCCGGGATGAGTCCGGCTGGGAGGTCTGGGGGTGTTGCCGGTGAGAAATGCTGCGTGCTCCGTTTGGCCGGCTGTCCCCCAGCAGCATTCCCCTTCGTTTCGGGGAGAAAAGCCAAACATCATGGCAGGGTTTGTTTCGAGGCTGTCCCTGGGGCCTCCCTGGCAGGCAGAGCTCTCCTGGTCACCAGCGGCCGTGGAGGGGAGAGCGGGTCGCTCCGCTTTTCTCACACTGTCTTCTCCTGGATGTTTCTTTTCATTTAAAACTTTTAAATTAAAAAACAAACAAACAAACAAAAATTTTTTTCCAAAACCAAAACAAATAAAAATAATAAAATGAAATAAAAAAAATCGCCGTTGTCCCAAGTGGATTCAAGTTTCTGGGTTTTATTTTTGTCTTCTCGAGGAATTGGAAGTCAGCCCAAAACTCCATGTGGGGCAGGGGGGATGGGGAGAGGAGGTACAGCAGGTATAGCAAGGTGCCCTGTGAAGGCAGAGAGAGACGATCCCGGGTGAGAAGCAGGAGCCACAGCCACCCCATCCCACCCAATCCTCCCCTCCTGGCCCAGGATTCAAATCCAGCATGGGTGAAGGACATGGAACAGCCCGCCGTGGGCTCACCTTAGAGAGAAGTCAGCAAGCACACCCGGTGCGTCAATCGGAAGGATGCTCCGGGCAAGATCTGTTCACTTCAAACCATGAGTCTATACAGCTGGAGAGAGGAGAACGTGTCACCGCTGCGTCACTGAGCCTGGGGGTGCCCCAACCTGTTCCCCTGCCACCCGCCTGGCCACGTCCCCTTGCACATGGTGGTACCTTTTGTGATAAATGCAGAGGCAGGGCAGCCTGGCTATCGTGTCCCCCTGCAGCAGCTCCTCCAGGCAGATCACGCACTCACCGGCGTCCTTGGTCAGCACGTCATCTGGCACGGGAGGAGGGCAGTGGTGAGACAGGGTCCACCAGGTTGTCCCCCATCCCAGGATGGAGGGGAACCCACGGCCACCGCTGTGGAGGCAGCTGGGATGGGGCAGCAGCGCTGGCAGGAGACTCAAGTGGAGGCAAAGGGTGGGAAACGGGGCTGGGTTGGCTGCAGCAAACACCCCAGTTTCCAAAAAAAGCACCGTGAGGAGGGCAGAGCATCGCTCTGCCAGGAGTGGTCAGGAGAGGGGATGGGAGATCCAGGAGCTTGCAGACCGGAGCTCTCAGCCCAGTAAGCCTCATGCCAGCAGGGAGGGGAGGAAGGCAACAGCCCTGCCCAGGACGGCTCCCTCCTGCTCGGCGTGCCGCGGCGAGCACCGTGGCAAAGGGACCGTGCTACAAGGGGTCCCAAGGCAAAAGCAGCGGGGTTGAGCCGTGCTGGGGGAGCGGAGTGGAGCAGGGACCGTGAGCCGCACCGGTCTGCTGGAGCACAGCCCTCTTGGCAAGCTCTGCCGAGCCACCTGCCTGCACAGCCTGCAGAAAGTGTCTCTCCAGCCTGTCCAGAGCCATCCCAAGCCGGCAGGATGCCGTGTCCCCCACACAGCTTGGCCACCAGCCCTCTTACCGTTGTAGGAGAGGCGAGGTTTGCTCAGACACATGATAAAGTGCATTTCCATCTCATCAGAAGCCACGGATTTGGAGCAAATGGGGCACTTGAAACCTGGAGGGAGAGCAGAGAGATGAGGTCTTAGCAAGAGGAGGAGGAGAAAAGTCGATCTCGCATCCCAGGGAGCCCTCGCATCCCAGGCAGCCCCTCACCTGCCGCCTGCATGGTGGCACACACCCCACGCCGCGCTCGCTGGGCATCCTGTGCCAGCCACCAGCAGCGCCAGCGTGGGGGACAGCCACCAGGCAGGGGACAGCCACCCGAGCCGGCGCGCCGGTCGTCCCCGTGCTCGCCGCGCAGAGGGCACGGAGCGCGAGCCAAGGCAGCGCACACGTGGCCATCAGCTGCTGCTGGGCCTTAAAGGGCGAGGAGCAGCCCGGGGCAGGCAGCAGCCCACGGCTGGCAAGAGCAGGGGCACATCCCTGTGCCAGGACAGCGCTGCCGTAGCCCAGCCTCACATGGCTGAGCCACAAATGCTGCAATGAAGGAGGTTTTTCTGCAGGGCCACAGCAGAGGATGACCAAGCTGGATCCACAAGCCGTAACTGCTGCTTTCTCCAGCTTTTGGCTGGAGCAAGGTGGGTGCTCGCCACCCCAACATCTGCAGATGAGACCAGGTGGAGCCCGCAGGCCGATGTCCCAGCTTGACCTTGTCCTGCCTGGTGACGTGGACTCTTGGGTGAAGCTGGGGATGATGTCCAGACCTGCTCTGCACCCTTCCTTGGGCATGAGGATGGAGCCCAGCTGGTGCCAGGGCATCACACCAGTGCCACCGCCTGCTCGACCCACGCGCACCGCCACAGCATCGCACCCAGCGCCACTGACTGAGGCTGCCCCAGTCCCAGGTTTCCAAGCCCCAAACTCCCAGGGATCAAATCCCCAACCAGCTCTGCAGGTCGCCTGCCCGGGACTCTCTGCCCTCCCACCACAGCCAGCACCGTGGGGCTCAAGCCAACGTGCGTGCCACCACTGCCACCAGGGGCTTGCACCAGAATATCCAGCAATTCCCTGCCTGCAGAAAGGGAGAGGGTAATTTAAGGATCTGTCTTCTAAAAGCAGATCAGGTTTGACTGCAGTGCTGCTTAAGAGCTTTCTTCATATATATGCAAAGGCTGCTCAGGAAAGAAGAGAAAAGGAAGGTACACAAATTATCTAAGGATGAATCAGGTTCTTGCTTTCCGCCATGGGGATGTGGCGAGGGCACTTTTTTGCTTCTTGGAAGGGAGAAAGTGCAGGTGGATTTAATGGGAGGCAGCTCAGACCTCTGCCGTGCAAACAGCCAGGGTAACTGCTCAACACCCGGGTGCTCTCTCATTAGCAACAGTGATAAGTACAGATCACTTCCCAGCTCTTCAGATGAAAGACTAGCACTGGGATCTTAACTCCTGCCTCTCGAGAGGGTGCTTATTTCCCAGGAGGACACAGCAAGGACAAACATAATGGATTGCGGGGTGGGACTGGCTCTAAAGGGACCTGCTAAAACAAGGAGCCCTCGAGCCCTGAGTCCCTCCAGCAGCTCCAGCCCATTTGCACCAAGCCCCAGCCAAAAGGACAGTGCCAGCAGCTGGAGCCTCGTGGGCAGCAGCACCGATCTGCCTCCCCTCTCCAGCCTAATTTAACTCCTGACCGATTTATACCTTGTGGCAGCAATGCCCATTAGCTGAAAGAGCTGCTTTTTTTTTCCCCCCCCTCCTCCCAAGTGTTTACCAGCCCAGTGTATTTATAGAGCGGGCTCAGATAGCCTCCCAGCCTGCCTGCTGCAAGACCCAACTCGCCTCCCCTTGCGAGACACCTTCCCCGTGCCCTGGCTCCCCTGGCAGCCCGCCTGCCCCCGTCCCCGCCTGCACTGATCCTGCTCCAACGCAGCCGGTCTGCCAGCACGCTGCACGCCGCGTCCTAGCGGGGAAGCTCCGGGGATTGGTTTCCAGCGTTGAGTCCCTGGCATGGGGCAGCTGCGAAGAGCTCCCTTTGGAAAAGGTGTTTTGGCTGCAAAGTCATGGGTCAGGGCAAGGGATTTGCAGAGGTGAGGTACCACTCCCATGCATGCCCGGGGAAGACCTCATTTTCTCCAGTTCCCCCCGCTTTTTCTGTGCCAATGTGTTATTTTAAACAACCGTCCCAGATCTGGCAGCACCCAAAGGGATCGTACAACACGTGCAAACAGGGGAAAGGGAGAAAACCCCAGATGAGAGCGCCTGGACACGGCTGCCAGCAAAGGAGCAGGAGCTGGGGAAGAGCAGGACCCTCTGCAGGCTCTGGTGAGCGGCTGTTGTCGTATCCCTGGGCCTCTTTGCTTTAGCACGTTTATAAATAGGCAGCACAAACACCCGCCACGCTCCCAGGTGCTCCCTGGGCAGCTGGCTGGGGGATAGGGACCCCCAGAGCCACCCCGGCGAGGACACGGGGACATCACGCAGACCCAGCGCTCCGGGCACAGACACCGACGGCCGCGCGGAGCCGAGCGCGGAAGCGCACAGGCTTTCCTGGCTCTGCATTTCACAAGATGGAACGGGGAGGGGGGTGCGAACCTAAAATGATGAAAATGCAATTGCATAAATTCCTGAGTCTGAGCAGGAGCGAGGAGCCAGCGTGGAAAGGCCCCTGGGGCTGGGGGGGCCGCTCGGCACCCCAGCTGTCGGCACAAATAGTTGGCATTGCAAAAGCAACTGCTGGCATCCCCCTCCCCAGGGGCTGCCAGCGGGAATGGGGAGGCAGAGAAGGGGCTCGGGCTCTCTTGCCCCCTTCTCCGAGTGTCCTTCGGGAGAAGGTGGTGGATGGAAAACCAGTGAGGGCAGGTGACAACCTGACAGCAGCAGGTGCCAAGCCCGATGGCTCAGAGCATTCCTCTGGGGTTGGGATGTTGGGGGTCCCGCGGATGAAAGGGCTGCTCCCCACACAGCCAGCCCTCTCCAGGCCATGGGATTTTCCACATTCCCCGAAATCCCCGTTAATTTATCCTGCCTAAGCTGCCAGCCCGAGCGACGCAGGAGATTACATTTTGACAGCTGCTCATGGAAAATTCAGCTCCCTCCCTCCCTCCTCCTCAAGCCCTTTCCGCCCTCCTCCCACATGCCTAAAAAAAAAAAATAAATGACTGAGAGGAAGGGCCCAGCTATTCCTCCTCGCCTGGGCCTCCCACACCCGCAGGGAGGCTCGGGGAACGCTCCAGGGAAAGGCCACGGACCCTTCCTCCTTCCCAAGGCACTGAGGGCAGGTTAAATCAAGCAGAGATGTGCAGGCAGACAACAGCTCTCGCCAGGAGTGAGCGAGGAAGAGGAGGGTGCAGTGGGAAGCGAGCTGGCCTCGATAGGCAGGTTCAGATCCAGATCTGGACTCCTGTATCCTGGCAGGAGACCGAGAAAACCAAGGGCTTTCCAGGGCTGTGAGACACACGCTGCCGGGTGATTTCATCTCTCCGATGGCTTGGTCTAGAAACCGGGAGCAAGCAGTGCTGGTGCTCTCCGGGGGCTACTGCCCTCTGAGTATTTTTAGGAAGGTTACACGGTTAATTTTAGAAAGCCTGGCAAAGCAGGGCTGGGAACCTCTGAAAATCTCCACCAGGTCCAGTGCAAAGCTGAAAAAGCCCTGTGGTTAACCCTTATGGTGCCAAAAGCACCATCATAGGCTGCTGGGGCTTTGGTGGTGGTGGGAGGGTCAAGATACGTTTCCAACCCACTAGTAACCACCTTAAACACAGCTGCTTCTGAAGCTGGGATAGCAAATTCCCATCACTCATGCCTACAAGTGACATCCACCACAACCTGCACGGCTTGGGAAGCTACTGAGCATTACAACGGGGTCAACCGCGCCATGTCCTGCAAGTGGAAGCGGCTGCTCCCCTCGAGGATGGGCAAGACAGCATCCAGGGGAGCTGCAACCCCATCCCTGATGACAGGGAAAGGCACATGCCAGGTCTGCGTTCACTAGCCAAACCCTCTCCTAGCTTGGTGCCTCCAGACAAACCACCTGCAGGCCACGGTGCCACCAGCAGACGCAGCATCTCAGTAGGAGATCCTGGCTCTATCTCTAGCAGACGGCCAAAACACACCTCCAGGGACAGGAGGAAGATGTTCGTAGGGGATGATGTGCCCTTAAGGCAGAGGGAAGCAGCAGTCCAGGCACAAGCGAGGATGTACAAGCCAGCAACCCACCCCATGGTGATTAACGTTCACCGAAGGGATCCCAGGTTGCCCAGGACCCTGCTACCACAGTGGGAGAAACCAGAAGCCCTGAGTGTGGGAGCAGCCCCACAAACTCCTTAAAACCGCACCAGAAGGCATCCCTCTCCAGCTGCTGAGCCACCCCATGAGCCACTCTGAGCTTCAGGGAACTCGTGGGTAAGCCCCAGGCTGCTTGATGTCTACGGGAGATCTGGAAATCTCAGCTGCACAGCCCAACTCCATGAGTCCAGAGAGTGTCCTGGGCCTCTGCCTCACCCCAAGCGAGGATGAGGCCGAGTGCAAGATACATACAGGGAATATTTGGTCCAAGCATAGAATCATAGAATCACAGAATCACTAGGTTGGAAAGGACCCACTGGATCATCAAGTCCAACTATTCCCATCAAACACTAACCCATGTCCCTCAGCACCTCATCCACCTGTCCCTTAAACACCTCCAGGGAAGGTGACTCAACCCCCTCCCTGGGCCTCTGCCAGTGCCCAATGACCCTTTCCGTGAAATATTTTTTCCTGATGTCCAGCCTGAACCTCCCCTGTCAGAGCTTGAGGCCATTCCCTCTCGTCCTGTCACTTGGTAGAAGAGCCCAGCTCCCTCCTCTCCACAACCTCCTTTCGGGTAGTTGTAGAGAGCAATGAGGTCTCCCCTCAGCCTCCTCTTCTCCAGACTAAACAACCCCAGCTCTCTCAGCCGTTCCTCTTGTTCTCACCAGCTTTGTTGCTCTTCTCTGGACTTGCTCCAGAGCCTCAACATCCTTCTTGTGGTGAGGGGCTCAGAACTGAACACAGGATTTGAGGTGCAGCTGAAGCAGAGTCCTGGTGCTTCCTCCTTGCTGAGCAAACTCCGGGACTCCCACCTCCTCCCACGCCTTCCCTGACATCACCAGCTATACCAGCACCAGGTGGAAGCTGGAAGAGACTGGTCCCTGGAGACGGTATATGGGGTAAACAAAGCACAACTCCACCACTTGGCCATCATAGGGACCTGGTAGCTGAAGACCTGCAGGGGTGTCCTCTTCTAGAAGCATCACCCATCACAGAAGTGATGCTTACAAGGCTCTGAGCAATGTAGTTGGTGATGCTGCCTTGCACCAGGGCCAGGAGGCAGCTTGCAGCTGCACCAAGGACCTGTCCCACCAATGACCATGTTCCCTCTGCCGGCAAAGCACTCGCACTAAGATCTTGGAGACCAGGGCACCCAGCAGGATAAGCCCTGCACCCTCTCGCAGAAGGAACCAGCACCAGCCGCAGAGGCCAATGCAGCAGCCAAAGCCCAACACAACCCTGTCACCTGCTGCCCTGGCAGGACACAAGGCACCAGGGAAGGCCAAACGGGGCTCGGCTCTTGTGCCGCACAGGGGCTGACACGAGCGGGGACACGTAGGCAGGAAGGAGTAAAGCACTTAAGCTGCCTCATTTGCCAGTTCCAAAGAAGGGCGTACTTCCTCTGGATTCCTGGCTGGCTGCAGGGAGGTGGGGACAGCACAAAGGACGGGTCCAGGCTGGAAACTGGACATCCCACCTTCCCGGAGGCAGAGTTGGGGGATGTCAGCAGTCCAGCCCCAGGTATCAGCCAGGCAGCAGCAACGTGGCCAGGATGGGACATCCCTAGATGCTTGGAGAGATACCCAACGGAGCAGGTCCTACTCCATCCCCATGCCACCCCACCGTTTCCTTGCTGATCGAGTCAGTTTGGCTGGCTGAGCGGAGAGAAAATAGATGTTTGCAATGTGAAGCAACATCCCAAAAGGGAGCCGCTTGTGTGCAAGGCCAGGTTTTACAACATCTAAAAAAAGCTCTCCTTGCTTCACAGGGGCTCCTGGCAAAGTCCCTGTGCTGCAGGTGTTTGGTGTCAGGCTGGCCACGCACCAGCCAAGGGCGGCAGGGACGTGTCATGGGCCACACAACTGGTCAAGGCCAGCATCGCCCTCGTGCTCGAGGCATCAGGTTTTGGAGACGCCTCTGTGTGCTCCTACCCAACTCCAGCCACGAAGAGGGGACTCGGCAGCAAGGAAGAGGTACTGGAGCTCCAGGTGGGATGCTGGAAGACTGCTAGGGCCAGAGGGATGCAGGACAGGGAGTGGAGGGGCTGTGTGGGACCACGCCGGAGCAGCCCAGGGCTGACTTACTGCAAGCCAGGAGGCAGAGAGATGTTTTTTTTAGCCAGCTGGTTTCTTACGGGGGAGGACGAGAAGATGGAGAACAGATTGCAACAGTAGGGCTGAGGAGAGCCGGAGAGTTAGGAAGGGGCAGGATATGTGAGAGAGGGACCCCCACAAGGACATTTGCTCCAGAGCGCCCAAAGCCATCAAGACACACCAAAATCCCTACAAGATCCTTCCAGCGCAACCCACAGACACCAAGAAGCAAACGCTGAAGAAGCCTTGGCGGTATGGTCACAGGACACGCAGAGCCACTCTCCTTGCACACCCATCCTCAGGGGAGATGTGCAAACAGCCTCTGCAGCCCAAGCACCCCCCTGCCTGTTGCTGTTTTGATTTCTGCACCTTTCATGGTTGCAATTGCAAATTTGGAACAAAAGTACCTACGCTACAGGTAGAGAGCATCTCCCTCCTACCGGCCCGGCTCTGCTGCAGGATCAGTTCCTTCAGACCTGGCTGAGAAAAGCAACTTCCCAGGGTCACCCTGCCTTCCAGCTAGTCCTAGTTTACTGCAGAAACACTCCCCCAGCTGCTGGGAACAGGCTTCATAAGGAAAAGTGTGTATCCTAAAGCTAATTTTAGTATCCCAGAGAACAGCAAAGTGAAGCGGAGGGGTCCTGGGCGACAGCCCAGCAAAGGCATCAATATCTTAGACTCCTGCCTTTGGCTGCAGGGCTTGAATTTACCGAGTTATGAGCTCATTCAAGGCTCCTACTGCCAGTCTGGGGCCATCTCATTGCACACAAGAGCTGTAGGGATTCCCCAGAGCTGTCTCCCTGCCTCTCAAGGGGTGCTAAGGGTTTCAAATTCACTGACCAGAGAGGAGAGAGATCCTGCAGGCATACCTGGGAGTTTCCAAAGGGTTTGCCTGTGTGCTTACTTTTTTTTCCTCCCGAATATTTCTGGTGCAAAGGAGGTAGCCCCACCAGAAGCCCTGCTGTGGGCAGCAACCATCCACAATATGTACGGAGCCAACCAGGCAGCTGGGAGGTGCCACGTGCCAAAACACAGGATCCTCCAGCAGCAAGGTGGGATGCAGCAACTGGGACATCAAAGCCAAAAGGGAGAGTGTTGTATGCTTCCGTTTTTCAGAGGGTGGGAGGGAGTAGTGAGGCAACGTCACGCGGGGACCAGCGAGGTGAGTGACTAACCCATCTGCTGGGGAGGCACCCACGGAGTCCCCACCGCCAGGCTCCAGCCGCTGCCAAGCTGCTAGAGGAACTCCTGCTTTTGGAAAGGCTTAAGTGCAAAAGCCTGACCTGAACCACTCCCAAATGCAACCAGCTCCGAGCTGGTGGGATGAAGTGGCAGCTCCCTGGGTACCTCCCTCCTGACTGCTGGGGTTTTTCCGAAGTAGAAAACTCGTGCCTTGATGCTGTTGTGGCTCCGTCATGCCTCAGCTGATCTCACTGGGAGGATGAAGGGACACTCCAGAGACTCCACGAACCCCCTCGTGCTAGGAAGTGATTTCAGCTGGCTTCTGGGACACTCCTCCCCAAGCATCCCATGGTAGCACTGCAGGAACAGAGCGGTGGGAGATCATAGAATCATAGAATCACCAGGTTGGAAAGGACCCACCAGATCATCGAGTCCAACCATTCCCATCAGTCACTAAAACATGTCCCTCAGCAACTCATCCACCCGTCCCTTAAGCACCTCCAAGGAAGGTGGCTCAACCACCTCCCTGGGCAGCTGTTCCAGTGCCCAATGACATTTTTCCTAATGTTCAGCCTAAACCTCCCCTGGTGGAGCTTGAGGGCATTCCCTCTCGTCCTGTCCCCTGTCACCTGGGAGAAGAGCCCAGCTCCCTCCTCTCCACAACCTCCTTTCAGGTAGTTGTAGAGAGCAATGAGGTCTCCCCTCAGCCTCCTCTTCTCCAGGCTAAACACCCCCAGCTCTCTCAGCCGTTCCTCTTGTTCTCCAGCCCCTTCACCAGCTTCGTTGCTCTTCTCTGGACTCACTCTAGAGCCTCAACATCCTTCTTGTGGTGAGGGGCCCAGATCATCCATGGCACTTGGTGTCTGGGCCACAGGTTTCTGTGGGTACGAGCACCCCAGGGTGTGTGCGAAGGACAGAGCGCTGCTTTTCAGGATAAAGAAAGGGCATTTTTTTATGTAGCGTGCAGCAAACAGAGCGCAGAAGGCACACAGAGAACTGCTCCCACATGCAGTGCATGGCTGGGAAACACTGGTTGTTTCTGCAGGAAGACAGACACTATTGGATAAAATCCTAAGGAGGAGCACACTGCAGAGCAAGCCCTAACCTCACCTGTCCCTAGCATGGATGCACAGCAGAGAGCATCTCTCTGCTTCCCAGCAGGGTCTGCAGGTACTGAGGGACACTCAGGGAACACCCCATGCTACCAGGACAGCAGGAAGAGGTAAAGTGGGGTGCAGACCCCCAGGATGATCACATACCTCTGCTGTGCACAGCGTGGGAGGGGAGGGACGCTCTACAACATTGGGAAGCAGAGTCCTCCCTGGCCACAGGGCACGGTCTGCTTTGTACCTGTCTACAGGGAGCAAAAAGAAATCAAAGGCATCTCCACCCACCCTCAGAAGGGTGAGATGGGAGCAAATAGCAGACTTCAAGGCCTACGAAATCCATGGTGCAATAAATAAGCGGGTGGACAAAAGCAGCAAGATCCAAGTGGCGATATCCCAAAACGCCGAGGTGGCTCAGACAGGGTGCTCAGCCTCATCCCATCCCGCTCAGCATCAGCTTAACAGATGGCTGGTCCCAAAACTGACCCCGACCCATATGGACTCGACCTCCCTGCAGACAGTAATTTAAACCATCTGGCTAGTGGCAAACTCCCCCCTCATTTTCTGTGGCTGCAGATGTACAGGCCTTGGACGTATGGATTGAAAGGTGGATCTAATTTCCCTGCAGCGCTTCTGATGAAACACAGCTCCATCGCCTTGCAGGGAGAGCTCCCAAATGAATTACTGCAATTACCCTGGCAGCAGGAGAAACTGCAGGTTTTCCCTCACTGGCGACAAAGCCTCCTCCTCCAAAAAAAAAAACCAATCCCCCAAATGCCCACCAAACCAAGCTGTCTAGGATGTGGAAAGCAGAGCCCCGACACCACCCTCGAGCTGCTGAGCCGTGATCAGAGAAACACAACAGTCACGGGGAAAGCCGAGGGGAGAACGAAGCCAGCTGCCTTTCAAGGTGGCAACAGGCAAAGAGTCACAGAGGATGTGGAAACTCTGTCCTGGGAGGAAATAAAATGCTGGGCAGGGATGCAGGACAGGGAAAGCATCACTCTGTTCTCCTGCCTAACTGCTGCTTTCCTTCTCTTGCATTGCAGGCAGCTGGCCTCTAAAAATACCCGCTGTTGTCATGCCGTCCTGCCTGCTAGGGCCAGGAAACAGCTCTGAGTGGCTTTCAGTTCACTTCTTCATCTGTGCCCTTGTGTTTCTTGTCCCTGCTCTGCCTGGCTTGGGTGGTGGTGGGAGCAAAATGTTTGAAAACTAAGTCAGAAACACCACCAGTTAGTGGTGTTTGTCCAGTCAGCAAATGTATATTGAGCCAAAGAAAAAGGAGACATCCCAGTGTTCAACTGCAAGGCATCCCAGCCCCGTTTGCATGCCTGGTAGGTGATGGTCTCTCAGGAACCGTGGCCGTGACACGACACAGCCTGGACGTGCCAAGGATGCTCGCTGGGAGCAGACAGCCCTGGAAAACTCCTGCTAGTGTTGCTAAAACCAGCAGAAGGGTAAATATTTCCATTGCATCTCTCCGCTCCTCTACAAAGCGCCACAAGACCATTGGACAAGGCGCAGGGTCTCATTTCCGTGCCGCTGCTGGGAGGCCCACAGCTGCACGAGTGTGCTCGAGCGCAGAGAGCCAGGAATATCCCAAGCTAACTTGTCCCACATCCTCCGGAGCAGCACGATGCCACAGCTGTCCTAGGGGCTGACCTGCAGCTGACAGCAGCCACCACCGCTCGCTTCTGTGGGGTGAGAAGAGTCGGCTTCACCTCAGAGGTGCAGTGCAACCTTTCCAATGGGGAGGAACCAGCCCTGCCAGCAAACCTTGAAGCAAACACCTCCAGCTGCCTAGCGACCCACCGCTGGGGCATGGGGAAGGAGGATGCCAGCACCACCTTCCCTGGAGGTGTTTAAGATGGGTGGACGAGGTGCTGAGGGGCATGGTTTAGTGTTTGATGGGAATGGTTGGACTCGATGATCTGCTGGGTCTCTTCCAACCTGGTGATTCTACGATCTGCTCAAGCTCAGTCAGCCACGTGCAACACAAACCTGGCAGCACACAGGCACAGGGATTGCGGCACCGACCCCCCAGGGATCGTGCCCCAAGCCAGCAGCAGCACAGAGGACCTGCCTGCCAGCTCCCCCCTCCAAACCCTCCTCAAACCCTGAGCTGTGCGGGACCCATAGCAGGCTGGAAAGCCAAACCAAGAGGAAAGCAGCTCCTGTCCCCCAGCACAGGCGCTCCTCTCCTTTGCCTGCAGTCCAGCAGGGAAGGAAACCGTCAGCAGCCAGGCTCTGCTCACGGGAAATGCTGTGCAGTGGCACAAGAAGAGGCCCCAGGCTAGCAGAGCTTCCTGCAGCTGCACCTCCTGACGGCCTCGCACCAGCAAGCACCAAGCAACAGCATTTGGTCCCCTGCAAGGGCCATCGGGAGCATCCCTGGGGGGAGACACAAGCCCTCAACATGTTCGCCTGCATCTGAAACCTGCCCAGCGCAGGCGAGATATCCAAGACCCAACTTGAACCACTCCTGTTCTGCCTGAAATGAAAAACGAGCCCGCCTCCACAGAAAAAGACTTGTTATACCCCAATGCACATGCGGGTAAAACACTGCATCGGGGCCTGCTGCTTTACAGCATCACTCAGCCACTTGTGTAAATCACTCACAAGCCCTTACGATTTCATTTTTTAAGGGAACCAGGAGAAAGCCAGGTCACATTCGCTCAAACCCAAGTATTCAGCACATCTGGGGTTTCAGCATAGTGGCAGAGGTGGCAAGATGCACCTTGTGGCTGCTCAACACCTGGCCAGGGTGCCACGGGGCCGGTTCCTGCAGAGGAAATTCATTAAAAGAACTCTTTGCTGCTTGTCTGATTTGTCACACGGGAGATTGCATTGGAGGGAAAAAAGCTTGGCTTCCCCAACCCCCCCCACCAAAGTGGGTTTTTCCTCCCTCCCTGCGTTTCCCTTGAAATTAATTTTCAGCATTTAGCAGCATTTTCCCATGACGCTGCGCGGCTCCCCTGGCCGGGCGCCAGCCCTGGTACTGCTCCTCCACCAAAGAGGTCTGCATCTGATTGATCCTCCGGCCAGCCAACGAGAGAGAGAGAGGGGAGAGGAGACCTAACAGCACATTAATAAATAAGAGAAGCCTTTACGGTTATTCCAGTCACTAGAACAAACCTCTCGGCAAAACAAACCAGCATGGGATAAACTTACATCACGGGCTGGGAAGAGAATCCCGGCTGGGAAGTGGGTCAGCCTGGGGAGCAGGAGAACATCCTTCTCAGCACCTCTGGGGGTGTGCGGAGGGGGAAGAGGGCACCCAGCTCCTCTGCACTGACTTATGCTCAGTTTTAGAGAGGAGCAAGCCCAGCCACGCCAGTCAGCACAGAGAGCAATTAGTGCCTCACTCCTGGGCAAGGCAGCCAAGAGATTTCGAAGGGCATCCATGTGGCAAGGCAGCGCAGTGACAGCCTGTGCTAGCTCTCGCTGCGGAGACTCAAGATAACTGCCACCGCTGCTGGCTTCTCACGCACAACACCAACGTTGACACACTTTAACTCCATCTCCAGGCTGCGGTCTGAGACGCATTGAAGCTGCCTTCGAGCCTCTCATCGTTGGGAGTGCTTGGTTCTTCCAACGTAGCTGCTGTCTCTTCCCCTGCCCTGGGCATACGCTGTCCTGCAGCCGTGTTGGAGAAGGAAGAAGCACAAGGGCAACCCCTCCAGACCCACCGAGTCCTAAAGCCGAATATCACGAGCCTGGGGAGTCATCAGGATCATTCCTGTGCGGCTTCCCAAGCCATCCGCAGAGCTGGCAGTGCTGCGGGTGCCCAATCCAGATGCCAGGCACTCACCAAAACCAAACCCACAAAAAGATGGCTTGAGGACAGTCTCCTATGGAAATTTTGACTAGCAAACCCAGATTGACAGTGGCAAGTTCCTGCAGACCTTCGGGTGCCCTTCCCCTGCCCCTGCGGAGGCGGGAGGGAAGCACAGATGATGTCTGCACGTTGAAAAGCTAGTGGCAGGAAAGTCTGGGTAGAAAGCAGACTCCCTCCAGCAGCCAGTTAGAATTAAGCCTTCTGTTTTTGGTGTAGAGACTGCAATGGCAGCACTAGCTCAGAAGCAAGGATCGCCAAGCAGCAGTGAGAAAAGGCTCAGGATTTTAAGCTGCTGGAGCACAGAAAGGGAACTCTTGGGAGAGAGAGAGAGCAGGACTGCCCAAACACAGGTGTTCACACACACCTTCAGCTCACTCTCTATCCCTATTTCACAACCCGTACTCCAGAACCAGATCAAACAGCACTTCCAGCTTGTTTCACTGGCTAACTCTGCCTGGAGAAGGACTCAGCCCAGCACCTTGGCTGCTATTTCAGCATTTTACACCCGTCTGTCTCCCCTAGGCTGGGTCCTCCTGCTCTGGGCAAGGCGCTGCTGAGATCGCAGCCGCTCACCTGGCAAAGCAGACTTCCCAACTTTGCTGCTGCCAGCATCCAGCACAAGAAGCTTGTTTTATCAGTGCCTGTGACATTCCCGATGGCTCCGCACACAAAGATGAGCTAGGCATTTCCTAGGGCTAGCCAGCAGACAGGGAGATATGGATTTATTAGAGCTTCAAACACTCAAAGGCTTTGGGTGATGAGGGGGATTTCCAGATAAACTTTAAGCTACTTACAGACTCTGCAAACTCCCCGAGATCCTCTGATGAAGATGAATAACACGAGCGATACTAAGAGAACCACACAAAGCTGGAGATGTGGCGTTAAACCACACATGTCCTTTTTCTCCCTTCTTCCTTCTAGTCGTGGCTTTCCTGAGAAGTCCTAGTAATCACAAAGCTACACAGAGTTGAGTGCTACAGGCAAACTCCAGAGTTGCAAAAGATGTTTTGTCATTTTCCACCAGCGCAGGCCAGGAAACAGATCTCAGAAACCCTGGGCAGACAGGGTTTCAAGGGGAGCTGGAGTAGTTATGGTCCCTAGGGCCAGCATATCCTAGAATCATGGAATGGGTTGGGTTGGAAAGGACCTTAAAGATCACCCAGTTCCAAACCCCCTGCCATGTGCAGGGACACCTCCCGCTGGATCAGGCTGCCCAAGGTCCATCCAACCTGGCCTTGAACACCTCCAGGGATGGGGCAGCCACAACTTCTCTGGGCAACCTGTGCCAGTGCTTCACCACTCTCATGGTGAAGAAATTCCTCCTTCGCAACCTCCCTCCACACAGGCTTCCCAGCACAGCCCTCCTCTCTCCCTCCTGGGCACACCTGGCTCTTCCATGATCCTTTGACTGCAGAGAGGGGAAGGAGCTACAGCAAGGAGGAGAGAGCTCAGTCTGCCCCAGCTCGCTCCTTGGGGTCCCTGCTGATGGGTCAGGTGAGCCATAAAGGAGCCAGAGAGGCGCACAAAATCATCACCACAAAGGGAACGGTGAGGTGCCAAGCCTATCTGCACACTCCTGTTATCACGGATGCTCTGCCATAACAACAGCACCTTATCACCAGCGTTAAGCCGGGGCTCCTCATCGTCCCACTGAGGTCCCCACAGAGCCAAGGTTGCACTCCGAGGCTCTCAGCTCTTCCCCCAAACCCAAGTACTCCTGGAAGAGCCAGCCGTTGCCGCTTGCCAAGACGGGCACCACCCAGGTCCCCAGGAGGCAGGAGGAAAGGGGCAGGCAGGGCAAGGATCCATTCTCCAGACCTGTCAACCACAGAACTTGGGGGGTCTCCTGTCCTTGCAGCAGTACAGCACCTCATAGAATCATAGAATCACTAGGTTGGAAAGGACCCACTGGATCATCGAGTCCAACCACCCCATCAATCACTAAACCATGTCACTCAGCAACTCATCCACCTGCCCCTTAAACCCCTCCAGGGAAGGTGACTCAACCCCCTCCCTGGGCAGCCTCTGCCAGTGCCCAATGACCCTTTCTGTGAAATATTTTTTCCTGATGTCCAGCCTGAACCTCCCCTGGTGGAGCTTGAGGCCATTCCCTCTCGTCCTGTCCCCTGTCCCTTGGTAGAAGAGCCCAGCTCCCTCCTCTCCACAACCTCCTTTCAGATCCTCAGGCGGATCCCTGAGACCCCCAGGCACACATCCTCCTGAGCTGGTTTCAGTGCCCTCATCCCCACTCTCAAGTCACCCTTCAAATGGAGCAGGGACAGTCACACGCAGCAATGTCAAAGCTCCTCTCCATTTACCGAAGCGCTGCTGCTTCAGCACTTTCCAGTGGCTAATGGAGCAGCTCAGCGCTGCGAGAGGAGCGGATCGATGGCGAGGCAGTGGGAAAGAAGCTGGGGGCTCCTGACCATCCTGCTGCAATAGGACAGTGGCAGAAATTCCAGCAATCCCACGGTGGTTTACTTCCCTTTCCCCTCAATCTCCAGATCCTCTTACACTAAGAAGAACGCAAAAGTTTAACGAGCTCCGACAAGTTTTCAGAATGGCTTTGAAGCATCCTCCACTCCTTTTGCTATTAATTTAATCGTTGGACTCGATGATCCAGTGGGTCTTTTCCAACCTGGCGATTCTATGATTCTAAATAGCAACAGGGAAGAATCACCTCTGGGAGAGGCTTCAGCACGGACCGAATGGCTCTCGCTGCTGCCCACGTGTGCTTTTGCACAGCTCAAACGCTCTCAGCGGGCCCCAAAAGAGGCATCAGAGAAACCCAGTTCTCACAGCCCTTCCCTGTGCTGCGATCTTCCAAGGGCACCAGCTTTAACTTAGCAGCATCGCGCTAACTCGGCGAGCGGTTGGAAAAAGCTCACTCCATTTTGCAGCTGGTTTATTTTTATGAGCAGGGTTTTTGCTCTCGGCGTTGCAGTTTAAGAACTATCATTTAATGTAATCGATACTCTCTGACCGACCACCTCGATGCACAGATCAGCTCCCGGCTCCAGCACCAGCCTCAGCACAAGGCTCCGTGGCACTCAGTCTCACAGAGGCTTGTGTGATACCTGCAAGAATGCTGCACCCCAGTTTCTTCCTGTGTTTAAAAACCAAAAGAGCAGCGGCACAGCCCGCACAAGGTCACAGACCAAGAAAAGTTTGCAGAAGTCTCAACTCCGGCACCACATGCCAGCCAGCCCTCTCCATCCAGGGAGGATTGCAAGCGCCCGGCTTATCCAGATCAATAGGAGCAGGACCCGGAGGGTTCTGTCACCGAGGATGCAATGCGAGACACACAGTTTCGATCAAACCAAGAGGAACAGCTCCCTGGAGACTTGGTAAAGAGCAAAAAAATCTCAAGATGGATGCAAGAAAATGGTCCCCACGAGCCTTGTTTTACACTTTGTTCTTGTCCACTGTTTCAGTTTCAAGCCTTCCTGAAAATGAGAATTGTCCCAAGGCTTATTACAAAATTCCCAGACCATGTCAGCATTACAGCATTCGCAAAGGGGCCGGGTGGGAGAGAAATCCCAGACTATTCCAGGAAACGCAAGGAGACATCCCTGGAACGACTTCCCCTCCAGCCAGGAGGGGAAGGGAGGACCTCCCACTTTGCTCCCTGTACCCAGCCAAAACTAGGTCAGTGACACAGCCTGCGGCCACAGCTCCTCTCCAGACACCAGGACACACCAAGGGTCCAGCCAGGAGGGTGATAACGGGGGCAAACCCTTCGCCTGGCACGTTTCCTGCAAGAGAGCTCCATCCCTGTTAAAGAGGCAGGCAGTTCCTCCCCTGCTTCCTTCCCAGCCCTGCAACAATGCCAGCTGGCTCCAGCGAGAAAACCCACTTTGGCCTCTCCCTGGCCCTTTATCAGATGAAACAATGGGAAAAAAATCCCCACACCTCACTTTCAAAGGCTTCCTCTGCCCCTTTCCCAGTTTGTGAGGCATGGGAACCACTATATCTGACCAGCGCACCCCAAACACAAGACACGAGGAGCTCAGCCTAGTCTCCAAAACCAAGGGCTGGAGCTACAACACCCTCATGACCCAAACACCTTCAGACGAGACACAAGAAGCGTAGCCGAGCCTCCAAAACAGCTCGAACTACAGCCCCCTCAGAGCACATTCCCCCAAGTCAAGGGGCTGGGAGGTGCCACAGCCACTGCTTCGCGTCCCAGCACCAAAATATCTCCCTTCTAGAAAGCCTCCTCCCTCGACCTTGACACAGACGTGTGCCCCGGCGCTCGCTCACCCACACCGGGGAGGGCTGGGGGTCCTTCCCTCAGGCTGAGGCTCGACCAGCCAGACAAGGGGGTGCATCCCACCCTCCCAGGAGAACCATGCCCAGGGCCAAGTGGGGTACATGCCCACAACAGAGTTGGGTGCATTCCCCCCTTCCCAGGGGAATGGTGCCCACAGCCAAGTGGGATGCATCCCCTCCTTCCCAGTGCCCACGGCCAAGGGAGCTGCATGCCCACATGGGATGCATCCCCTCCTTGCCAGCACCTATGGCCAAGTGGGGTCCATCCTCACTTTCCCAGTGCCCAGGGCCAAGTGGGGTGCACGCCCACAGCTGAGTGGGATGCATCCCCCTTTCGCAGTGCCCATAGCTGAGGGAGCTGAATGCCCATGGCCAAGTGGGGTGCACGCCCACAGCCAAGTGGGGTGCACTCCCTCCCCTTCCCGGTGCCCCGGAACAAATGGGATGCGCATCCCCTCTTCCCAGTGCCCAGGGCTAAATGGGATGCATCCTCCCCTTGCTGGTGCCCATGGACATATGGGGTGCATCCCCCATCCCAGTGCCCAGGGCCAAGTGGGGTGCATCTCCCCATCCCAGTGCCCATGGCTGCAGGGCCGAGTGGGGTGCATTACCCCCTTGCCAGTGCCCAAGGCCAAGTGGGATGCATCCCCTCTTCCCAGCGCACAGGGCTGAGGGCTGCATGCCCATGGCCATAAGGGGCGCATCCCGCCTTCCCAGTGCCCAGGGCTAAATGGGATGCATCCTCCCCTTGCCGGTGCCCATGGACATATGGGATGCATCCCCCCATCCCAGTGCCAAGGGCCAAATGGGATGCATCCCCTCTTCCCAGTGCCCAGGGCCAAATGGGATGCATCCCCTCTTCCCAGTGCCCATGGCTGCAGGAGCTACATGCCCAGGGCCAAGTGGGGTGCATCTCCCCATCCCAGTGCCCAGGGCCAAATGGGATGCACCCCCTCTTCGCAGTGCCCATGGCTGCAGGAGCTATGTGCCCAGGGCCAAGTGGGGTGCATCCCCTCTTCCCAGTGTCCAGGGCCAAGTGGGATGCATCCCCTCTTCCCAGTGCCCAGGGCCAAGTGGGATGCATCCCCTCTTCCCAGTGCCCAGGGCCAAGTGGGGTGCATCCCCTCTTCCCAGTGCCCAGGGCCAAGTGGGATGCATCCCCTCTTCCAGTGCCCAGGGCTGAGGGAGCTGCATACCCGTGGCCATATGGGGTGCATCCCCCCTTCCCCGTGCCCAGGGCCAAGTGGGACGCTCACCCCCCCGGTCCCAGCTCCCCCGGCCGCCCCGTATCCCGGGAAGGCCCCGTCACTCACCGCTGTGCGAGCTGAACCAGCGAGGTGCGATGTGGAGGGGCAGCGCGTCGGCCAGCGAGGCCCTGGCGCCCAGGTAGAGCATCCCGTCTCTATGGTGACCGCCTCCCGTCTCCTGGTAACCGTTGCCATGGGCGTACGTGGAGTCGGAGCCCTGGCCGCCGCCGCCGCCGCCTCCCCCCGGGGCCCTGTCGGCCTCCCCCGCCGCCCTGGCCGCGTAGAGCCCGAACGGGGCGGCGCTGGGGTCCATGCCCATGCCGGCCACCGAGCTGACCGAGCGGCTGCGCAGCCCCATGGCCCCGCCGCCCGCCCGGTAATGGCCGAAGGGGGGCGGCCCCCCCCCGCCGCCGCCGCCGCCTCCGCCGCCTCCTCCTCCTCCTCCTCCTCCTCCCGGCGGCGGCACGGCGCTGTCATCCGTCGACACCCCCGGGAAGGGGCCCCTCGGGCGGGCCGCCGTGCTCTGCTTGCCCCCCATGCGGGCGCCGCCGGAGGGAGCCGAGGCGCAGCCCCCCCGGCGCCGCGGGGAGCGGGGGAGGCGGCGGAAGGAAGCGGGGGGGCGCGGGGGGGGCTACGGCAGGGGAGGCATCCCCGCCCCGGGCTGCCACCGGGCACCGGGACCGGGGGGGGGCGGGGGGAGGAGGAGGAGAGGGGACTGGGATGGAGGAAGAGGATGGAGAAAGGGGATCGAGGAGGGAGAGGGGACTGGGAGGGATGGGGGGGGCTGGGAGGGAGAGAGAGGAAGAGGATGAAGAAGGGGGATCAAGGAAGGAGAGGGGACTGGGATGAAGGAGGGGGGGACTGGGATGGAGGGAGGAAAGGGGACTGGGATGGAGGAAAGAGATCGAGGAAGGAGAGGGGCCTGCGCTGAAGGAAGGAGGAAGAGGGTGGAGGAAGGGGATCAAGGAAGGAGAGGGGGACTGGGATGGAGGAGAGGGGGACTGGGATGGAGGAGAGGGGGACTGGGATGGAGGAGAGGGGGACTGGGATGGAGACGGTGGGGGTAGAAGATGGAGGGAGGGGAAAGGATGGAGAAGGGGAAAGGATGGAGAAGGGGAAAGGATGGAGAAGGGGAAAGGATGGAGAAGGGGAAAGGATGGAGGAAGGGGATCAAGGAAGGAGAGGGGGACTGAGATGGAGGAGGGGGATGGAGGAAGGAGAGGGGACTGGGATGAAGGTGGGGGGGACTGGGATGGAGACGGTGGGGGTAGAAGATGGAGGGAGGAGAAAGGATGGAGGAAGGGGATCAAGGAAGGAGAGAGGACTGGGATGAATGAGGAGGGGGACTGGGATGGAGGAAGGGGATCAAGGAAGGAGAGGGGACTGGGATGAATGGGGAGGGACTGGGATGGTGATGAAGGAAGGAGATCAAGGAAGGAGAGGGGTGAGGGATGAAGGAGGGGGAGCACGGGATGGAGACGGGGGGCAAGGACGGAGGAGGGGGACCGAGGAAGGAGAGGGAAGGGGGGGACGACGGACTAGGATGAAGGAGGGGGAGAACGGGATGGGATGGAGCCGGGGGAGGACCGGGATCGGGGAAGGGGGGGGGGAGGGATGAAGGGAAGGGGGGTTCCGGGATGGAAAGGGGGGAGGGGGCGTGCGCCGTCCGGGGGCTCCGCCCGCCTCGCTGGAGCCCGGGGCCGCGGGCGGCGATCAGCTGCGGCCCATGGGGGCGGCGGGGGGCGGCGGGGGCGGCGCGGCCCCGCTCCGCTGCGCTGCTCCGGGCACGGGCTGAGCTGCCGGCCGCCGCGCCGGAGACAATAGAGGCCGGCAGCACGCATGCTCCCGCCCCCGGTTTCCCCCCCCCCCCCCCCCCCCCCCCCGCATCGTTCCCGAACCGGCCCCGCCGCCTTTAACCCCTGCGCTGCCGCACGCTCCCCGCCGCCGCGGCCCTGGGGCACGCAGCGAGCTCCGAGCGGCAAGCCCGGCTGGGGCAGCGGGATCCACGTGTCCCCTCTCCCCGTTCCCCGGTGCAGCGCCCCCGCGGGGGGCGCTGCACCGGGGAACGGGGAGGGGGGACACGCGGATCGGTGGACTACATCTCCCAGCAGCCCCCGCGCGTCGTGCGCATGCGCATCCTCCCACCCCCACAGAGGTGAAGGCGGGGGCGGACTACGTTTCCCGTCACCCCCCGCGCCCGCCCCGCCCCGCCCCCCCGCGGCCCAAGATGGCGGCGCGCTGGAGCAGCGAGAATGTGGTGGTGGAGTTCCGCGACGCCCAGGTCGGCGGGTCCCGCCGCTCCCGTGGTTTGCTCCCGCTCTGCTCCCTCTCTGGCCCTTCCCGTGCCGCGCGGGAACGGCGCCCGGGCCGCTCGCTGAGCCGGGCTTGGGGCTGTTGGCGCGGAGACAGCGCTTTCCTTCACGGGGTGTTGCTTTTCCGGGCTTAATTGGAGCTTGGGGGGTTGGTTGAGCCCTCTGGGCGCTCCTGATAAGAGATATCGCTGCTTCCCACACATCTTGCCTCCTGTTTCCTTTGAGAGCAGCGCAGCTGTGGTGTAAATGGTTGAGTATTGCTCGGCTGGCAGGAAGAGCAGATTAGATTTGTTTATAAATCGTAAAAAGGTCAAGTTTTGGCGTCGAAGTTGCTGGTTACTCCCCTTAGAGTATGCTTGAGTGCTTTCTTAGAAGCTATTCTAAGAAACATGGTGTTTTAAGACAGCTGAGAGAGCTGGGGGTGTTCAGCCTGGAGAAGAGGAGGCTGAGGGGAGACCTCATTGCTCTCTCCAACTACCTGAAAGGAGGTTGTGGAGAGGAGGGAGCTGGGCTCTTCTCCCAAGTGACAGGGGACAGGACGAGAGGGAATGGCCTCAAACTCCACCAGGAGTGGAAAATTTTTCACGGAAAGGGTCATTGGGCACTGGCAGAGGCTGCCTGGGGAGGTGGTTGATTCACCTTCCCTGGAGGTGTTTAAGGGACGGGTGGACAAGGCGCTGAGGGACATGGTTTAGTGTTTGATAGGAATGGTTGGACTCGATGATGCAGTGGGTCTTTTCCAACCTGGTGATTCTATGATTTGCAGTCAGTAAAGCTGGATGCAAGGGGGAGCTTAGAGTTACTTTAGCAGGAAACCCAGGAAGAGTGGAAGAAAAAATAGGTCTGGAAACTCTCATCCTCTAGTTTTTGGTGGAGAGGTGTAGGCTCGGCATATACGACCACAAATAAGAGTGTTGGATCTTCTGTGCTGCATGCAGCCTGCTCTTTGTAAGCCAGCAAAGCTTCTCGCTTTCAGCCTTTGTATCATTTGTGTTCTCTTCCTAAAGAGGTGTTAAAGCAGCCTTGTCTGCTGTGGAAGATTCGCTCTCAAGAAACCAGTAATAAGATGCGAAGGTACGTCTTCCTAGATCAGAGATTCAGGTTGCATCTGGCTCAGGAGACTTGTGGCATCATGATCCGATTGCTTATTCATAACGACTGGAATGTGGGAGCGGAGAGGAGAGAGAGCAGGCGTTTCTGTCCTCTTCAGCAGCTGGTTTTACTCTTGCTGTTGTGCAGGTCTGTACCTTAGTAGAGAGGTTAACTGCTGGTGTTGCGGTTGCTTCGGTTTATTCTGGTGTGATCTTTTTAGAGCTGTTCTCGCCTGCCTGCTCTCTCATGTGAAACCAAAGTGCTTTAGTGGCTGGGGCTGCTGGACTGCTGCTTCAGTCTAAAGTCATTTATGTGTAGTTGTACTTGAGCACTTTTTAGGAGCCAGTACAAAGATTTTTGCAGGTGAGAAGCCCGAGTGTGAGAGTTTGAAACACTTTGGCACTAATCATCCTGTACAGGGCTTGAACTCTGCCTGTAAGCCATAGTCTCTCCAAAATCCCTACCCCAATTAATGGAAAAAAACAGTCAAAGGAGAGGGCAAGTGTTGCGTTTGTAGCCTCTATGTGTGCAAGCACTGGAGTTGCCTCTGTTTGCTGTGCTGGAGTGTGTGGTGTGAAAACTACAGCACCCAACCTGTAACACTTGAGAAGATACCTGTGTAGTTTGGGGCCGGTATTGCCTACAAGCATCCGCTTTCTGTACAGGCTGATTAAGGTGACAGTCTCTTTAATCTTTTCTTTTAAATGTGATCTCTTGTCAAGCTCTCGGTGCTATCAAAAGAGGGAGAGTAAAAGTCACCATGTCCAACAGTGAAATAGTTCCATTTGTAGCTACTCGATATGTAGACGGGAAGTTTGCTACGCGGGGAGCTGGTCTGTCTTGCTAAGAGCTCTCAGCTCTTGAAAACCAGCATAGCCTTGGCAAATCTCGTTGGCCTGTTGTCTCTCAGGTAGGGAAAATGAAGCCAGATTCAAAACTAGTGTAAGTACAGACATGAAAAAGTGTTTTTCCTGGCTTGGTTAGCAGAAATGAAGTTAAATGCCGAACAAGACCTTTGAAGTCTGAGAAGATGCTGCCTGGGCTGTGGGCTCCGGGCTGGTTTTCAAATGTGTGGTGCTCCTGCTGTGCTTTTTCACACGATTGTTACTCATAAACAACAATTCTAGCTATCCTGATTGTTTGCTGATAAAAGCTGCTTTCAGGTGGGTTCGTTCAGTTTCATCTTCCCCCCTTCTGGAAGGCTGCACATGTTGACACATCTGTATGCCAAGCACACGAGATGATAGCTGTTTGGATTTTCCCTGTTGCCTAGATAAGACCCTAGTATGGCAGGGAACTGTTTACTGCCATAAAACTACTTTCTTGTGACCCCCCACCCCGGTGCAGCAACCTGACATGTCAGGTTTTTTACTTCAGAACTCGTTATCTCTTACGATATTTGGTGCGTGGACAAATGTTTTACCAGTGTTCATTATTAAAAACAACTCATAAGGATTCATGAGATCCTGGTGCCAACACCAGAGAAAATAAGCTCGTATCAGAAATTATCAGTCTCTTTAAATTGATGGGTGTTTTTCTGTCTCAAGGAAAGGTGGCCACAGCTGTATGAAATGTGTCGGCTGACTAGCTCTTTATCTCATGAGAAGGTTCTCGTTCCAGTAGTTGCTTTAGTAATCCTCACTTCAACTCCTCAAGATTGAAATGAGTGTCACCTGGGAAGACTTCCTTCTGCTGCTTGCTTTTAGTAACCCACTTTGTTGCTCTGCAAGCTGCTGCAAAACCTAGGAAGCTGAAATTGTCTTTACTGTTAAGAAATTTTTAAAACTGGCTTCTTACTTGCAACGTTAGTTTCAAGGTGAGAAGCTTGACAGAAAACCAGATTTGTGATCTAGGAAAAAGCAATAAAAGCGGGTGGTTTCTGGAGCAGTAAAAGCAGTGAAACTCGGCTTGGTTGGGGCGTAGATGTAGGTCTGGTGTTTTCTGCGGGCTCCTGCTGAAACTTTGCAAGCGTTTGTAGCTTTTTCCTTTGTGGACTCCGTTTTTAGTGAAGAATGAGCCCATGGTGCTGTTTTTGCCTTTGGTGGAGCACTTGCAAGCAGGGGATGGGGCTCTGGTTTTAAAAACTAGCTTTTTGTGATGGTTATTCTCTCGTCACATGTGATTGAAACGGAGTGGGATTCCCACATTGCCTGTCTGATTTTAGTGCGGCTCATAAGTAGCAGCCGTGGGACACCTTAAAGTCTTGTTATGTCCATGCTGAGAGTGCTTAGCAGAATCCTGAACAGCACAGAGACATCCTGAGCCTTCAGAGAGGCAGCTTTGAAGCTGACAGCAGTTAGTTTGAACAATGTGGGGCACGTTCCAATTTCGTACTGAGAGTGCTAAAAAACTTGCATTGAAGTCGTATCTGTGTTCACGGGGTGAACCATTCAGCTTTCCAAATAAAATTTCCCTTTGTTCTCTTGACAATTAAATGAGATGATCAGCCAGTTCTTTTCTGAGTGAAAGGAGGGGAAGACAATGTTCAAACAGTCTTTTTTTTTTTTTCTTGTGGCATTTAGGTTATCTCGTGGCCTTCTTTACAGTGTAAATTCTGGTGCCCCTTGGCCATCTCTCGTTTTTTAAGCCCAGCCATATACAGTCATCTCCCTGAATATATGTAATTAAATCTGGCCCTGCAGTGGAAGAGAGAGGGAGACTGGGGAAGCTCCTGAGCTGGAGCAGAGGCTGGTTAATACGGATTATTAGAGATTGCTGACCGAAAGGCTGAAGTTGTGATTGCCATAGCAGGGAGAAGGGAGCAAGGCCTCAGTGCTTGTAGTGCTGTCTGCCAGGTCTTGTCTTCAGGTTACTCTTAACAAAGATGTTTTCTGTGTGCTGTCCCTCATCCCAAAACCAACCGCTGTGCCCCATCACCTACCTGTGGCTCTTTAAAGGGACGTATTTTCTGCTGTCCCTGACAGTTACCAGCCTTGACTCTTACCAGAGCAGTTTAAGCCTTGGAGATGAGCTGGCAGGTTTTCCTGAGCTCCTCCTAGAGCCGCGTGTTTGACTGAGAAGCTGGCTTGACAGGGATAATTCAGTTTATTCTCTATTTCTCTCTAACAGGCGACTGCGATGTCGGTGGACTGCCTGGGACAGCGCGCTGTGCTCTCGGGGTGAGTGTCGGTCATTTCCACATGGTAGATCAGCAGCCTTCAGGCTGATCTCTGCTGGAGGGCTGCTCTGTTGCTTCAGAAAGGTGCAGCTGAATTCTGTTCCAGGCTTGATGAAAAGGATTCTGGGGTACATTTCCAATGGGATACAGAGGGGAAAGCCAGCAACAACAGCACAGTAAAATACTGTCCTGCTGCACTCTTTCCCAGATCCACTTGTGGGAGGTGAAGCATAGAATCGTAGAACAGAGGCTCAGCAGTTGCTTGCCCAGCTGCCACCTTTCAGCACTAGCAGCTATTCCTGTCTGTCAGTGACACAACCACCACACCGATTAGGATAGTCACTTCAAATTTGGCATTGTGTGGGCACAGCTGACCCTTGGTGAGCCTTAGAGGGAACAAGTCCTTTAGTACCAACTGGAGGCCTGCTCACTTCCACATGAGCTCTGGCAGCCCCGTGCAGGAATAACCAGCTCTGCAGCTGCTTTGGGTTTAGCTTGGCGTCTCTCCCTCCTTACACCTTGCTCAATTTCACAGCCTGATATTTGGGCCAGCAGTGAGCTGTCTGCAATTCAGCATTGGGTCTGTAGCCCTCAGCTTTTCAGGGTCCTCATGCGTGCTCAGCCCTTCAGGGTTAGCCTCCTTTCTTTTAAAACCATGTGAGAGCCTTAGAGAGCTCAGCAGCTTTGCTCCTCAGAGTCCCCGAGGACTTTGGTCTAGGAAGGAAGCAAGCAAAGATGTTCTCTATGTTGCTTCTCTTGAGAAAACTGACAGTACTTGTAGCAGCTGTGTGCTTGCTGTGCTGCTGACATATGTGATCCTGATGTGGTTAATTATATATGGTCCAATATGTTTCGGTGTTGCTCTCGCATTAGAGTTCAGCTGGCTCACAGTTATTTCTGGGTGCTTTATTTTGCTTGTAAAATGAATCATGCTGTGGAAGCAATGATACCTTGCCTGCCTTTGTGGGGAGCTGGCCACATCCAGCAGGATGCACGAGCTCAGGATTAGCATCATGCAAATATATCTCTACAACATATAGAGTTGGCTCAGGTGAGTAATGTAACCAAATCGGTGCAGTGCTGCATTCACCCATGTCACTTAAGCCACTGCAGCTGAGCAGGTGTACTTGTACTGTCTGCAGAACCGAACCCTGCAAACAGCGTCGTGTGGAAACACGCAGCCACAGAGAATCATCTTGTGTTTGTCAAGGCTCATTAGTTCTTGCTCAGAGTAACCTCTAGGCAGTTCCTGCCTCCTGTGAAGCTGTTGTGTTGCACTCCCAGCCCTGTGCCACCTTGATTCTGCTGCTGCGTTAGGCCAGCAAAGCTTATTTGCACGTGTTTGCACCATTTCCCAGCGCTTCCTCTTGTATCCAAGTTATCTGGGGGGTTCTGCCTTCTGAGCTGCCCGTTACATTTGCAGATCCTGTCTACTTTCAGTGTGTATTCTTTTAAATGTAACCCTAACTGAAGAATGTGGTCAAACAGGGCATTCCCAGGAGTAGGGTTTTCATGTGCCCTGTCAAATGCCTCTCCTTTTTGGTCTGCTAGGCACAGGGCCGTGAGCTACATGTGAGCTTGGGGTCTGGAGATCAGTCGTGTGCGATACAGCTTCTTTCCATGTCTTGCAGCCGCCGTTTCCTCTACATTGTCAACCTGGATGCGCCAAATGAGGGTCATCGAAAGATCTCCCGACAGAGCAAGTGGGACATTGGGGCTGTGCAGTGGAACCCACACGACAGCTACGCCTACTACTTCGCAGCTTCGGTAAGTTCACTCATTCAAAAGCTCATTGTCTTCTCCTGTCTTTCATGAGTGGACTTGGAAGGCTGTGTGGAGCTGGCACAGGCATGTCCTTGCAAGTCACATTGCAAGATCAAAGCCCAACTCTGATTTACTGCCAGAGAGGTATTTGGTTTATGGAATGTAGAATCATTAAAGTTGGAAAAGACCTCTAAGCTCATCCAGTCCAATTGTCAGCCCAACGCCACCATTTCTACTGAACCATGTCCCCGAGTGCTACCTCTACGTGTTTTCTGAACCCCTCCAGGGAAGCTATTGAGCTTGTCATATGTTCAGGTGAACCACGTGAGTGTTGTGGAGAACCCTGAGGGGTCCTATCCCTCTGCATCTCTGTGGATGGAAAGGGAGCATCAAAGGCTGCCATACTGTTTGCCAAGAGCTTCATCTGGATTTTAGTACCGCTAGTTGGAAGTGGTGCAGGCAGAGAGGAAATCTGTCCTTGTGTTTGGATAAGGGCTTCTTATTTTTTCAGATTCTTTCCACAAGAGTTGGAATGTGTCCTCTTGCTGTGTTTGGCTGTGTCTGCTCTCTGGCTGAAACGCATTTATGAAGACTTCTAAGCTGTTGATTCGGAAATGCCATTATTTTCTATCCTAGATACTTGTTATTTCTTTTTTGTGGTAGTAAATGCTTGAACGAGAGGGTTGTGAAACTGTTGGAAGCGTATACCGATACTTAGCACAAGAAGCACATTTCTTGGATGGTCTGTGCAGGGAGGAGCTGTCACTCTCCACACCTGTTGCTACAGGCAACACATTCCGTGTGAGATGTTCCAATAAGAGTCTGAGAAACTTCTGATGATCCATATCTTGTAACAGCAACTTCTGGAGTCCTGGACAAATCCTGTTGGGTAATTTCACTCCACCCCCTTAAATTCTTCTGTCAATAAGATAGATGCAAGGAGTTTTCCTTGCCCCGAGCTCTTGCACAGCCCTGCTGTGAGCTGTTAGAAAGATGCCATGTATTACTGCTGAGCTGGGAGGAGACCTTCCATTTCAGGGAAGACTGAAGTGTTTTTCCCATCTGCAAGTTCAAATTTATATCAAGCAGCTTTGGGGTGAAAAATCCCGAACACCACCATAGAAACCTGTCACAAACTATGAAATAAGTCTTTTCTCTAGTATCTTTTCCCTCATCTACATGTAAGTTTGAAAACAACGGGCTAGTGAAGATCAGATCAGTCACGTTATTTCTGTTTCTACAAAATCAACATGGATTTCCTGTCATGGCACAAACCCCACTGTGCCTGGTGCTATGTATGCACCCAAAAAGGCTATTCCTGCAGCAGAACCCTTAGAGCTGGCCTGGGCTGAAATGAACATTGATTGAGGCAGAGCATGAACTTAACGCACAATAACTAGTTTCAAATAACTTTGTGTGTGGCTGCATTTGGGGGAAGATTTATTCCTGGAATGAGAGAAGAAGCCGGAAATAACATTGTCATTGATTAATCTGTTTTGCCTCTGTGGTTTACAGTTAGTGATGAGCACTTAAGGATTTTTTTTCCTGGGCTCACAAGGATGGGAGTACCCTTGAGGAGGTGACCTTGAAACCATGTTCGTGTTTGGCGATGGCCCTGATCATCCCAGGAGAGAATCAAGGGAGAGCTGTGGAGGAGCCGTGGTGATCCATCATCCCCCTCACTGAAAACTCCAGTTGTGAATCTGAACAGAGATTCCTGCAGAGAATTTGGCTGCCTGTTGCCTGCAGTTACTGTGTGGTGTTAAGAAATAAAAGCTCCGAGAAAAGAATTTCATGGAAACATTTTGCAATGTGATTTTTTTTTTTTTTCCTCTCCCATTCTCATTTATCTCCGTTTCCAAGTGGATGTAATTAAAGTGTGAGCTCTTGAGAGTCCTTTCAGCCTGTAGGTTCGTCTTTGCTCTCCTCCTTTGGGCTAGGCCTTTGCTAACCGCGGTGTGACTTGTTGTTAACTGAGGTTGTTCAAAGAGAAGGGAACCTGGTCCTGACGCATGGATTTCTGTCCTACCTTGCTCACCTGATACCATCTCCTTTCTTCCATCTAATTGCAGAGCAATCAGCGGGTTGACCTATATAAGTGGAAGGAAGGTAATGGTGAAGTTTGCACATCACTACAAGGACACACACGTGTGATCAGGTATGGAGCACATGATGTTGCAGTCTTCTGGGTGGAAAATGATGGGTTGCTTCATGAAAGGTGAATATTTTTGTCCTGGCCCCACTCAGGCTCTGCTCTGAGCCTGTTTTTTCCCCACTTTTCTGGACTGTACTGTCTGCCCCTCTGTCCTGGCTTCTGCTTTGGAGCCTACATCAGATGTGAAGCTGCTCACCCTATGATGGCTCCCCCCAGCATATCAGCTTAGCCTTTGATGGCTCCAGTGTCATTCCCTTAGGCTGTTGTCCTTGTAATTAACAGAAACCATCATCTGGAAAATGGGCAGCAACACACTCTTTACAGTGAATCCCAGCCATGCTTTTGTGTGATAGCAACTCAATTGAAGCGGGTAATCCCCAAGATCAAGTTCAGTGTGTTATGGTGGTGCAGAGGAGATCTCTGCCTCTGGTTCTAGGGGTATATTTTGGTGCTGGGCCGGAAATGTAGGTGAAGGGCTGGGGTTTTTTTGGTTATTTTTTTTATTCCAGCTCCTGGCTGTGAAAAGTAGTTGCAGCCCTTGAAATGGCTGAGTGGAGGCTGTTTATGGCCTGGGTGCACCTGGTGAGCCCAACAGGAAGGCATCCTTCTTGGAATTTACTTGGAGAAATTATGAAGATCTTGATTTTTTACTTAAAAAACTTCAGCAGATGAATTCAGGCCATGAATTTGTCAGAGAAAGTTACTAGGAGCTTGCAAAAAGCTGATGCAAACGGTGTGCGCTTTTCTTTCATGACTTACTGTCGTTTTGCATTTGCAGTGACTTGGATTGGGCAGTGTTTGAGCCAGACCTGCTGGTCACCAGCTCTGTCGACACGTACATCTACATCTGGGACATCAAGTAAGAATCAGTGTGTTTCTGTGCACAGGAAAAATCATTGAGCTGCCTTTTTCATCATGAGCTGCTTGCAGGGCAAAGTACGCACAGATCGGCTGTGCTCGCTGGGGCTTCATCTGCTGCCTATAATCTCAAAGATGACTTCTGCTCCCCTACTTCCAAGGCAATTTGGAGTCAATGAGGGGTAGTACAGGAGTACAGTTAAGCCACAGTCATGTTGCTGATCGGAAGAAATACTGACTGGCTTCACTCTGCCTAGTTCAGATCTTCCCACCGGAGGTTTTCCTCGAACCCATCAACCTGTTGGGTTTTTTTTTAGCTGAATGATTGAGCACCATTTCATGGTCCTGCAGCTGTTTGCCACTAAATTCAGTGATTGTTGCTGACTATTTCAGTGGTGGCAACACTGACAGTGGTGTTCAGGAACCTTTTCCTGTTCATGCCCTTACCTTGCTTCCTGGTGCTTTCTGTCATGAGTAATTTAAGGGTTACAGATCTTTCCAAACCTGATAATATTAAACCCCCACGTTTTACACCTGAGAAGCAGGGACCTGGCACTGAGATTGCTGGGTTCTCTTGCTGGCTGTACAGCAACTCTTTATGACCCCTGACGAGTCACTTTGTTCCTCTCTGCCTCTTTTGCTCAGTTGTAATAGGAGGATAATTATATAACCCCACCGCACCAGGCTACCCTGAGGCTTGTGTAGCTCCTGTGAAGCACTTGGATCCTTTGTGCTTGAGAATGGCAATATAATATTAATGTGTAATTAAAAGACACAGAGAGACAATAACTGCTGGTTTTGTTTTCCTGTGATACTATCTTAGTGCCAAGTGAAAAATGGAGTGCTCCCAAGGCTGTTATCAGAAGCCCTGCTTTAACTCTGTTGTGTCCTTCTGTCACTTTGCATCTGCGTGTTTTGCTTGTCCAGAAATGCTGGCTTAGGCAGCCTCTGACAACTCTTACATCCCACTTGTGCCAGAAAGGTCTCTGAGCTCACTGGGGCCGGGAGGTCCTGGGCTGCTGGCCTCTGGAAGATGAACATCCTGCTGAAACGCCTGTCTCTGATGCCACCCTAGGGAGGCAGACCTGTGGTGAGGGCAGCTGGAAATTCCCCACTTAATTTTTCATACAAATAACTTTTTGATTAGGCAGAAATTCTTAGAGGGAGAGGTACAGTCCATTCCAGAAAATGTTCTGCTTTTCAGCAAATGCAAAAACCTGAAGACAGTAGTCCTTGTTTTTACTGGAATTTTTCTGGAAAGGGCAGATGAATTCCTGAGGAGCAAGGTTAAGGAACGAATTATTGCCTTGATCCATGTCCCTGCTGCTAGGAGTTGTCCTGGTGCTGCACTGGCTTTTACCACTGCAGAATTTGGCCTGTAGAGTCTGCACGCAGCTGGGCTTATTTCCTGCTAATTTTGTTGTTGTATGCTAGACATGAAGCCTTCACTCTGAAGTCACTGCTCCGTCGTGAAGCAGAGTCTGCAGAGGCTTGACAAACATCAGTGGCTTTTGTCGAGTTTTTCCACAGCTCTGTTTTTTCCTTTTAATCCTCCTGGGAAAAGCTGTTTTGTTTCTTCCTGTAGCAATGCTTTGTGAGCCCAGTTTCCTTGTATGCCCAGCTGCAACATGTGTTTCTTCTCCCTCGTGTCACCTCCAGTTCTATCCTATGTCTTAAACCTGCTGCTCTGTGTGGTGGCAAGATAGGATGGCTGTTGTCCTCCAGCTGGCCACCTCTTTATTCCATTTAATGTGGTGTTTTTATTCTAGGGAGACCTTAGAGCAGCTTCCAGTACTGAAAAGGGCTGCAGGAAGGCTGGGGAGGGACTCTTGATCAGGGAGTGCAGGGACAGGACGAGGGGGAATGGTTTTAAGCTCAAAGATGAGATGAGACCTTATGAGGTAATGTTTTCCTGTGAGGGTGGTGAGGCCGTGGCCCAGGTTGCCCAGAGAAGTTGTGGGCACCCCATCCCTGGAGGTGTTCAAGGCCAGGTTGGATGGGGCTCTGGCTCTGATCCAGTGGGAGGTGTCCCTGCCCATAGCAGGGGAGTTGGAACTGGATGAACTTTAAACTTGAGCCATTCCACAGTTTTGTGATTTTGGTAAGCAGAAGGCACATTAGCTCCCAAGAGGCAGCAATAAAATTAATCCTGGGATATCAAATAGCTCACTGGGGAGGCTGTGCTTGCCGGGCTATGCTGTGGGTACTCACATTAACCGTGTTGTGTTTCAGAGACACGAGGAAGCCTACAGTCTCCCTCTCTGCCGTCGGTAAGTACGGGGTGTGTGTGATATAGGCATGTATTGAAGTGTTGTGTGCCCCAGCTGTTATTCCTCCTTCCCTTCAGGCTCCAGAGCTGAACATGGCAGAGTACAGAAGTGATACCACGTGTGATTGCCCCATGTAGGAGCAGCCTGAGAGGCTCCAGTTGACAAATTCTTTTAGAGGAGCAGAATTCAGAAGGGATGTGGAGCCCTTGGGGGTTTCCAAGCATGGAGAGCAGTGGTGATGCTTGGACTGAAACTGGTGGACGGACACATGGCATTTATGCCTTTTAAACACAGCTTCTTCCCTGCTTAACCAACCTGCTGCACTGCTTGTCCTGTTGTTACCCATCTGTAATTTCTTCACGTATTTTTATGTTTGAATGAATCAGCTGAGAAACTAAGTCACACTCTAGGTAGTGGTGTTGAGTGCTGCCAACTGCCAGGCTGCCCTCTTACGTACGGAGGGGCTGGCTGCATTAACTGGATGTTTCTGCTTCCCTGGGGCACCTGCAGCATGTGGGCAGCCGTGGCGGTGGCACAAAGATGCTCTTTGTGTTTCAGTTGCTCTGGAAAGACGCTTGTTATGGCTGTTGGCAGCACGACTGTCTAGACACCTGTAATACCACCTGCTGGCAGGTGCTGGGTGCCCTCACTGGTTGGAACTGGGAAGTACGGATGACAAGCAAAACGTCCTTTTTTCCAGAGTTGTGTTCCCAGTACTGTAGCAGTCCTTGTAACATGTATCTCTTATGCTCTGCTGCTTAGATCTCCTGAGGCTACGCATCTGCAGTGGCTTCCTCTCTATCACAGTGATGCAAAAACTGAGTCGGAGAGAAGCAGCGCTCGCTTCTGGTGCCTGGTCTGAGGTTTCCTGGGTCAGCTGAGCCAGCCCAGCAGCTGGCTTCCCAGAAAGCTTCCTACTCCTCGTGCCCAATTCTCTTTAGTGCTGGTCCACACTTCTGGGTACTCTTCAGCAAGCAGATCAAATCAATCAAGTGGCAGCCTATTTGCAGCTCTTTTTCCTCTGGACTAGCTTTTTGCCAGGTTGTCAGGATGAATCTGCTCGCTGCGCAGCAGGAGGTGGGCCCTAGCAGCGGGCTGAGATCCCTTTAGCTTTCTCGTGGTCCTCACCTTTCTGATGGCTTAAAATGTTTTGAAAATACTGGCAGAATAAGGGTGAGGAAAACATCTATTTCTCTTACAATATCTGAACAACTCATGTCAGCTGAAGGTGTATTTTGCCTCTTATTAGAAATAACCAGCCACCTTCTGATTTTAGACCCTTGTCTGAGTCTCTGGTGATATCATATGATCATTTCTGGACTATAATCTGGTTTCTTTACGGTGCCATTCATATTTGTGACTTCTGTGGTGTATTTTGACAGCTGGGCCTTCTAATCTGCTCAGTGAGCCTACCCCTGGCTGGAGGACAGAAACACTAAGCTGAGGAATCATGAGTTACTGATTTTCGTGCCATCCTCTCCTCTGAGCTGCCTTTCCTGTGCTAAGAAGAGCAGCTCTAAGCCTGGGTCAGGGGACTTGTCTGGGGCATTTACTTTTTAATTGCTTGGTTTGACCTGCTCTGTTTGTGCTGCAGCTGGAGCTTCCCAGGTGAAATGGAACAAGAAAAATGCTAACTGTTTAGCAACAAGCCACGATGGGGATGTCCGAATATGGGACAAAAGGGTAAGCTGAAGGGTTTTTGAGCAGTCTGTGTATATTCCCACCTACTGGATACAGGCATCCCTCTGGTCACAGATAAATACTGAGAAAAATATACTCTTCTATGCAAAATCTCTCTTGTGAATTGATTTTAAGTAGAGAGACTTGGCAGCTACAAGCCTGAAGAGAGCCTTCTTCCCCAGAAATTGTGTTTGTTAACATTTTGCTTGTGGTCTCCTAGTATTTAACTGTTTTACTGAGCAGAAAGTATGGTCCAGGGCTGCGCTTGGTGACTGGAATTTGCCACACCTTCACAGGACCTTCTTTTCAACTCCTTCTGCTGAGCTATTTGCCTTTCCCCAGCAGGAGGGTGTTCTACCTCTCCTGCCCTTGTTAAAGTGTCTCTTTATGCCAAAGAACTAGACCAAATTTCAGGAGTCCCGTACTGAGAAGGGAAACGTCTCTCCTTGCAGAAACCCAGCACTGCAGTGGAGTACTTGGCAGCTCATCTCTCTAAAATCCACGGTCTGGACTGGCATCCTGATAACGAGTACACGCTGGCCACTTCCAGCCAGGACAACTCTGTCAGAGTAAGTGTTGCTTCTGGGGCTTCTGTCTGGAAGATGTGAGGATGGCGAAGCAGATCTCCTGCTTCTGCTGAAGCCTTGGGGATTGCTTGCTGTGGGCAAGATCTGGTTCCTTATTATTTGATTTCTGGCAGCCTGTGTGTCTTGAGCCAGGGGTGCGTTTGTCGAACAGGCAGAGGAGTCGTTACAGCACGAGTGTACATATGTTTGCTGCAGATCTGTGGTGGTTTGGGCAGTCCTGAAGCTGAAAACAACCGCCTCTGCCTGTTGCTTGCCAGAAGGGAGCTGGCCACGAATGCCAGAAGAGCCTTCTCCGAAAAATGCCGTGTTGCCAGCCTCAAGCTGATTACAGCAACTTGAGGGGGAGACATACTCCAGCCCCTGGGGTTCCCAAACTCATGTCAAATTGGGTTATAGAAAACAGACTGCCTGCAAGCATTGCAGGCCTTTTACTTGAGGGGCATTGTATGTCAGTCAAATGGAGTTCATTCACATTTAGCTAAGCTCCAAGGCAAGTGCAATCGATATGTGTTCTAGCAAAGCAAAAGGTTAGATTCTTCATTACAAAATTAGCAGTAACAGCAGGATGGGCCTGCCTCCGGGCTTGGCTGGCACATTGGCGGGGAGCCTGCAGGTTACCCTGTAGCTCTGAAAGCCCAAGCAGGCTGCCTGTCTTCCTGTTCTAATTACTCAAGCTATGATCACTGTGAATATGACTCCAAGTTGCTCGTTGTCTAAGGGATGCTGCCAGATGCCGATAGCTTGCTATTTGTCCTTTGGGGCCATCTCTGCTGTTAATGAATGGGATTACTAATGATGCTGTGGGCACCTTGGCATGCTTTTCACTCTGTTTATATCTGCAAGCCACATGGAATACTGCAGCCCGACAGCATAGCCAACTGACTCCTGCCTTCACTTGTCTTTCTGGTTTTGTTTTTTTAAGTTCTGGGATTACCGTCAGCCTCGGAAATACCTCAATATCCTTCCCTGCCAGGTTCCTGTCTGGAAGGCAAGATACACAGTAAGTGAGAGAGAAACTCCCACTAGTCCTGCTTGTACTGTGAGAGCAAATGCACAGAGATGTTAAGTAAAGAAAAACCGCTGAAGGGCTTCTCGCCAATTCTACTGCTGGACATGATTAAATTGATGTTTAAAATCTGTCTTGGTGCTTTAAAGGCCCAGAAAAGCAATGTCCACACTGGCGGCACTCAAGAGAAGGAATGACTAGTGCTGTGAGATCCCAGTCTTTGGCATAGTCCTCCCTGGGGGAAAACAAATAGGTGTAGGTGGTTGGCTTTGGGAGCAAGAAGCTCAAGGTGGCTGCTGCTCTCACTCTCGTGTTTTTCCACTCATCTCCAGTATTGATCCCTGCTGCACAGAGCCTTCTGCCCTCTCTGCTCCCAAGGTTTCCGAGTGTACTGTGCTGGGCTTTTACAGCATATCAAATCCAAGAAGTGTTACCTTTTAGAGTGCAAGTGCCCAGCCGCTTGAAGCTAAGACTCATAATGTTAGTCATACATATTCTCTTCCCCAGACGCGTGAATGTGGCCTGAAGCCAGTGCTGTGCCTTGAGTCCCCAAACCCTGTTCCCTGTCCCCATGGTGGGGGATGCAGGACTGGGTTCCAGTGTTCCCCTGAGCAGCTCCTGGGGCTCAGTTCCCAGGCAGCACTTCTTGTAGCTCCAGGCAAATTGCAATAAGGATCCCATGTGACAAGTCAAGGGTGAAATCACTCCATCCTCACAGCTGAAAAGTGAGGAAGTGGCAGAAAAAAATGATTAATCTGAAGTGAACTGCATTGATTATCTCTGTGTACTACATCTTATCCCTTGTAAGACACTGTTTTTGCACAGCAATTGCCTTGGACCCTCCCAGATTTAGGCCCGGTTCTGTTTTGTGTTGAGTTCCTTTAAAACCCACTTGTTGTTGGTAGGAAAAGGAAAAAAAAATTAGAGCATGATAAGGGAAGCATAGTTCCCCAAGGCTAACTGGAAGGATGTTTCTCTCCCAAGCCTTTCAGCAATGGGCTGGTGACAGTGATGGTCCCCCAACTCCGTCGGGAAAACAGTCTCCTTCTCTGGAACGTCTTTGACTTGAACACACCTGTCCACACTTTTGTGGGACATGATGATGTGGTGCTGGAGTTCCAGTGGAGGAAGCAGAAAGAAGGTGAGTTCAGAGCTGGATATGCTCTCCCTTTCCTGCGCCATGGCCATCCACTAAGGAGGATGTGGAAGTCTGACTCCTGACTGTGATGCTTTTGCTGTTGTCCTTTGATTCTTATCTTGGAACAGCCCCTAATTGCTTCCCTGTCTCCCCTCAAGCTACAGCTGCTTTGTACTGGTTTTATGGCCTTGCCCACAGAAGTGTTGCCCTGTTGTTTCTGTGCTAACAAAGCAAATCCACTAAATGCTGAGCGGGTCAGCGGTGACTCTTAATTGCTTTCACTCTCCTGTGAGTCTATTTTTAAATTAAATCTTTCAGAATGAATTGTACAAACTATTAGATGGGTGCAGGAGTGCAGGCACAGTCCCCTGCTCAGAGCTACAGGCTAACCAGTTAACCCCTCACATCACTGCCTGGATCAGCAGCCTCCAGCATATCCCAGACCACAAACCCAGCGAACCTACCTTATCTGTATGCTGGCAGAGGCAGGGGAGGGAGAGTGTGGGAGGGACAGATTCCTGTTAGACTTCAATCCTGACTAAATTTTCCAATCTAGGCAGCTAAATATAGGGGATTCTATATTAGAGGTTGGATAACCATTCAGAGCGCAGCTTTGTTTCCAGCACCTCAGCTGCCATCAACAGAACGAGCGCATCTGGCTTTGTTGTCACTTGTGGTACTGTTTTGCAGTGCCATGGAAAAGTTCTGGTCCGACCCTCTGCCACCAGGCTGCTAGGACAATTCAGCACCTTCTTTGTACCTTGATTTTCCTCTTTCAGAAAGAGGAGAGCAATATAGAATCGCGTCAGGACCTGGAGACACAGTCTAAGGCAGCTTGTGAGTGAACATCCAAGCAGGCTTGAACCATAGTTGTGTTGTCTTAGCTGAGTTAATAGATATCCAAGGCTGGAAGTTGTGCTTGTCTCAAGCAACGTAAATCAATCATACAAGCGTTCCGTATCCACTTCAATGCAGAGACAACCAAGACAGCGCAGATCTCCTTCCACACTCTGGTGTGCCGTATTTAGACAGGCTCTGTGCCTCAGCAGAGGGGTGAAGGAAGCAGCTGTGCAGCAGCAAATTCTTAAACACAGCAGCTGTTTGGAGGGGAAACTTAAACTGCATCCCAAGGGCTAAACATGGGCATACTTAAGTCCTTGTACCTTTATTTGTGGATAGACAGTATGTGGCTAGATGTATTTCATTACAGCCTGAACTTGTCTTGGCACCATCCAAGTCCCAGCAGGAAAAGGGGGCAGGGTAGAGCCAGCTTCTCTCATCTTAGGAATGTTTGAGAACTTCTGCATCTTCAAATAGATAAGTTGAGGTAAAAGATATTTTGACTTTATGGTTATGGTAAAAATAAATCCGTTTCTCAACTATATTATTTCTTCTATTTAAATAATCATTGTAGTAGATCTAGTTCATTCCTGGTTGGAAAACTGACATCACGTTATACTTACTTTGTGCTTTTCTCCTGTAAGTTACGCCCCATTTAGGGGTCTGGTAGCTGTGGTGCAGGGAGGCTGATGCATGTAGATCAATTCAAAATAGAAAACAACTCGCTCTGCCATTTGGTTTAGTGCTTTATCCATTTCATCTCCTTGCTGGCTTGCTTGAATATATTTACGCTACAGGCAGGGCTGAGATTCAGTCTGTTTTCAGCAGTGTCTGTAAGTTGTTTCTATCCTTGATAGGTTCTAAGGACTACCAGCTGGTTACGTGGTCCCGTGACCAGACCCTGCGGATGTGGCGCATTGACTCTCAGCTGCAGAGGGTATGTAAACACTTCTGCTCTGGAACTGGGGACAGTTTTCTTACAGGCTGGGTTCACCTCCCTTTCTTTGTACTCCCTGTTGCTCCTTCGGTATCCGAGAGCTGCAGAGACAGCAGCCAGCTGCTGCTTCACTTTCCTCTTCATGTCCAGCCCCGAAAAATCCCTAAGGAGACCTGTGATGAGGCCTCTCTATACCCTGAAAAGCTTTTTTGGGAGTGCAAGATCATTTTGTTTTATAACAGTAAGCATAGAAGTCTGGGGAAGGTGAAGATGAGTTACTGCTTGCATTGTCTGTGAAGATGCCACCTCCATGGCTGCAAAACAGTGTAACTATCTTCTTGGCATGTTAGGCATCAGGTAAATGCAGGGATTGTGCCCTCCACTTCCTGCCCTTGTTTCCATTACCTCTTAGCCTGGGTGTAGGCAGCAGGAATCCTGCTGTTCTGTCTGGCAGCAGTTACAAATTGCTGCTGCAATTGCTGCAACAGCGGTGCTAGGTCAGGCAAAAGGTTCATACCGCCGCGATGGCCCATATTGGCCTGTTTTGTCTTCAGCTGCGAATGTCTTGGAAGAGGATAAGAAGGCAGCAAATTTGGAGTGATGTTTCTCTCAAATGCCCTCTCAGCCTCCTGTGGTTTGCAGCTTAGAGGCTCATTGAGTCTAGCATCTTTGATATGCTTGATGAGTTTCACTTCCATAGACATGTCCTGTCTTTTCTTGGACCTGTGTAAGTTTTTGTCATCTTAGACACGGCTTTTCTGCGTGTTGTGCAGGAAAACAGCTCCTTTTATTTGCTTATTTTGCTACCTGCTGGTTTCATTGCATTGACAGTTAAATGAGCGGCCTTCTTGTCTGTGCTATTCCTGATTCTGCAGACGTCCATCATATCCTCCTCAGCTGCCTCCTCTTTTAAGTCAAGAAGTCTTTATTTACTTCATCCCTTATGCGAGAACTTTGAATGTCCTTTTGCATTTCACAACTCTTTTCCAGTTGTGCTGTAGACTTTTGGGATGTGAACTTTGTTCTTTCCAGAGAACTCCTAGTACTCATTTTGGTTTTTATGCTGTTGGGCATAATTCCATGCAAACAGCCTCTACGTTTTGTTCCCTCGGTCAGCTTGAACTTGCTGGTTTTCCCCTGTGCACGTTGCTTTATATTTCTCCAAATTGAAGTTCACCTTTAATTTTATTATAGTTACTCCTATAAGATCCTTCTGTGATTGTTTGCAATCAGCCACTCTTGTTACTCCCCTGAATGACTCGGTGGCATCAATAAACCTGGTCATATCACTATTTGCCTCCTATTCCAGGTTTTTAATGAATATGTTGAGAAGCACGTGTTCCCAGCACAGGTCCTGCTGGTCTGTAACAAACCTTCTCTGTGGAAAACAACTTTTTCCTCCTACCTGATGTATTTGTGAATATTTTATTTCCTTCCTGTCTTTCAACCAATTGTACGTCTTTGTCAGATGCCGGTTCCCACTCTTTTGTCTTTGTTTTCATCTGGTCAAACTACACACATGATGGCGCGTTGCTGGTGACCAATGCCATATTTTGCTACCTTGCAGCCTTATCCTTTCTGCTCCCTGTGTTTCTTCTCTTAGTCGTCCCTGTTTTCTTGCGCTGAACTTAAAATACAAGTTTCTATGGTCTCTTTTTCATACAGGACCTGGAACACTAGGGCCTCTAGTATGTACCTAGATCCTACTAGAGTGTAAATACCAAAAGCAGAAAGCAAGCTACTGTTACAAAAATTGAAACAAGCTTTGACAAATTAATTCAGGAGTTAAAAGTCATAACAGCTTTAGTTTTGACTGAAGTGAAACTTAGATTAGCCATGCCAATTAAATGACTTTATAAGTGAGCAGGAGATGTGGCCAGGCTGACTGAGGTGCTGGAGCCAAGGATGCTGGAAAGTGGGAGGTCACCTATCTGTCACAGAAACAATGCTGAGATCTTACTCATGACTGCTGTGTGAACAGGCCTGCTTTGCAAATCCAGCTTCCTGGAGAAACTTGTTTAGTGGTGGCTGTTTTCACAGCTTGGTTTCTGATGTGCAGCTTGTGGGTATGTTTGTTCTTTTCAGCTGTGTGCTAATGATATCCTGGATGGAGTTGAGGACCTCATTGATGGGATTTCTCATCTGCCAGAGCCAGACAAGACCCTTCACCCGCAGGACTCTGAGCCCCAGCATAATTCTGGGCATGGCGATGAAGAGGGTAAGACAAGCGAATGTACCGTGGAGCTTCAAACACCAGCTGTCTTTACGTTGGGAAGGTGATGCATCTTGATATAAGAAAACAACATTGCAGGCAAAGTCCAAACTGGTGCTGTTTCAAAGATTAGTGGATTCTGCAACACTAGGGATTTCTCAGGATGGTCCTACTGAATTTTGCCTCCTCTAACACAGTGATGTCATTCTAGCCTAGGTGTTAATGTTTAAAGAGGTTGCAGTAGCTGAGACCCATGGTGACGATGTGCGTGTGAAAATGCTATCTTAAGAGATTTCTATGGAGAAGAAATGGGTTCTCCCATGCCTTTAGGTTTAAATTCGTGCTTCCTTTCTTTATTACAAGGGATCCCCATGCGAGAGGCTTACTGGGAAGCAATTTGATTCTCCCTTTGAGTTGCCAACAAACCAGAGAGAAGGGTACAAAGCAGTCTAATATCTGTCCTCTTGATAAAGGAGTCAGCTGAGGTCCCTTAGGGATGGCATCTCTTCCTACCTGGAAGTTTCCTGCCCAGCAAATCCCAGTGAAGTTCTTCTCTGCTGCCTGTCCTGTGTGGCAGCAGAACACGTTTCTAAAAATTGTCAGCACTTCTGTCTGCACAAGTGTTTTAGAAAGTGATTGAAAAAGCCCCATCTGCCTGCACTCACCGTGAGCAGTGCTGTGTGGGGAAGCACAGCATCTCTTGCTCCAGCTGAGAGCATTTAAGTGTCCTCATTCTGGCTGCCTGACCTCCCTTTTTCCATTGAAGAGAGTTAACTTTTTCACTCTCCCTGATAAGGTCACGTTCATATGTCCTGTATGGTCTCTGTGTGGGTCCTGCTTTGGTTCAGGCTGTTAAGGTTTCCGTTATGGACAAAAGGAATGAAAATGGCTTTTCTCTAGCAGGGTAGATTTTGCTACAAATATGTGACTGCAGGATCAATGCACAGGCAAGTCCCTAGGTAGGAATTTCAGCTATTTCTAGCCTAAAAGCTATTGTGAACTGTTGATGTTTCACCCTGGAGGTGGCTGCCTTTCAGCTGCAGACAAAGTCTCCATGTTATATTAGTGCAGCACTTTGGGGGATCTTTGAAGAGATCAGCGCTCTGCAGATAAATCAAAAAGCCCACCAGCAGTGTCTTCAGTGTGCAGCTGTCCTCACTGGCTGCTGCCTGTAAGGGGTCTTTAGTAATCTAAACAAATACGTGGGCTTTTAGGGATTAGACACTAATTGGAAGGGAATGGGAGGAGAAGACAAAGGGAGGGTACTGCCTGTATTGGGAACCTCAGCTTGTCAGTAGGCTGTGTGGTGTCTTGAGCTAGAAATAATTATCTTCCCTGAGAGCCACTGATCTTCCTTTTAATCCCATTTTCAGCTCCGTTTTGTGAAGCACTGTGATAAAATTGCAAACAGGAATAAGTAGCTGAGCATCCTATCCAAATTCAGCAACCTGCTGGGCAGCAGTAAAACCAGATATATTTGTCCCAGCAGAAAAGTCAGTAACTTTTAGGCAAATGCCTGTGAAAGGACAGCTTTTTTCTTATTTATTTTATTACTAAGAGTAGTCTCTGCAATATAATACTGCAAGCTTGAAGATGGCAGCTGGATAATTGGGACTCGTGTCCTTGGAACCATCATCAAAAGATACTTTCAGTTTTCCAAGGAAGAGATGCCACAGCGAAACCCCCTTTGGAAGGAGCTGCCCCTGCCTTAATGGGGGTTCATAGCCAGAGTCAAGGCAAGAGCCAGAGACAGCCGCAGGCAGGGACCAATTCTACTGATACTCAGTCAAGTTTTCTATCTTAACTATAATTCCTTGCGTCCTGCAGAGCTTGTCTGGCTGTTTAAATGTATTCTGGCCTTCAGGGGTTATTGTCCTCCTGAAAACTGTTGGCAGTGGAACTGGAAAGCTAGGCCTTGCATTTAGATGAGTCTTTAAGAACTGTTAAAGCACTGGAGTGCTTTGCAACACTAAATGCAAACGGCCGCTACAAATGAATTAAGCCTCTACTAGGGCCAGAAATACCTTTTTCTCTCTCCCAAGCCTTTATTATGCTTTGGAAGCATTCCCTGTAAGCAGAGAGTGGTGGGGAGCGAGTCCCAAAAACCAGAGCTCCTCCTGAAGGCTGCTTTGGCAGCAGTTCTTTCCCACTGAACCAAAGAGCTCCAGTTTACCTGTTTGAGACTCTGGCAGTATGACATAAAGAGGAGAAAGGGTCTCAAATGAGTTGGGGCAGACCATTCAGGGCTATACGGAGTACAGGCAGCTTCTGTAACCTTTGTGGGAAACCTATGTGCAGACAAGTTTGGTTTTTTGAAGGGCAAGGCTCAGAAACCTGCCTCTGAATGAGAGCTGAGACCCTCCAGCTCGCAGATCTGTGCCAGGTAAAGCTCATTCCTCTGCATGTCAGAAGAGCAGAGGAAAGCCTGCTGCCTTGGCCACCTCCTGGTATCGCATGCCAAAAGTCTGTCTATTGCAGCTTTTTTTCAACCTGTTCTCCATCTTTTCTGTTAGCCTTAAAAGAAGATTTCCTGAATGACCCCGTGGTGGGAAAGAAAACGGACCAATTGGGGCTGCCTCAGACACTGCAGCAGGAGTTTTCACTGATCAACGTGCAGATCCGAAATGTCAATGTGGAGGTAAAGAGTTTCCTTTTTCTGGCTTGTTAGGGTGGGATGTGCGCAGGCTGGCTCATCGGAGCTTTTTGAGGGGAGCTTTATTTGCTGCAGTGACTGCTGTCTGTAAACAAGGTTTATTTTGAGCTGTAGAAATCTTGGCCGCATGTAGTAGGAGAGAGGATAATCCCAGACACTGGGAGTGAGGGAAGCGTTTCAGCACAGTAAAGTACACTGGCACTGCTCTTGAAAAGGCTGGACAGTGTTTTCCTCTCTGCTTAGACTGCAGAGTGGGAAGTGACTTGTTCCACTATGTGCAGATGATCTCGTTCCAGCTGTTTCTGAGGCTGATCTGCTGAGCCTTTCCCATCTTGCACTCTCTCCCTCAGTTTTGGCATCTCCTGTGCAGGCCAAACCCTCCTCTGTGCATGGAAGCTGGCTGGAGGCACCGCACTGTGCTGGGTTGGGAGGCTTGAGGCTGCTGCCTGTCTCCTTCCTGTTGTGCTTTCACAGCTCATAACATGATCCTGTTGGAGTTTTCTGAGACAGCACTGTATGATCTTTCTATGCTGGGCTTGGAGATTTCCACATCGAAGTGAAGTGGGCTGGGGTGCAGTGACTGTTGGGAGCAGAGCCTAATGCTTGGCACAGCCAGGAATCCAGGTGCTGGGATGTCGGACTGGCAGGCTGCTGGTGCGAGCCGAGCCTGTCCCCATCTGCCTGGATGTTTTTGCTGTCACAGTGCTCACCGCCCTTGAGAACAGCATGACTTTGTCATATTGATGTGCAGAGGAATCTGCTCCTCAGCATGAATTTAAGGTACTGTAAGTTTCCGAGTCCTTGGAGATCTAACTACAGAACAATTGCTTTTCCTCACAGATGGATGCAGTGAGTCGTAGCTGTACGGTGTCAGTGCACTGCGGCAACCACAGAGTCAGGATGCTGGTGATGTTCCCTGTTCAGTATCCCAATAACGCTGCACCGTCCTTCCAGTTCATCAACCCAACCTCGATCACTGCCTCCATGAAGGCAAAGCTGCTGAAGGTGTGTGGGAAGTTTAAACTGCCTTTATAAATATAAAACTGGCGGGCACTTGGTGTCTAGATTACTGACACAATAAAACATCTGACTGTGCTGAAGACTTTCCATGGGTCACTTTAAACTGATACCCAGGGTGAGGTTTTTCTCAGCCTGGCAGCCCAGTATTTGTCTTTCTCCACTGGTGCTTTTTAAAAGTGTGTTCTTCGTTGCTGCTGTGTTCCGGTGTGATGCGTATTGCCTGAGGATCCCTAACATACTTCTCCTCACGCAGTTGTCCCCAACCCTATAATAGACAAAATCACCATCCAGCTGCAGAAAGGTAATATTTTTGAGCCTGGATGTTGCTTTCTGCTCTCCTCCACGAACTGTTTTAAAAACATGGATGTGTTTTACGCAGACCAGGTGTTTGATCATCTGGTGTTGGAAGTCCTGTTGCTGATGAAATCCCTTCCCCAGCAGCAAGCCCATGGATAAATTTTGGTTCCTTCCCAGAAAAAAACTGATCCAGTTTGCCACAAACTGGCATGGAATGTATAGGCTACATCAAATTCTGGCTCAGTGTGCTGAATCTAGGTGAATCCTCAATGCTCTGATCAGAGCTCACAGCCGTTTGTCAAAACAGAGCACGCCAGTGGGTCAGTGTGGCTCCAGTGGATGTTGGGGGATATCTTGGGATCTCTGGATCCTGGCATCTTAGCTGCTATGCGGACTTAAAAAGATGTGCGGAATGTGTGGATGTAACCGTGATTCCACTGCATCTTGTATGTATTCCAGATACTGAAAGACACTTCTCTGCAGAAAGTGAAGCGGAACCAGAGCTGCCTGGAGCCCTGCCTGCGTCAGCTGGTCTCCTGGCTGGAGTCTGTTGTGGTATGGAGAACTGTGTGGGCTTTCTGCCCTAGTTTGTTGTCTTCTCCCACGTCCTGCACTTCTGACTCTGCAGGGAGAATCTGGCCTCACTAGACGTGTAAATAGACCCCTGTGACTGGCCGTTATGTTTGTGTGAGCATTTCCGGTTAATGTTGAAGTGGATGATTAGATGCATTTTATTTCTGAAAATCGGGCCCTGAGAGTTTGCTGCTTTGGGGAGCTCTGTCTGCTCACAGATACTAAGGTTGGCAGAAACGAGGGCTGGAGCATCTTAATGGTGTGTGGTAGCTTCTCAGCTCTCAGTATATCTCACTGTGTGCCAGGGCATGGTTATCATATGTGAGAGGAGATAAGAGGCCTCAGGGAGCTGATGGATTCATTCCTGCCTGAAAGGCAGTGGCAGATGTCTTTCCCTCCTCGGTTCTAGTCAAGAATCCTGCTAGTCCTATTCTAGGGTCTTTGTTTTCTTCTCTTAAAAAAATAAAAAAAGCTGTGAAAGTCTGTTTTATCTGAAACCTTGTGCTGAGGTTTCCTAGGGATGATACTGCAGATAAACCACATTCTGCCCTTAGCTGAGAGATCTGTGATACCTACTCAGCATCCCAGTGTCAGGTGTTGGGTCTGTGTGGGAGTGAAGTGTACTGGAATGGGTGTTCTTAGCATTCAGAAAAAGATTGGACACTCTTCTCGGGCTTCTTTTTTGAGAGGCTTTGTTTAGTCATCAGAAATAAAGACTTCTTTATGTGGAAAGGCTCTATTCTGTTTGGTTTCAACAGTAATTTTTAAGAGTGGGAACTTTCTCCATTGTGTGGAAATGTGATGACTTGAGCCAGGCACTGACTGCTGCCTTTAAAGAATTCCATTAAAGCTAAGATGTAGTTCTCTTTATCCAAACAAATGCAAATTTCTTCCAAAACTGCTATGGATAGGCTTGAAGTCCCCCGGTATTCCACACCACCTGCCTTCCTCTCACTTGGACGCTCCTGGCCTGCGTTTGACCCAACACAGCTGTGTGGTCTCCTGTTTAAGGAGACTCTTGACTGTGTTGTATCATTGAGGCATTGGGTTTAGCTCAGCTCCCTGTGTAGTGAGTCGTAGGCAGAGTCTGAAGGTCAGATTTTCTCTGTAGTTCCCCACTCTTAAGCACTGTATTAAGCTCCCATCACCCCAAGTTAAGCTCAGTATTTCAACATGGCTGTGGTGGGAGATAATGGACAAGCAGCCAGAGAAGCCCTTTCCTCAAAGGTGAATGTGCTTTTGCAGCCAGAGCAGTAACCGTGCTCTGTGACTAATCTGCTTTGGCTCAAAGAACGAGCACCTTCCGTGAAGCTGCTTGGCACTGCGATGTTCAGTGCTCCGGCTGGATTTCCTTCCTGTGCCAGCAGGAGTGTGACCTTGGGTAACTTCTGTTTCAGAACCAAGAGGACAGCACATCCAGCAATCCCTACGCTTTGTCAAACTCCGTAACGTCCCCCTTACCCACGTTCGCCCGGGTCTCCAATGCCTATGGTTCCTACCAGGACTCTAACATCCCATTTCCACGGACCTCTGGAGCCAGGTTCTGTGGTGCAGGTTAGCCCCATTGCTGATATGTTACAACAGCCACCTGGGGAATGGTCCTCTTTGTCTCGGGGAACACTCGCTGCTGTGCAATGAGTAAGAAAGTATTGAAGTAGCGATGTCATGATAAATTTATAGGGAATGAGACTAGTTAGCAGCTGTTTGCAGTTGGTGCTGCATGTGGGATTTTAGAATTTGGAAATCCAGGACTAGCTGAAGAGGTGGCCTTTGGCTTATGGAATGCCAGAGGCATTGACAGACCTTTTAGAGAAGACTGGGAATAGCTGTTTTCTTTGCCTAGTTCTCTCTTGCCAGCATCAAACTGGCCCTTGGGCTTTACAAAACTGCTGTGATTTAGAGTTTAACTTACCCTTGCTGAAGCCATGTTCTTGTTATTAGCCGCTCTTTTCTCATTCTGCACCCTTTCCATTGTTCAGAATAGCTTTCCCAAGGTCATTGGGCAACTTCCTAAATGGGAGAAGAGGTACAATCATGTCCAGGTTTCCAGGAGAGTGTGCAGTGCGAAGATCATCCTTGAACAGGCTAAGGTCTGAGTAAGAGCTGTTCAGTTTCACTGAGCTGTTTCAGATGCAAGCATGCCTGCTCCAGACCTGATTGCAGCCCAGTCTGGTCGTGTTTTGGAAGCTGCTTTTCGTACAAGCCTCGTCGAATTAGCAGTAAAACAGGGTGGTGTTGCATCGAATAGGCTCAGTGAAACCTGCTAAGTCCTCAAACTCTTGCAAGAGTGGGTAACTGAAAACACTTGAGATGCTAACAAATGATGCAAGGCTTGTGAGAGAGTGCTTTGGAATTGGCTTCAGAAGTCTGGGGTTGTCCCCTTGAGGAGGAGAATCCAGCTGTGAGGCTTCTCTACATAGCTAAACATCACCTCGGCTCTGTAGTGATGAGTTCTGGTGAAGATTTGAAACACGACTATGTATTTGTTCATTTTCTTTTACTGTCTATTCTCTAACTTCCGTAGCCACTTGAGTTGGTGTTTTTAAGACTGTCACCTGAACCAAACAGTTTGCAGGGAGGGGATTTGGGCTGAGAAAATTAGATTGACTACTTGTAGGTCAGAAGTGCCTAAGGTAGTGGATAGGCCCCCAGCCCCTTGACTCCACTTCAAATGACCAGGTTTCCCTGTGTAAACCACTCCTGGGCAATCCACTCCTCGCATGATCTTTATGCCGTGTCCTGTCTCTGCAGGGTACCTGGTGTATTTCACGAGACCCATGACCATGCACCGTGCGGTGTCCCCGACGGAGCCCACCCCCAGGTGAGTACCCTGCCTCGCGTTTGAGGAGTTTGAATATCACGTCCTGCACTGCAGCTACTGACCCTCAGAAAGCAGTGACCTCTAGTGTTAGTTGTGCCCTTGACAGAGAGACTGGTCCCTCAGCAGAGACTCCTTCCTTCAACATACCCGAAACATTGATAGCAGCTTGGATTAGTGGAGCCTCCATGGCAATTTGGTGGGTGAAAGCTCCTGAATTCTCTTGTTTCCAGGTCCCTGTCAGCTTTATCAGCGTACCATAGTGGCCTCATTACTCCAATGAAGATCCGCACAGAGACTCCAGGCAATCTGCGCTTGTACAGTGGGAGTCCTACGCGCAGTGAGAAGGAGCAGGTTTCCATTAGCTCCTTCTACTACAAAGAGAGGGTAAGTACCAGACCAAAAAGCCTTTCCTGGCAGTTCAGCTCTTGTGATCTCTGTTCCTTTCATACAGCTGTGAGGATTGCTAGTAGCAGAAACTTCATATTCCTCTCAAGAAGGCATCTTTTTACAAGCAGGTCTATAAAAATGTCACATGGATTTATCTCCTGTTACTAACTTCTCCACTGATCCTCTCTAGCATTTGACCTGCTTATTCTGATACCTCTCTACTCTGACCATCACAGCTTCCTCCAGTGCATTACAGCTGTCTCCCTTTGCATTGCGTAGGGTTAAAATCTCACAGTTAAGGAGCTGTAGTCTCCAGATAAATACACGTAGGCAGCTCTGCTTTTCTGGGTGCTCCATGATGTGTGTAACTGCAAAGGGCTGTGGCTCTCTGCAGCTTCCAGACAACAGCTCCTCAATTATGGGGTATATCTGGTCTAGATATTCTGGGGTATATCTACTGCAGATGTCTCTTTCAGGGATTACGTGCCCCTTTGGACCATTTTTAAAACAAAAATCATTCCTACATGACTCTCCAAAGATCTTCCAGCCCACGTACTTCTGGTGTTGGCCTTGCTGTCATTGCTGTTTACAAGCAAGGCTTTGGGGAAGAGCGGGATCGTTTCCTTGTGGGATACAGTGGGTGAGAAAGACCTGTTGGTAATTGTAGGGTGGCCATAGGGTACTCATGAAGCAACCAAGGACCCCGTGTGCCTGGAGCAGATGCTGTGGGCAGTGCATCTTGCTCAGAAACAAACTCTCCATGCTTCAGCAGGGGATGAAGTGGCTTGCAAAAATACAGGAAGCTTCCACCAAGAGCTGTAGAATTCAGGGCATTTGAGTAGTTTTCCCACTGTCAGTGTTGAGGGGCACATCTGGTGCAGTAGTGGAGGACTTCCAGGTACCCCAAGGAAAGCCAAGAGCTGTCTGCACTCTGCTGCATGGGACCTTGAAAACTTCAGTTCAAGGAAAGACAGAACCTTGAGCTGTCATCCTTCCTGGGCACTTAATTTTCCAGTAGTCCTGCACATGACAGCTAACCCCTCTGGGATTGTGTCTTGCTTATGTGCTGTGAGTTAGTCGTTTCACCTCCCAGCTGTGGCGTGAGCCTCTGTCCCCTCTGCAGACTTTGCCTCCATACAGACCCCAGAAGACTCTTGGAGTCCCCATTCTGGTTTGGTTTTTTTATTCCAGACAAACTTCTTTTTGATGGGAAGAGAAAATGGTGCTGCCTGATACAAGAATTACTGCCTGTTCTAGTCTTTGCAGGAGAGTTTATTTAAAGAGCTACCTCTGTCCTCTGCAGCACGCTTGTCTCTCACACGCAGCTCTCTAAGATGACAGACAAGGCTATAAATAACATGTGGAAGCAGCTCGGTGCAATTTCATGTGACCTGGCTCCCCAGCCCTTGTATTGATGGTGACCAGATTTTTGTCAGGGGGGGCAAAAAGTCAAGAGAACAAAGCATGTGTGTAGCCACATCTGCTGAAAGCAAGAGAAAATTCCTGTGCTCCCCTTGCCCCTGCCAAGCTCTCTCCTCGCATGCTGGGCTGGGAGAAGTGTAAGGGGCCTGGCAGAGAACTAGCTCGAATGTTCTTGCAGGTAAACTCATTTAAACAAACAAAAAAAAACCCCAACAAAACTATACCTCCCTTTCTGATTCTTCGGGAGCTGATATCACAGCCTCTGTTAGATGAATGCTGGGTGGTTTTATATTATTGCGAGGATTTTAAAAAGCCTGGACTCTGAAGCTTGGATTTTTTTATTTGCATCAAATAAAAATAGACATTTTGAGTGTTAAATTCTCATATTGTATAACTTTAGCCCCTAAACTGAGTTGGTCAGCGATACCCAGGTATTTAAATCCCATGGAGCAACAACCGGCATCGCTGACATTAGAAAACAAATGGAATTTGCCCGCTACAAACCAGGGAATGTCAGGTTCCCCTAAAGCCAGGGGAGCTGCTGAGCCCAGCGGAGATCTCCTTAGTGAACTGTATTGAAACCAAATCTGGCACTGGGCCTTTCTGTCGTCCTTTAAGTGTGTATATATACACGCAGACTGAGACACATGCATATATATGTCTTTCTCACTTTTTATTCACAGATGCACATTCCTCCTTTCTTCCTCCCTCTTTTTCACTCCTCAAAAAAAACCCAAACTCACTAAAGAATAGCAGTCAGCAGAAAGGAGAAGCTGGATCTGTACTGTGGCAGTGCCGTCAATGTTTCAGACCTGGGTTTCTTTTCAGGGAGAGGTGCATGACTGTGTTTTTTCTCCTCCCAGTGGGGACACAGGGACAGTTCAGCCTTGCCTGAGAGACAGCTGTATCCAAAGGTGGTGACCACGGTGTCCTCATGCTTCTTATCAGGGCATTTGATGGGGCTTAGAAACTACTGCTTCTCAGGACATCCCTCAGGCTTTCCCTGGTGCCCACCTGGTTGGAGACCTCTCCAACTCATGGCACGTGGGACTGTAGGTTGACAGCAGTGGCTGCCTACAGGAGAGTCGGACTTCGTAACCATACTGATCTTAGTTTTGTTTCTTCTCCACCCTACCATATTTCCATTTACTAATCTTTTTCACCTTCTCAGTGAGGCCTGGTGGAGGAACGTGTAGCACAAGGCTAGAGTCTTCTCCTCACTCCTGTGGGGTCCTGAAGCCATCCTTGCCCCTCCACTCCCTGTCTGCTTCTCCCAGCAGTGAGATGCAAGGGGAGGTAGGGGCTGATGGTCCTGGCTGCCCGTTGTCAGCTGAAAAGAAATGTAAAACACATCACAAAGAACCCTGTTCTTCCCCTTTTTATTGTGTTAACTCGTAGAGAACTATAACAGAAATGGTTTTTTCAAGTGAGTGCACAGTAATGTGCTTTGAGAAATTCCATTTATTGTTGCTATAATACTGTATCGAGTACTTAATGAAATGTCTGCAAGTTTGTAATGAAAGCCTACTTTGGAGCTATTCTGTATAGTCAGTCAGTGAATTTGATTGCTTGCTCGACCTGAATGAGTTCTTCAGCCCATAATGGCAATTTGCACGTGGCCCTGCCAAGCAGCAGGGTCTCTACATCCCCTCCAATATCCTGACATGTGGCTTTTATTGTTTAAAATGAAAGTGAACAGTTGCAGCAGGTTCCAGTGAGTGAAATCCTGGAGAACGCTGGGTGTTAAAGGGATGTCTGAGTAAGCAGGAGTGTTTATTTAGCTTCCTGCACCAACGTGCTGGACAGCTCTGTTAAAAATGATGCAGTTTGCACTTAGCTGCCTTCCTCTTCAGCCAAGAGGAGTAAAACTGGTTAGAGTAGGAGCCTGGCGTGTGGGGCACCAGGAGGTTGTCCTCTGCTCTGGTGTCAATTCACCCTATGAACAAGGTCACGTCACTGCAGTTCAGAGCTTCTTGCAGTGATAACTCCTCTGCATGGAAGGCTTCATTCTGATTTGCGGTTGCTGAAGTCTTCCATGGAGGCTGGTGTGGGGCACGGGCACAGCAACCCTCGCTCTGCTGGAGCTGTAGGTAATGTTGTACAGCACAATTGTGTGGGAGCAAAAAAGGGGGGACCTTGATTTGCAACTGTACGTTGTGTAACAGAACTATTGAACGGTATCTTTTACTCTGCTGGTTCAGGGCACTTTTCAGTTTATTTACCTTTGTCTTTAATTTTCTTGGTGTCTTTCTTCCCTTTTCCTGGGTATAACGTTTTCACATACAGATGTCTCCTCGCTCTGCCCGGCGACGTTGGTCCATACAAGCAGTTAACGACTTCCCGGTACTGTGCGCTGTGCTAATACTGTCCTTGATATAACCCTGTCTTCTGCCCAAAGGCCCAAGAATAAAATGCCACCTGCCTGCCTTTGAGTAACCTGCACAGAGGTGAGGGACTTGCTCTGCACACAGGGCCTAGGGCTTCGGTAAGGCTGAACGCACTTGTAAGTGGGCAGGAGCAGGCACTGGTTCGCAGGGCACGAATACTGACCTGCAGCAACGCCTGTTTTACCTGGCCTAGTGGTCAGGAAAGGATGCCAAGGGGTAATTTGAAGTGTAAGAAAGGTTCAGCCTCTGAGAAGCAGAGAGTGCGCTGCAGAGAAGCTGAATTGTTATTATGCGTCATCAACCAACTGATGAGACTGACATTAGAGCACCTCATTTCTGAAAAAGATGAAGCTTTGCCAGAGAGGGAGGATCATCTAAGATAAGAGCTGTGGAAGAAGCAAACTGGTTGAGTTGCTGACAATGATCTGTAATCCTATTAAAATGAGCTGCCTGTTCTCAGTGCAACGTGCCGTAAAGTCTTATTTGCTGAAGCAATAAATAGAATTTCTCCTTAATTTGTGATATTCTTCCAGCTCTTGGAATCGCACCACACTGCATTCAGTTCAGTGGTTGCAATTCCAGCCCCCCTGGCAGGTACTCCCTCCTCCTGGTGCCTTCCAGTCTTTGACAGTCGTTTTCCATTAGTCAGGTCCGCATGTCCCTCAAGCTTCATGTGAACGTCTTGGCGATACCAGCGTTGCTCAAGCTGTGCTGTAAATTTGGGTAATTACTATCTCACCACTCATTTGCCAGGCACAAGCAAAGCTTAGAAACTCCATTTCTATTTAAAGATGATCTCTCTAGGTCTGTTTTCCTTAACATCTCTGTGAACTACTGGTTTTCCGCAGCTGCTGTCCCTCATGCTCTCTCTTCATAAGACAGCAGGGAATAAAATTGAATCCTCTAACACCTAATTTAACTTGGTATAATAGGATCAAGCCTTCCTATTACATCCACTCCAAGACTCTACTAGGAAATAACAGGTGAAAGAAACCAGAAGTAGTATACTTGACTCCATCAAAGCTTTCTGCAAAGTGCTAATGAAGAAATGTGAGCAGTGGAGGCAAGAAATGAAGTTCTGTTTTGTATCAAGAATGGATCTGGAAGAAAGAAAACCATGGAAGTAACTTGCAAGCTTTTGGTGTGGTGAATTGTGGTGCACGAAGGGCCACAGATTAATTCCTCTACCACTGACTTGGAAGGAAAAACAAGTAAGGGTGGGATGAAGTTAGAGTTCTGTGCGATTTTTACTTAAACATGATGTGTGCGTTAGTCAAAGCCTTGTTGTATTTGTGGACAACCTTTGGAAGAGGCTCATTATGCCCTATAAAGTGGGTAGTGATGCCCAAGGTGAGGACAAAGGAGTGAATAAAGAGTTGTGGATTATTTCTGCAGACCACGTCTTCCTTCTAGAAGAAGAGCTCAGCGTGGCTCAAAGTTCTCAGGAAGCATTAGCAAGTCTAGAAGAAGGAACAATTCCTCCCTCGTCCTAGGTAGTGACCAGCCTCTACTTCAGAAATGCCTGTGCTCCAGGCAAGGCAGGTGCCAGCTATTACTTGATGGAAACTATAAGGAAATATTCCTGCTGTGGGACACTTGATTCCAAAGTGCCTCAGACACTTTTCTTCTTTAGTTCCTTTGTGGGAGGTGCTGAAAATAGTAAACGTTAGTTATTTTGATGAGGAAATCCAGGCAGTGCTGCGTGCCCTGCATGGGGAAATTAATCTGTAAGCAGTTTTTCAGAATAAAGGAGCAAAGCTTTCTGCAGGGAGGCAGCAATTGTTAAGTTTTATTTTAAGAAAAACAAGAATATTAGAAGCAGCTTGAAGTAGGTTTATCTCTTAATTTTGTAAATGCCCTGTTGCAGCTTAATCTTCAACATCTGTTCCCTTCTTCACCCAACCTTTCCCTTTGCCCTACTAACACCAATTTATACCATGAACCCTGAAATTTTGCTACGCTTGTGCAAAATGGGTGCTTCATTTTGTGACGCTGCTGACAGCGCTGCCTGGCTCAGCAGGACCCAAAGCTGCACACACCCAATCTTCAGCATCCTTGCCAAGCAGGCATGCAGTGTTTTTTAACTACTTCTGCTGAGCATGCAATGATGGTGGTTGCTACGAAGCAGTTGGTGTCTTATTCTTGGGCTATCTGTTTCTCAATGTAACCCATTTACTGCCATCGTTATCACCTCAGATTGCAGCAAATTACAGCCTTGGGTATGGTAGTGCAGGTGCAGGCTGGCTGTTAAAGTCATTATTCAGTGCTGTTCCCCGCTTTCACCTCCAACCTCCTGATTGTCATAAATGCTCTAGTTTCTTTCCTTCTGGTGCTCTGAGGAACCGATGAGTCTTAATTTTCTATCACCGGAGCTGTTTTCTTTCTTTTCTTCTTTTCCCTAAACCCTCGGGACAGCTGGGTAGATGCAGTTCTCGTTGGCATCGATTCTAGGCTGCAGAAAGAGCTAGAAATATTAGGGTAGCATGGAAGACCTGTGTCTTTGCCCTTCAGCTGCCTGTAGTTAGCTTGGTGTATGCATGTTGATTGCTGCTTCAGCTCCCACCTTTCTCTTTCCTGCTCCCCACTCGGTGATCTGTGCTCCAGCCCCTAGAAAGAGACTTATTTTCTTTTCCACCCTAATGCCCGTGACCCTCAGTAACACCTTTTGATGACACTGTAAGGGGAGTTTCTCCTGGGAGAAGAGGTGAAGTAGAAGGGAGAGAGAAACCTCATGGTGGACTTGGGCCAGACAGACCTAAGCTAGAGCTCTCCTTGCCTCTGGTAATCCCTGTTCAAAGTGCTTGAATGCTGCTTGGTGGAGAGCTACTCCTTTAATTAATGCCACCAATTATTTGGTTCTAAGTAGAGCTTTTGCTGTCAGTGAGGATAAGCTTTGCCTCATCCATGATGGTTCTCATGCTTCTGATCGTAGTTTTTTCTAATACTTTATTGCTGTAGGTGAGGCAAATTTGAATTGTGCAAACCAGACATTTTTTAAAGGTGACTGTACCTGTGGTTTTATCATTTTCTTGTGTCACAGCTTGAGGGGCAGGAAGCAGTGGTCATGGAGTGTAGTGCTGGTAGGGCTTATGGCCATTGACAATCTCTGCTCCTGGAGCTGCATCGGTAAAGAATCAAGGCTTCCCATTTTGCCAGGAATTAGGCAATGCTAAGAGGAAGAAAGCAGGAAGATTTTGTTGTGAGTCCAAGTTTTCAGGGGGTTCTGCTACATTTAGTGTCTCTGTGTGTCTGGTGATGCGCTGACAGCAAGCAGCAGAAACCATTCATGGGATCTCTTTTCCATTCTCATCCTCATTTGTTGTCGTTCTCCTCAAAAAAAAAAACAAACCTGAATTGCCTGTGGAAAGTGGTGTGTGTTGTCCATGTCTCTAGTCTTTGAGATGCCTGTCAGGAGGCTTCTTCAGTCTGCTCTTGCAGAGGGCAGGAGCGGGTTGAATCTGTTCCCAATGATGGGGTGGAGAACCTGCCTCAGTCAGAGGGAACTCTCTGTTGGCTGGATGGTCAGGAGGTGGCAAGTTGCTCTCCCAATTACCTGCCAGGCTCTTGGAAGCCCTTGGTGATAGACCTGCAGAATGTGCTTCTGTGTCTGCAAGCCTGGGTTCAAATACCTGCTCAGATACAGTGCAAATCACAGCTTTTGCTGCAAGAAGCCTGCTTAGCCCCTCCAGGACAGTGCCTGAGCTCTTGCCCTCATGGCAAGGCTCCCAAGCCTTGTTCAAGTGTTGGTTTTGACAGCAGCACCTAGGAGGCAGCACTTGGCTGCCCTGACAAGGAATGAGATACAGGTGCCACTGTTATTTGGGAACCTTGTAATCCAGCCCACATCCTTCAGCACGCGAAGGGTAGCTACGTTTTTAGGTCTTATCAAAAGAGGTGCTGCCTGCCTGAGGGCAAGAAAGCCAGAGCTGATCCAGACAGTGCCTGAATTAGGAACCAACGGACCAAAGAGGTTGCTCTCCCACCCGACCACGTTGTAGCCACCTCCCACTGCATTGCGCTTCTCAGCTTCGGGGCAATGTGGCAGATAAATACTGCAGGCAAATTCTGCCTGGATGAATTAGGACTCGAGGGCACATGGCAGCGAACAGAATCACGCCCTAGTCAGCCAGCTTTTCCATAGCACGGAACGCTGACAGCCCTGTTTGCACCAGCATTTGGCACCTCAGTACCAGGCAGTGAGTGCACTCTGTGCCTCTTTATGCTGGGCAGCAGTGGACGATCAGGGGAACCTGTAATGCTCTGTCACGTGGGCATCCCTGGAAAATCCTCCTTCATATGTGAAATGGCTTCTTCACTTGCTGTCCAGCCTCTGAGCCGCAGTCACGCAGTGTCCAGCGCGGCTTTGGGAGCACATCGTTTTTGCTTCTTGTGGCATGTGCTAGTGGCACACTCAGCATGGCAAGAGCTCCTCGACACGTTGGCCTTGGCTTGGGCTAGGCAGGCAGTGAAGGAGGAATTCATTTCTTAAGGTTCTTAAGTGTTTGTTTGGGATTTTTTTAAGGGCATTTTGTGTCTGTGATAAAGCCTCCCCAGGTTCTCACAGGTTTGCAGGATCATGGTCAAAGGCAGTTTGGCATCCAGCCGTCCCAGAGCTTGCCTGACATGCACAGGAGAAGCGACGTTGCTTGCAGGTCCGAGTCCTGCCCTTCCTGTAGTCCAGCCTGCTCTTTAGGAGCACGGATCATCGAATCATAGTGTCACCAGGTTGGTGTGTTGCCTTGTGTGAGCTCTGCCTGCTTTGCTGGCCCCTTGAAGGAGCTCTTCTGCTTTGGATAGGGCTGTAGGAAGCCCCACGGCAGGTGCCTCGGAAGATCTTCCATAACTCAGCATGGCTGGACTCGATGATCCGATGGGTCTTTTCCAACCTGGTGATTCTATGATTCTGTGACCTGGAGCAGTGGCTCTGTGTGTCGGTGAGGGAACAGCCAGAGGGGGGAGCAGCATTGCAAAGTATCCTTTGCTGCGTTTAGGAATCCTGAGTAGCAGCCAGCGCTTCCCTTGGTAGAACTCCACTGCCTTCTGCCTGTGGTGCTGGTGCATGTCTTCCTTCCTCCTCCTCCCCCTCCTACACCGAGGAGATGGAGAGGCCAGGATACCAGCCAAATACTCTACAGTTCTCCACACAGCCAAAGTAGCTTTATGCAGCTTGGTGTTAAGATGACCTCTGTGCCTGTTACAGGGAGTATTTGGGAATCTTGGCTTCTTGGTCTTGTTCCCTTATGTTGACTCCTCTCCTTTCTTCTCCCCACCCCTCCCGTTACGTCCTGAGCCAGCTGTAAGCAGCTGTGAGCATGGTAGCTAAGGAACCTTGCTAGGAAAACTTGGGCCCTGCTTTATCGTCTGCCGATTGTTTGAAGCTGTTGATAAAGCAGGAGGTGGGAGCCCTGACCTGGCATTAAACAGGGGTGGGACGTACTCAAACGCTGAAAGGTGAAGCCTAAAGAGACGGTCTGGAGATGTCAGCTTGCCCTGAACCTGAGGGCAAGCAGACACTGCCTTCCACACGTCTCTGCTGATGTTGGCTGAAGGCAGCCGTGCTCTGTGTGCTGAGGGTTCCCAGACCTCTCATCTCAAAGGTAATTGGGCCGCCCTCCTGCCAAACTTGCCCAGGTTTGACTGGCATCCCGATGCCGATTTGTTCTCACATTGGCTCTCACGGGGGAACTCGCAAAATACTTTTTGAGTGAGTTTGACCTCGAGCTCACTGCCTTGACCTGCTTTTCACTTCCTACAGATGGAGATGCTTGTTCTCCTGGGCATGTCATGGATGTTTTCCAGGGTAATACAGAGCCTTCTGAAGGGCAGGTTTGGGTGCTGCTTGCATTGTTCCTCACCCTAGTGCTTTGTTCCCTGGCCCAAGAAGCCTGTTGTCCCCCTCCCCAGTAACATGTTGCCATTTGTTCTGCAGAAATCAAGGAGGTGGAAAAGCAAACGAGAGGGGACAGATGCCAACAACCGCCCCATCAAAGCCGCCGGGAAAGTTATTATCCAAGATATTTCCTGCTTGCTGCCTGTGCACAAGCTGCTGGGAGAGCTCTACATGTGAGTATGTTCAGGCTGGCATCTTTTCCCAAATGAAAGCAGCAGTCTCTGGCGTTGCTGTGCTTTAATCCAGACCTCAGTCAGCGCTGACCTTTCAGTGTTTCTGTTTCTTCTTCCTCTCTTCTTGCTTTGCTGCTTTTTTATGGTATCCCTCTGCCTGTGAGAGGGGTCTTGTCTCCTGTAGATCTGAAACGTGTGATGGAAGGAATCTGTGAGGGGGCATTATATACGGAGTTTGAACTGTTGCTCCAGCATCGAGACTGCATATGTTACAGGTTCAGGTTTTTGTCAGCTAAAGAGAGAAACTACAAATTCTTTTCAGACCTCACATTGAACTCCACGCTTAAATTTGCAGGCTTAAAAATCCCAATAAATGCGGGTCCAGCCCTGTTCAATGTCTTTATCAATGACCTGGATGAAGGCATCGAGTGCACCCTTAGCAAGTTTGCAGACGACACTAAGCTGGGTGGAAGTGTCAATCTGCTGGAGGGTCGGGAGGCTCTGCAAAGGGATCTGAACAGGCTGGACCGCTGGGCAGAGTCAAATGGCATGAGGTTTAACAAGGCCAAGTGCCAGGTCCTGCACTTGGGGCACAACAACCCTGTGCAGCTACAGACTAGGAGAAGTCTGTCTAGAAAGCTGCCTGAAGGAGAGGGACCTGGGGGTGTTGGTTGACAGCGACTGAACATGAGCCAGCAGGGGCCCAGGTGGCCAAGAAGGCCAATGGCATCTTGGCTTGGATCAGAAACGGCGTGACCAGCAGGGCCAGGGAGGTTATTCTCCCTCCGGACTCAGCACTGGTGAGACCGCTTCTCGAATCCTGTGTTCAGTTCTGGGCCCCTCACCACAAGAAAGGTGTTGAGGCTCTGGAGCGAGTCCAGAGAAGAGCAACAAAGCTGGTGAGGGGGCTGGAGAACAGGTCTTACGGGGAGCGGCTGAGAGAGCTGGGGGTGTTCAGCCTGGAGAAGAGGAGGCTGAGGGGAGACCTCATTGCTCTCTACAACTACCTGCAAGGAGGTTGTAGAGAGGAGGGTGCTGGCCTCTTCTCCCAAGTGACAGGGGACAGGACGAGAGGGAATGGCCTCAAGCTGCGCCAGGGGAGATTTAGGCTGGACATTAGGAAAAAATTCCTCACAGAAAGGGTCATTGGGCACTGGCAGAGGCTGCCCAGGGAAGGGGTTGATTCACCTTCCCTGGAGGCGTTTAAGGCACGGGTGGATGAGGTGCTAAGGGACATGGTTTAGTGTTTGATAGGAATGGTTGGACTTGATTATCTGGTGGGTCTCTTCCAACCTGGTTATTCTATGATTATATGATTCTATGATTTCCGTACTATAAAACCATTAATAGCTCATAAGGCTTTTTCATTTCAGAGGTATTTGGAGTGCCCCATCGGTTGCACATGCCAGTGTCTGTGCAACAGCTTCTTCTGCTTTAATGGAAAGAGTGGAGAAGTTCTATAGTTTGTTTTTATTTTTAAAAGGGGAGGGCCTTCTTTGTCCAAACTTTCTGAGATAGTTACAAAATCTCTGTTCCTGTTTTTGTTCCTTCCTTAGCTTTGGTAACACCATCTGATTTGTCACAGAATTTCCAGTGTAGGGACATTCAGGGAAAAAGAATGCTTCCCTTCTTGGTGGGGGGGGGCAGGGAAAAAAAGTCTTCCTTCTCTCTTTTCTGTATTATTAAAAAGCCTGTTCTTTAAAAGGAACATTTGGACTTTCTTCTCTGGGTATCTCATACGCAAACAGCCTGACCCTTTTCCATTTGCTATAAGATCTTAAGCAGCAGAAGTGCCAAGTGTCTCAGGAAGATTTTTGGTGATGAGCAGGAAAGCTCACGTGGATTTCCTCAGCCCATCTTGCCAGCTTCTTGGAGGCTTCCCAGTGGGTGTGTTATCCTGTTGGGGAACAGGCTGAAAACCAGCCTGCCGCTTGGCAGCTGTCTCCCTCCGGGTCAGTCAGAGCAGACCAGCAGGCTGAAGAGGAACAGGGCCGTGTAACTGGTGGCACCAGCTTCTAGGACCAAGAATGACTCTTGGTTTGGTAATATCCTGGCTCAAGTTTAGTCTGATATCTCCTTGGAAATGGTGCTTCTTAGAGTCAGTCCTAGGTAATTTGGAGCTGAATTTAATGTGCAATGTGTTAGCGAAGTTGAATAGTGGGAGAAGGATGGCAGTGATCCCTGAATAACAGAGAAGGAAGGGATGGGATCCTAGCCATTCTAGCAGGCTCATATTGATCAGGAAGTTCTGGGCTGCTCACTGCTGCCGGCATCGCTTTCCCCCCATCCCTTCCCACCTTTGTAGATAATGTCCCAGCCAGAGCTGAGCTGTCTCCTTTCTTTTTAGATTGAATGTGAATAACATCCAGGAGACTTGCCAGAAGAATGCTGCCTCGGCCTTGGCTGTGGGACGGAGAGATCTTGTACAGGTATGAAATCAAATCGGCCCTCAGTATGCTGTGCTACCCTCAAATGGCTCGTGCTGTTCCCTTGATATCCAAACAACCACCAGGGTTCAGGAATTGTTTCAGGGAGTTTCCAATCGGTGAACCAAGGCCCGTGGAACAGCCTTGGAGCTGGTCTGTATCTCAGTGACTCTTGACAGCGGGAGATTCCTTCCCAGGAAGGTTGGTTTATACCCTTTATACCCTTGCCAAACTGAGTGAAGCACATTTTTAAGGGAATTCCTGCAGGCAAAGAGACGAATGCAGCCTAGTTTTGAGTCAGCAAACAGAGTAACTATGCACGCGCTTGCTGAGCTGCTGTCAGCATTTTGATTGGTGATTTCGTCTTACTTAAGTAATTATTCTCATTGCTCAGCATTCATCCATGCTGGCACTGGGTGCTAACTCCAAATAGCTTCTCCCCAGGAGAGCCTGAGCCCAGGGACCGAGCCCCAGAGCAGGGCTGGCCACGTATATTCAGCTAGGAATAGGAGGAAATGGCTGTTGTGGCCCATGCTGATCCGTGTGATTACTCCTTCGCAACAAGCAGACCGTTTGATGGGACTCAGGAATAACTTCAGCAAGATTTCTCCGGGATACCTCTGTTTCTTGCTTATTTTTCCCCTGTCCCACGTAATGCTAGCCTGTATTGCAGCTTCCCTCATTCCTAACATACATGGAGGCTTGAGTTGCTGGTTATATTCTAAGTGCCTCATTTTAAATGGCATAATAGAAAACACAGTCCTACATCACTGGTATAAAGACTGGAAAGAATGGAACCTAGACTAGAGGGTAATAAATGAAGGAGAAATTCCATGTGAAATAGTTAAACTGTTGGAGTAGAAATGACAAACTACACTCCCGTCTGCTCTGGGCTGTGCTAGGAGAACAAAGGTGTTCAGCTGATCAAAACATACTTTGCATGCAAATTATGGTTCACAAGTAAACTTTCTGCCGCCAGACATCTCCAAACCCAAGAACTGTATCAAAGTTAAACCCTTTTGAGGTTTGTGAATATGAAACACACTGATAGTTCTGTTAAACTATAGACTGTTGTTACTCAAAGTTTAACCCAAACTCAAATCCAGTGGGACAGGGAGAGCTTCTGTTTTCTGTTACTCTGTGACACAGATGCTGAAACTTGTGACACAGTCACTAATTTGTGCTGAAATTTGTGACACAGATGCTGAAACTGCTCCCTGCTGCCAGAGGAAAAAAAAAAAAGACAGGCAAGCTCCATTATTACCTGACTGAATTTGTGCACACCTATGCCCTGGGAGTGTGGTTACTTCTAATTGTAGGTTTGATGCTCTTCTTTCCTGTCTGCCAGGTTTGGTCACTGGCCATGGTAGCCACTGATCTCTGTCTTGGACCGAAGTCTGACCCAGATTTGGAGATACCTTGGGCACAACATCCATTTGGACGTCAATTACTGGAGTCCTTGTAGGTGCCTGAGTGCTGGGGAGGGGTTGGGGAATGGTTCCTAAAGCAGAGCCTTCCATAACTATGTATGTTGTGTGGCATTCGTTTAATTGGAATAGCGCCACAGCTTGTGTTTTTTCCCTCTCTCGAGCCTGAGATGCATGAAGAAGGGAAGCTGCAAGTGTGTTTATGACATACAAGAGGCAGCGTTTGTCCTCCCATCGAGCACCCAGGTCTTCCATGGCTAACAACAGGCCATTTGGAGCTCTGCTTTCCAGCATGCCTGCAATGCCTGACCTAGAGATTGTGGTTTTCTGCTCCCCACCTCCTAAATGAGTGTTGCTGCAGCTGGTTAGTTCACCTTCACTGATGCCACATGGCATTCCTGGCGTGGGAAATCATTCCAGTAGTCTCAACAACGTGTTAGCTGCAGATGTCTTCCTGCCAGTGAATCTGTTCAGGAGGGGCCGTAATTGGTAATCAGTATCATCTAAGTACCCTATTTGGAGGCACAGGATTTGTGTGGTGTACTTTGTGTACTGCTGCTTGACCTAGCTCTTCCCTGCTGTGTGGTAGCGGTGGGAATGGAGCACAGGTAGTTCTTCATCACTCTGAGTCTTCAGAGCAATCCAGGAACTTCATAGCCATAGAAAACCCATGGTGGGGTTTGCCTTGTGATCTAGATGCGAGATGCTTGCATGTAAAGGGTTTTGTGAAAGACATGTAGTGGCTGGGGGTGAGTCTAATGGCTCCAGCTTCACATCCAGCTAAAATTAGTTCTGAAGCTGCACAAACATGGGGTAATCAGATCACAAGTTCTGCTGGATTCCCAGACCTCCTGTCTTTCTCTTGGCTGTTAGGCCATGAGTGTTTTCAGGAGGACTTGGCTTCTCGAAGGTGTGATGGAAAAGACAACCCAGTCTTGCAGAGCACACTTGCCTCCTGTGGGCAGTAACGTGACCCAAACCGATTTATGCAATGGGCTCAGAGTGGTTTGCCCTGGAGTCTCGCTACTTTCGCCACTGCACTCTGCCAGATCTCATTCTGTCTGTCTCTTCCTTTCACAGGCTGGCCCATTACTCGCAGCTCCATGACGTGCAGACCCTGGCCATGCTCTGCAGTGTGTTTGAAGCCCAATCCAGGCTACAGGGATGCCCAAACTCCTACGGCCCCTTTCCTCAGCGTGCCTCCAACCTGGCCTCCCACAGCCGATACGTATGACCACCGTTTCCTTCCTGTTTGTCTTGGGTGCCTTTGAAGATCTCTCAGGTGGATGACATGATTTCCTTTCCTTTCCCCTTCAACAGCCGAGCTTCACTTCTTCAGGCTCCTGTTCCAGCATGTCAGATCCTGGACTCGGCACCGGAGGCTGGAGCATAGGTACCAAAACCTGGGTTGTAATTAGAGGAATCTGCCTTCCATCTGGCCTAGGTTTTTAGGTGGTTGCTGTGGTGGAGAAAGAAGGGAGTTAGCGCCAGCTGTGATTGCAGATGTGCTTTTCCAGAGCAGCTTTCTGGGATTTGGGCTGGAAGTGAGCAGGGCTTGCAGTAACCGTGTTGATGCTCCAGCACACCTGCCCCGTCTGACTTGTGCAGCGTGCTATGGGACTGGGCTTTGGAGAAACTATTACAAATACCCTAGACATACCCAGCTAGGCCCCGGGATTGGAGGTTAACCCAGAGCTAAGAGCTCCCACTGCTGCCTTTTCTAGTTGGAGACAAGTGGAGAGAGACCACTTTGTACCATTTTGTTTCCAGCCTGGCTATAGCAAGCACTCGGTGACTGCCTCAATGCTTCCTGTTGCCCTAAGCTTTCCACAGCCCTAGCGCTTTGCACAGTTTGAGGCTGTCATCCATGCCGACGACTACTGATAATTTTCTTGTCCTTAGTGTGCCTGGAGATGGTTCCCAGGATTAGCTCTCCCATCAGCTTCCCAGACATCATAGAATCACCAGGTTGGAAAAGACCCATCAGATCATCAAGTCCAACCATTCTTATCAAACACTAAACCATGTCCCTCAGCACCTCATCCACCCGTCCCTTAAGCCCCTCCAGGGAAGGTGACTCAACCCCCTCCCTGGGCAGCCTCTGCCAGTGCCCAATGACTCTTTCTGTGAAAAATTTTTTCCTAATGTTCAGCCTGAACCTCCCCTGGCGCAGCTTGAGGCCATTCCTTCTCATCCTGTCCCCTGTCACTTGGGAGAAGAGCCCAGCTCCCTCCTCTCCACAACCTCCTTTCAGGTAGTTGTAGAGAGCAATGAGGTCTCCCCTCAGCCTCCTCTTCTCCAGGCTAAACACCCCCAGCTCTCTCAGCCGTTCCTCATAAGGCCTGTTCTCCAGCCCCCTCACCAGCTTTGTTGCTCTTCTCTGGACTCGCTCCAGAGCCTCAACATCCTTCTTGTGGTGAGGGGCCCAGAACTGAACACAGGATTCGAGGAGCGGTCTCACCAGTGCCGAGTCCAGAGGGAGAAGAACCTCCCTGGACCTGCTGGCCACGCCGTTTCTGATCCAAGCCAAGATGCCATTGGCCTTCTTGCCCACCTGGGCCACTGCTGGCTCATGTTCAGTCGCTGTCAACCAACACCCCCAGGTCCTTCTCCTCCAGGCAGTTTCCAGCCAGACTTCTCCTAGTCTGTAGCTGCTCAGGGTTGTTGTGCCCCAAGTGCAGGACCCGGCATTTGGCCTTGTTAAACCTCCTGCCATTGGTCTCTGCCCAGTGGTCCAGCCTGTTCAGATCCCTTTGGAGCCTCCCTACCCTCCAGCAGATCCACGCTTCCACACAGCTTAGTGTCATCCACAAACTTGCTAAGGGTGCACTCGATGCCTTCATCCAGGTCATTGATAAAGACATTGAACAGGGCTGGACCCCGCACTGAGCCCTGGGGAACCCCACTTGTCACTGGCCTCCAGCTGGAGTTAATGCCATTTCCCACCACTCTCTGGGCCCTCCAGCCAACCAGTTTTCCACCCAGGAGAGCGTGCGCCCGTCCAGGCCAGAGGTGACAGTTTCCGAAGCAGAATGCTGTGAGAAACTGTGTCAAAGGCTTTACTGAAGTCCAGGAAGATCCATCCACAGCCTTTCCCTCATCCAGCAGCCGAGTCACTTTATCATAGAAGGCGATCAGGTTAGTTTGGCAAGACCTGCCTTTCATGAACCCACGTTAACTGGGCCTGATCACCCGGTTCTCTTGCATGTGCTTCATGATAGCACTCAAGATCACCTGCTCCATGACTTTCCCTGGCACTGAGGTCAGACTGACAGGCCTGTAGTTCCCTGGGTCCTCCCTGCGACCCTTCCTGTAGATGGGCACATCAGCCTCCAGTCCAGTGGAACTTCCCCAGTCTTCCAGGACAGTTGGAAGATGATGGAAAGGGGTTTGGCCAGCACATCCGCCAGCTCCTTCAATACCCTTGGGTGGATCCCATCCAGCCCCATAGACTTGTGGTTGTCTAGCTGGGCTAGCAAGTCTCTGACCACCTCCTTTTGGATCATGGGTGCCTCATTTTGCTCCTCTAGCTCCTGGGTTTGTACACAGACGGAACGACTTTCTTTACAATTAAAGACTGAGGCAAAGAAGGCATTAAGTACCTCAGCCTTTTCCTCATCCCCTGTCACTGTTGTTCCTTCTGCATCCAATAGGGACTCTGTATTCTCCCTGGTCCTCCTTTTATTGTTAATATAGTTATAGAAATATTTTTTATTATCTTTCACAGACTTAGCCAATCTAATTTCCAGTTGGGCCTTAGCCCTCCTGATTTTTTCCCTGCATGATCTCACTTCCCTCCTGTATTCCACCCAAGATGCCTGTCCCTCTTCCAAAGCTCATAGACATTTCTCTTCTTTTTGATACCTCTCAGGATCTCCATTGAAGTCAGGCTGACTGGCATATGCAGTTCCCTGGGTCCTCCTTGTTGTTTTCGAAGACAGGAGTGACATTTGCTTTCCTCCAGTCTTCAGATACCTCTCCCCATCGCCACGATTGTTGAACAGTTAAAAGAGTGGCCTTGCAGTGTCATCAGGCAGCTAATTCCAGAGGTTTCAGGGGAAAAAGTAGTGCTGTGTGTTCTTCCATCACTGGAAGAATGGCACCAATTTGGAAGGGTTCTTGGTGCATCAACGCCTGCATTCTAAGGTTTTCTGCTGAGCTGTGTCAAAGACAAGTCACTCTTCAGGGCTTCTGTGTCAGAGTTTAAGCTGTTGGCTGATTCCCAGCAATATACGTGACCTGATACTCCTGATAGCACCAAAGCTGTAACTTTTCAGTGCCATATCATGGCATCTGTTACACAAGGAAGAGTGGGGAATGGAAGGTAGCAGGAGCTGATGTTTTAGTGGTTATTGGCAATCTTCTCCCTACCTCCAGGGCAACACCTGTTGTACAGAGGCCCCTTTACGTAACAGCAGCCCTAGTGATTAGAGTCCTCCCTGTCTAGGAAAGAGGAGCCTGGCCTGCCAGGGGTGACATTCCCAAGCGAACTCCATGTGATCGATTGCCTGTGTACTTTTTGTCTAAAGTCAAAGGTAAAAGGGATTCCTTTGTACTAGATTTCTCTGCGTAATGATCCCCACTCACTTGCTATCACCAGCGGTGTGGTGGAAGCACTGGCAAGCAGAGGTTGGCACTTAATTTCCTGAGGCAAGGCAGCGTTTGTAGAAATGCAGAAGGTGATACAGCCTTGTCTTAGAGGGAAAAATGGAGTGTGGTAACGTGTGATCTGTGTCTCATTCCCCGCCTTGGTGTTGAGAGGATTGTGCTCATGGGTGCTTTTCTTTCTGAGATGTGCTCGCAGCCTTTTGATGGATGAGGGGAAAAGGTTTTAAGCTGAAAGAGGAGAAATTGAGATGAGATCTTAGGAAGAAATGTTTTCCTGTGAGGGTGGGGAGGCCCTGGCCCAGGTTGCCCAGAGCAGTGGTGGCTGCCCCATCCCTGGAGGGGTTCAAGGCCAGGTTGGATGGGGCTTGGAGCCCCTGATCCAGCGGGAGGTGTCCCTGCCCATGGCAGGGGATGGAATTGGATGGGCTTTGAGGTCCCTTCCAACCTAAACCATTCCATGATTCTGTGCTTGCAGCAAACAAAGACATGGAGCAGGCCTCCACTCCCTGGTGCGAGTCTTCTCCAGATGACTTCCGCTACGGAAACCTAATGTATCCCGATCATCGGGAGCGTGAGAAAGACCAGCATGAGAAAAACAAAAGGTAGGTTATTGCATGCCTCAGTGATATTCAGGGATGCGTGACTGTGTGCCTGAGCCAGCTGAACTCTATAGCCAGGCCTCTGTTCGTGCCGTGAAGTAGCATGTCTGCTCCTAGACCCTTCCATTCAGGTGTCATTTGGAGAAGCTTCATACTGCAGATCAGCTCTGCTGGGGTTTCAGCTGATACATCTGTAGGTGGCTGTGATGGAGCCCCAGGCGTTAAGTCCACCGATTCGCCACACCCTCGAGTGCGGAGCACGTGAAGGCCGGATCAGTTGGTGTTCAGCAATATTTTAGCAGCACATGGGAAGTAATCTGACGCTCTTCTAGCAATGGGAATTGGTTGCGTAGGCATCACCGGAAGAGGATTGCAAATAGACTTTGAGAAGTCAATCAGATGGATAATAAGCCTGTTTGTTCCTCTAGGCTGCTGGATCCTGCCAACACTCAGCAGTTTGATGACTTTAAGAAGTGCTATGGAGAAATCCTTTATCGCTGGGGCCTGCGAGAGAAGCGGGCTGAGGTTCTGAAGTTTGTCTCTTGTCCTCCTGATCCCCACAAAGGAATCGGTGAGTGCCTGCTCCAGTCTGCTCCGGCTGCCCAGGCAGAGTCACAGCTCTGCCTCGGGGACTCTGTGGTGGGCGGGGAGGGATGAGAAGTCTCCATCGGTCTGCCCAGAGGTTAGCTCTGCCAGCAGACAGCTTTGCCTTCTTTGCAGCTCTGCATGGATGAGGCTTGCAGAAGACAGTTTAAGTGCTTTGTAGACTGTAACATCTCTCCAGCAAAGCTGGAAGCGCATATACTGCTATGCTAACAATTTTAAGCTATTTATGCTGGTGGCTGTTCTTCGTTGCCCCTGAATAAGAGCCCAGGGATGCACTGTCCCAGTCTCTGATGCCGGGCTGAAGTGTCCTTACAAAATCACCAAAATCTCCAGCTGTGGATGAGTTAGCCGAGAGGCGGGCAAACAGAACATTTCTCCCAGAATACTTTCAGCAGTGTAGCTGCCCAGAACTGCCACTTAAGGACAGCTGCTGAAATATCTTCTTCCTAGGCCTCTGGGCAGAGGGAAGTGGGTAAGAGATGCCAGAGGAGTAGTGGTTGCTTGCTTAGCTCTTGTTGCAGTCTTGAGGGGTCACCAGGGGCTCCTCCTTGGGAAATCGGTGACTTCAACCACTGCCATCGCTCCTGACACTGTGCTCATTGAGTGCGCTCTGTGCTCTCTCCGTGATGAGAAACAAAGGCCGTTCTCGTTTGCTCTTGGTTACGCTGCATAGTGACGTGAGGCAGATGAGACCAGTGGGAAGCCTTCATCTCCACAGCACGTGTCAGCGTGTCTCAAGCTGGAAACCTGACACTTTCCCAGCTGTGCCCTGGCACGCTGCTTGCCTGTGTCTTTGCTCCCACAGGGAGATGAACCTGAGTCCTCTCTAAGATACCATTCTCCCAGCCTGAAGGAGATTGGAGGCAAATCTCTCGGGCAGTGGACTTAGGGCCGTTCTGCCAAGCAGCAGGCTGTATGCAGGGCTTCTTTGTCCACTCTTCTGCCAGTACTAATTGTCTTGCTCTCTTGTTTCTTCCCTCCCGCCAGAGTTCGGCGTGTACTGCAGCCACTGCCGCAGCGAGGTGCGTGGCACCCAGTGCGCCATCTGCAAGGGCTTCACCTTCCAGTGCGCTATCTGCCACGTGGCAGTGCGAGGCTCCTCTAATTTCTGCCTGACGTGCGGCCATGGAGGCCACACCAGCCATATGATGGAGTGGTTTCGCACCCAGGAGGTGTGTCCCACCGGCTGTGGATGCCACTGCCTGCTCGAGAGCACATTCTGAGCTGTGGTGACAGCAGGGCGCCCAGGAACCGCGTTTCATATTTAATTCCCAAGCCATGCTGAATCAGCTCTGCTCCGCGGTGTCTGGAGGAGATGCCACAGGGAGCTGAAGCGGGTTGTTCTGGCAGTCAGCTGTGGTGACATTTACAAGTGCTTCCAGTATTGCTACGCTTCCCAGGTTGCTTTCAGACTGATTTGACCAAACTCCCTGTGTCCATTGCTGGCGATGGACGCCAGACCAGAAAAATTGCCATCTCCTGCGGAAGGGTGTGTGAGTATTGGCTGGTCTCCCTTGGGATAAAGAGGTGTTAAAAAGCTCCTTTGGAAAGCACATGCCTGGCAGAGCCAGAGTCACTCCAGCTGTGAAGTGTCTTTCCAAGTGCCTCCTGACAGGGGGTCGAAGTGAGCAACACAATCAGCTTTGCACAGTTAAAGCAGAAATAACGTGCAAGGAACAGTGAGCTCTAAAGGCAAACTGTGAGCTGCGCTCAGAGAAGCAGATAGTCCACAGGGCTGTGCTCAGAGTTACTTTGAGAAGCAGCAGGGTCCTTGTTTTGAATGGCTGCTTACATCGTTTAGATTGCCCCAGAAAGCAAAAGAATAAAACTATGCTTTTCAGGATTAGTTCCTAAACAGCTTCCTGCTCACCGGGCAGCGTCTGTGGCTGCTGTGAAAAGCCCAGCCCTGTGCCCAGGGTTGCTAGAACTAGTTGCTTGCTTCGAGCAGTTTTAGTACCATCGCTCCTAAGGTGTTTGAATCTCCTGCTGTGACCGGGTGATATAATGCACTTTAATTTGCCTGTCCCTGCCTTGTCAGTGACACATCCTGGTGACTGGGAAAGGCGTCTGCCTTTTGAGTTTGGGATCCACACAGTGTTTCCGTGGGTGGTGGCATCTGAGGGTGTGGGTGGTGGCATCTGAGGGTGTTTCGGAAAGCCCTTGCTTCCTTTCTGAGGAAACACAATGAGGATGCTTGCTCTGTGCGACTCCTCCTGGCTGTTTTCTTTGGGCTTTATGGGGAGGATTAATGAAAAATTCAAGATGTGCTGCCTGTGTACATGAGCGGGGAGGCAGCAATTTCTAGGGGGAAGAGGGATTTTGGAAGGGGGGTGGGATTCACGGTGGCAAAAGGTTTGTGCCTTTTCTCCCTGTGGAGCTTCAGTTGGAGAATGTACTGGATTGAGCCGTCTGTTTGGGGCTGTGCCTGCTGGGTGCACCCCGTGTGCCTGCAGCCTGTGCTGCACCTCGGCTTCAGCCTGAGCTTTGGTTTGGGGCAACTGTGTGGCCAGGGATGAGCCCACTGGAGTTATCCCCACCTTGTTCCAGCACTGATCCCTTCCTCCCGCTCTTGCCTGCTGAGTGGGGCTGCGTGTTGTGCCCGCTCCCAGGCTCTGTGCTAACTCGGGCTGTGGGATCCTGCTGTGGCATAAACAGATGGCGCATCTTAAACATTAAAACATTAAAATTATTTTTTTAAGTTCTGTTCTGGTAGAATTTGGTGTCGCTGTGCTAGGTCTCCCTTTGTGGGGAGCCCCCGGCCGCTCTCCCTCCCAGAGCGACAGTCGGCGTTGCGCCCCACAGCCCTCTCCCCGCACTCCAGAGCAGGAGTCCCGCTCCGGATACCTGTGTCCGGTGACAGCAGAGACCTGCAGCGGCTGGAGGGCTCGCTGCCTGCTGCTGGGACCCTCAGCCCCGCGTTGGTGCGGGGTTGGTGTGAGGGTGCATGCCACTGCGGTGCCACGTCAGCCTGGGAGCTGCCTGCAGGTCGTGATGCATCTCTTGCGAAAATGAAGCCGGGTGGTGTCTGAGCTGCTGGTGAGCCAAACTCCACATCCTGCAGTTTGGGGAGGCCGCAGGCAGCGTCTGTCTCCCCAGCAAGCAGGTGCTCTCGGCCCCTGCTCAGCGCCGCAGTGGGTGCTCCAGCCCTGGGGCAACCGTGCTTGCTGCCAGCAGCACCGATGGGGAGAAGGCTCCCGCCCTCCTCCTTCCTACGTGACAGCCATTCAGCTCGGAATTATTTTCATTTCCGTGCTTGAGTGCGCGTGTGGGTTGGAAAGGTGTTATTACAGTTCATTACGGTCTATCTCCATCTGAATTCCTCCAAGGTGGAGGGCAGCTGATGCTTCAGAGGAAGGCAGAAAGGCGCTTACCGTGGTGCTTGTGCAACCCTGCATGGGCAGGTGGAATTTCTTCCCAGACGCTGCAAGCATTTGTCTCACACCCTGCAGCACATGCGATGGTTGTTTTGGGAGCAGTCTCGCTCAGTGCAGAATCAGGTATTGCAAGGAAGCGGGAATGGCTTTTTCTCGCCTGCCTGGACCCTGGTGAGAAGAGAAATGTGTTGCCTTCACTGCGCTTATTCACTGGAATAAGTGATTGGAAACGGGGCGTGCTGCTGCACTGGTGACCTGCGCCAGCTCCTGCGTCTGCCCCAGCACTGCTCGTCCTCTTTTCCTCCTGGAGTAACTTGAGAAAGTGCAAGAAGTTCCCAAATCTGGCCAAATCTCTCCATTTCTGGCTTTAGAGAAGGGAGCAGGAGGGGAAGAGGAGGCAGGGCCTGCTCGGGAAGCAGGTATTGGCAGAGAGCCTGCTAGCGTTCACCAAACCAGGCAAATCAAATAGAGGACCCAGCTGAAGAACAACACCGTAGAGGGGGTGACCCCTTCGTGGTCTCTGCTGGAGCAGGAATTGGGGGACATCAAATTAAACTGGCTGCTCGGCATTCAGCAAGAGCAAGCGCTTTTCCCACACCAGGTGAGAAGATCATGAAACCACTTTCCTCAGGGCATCACCATGTGCTTGCCGGGGCTCCAGGAGCAGCCGGGCATTTCGAGGAAGGGAAGCTCCATCCCATGCCAGCGCCGACACTGCTGTGGGCTGGGGCACCGTGCCTGTGCTTCCCCAGCTGGCAGTACTGTGTGGGAATGCCGCCGCAGCTCAGGTCCCCTCTGTACCCTTCCCTGCCCGTGGCTGTTGGGGAGGACAGCAGGCATGGGGGCCCTTTGTGCCAACCCCCAGTAGCTGCTCTGGCTAGACTTGTTCCGGCTGCCTGCAGAATGCATCCCCGAGGCTGTTACCTTTGCATCCCTGCTGCTTTTCCCAAGGATGACTGGAAGAGAAAGCTCTCATGACAGACCACATGGTGCCCTCAAGGCCATTACCAGCTCTTTAAACCCTTTTTGTGCTCCACAGAGCTAGCAGGGGTATAAGAGGGTGTGGGGTGCCGTCCCTGTCCCTGCTGAAGCTCTCTGTACACTGAGAAGGAAGTTTAATCCCCGGTGGTCAAAGTTTGGCAGGTACACACAGTATGATGGTATCAAAGAAGGTGCCGAGGAAGATCTTTCCCTGTGGATGCTGCTCCTGGCAGAGTCTGTATCTGCACCCACCCCACGGCTCGTTGCCTCAGCATCAGCCTGTTCCAGCGCTGCAGGGCTGGATCCTGCCCCGAGCCTGGCAGCGCATTCCTGCAGTCTCCCTCGTGCCAGCCCCAGCGGCCGTCCATCTCGTGGGCAAACCAGTTCAGGAGCCAGTGAGCTAAAGCCAGGGGGGTGCTCTCGTTTTGGCCAGGATGATCAGCCAGCTCCGCTCCCTGATGCTGCTCGCGCCGGGGGCTGTGATGGGGCCACAGGCACAGCCCTCTGCAGCCGATCTGGTGCTGTTAGGGTGGTGTCTGCCCTACAGCTCAGTCCCAACACTATCCCACCCCAACCATCCCCAGTGCCCCAAGCATCCCTGCTCCAGGGGGGATGGATCCCCCTGCTTCTCCGTCTTTGCTGCAGAGCTGGGAGTCCCCCCTGGGCGCAGGGGACAGAGCCCCACCGTGGAGCACAGGAGATGTCAGCACCCCATCACGAGAGCAGATGGGGTGGCAGCTCCGACGAGCTCGCTGATTTAGACATTGGGAAGAAGTTCTTCATGATGAGGGTGGAGAGACCCTGGCCCAGGCTGCCCAGGGAAGCTGTGGCTGCCCCATCCCTGGAGGTGTTCAAGGCCAGGTTGGATGGAGCTTAGAGCAGCCTGATCTAGTGGGGGGTGTCCCTGCCCGTGGCAGGGGGTGGGACTGGGTGGGCTTTGAGGTCCCTTCCAACCCAAACCCTTCTGTGTCCCCGCGCCCTGCTGCAGCAGACCTGGGGACAGCAGCCCGGTGGTGCTGGGAGGGGACGGTGAGTGGAGACCCTCTGGTGCACCTGGTAGCTTTGCGCCCTGCGCTCTGCTGGGAAACCCGGGGCTGGCAAAGGCTGGACCGTGCCCTGCCCTGGGAGCACGAGTGAGCCCCCGGCGTGGCCCTTGGCAGCACCCAAGGTTACCTGGGGACCCCGAAACCTGGGCGTGCAGTGCATCCCGCCCATTCCCTGGCCATCACCTTGGTGCCTGGCCTGCCCTCTGTCCCCTGCCAGCACCTGGGAACGGAAGGAAATGCCTTTCCCCAGTTTCGCTTATCCTTGTGGCTGCAGGGAGAGGCTGGGGCAGGCTGGGAAGGGCTGGGGATCGCTGCTGTGGCCGTGGGCTGCAAAGGATGTCGCAACCCGACGTTGCTGGGTGGACTGGCTGGTGGGGATGGCGCGATGGGGTCCCGGCTGGGCGTCCCTCTGCCTCCCCCAGCCCCTCGCCACAGGGTGTTGGCCGTCACTTCAGGTCTGGGGTGCCCACCCTGTTTGGGATGTGGGTGCAGCAGCCTCCGGCTGAGCGTCCCGGCTCACCCAGATCCACCTCCATCCCCACGCTCACCTAAAACCCCTTAATCTGTGCCACGGAGCCACCCTGAGTGCCGGAGGGCTGCACTGCGGCTGAGCTCACCCCGGGACTGGGGACCCTGAGCCGGCGACGGGTGGGGATGTGGAGGCAACGCCAGCTGCCACAGCAGGTTTGGCACCTATCTTGATTAAAGGCCTGGCTGAACGCCCACCTGGCTGTGCTGCCAGCACCCCACAGCGCCCCAAAGCCTGGGGGGGAGCTCATTCATGAGCCCTAATCACTGGATGCAGCCCAGTGCAGCCAGCGATGCTGGAATTTGCCAGCACGTGGCCAGCCCTGGTGCCCCAGGGTGTCACCCCAAAGCACACAACCCCCAATCCCCACGGCTCCCCCAAAATGGGGAGAAAACACCTTTCTTGTTGTTCCTTGCAATTTGTTTGCCCGTGATTCTGCTGGGGGGTTGGTGATTCTGCTCAGCCCATGTCCCCCAAGCTGTGGCGCCACCTGGTTGGGCTTATCGAAGGCAGGAAATTTAATTAATTAATTAGATATCAAAATAAATCTGGAAACAGACGGGGGTGGGGCGGGGGGGTACACGGACTCAGTGCTCAGAGTGGGGTGGCCCCAGAGGGACTCTGGCTCTCTGAGCGGGGGTCTGAGCAGGAACTGAGGTTCCCTCTGCCTTGGCCACTGTGGAGCTGGGGGGGCAGCAGCACCCTGGGAGGGGTGATACCCCCTGGGGGGGGTGATACCCCCTGGGGTGCCCCATACCCCTTGTAGCCATGAGATGCCCCTATCCCTCTCCAATCTCCCTGACCCCTAGATGCCCCCACACTCCTTTCTCCTTTGCCCCCTCTTTGCACTCCCTCACACACCCTTTGCCCCACCCCTCCTCTAGCCCCCTTTTCCCCTCCTCTCGCCCCCCTTTTCCCCTCACCTCCCTTTTCCCCCACTCCCCATTACCCCCCTTTCCCCTCCCACACCCATTTCCCCTCTCTTCCCCCCTTTGCCCACCCCTTTGCCTCCACTCCCCCTCCAGCCCCTTTTCCTCCTCTCCTTCCCTTTGCCCTCACTCCCCATCACCCCCTCTGTGCCCCTTTTCCCTCTTCCCTCCCTTTGCCCCCACTCCCCATTCTCCCCCTTTTCCCCTCCTCTCCCCCCTTTTACCCCCTTTGCCCCCCGTTTCTCCTCTCCCATCCCATCTCCCCCCCTTTTCCCCCTTCTTCCATTTATACCCCTTCTCGCCTTTTCCTGCTCTCCCTTTTCCCCCCTCCCCATTCTCCCTATTTTTTCCCCTTTTCCCCATTCTCCCTCATCCCCCCTCTTCCCCCTCTCCCCCACATTCCCCAGTTTCCTCCCTCTCCCCCCTTCTCCCTTTTTTACCCATTTTCCCCCCTCTTTCCCCCCATTCTCCCTCTCTCCTCATTCTCCCCCTTCTCCCTTTTCCTCCCTTTTCCGTCTTCTCCCCTTTTCCCGTCTCTTTTCCCCCTCTCCCTCTTTCTCCCCTCTCTCCCCCTTTTTTCCCCTTTTCCCCATTCTCCCCTCCCCCTCCCTTTCCCCATTTTCCTCCCTCTCCCCCCTTTTTCCCCCTTCTCCCCCTTTCCTCCCTCTTTCCCCCATCCTCCCTCTTTCCCCCCATTCTCCCCCTCTCCCTGTTCTTCCCCATTCTCCCCTTCTCCCATTTTCCCCCTCTTTTCCCTCCTTTTTCCCCCTTCTCCCCCCTCTTGCCCCCCCATTCTCCCCCTCTTCCCCATTTCCCCTCATTCCTCCCTTTTCCCCTTCTCCCCCCTTTTCCTCCCTCTCCCCTCTTTTACCCCTCTTCCTCACATTCCCCCTTTCCCCCCACATTTCCCCCTCTCCCCCTCACTTCCCCCCTCACCCCCTCATTTCCCCCCTCACCCCCTCATTCCCCCCTCCTCATTTCCCCCTCCCTCATTTTCCCCCTCATTTCCTCCCTCTCCTCCTCATTTCCCCCCTCATTTCCTCCCTCTCCTCCTCATTTCCCCTCCATTCCCCTCATTTCCCCCCTCATTTCCTCCCTCTCCTCCTCATTTCCCCTCCATTCCCCTCATTTCCCCCCTCTCCCCTCATTCCCCCCCTCCTCCCCATTTCCCCTCCATTCCCCTCATTTCCCCCCTCTCCCCTCATTCCCCCCCTCCTCCCCCTCATTCCCCCCCTCATTTCCCCCCTGTCCCCCTCATTTCCCCCCCCCCTCATTTCCCCCTCCCTCATTTTCCCCCTCATTTCCCCTCCATTCCCCTCATTCCCCCTCTCTCCCCCTCATTCCCCCCCCCCATTCCCCCCCTCTCCCCTCTCTCCCGCCCTTTTCCCCCCCCACCCCCCTCCTCCCCCGTCTCCCCGCCCCGTTCCCGCCCTCAGGGCGGCCCTTCCCGCCCCCGGGGCTCGGAGCGCGGGGCCGGGGCGGCAGGTGCCGCAGAGCGGGACCGGCGATGTCTGCGGAGCCGCCGGGACCCGCGCCGTCCGCGGATCCCCCGGGCCCCGCCGTGTCCTCGTGCCGCCCCTCGGGGCCGCCGCGCCGCCTGGGCCCGGCCGAGGTGCGGGCTCGCCGCGCTCGGGGCGCCTGCCTGGTTCGGTGCCGCCGCCGCCTCTACGACCTGAGCGGCTTCGTGCGGCTGCACCCGGGCGGCGAGCAGCTGCTGCGGCTCCGCGCCGGCACCGACGTCAGCGCCGCGCTCGACGGGCCCCCGCACCGCCACTCCCGCAACGCCCGCCGCTGGCTCGAGCAGTACTACCTGGGGGAGCTGGAGCCCGGCGCCGAGCAGGTACCGGCCCGCGGCCCCCGGGGTGGGTCCCGGGGTACCTATAGGGGGTTCCTGGCTCCAGGGCGTACGGCATCCACAGGGGTCCCGGCTTCACAACGTCCAGGGAGCCCGGGGTACCTGTAGGGATTCCTGGTTCCAGGACGTACGGCACCCACAGGGGTCCTGGGGTGCCTATAGGGGTTCCTGGCTCCTGGATATACGGCATCCATAGGGGTCCTGGCTTCACAACCTCCAGGGAGCCCGGGGTACCTATAGGGGTTCCTGGCTCCAGGACGTACGGCATCCAGAGGGGGTCCCGGCCCTGGGATATGCAGGGTCTATAGGGGTCCCGGCCCCGGGGTGTGCGGTGTCTGTAGGAGGCCCTGGCTGCAGAACGTACAGGGTCCTTGGGGCATCCATAGGGGGTCCTGGCTCCGGGATGTGCGGTATCCAGACGGGGTCCCGGCTCTGGGACGTACAGTATCCATAGGGGGTCCTGGCTCCAGGATGTATGGAGTCCTTAGGGGGTCCTGGGTGCGGTGCATCTAGGATCCCTGGGGTGTCCCAGCTCCTGGTCTGAAGGGGTTTGTAGGAGGTCCTGGCTCTGGGACATACAGTATCCACAAGGGTCCCAGCTCCGGGATGTACAGCATCCATAGGGGGTCCCGGGTCTGGGATGTGTGGGGTCCATAGGGGTCCCGGCTCTGGGACATACAGTATCCATAGGGGGTCCCAGCTCCGGGGTGTACGGCATCCATAGGGGGTCCCGGGTCTGGGATGTACGGGGTCCATAGGGGTCCCAGCTCTGGGACAATACAGTATCCATAGGGGGTCCCGGCTCCAGGATGTGCGGGGTCCATAAGGGGTCTTGGCTGCAGAACGTCCAGAGTCCCTGGGGTTCCCGGCTCTGGGGCTGAAGGGGTTTGTAGGGGGTCCTGGCTCTGGGATGTATGGGGTCCGTAGGGCTCCTGGGTGCAGGACATAGAGCACCCATAGGGTGTCCATAGCGGGGAAAATACAGTGTCCATAGGGGGTCCTGGCCCCAGGATATACAAGGTCTGTAGAGGGGTCCTGGCTCCAGGACATACACCATCCATAGGGGTCACGGCTCCAGGATGTGCAGGGTCCATAGAGGGTCCTGAGTGTGGAAAACACAGCGTCCATAGGGTGTTCTGGCCCAGGGATATGCAGGTCCATAGGGGTTCCTGGGTGTGGAACGTCCAGGATCCATAGAGTGTGTCCTGTCTCTGGGACTTATGGACTTGGCAGGATGTCCCAGCTCCGGGATGTGTGGGGTCCGTAGGGCTCCTGGGTGACAGCATCCATAGGGTGTCCTGGCCCCAGGATGCACAGGGTCCATAGCGTGCCCCAGCTCTGGGACTTACAGGGTTTGCAAGGATGTCCCAGCTCTGGGATGCAGAGGGTCCATAGGGTATCCTGGTTCTGGGATGTGCAGGGTTTGCAGGGTGCCCCAGCTCTGGGATATACAGCATCCACAGGGTGGCCCGACTCCAGGATGTACAGCATCCATAGGGTGTCCCAGCTCCGGGAGGTATGGGGTCTGTAGGATGGCCTGGGTGCGGGACTTAGAGCATCCATGGGGTGTCGCGGCTCCGGGATGTCCAGAGTCCGTTGGGTGCCCTGGCTCCAGGACGTGTGGGGTCTGTAGGATGTCCTGGGTCCAGGATGTACAGGGTCCATAGGGTGTCCTGGGTTCAGGACATCCAGGCTCTGTGGGGTGCCCCAGCTCCAGGATGCATGGGATCTGTAGGGGTCAAGGACATACAGTGTCCATAGGGTGTCCTGGCTCCGAGATGTACAGAGCCTGCAGGGTGTCCTGAATCTGGGGCACCCAGGCTTTATAGGATGTCCTGGCTCCGGGACATATGGGCTCCACAGAGCGCCCCTGGTCCAGGACATCCAAGATCTATAGGATACCCCAGCTCTGGGCTGTGTGGGATCTGAGTAGCGCAGAGTCTATAGGACACTCCCAAGTCCAGGATGCCCGGGACTGAAGTTGTACAAAGGTCTATAAGGCACCCTGGGTCTGGGCTGCGCAGGGTCTATAGGACACTCTGTGTCCAGGCAGTGTGTGATCTATAGGGCATCCTAGATCTGGACTAGTCAGAGTCCAAGCTATACAGGACAGGCAGAGACTGTATAGAGTCTGGGGTGTGTGGGGTACAGAGTCTCCGAGGTGCACGTGGTGTCTTGGGCGCCCAGCTCCACTGCAGGGCTCTGTGGGACGTGGTGTGTGGGGTCTCAGCTGCACAGGACGCTTGGGGTCCAGGGTGTGGAGGGACTAAGGTGTTTTGGGCAAGAGGAGTGTAGGGGCAGGGGGTGTTGGAGGCTCCCAGGACTCTGCATGGATGGTGCCTGAGGTGTTTGGGGTGTGAAGGTCGCAGGTGTACGGGGCACGGTGGCTCTGGGTGGGTCTGTGGGGCTGAGGTTGCAGGGCTTGAGGTGCAGAGGATGCCGAGGCTCATAGTGTCCAGGCTCCTTAGGGCTCGAGGACGGTGTCCCCACGGGCGCAGAACCTGGTGCCATGCTGGAAGGCAGGGCAGGGGTGTGATCCTGCTGCCCCAGCACGGTGTGGAGGCGTTGGGGTTTACGGAGGGGTGTGGGCGATGAGGACGTGCGGCATGGAGTGGGCGGTGAGGCAGGACACCCTTCCTGGCACCACAGCCCTCAGCCAGGGACCGGGCCGCTGGGCCCCAGGGTTTGCCGGTGAGGAGCAGCCGCTGCAGGGCTGAGCTCAGCCACCTCCCCAACTGTCCAAGCATGGGACAAGGTATCCATGACTCAGTGCCGTCCCCACCGCACCAGCCCAGCGCCCAGCCCAGGCGGAAGGGAAAGCGCCCTGGGAAGGTGCCCCCGTCACCGCTGGCTGAACTTCCAGGAGGCAGCGTGGCACCGGGCGCTGCCGCCCCAACTGCCGGCCTTCCCCGGCACGCCACGGCCAGGATGACCAAGCAGCCCAGTCCCCTTTGCCAGCCCAGTGGCTGCTTGTCCCCTCCGGACATCCCAGCAAGGTCGGTGACCGATGGGTCCCTCTGGGCTGGTTGTTTGCGCTCACTGGTTCTCCTCCCCATGGCGCAGCCTTGGCCCTGATCAGCGGCAGTGCCACAGACAGGGCTTTGTTCGCTCTCGGTGTGATGCCTGCTCTTCCCTGAATCCCGGCAATGGGAGCTCCTCTACTGGGACACTCTTTCTGCCGCCTCCTCGCAGGCATGACGAGCCCAGCGGGTTGGGGCGAAAGAAGGTACCGGACAAACGAGTTCTTGCGCTGCAACCCGCGCTGAGGGGAATTGCCACGGTCCCAATGCAAATACATGGTGTGATAACGCTGGGGCGCAGGGAGATCAGACACTACCTGGCACTAGATAAACCGTCCCGGGCTGTAATGCAGGGGGGAGGGAAAAAAGCTGTCTGCCACATGGTGAGGCTGGCCGTGCCACGTCTGGCACGCACCTGATGTGCGAGTTGCTCACCGCCCCCCAGAAATCCCTTTTGGAGAGAGACTGGGGGGAGTCAATGCCCTCAGTGGTGCTTGGGATGTTGCTTTGGCTGCTAGCAGGCAGGCAAACCCCAAGCAGCTCTTCGAAGGAGGCATCACATGGCCACCAACCCAGCTCTGGGCCCACATGGCTTTGCTGGTGCCTCTCGGTGCCGTTGGAGGTCCCAGGCTTACACCTTTCCCATGCTGAGGAATGCGGGAGTCTGTAGTCCCATAGCCACCCGGCATCCCACCTGCTTACACACTGGGACTTCGAGGGTTTTGGGAAGGTGGGAAAAATGTGTTAATGCCGAGGAGGGGCGAAGAGGAAGGTGAGAGCCAGCCTTCATCCCACTGGCACGCCTCTCCACACCCCTTCCTGCTGCTCTCAGGAGCTTGGCTCCATCCTTTGGCTGCAGGTCCCATCATCCAGCCCCATCTGGCTAAGGACAAATTAACCCCCAAAATTTTATCTATGCAAACAGAAAATACAGAGGACATCAAAGTGAGAATCGATACTTATCCAAACTAGACACTGGATTTTAGCAGTCTTGCTAGAGGGAAAATGGATCATCTAATTACCCCTCCAATTTAAACAATGAGAGACTTTCATCACAGCCTTTTTGAGGTGTGTGACGTGGCCGTGAGTCATGGTAAATCCCTTGTCCCTTTCTGGGTTGGTGTCCTCCTCTTCCTCTCACCTGGATTGCCACACATCAGGCTTTTCCTGGCTCTCCATCCCAGCCTGAGCTTACTTGGACGTAGGCACTCACGTGTTGTAATAAGAAGTGGGATTTTTTTATTATTGTCATTGGGACACGTTACGTTCAACCTGCTTTTAAAAGCCCTGCTGTGCCCAGTATTTAATGGGCTGAGACGCAGCCTCGCAGGGCTCTGCCAGCCACTGCCTGGGGACCGTGGTGCTGGTGGGATGGTGATGCTGGGCGTGTGCCACCACAGGTGATGCCTTGCTTGGGCTCCCTGCGCCTCTTGGGGTGCCCTCCTGCTACGTGCCTGAGCCTGCGCTGCCAGCGCAGCTTGTCCCGTGCGGACATCAGCAAATCCAGCTGTGTGGGAAGTTGGGGAACGTGCTGGAGGCTCTGGGGCAACACAGAGGCATGGCAGGGCTTATGCAGGGTTTAACTCACTGGGAAAACAGGCACAGATGGAAAAACTGGGTCTGGGATGCTGGCAGAGCAGCTGCTTGCAGGCAGCGTTGCCCTGCTTGGGCCAGGGGGACGTTCCCAGCACGTTTGGCCCCCCGCTGCACTGTCCCTGCCTGCGTGCATCACAACTGGGTTTGGGTCTTCTTCTAACCCCCCGAGTCCTGATGCGGAGCAGCCCTGGGGTGGCATAACCACTGCTCCCCACCCACGCAGGGCTGGCACCGAGCTCCCTGCGGCCCCCCTGACCCGCACTGCAGCGGGATGCTCGGAGGCGGATGCCGGGTCACTCGGTCACCGCGTTGTGCCGTGCCCTGGCTGGCTGGTCCCGCTGCCTCCCGGCAGGACAGCCGGCACCTTGCTGGGGCAGCAGTGCGGGAAGGCAGCACTTTGTAGCTGTTAACTTTCCCTTGGTTACATCAGGCCGCTTGCACACCTTTCCGGGCAGGACCTGTTTTTCTGGGGATGGCTTGAATGCATCAGCATCTCCCACGGGCAGCGAGCAGAGCCTGGTGCTCATGAAGACGCCTTTGGCTTCTCTCAAACCCACCTTTTATTTAGAGGAGGGTGGAAATAAGCCCCAGCAGGACAGCCACATGCTCTGCAGGAGCGTGTCACCGCTCTGGGAGCGAGCCTGGGCACGCAGGCATGGGTCACACCCCAGTTGCACCACAGCTGACAGTCCTTTTGGCTCCAACCCTGGGGTGAACAAGGGGAGAACCCTCCTCCTGCCCCCCAGCTGAGGAAGAGGAGGAGGAGGAGGTGACTCAGGTGAGGCTGGGCAGGAGCTGCTGTGGCGTGCTAGGCGATGGCATCTCACTGGTGGCACCGTCCTCTGCCTCGGACGTGGGCGGATGGAGGAGCCTCCAACAGCAGCGTGGTGCTCAGGCAGCCGTGGGCGCGCGAGCTGGAGGCATGTGGACGTTTCGGAAAGGGAGGAGAGGTGCTAGGATGTTGCATCAGCTCAGCTTTCTTAAGTAGCCTTCCTGCTGCTGGCCAGGCTGTGGGGACACCTGTGGTGAAAGTGTTGAGGTGGGGAGCGCCAGCTTGTTTCTTGGGGATGGAGAAATCGTGTCTCAAAAAAAAAAAAAAGCCAATTTTTCTTTCAAAGCACCCATCTGGTAGAGGCAGAGCTGTAACTTGACCAACCCCAGTTGCATTTCGAGGCATCCCACATCCCCTGGGGTCTCAGGATGTCTGACTGAAGGATGGAGTGTCCGGAGCCGAACATATTGGTGGAACCCTCGCAGAAGGAGGAGTGGTGCCACACAGCATCAGCAGTAAAACTGATGCTTGCTCAAGTCCAGCCTGTCTGTTTCCCCAGGGTGAGGGGCTGTAGCGCAGCTCCCAGACCAGTGGAATGAGGCTTGAAATCTAGCTGGCCTGGGACAGGAGGTGGGAGCCCGGCTGGCAAGAGTTCCCGCTGCTGGCAAACAGCGCCCAGGTCCTGCCTTCCTGTCACCAACACTACACAGACTAAAGTCCTGCCTGCCCCGGTGAGGTGACAGGGGTCCTCCGGCATCCCTGCTCCTCCTGTGCTTGCCGGGGGGGAGTTATTCCCAAGAGGTACGCAATGCCCTCACGTTTCTCAATGGAGTTGCATCACTCTTGGAGCAGCAGGGAGAGCATCCATTGAGGAGCTGCTCTTGCGCCATGAGTGCCAGGAGAAAACCCTTCCTCGCAGCGAGTGGCACAGCTGGGAAACCCGGCGGGCATGGCTGTGCCGGGGCTGTCGGGCCACGCTGTACCCTGCGCCTGGGTTAATGGGTAACTCAAGGTGACAAAACAGGAGAAAAGGCATGTTTGGCACGTCCTGCCCAGGGTGCCGTTGGGCTGCCAGCGCTGCTGCCGGGGGGCATGGCCGGCTCGGGGCTTGTACCGGCACATCTCACCTCCCGGCAGGGCCAGTGTCGGGGCTGGCAAGGCCACGGGAAGGAGGCTGGAGCTGGCAGCCAGCACCGTGTTTGCTTCCAAGCATTGCACGAGGCAGGTTTCTCCGCCAGCCTGGGCTTTGTCCTGCTGCCACCGCGCCAGCAGCGTGCCCTCCCTAGCCAAAACCAGCTCTCCAGCCCATCTTGTTTGGCCTGTAGTGAAGATGCTCAACCCAGCGCGGTCCTTCCTCTCAAGGGCAAGCTCCCTACTACTGCACTTTTCCCCCCATGCCCAGAGCCAGGGTGGTGACACTGGCCATGCCGCGTTCCCCAGCTCTGGCAGCCCAGCTTCTCAGGGACTGAAATCTCCCTTTCGCTGGAAAGCAGCGAGGTGGGGAAGAGGGAGCCCAGCTGCCAGTGTTGGCTACCCCAGCAATGCCCCTCGCTGTGCCAGCAGCAGAGCTGGCTCCGGCTGGCTGCTGGCCTGCAGGAAGGTGAGCAGTGCTCCAGCACCGCCTGTTTGCAATGGGAAACGCTGGTCAAGGGCCCTGGAGCCTCCGCTCTGCATCCCCCAGGCACTGGCACCTAGTGCCGCCCTGGCAGCGCGGTGGGGTGGCCCGAAAACTGGGCTTGAGGGGAGGTTTCCAACCAGACCAGAGCGTGCAGTGCTCAAAGGGCGGCACAGCTCACCAACAACCGCATCCATCGGGAACCTGCTCTGCAGGAACTGACTGACTGAAATTCATCAGATTTTTTCCCTTGTTTATTTAGTAGGCAGGCACGTGCTCGCTCTGCCAGTGCCCCTGGGTGGCACGGCCACCGCTGTCCCAAACTGTGTCTGCCACTGGTGTTTCACTCAGGGTTTTCCTTCTCTTTTCAGAGCCTTCTTGAGCCGATGGATGAGAAGGTGGTGGATGATAACCCCCAGACCCCAGCACGGGTGGATCCCCGCTGTAAACCAGTGGATGAGGAGAAGGTAAGAGCTGGGGGTGTTGTCCAGCGTGGTGTTTGCTGGAGGGCTCCTGGGGAAGGCCAGGTCTCCTCTTCCACCTGCAGAAGCAACTGGCTTTCTGTTGACACCTAGGGTGGGAGGGATGCAGGAGGGAAACAATTGTGGCTGCTTCTGCGCGTTCTCCCAGAGCAGATGGCATCACTTGTGCTTTATTGCCCAGGCGTGGCTGCGCTGGGAGGCTCCTGCGGCAGCGTTGTGGGCAGAGATGGCTTTCTCTGACAGCAGCTGTGCCCTTCGAGCAGGACGAGCTGCCAAGCCGCACCTTGCTTGCTTGCTTTCTTGTTTTATTTTTTTGTTTCTTGCTTTATTTATTTTTTTCGTTTTTCCTCCTTGACTGAGCACCCATAATGAGCACAAAGGTATCCCCCAGCCCAGGCAGAGCAGTCCCCGTGCTCACAAGGTGCTCTCTGCGGTGCTAGCTCCGCTCTAAGCGTGCTGCAAGAGTGGGGACTCATCCCTAAGTTGTCTTTGGACATCCTGCCATTTGCAGCACCATCTGCATCGCCCTGGCTCGTTGGTGAGCATGCTTTTATCTTGTAAAAAGTTGGGGCTTTTTGAGCAGGAAATCACCTTTCACCCACCGATCTTAATATTTCGCTGCTCACCGCCTTTAAAAGCAAAAGTGCCATCCCAAGGTGACCTTTTTGCTCTAACCCTTCCCCAACAGAGGGTGTCTCCATCCCCGTCCCACACACCCACTGTGGGCTGGGGTTGTTTCTCCTCCTGGGTGATCACATTCATCCCTGTCTGCAGCAGAGCCCCAGAAATTCCCATGGCTACCTCACCTTCTTGCCCTGAAGCACCCAAAACTGAGCCAACCCCCCCTCCACCAGTGCCGAACGGCCACTGGGCTGCTGAGTTGGCTCTACACGGTGCCGTGTGGTAAGCAAAGAGCTGCCAGGCCTGGGGCGAGCGTGGTTTCTGTCCCAGAGCAAGGGTGGGACGGAGAAATCACCTTATCTGGCCAGGTTAGCAAAAGACGCGTCTAGGGATGCTGAGTGGCGGCAGAGGCGGTGCTGCTGGTTGAGTCTCTTTTATCTTCATCCCATGCAGACATGCTCACCTGCACGGGTCCCTTTGTGCTCTTGCAACCATCTGAATGCAGCCATGCTGAGTTCATGTTCCCATCCTGTATCCCTGCTCCCCATCCTTTTGTGCTTCGTTCCTTGCTGCCAGAGTGCTCAATAGCTGTGTCCTCTCCTCAAGGAGAAAAGCCCTTGGCCAGGGCACTGCCATGGGGACTGGCTCCGTGTCCTATCGACAGCTCACTGGCATGGCTAACAAGTGGGGAGTATTGCTGCTCGCTATCTAATCTTGACAGCTCCTGGAGAAGGGGAAAGGGTCTCTGTTATCAGAACCTGACGCTGAGCCAGGTCCAGGTACAGCCACCTTCACCTTGAACTGCCAGCCAGGTAGACAGCCGGACAGGGACAAGCTCAGCCCGGTGTTGGTGGGTAAATGGGGCTGATATGTGTCTGGTTTAGTATTTCATAGGAATGGTTGGACTCGATGATCCGGTGGGTCTTTTCCAACCTGGTGATTCTACGATTCTATGATTCTGTGGTTCTGCTCGTCTGCCCTGCAGCAGTGCTCGTGGGGAGCTCAGGGCTGCTCGGAGCAAGACGCAGCTGCTTGTGGGGCATGGGAAGGTGCTTGCAGCTCAAAATCCCACAGCTTTGTGCCTGATATTGGGGTGATGTGGGAGTACAACCTCTGTCTGTTCCCCAGGACCTGGTGGACTGGCAGAAGCCCTTGCTGTGGCAGGTGGGCTACCTCGGGGAGAAGTATGACGAGTGGGTGCACCAGCCCGTGGATCGGCCCATCCGCCTCTTCCACTCGGATATCCTTGAGTCCCTCTCCAAGACGGCATGGTGAGTCCCCAGGGGTCTGCACTGTGCCCCAGCCGGTGCCTCCGTGGGGAGAGGGGATGGCTCGCTACCCCACGGGACGCTCCCTCTGACGCCTCCTCTCCCCTGCAGGTATGTGGTGTTCATGGTGTGGACTCCCGTGGTGCTCTATCTCAGCTGGGTCAGCTATACCTCCCTCGCCCAGGGCAACACCAGGCTCTTCTCCTCCTTCACCACAGGTACGAGTGGCAGCAAAGCCTCTGGGCTTGGCGCGCTGCCCCTCCTCCAGTCCTGGGGGCAGGGCAGCTACAGGCAGGGGGAGACCTCTGCCTCCTTCCCACATCCCTCCTTCCTCGCATGCTCATCATGAGCCACATGCAAGAGCAGCAGGTGAGCTGCTGTCCCTGTGGCCACCAGCATGTCCCTGCACGAAGCCACCTGCGCTGCTTTAAAGCCCGAGCTCGTCCGTCTCCATCCCCTGCTCTCATCCACACACCTTTGGATTGTTGGAGGCACAGAGCCGCTGGCCCAGGATGCAGCTTGCTCCCTCCATCCCCAAACGCAAGCCCTGTTGGGGCTGCGGTGCCACCTCCCATGACGCCCACCCCGGGCCCCGGCTGGATGCCGGCGCGGCGAGCAAACAAACCCGGCTCTCAGTGCTGCCAGTGTCCGCACAGTGCGGGGCTTGTTTTCCCTAAGCGCCTGCCCTTGAATCTCCCACTGTCTGCTCCCCCGGGAATAACAAGCGTGGCCGGGGCAGGCTGGCTTCTTTGTTGTGCTTTAGGTTTTTTTTTTTTTTCTTTTTTGCTGGGTTCCCTATTTTTTTGCGAGATGCCACCCGGTGCCAGCTGTGCCCGGCTGCGGGGGTGGAGCACCCACTGCACCAGCTCCCCTCCTGCTCCCTGCGGCATTCGGCACCTTGATCACAAGGGCTTGGGTTGGGTTTTTTCCCTCCAAAATGACCAGGTTTAGGGGACAATCTGGATCCCTGAGGACACAGGACTGGCAGCTGGCCTGGAAAGGAGGAGGTGGCTAAAAAATGCTCTGTGAGGGAAAGCACCCAACAAACACATTCTTCTTCCCAAAAATTTGAAAAAATAACGATGCCAGTAATGCTGTTTAACTGTTGCAAGTGCTGACTGTGCAGATAAGGTCCCTCTCACTTTTTTTCTGGTGGGCAAAGCAGCTTTGGAAGGATGTGGCAGTCCCCAGGGTGCACATCCAAGCCCTGAATGGTATCTGGGATGCATGGGACCCCTCTTGCCGGCTCCTCATGGCATCCAGAAGTTGACTGTTTCTGTCAGGAGCGTAAATCTATGGGAATCAAAGAAAAATGTGGTGCGGAGCAGTGTTTGGGAGGTAGCTCCCTGGGGAAGCTCGAGGTAGGAGGAGGATGAGAGGTGGGAGGGAGGGAGAGCAGAGCTTCACCTGGACGGTGATGGATAAGAGCACCCGCACGTCGCCTGCGCTGCTGACCACTGCATGTTTCGTTGTGTAGAGTACTCCATCCCTGTCCACAAATACTACTTCCCCTTCATCTTCCTCCTGGGGATGTTCCTGTGGTCCCTGCTAGAGTACCTCATCCATCGCTTTGTCTTCCACATGAAGCCACCTGCTAGTAACTACTATCTCATCACCCTGCATTTCTTGCTGCATGGGCAGCATCACAAGGTGAGTCGTGGCTCACGCCTGTGCCCGTGGGAGCGATGGCCTTTGCTCAGGTGGAGCCTGTGCATGCGTGTCCGACGTGACTCGTGGCATTGTTGCCCCGAGGAGGGCCCTTCCCTAACACTGGTGAGGGCTGCAAGACTGGCTTGTGGGAGCTGGAGTTAAACCCACAAGCTCCGGCTGGGCAAGAGGGAAGCCCATAAAAGCCATGGGCTCCCTCTAGCTTCGCTGTAGGAAATGTGCCTCTGGAGCTCAGGGATCTGCCAGCCAAAGCCACCACCAGCCCAGGCTGGGTGAGGGGTTCCTCTCTCCTCTAGGTACATTTTTGGGGAGGGCTGCTTTGGTGTTGGCTTTTCCCAGATGAGCATCCACTATACATGGCAAGGATGCGCTGCAGCATGCGGGGTGAGCTAGGAGATCTCTGTCCCACCATCCTTTTCCCCTTCCAGTCTCCCTTCGACAGCTCCCGCCTGGTCTTCCCTCCCGTGCCGGCCTCGCTGGTGATCGGCTTCTTCTACGGTGTCCTGCGGCTCCTGCTGCCTGAGGTGCTGGGGCTCTCAGTGTTTGTCGGGGGGCTCTGCGGCTACGTCATCTATGACATGATGCACTATTACCTCCACTACGGCTCGCCGAAGAAAGGCACCTACCTGTACGGGCTGAAGGCTTATCACGTGAAGCACCACTTTGAACACCAAAAATCAGGTAGCGCTGCCTTTCCTGCATGTGCCGGCAGAGGCGAGGGCTGCCAAAGCCCAGCCTGCCTGCACTCTCGCAGCAGATTCTCTGAAATACTTGGCGTTTGGGGTGGAAAAAGAAAGGGCTGCAGTGCTGGGGAAGGAACGGGTGAGGTGCTGCAGCCCCATGGGCTGCATTTCTCAGCCCCTAGTTGAGCGCTGGGGAGCCAGAGCAGCAGAACGACAGCGGCTGCTGCCAGGCCAATGCAGTGGGACGGAAGTAGAGGTGTCAGGGTTAAGGCAGAGCCTCGTGGCACTGGGACGTAGGTGCCTGTCCTCACCCAGGGCAGCATCTCCACCTCATGGGAGGCGTTGGCAGGCACAGGGTGAGGCTCTTGGGCTTCCCCAGCCCAGCCCTTGCTCAACCTGCCCTTTGCCCAGTTTCCTAGGAGAAAACACCCCATCCAGATAAGCTATCGTCTCTGGGCTGGTGACACGGCCCAGCCAGCTCTTTCTGCTCCCTCTGCTCTTCCTCCTTGCCCTTGTCTTACCTTCCTCTCCAAAATACAATCGCTCCTCCCTTGCCAGTCTCTCCAGAGGAGCTGCCTGGCCCCAGCATCACTGTCAGGCATCATCACCTTTGCACCCAGGTGGGTGACAGCCCATCCACACCACACGCCCTTTGTGCCGACTGCTTCCAGCTCTGCCGGTCTCGGCTGCAGCGGCACTGGCTCAGCTGACGTTGATCGAACTGTGCCTTGTCCCCGGTGGCATCCCGGTGATGGCACCGCAGGCTGAGCGCTCTCCTCCCCTCCCTGCCCACAGGCTTCGGCATCAGCACCCGCTTCTGGGATCGCCCCTTCAGGACGCTCATCCCGGAGGAGACCTTTGAGAAAGAGGACTGACGGCCCCTGCACGGCACCTGGCTGCCGGCTCCTTCCCGGGCAGGAGCTGGCATCCCCCCAGCCCTTTGCGTGGCTGGCTGACCCCTGCCCCCTCCCCAGGCTCTGTACCGCAGCGGTGGCGCCACGCTGGAACATTTCTGTGATGCGCTGTGGTCCAGCTGTGGCACTACCCGGGGGGTGGACAACGGGTTGAGGATGCAGAGAAAGAGGGGAGAAGGAGGTTGCGGGGCTCCCCGGAGGGCTCCTGCCCCTTCTTTGCCACCCTCCCGCTCCAGGTCACGGATGCGTGAGCAGATCAGCTGCCCAAGAGATGAAGTGCCTGATGCCGCCCTCCCTCCTCGCCCTGGCACCTCACCGGAGCCCTCCTGGGGTGCCCCCTCCCCAGGACATCCAACACGCTGCCGTTAACCCCATCACCTAACTCTTGCCGAGGGGCTTACGTATCCTCGATCCTTCTCCCGGCCCGATGCCGGTTTCCTTGGCCTGCGGTCCTTGGGGTGGGGATCCCGCAAGTCTGGGATTGGCCTTTTTCTAACCGGTGCACCCGTTTATCTCTGCCAGATTTATCAACTTCACAGTTTTTTTGTAAACATTGGCTACTTGAAACTCAAACTCCAATGAAAAGAATTACTACGAGATGCCTTTTTTTGCTGATCCTGTGATTATTTTTTTTTTCTAATGTTTATTGCGGATATTTAAAGGTTTGGAATAAAGTTATATGTAAAACTATAGACACTACAATTGTAAATAAACTGTATATTTTGAAAAATAAAGCCTTTTTAAAAGGTTCTGGCAAACATATGCCTCGGGGCTGCTCCCATGTTCTCCCATCCTCGGTGCATCCCTCCCCAGGTGCCAGTCGGTGCCATGGGACCTTGCGGTTGGTTTTCTCTGCTCCACCGGCTGACAAAAGCTGTGCTGGTGGCCATGGTGGTGGTGAAGAAGATGCTTTTTGTAGGAGGGAACCAGCCAACGTGGGGTGATGAAAGTAGGTCCTGCTTGACCAACCTGAGCTCCTCCCATGACTAAGTGACCCACCTAGTGGATGAGGGAAAGGCTGTGGGTGTTATCTACTTGGACTTCAGTAAAGCCTTTGACACTGTTTCCCACGGGGTTCTCCTGGGGAAACTGGTTGCTCAGGGCCTGGATGGGTGTTCTTATCACTGGGTAAAAGAGTGGGTGGCCGGGCCCAGAATGTTGTGGTGAACACAGTTAAATCCAGTTGGCAGCCGGTCTCAAGTGGTGTTCCCAGGGTTCTGGGATCTGGCCAGTTCTGTTTACCGTCATTATCCATGATCTGGACAAAGGGATCAAGTTATCTCTCAGTCAGTTTGCAGATGACACCAAGTTGGGCAGGAGTGTTGATCTGCCTGAGGGCAGGAGGCTCTGCTGAGGGACCTGGACAGGGTGGATCCATGGGCTGAGGTCGTTGGGATGGGGTTCAGCAAGATTCAGTGCTGGGTTCTGCACTTGGGTCACAGCAACCCCATGCAGCTCCAGGCTTGGGAAGAGCGGCTGGAAAGCTGCTGGGCAGGAAAGGACCTGGGGGCGCTGGGTGACAGTGGCTGAACGTGAGCCAGATGTTCAGATGGCCAGATGTTCAAGAAGGCCAACAACATCCTGGTTTGGATCAGCCACAGTGTGGCCAGCAGGAGTAGGGAGGGGATCGTCCCCCTGTGCTCGGCACTGGTGACGCTGCGCCTCAAATCCTGTGTTCAGTTTGGGCCCCTTGCTAAAAGAAGGACATTGAGGGGCGGGAGCGTGTCCAGAGAAAAGGAACAGAGCTGGGGAAGGGGCTGGAGCCCAGGGGCTCTGGGGAGCAGCTGAGGGACCTGGGGCTGTTCAGCCTGGAGAAGAGGAGGCTGAGGGGAGACCTCATGGATCTCTGCAGCTTGCAGAAAGGAGGCTGTAGCGAGGTGGGTGCTGGGCTCTTCTCCCAAGTAACAGGTGATAGGATGAGACGAAATGGCCTCAAGTTGTGCCAGGGGAGGTTTAGATTGGATATTAGGAAAAATGGAGTCTCCGTCCCTGGTGGTGTTCAAAAAAAATGCAGACGTGGCGCTTCAGGACGTGGTTTAGCTGACACAGTGTTGGGGTGACGATGGGACTAGATGATCTTAGAAGTCTTTTCTGAATTGAATGATGCTGCTATTCTACGATTCTAACCACAACAAACTTGCCTGACCCTGGGCTCCTGCTGCTGGCTTCTCCGAAGTTGGGCAATGGCATCACGTGCTGCCCCGCAGTTCCCAAAATCAGCCTGGCCTCTGACGAAGTCACTTGCAAAGCTTCCTGCCCTCCTGGCAGAGGCCAAGCGACATTTCCAGCAGGGGGTTGCAGAGGTGGGGAGGGGAGAATAAGGCTGCGAGGGCTCAGTGTGCCTCGTGCAGGACCGGGGTGCTCTGGAGGGTCCTTGCTGCTCAGCCCTGAGCTGACACTGAGGTTGGACAGTGCTAGTGGCACAGCAGAAGGGGATGGGATTCTCAAAATAGCAGCAGATGTCAGTATGAAGTGATACAGCCCCCGTCCACTTCTTCCTCGAATCCTGTGTTCAGTTTTGGGCCCCTCACTACTAGAAAGACATTGAAATCCTGGAGCTTGTCCCGGGGAGAGCAACGAATCTGGGGAAGGGGCTGGAGAACGAGTCTTATGAGGAACAGGTGAGGGAATTTGGGTTATTTAGCCTGGAGAAGAGGCTGAGGGGAGACCTTATCATGATCTACAGCTCCCTGAAAGCAGATTGTAGAGAGGTGGGTGCTGGTCTCTTCTCACAGGTGCTAGGATGAGACAGAATGGCCTCAAGCTGCATCAAGGAAGGTTCAGATTGGGCATTAGGAAAAACTTCTTCACCGAAAGGTTTCTCAAGCACCAGCGGAAGCTGCCCAGGGGGGTGGTTGAGTCACCATCCCTGGAGGCGTTTAAAAGACAGGTAGATGAGGTGCTTCGGGATATGGTTTAGTGGTGGACAGGTCCAGTTGGTCTCGATGATCTCAAAAGTCTTTCCAAACCTAGGGATTCTATGATTCCTACTGTGCTTCTCACAGGAATTTCCTTCTTCCGCTGAGGAAAACCCACAGGGGTGTGCAGCCTGCCTGGCCCCTTTCTCCGCCACCCCAAGCAGCTTTCTGAGAAGGGTGTCCGGGGCAGTGTGGGAAGCCACGGCAGGTTGCACAATGGCCTTTCCGCTGCTTGCAGGAGCAGGGCTGGGGAAAGCACCCTATAAATCCATGCTGCCTCTGCCATGCCCCTCCAGTCCGCACCCGCAGCCGAGCAGAGCGGGACAAGAGAAAGCAAGCTGCTTTCTCAGCAAACGAGCTTCTTCCCTGGGAGACATGCTGGGGAGAACCTGAAGAGGAAGGGAGAGCGGCTGCAGCTTGTTTCTGGGTGCGTTTCTGTTTCCTTTCCGTAGCTCAGCATCCCTCTGTCAGTGCTGCATCCACAGCCCAGGGGCGGCTGCTCACTCCGTTCGCTGTCCCTGCTGCCTGGAGCCGGGCTGGGGAGCAGGGACCATCCCTGCAGGGATGCTGAGAAAGATATTAAGCAGGCAACGCAGGGTTACAGGAGAAAATATGGAGAAGTTGGGGACACCAGGGCTGTGAAGGGGTGGAAGCTCTTATTAGATGGGAGATAACAGAGAGAGACATCAGCTAGAAATGAAAATGGATCTTTATAGTCGACGCCGTGGGCTCTGCAGGCAGGACCTCGGGGTGGTGCAGGAACAGTGCCTGAGGGATGCTCCTTGGACCATCGCTGTCCCTGCTCACCTGTGTGTGAGCTCTGTGGATGTGGCTAACTCTAAATCAATTTTCATAAACCAAGCTAGAACATCTCTTGCTAATGCGTAGCGAGATGTGCTGACGCTGCTGCCACTGACATCCCTGCGGGTGCCCACTTTGGTCTGTTTGAGTGGTCACAGCGTGGGGAAATCAGAGAGAGCGAAGCAGCTGGAGGAGATCAAAGGGGCTGGAGGGGACCTGGAGGGGCGTGTGCTATGTTAAGGCTGTTCCTCAGGGTGGAAGGCGTGGAACAGAGGCATCTGACTGATCTCCGATCGCTGCCCAAGGCTCACCTCTACCAGACGTCTCCAGCCCACGTCCTTGGTGGCCCAGCTCTTCCCTGCAAGCATGGACATTGTGGAGAGGGTCTTCTCCGTGGCCCAGGCCATCTACAGCCAATTTGAGCAGGTGAAGTGCTGTAAGCATCAGTGCCAGCGCCTCGTAGAGCGCATCCAGATCCTGCTGGAGCCCGTGAGGATCCTCCAGGCTCAGCCGTCGAAGCACATCTCCCACCACGAAGAGGAGCTGCTGAAGAAGCTGCTCCAGGCGCTGTGGGAAGCCCAGAAACTGGTGACGAAATACAGTCAGACTAGCTGGATCCAGAAGCTCCTGCGAGCCCACAGCACCAGCGAGGAGTTCGTCTGGGTGAACGAGAGCCTGGAGGACATTGCCCAGGGGCTGTCACTCCTGCTGCAGGCAGAGCAGAAGCAGATTTTCCTTGAGGCTTTCCATGAAAAGACCTGTCGCAGGCAGGATGCTGAGGACTGGAGAGATGACAGGGCTTTCTTGGACCAGGTGATCGCATGTAAGTGTGCGTTTAGCAAACCCTTTTCCCCAGAAACCAGCGGTTGGCACCCTCTCCCTAGCTACTGCCCAGCTTTGCCTTGATGGCCACCACCAAGGAGAGCCAAAGACACGTGTAAACCACAAGAAAAGCTAACCACGTCAGCCCCACACATTCATCCTGCTGCTCCACGTCTGCACATTTCTCTTTGCAGGTACTGAGGAGCCTGAAGACATGTCTGAGGAGATCTACATTGACAGGCAATGTATGGAGAGCAAGGTAGACTGGATGCAAAGCGAGCTGAACAAAATTGTGCGCGTGATGGACTGTAAGTCAGCGTTGCACGTCTCAGCACCTTGTTCACTGTGTGTTTTCCCCACTGAGCCCTGCCTAACGTGTCCCTCGTTCCCTCCTGGCCCTTGGTGGGAGCAGGCTTGAAGAAGGTCAATGTTGGTAAGAGAGAAGACATCACTGAGATTGATCGGGACCAGCTCACCTTCCACAGACACCTGCAGGACACCGAGAGCTACGACCTCTACAAGGGCGAGTACCTCAAATACCCTGTTGCCATCAAAACCTTCAAGAGGCCGTTGACCACAGACCCAGCGTGAGTTGTCCTGGGTGGAAGAGACACGGGGCAGCCCGGAAGGGGGGTGGTGTGGTGCCACGCCGTGCCTTGCTCTGTGGACCTCACCAGGCTGTACCTTTCTGCAGGAAGGTGAGAGACATCTTTGAGAAGGAGATTCAGACCCTGAAAAAGTTCGAGTCTCCAAACATCCTACGCATGTACGGGATCTGCATTGAGGAGAAAGGTAGGGGGTGTCACATCGTCGCCCTTTCCATCCCCTGCCTGCCCCCAGTGCTAGCCGGCGGCAGACAGGTTGTCGTGGTCCCCTCCCAAGAGGTGGCATGAGGAGGGACGCTCAAGGTTTTGCCTTGCAGACGGGAGCCCCTGCTTCTCCATAGTCATGGAGTACTGCAAGCACGGGACGCTGCGGGATGTGCTCACCAAGCAACGGCATCTGTCCTGGGACGTCCGCATTCGGATGGCCCTGGGAGCTGCCAGAGGCCTTTACAGGTGAGCTCCTGCCTCAATCAGTAAGTCCATCTGACGATCCGCAAACCCTGCTCAGCTTCCGCGTATCTCTCAGTAAGCAGCGGTTGGGCACCATATCCACCCCCTCGGGGAGGCTGGTGAGGAGTTAGGCAATAGGTTTAGATCAGTATTGCCCATCTCCCCCGGTCACTGCCCCTACATCTGGCTTCAAGCCTGGGAGGGAGAAATCCTTCCTTCCCCATTCCCATAGGGCAGCTCCAGTAGCACTACAGAATCATATAATCACAGAATCACCAGGTTGGAAAAGACCCACCGGATCATCGAGTCCAACCATCCCTATCAATCACTAAACCATGTCCCTCAGCACCTCGTCCACCCGTCCCTTAAACACCTCCAGGGAAGGTGACTCAACTCCCTCCCTGGGCAGCTGTTCCAGTGCCCAATGACTCTTTCCGTGAAAAAATTTTTCCTAATGTCCAGCCTGAACCTCCCCTGGCAGCCAGTTGTCCTTATAGATCCTGCTCCTCCACAAGGCTCGTTACTTTGCCCACAGTGGCTCTTCCAGCAGCTGCTGGAAAGGTCGGCTGGGCAGGGTTGGTCCATGAAGACAAGTAGAGAGGTGCTGACTTCTGTGGGTGCTTGTCAGTCCATCCCTTACACAGCAGGAGGGAGCCCTGAGGTGAGGATGGTTCCATCATCAGCTTATGTTGCTGTTGGTTCTGTCTCATTGCAGGTTGCACCAGACAGGGGAGAAGTCCCGACTTCACGGCTGCATCTGCAGTAGCAAGTTCCTGGTGGCCGGGGATTACTGTGTGAAGGTAAGGGCCACGCTTGGAGAAGCTTTGGGGAGTTTTACACTTTTTTGTGGATGTCTTCCCCTCCTAACACCAAAGGGAATGATGATGGTCCAGAATAACACCTCAGGGAGGGTCACGTCCCCTGTCACCTTAGATGCTTAACATCTCAGCTCCTCATTATCTCTATCACCTAAGCGAGCATTTCTGAGTCGCACCACAGGCTTCTACAGACTGCATTTCTACCACTTCTCCCTCTTTCTTTCTCTCATTCTCTCAACCAGCTATCGGGATTTGAGCTGTGTGAAACAGAGTCATCCATCAAGAGGAAAGTCAAGAAGAATTGGAAGCAAGTCTCTATGTTGGCTTATGTCGCCCCTGAGAACTTGAAAGACAACAATTGCCCCTACAAGAGACCCTGTGAAATATACAGGTGTGTCTGTCCCTCCTGAGGGGAGGTGTCCACAGGCAGGCAGATGTCTCTCGGAGTGGCTGTTGAGCTGTGGGAGAGGGTCAAGTTTAATCGGACACAAGCAACCGTTTGCAGTTGGCACAGCCCAGCAGCCCCCTCTGTTAGGAAGGGGTAGAAGCGGGTAGAATTGATGCTAAAACTCTTCCTTGTCTCCTTCCAGCTTCGGAATCGTGCTGTGGGAGATTGCAACTTCCAAAATCCCATTTGAAGGTGAGACAGAATTATCACATCCCCCATGTAACAGCCTCACGGCCCGGGGCGGCTGCCGGCTGGCATTGGATGCTCCCTGCTCCTTCCTTCCCAGAGCATCCTGCAGCGTGAGGGTCCCGCTGGCAGTGCCTGGTGCACCTGGCTCTGCACAACAGCCTCACGGCTTCTCCTGGGACAGTGAAGTATTTCAGACCCATGCTTAAACCACAAGCATGCTAGTAATTTTTGTCTCTATTTAATGTTCCTGTGTATTGAAGCATAAAATCGTCTCCTTGCTCTACTGGAGCCCAACAGAGTCAGGCCAAGCATCTGGGGTTCATTGTAGACACGGTCTGGAGACACAGAGTGGCTTCTCTGCTGGCTTCTCCATACCATAGGCTGCAGGAAGGCTCTTGGCATGGCTTCGCACCCTGTTTCCTCCCCAGCACCCTCCTGTGGCAGCAGAGCCCTGTCCTGATGCTTCTGCGCGGGTGTTTTCTAGGCTGCACGCCCCAGGAGATCACAGAGAAAATCTGCGGCCACCATTACCTGGACCCTGTTGGGGAAGATTGTCCTGCAGATCTGCGGGAGGTCATTGACCAATGCCGAGCCTTTGACCCTTCTCAGCGCCCTTCTGCTGAGGGTAAGCGTCCTGCTCCCTGCTCCTCAGGCCACTCATAGCCCTCAATCATCTGCTGCAGGGGGCAGTTTGCTCCTTATTTTCTGTATGAGTTTGTCTGGCTTTGTGTTTGGGGATCAGTCCTCAACCTACATCCTTATGCTAACAAACCCTTAGATAGACCTCTCTTTCTCCTAGTTTGGGGTTTCCTACAGTTAACGTTTATCCATGCCTTGACACTAATCACCCAGCTGTTCATCTGGCATCACAGAAGAGTAAGATTTTGCTCTCAACAAGCCCTGAACTGGGAGCAGGGGTGTGTGGATTAATCCCCGCTCAGGTCCTGTAAACTGGAGGAGCATGAAGTGTTTGATAGGAATGGTTGGACTCGATGATCTGGTGGGTCTCTTCCAACCTGGTTATTCTATGATTCTATGATTCTATGAAAGGATGCGGTGCAGGAACACTTCCTGCCTTGGGCCGTGAGAAATAAATTGAATCTTGAGAATTGCTCTTCGGTAGGGAAGATTTCACCACCTTTAAAGCAGGTCTGGGTCCAGGCAGACAAATAACTGGTCTCCATCAGAAGATTTAATAAAAACAGCAGGAAAAGATAGAGGAACCTTTCCATTGAAGGCACAGAGATTCTACCCTTCGCTCAGTTCATGTCTTCAAGGGTAGAATCTTCCTTCAAACTCACTTGCCCCATCCCACGGAGATGGTTTATATACAAAAGACAGGGAGACTGCTTAAGAAACCACCCAGCTCCTGATTTGTACCATAAAAGGGGCCTACAAGAAAGCTGGGGAGGGACTTCTTATAAAGGCATGTAGCGATAGGACTAAGGGCAACAGGTATAAACTGGAGAGAGGCAGATTGAGACATCAGGAAGAATTTATTCGCAATGAGAGCAGTGAGGCCCTGGCCCAGGTTGCCCAGGGGAGCTGTGGCTGCCCCATCCCTGGAGGTGTCCAAGGCCAGTTTGGATGAGGCTTTGAGCAACCTGATGCAGTGGGAGGTGTCCCTGCCCATAGCAAGGGGGTTGGAATTAGATGATCCTTAAGGTCCCTTCCAACTCAAACCATTCTATGATCTCTGCACCTCCCTCTCCCCGCAGCAGCTCCCCTGTCAGACCCAGCTGCAAGGAATTGCCTCAGCTCAAGTGGGAACAACAAAAAGTCATCAGCGATGTTGGCAGAGCCACGCTGAGGATACAGCTTGCCTTTATTACTGTAATCCAAAGCGCAGCCGTGCCTGTAAGGTGCTAGGCTGGAAGGATGTCTTCTCACGACCGTTTCTAAGCATCCCTCCACACAAACGGCTGCTTCTTTTTGGGCTGGGGTCACTGCTCCAGGCTGTCCCCAACCAACATCTGCCCAGTCATGCTGACCTGAGGAGAGAGGGACTTCATGTCCCGATTTTTATCAGTGAGGGAATGCTATCTTCTCATCAGGGGAATGAGAAAGAGTCTACAACAAATATTCTGTTTTGGTTAATGCCATCCGTATGTTTTGCAGAGATTGTGGACTCACTGGCTGAGTTGGAGAAAAACAGAAACCAGGGAGGTTAACTGCATGAAACCGGCTCGGGGGACAAAAACCAGCCAGGTGCCTTGGAAAACAAGGGAACGCAGCGGGCCTTTGTCCTACAGGTCACAGCGTGCCACCATCCTGCTTCCTCGCCGCTGCCGAGACTGAGCCTTCAATACACGTGTAGTTGTTTGTGCGCACTGAGACTGTCATGTCACCCCTGCGAGGGGCCGTGCCCAGGCTCAGCTCAGGGGGCTGGAGGGAGAGGGTACTCCGGGGGGAGGGGACACCCTACCATGGTTTCCTGGTGGAAGAAGGCATCCTGCCATAGAATCATAGAATAACTAGGTTGGAAGGGACCCACTGGATCATCGAGTCCAACCATTCCCATCAATCACCAAACCATGGCCCCCAGCACCTCGTCCACCCGTCCCTTAAACACCTCCAGGGAAGGTGACTCAACCCCCTCCCTGGGCAGCCTCTGCCAGTGCCCAATGACCCTTTCCATTAAATATTTTTTCCTCATGTCAAGTCTGAACCTCCCCTGGTGGAGCTTGAGGCCATTCCCTCTCGTCCTGTCCCCTGTCACTTGGGAGAAGAGCCCAGCTCCCTCCTCTCCACAACCTCCTTTCAGGGAGTTGTAGAGAGCAATGAGGTCTCCCCTCAGCCTCCTCTTCTCCAGGCTGAGCACCCCCAGTTCATGGTTCCCTATTGGGAGAGGACAACCTACTACAGATCTTTGTGGGGATAGGGCACCCTGCTAAAGCTCTTTAGGGGAGAGGGCACCCTGTCATGGTTCCTTACTGGGAGATGGCACCCTGGCATGGCTCTCTGGGGGGAGAGAGAGCACCCTGACACGGTTCCCTATTGGGAGAGGGCATCCTACTACAGCCCTTCGGGGGAAGAGGGCACCCTGTCATGGTTTCCTGTGGGGTGAAGGCAACATACTACAGCTCTTTGTGGGGAAAGGGCACCCTGCCACGGCTCCTGGTGGGAGAGGGCATCCTACCATGCCTCCCTGTTGGGAGAAGGCACCCTGCCATGGCTCCTGGTGGGAGAGGGCACCCTGTCATGGCTCCCTATTGGAGAGGGCACCCTGCCACGGCTCCCTGGTGGGAGAGGGCACCCTGTCATGGTTTCCTACTGGGAGAGGGCACCCTGCCATGGCTCCCTGGTGGAGGAGGTCAACCTACTACAGTTCTTTGTGGGCAGAGGGCGCCCTGTCGTGGCTCTCTGGGGAGAGAGGCTGTGCTGGCAGCGTCCCTCGGCAGGAGAGGGCACCCTGCCACGGTTCCCCGGTCGGAAGCGCGCAGCCAGCCGGGGGCGCTGGCGCGCGGGGTCCCGGGCCCGTTCGAAGGGGCTCGCTCTCCCGCTCCTCCGGGCGCCGCGGCGGCTCCGCCAATGGGCGCGCGCGGGGCCCGGCGCTCGCCCCGCCCCCCGCGGGTTGGGCCAGTGCGGGCGGGCCCCGCCCCTCCGCCCTCCATGACTGACGGGCCTGGTGGCCAATCAGCGCGCGGGGACGCCCCCCCCCCCCCGCGGCCCAATAGAAGCGCGCGAGGGGCGCGCGGCCAACAGGGCGCTCGGGCGGGCGGTGAGCGCGGAGCGGCGGGGGCCGCGGGGAGCCCGGGGGGAGCCCGGGGATGGCGGCCTGAGGGTGGGGCGGCCTGGGCGCCAAGGAGTGTGAGGAGGCCGAGGATGATGGTCCAGGGGTGACACGGAGGCTGAATAGGCCGCCTAGGGGCGGTGGGGGGCAATAGGGACCCCGGGGGTGACGGCCTGGGGACCAGCAGGTGGGAGGGAGGCCGAGGGTGACCGCCCGGGGGTGGCCCCGGGGGCAGTGGGGAGCTTGGGAGTGGTGACCTAGGGGCCGAGAGGTGGTGGGGGTGAAACGGGACTAGGAGGCCGAGGATGATGATCCAGGGGTGACGCAGAGACTGCATGTGGCCACCTAGGGCTGGTGGGGGGCCTGATGGTGGCGACCTAGGGGTGGGGGACGATGGGGACCCCGGGGGGGGCAGCCTAGGGGCCGACAGGTGTAAGGGAGGCCGAGGGTGACAGCCCGGGGGTGATGGGGAGGCAGGGGATGGTGGCCCAGGGGTGATGAAGAAGCTGAGGGTGATGGCCTAGGGGTGGTGGGGAGCACCGGGGGTGGCCAAGAAGGCCAATGGCATCTTGGCTTGGATCAGAAATGGCGTGGCCAGCAGGTCCAGGGAGGTTCTTCTCCCTCTGGACTCGGCACTGGTGAGACCGCTCCTCGAATCCTGTGTTCAGTTCTGGGCCCCTCACCACAAGAAGGATGTTGAGGCTCTAGAGAGAGTCCAGAGAGGAGCAACAAAGCTGGTGAGGGGGCTGGAGAACAAGAGGAGCAGCTGAGAGAGGGGAGACCTCATTGCTCTCTCCAACTCCCTGAAAGGAGGTTGTGGCGAGGAGGGAGCTGGGCTCTTCTCCCAAGTGACAGGGGACAGGATGAGAGGGAATGGCCTCAAGCTCCGCCAGGGGAGGTTCAGGCTGGACATTAGGAAAAAATTTTTCACAGAAAGGGTCGTTGGGCACTGGCAGAGGCTGCCCAGGGAAGGGGTTGAGTCACCTTCCCTGGAGATGTTTAAGGCACGGGTGGACGAGGTGCTAAGGGGCATGGTTTAGTGATTGATGGGAATGGTTGGACTCGATGATCCAGTGGGTCTCTTCCAACCTGGTTATTCTATGATTCTATGACTTGTGGGCCAAGGAGTGATGAGGAGGCTAAGGGGTGGTGGCCCAGGGGTGATGGGGAGCCTGGTGGTCGTAGCCCTGAGGGCAGTGGGGAGCCTGGGAGTGATGACCTAAGGGTCAAGAGGTGGGGGGGAGGCTGAGGATGATGGCCCAGGTGTGATGGTGGCTGAATGTGGCCACCTCATGCTGGTGGGGAGCCCGGGTGAGGTGACGTTGGCAGGGGCCGATGGGTGATGGGGAGCCTGGGGATGACGGCCTGGGGTCCAAGAGGCAGCAGGGAGGCGGAGGGTGGCAGCCCAGGGGTGATGGGGAGGCTGGGGGTGGTGACCTAGGGGTGGCGGGGGGCAATGGGGAGCCCAGGAGTGGTAGTCTAAGGGACAAAGGGTGGGTGGGGAAGCTGAGGGTGGTGACCTAGGGGTGTCAGGGAGCCTGGGAATGGCAGCCCAGGTGCTGTCTGTTGGGACATCTGCCCCTTCCCTCCCAGTTTGTGTGACTGGACTGTTGTTAAAATGAGCAAGTCCCATAAAAAGCCACAAATAAACCCCTGCTTAATTTTGGGTGGTGGTTGCATGTTTTTGGTTCACTTTCTTTTGCAGCAGGTGTTGTGTAACAACGCATGGAGATATAGAGCGAGGCTCAGGTCTGGCAGGGCAGCAGCAAGAGGCTCTCCACAAGGGGAGGCTGGTGCCTTGTCCTTTGGCTCTCCAGTTGGTACTGCAGTGTCAGGTCGCTGCTCCTCAAGCTCCCTCCTGTGCCAGCAATCATTCTGGGCCCAGGGAGCTTGTTGACAGAGACCTTCCATCTGCAGGGTCCTCTAGGGACGGCTGGGCTGGCAGCTGGCCGTCACGGGGAGGCTCCTCTTTGGGGGGCCCTTTGGGATGCCTCTGGCCGTCAGGGAGAGATGCCTTTGCCTCTTTCAGATTTAATGGTGCAAATGCCAATATTAATATCTCTCATTTTTTAATTAAGGTATCTATACGTTTACTTAACTCCCAATGGTAACTCTTTTTAACTCTGAGTTAATTTATTGGGAAAATAAAGAGTCCGTTTTCCTTATAGATGGCAATTTTATCATGAATGTGAGTTTATCATTAGAGAAGCAGTGCTTGATCACTGAATGTTATTATATTCTGACTGTATGACTGTTCTGGGAGGAGGTGGCACTTAACATCTATTTTTGGGCTAACTTAGGCTGAATATTCTTAATTAGGACAAGATGTATAAATAATCCATAAGTTAAAACAACTTAAAAGTTCTATGAAAACATGTAAGCGTTAGTACACCCCTCTCTAGTAATTCCTGTATAGATTTCCTAGTTATTCTTTGTTCTAAAAGCAGCCTTTGCTCTGTTTGTGCCGCACTAGGCCTAGTAAGTTTTGGTGTGTGCTTTGGGTCCTTAAGTAATACTAAAGGTCTACAATTCCCAAGGCCTTCCAGGTTTAGGATTGCTTGAGAATGTGAATGTTTTTCAGCAGCTTGCGGAATTTAATCCACAGCCCCTCTGTGAAAGAGGGGTGATATTTTGGGGCATGCTTAGTTATTTATTTAAAGAAATAATCTTCAATTTTTTTGTGGTGTCAGACTGCCTGTAGAACAGGGTGACTAAAGTGCTCTTATTAGGTGGCTGCCAGCTGAGCAATGTTTTTCTTCCAAACCTAAGGTAGCACTCCTATTTAGGAGGTAACCTTAAATAGTTATCCTTAGGACACTAGCAGGGCAGCTATTAAATGATGTATGTGAGGTTTTACTGCAAATTTCATAAGTCTCCGGTCTCAGGCTGAACTGGTTCTGTAGGCAATAGCTCAGTCATGGATTCTGCTGTGATTCTTTCTCTGGGTTTGTGTGCTGTTGATCAATATAAAGCACCTGGAAGGCCTGTTGGGTAACCTGTGGATAAGGGTCATAGTGATCTGTTACCATAATGGAGTTTTATTTGGAGAAACTTGAAAATAACACCGTTCCCTAAGTGTGGTGTGACAGACAAAGGGCTGCGCTGTAGAGCTGGTTTCTGGCTGCATTTGAGGGCGTTTGTACAGTTCTGCTCACCATGAAGAATCTGTTTCCCAACTCTGTTTTCAAAGATCACCATGAATTTACTAGCAAGTTAATGATTCCAGTAAGAAATACCTGACTTCCCTATTTAGCCAAATCAATTTTGCAATGTGCCTTTGGTGTTGTTGAGCCAAAGGCTCTGGGTCAAGGACTTTGGGAAGGCGCTGCCTGCTGTACTTGATACTAGCACGTATCAAGTTGAGACAGTTTAGCTCAGCAGCAGAAGGACAAATCTTTTATCAAGTCTGAATTCTAAAGGCTTTTGCAGTCACTGATTGCTGCACCTGATTCTCACCACAGTTGGGCTAGAAATAGGGTGCGTATTTGCAGTTAAATACTAGTTTTCTTCAACTCTTTGCAGAAATGGCTCAAGAAGAGATGGAAGTTGATCTCCAGCCAGTGCCCGGTTACTCTGCAGAGAGCCTTGGGATCCTTCCCACAGAGCCCTCTGGTCCTGCAGCGCTATCTTCTGGTGCTCCAGCGCTCGGTGAAGGAGGAGGCAGCGTTGCAGTTCTTCCTGCTGATGATGCTGTTGTCCTACCAAATGCTGGCACGACACGGGAAGCAGCTGCTGAGCCTGACCGGCTGTCAAATCCTACCTTGGCTCTCGGTGGACTGCAAAGGCTACAAGGGGCGTTTGATCCGTATCGGCCACTGCCTGTGCCACAGGTCACGCAGCGTCCACCGCTGAGGAGAGTTCGCAGGCAACAGAGAATTAGTCACTCCCAGAGGACTGTCAGTGCCAGGTAAAACAAACAAAATCGGGTCTGAGCTGCGCTCCTACCAAGCCTGGCATCAGTTTAAAACTGCCTTGCTTCCTGGCTTATAGAGCCCAGTTCAGTCCATGTGCGTGGTCATGGCCAAATCCTGGGCAGCTGACACAGCTTTCAAGCTCACTAATGGCGCCTTGCTCTGGTCTCTTCTAGCAGAATATTTGCTCTTAAGTGAATCCCCCTGTTTGTTATGTTGGCAGTGGTGTTGACTTCTGAGCCCTTCTATGCTTTCCACCTTGCTTGCAGAGCTTCTGCTCGCGCCGTTCCCTCTGCCGTGCCAGGTTCCTGTTGGTGCTTCCTGCAGTAGTGCTGACTCTTGGCAGCTCCAGCCAGCATTTAGCTCAGTGGAGCTTATGCTGTTTTGCATTTCACCTTTAATTTGGGGACTGCCTGATTAAGTTTTTCTGGTGACAATTGCTGCAGAAACTTTCACAACCTTGCAAATTAATATTTTTCTTGGGGGATGGGGGGCAGAGAAAAAGGTATTCCGTGTTTAATGCCATTTGTGATGGTAAAGAGTGATGAGCAAGGATGCTCTCCAGCCAGAAAGAAATCCCCATTTCTACTTTGTTTGGTTTTGTCTTGTCTTTGTAGCTTTTATAAATGTCAAGGGTGAAATAATTAACTGGAGCATTGCCTTTAAATTCAGTGAGACAGAACTCTGTTCTTCCCAGGTAATTAAACATAACTGTACTGTTTGCCCGTCGTTTGCGTGGGAAGGTCACTGTAGTTCTCGGGGCTAGAAAGCAACCTGAAAAACTTCTCTTTGGAATCTGAAGGATAATTGAGGTGATAGCTGAACTGATGAGGGGAGGGGGGAGGATTTTCTGTCCAGGGATGAAGTTCCAGACAAAAACAAGGGAGAAAGTAGGAAGACTAGGCAGAAAGTAGTCAATGGAATGGAACTCTGCTACAAGCCTTGTGCACTGACTGCTGCCAGTGGCTGTGGGAACCAGGCCTCAATTTGAGTTGGACAAATTAATTAGGAGTTCTTTAGACTATTAGTGAACAGTATTTGTTGTCTTAGCTTTTCTCCCAGCCTGGCCACCGCCTAGCCTCAAAAGACCATATCATTGTTGTGATGAGAAGGAGGTTTTCTTTGAGCTGAGCAAAATGTATGGTTGCTGTATGATACCGCTGGTTGTTCATAAAGCGGGTGATTGTATGGAATTGCCCCTGTACCAGGGAAGGCCTTTCTTGATAAGTGATATCTTCCTGTTGGAGCGAGAGCCCATGAATTGTACTGCAAACAAGTGCGGAGAAACACACAGAGTCTTAGGCTGTAATAACTGTGCCTTTTATTTCTTAATTTTTTGGACTCAGGGCAGCCTTGGACAGTTACTTTCAACTCGGCAGGACCCAAGAGCCAGCTACAGGACCAGTTCCGCATCTGGAGCCCTCACATATTGCGAGGGGCGACCAGCAACGCAGCCCAGATGAAATAATAGAAGTGAGCGACTCTGACAGAAGCACTTCTGAGGATGAGGAAGCGGTGGAGGCTGCAGCACCGCTCTTACCACTGGCCCAGGAGACACCTGCAGCAGCTGGCTCAGGAGGTTTGTGCTGTGCTTGAGCTGTGTGGAGATTTATTGCAGAAACTCATCTCGCTGTTACAAAACTCAGTGGGGAAAACCTTTTTGCGCTTCCCAACAGACAGTGTTAAGAGATAATGATGCCTGCAGCTGCCAGGAGCAGGTTGCTACCACAAGGCTTTCTGGCAAGCATTTCCTAAGAGCAGAAGCAGCAATAGGTGATTGTTACTGTAGTGTTAAATACAATCTTTTTGTGGTTTGCAGGTTGCTGCTTATAAGTAACCCTGGAAATATTGAGAATAACTTCATATTTAGAGATTAGTATTTTGAACACTTCCTCTGATATATATTGTCAAAGAATGACTGAAGACATCAAGTCACATCTCTGGAGAGCAGCAGTGCTTTTGGTTTTCAGAGGAGGATCTGATTCAGTACTTAATTATTTGGGATTTCAGTCTGCTTCAATTTAGAGCTTTCTTTTTATTCCTGTAACTCCTTGTAATGCTTAGCTGAGGAGATGTACTTAGGACTTCAGACTTTTTGTTTGCCTTTTTCTTTTGTTGACACTTTCTGGCTCACGCTTCTTTACTGAGACTCGTGTTCACAGGCTGCTACGCACTTCAGTGACATTGCTTGTGATGAACGTGCAGTTTATGTAAGAGTGGGGAATGGTTAATGTACTAGTCAAGGTTATTGAGGCGCAGAGAACTTGAAAACAAGATTACTTTTTTTACTTCAGTCTCTAAGGAATGCTCTGCTGAGGGACCTGGACAGGATGGATCGATGGGCTGAGGCCGTCAGGATGGGGTTCAGCAAGAGTCAGTGTTGGGTCCCGCTCTTGGGTCACAGCAACCCCATGCAGCTCCAGGCTTGGGAAGAGCAGCTGGAAAGCTGCTGGGCAGGAAAGGACCTGGGGGTGCTGATCGACAGCAGTTGAACATGAACCAGCAGTGGCCCAGGTGGCCAACAGCATCCTGGCTTGGATCAGCCGTGGTGTGGCCAGCAGGAGTAGGGAGGGGATCGTCCCCCTGTGCTCTGAACTGGTGACGCTGCACTTCAAATCCTGTGTTCAGTCTGGGCCCCTTCCTAAAAGAAGGACATTGAGGGGCGGGAGTGCATCCAGAGAAAGGGGACAGACCTCTTGGATCTCTACAACAATCTGAAAGGAGGTTGTAGTGAGATGGATATTGATCTCTTCTCCTTAATAACAAACAACAGGATGAGAGGAAGTGGTCTCAAGTTGTGCGGGCATGTTTGAATTGGATACTAGGAAAAATTTCTTCACTGAAAGGGTTCTCGGGAACTGGTGCTGGCTACCCAGGGCAGTGTTGGAGTCACCATCCCTGGAAACTTTTTAAAAGCCATGTGGATATGGTGCTTTGGAACATGGTTTAGTGGTGGGCTTGTCAGTATTAGGTTTGCAGTTGGACTCAGTCTTAAAGGTCTTTTCCAGCCTAAATGATTCTGTGATTCTATGGATATCCTCATGCTTTACTCTACCCTTAGTTTTGTTTTTGATTGGCCAGCCCACCTTGGCACCTTTTTTGAGGATAGATCCATGAGGTGTGTTTTGAACAGATTCATTCTGCTCGCTCTGAACCGGTCAAGAGCTCAAGCCCTTAGGTGCTCTGTAATGTCGTGTGAACATATGCTCTGTGTTGGGTTTCCTGGAATTCCTTTGTCTCTTTTGCTTATAGAAGCCACTGGTTCCCATTCAGCCCAGAACCACGGAGATTGGAAACTTTATTACATGAACCAGGATTAGGTGGTACCTCTCTCCTGAAATGATGATATCTGCCTCAAGTGCTGAATATGACTAAAACCTCTTATGTTTTGTCAGGAGATAGGTGGGAGACAGTGATTTCTACTCCTTTTTTCATAGGCTGGTAATACAAATGTAGCGTTTATGTGCCCGTGCTTCAACAGAAGGGCTAACAGACCTACCAAAAAAGCATATGGCCCAGCAGAACTGATAGTTTGGATAACCACAGTCTGGAAAACTGCTGAAGTCAGGGTGAATGGGCAGATAGCATACGGTAAATGCTTTTTGGCACATGAAATATGTATGCTTGGGTCCCTTGGCAAAGCAACTTCTTCATATCAGCGTCTGTCTTTCTCTGAGAAGAATGATATAGGGTTCTGCCCTTCAGTCTGCCTAGCTGTAGACCTTGATGCAGAGAGATTTGTTTCCAGCAGGTCAGAAAGTCCTGATAACAATTGCAGGCTTTAAGACCTCTCTTTTTTCACTGAATATGCTGAAATTCTGCTTTCTATAAAAGAAAGCATGAAGTTCTTCAGCACTGCCACTGGTGATTAGGGCTGACACACAGACTGCCTGACCTGCTGCATCCAGGGCACTGCCCTGAAGCTTTGTGTGTGACCTGTGTCATTGTCGCACCGCTTACCTTACACGCCGATGCTTTCAGATCAAACCAAGGCACATTCTTTCCCCTCTTCCTTCCTGCTGTTATATATCGGTTAAATTAAGCAATGCTTTCTTTAGCTTCCAGTCAGGTCCAAGTGGAGCCACCTCAGGCTTTGCCTCAAGGTTCTGCAGAACATGAAAGTCAAGAAGGTGAAGAGGCTGAAGTCCAGCAAAAGCAGGTAAGGTGACCTTAAATGCTGTTGGAGACATTAAATATGGTCAGTGCTGCATTTGTCCAAAAATATTTTTATTTTTAATCCTAGAGAACTCCACTGAAGAAACCAGACCCATCAGTTCCTGTTGCACTGCAGGATGAGGAGGAGGGGGATATCTGTGCGATCTGCTTTGAGCAGTGGACCAATGCTGGAGACCACCGTCTCTCAGCACTGCGGTGTGGGCACCTTTTTGGTTACACCTGCATCGAAAGGTGGCTCAAGGGACAAGCAGGGAAGTGCCCCCAGGTAAAATGGCCATTTATGTGCTCTGGAAAGGACTTGTGTTAATTCTGCTGCAGGCCTGATCACTCTGTTAAACTGCTTGCTGCGTGAAGAATCCACCTTTGTCTGCTGTCAGAAATAACAAAAATCACCATTATTTTGATGTAATCAGGCCAGGAACAGCTAGTGCAGCTTTAAAGTGTGGATTCTGACTTGGATTTTCCCCCTGAAGTAGAGCATTTGTGAGTAGCAGACTCGGAAGCTTGAGAGTTCAAGTGCTAGACCTGTAACACTGCACTGTGGTCCTGGTGTGTGGGAATGGCAGATGGATTCCTAGAAGCAATTGACTAAGCCTAAAGAATATGTTATTGCACAAGAAATCTGTTTGAGAACCGTTTTCAGTCGGTTAATCTTCTGGTTTGAACCGCATCTGCTTTTATAGCCTTAAAGCAGATTGGGTTGTTTCGGTAGCTTGCAGAGAGCAAACTGAGGAACAAGCTGCCTTCTTCCATGTCCATTTGTAGGTGGTAGATCTGCTTCTTAAGGTCATCTTTGGTTTTGTTTCCATGGGTAATATTGATCTCTTTTGATTAGGTCCGTGCTTCTGTGGCATTCTTCTGTGCCTTATTCCTGTTCTTCAGAAGGGAATCTTGTCAAAAAATAATTCAATGAGTACCTTGTAAATAGGATTCAGCTCCACCCGTTTCAGAGTCAGTGGCTGGAAGCCCAGAATGTCTTTGGCTTTGTCATTTTGAAAGCTTCCATAGTCTTGCTTGATTTTGTGCAGATTTCCCTCCTTTCAACCAGAAACTTGCTGTCTATGTGCACTGTGATTAAACTGAAAGAATCACTGTTGCCATAGCAAAGGTCCAAACCTTATTTTTCTTATCCCTGTCAATTCTGTGTAAGCTTTTCTTCACTCGCACCAGGCCCAGACAAAATTCTTGGAGACCTCCCTGGCATGTTTGCTCTTTGGAATTTTGTGACTGCTTTCTTTCTGAACCCTAGCGACTCATGAGGGGTGTTTGCTCCCTCTTTTCTTCCAATGATGTAGCTACTAAAAAAATTCCTGGGAGAACTTCTTGCTCTGGAGAGAACCTTGCAGCAATGTCCATCTTCTCTCCATGTTCAGTCTCTGTCCTTTGCGACCAGGCATTCTCTAATTGAATAGCACCGGGTTGCTGTGCGTGTTGCTCTGTATACTAAGTGGCTCAAATGCAAGTTACTGTGGAACTGCAGCATTCCTGATCCTGCCAGTGACAACTGCTGCCTGCCAGGAAAGTGTCTTGGCCACTTATTGCTCTGCAAGGCAGTTCTTTATGAAGGGAGGAGAGTTGTCTGATCTGAAAACATTGCCTGTGATTGCTTCGTGCTGCTAAATAATAGAGAAGCTTGCTTGTTCAGCGGAGGTTGCTTGATCCGAATATTCTCTGCCTCTTTTCTGATCAACAAAGTGTATTTACAGATAAGCAGTAAGCTTGCAGATGCTGTAATTTTCTCCCAAGTCGCAACTCGAGGAGGTGTTATCCCTGCTTTTTAAGGTGAATCTTAAGTACTAAATGGTCACAGCTGGATGCACAAAACTGTTTTCATATCTGGCTTACTGTGTATCACTGAAATCAATGGGATGTCAGTTTTTTACACTGACATAGGAATGCTGCTGTGGATTTGAGCCTATAGGATTTGATTAAAGGAGTATAGTACATATAATAGAGCTGGGAGTCTACTCGGGTTCCCAAGTCCTTCTCTCTTGGCCAAGTAGACAGTGTTGACGTTTTCAAAATAGAGGTTGCACTTAGATCATTTTCCCCTTTGCTTTGTCTGATTTGTTTGGGTTTGTTTTGTCCCTGGGACTTCCCTGACTGTGCTGCATCGCTGGTGCTTTAGCAGCACAAATTTAGTGGGAAGCAAGGAGGAGCGTTATTGAAGATGCAACAGAATCCACAACCTGCAGTTAGAGCTCTGGTGTCTGAATGAGAGAATGTCTCACAAACATACTGGGTTTGCTTTTGTGGATGTGTTTTCACACCCTGCCCTGCAAAACCCTGTAAAGATTGTTCAAAATGATGCCTAGCAACTTGTAGGGATGCATAGTTTGGATGGCTGAATTCTTGTAGGTGAACTGAACCTGTCTTTTATTTCAGTGCAACAAAAAAGCAAAACGCTCTGACATTGTGGTCCTGTATGCTCGTACTTTGAAAGCGCTGGATACCAGTGAACAGGAGCGCATGAAAAGGTATGGAGTCTCCACGGAAAGATGGGATCTCACTGCTGTGTGCCGTTTTCAATGGCTGCAGTCTGGCTTGTACTTCATGCTTTAATTTCCTGCACTGTCTAAAGCAATTTGTGTGTCCCTTTGTGGGGGTTACCATGAGTGTGGCTGTCTTAAAGGCCGTGCTGGGTTGCATGTTTCTTACCTGGAAGGGTTTTCTTCTAGAACAGAATCCTTGAGTTTGTGCTTTGCAGCACTGAAATAGCAAAAGCTTTTCAGCTTGTGCTGTGTCCTAAAATGTCATCACAGGAGAATGTGCAGAGTTGTTGCCAAAAAGCTGTATATTGCTAATTCATCATTAGGTGAGAAAAGTGAGGCATAGTTAGAAATGCAAGGAGGGTGAATAGCTGACCTTTTCTGCCATCTTTTCTGCATGCATTAAACAGAGTAATCTCTCGTATGAATCACTTTCCATCTTGCTTTGTCAAATTCTTCATGTAGCCTTACTTACAAAAGGTCAGCAAGCATTATTATGACTCTAGTTCCTCCTCTAAATTACATGTAGACTTTTTATTAAAAACGAAAGCAGGGTATGAAAATGGAGACTGATATCTTTTCAGCAAGATTCTGTCACAGGTACTACTCTGAAATTAAAAGGCTGCAGATACCTGAGTTCCCCTGAATCTTACAGTGAAGAGAATTTAATTAGGGTCGTCTTCACCTGTCTCTAACTATAATGCACTTCTTTCAATGCAATCTTTCAACAGAAATCTCACTATCTTGGTAATTATTAATCAGAAATGGTTGAGGAGTAACTGTCATGAAGGGAGAATCTCCCTTCTGTCTGCCTGGTGGTGTTTGAACAATACTTTTAGAAGGGTCTCACTTCCTTTACTGGAATGACACTGCAAAGCAAATCATAAATAAGACTTTTTTTTAAGAGCACAGAAGGCATTTGGGTATTTAAATCCTCTCCCATGGTGAGGTAGTTGTCTAACTGCTGCTTGTGCCTCAAACTCGCTGCAGCCCTTCCCTGCTTGTCCTACAACTCCTCTGCCTCCTATTTTTGTTGGGAGGCAGGCAGCAAAGGCTGCTTGTCAGTCCAGTGAAGGTGCTGGCAGTGGCTGCTTTGTGGCTCGCAGCCACGAGTGGAGGGCAAACACGAACACTGATGCGCGCATCGATACTGTTTGCACATAGCCTTGAATTAGGTATAAGATCATGGGGTTTGTTCTTCAGATTTAAAAAAGCCAGCCTTTAGGCTCTGGGTAATTGTTTAAAGAATGTGTTTGCGATGATTAAATAAGGCATTTCACCTGTTTCTTATGCTGCAATATATTCTGGTGAAGACGCTACAGGGCAATGTCAGAATTCTGTGCTTTGTAAACATTCAAGGCTAGGCCTTTATATTTAGAAGGTACTTAGGTAGGCTACATCTCCCTGCACATGAACTACTGAAATAACTGGAATATTGCAGCTTGTGTGGCACAGAAGGCAGCGGTTAACATTATAGACCAAATATACAGGTAATTTTAAAGTATGTTACCCAAACTGCTGCTGCTAAATTGTGTGTGCACTTTTAGATTCAAGGTGAGGTAGTAAGTAGGGCTTCTGTATGGGCCATACAGAGCATTTACCTTTATCTGCTTCTAATAACAGCTGTATTTTCCTGAAATAAAATGTTAGCCACTAGTAGTAGAAACAATCTTGAATATCTTGCAGTGTTATGACTTGCTGTATTGCTGACATGGTATATCACGTGGATGTTGATGGTATAGAATTTGCTAAACATTTTTTGTAGGAAAAAAATGATCTCTTTTTCACCATTCACTACCTAATTGGCACATTTGGAGAGGGTGAGGAGAAAGGCTGTTGTTTCTAAGGAACAATGCTTGAGTGAGTCATTCAGTACAATTGCATAACTGAGAACATCTCGAGGCAAATGTCCTGGATGAGTGCGGTATGGGATTTTCTGTTACTTTTGAATTTACCTGAATAGGCCTTGTGTTGGGATAGGAGCAGACAGTCCAGAGAAGCACTCTATGTAATATAAAATCCTAAGGCTTTCTATTCTCTCATTCCTCCAGCAACTTAGAAAAGGAGCAAATGCTGCGGAGACAGGCAGAGCTGGAATCTGCGCAGAGCCGCCTCCAGTTGCAGGTTTTGACGGATGAATGCAGCAAACTCCGGAAGCAAGTTCAGGTGAGCCTCGCACAACTAATGCACAGAGGATTCCCTTTCTCTACAACCCATCTTTTGTGTATCCTCTTAGAGGAGAGAAGACAGGCTTCTGATTTCAATAAGCAGGAAGATGTAATAAACCCAATTTGACTCATCAGGAATATTCTAAACGTTGCAGGCCAGTGTATTCACATACACTACTTGTGCTTCTAAGACTTAATTGAAGTTGCAAGTGCTGCTTAGTGGTAGAGTTGTTTTGGCTGCTGATATTGCAGGTTCCTCCTCAGATTTTGTAGTGTCCGACAAGGCCTGGTAATACAGCACCAAACTTATTCCCCTCATCTTTCTCTGAACTGCATCAAAATACCCTTGAAAATCTCTATAGTAAACTGTAATGGGCCCTATCACTAGTTAGTCGAGAGCCTTCAAGAAGCAGGTATGGCTGTTTGCAAAACCAAAAGAAAACAAAAACCCCCTAATTTTTATGTGAAGTTCAGTCTGCGTTCTGCTTCAGCACCGTCTGGTACAGTGAGACCTGGCTTGTGCCTGGCCTGAACCTTGGTGCCTTGATGATACCAATTACTGAAAGCCAGTGACTGGTTGCTAAATGACTGCTTCCTTTCTGGCTCATGCAATACCATGATGTTTTGCAACCCATTACAGTGATGTTTGCAGGATTCCTATAAATTGTGGGGTTTGCTGGTGCTTCCAACTGAATTACCTGCCATTTTCCACTAGTGCTGGGTTTTCCTATAGCCTGTTTCACTGGTTTGTTTTATGTAGATGATATCTAATTTCTCACTCTCTAGTAACTCACTGAATTTTGTGCTTTTCTCTACTTCTGGATGCTTTTTATAGCCCTGGCTATTCATGTCTGTACGTTAAGAAACATTTGCTTTGCTAAAGTCGTCCTGTGTGACGTAAGATAAGGCTTTATAAATTGCTTGCCTAAATTCCTGCAGGAAGCTGTGTGCTCATCAGTGCTAATGAGAAAATTGGCCCATTTTAACCTTTGGCTTGAGAAAAACGTGAATAAGATAAAACCGCCGGTCTGTAATGTCTTCCTGCAATTCTTTTTGTGTTAAATGATAGAGTATCCAGCCTAACTGAACTGAAGTTTCAGGTTATAAAGATAAAATACCCAGTGTTCTTTAAACTCTGTTTCAGTATTTATACTGCATTCATCATTGTCCTGTAGTGGTTAATGTGAATGCTGGAAGCAATTTTCAGTTGCTCGTTTAGACTATGAATGAACTCAAAGTAAAACAACTTGCTAGGGAAGAGAAAATCAGCAGGAATTCTGCAATATGTCTTTAAGTTGTTTGATTGTATTTTGAGCGTGTGCTTGACAAGCTCCTTGTCTTCTGTGAGGTCGTGTAGTTGCAGAGAATTGATTAGGATGGAAGGGCCTCAAGTCAGGTAACTTTAGTGTGGGGTTGGGTAGCTTAGGTGCTTGTCACATCAGGTTGTGAGTGTACGCAAGCAGATTGCACATCCTCCCTGGACATCGTGTTTGACCATCCTCACTGAGAATTTTTTCCCTAATATTTAATCTGAATTAGCTTTGTTGCATCCTGAGTTAGTTGCCCTGGTCCTGGCTGCAGCAAGCAGTGTTACTGATGGCCCAAGAAAACCTGTTTAATTGGCATACTGAGCTTTAAGTCAATATAAAAACCAAAGTGCTGTGGGACTACAGAGGAAATGTGTGAAATGTTTGTACTCAGAGGGATGTTTATATGGCAGAGTTCAGTTGCATAGAGATTTATTGCAGTTGTTACGGTGTTGCATACAAGCCTTGGTGACTGTCTTCTGGAAAGCAAATGCCACTGGTTTTCCCCTAGAAGTCATTGTGTGAGCCCTTTTTTGTTGCTAATGTGCTTGGGAGCTGTGCCTCATCAGTAGTCACATCACTAGTTCTGACCTTTTTTAGGTTTGCATGCCTTACTTCCCTGGCTCTTGTCCATTGTACTTTGTTATTGAAGTATTTAAGATGATTAAGGCTAGAAAAGGAATGTTTAAGTCTTCAGCTTAACATATGAGAAAAGGCAGTTGAGGGGAGAGGGAGCAGGCAGCTAACTAAAGCTCTGGATAAGAGCTCCTAGCAGTGTTGTCTCTCTGTAAACCTGCAGCGTTCGCTGTGCTGAGTGCTGGCTGCACACTGCCTGGCAGGTTCTTACTTGTGTTTTGGAACCGGCGCTGCTGAAGCCTTACTTCTGCCTAAAGCTTTTTCCTTTGTGAGAAGGAAGAACTTGGGAATCAGATGTGAGCCACTGCAGCGCTCTTCCTGAATCTGCCAACAATGTCAGTGCAAGGTAGCTAACGATAAGCAAACCATCTCTGGCTTCTGGCATTGATACCCCTGGCCAGCTTGGGTAGGAGGTCTGGTTTTGTGAGAAGAAAGCTGGCTCTGTTTGCACGTGGAGCAGTAAAGGGACAACAGGCAAGGAAATGACAGGAGGTTGCATGCTGCTAGTGTAATTGTGAGCCTTGTGCTCGATTTACTGGGAAAGCTGCTTTAAACAGGATTTTCCAAGCATCCAAAAAGACTTGGGTGGCAAAATATCAATAAAAGTTTGTGAATCTAATGCCTAAAATTTTTCTTAAGGGTTTTATTTCTATTTCATAAAAATCTTTCATTTTTGTGATCTTTGTGTTCACCTCTGCTTGGTGTCTGGGGGAGGTCTGTATGGAGTAAGGAAAAACTGGCATTTCATTTGGCTGTTATTAATAGCAAAGCCAATTAAAGATGTTGTGTCCCTTTTGAGTTTGAACCTGAACCAAAGGAAGGTGGAATGCCTGGAGTGCCGAACTGCAGCTCGAGGTTGTAGCTTTGTCTGTTTATCTCTATTAAATGTGAGGCTGTGGCTGTGTAGTGCAAGGCAGCAGCCGTGACTTCTGTAAGAGGTCTGTGGGAGCAGCGCCAGAGTGACAGCCAGCTGATAACTGCCTTTGTCTGAAAAGCTTCACATTGGCTGTTAAGACTCATCTAATACTCTAAACGGTTCTGAATTTCTTGTAGCTGGTTGTCTTCCTTTCCTATTCATTGTCCTCTTCTCATGCATACTCCTCAGGAAAACTTCTGCTGTACATCCACTTTGTTCCCCAAAGCATTTTAAAGGAAGGCCTAGGCTTACGCTGCCAGAAGAGTTCTTTTGAGCACGATTGGTGCAATTTGTTCTGTGGCACGACACTTTTAATCACCTTGGTGATGGGCCTCCAGTAGGACTTTTGGATTCTGCTGGGTTTGTCCGTTGTGGTTAGATTTGTAAGCATTGTACTAATCGTCCTCGTGGTTTTAATTGCCTGGTTTTCCGTTTTAATAACTTGTGTAGAAGTTGAATGTTGAGTGAGGGTGACAGTGAAAGTTTTTTTTTAACTCCCCAGAGCAACAAATAATTTTAATCTCTTCTGATCCTCAGCAGTGATGATATCCCACTACCTTTCAGAAATGAGTTTATTGAATTTTTGATTAAAATCACTTTTTTTTAAGTTATCACTGACTGTTTACTCTAAGCCCGAAGCTGTAGCTTCTGTTGTAAGCATCCTAACACCCCTCTTCCTGCCCAGCTCGTTTCGTCTTTGCCTGCTCTAACAGGAGCATCTCGAGTCTTCAGCTTCAATTTTTATTCCTTTGGGGAATTTGCAATGTCTTTGATGCAAAACAGATCAGACCTCTGTGAAATATCAGAATTGCTCTCCTCTTGAGCAACTGCCAGAAGTTATAGGTCTTGATGGTAACTATTAATGTAAAGCGTGATCTTTGATCTTGCCTCTTTGAGAACTGCTGCCTTTGCTTAGACTCAGGTTAAGTGGCGAGTGGCTGGTTCAATATTGAAGCTAGCTTGCAATCTACTAATATATTCATAATATCGCTCTTGTGGCCCTTAATTGTTTAAAACTTACATGATATTTGAGGCATAATCTATATTATCAGACAACAGAGAGCAAGTGGCAGTTTTCTTAATACATTTGCTCCCTCTAATATCCCCGGGGTTCTGTATGTCTGGTTTTGCCCTTGGATTACAAGTTGATAAAAATGGTTTTTTGGGGGGTGTTTTTAGTTGATTCACAATATGCAATAGTTGCATGCTCGCCCCAGCCCTGATGATGCGTGGAAAGAGGAATTCGAGGAATAGAATGGAAGGATGGAAGCTGTCCTTGGCCATGTCTTCGAGCATCCTTGAACGCTCATCAATTGAGGCTGTGGAAGAGGGAGGAGAAAATGATGGAGGAGAGTGCTGGAGCTCTTGAGAGTTGCGTCATTCCTGGAATTTGATGCCCAGGGTTTACAAGAACAGGGTCATCTTCATTAAATAGACTGACTGGTTTCCTGCAACGCCTTTTATGTTGAAACTTGGGCTTTTATTTTTTTATGGGGTATTCTGGAAAGTGATTCTAATTGACTTTCTCTTGTGGTTTAGCTGCATGTGATACTTGGCAGTTCATTCTCTTCTAAACAGCATTGATCTGGTAATAATTGTTACTGGCTTTTGTGTTGCCCAAGACCCTCTCGTGGGGTCTAATACATACAATAACAGACTGAGTATGTTCTGCCAGAACTTGCCTAGCATTTCGAATGCGTTTGTTGTTCATTGTCATAGTCAGCGGACTTAGAGATCCAGCATTGCAGGAACAGCCTGGAAACCGGACCATATTCTCCCTCATTATCTGAGAACAAGTACAGCTGGAGTGTCTGAAGCAAATAGCACAGCAGGTTACTTCAACAGTGATGCATTTCAGCTCTTTGGGTGTTTTTCTTTGCAGGAGCTGAAGGCTCTGGTGGCCCAGCACAACGCGAGTGCTTCTCAGCGACCAGGCAGCTCCCGCACCTGCCTCCCAAGCAGCCTCCCCTCCAGCCAAAGCCAGTGCAAGTACCACTTGGAGAAGGTTTTTGTGGTGTCTCAGGCTGGGAACTGCAGAGTCATGGCATACTGCGACGTGCTGAGTTGTCTTGTGGTATCACAGCCTTCTCCACAGTCTACTTTTATTCCTGGTAATTAAGCAAGTCAAGATTTGGGGGTTCATGGGTGAAAGCTAAATGTTTTCTACTTCTTCCCTGCTCCTCTCTTGCTTGACCTTTGTGTGTGCCTTGTAAACTGTGAATACTCCCTGTAGTTCCTCTGCACTGGTAGCCTCTGCCTAGCGAGGTTGCTCGTTTCCCCCATCACTCTCTAAGGTAGAATCTGAGCTAGAGGGTCTCTGGCTCCTCTGCCAAAGTGCCACATCTGCAGAAAGGTAAAAGGTGTGTCTGGTGCTGTGCTGTGAAGATGACCCTTTCCAAAAAGCTGGGTCTTGTGAAAAAATAAGTGGCTAGTCTGCAAAACTTGCAGAGAAGTTTCCAGTGCTTGAATGAGAAATGCTGCTTCCCACATTGAGGATGGGTCAATACATAGGCAGGTAAAGCAAGCTTTAAAAAATAAAAATGAAAACAACAAAAAACAAAAATTAAAAAGAAACTTCTAACCATAAGTGATAGGAGCAGCGTTTCCCAGTGAGGAAACAGGAAGCCAAGAAGTCATGGGCGCCTCTGTTTCTGTCTTGCTGTTATGGCCAGGGGCAAGTGACCTGACATCTGATCTGGCGCCAACTTGCTTTTACAGTGAAATAGATGTAGCATTAGGAGTCTGAGAGAGTTTGTTTGCGGAGTACTTCAGTGCTTTCTGAATGATGAAACTCACTTTCTTTGGTTAAGGATTTGGAGGTTAATATGCCCTATCTAGGCATGACAAAATTGTTTTCTGCATTCAGCTGACGGTATTTTTCTGGCTTTTGGAGCCAGGGAATGAATCTCTGAATGGAGGCTTTGTGGTGACTCTTGTAGCACACAGGTTAAGTTCACCTGTAAGCATTCTTTGCAGAGACATTTGTTCTCTTAAATAGCCATGTAATCCTACTGTGCGTGTTTTTATCTAGGCGAGAATGCCTTTGAAGAAACTGGCTAAAGAGCAGCAGGCTCTTGTAACAAGTTTTGTAACACTGATACTGCCTTTGCTCTTGCTGGCTGGGATCCCTAAGGATTTAGCCCTGGTGCCATTTGAACTAAAGAACGGTTTGAGGCAGTTGTTGCTCAGAACAGCAAATAATTTTTACATGCTCATGCCATCACAGACTTCTACAGACAGTAGTTCTGGCATAGGATTGCTAGTTTCCCATGGATGCTGCTTCGATAACCTGCTTTATCCTTCTGTGACAGGTTGTGGTGTGAAGATGATGAGCGTGGCCAACATGAAGAGCAGTCAGTACATCGCCATCCACAGCAAACAGATCCGGGGACTGGCTTTCGGCCAGCGAGCGGATGGCTTGTTGCTCTCTGCCGCTCTGGACAACACTCTCAAACTGACCAGGTGAGCCTTGTTGGGGGAGCAACCTGGCCCAGAGGAGTTCTGCTCTGTGCTAGGGTCTGGATTGGGTTTTGTTTAGTCTTGCTGTAAACGTCTTGCAGCACTTGCTATTCTGCTTTTTGAAAGGTGCTGTGAAGATGAGATCAGGGCTACATATTCTTCCTGCATGTAGGGACTAACAGGGAAAGGCTTGTTCATGCTTTCACATCTCTTAGGTGGAGGTGCTATGGAACTACCTGTCTGTGATACTTCTCCTGTGGAGAACTTGGTGGAAAACAAGTAATCTGGCAGGGACTGGTTGAGGGCCAGGTTGTGTTGAGAACAAATGTGGCATAATGTCAAGATTTGGAATTTACTTGGTTTTCTGCCGCTGCACAGAAATGTGAAGCATGGGAACCTGTACGGCATAAAACAGACACACGGGGTGTTCAAGTTGGGCACTTTCTTCCCTGCACTGATGTTGGCTTCTCTGATTTTAAACTTTTTGCAGAGCATGGAATTCATCTGGGATATGAAATATGTGGACAGTGCTGTAGAGCATGTGCTAGAAGAACACAGGTTCTCTAGAGCTAGCAGAGCCTTGAGGCAGCAGCTTGGAGACTAATTAATTATGCAGAGGCTGAGCAAAAAACGCACAGTCCTGTTAGAATTTACAGCCTATGAGTGTTTTCTTGCTGCTCTTCAATCTTGAGTTTAACCTCCTTCAGAACTTTGTTGGCAGATGGATTCTTATTGAGTTATATTAACATCTTCATGCACGTCAGTGTAGGGCTAGGAAGAGTGTGTGTCTGTTAGGTGACTGCTTGATCCCAATCATTACCCAGCAGCGAAGCAATGAAGAGAAGCTAATCCTGCAACAAAGATGTAAAGATTGTTTACGGTTTTTCCTGTTACTATGCTCAAGTATTTGCTAGTTAAAATTAAACAAAACTGTCTGACTGATGCTAAAGTCAGTGTGTCAGACTTGTAACCAATGCAGTTGATATTCTTTTCAAGTCTTAGTGTGGAAAGTGGTTTCTCGTCGTAGTATCTCTTCAGACACTTGACTCCCATATCTGCCTGGCTGGCTGCTTCGGAACTTGTGATCTAGGTCTTGTGATTGACCCCAGAATGTCTTGGAGTTAAGTGCTGGCTTCAGCAGCATCCTCATACCTTCAGTCTCCCTCTGAAAGAAAAGACCCTCTCTGGGCATCTTTCTTCTCTAGTTACTGACTCCGTAGTCATCCTGCCAAAAGGAATTATCCAAGATGTCCTTAAGCCTCCTGTTTGGCTTGCAAGTGTTTAAAATAGTGGTGTGACATTGGGTTTTTTCGTGTTTTAACCAGTCACTGTTCTGATATCAAACTCCATTAGTTTTCCCTAGCCAGGTTTGTCTTTAGTTGCTACCCTTTTATTTACCTGGGAGCAACTACTTGCTTCTCTGGACTCTGAGTGTGATCACCTTTCCCAGGGAGGAACCTGTGTTGTAAAGGATATCCAGAGTTGCTTTAAGTGCTGTTTTCTGTTTCATACTGTTCTCAATGCGCCTCTGACAGCGCTGCCTGTTGCAAATACATTCTTCTCTGATGCCAGCTTTGCCTGCTATTCTGGGTTGCACCCCTCTGTGTGTGCCTCCCTTCTTCCTTCCACAAATCCTGTTTCTAAAGAAACACCATAAATGTGCTTCTAAATGTTCTTACCCCACTCACTGTCTCACTCTTGCTTAAACTAGATTCTTTTGATGTATAAGCACCGTTAGAATCATAATTGTTTGGTTGGAAAAGACCTTTGTAATCATTGAGTGCAATTGTACCTGTCCACTACTAAATCATGTCCCTGAGCCCTTCATCCACTGGTCTTTCAAACGCCTCCAGGGATGGGGACTCCACTGCCCTGGGCAGCCTCTGCCAGTGCCCAAGAACTCTTTCAGTGTAGGAATTTTTCCTAATGTCTGATCTAAACTTCCTTTAGTACAACTTGAGGCCATTTCCTCTTGTCCTACCACTTCTTACTTAGGAGAAAAGACCAACACCTGCCTTGCTACAACCTCCTTTCAGGCATTTGTAGATGGTGATAAGGTCTCCTCTCAGCCTCCTTTTCTCCAGGCTAAACAGCCCCAGCTCCCTCAGCTGCCTCTCTCAGAAGGCTTGTTCTCCAGCCCCTTCGTTGCCTTTCTCTGGATGCACTCCAGCACCTCAGTGTCCCTGTAGTGAGGGGCCCAAAACTGCAGTGTTCCTCTCTTGTAAAAAGAGGGAAATAATTAATGAGGGATATCATTTGAAGAGATGAACCCTGTGATCTCAGGAATTTGCGGCATTATGGGATTACACCAGAGTCGCTTCTCCTAATTGTTTCCAGAAAAATAACTTAGCTTTCTCTTTCCAGTAAGGCAGCTGAGACCCTACTCCGAGATTTCCTTTCACAGTCTCCAAAGATCAATTTGGGAAAAGAAGCACTGGCCTTGGAAGAATTATAAATCACTTGACAATATCCAAGTAATTATTCTGCCTAGATTTTCTAGGTTTATGCCCAGACAAAAGGAGGAGTTAATTCAGAATTCAGTCTGAAGAGATGCTTCTGTCTAAAGACTTCAGAAAGCTAGATTCGCTTACCTTAATTATGCTGTTTTCTCATCAGTAGATGCTTCTGCAATGGGCCAACACTTCACTTTTCTTTTGCAGCTTGGCAACAAATACTGTGGTGCAGACGTACAACACTGGCCGTCCTGTCTGGAGCTGCTGCTGGTGCCTCGATGATACAAACTACATCTACGCCGGATTGGTCAATGGTTCCATCATGATCTATGATTTGAGAGACACGAACTCTCATGTTCAAGAACTAGTCCCTCAAAAGTCCAGGTAGAGCATAAGGATTTTCATTCCTCTCAGTTTCACTAATATACATCACTTCTTCCCTAAATCACACAGCAATTGTAACGGCTTAAATTGCTTTATGTGAATCTCTTGTTCAGAAATTCAAATCCAGCACAGATATGAAGTTTGTCACGTAGGTTGCATGGTATGGGTATAACTTAGTGCTCAGCACCTGCATCTTTTTAAGGCGCACAGTGGTCAGAAATAGGCCCGTTGGTGCAGCCTTAGCAGGAGAACTGGATTTGGTTTGGAGCCAGGTTTAGTATTTAATTTGGGAAGCGTCTCACATGCATCTGGTAGGTGCTGTCTGATGCCCTTTTAAAACATAAGGCTTCGTAGTTAAGTTGAATTCCATTTATTCTTGACAAACCCATTGGGGTTCCTTGCTTGCAGGACCATGTTGCAGCCTGGTTAGGCCCCTTCTTTGCAGTGTGGTTGGAGAGGCTGTAGAATGTGCAGCAGAATGCCAGTGCGGCTGCTGCTGGCAGCACTGACTCTTGCTGGTCACGCTTCCAGGTGCCCCATGGTGTCATTGTCTTATCTGCCCCGGATGGCCTCTGCGTCACTGCCTTATGGTGGAATATTAGCTGGGACCTTGGAAGGAGCCTGCTTTTGGGAACAGAAAGCTGGCAACTCCTACCGGCCTCATCACCTGCCTCTGGAACCTGGAGGATGCATCGATATTCAAACAGAGATCAGCACACGGCACTGCCTTGCGACGTACAGGCCAAGTACGTAACGATGTGCTCTGCAATGCGCTTTCTGTTGCCGCTCTGGTCTGTTCTTGGAGTCCAACAGCAGCGCTGGTGCTCGGGGCATGGCAGGTGTGGAGTCCCTGCCTTATCTATGTGCCCATTGCTTTGGCTAAGAACTGGGTGACGGCAAAAGGAGGCAGCTGCAAGGTGGTGTTGCTTGTATTCCTACAGCTAAAACTGGTTTGCAATTAGATTTTCCAACGGTTACCTTTTTATTTCTGCCATGCAGGTAAAAATAACCCATGTGTGCGTTGTGTGATGATGGAACTGACTTCCAGCCCACTGACAGAGGCATCTGAAGATGTGGTGTGTTCTTCTAATCCAGTTCAGACGTTCAATGCTGGGCCCACCTGCAAGCTGCTCACCAAGAATGCCATTTTTCGGAGCCCAGAGGAGGACGGTAGCATCTTTGTATGCGCTGGAGACGAGGCATCTAATTCTGCCCTGGTATCTCACGTTCCTTTTGGTGTTGGGGAGGGTTTATTGCAGTTCTTAGGAGAGAAGCCTTATCAGTGTCACAGCATCAGTGCGGTTTGGTGGGAATTGTCTTAGTCAGGCACGTTACCCTGTGTAGGTTCATCTGCTGCGCTTGCTGTAGCTGCTGTAACAGCATGATAGCGTGTTAGCCAAGGCCCATGGCCCACGTCCACAGAGGGGAATGCAGGCAGTGCGCCCCTGTTCTCCACCAGAGGAATGCAGCTGGGCACGCTGGTACAACTGGTCACTAACTGGTGTAACAGGGACTTGCTGGGGTAGCTGATGTGGTCAGTGCTGTGAGGGATGAACGTGGGCTCTTCAGGAATGACAGCCAAGACAAGGAGGAGGGTCGCCCTTTGTATGGAAAAGCAGCTCTGATGTAGAGGATGAACAACAGGCTGCACAAGAGCTCACGGTCAGGGACTGGAGCGAGCATTGGAGACCCTCCAGGCAGGGTGAGAAAGTAGGGAAAAGGTCCTATAAGTGAGTTGAGGACAGCCTTTTCTCTAGAGAGGAAGCTCTGTTTTGGATGAGAGGGGAGAATCCTGCAGTCTTTGACCTTGTCTGTCCCACAGCTCTGGGATGCTGCCAGTGGCTCCTTGCTGCAGAAGCTGCAGGCGGACCAGCCTGTGCTGGATATCTGCCCCTTGGAAGTGAACCAAACCCACCTCCTGGCGACGCTGACTGAGAAGATGGTGAAGCTCTACAAGTGGCAGTGAGAGTGGCCCCTGCGCCTGCCACAGAGCCACTTTCCAAACGTGCTGCTGACCAACTCTACACAACCACACAGTCCCCGGCTGCTCTCCTGCACGTGCTGCTTACAGGAGACAGGAACCATTATGGCACCGCCCTGGCAGTAGATGACAACTGGATGTACTGGTGCCTGGAGCAATTCCCATCTTTCACCTTTCATTTTAGGTCTGCTCTTATTTCTTGCGTGCTCAACTTTCTTCAGTCAAACTCTGCAAGGTGCCTCAGCACAGCAATAATTCTTGCACTGTCTCCAGCGTGCATTGCTGCACTTTTTTCCAGTGTGAATACAGTATGGGGACTTGCAAATACCTTCTACAAATCAACAAAATAAGAGGAACTTGAAAACCTGAGGCTCTCACTGCACTTTCTCATGGAGTCCTGCTGTGATTACTGGGTGATGAAAAGGTGGCAGTATTAGCATCTTGCTGGCAGGGCTGATACTTGGAGTAAAAGCAAGTTCAGCGCTTTACAGAAGGTACTCTCATGTTCCTTTGAAGGTCTAGGGTCAGCTGGCTGTTATTCCCTGGTGAGCACAGACCCTGTTTTGTGTCTATGGAGAGAACAGGCTTGGAAAATCTACAGAGAATCTTTTTGTTCTGCACTGTAATTCCTTAATTCTCTGCCTCCTTTTCCTCCCCCTTCTCTGATTCTCCCACAAGCAGACTTGTGTAGTTTGGTTGTGGGAAATTAAAATAGAGAAGTATAGGTAAAGAAGAGGTGCTGCAGCCCATGGTGTCTTTCCTCAAAGACAGTCATGTATGGAAACGCTTGAAAAAGAATGCTGCCTGCTTGTTGGGTTTGGTTTTTTTTTCAGCCTTTTCCCTTTGAGGAACTGGTGGAAACCGAGGGATTTCATCAGCTCACTTTCACTGACCTTTTGCCTTCCTTAAATCATAGCTGCCAGCTCACTGGCCGGTCACAGAGGGCTTCCAGTTGTCTGTGTGTGCAGCTGTGCTGAGGCTGGCTGGCTGGCTTACGTCAGCCTGAGCTCACCGTGTGGGATCGCAGGGCAGGGGATGCGCGTGGCTAGGTACCGTGGGCTCTCAGCACCGAGGGGGGTGAGAATGTGTACCTCCAGGTCAGATTATGAAACAGGAGTTTGGTTTCATTTTATGTTTAACGAAAGCAGACTTGCAAGGATGATGGAAGCTGTGAGACTAGTTCCTTCCAGCCATGGTAAGCAGCATCCATCCAGTTCGGATCCAGCGTGCTCTTAAACTCCCAGAACCATTTTATCTTCTGAAGGCTCAGGCTTGCACAGTATGATCCTTTAGCTTTACCTCTTAAAAATGAGATTGAGATGATCTCTGCTTAACTTTATATATTTCTGTATAGTGTTTTGTTCCTGTATTTTTATATACTGTAAAAATAAAATGTTTATAGTTCTCAGATATAGCTGGTGCTGCCGTACTTTAAAAGTATGTTTTGACGATACACACTGCGTATCTTGTGAACGTAAACAAGCATCCCTGGATGCAGGTAAGGTTTCTTCTACTTCATAGTGTTGCCGAGTCGTGCTGGCTTGAGGAGGCGTTCAGCGAATGGAGAGTCCTCGCTGAACCGTGCTGCTCAGACCAGGTGAGGGGACAGGGCTGAGCAAAGTCAAGGCCGTTCGCCTGGGACATCCCTTTACCTGGAAATAAGCTCATTGAGGTTGAGACTTTTTGGCATTTTAATAATGCTGAGGAATAAAGGGTTAGAAAGAAAACCACTGGGACAAGGTCTCTGGTAATGCCAGCTAACACCAGAAGGAGCAGGCTCCTCCCTGCCAACTTGATGCAATGGGCTGCTTGTTCTCGGCCATTCCAAGGCCTCCTTTATGCCAGTCAACTCCAACCCCTTGCTCCGACAAGAAATTTGGAAAACCTTAAACACATCCAGGAAAAGGAATGGCGGCCTCTCAGCTTTTGGTTATCTAGGTAGTGCTTGTTTTCTGCATTGTATCTCTTATTCCTGTAGTATGAACTAAAATGCTATTAAACTCATGGAGGATGACACTCCCATGACCTCTGTTTTCAAAACTAGAGTTTAAAAAAAACTTCCAAAGGTTTGAGATGTGAAGAACCTTGCAACATTGTCCTAGTGCCAGGTTTGCAGCAGGCTCCAGGAAGGGGCACCTAAATTGCATGCGAAAAGCCATCAGCATCAAGAGCTGATAAAAGGTCAAATGTGTTAATTAAATATTTGCTCATTTCTGTCTGGAGTCAAAGGGGCAGATTCTGGGATGGAAGGAAGGAAGAAAAAAAGGATGCAGGCAGCTGTTGTTAGAGGCTGAGCTGTTTCACGGCTGCGTTAGGCAATGAGCCACTGTGGCTATTTCTGCTTCTGTCTCCAGGAAGATTTTGTTATTGTGGAGCAGGGCAGCCCCTTGGCAGTTCCTGTAGTGAATCTGATGTGAGGCGGTAGGTAAAGCCAGGCAGCGCCATGGCTCCTGCAGATGGGGCCTCACTCTCTGCTGTGCACAGTTTGATCTCTTTCTTATCTTGTCCGGTATCTTTTTTTTTTCCAGGCTGTTGTGGGAGAGCAGCTTTCTTCATTTTAATTCTTGTCAATCCAGAGGGATGGCGTTGGCTGCAGGTGGCCACCAATTGAAGCCGCGCAGCCCTTGGTGCTCCCTGCAGTGTCAGGAGCAGCAGGCTGGGAAGGAGAAGATGGGTTCAGAAGGAGCCGAGCTTTCTGGAGAAGCCAGAGTCAGAGGGAGCCAAGCTTTTCAGAGAGGGCCTGTCCTCTTCATGTCCCTCTGCCAGAGGTGTTCCAGCCTTAGCCTGCAGAGCAAGCAAAAGCCTGCGCAGGAGAGGATGAGGAGGCAGCCAGCTCCCTGCCTGCTCCTGGCATCCACTCCTTGAGGACTTGGCTACCACAGCAGCCTCCCTTGCATTTTAGCCGTGAAGAAGCGAGCACAGCTTGGTGTGTGTGCCTGCAAGGCAGGTTCTGCCAGCGGATGGCTTGGCTCTGGCTGTGCCTGCCGCTTCCTAGAGGGTGGAAAAGCAGCTATTTTGTGTCCCAAACCAAATTGGACTAAACCCAGGCAATGCAGCAAGTGAAACAAGCCACTTAATCTGAACCTTGTTTCACTGAGGGAGCCAGAGCATCCCAATGGGATTTGATTTAGTTTTGCTTTTTGATTTGCGAGGAGTCATGGCAAGATTTGCTGCTCGGGTAGATTAGCAGGTTTTCTACTGAGGCAGTAAATTCCTTAACAGATCTGGGTCTCTGCTGGCTTATCACGGTGAGAGAACAAGAGGAAAAGGAGTTCAGGGAGGAGGAAAAGGAGAGAGGGAAACAAAGGAACGAGCAAGCAAAACCTCATTCTGTTGGGCTGGATTTGCATCGAGTGCCAGAGGTGGTAGATGTGAAAGAACAGATTTCACTGCCAAGAGAGGCAAAGAGATGGGCAGGGCCTCCCCTGCTGGGATGATGGGACTTGTGACTTTCTAGTAGCAAATCTTCAGTAAAGGTTTTTCCCATCTACAATGTGAATTAGCGCAGTGCTCGGGCACTGTGTGAGCCTGGCTGCATCCCTAATCCTTGCAGAGGTGCCTGCAAAATTGAGCAGAAGTGTTTGCAGCACCTTGGGACTGGGACTGCCCCTCTGCAGAGCTGCTGTTGTCCCCTGCAAGCACTCATCCCACAACGTCAAGCATGTTGGTGTAAGCAGCCTCCCTGACTTAAGATAACAATATTTATCATTGTTTATTTGCTTTTAAGATAAAGATATTTAGAGATAACACTAGGAAGGAAAAAATCCCTCGTGCTTCTCTTTGTTAAAGAAGATGGGCTGCACTGGGACGAGCTGGGGGTGCCCCAGTATGACAGAGCATGTGGGTGCCTGCAGGAAATAACTGCTCCAGTACAGAGGAGGTGGGTGATAAAAGTCTTGGAGCCGTAGCAGCAAATCTTGGGAACACAAAGGAGATACGCGATGTTGCTCCTATCTAGTCTCTTGCAAAACGGTGCCTCTACATAGCAAGAAAGAAAAAGGAGTTTGGGAAACTATGCCCTAAAATGCTGATTTAATCCTTGGGAGGGACAAATTTAGCAGGTGAAAGGCAACAGCCAGTCTGTGCTGGTCAAGGGGGAAAAATGCTTCCGACTAATTTCAGTGATTATCCCACCCACTGTAGTGTAATTAATGTGTGTCCGTCCGGGGGCTCAGCCTCATATAGGGTCCAGTGTGGTATTTCTGCTAACGGCAGAGGTCGCAGTAGGGTGAGTGAGCCCCTGTGCCTCAGGGCGTCAAGCTGGGAGCAGCACTGAATGCTTAGGAAAGCAAAAGCAGGATTGGGAAAGAACTGTGGCAGGAAGGGCTGGGAAACAGCCCATGTGGGTTTTGTAAAGGCAAGCGCAAACCGCAACACGGAGCGGCATAAATATCAGAGAGGGGGGCAACAGGCTCTGCAGGAATAGCCTGGGGCTTCCGATGCTTCATGTCTCAACAGCATCACTTGCGGAAAAAAAGCCAACAAACTCATGTCAGGCTGGATGAAGAGTTGAGTGGAAGAAGCACGAAGCTCTCCTTGCGCTTAACATGCATGAGGTTGGAGCTGCAATATTGTCTCCTGTTTGTCCACAGCTTCCTCAGAAGTGGTAGCAGTAATGAAGCACCTGCATGCCGGTTCTCTGCAACAGCAGTTGTTGGTGGAGACGATCACCAGTTGGGAAAGGCAGCGCTGAAGTTTTGAGGGAGCCTTAGCCTTGGAGGGAGGCAGCTCAGCCAGTCTGTGTGCAAGGGAGAGGCCTCAGCATGCTGCATGGGGACAGAGCTGAGATTCAGCATAGTGCCCACGGTCTGCATCCAATTAAAAACTGGAGCATCTCCTCTGCGTGGACCAAGGGAGAGCTTTTCTTCTCTGTGAGGTAGTGAGCTGGAGGGTGAGGACGCTGGTGGAAGGGAGCAAGAGGCTCAGCTCACCCCTGCCTTGCTCGGCGATGCTGGGGGCTGTATAAATGTGTTTCATTGCTTGAAGTGGCGTGATGCAAGTGTGCTGCCTGCTACAAAAGATGACGACTGCAAGCACTTACTGCAGCACACAGTGGCTGACAGGATTGCTGCTAAAACCCTTAAAATGTGGCAGCCTGTGCTGAGTGAGAGGGGCTGCTGCAATGAGCTGCTGGGGTTATTGCAGTGGCAAAGATGTTGCTATGTGCACAGAAATATCTCTTCCTTGTTTAACTTGCTGTGTGGACCTGGTGAGCAGAAGACTATTAAATGCTTATTTAATGGTGCATTATGCAGGTTGTTAAAATTCAAGGTAGGGAGCAAGTTACCTGTAAGCATGGGATGTTCAGCAGAAGGACAGGGGCTGCTGCTCATGGAAAAGCGAGCCTCTGGAGCACTTCTGAGGGTGTGGGAAAGAGAAGAGAGTCATAACCCAGTTTGCTGCTCCCCCCATCCTTGTCCTGCAACAGAGGAAGGAGCAGAGCCAGCTTTTGCACTGAGCTAACTCTTCAAATAACTCCCACTGAGCCAAATGGGCTGGATTTTGCTGGTTTTCTTTTAAGAGTTCCCAGCTATGTGGCCCACGGGTGCCAGCACAAAGCCACTTACCCGAGGGCCGTGTCCCAGCATGACACTTGAATGCAGGAAGTGTGGGGACTTTGCCAGCTGACCTCCCACGCCCTTCTCTGGCCCTCATCTCCACTAGCACGAGGCAGCTGCAGGTTCATCGCTGAGGTGGGCTCCAGCGTGCTGACAGTGCTCTAGAAGCTCCTACTCTGGGTAAGATGGATTGTGGCATTCCTAAAAGAAGGGCTTTGCCTAGGCAGGACAAATCAGCCTGGACAGGAAGGGAGAAGCCCTACAGCTCTGCTTCACCCCAGCTCACGGGACTGTGGCAAACCCATGGAGTGCCCTGGCACTGAGGCAAAAATGCTGGGGAAAACTGCTTTTGGAGTCAGGCAGACTGAGGATTGAGATGGGGCTCTGTCTGTCCCTCCTTTCCATCTGCTGTTGGAAGCAAAGTTGGGATTTTTGGGCAAATCTATCCCAGGAGGGTGCCGTGAGCTGGCCTGATGAGATTCTGCTGCTGGGAGAGTGAGAGAGCATCCAAAAACCTGTGCTTGCTGTGCCCGCTGCTGCTGGCCCAACACCTGGACAGGTATTTCTGTAGTGTGAAATCGAGAGATCTGGCTGCACAGCACTACATAGAGGCTGTGCATTTGCAAGCACTGATTTTAGGTGATCTATCACCTCAGCACAGGAAGGACATAGAAGTGTCAAAGCGAGTCTAGAGGGGGCCACGAAGATGATCTGAGGGCTGGAGCACCTCCTGTACAAGGACGGGATGAGAGTTGGGGTTGTTCAGGCTGGAGATGAGAAGGCTTTGGGGAGACCTTAGAGCAGCTTCCAGTGCTGAAAGGGGCTCCAGGAAAGGTGGGGAGGGGCATTTGAGCAGGGGATGCAGGGGCTGCAGAGGCAGGACAAGGGGGAATGGTTTTGAGCTGAAAGAGGGGAGATTGAGATAAGAGTTGAAGAAGAAATGATCTTCTGTGAGGGTGATGAGGCCCTGGCCCAGGTTGCCCAGAGCAGTGGTGGCTGCCCCATCCCTGGAGGGGTTCAAGGCCAGGTTGGATGGGGCTTGGAGCCCCTGATCCGGTGGGAGGTGTCCCTGCCCACGGCAGGGGTTGGAACTGGATGGGCTTTGAGGACCCTTCCAACCCAAACCACTCTGGATTCCGTGAAACTCCCCATCCACCTCCTGCTGTTGTTCTGTTCCCTGATCCTGTGGGCGCAGCTCCGGGCGCGCCGTGCCCTCAGAGCCGCCCCGGGGGACTGCGGGGAGCCCTGCGGCTGCCACGGCGCCGCGGGCTGTAATGGCGGCCGCGGGCCAAGATGGCGCCTCGTCCTCCTGAGGCGACGGGGGGCGGGGGGGGAAACGTGGGCGGGGCCAAGAGGGCGCGAACGATAGGGGCGGGGCCAGGTCCACGAGGGGGCTGCGGGCGCGTAGGCGGGGCCAGGGCCGGGGGCGTGGCCTAGGGCGCTGGGGGCGTGGCCAAGACAAAGCCTCACCCCACGCTATGAAGGGGCGCGTCCCGCGGGGGCGGGGCCAACACCAACCACGCCTCCCCCCTCCTCCCCGGGGCTCGGGGGCGTGTCCCTCTGCGCGGTGACGTCAGACGCCGCGTCGATCTGCATACGGCGTCGTGCGTGGCGGGCGGCGCGCCGGAGGTGGCGGATCCAAGATGGCGCCGTGCGGACGTGTCCGGGGCCGCTGCCCGCGCCCCGCGCTGCTGCTGCTGCTGGCGCTGGCGGCCCGGCCCGCCGCCTCCGGCCCCGCCAACCCCCCCGGCGCCGCCGCGGGGCCCGCCGCCCCCGTCCTGCCGGGGCAGGCCCCGCGCGGCTCCCGCGGCGGCTCGGGCGGCGGCGGCTGGAAGCTGTCGGAGGAGGCGGTGTGCCGGGAGGACGTGGTGCGGCTCTGCTCCAAGCACAGCTGGGCCAACAACCTCGCCGTGCTCGAGTGCCTGCAGGACGTGCGCGAGGTGAGGGCCGCGGCGCCCGCACAGGGGCCGCCTTCCCCCCGCCGCCGCTTTAGCCCGCTCCGCGCCGCTGCTCGTCGTGAGCCGCCCCTCTTTGCCCCCGTGCTCTGCTCTCCAGGCCCTTGAGCCGCTGCGCTCTTACATCGCTGCTTTATTTCATGCGCCGTTGCTGCTTTCCCCAACGCATTGCTGCTTCACATCGTACGCTGCTTTCTTTTACCCCGCTCTTTGCTCTTTAGCCCCTCGCATCGCTGCTTCTTTGCCCCCTCACATCGCTGCTTCGTTAGCCGCTTGCATCGCTGCTTCACCCTGGGCACTGCTGCTCTCTTGCTCCACGCGCTCCTGCTTTATCTCATGCACCGCTGCTCTTTCATCCTTTTATCCTTTGCCCCGTGCATTACAGCTTCGCATCGTGCGTCGCTGCTCTTTTGCCCCGTGCATCGCAGCTTTCTTACCCCTTGCAGCGCTGCTTTACTCCGTGCCTCGCTGCTCCTTTGCCCCGTATGTTGCTGCTTTATTTCCTGCACCGCTGCTGTTTTTACCCCATGCATTACTGCTTCACATCATACACTACTCCTCATTTACGCTGTGTAGCTCTTTTACCCCCTGCATCGCTGCTTTGTTTCATGCACCCTTTTACCCCGTGCCCTGCTGCTGCTTTGTGTTACTGCTTCACATCGTGCACTGTTCCTCTTTTACCCCGTGCATTGTTCCTTTACCCCGTGTATTGCTGCTCTCTTGCCCCTTGCACTGCTGCTTTACCCTGTGCATTAGTGCTTCACCTCATGCACTGCTCCTTTTTTACCGCATACATTCCGCTCCTGCTCTTTTTTACACCATGCGCTGATGCTGCTTTTACCCCATGCATCAATCTTTTACCCCTTTCCTTGCTGCTTTACCTCATGCGTTGCTCTTTTGCCCCGTGCGCTGCTGTTCTTTTTAAACCATGCTTTGCTGCTTCACCTCACGCACTGCTCTTTTACCCTGCGCTTTGCTGATCTTTTATACTATGCATCGATCTTTTGCCCCATACCTTGCTTCTCCTTTACCCCCTGCATTTCTGTTTCACAGAGCGGGGTTTGCCTGTGCTTCCTGCCTCGTGTGAGGGCCAGAGGATGGCAGGGTGGCTTTGTTTTGGCTTTGTCGCCTCGCAGCGTTGTTCTGCTCTCAGAGCTCTGGGAGGGGGCTCTGCCAAGCAGCTCTGAGGCAAGTGCCGGGCTGGTAGGGGCAGCGAGGAGGTGGCTTCTTTCACGCTGAGGTTCCCACCTTGGTGTAAAGCCCAGCTGCAGCGATGGCTGCTCTCCAGTGCCCGCTTGTGCTTGGATCAAACTAGATAAACAGTCTAGACCTGGCTTAGTTTACACTAGGAGGTTGGCTGCAGCGATCCATTAGTCCCAGACGTCTGTCCTGAACCGTTTAAGTCTGGCTCAAGGAAAAACCGAGGTGCCACCTCAGAGCCTTTTCTATCTCTGTCTTTTCATTCCCTGTCCTTATGCAGTTTGAAACGGCCTTTGCGGGGGAAGTGTCTTTGAGCTGTTTTGGCATCGAGGTCTGTTTAGTTCTTGGTTTCTCTTCTGTGGAGTCCGGGAATGTCAGGCTGGGACAGTTTTAACGGTGTTTTACTAAGTGGGAATGCAGTCAGGAAAACCCTGTGCTGGCTTCTCATCCATATTGCAGAGACAGCAGATGGCAGTGACTTAATGGGTACGCTCATCAAGGGGAGTCTTGGACCAGTAAGTGCCAGTGATTACTTCCTGGCTTAAAATCCAAAAATAATTCAGATTTTTATCTAATTTTGTGTTCTAATTTTGGGCAGGTAGTTCAGTAATATGCTTATAGTAGGTATTTCAAAGGAGTCCTGATGCAACATTTTCTAGAGTAATAAAATACTCCAATGTTTGCTGTCTGCATAACTCGTCCCTTGCTGTTTTCTCCACCTGCCTGGGACCTCTCGGAGCTCCTGTTAGGGAGACAGTGTCTTTTAGAGGATCTTGGAAGCTGCGCTGGGAGGAGGTGGCTGAGAAGCCACCAGCCTGCCAAAAAGGCAAGATCTTGTTGTTCTTTTCTTTCCAGTGGTGCAGCCCCTCCCTTCTCTCCGGTGCTTATTGGTTTTCTGCCATTTTACCTTGTTATCGTCTACTTTATCAGCATTCTGCTGGAATAGTTTAGTCATTAAACCCAGAGCAAGGTGGGCACGGGTCTAGGGCATAGGGCTGTGCAGAGAGAAGCAAAAGCTGAAGGTATGCCTTGCATCACACTTCATTTTCAGCGAGTACAAGCCCTGATATTGGTTCTTCGTGTCTCGTGATATCCCTATCTTTTAAATATCATGTCTTGCTTGTGGTTTTGCTCTTCCCCTCTCAAAGCCAGCCTCGTTGTCGGTAGCTTGCTGGTTGCTGGTCTTGTGTAGCTGTAATGCTGTGTGATATCCAGTGCTGAAGGTGGATGTTTTTCCTGGGAGGACATCCCAGGCATCAATAGGACATCTCGGGGTTGTTTTGGATTGAGTTTTCTCTCTGAAGGTGCCCGTCTGCAGCTTTGTCCTTATTTGTCTGTCAGCCTGTAAAAAGCAGTGTCAGCTGGGCTTAGGCTCGACAGTTTGCCTGCCTGAACGCAGATGTGATGGGCTGTGTGTGAAAATGTAAAAATGACTTCCTGGAGTGCTGCTCTGAGAAATCAAGTTAGAATAACTCACTTCTATGTATCTCTCCTGTTTAACTCTGGATATTTAGACTCTGGTTAAGAGTCGTGAGCTGTAAACATTGTGTGGCACATTGGGTCATAGGGAATGGGGTCAGAAGTTGCCTCAGATGTCTCCTTGGCATTGGAGGTAACAGTAGAGGAAATAAGCGGCATGTTAGCTGTTATTGGTATAACTCTTTGAGTTTTGACCCTAGTGCATCTGACAGCTTGTTTGGACAAAAGCAGAAAAGTGACAATTAGTTTTGAAGCGGTGTAAGTCACCTGAGCCTGGTTAAAAAACGTTGGGCTGTAGTAAATGGCAGATTTAGGGGAGTTGATCAGTGTGTGCAAGTCTGGGTGAGGACACTATTTGAATACTGCTTCACCACAAGTAGTGAGTAAGATTTCTAGATATGATTTGGAAGCAACCCTTTTTCTATAGGTGCAGAAGATGATTTTACTTCTCTCCTAAGAACTATTCCTCTAAAAGTGGAACAACTTTCAGTTTCAAATTGGGAATGTGGCTAAATGCTGTTAACGTTATCAGTATTTTTTTTTCCCTTCTTCCTAGTACGGCACAGAAAAGCTAGGACACTTTTAGATTTGGATAACCACGGGAAACAACTACTTGAAACTTTTCTTTTGAGTCTATAAATTATAGAGGAGAGAGGATGTGTTAGCCAGTGCGAGTGCAATCACATTATTTCAGTGTCTGCTGGTTTGTTATTGTGGATGTCTTTGAAGTTAAATCCTCCCTTGTCTTTGCTGGGTGGTTCTGTATCTAAAGGACAGGAGTGTTGAGTCTGTGGTTGGCTGGTACAGGAGCCTGGCTTGTAGAGTGAATGTTGAGCGAAGCTATTTAACACAAATATTCTGGAAGGAATAATTTGAAACAAAAGAAAATAGTAAAAAAGAAAAATTACCTAAACCCCCAAATCCTGAATTTTAAAGTTTTGGCTTTGAGAATCTACTTGCAGACCACTAATTTAAAGTGTTATTGATGCAGATATTTAAGTGCTGCGCATTTCTGGGGTTCTTTTTTAAAAAGTTGGACCCCTAGCCTGGTTTGTAGTACTTCACCGCTGATTTTCCACCAAGTGGATGAGAAGCTTCATTGAAGTGGTGCCAAGTCTGCTTCTGCAGGTGGAGAACTCTTCTGTGCTTCAGGTTGTTCAGCTGTTTGAAAGGTAGAAATCAAGGGGTGCTTTACTTTTGCAGTAGAAGATTGGCAAGGGTGCTCCATAGTTAGGGGAAGTAGTGGTCTGAGCCAGTTAGCTTAAACATCTTTGACTATAACCAGAAGATGGAATCAAAAGCAAATCTTGTGTGTTTTCCAGATGAATTGATTTCCTTCTAGGTAAAATTATTTGTGCACTGGATACATTACTGTTTTGAGTCACTTAAATTTTGTCATTGTTTTAATTGTTACCTGAATAACTTTATGCCAAGATATGGAAAAAGTGGAGCAGGGGTGGCGTATAGTTCTGGCTTTTTATTTTTTTAAAGTGCTGTTTTTCTCTAACTGTTCAGTTTGCTCACCTGTTTCTAGAGACACTAAAGAGCTTGCGTTTTGCTCGGCATCGACTGTGGCCTCTAAGCACTTTTTATGGGCTGCTTATTAAACTAATTTTTATGGTGGTTATAGTATAAATAAACCTATGAAATATTAATATATTTGCTAGGTAAAAAAATTTGCATGATTAATGATGATTTGCATTTAACACACGACTGAGTTGCTGAATTTGAGGTAGGAAACGTCAGCAGGTATGAAAATACCTTAACCAGTGTAGCGCTGTTTTCTGGCTTATTAGTGAGCGTAATTTTAATGCTAAAACAACCTTAAGTCTGATTAATCAGTGAATTATCTTGATGTCATAATTGTCAAGCTTTACTTGCATTGTGCTAGGAAAGGTTATGCAATATTTAGGGTGTATATGTTCCATTGATATAATGCTAATGCATTATAGGCTACATGAGTTTTCTAAGAACCAGCAGCTGGAGTCAAGTTGGGCTTAGAGGGTAAAGTTTTGGCTTCCTACTACTTTCTTCATCCTGACTGGTTCCGTTTCTTTGGTAGCTCCTTTGTGCACAGAAAGCATAATTGAGCTTGAGTGCTCTGCTCTCTGAGAAAAATAAGGCTTTCTTAACGTCGAGGATTGGTTAAGAGCAGAACAAGTCAATCTTTAAAAGCTGTATGTTTTATGAATAGTTTTTTTTTCCTGTTGTTTCGGATGCGTAATCGGTGTAAAAGGCCAGGAAAATCACTTGGTGTGACTTGCGAACTAGGAAATGGGTTGGCAACTGGCACGTTTCTTCCATATAAGTGTTTTATGCCTCCCTCAGTATGTACCTGAGCTCTTTAAGGGGTCTGATAAAATACTACCGGTGAAATTACTTAAGTGTTAAGATTATAGATGGAAAAGAGAAACCAGGCAATAACGTGCACTTGGAGTCTTCATCTCTCTTGGTAATACTGTGGTTGTAGAAAAGGTTGTGTGCTCAGTCGCCGTGCTTGTTCTCTGCTTTTCCTACTTTCTTGATAAAGGGGCTGGAAACGTGAAGGTCTCCCTGGAGTTTCTGGTTGCACTGAGGCAGGTAAGCGCAACCCATCACAATAGCTCAATTTATTTTAGTTTTTCCCCTCTTATCTCTGTAATTTATTGAGTTGAAGGGCAAAGGTTTCGTTTTGCCTCAACATGTGACATTATCTCATATTTGAGCACGCAGTCATGTTATTTCCGTCTCTTGAAGCTTTCCCACGTGCAGGGGGAGGCTGGCATTTAAAGTACCTTTTTGAGAATCTGGGCTGTGGCAGCAAATGGCTATTTCCCTGTCTGAGCTGTGAGGAATTGAGGCTGTGGATAAACACAGCACGAGGATGGCCAGATTTTAGAAAACACACGTAGTCTTACTCTTTGCTGAGTTGGCCATCTCCTTCGGTGCATATAGTTTATTTTTGTCCCGTGAGACCTCTCAGCATTCTCCCTGGCTTTCAGGTGAGCCCTTTTCAACGGGAACAGCCTGTTTCTCGGGGTGGTAAGTGTGCAGTGGTGGGACAGAGAGGCTGTTCTGGTTTTCTACTCATTACTATTGCAAAGGAGTAGGCAGTTAGTATTCTGGTGATGCTCTTACAGTGCCTACAGCATTATCATCTAGTTCAGATACTGACACGCAAAGGGTTTTTTTTTTTTTAAAGGCAGTGATCAGAAGCCTCGAAAATGTACCTTAAGCCTTGCCAAGGGCTTTGCTTACCCTCTCCCTTTTTTCTAAGGGATATTGACCTGGTGATGATTCAAAGCCACCTGTACAGGGCATGGGAGTTTAGAAACTCTTACATCTTTAAAAAAAAAAATAGAATTCTTACCCATAGTTGAAGTTGAGCTAACTTAAAATAAAAATGTGTTGCGATGTTAAAAGATTGTGTTAATTATTGGGCTGTAAGTGGATGGTAGACTCTATACGAGTTGAAGCCCGTGCATCTGTATTGGAAATTTCCAGAGACCGTTCTGTCTCAAACTGAATTTAATGAAGAATTTAGACTGGTTGGTGGCAGAGGCAAATTATTTGAATGGTCAAGACTTGTCCCTCCTGCTTCTAAAATTCATAAAATGGAAGATGGCTCAATCAAAATCAATGGAAGGGAGAGTCAGTCTTAGGAGGAAGGGACTGAGATGATTAAGTTTTGAAAAAACTGTATGAGTGACAAAAGAAAATTACGGAGACAAGGCTGGAACACTCTCTGAAGCTTCTCCTGAGGCTTGGTTTCTTAACTGAGACTAGACGCATGTTTGTTCCAAAGTTCTTGTTTTTCCTTGTGTTCAGCGTAAGCCCGGTTTCCTCTTGGCTTTTGTAGTTAAGTCTCAAAGTAAAATTCTAAATACACTTTCAAAGTCTAATTTGTGTTTGTTTGTTACTTTGGCATCAGCCTTTGGCTTCGTATCCTCATGCAGCAATATTTAAAAGTACATTTTTCATCTTACTGAGGCTGCATGTGAGCTGTGGAGGGTGAGGTGGGCTCTCTCCTGCTAGGTCCTGGACTTACTGTCTTGTGAACAGAGTGTTAAGTGCAGGTTCTTCATTTTCCATATTCCAGTCTTAACAGTTGCTGCACTTCTGCAGATCTGAGGGAGTTATTTTTGTGGTTTTGGTGATGGGTGGTTTGGGGTTTTTATTAATTTTTTTGCATTTCTTGGCATGCTGATGCTTGTGGTGGCTGGTTATATCTGTTTGGCTTAATAAAAGGGATTATCTTCTAAGTCTGCTTCCGCTGATAAGCTGGCGTTCCTGCCCTGCTGCAGCTGAGAGAAGGAATGGCCCTACAAGGGGAGAAGTAAAGTTTGATGTAGGCTGTGCTTGGCTCAGGATGGGCTGGGGAAGCCGTGTTATGCAGCGATCTTGTTATGGGGAGGCGATTTTTCGAGCCAGAGAGCCAAATATTGCAAAAAGCAGAGGCTGGGTTGGTTGTGACAGGAGATAGGTACAGCTGGGCTGTGCGTTCCCTGCTTGCACCCTTGCCTTCCTCGTTCTGGAGGAAAGAAATCTTTCCAGCTCTGCTGGGTTGTCGTGGTTGGAACAGGAGAGATTATTCTAAGTAAATTATGTGTTGTCTTTATTTTCTAATAGAGATAATTTCTAGATGTTCTTTGTAGTGTAGCTTTCATGTGTGTCGGTGCCACTTTTCTTGACGGGCTCTGCTTATTTTGCTCTTTTGAAAATCGATGCTTACTTTTGAAAAAGATTCATGTATATTCTTTGTAACAATAAACCCCAAAGAACTGGTCTAGGTAATCGCCTTTTTATTTGACGTCTTGCCTGAAAATAGTTTTTTTGATCTTCTGACTAATTTAGTTTTGAGGTATGAAGTTGGTTGCTATGGCATTAAAAAATTTCAGTTCAGTTAGCTGATCGTTTGTGCCCTCATGGGATGCTTTGGTTTAGAAGGGCAGTGAAGCTGGTGAAGGGGTTGGAGAATGAGCCTTCTGAGAAGCAGCTGAGAGCCTGAGGCTGTTAGCTTGGGGAAAAGGAGGCTGAGAGGAAACCTTATCGCTGTCTACAACTGCTCAAGAGGAGGTTGTAGCGAGGGGGTGTTGGTCTCCTCTCCCAAGTGATAGGACAAGAGGAAATGGCCTCAAGTTGCGACAGTGGAGGTTTGGATTGGGTGTTAGGAAAAAATCTTTGCCAGAAGTGTTATTGGGCACTGGCAGAGGCTGCCCAGGGAAGCGGTGGAGTCGCCATCTCTGGAGGTATTTGAAAGATAGGTGGATATGGTGCTCAGGAATATGGTTAAGTAGTGGACAGTTACAGTTGGGCTTGATGATCCCAAAGGTCTTTTCCAACCAAGTGAGTCTATGATTTTCTGGATGTTCAGTTTATCAGTGTCTGTAATAGTGTGTTAGGTGACTAGCAGGGATCCTCCCTTCCTCAGGTACCAAACTGTAGAATAACTGCAACCTCTCTTCGTCCAGACAGTATATGAAAACCCAGCACTATTCTGCTCTTGAGCAGAGATGACGTTGATTAAAAACTGCTTCCTGGCCTGCCGGTGTCTGAATGTCTGCAGTTCAGAGCTGAGGGGCTTCCTTCAGTAGTTGAAGAGGACTCTGTTTTCTCAGCGCTGTCTTTTTGAGGGTGTAGTGCCTGAATTTTATTTTTCCCTTTGGATAGGGGTGTCTTGTAGCTCTCTCAGCTTTGCGACCTTAGATTTTGCACATTACATTAAAATGCATTACTTGGCTATAATGTTTAAATTTTTTCTGTGGCTCAGATGGGACGTTTGATGTCTCTATTATTGTTAATGTTGTGGCTTAAGATGAGTGGTGCACATCCGATGTCCCTTTATCCAGGTGACAACGGAGGGATAAATGAACGTTAATCATGCAGGACAGGAAGGTTTATTTGCAGCATTTGTTATTATTTTCATCTTTGCCTGAAACAATGCATAAGAAGGGATGAGGTGACAAAAAAGATAGTATTTAAATGTGGGAAATATTGCTGGTTTCTCTACAGACCTGAAGTATTTATCTTTCACAGTTAGTGGTAGAATTGTGTGCTCTTCTGTGAAAAACTTACTGTAGTTTCCTTGTTTGATTCTCAGGAGTTCTGAGTGTCTTCTAGAGAACGCAGCTGGTTATGTTGATATAATTAAGCACTTATATGTAACAGGGTAGGTTAATAACAAATAACTATTCCAGCCCTGCTATGCAAAATGTGCAGGCAAATGTGCTGGCTTTTGTTTAAAAAATAATGCTGAGCTTAATCTGGTGGCAAGTTTGCTGTCTGGATCTCTTGAATCTCAATAGGAGGCTCAGCAGCCTTCATCCGGCTCAGTAGTTTGCTAATTGAGACTTTCTTTTCTAGAGTGTCCTGGTAGTGCAGGGTAAAATACTTTTCCCCAAGAGAACTGCATAACAAACTCAGCAGAGCAGCAGTCTTGTAAGTGTTGAAGTAATTGCCCTACAGAAAGTTTTTATAGAATTGAGGAAAAAAGACCGCCAAACTGGCTTGGTTTGTAGACTTTCTGTAACTGTCCATGCTTGATTTTGAGCCAAGTCAACTTTTGTTACGCTGTTCTCAGCCGAATTGAGTAAGACCTTGAAGAAGTTTACAGCAAGTTGTTTCATTTTCAAATTAATTTTTTACTTATGTCAATGCCTGTGGCCTATCTACGTACATCATAAAATCAGAAAAACTAACCGCCTTCAAGTAAAATCACTGCAGCACCGCAGCTGTCGTAATTTACAGCCTGAATGGTTTGTGAGACTGCAATTCTTGAACCATGTCCAAGGTGATTTAAACACATTTATATTAGCGTGATCCTCATGTTGATTTAAGACAGGCTGGTCAAGCTCTGTTTTCTATTGACACAAGGTCCAGAGTAAATGCAGGTGCAGAGAACCGTTCACCGTGAGTTTAATTTGTCAAGCATTTTATTTGGCTCTTTCCCTGTCACATTGACCCTGCTGCTTTTTTCATTGTTGCTTTTGAGCTGATGGTAGGAGTGCTGTGCTTTTGGTGTGTTGATATTTGAGATGCGTGAGGGATGAGATGCTGGATCTCGCTGTAACACAGCTATTCGAATTCATGATGACATGTGTCTTATCTTCCTGAGGTGTGGAGAGTCGACTCTGCGTTATCAAGGAGTGTGTTGATGCATTCTACCTTGCCACTAGTCTTCAGACCAAAGGTTTGTTCTACTTTTCAGTAATGTGCTTACATTGCAGGTGCTGTCATTGGAGAAGTTTGGAAAAGTCTTTGAGCTGCGTGTTATAGTTGGCAACCGGAGCTGTGTTCTTAGTGAGCAGTATAGAACAACATACAAGAAAATCTTTTTAGGCAGTGTGGAACTGGAGGAACTCAATATGCTGTAAAGTGTGGTTTGAATGGGAGATTTCTTCCGGCAGCCTTGAGACCTCATCTAGATTATTGTGTCCAGTTCTGGAATCCTCAACATAAGAAGGAGATGGAGCTGTTGGAACGGGTCCAGAGGAGGCTACAAAGATGATCCCAGGGCTGGAGCACCTCCTATACAAGGACAGGCTGAGGGAGTTGGGGTTGTTCAGCCTGGAGAAAAGAAGGCTCCGAGGAGACCTTACAGGGACCTTACAGTACGTGAAGGGGCTACGAGAAAGCTGGGGAGGGACTGTTTACAAAGGCTTGTAGTGATAGGACTAGGAGGAATGGGTATAAACTGGAGAAGGCCAGATTTAGACTGGACGTAGGGAAGAATTTCTTCACTATGAGAGTGGTGAGACACTGGCCCAGGTTGCCCAGGGAAGCTGTGGCTGCCCCATCCCTGGAGGTGTTCAAGGCCAGGTTGGATGGGCTCTTGGGCAGCCTGGTCTAGTGAGAGGTGTCCCGTGGCAGGAGGTTGGAACTAGATGATCTTTAAGGTCCCTTCCAACTCAAACTATTCTATGATTCTATGATCTGTTTTGTCCTGCTTGAAGCAGTGTGGTGAATTTTCTGCAACTGTCTGCTTCTCAGGGAAGGATTCAGCAGGATAACAGGTCAGGACTTACTGGAGGGAGGAACAGTTAGAAAATACTTAACAGCAGTTTCTGCTAGAAAACAGAGGTATTGGAGTCACTATCTGCAGTGGAAGTCCAATATCTTGTGAATGTAGTAACATCACTTTTTTAACTGAAGGCTTCCAGGCAGCCACCAGCAGCCATCTTCACCTGTTTTGTTTCTGATTAGTTGTATGAAGCAACATTGTTTTTTTAAAGCTGAAAAAGAAAAAGCTGAAACGCCAGTTATGGTGTAAGTCTTCCCTGCAGTTTTATTAGACTGAGTGCTGGAATGGGACTCCCGTGGTGAACACTTGTTCTAGGAATCCCAGTGATAACAGATGACAGCATCATCTGGGAAGGTGTGATACTAAGGAACATGCTTTTCCCTCAACTGACTCACAGCTCTGAAGCTGTGTGCTCATTCTAATGTTATTGTTAATAGTCTTAATTAGAAGTATATGTGCAAAATAGTAGTTATAGGAGGGATTCTGATTCTGTGCCTTCCTCACAGAACACAAACAAAGCCTTGCTACGTTTTGTATTTTTGCTTCATGACCCTTTTCCTGTGCTTCAGCAGGTGCTGAGCATATGGTGAACCATCACTGATAATGCCGTCATCTCTGATTGTAGATGGAGCAGCAGTGGATACTTCCACTTCCCTGGAATAATGCAGAGTTTGTTCTAGCTCAGCTGCTCAGCAGCGTGGCTCCAGCTTGTCCAGATCCAACCCCTTTCATGTGCTCTGAGGCTATGTTGGCTTCCTTTCTAGGAGCAGCTCACTGGTAAGGCCTTCACAAAGGAGAGGAGCACACAAAAAGCCACACACTTCAGGGGGGTTTGTTTCCTTCACCTCTTCCAGGCATTTGTGAACTTTTCCAGCCTCCTGTTATAAAAAAAAAACCAAACCAAAAAACATAGTCTAAACTTGTTCTGCTAGGGAAAGCGCTGATGGAAGTTAAATTCTTTTCTTTGTCAGCTCTCCCCAAAGTCATTTCTCCAAATACTTTCCTACCTTGAGACATTCCACTGAAATCCATCAGGACTTTGTGATGCCTTCAAAAATTTATTTAATAAATGTTGTCTTCTAGTGTCTATTTTACTCACTAAGGTTCACAGTATCTTCAACTTAGAATGCTTGCAAAAGGCCTTTTGGGAAAACCTAGGAACACTGACAAGCTCAGGTTGGCTGTGTGGTGTTTGTTCACAGCGGGGAGGAACATTGAACCTGGATTTCTAAAAGAAATGGTGAGACGCTTCAGTCACCGTCCCTGCTGGTTGTTGGCTCAGCACAGCTGTGTTATCCAGTGTGTTCTCTGAAGTGTCTTCGTGCAAATGGAAATATGCAGAAACCTTCCTATGGCTTAAGAGTTGTACATTGTGAATAACTTTAAACAACATGGCATTATGTTGTTGCCATCTTAATGATCTTTGGTCTGTTGGGAGATGGAACTATGGCTGTAAGCACTTCTGCATACGTAGTTGGCCCAGTAATTTGGAATTAGGATTCTGTTGAGGAGATCAAAGTTTTGGCTTGGAAAAAAAAAACCCTCTCTGTGAACCTGATATTGAGACATTGAAGCAGAATGGAAAGAAAGGAAGATGTTGAAAGCGAGAGAACACAGTAGCTTATAACCTGTTATATATTAAAGTATTTGAGAACCGCTGTATATCTTTGAAACTTTGTTTAAAGTTCAATGCAGAGTATCGTTTTGTATATCTTGATTGTTTGGGCTGGAAGCATCTTTCCAATCTGAACTTTTGTTCTCAGGAGCCATTTAGATCAAACTTGTAGAGGCTGGCTGATGTTACATTTTACTATCTTGGGAACCATGTTGCTGAAAATACTTCTGAACAGCCCTTTTGGGGTTTGGCATGATCTGTTCTAAGTCCTTTTTTTTTTGTATAATGCATGTTTTTTTTAGCATTAAAAGCCATAAAATAAAGTGAATCAAGAGGTCATCTTTGAAAGGTGTCTAAAATAACGCCTCAGAGCCATCAAAACATTGCACCAGAGTAAAACAGAGGTGGTGCGAGCACAGTGCCCTTTGCCTCCGTATTTACAAAGCCTATTGTTTTATAATCATAGAATCATAGAATTACCAGGTTGGAAATGACCTCTGAGGTCATCGAGTCCAGCCAATCCCATCTGCCATTAAACCATATCCTTAAGTACCTCATCTACCCTTCTTTTAAATACCTCCAGGGTTGGAGACTCAACCACCTCTCCGGGCAGCCGTTCCAGTGCCTCAAGACCCTTTTGGTGAAAAATTTTTTCCTAATGTCCAATCTGAACCTCCCCTGGTGCAGCTTGAGGCTGTTCCTCGCCTTGTTCTGCCCATAAGAAGCTGATCGGTTTGGGTCCTGTCTCCTGGTAGCACTGTTTTGTAGTATGTTTTGTTGTCATGTAGTATGTTTTACTACATGATCAAACAAGAATCCAGGACTTAAGTACTGAGATTCCTTCTATGTACACTGGGGAATCCGAAACCATATGGACAAGGTGAGTCATATGGGTTGTCACCGTCGTTTTAGGAAGAAATTGGGGAATAGGGAGAATTCAACAGCACAGCCACTTTACCAGCCATGAAGCCACTTGGAAATGAAGGCAAGGGCGAGGATCTCAGGGTGTTGTCCCCTCAGCTTCTGGAAGCTCATGCTCAGAAGCTGGGATAATGCAACCTCAGGCAGGCAGTGCTCTTGGCTGCTGTTTCCCTACTTGGAGACTCGGCTTCTCATGGGATGCTAGAGCACTAGGCTTGTGTTGAGCCATCCATAACAGGCAAGGTGGACACTCTTCTGGGTGTTTGTTCTGCATGGTGATTGTGGTGACTGTTGAAAGTAGTTTATGCTCTAAACTTGAGGCAGTGCTCTAGCAGAGAGGAGAGGCAGTGGCTCTGTCTGTGGAACAGTGCGGGAAGGGCACGTTGGCCCATCTGACTGAGTAGCAAGGTCTGTGGCAGGTGGGGAATATGTACCAGAGTTGTGTGAGGACTTGGGATGTCCCTATTCCTGCAAAGGGAAACAGCTTTAGCTTAGATTGCCCTATTAACAGTTTCTCTTTCTTTTGTCTGGAATAAACTGGCCTGTCTGGTCACTCATTCAGAACCGTTCCAACAGAACAGTTTCTGAACTGGGTGGCCTGCGCTTCTCCTGGGATTGACTAATCTGGATAAAACAGTGCATGTTTGGTACAACTTTCAAGAAGTAGGTGCAGCTCTTGCATTCTGAGATCTTACTGCAGTTGATTTGCCTCGTTTGCTTCCAAGCTGTTCGGTTACAAAGCTTTTCTCTGCTTTGGTGTTCTTTTTGAAGAAAGGATTGTCTCGGGGATGGGAAGGTATTTGGTTGGTTTGGGGAGGAGCGGATAACGCATTTCAACTGACAGAAAATGGAATTTGTCCTCTTTAACACTACACACCATGGCATTCCATAATGACTAATGGTATGGGCTAATTATATGTACATTTATGCTATTCCTCTCTAAAGCGAGCATTTTGTTTATTGTGTGTCAGAGGAAGATGATTCAAAGGTTCTAATGAGCCTTTCCTGGAGTTTTTTTGTGCCTTTTACAGGTGCCTTGTTCGTAAGGTCAGCGTTCCCTGGAGGCTTGCATGCCTCAGCCAACCCCGGGTATCTAGCTCTTGTCCCACTTTTTATGCTGTCTTTGCGATGCATTAAAACCTCAGCAGAGGACTTCAAGGGGAGCATTCTCTGAAAAGCCCTGCCTCACTTTATTTTCTCATGCTTTGTGATACTTCTAGAAGTGTTTTTGCGGGAGGCTGAGTTGTGGTGAGGCTGCTTTAGGTGCTCAGGGCTCTGGTTAAGAGTCATGGGGCTGATGGAGCAGGGGAAGATGCTCTACAGGAACATGTTAGCATGAGCATCCCTACATAGGGATGTGAAACTTAAGACTTGATCTTATGGTTATGCCCTGAATGTTATTCCCATAAATCACTATGATGGGTGGTGGTTGGAGGTCTAGGCCATCGATGAAGTGAGCACTAATTTGACTCACAGAAATAAATAAAATACAGTAATTAGCAAAGTACTAAGTTTCTGATAGTTGTCTGCTGCACTGATAAGAGCTAAAAGCTGCTGCTCCTGTAGCCAGGGTGGCTGAACAAAACACGGAGCAGTTCTGTTTACAGAGAAAGCGACAGCTGGTTTTGGAGTGTTTGGCTGTGAATGATGTTGCCTAGAAGTAGCTTTGGGTGTTTCAGGGGTTCCTTCTCCAGATCATGTTCATTCTTGGAGAGACTTGGACAGTGTCAGCACATCCAGGTGAAACCTTGGAAGCTGAAGTTGCAAGTCAAGACCCTTTGGAGGAACTTGATGCTAATTGGGAGGAGGAAATCTTTTGGTTCCATGTAGTAGACACGGGGCAAACACTTAGTGACCCTTGATGGGAAAAGATGTCCATATTATGGGAAACCAGGCTTAAGGGGGTTAAAGCTTTGCACCTGTGGCACGTAGCTGTGTAAATGAATTCAGATTAGATATCTAGGGAGGCTAATGGGAAGCATGTTTAATGAACCCTGGCTAATTACTCTGTTAAAGTTCTTGATCAATGCACAGGAGACCTCAAACTACTTGCAGATTATTTTTTTAATAAATCTGCTATATATATTTAAAAACTTCTGCATATAATCAAAACAACTGGAGGGGCTTGGTTCATAGAATTCTGGTTCACCAGGGCTTTATGTATTTGGAGGTTGTCTGTAAATGAAAGCTGAAGACGTAAGCGCTTCCAAAAGTATAAATTGTGTGTTTTTTATGATAAACACAGATGAATAGATGAGCTTGAGAGAGCAGATAGTAGGAGAGATCACGAGGCTTCAAAATAATCTTTGCTATAAATGTATTGAAGTGTGTGGGACTATTAGCTGTGTTGTTGTAATGTGGTCTGTTTTCTGCTTTGGGGTTGGAACCTGTTTCATGTGCTTGGTGTAAATCAGACAAGGCAGATGTGGTTTCCTGAAAGAGAAAGAGTTCTTGTAAATAGCTTGCTGGTCTATGCATGTTCTTAAAGTGTCCTATGTAGGGACCACCTCTTCCATTTTCTCCAGAATATTGTGTATGAATTTCAGTGGACTCAACACTAGTATTAAATAAAAATGTCAGGCAGGCAGCCTTATCCTTAAAGGGTAAAGTCCTGTCTTTAAATTGGTTCATATTAGGGAAGCTGGAATACATTTATTCTTTTCTTATTGAGCTAATTAGCAAAACTGTATTGCATGTTCATAGTGAGTACGTCAGTGTGTGTGCAAATGGATAACGGATGCATAATGAAGACTTAGAAAGGTAACCCTTCAGCAAACAGCGTGCAGTGCCATCTCCTGAAGTTTTGTTTAGTGAATTCTTTGCTGTATTCAAGGAGAAATGCCAAGGCTGTCAGACAGTTGGCTTTTATTTTTGTATATATTCAACCCATTGCAGTTTATGGTCTCCGTTGGTAGCAGCAGTGATTGTATCAATGGAAAAGTATCTGTGCAGCCTGCTTTGACTTGCATAGCGAGGAAAAGGCTTTAGTTAGTGCTGTAGCACTTAAAGACTTGCCCTCTTTCGACACTTTGATAGCAAAGGGGTATAAGAAGCAGCATGTGCCTTGTAAAAAGAAAATTAGGAGCCTTGTGGTCTTGTAAAAGGATTCCTGAGTAGAGCATTCTCTGTATAAAGGAACGTCAGTTGGCGCTAACTTAAAACCACCCACAAACAGGTTGTAGGTCTTCCTGAAGATTATAAAACCTCACTGACTCCTGCAGAAATGATATGGCAGTTACTGGGCCAACTGAACAGATCCTTTGCCTAGGAGCTTTTCAGGTTTGAAACCAGTAGGCAGCCCAAAGAGCTGGTTCCTGAGGTATGAGTAGTCTGCCTGAAGGCTGCTTTATTAGACCCCAAACATTTGTTAACTTGATAGAAACCTTGTGAGGGATGCTATTACGTTCAGCCAGGGAAAGCTGAGCCCAATTGGGTCTTAGACTCTTCAAGAGAGAAGTGCCAGGAGCAGGCAGTTAGCAAACAGTTAAAAGCTAACTTGGAAATCATGGGACTTTGAGGCAGAATCCAGCTCTTCCCCCTCTTACAGAAAATACCCTTTTCATAAATTTGAGATCCTCCACGCTGTGCTATTTGAAAGCAGCACTTGTAGAATGTTCTGTTAGCATACCGTTTCCTTCAAGTTTTCAGAAAGATCACAAGATTGGAAAATAGCCGGTAGGCTTTGTTCTCCACATTCCTTCAGAAATTAATGGAAAAGCTGGAATTCTATACTTTGGTCAAGTTGTGTAAAGTTTCAGTGTTCTCTTATCTTCCATTTAATGTTGTTTCTTATGAGCCTAACTCATCTGCTTTGTTCCATTGTTGATACAGCCCTTGTTTAAAAAAGGAAAAAAAATCCCTGTTATGTTATCAAGCGGTTGTTCAAGCATGACTAGAGATAAAATTAACTAGCAAGTCAGTACTGTGTTCTCTGAGGAGTGGCTTCAGATGATGTCTCACATTCTCGGACTGGAATGGCCTTAGGCAAAGACATAAAAAGTCAGGAGTAAGCAAGGGATATTAGCTGGAGTGAAACTTTTCATCTAGTAGTGGATATAAAAGGACGAGATCTCACCTTGTTGGCAGGTCAGTGCTTTTTTATTTAATATGCAGAAGTCTAACAAATAATTGTTCAACGTTTGCCATTCTGTGCTGCTTTGTGTGCTCATGCAATGTGTAGCTGATCTGCCTGATGGCTTTTACAGAGCTGTTACTGAGCAGCTTCAGTAAATGATAGTAATCACAATGGTTCTTTCCTGCAATCTTGTAGTTAGTCTCTGGCCAGCTGGGGATCAAATACGAACAGGGTTTCTAACCACTGGGCCTGCTCATTGTTTCCTTAGTACCCTTTTCACCCAGGTTCTCCTAGCTGTGCTAAAGGAAAGGAATCTGCCGTACAGCTGTGGATCATATAAAAGACTTCAAATATACTAGCAGATGTGAGGCTAGGCGAGCACATTCGCTAGTCTCGCTGCAGTGAATTCCTAATGCTAAATAATCCCATGTACTGGCTGAAGGATTTTCTCCCTGTGTAATTTGGTATCCGCTTGGATTTCCAGTGGCACAGCTCTGCTTGTGAATAATGATGTGTCTGCTTGATATCATCCTGGGAAACGTAGAAAAAGATATAGCTATTTAGACTTCATAGAAGCATAAGTGGCGAGTTAACATGGTAATAACGCTGGGTTTTCATCCTTTACTGCTTAATTTTGTGTAGTTCCCTGGCTAATAACATAATTGAATTTGAAACGCGGTTTTTTAATGGGTCGGCTACTGGCAATTGTGTTCATTGATGTAAGTATTATTAAAGAGGCAACACAGCTGGTGGTCCACAGCCTGGTAGATTGATGGTTGTGTTCAGAAATCTGCATAATTCTGTGTTAAAATCGTATATCTGGATGTGTTGCTGTATGCAAACTCCTTTGTAGGCTGTCTAAGTATTTTAAGAGTTGTTGCTTCTTAAAAATCAAAGAGAACCTTGCAGCCAGCTGAGCTGGTATAAAATCCTTTCCTTGATCTCACAGCAGCTTTACATTCTCCTGCAAGGATATCCTGGACCGCATCTTTGGAGCTTTAGTTCATTTGACTAGAATGTGTTTACATGAAATGCTTTCTTTGCTGTTGCTGGTTTATAAGGAGCTTTCTGTGCCGCACTTGTTGCTGTGGCTCGTCCATTCCAGTTGAGTTGCTTGCAGTACTGAGCTGTGAACTAAATTACTGCTTGAGCTGGAGGTTTTGGGGTGAACCCAAACCTTTGATCAACGATTAACTTGAATGGTGCGGTTCTTCAAACAGTTGCATTTGTGGTGGCTTTCAGGGTGCCAGTGTGAGCAAAAAGACCTGGAGGTTGGTAGGAGATGTGGAGCAGCGTGGATTTTAAGCCTGGTTTGAACTGCCACGCGTCAGCGTGTTTGTTCGCCAGAGTGGCAGGCGAGATCTAGCACGTCCTGCAGCCAGAACGGTCAAAGAGCCAGGCAAGACTTCTTAAACAAGTCTCTCTCGCTTGAGAGCGCCTGCTATAAGCATGAAAGATGTACGTGAAGCTCAGCATCTGGAAGTCTTAAATCAAGTCTGTGCAATAACAACTGAAAATTGAAAAGACGATATAGTGTTAAACTGAGATGCAGCCTTGTATTAGTATTGCTCTATGTTTTGAAACCATGTGCTTATTGTCTGCTAACTTCAAGCGATCAATCTTGGAGGTTCTGGAGAAAATGACATGAATATCCAAAGCGGAGGTGCCAGTGAGTCTCCTGTGTGAGAAACAGCAGCCATAATTCAGTTTGATTAGACAGAGACCCCTAAAACTGAGCTGAAGGGGCATTTGATTTAAGCATAATACACTAATACTTACAGATTAAAAGAAAGTTCAAAGGGAAAGGATGCCACAGAGTGCGTTTCTGGGTAGTTTAAAAGTCTGCAACACCTTTTTTCGCTGCCTCCTTTCTTCTTAATCCTGTCATTGCCAGTGAATGTGAGTGCTGAGTGGAACTGGATGAATGTCCAGACTTGAGAGCTGCACACTTTTAACCAGTTGTTGAAGCTTTCTGTCTGGTACAGCTTATGCTTTTCTTCATACTTTATTCTGTCTAGTTTTGTATGGTAGTAAAAGGAGGCTCTCTGGCTAGGCTGACTTACCATTATTTTCTCTAGCATTGCTCAGACTTGCTGATTTGTTTTGCGAGTCTCAAAAGATGTCTGATAAACTGGTTCTAGTGATATGCGTGTATGGAAATGGGTGCCCTCAGACAACAAAAGGAGTGCCATGACTTACAGTGAACTTCTGGGTGGCTCACAGACAGATGGAAATGTGCTTAAAAGGGATATAGACGTTATGGAAATGCTTCCTTGTCCTTTCTAGTCAATTCAGAAAGGTTGTCTGGTGCAATTTTCTGGTGACCTGTTTCTAATTAACATGCAAATGAACTGCTTGGTGCTGGAGATCAGGATTGCAAATATGAAGTGCTAACATGTTTTCGGCTGGGAAATCCCTGGCATCTGTTAAAGCCCCAGCACTGTCTACCTTGCATTTGCTGCTGCCTGTGGGGTGGTTCCCTCTGGAGGGAGAGAGCTACTGCAGCCTGCAATCAAATGGCTCCTTTGTCTCACTTTAGAGAGAACAGGTTTTAATTTTGTGCTGTTGATGCTTGCTGCCCCTCCTAGGGAGTCATTTGAGCGCATTCGCAGCCCAGCTCACCAAAACTGACTGTTGTGAAAATGGTCAAGATGAGCTGCTCCAGCTATTTCCCTGGAGGAATTGCAGTGAAGTAACTTATTTCTTCATGCTAGTGTTACAAATGCCAACTAAATGAAGAAATTAGCATATTTATCAGTGCTTGTCATCACTTAAAATTGTAGTTTTTCATTAAATGCTGCTGCGCAATTTATATTTAGAAAGCAGCTTTCATCTAATGGGTAGAGATGATTAATTTACTGAAGGTCTGGTCAGAAAGGGAGGTTGTCTTTGTCCTTGAGGTGCTTGCTTGTTTTGATGTCACAAAGTATCTTATCTCTCTTCTTCAGCATTTTTGTGCCAACATTCCCTGTTCCCAAGGATTGTAACAGCTGATTTAGTCACGCATTTTGGCACAAGCTGCATAAGGTACCGTAAAACCCCACTTGATTTTCGGATTGCAGCTTATTTTCTAGTGCTGGCAATTAAGAAAAGGATCTTTTGTGCAAACTGAGAAAATTTGAAATGGAAAAAATGAAGCAAATAAGTGCTCAAAAGCCCTTTTCTTCTCCAAAACGCAACCAAGACTTCAACTTTGTAGAGTTGAAACGTTGAACTGTCAACAAAATTGGATCCGTTTTAAAGTGGAAGGAAAATGACTTTTAGTTGTGTAAGTTGGTTCGGAGAGTTAATAAACAAGTGGTTTGGTTGTAGATGGAGTCAGCTGGCTGCTCGCTTGGCTTCCCGAAGCACATCGTAACCCAGTTCCCTGCGAGCTGCCTCCAGCAAAGACGGTGAGACCGTGCATGGTCAGCGGCAGCGACTGCCCTCTCCTAATGGCACTAACCACACCAGTAAAGGGGGCTGCAAGTGAACCTCCCAGAAATTTTGCAGTAGCTGGGTTGGGGCAGTGTAATAACGAAATTAGTTTTGTAAACAATCGTAGCTTAAATTAGCATGGAGGCTGTTAATGAGCCTAATTAAAAGGAAAAAATTTTGAAAAGCCAGCACAAATGACTTTCAGATTCGGAAGTGTTGTTGCGTAGACTGTACTTCTTTGTTTTCTGGAAGAGACTGTAAATCTACTGTACAAAAATTAAAATGCTTCGGCAAAGCACCTCTCAGTGCGTGACATTCGAGTGCTGCTGCTGTGTAAATCCTGAACACTGTGCACCTTTCCTGGCTCTCCTGGCTTTTACAGTGTAGAGCCTTACTCTGCTAATCCTCCTTCCACCGAAACTTTAAATAGAAGATGGAGGAGAAGGATCAAGTCTTCATTTCAAATAGGTGATGGATTAACTCTGGTTTGCTTATTTTGTAGGGCAGTAAGAACCGGCTTCTAGTGGTGAGCCCCACCTGCGCTGGTGAGATCTCGCTTGTTCTGACAAGGTTTTCCACTGCACAGCAGAGTCATTGAAGGAGGCAGCCTTCCAGAAATGTGTGGGAAACTACCGGGATGTTTTTAGAGGGAGTCTTGTTGCAAAAAGTCACAAATGTAGTGCCAAGTCTGTGCAATTGTCTGGTTTTGAAACGGTGTGTATAGGGAAATTTGCTCTTGCAGTAGTTCTTCCCGTGCAGAATCTCTTCCTCCAGTTCTGAAGTCAAATTTGAGCACTTGTGACAACTTGCTGAGCTGAAAATAGCAGAGTTAGTGTTTGTCCGTTACACGGGACAAATCATGTTGCACCCCCCATCCCCCTTCCCTAAAAGGAAACCACAATTAAACTTGGTTTGCAGAAGCAATTTTCATTTGTGTAGCCACAGAGCTCTCATCCGCCTACAGCTGCGGATGCCGCGTTCAGCAGGTTGTCCTCGTTTGGCTCTTCTTTAGGAGTGGGGAGGCTGGGATCAGTCAAGGACAGTTCACTGGGAAGCACAAGAGAAGAACATGAGCTTTAACAATGCATTTTCTTCCCAGTTTTGCAAGAGCAAGCGGAACAACAGTTTTCTGAAGGCTTTTGTCTTCTTGTGCAGTAAGAATTGGTTACTTGAGGACATAGGACCATCATCGCTGAAACAGAGTATCATCACTTGTACTCTGAGAAGCAGAAGCCTTCTATGTCTTAAATTACTTACAAAAGTGTGAATCTACAGGAAACTACAGTGCTAGTGCTTGTGGTGACAAGCCTGGGAGCTTAGTCAGAGCAGAACGGTCCGAGTTGGGTTTGGTGTAGGGGCTCCCTTGCTGTTGCTGCGCGTGTCCTAACAACTTGGTGGCTGCCTGCAAAATGCTAGGTTTGCAAGTCTAGGGCTCTAAAAGGTAATCACAAATACAATTGTAGCTTTTTCTGACTGCTTTTTTTGAGAAACATAGTGCATCTAGCACAGGGAGGTGTGTGTCGTCTGGTGAATGCATCAGAGTAACTCCTGAAATTTCCTAATGCTAATCTATAATTCACTCTCATTTCTCGTGCGATTTGCCTGAAGAACTGGCAGCCACTGTGGCACAGTAAGAATGATTTTATGTATGAAATCTACACTTTGGAGAGTCAGCTTGTGGGTGTAACTCCCTCTCAGGCTTGTGCTCATCTTTGGGCTCTTAACGGCAAAAGCTGCTCCTAGGATGTTAGCATTTGGATTAATAATCTCACTGGTCCTGTAGAGAATATAGAGATTTTTTGCTAGCTTCCAGCCTGCACTCAGGTTGAGCTGGGCCTGGGGATGGATTTTGAGGGAGCAGGTCCATGGCAGGCCAGGCTGACTTAAGTTAGTCTTACATTTACTTGTGTCATCCTCCCTTCCAGCAGCACTGACCCTGAAGACTGTCTGTGAGTTGCTTCAGCTCAGTAGAAAGCAGGTAACTAACAGAAAGCTCCTTACAGAAGTTCTTAAGGAGAAGCAAAAAGAGTAGTTTAGGGTTTTATGGATTCCCCCTTCCCCTGTTTATGTTACAATTCACCAAATACTCATCTGCTTCCTGAGTTCTGAGAGACTTAGATTAAGTACACCGGAAAAGTACCAGAAAACCTTTGCTTTGTAGGTGAAAGTTAAAGTAATTCCACAGTATCTTCTCTTCTTGACTTCAAGTCTGGTAACTTGCTAGATTATCCATTACAAAAATCTCCCTGTTAATCTGGATGCCTCACCTACTCTGATAGGTGCTATGTTATAGTTAGAAATGTAAACCTAAATTCAATTTTACAAGCTTCAGGAAGCCTGAAAATGTTACTTTTGGAGTGCCTGGCCTGCGATTAAATGCAAGTTGTCCAAATGTGGCAGTTCTCAATTAGCTATAAGGCTTTCCTGTTGTTACTTCCAGGGCAGTGTCCTCTGGATTGTCTGGGCAGAGAGAAGTGAATCCCTTGTGTTGGTGCCAAGCTTGGCACTTGCTGTGAACTACATATTTTCAAGATGCAGCTGTTGATAATGCTTACAAAGGGGAAAAACTAATCTTGTTCTCACTGTGTAAAGTCCATGTCTCTTCCTTACTGTGCTGTCCAAATTCAAAGGTAGTTTGTAGAAGGCTGTGTACAATAAGTTTCCATTTATTGGGGAGTTGGAAAACTCCTAGGAGTTACGTCTGAGTGCTGAGTAGTTGATGGAGAAGATTATGCTCTCAAGTTCCCACTCCATTTGCTCTCATTTTTTAGATGCCTCCAACTCCTGTTGTGTCACATTTGGGCTCTTACTCTGGTGGTGTCAGTGGAGCTTTGAGTGCTCATTTTCAGTGTGTCTTGCAATTAATTTTCGCTTAAAAAAATAGTGCTATGTATTCTTCCTTTGTGCACACCTAGCAGGGATGCCCCATCTCTGAGCATTACCTGGAGATATCTAACTTGTTTCTGGAGATTTGTTTGATGCTTCTAACACCTCTGGTATTCTGGGGTATGTCTTTCCTTGTAAATTGTCATGGGACAATAGTATAGAATAATAGAACCACTGGGTTGGAAAGGACCCACTGGATCATCAAGTCCAACCATTCCTATCAGTCGCTATCTACCTCTTCTCTACTCTGTATTGCATGGTCATCTTGAAACACACAGATAAATTATTTGGTAACCTGCTGGGTAAATGTTTTAAGTTTCCTTTTTCTTTTGTGTGGAGTTGGACAAGTTTTTTCACCCAGCAGACTCAATTCTCACCCTGAGCAGAACTGTTCAAGGCCAGTGAAAGACATTGTAGGAGACCAAAAGAAGTGGTTTTGGTGGAATGGTGACCTTTGCTTAAAGCATTCAGATCTCACTTTGCTGTTAAAAAAGCTGCACTAACCAAACATTTTTTTTTCTTATCAGTCAGAGATCTGCTTGCAAGGGGTCTAAATGCTCGTGCTGGGCGGAAACTGCGTTCCTGCGGGTACTGCTGCCTGCTCTCCCTTGTGTTGCCTTACTCTGGATATGCAAACTGCAGTGAATTCCCATGTCGCGTGGGTAAGAACAGATTGGGTTCTTGGAATCCTATTCCCGAGTGTTATCTGCTGGGGAAAACACGTCTATTCTGCTTATTGGTCAGGACAAAATAATCCCCCCGTGTTACCAGGTTCTGCGGTGAGGACTGTCTGGAGTTTGCCATCAGTGTATTGGAAGTAATAATGATTGTTAGGTAATGGCTGTTGTGTGTCACCGTGCCTGCAGAGACCAGAGATTTATAATCTAATGTTTACGTCTTCAGCCACAACTGGGCTTCAGATGGTAGGGAAACCTTGCTTTGGTGTGTAGCTCCAGATAGGTTAATAGTGCATAACTACCTACAGACCAACACCGTTGACCGGAGATGAGGATAAGGTATTTTCTGTCCAGTGGCAATTGTTGCCTACTAAATACTGTAACACTGGAGTTCTCCCTTGGCTGTAATGGAAAATCCAGGTCACGGCGAGAAGTTATAGTGCTGCCTGTGTACTTGCTGGGCCCTTCCTGGCTGGTGGAGGTGGCTGGCTTTGGTGTCCATATTCTGAGTCTTGTCATCAATTTTGCTGCTTGTCCAAAACCATCAGGAGGAATAATAACCAGCTTGTTTCTAGAGCAGTTAAATTTTTGATGAAATTCCCGTATTTTTGGCAGGTGAAAGTTGTTCAGCGGTGATGCTGGCGCAGAGCGCTGTGTCGGTACAGGGCTGTCCGTGGCGGTGATGTAACGCGGCAGTGACTGGCTTATTACTCCTCTTCCCTCTCCTTCCATCCCCCGTTTTTTTTTCTCTGTCATTATTAGCAGAGAAGCTGTAGGTGTGCGCAGTCTATTTAATTGCAGCTTGTATTTATTCATAGCTTTTTAAGTAGGAGTTATGGAAACAGTAATTGGAAGGATTTACGGGCAGGTGTCTGGTTCTCCTGTATGCGAGTAAGACATCTTTCTACTAACATTGCTTTCCAGAAAGCTCTTCAAGCTCACTTTTAAAATCCAACATCAAACGTGTCTTTTTTTAAAAGTCGCTCATCTGTGCAAAACTGGTCAGCTATGATTTCTTCATTTGGCTTAAGGGAAACTCACTGATCTGGCTGCTTACCGTGCTATCGTTTTAAATCCTTCAAATTACCATTACAGTCAGAATTTTCAAGCAAAATGCTTGGCTTAAAGGCTCTATATAGCTATTGAGCTGAGGAGTTCAAGCTGAAAAACCCTAGTGCTTCTTGGAAAGGTGCTCTTAAAAATAGAGAACGCATTAAAAGCCAAGTTTCTGTGGCAGAGAAGACCAGTACCTATGGAGAAGGTGCTGCAGCTCAGTGCCCCAGGCTTCTCCCGGGAACACGGGTGACTTAAACTCATATCTAACCTCACGAGGAAGTGCAGAGCTTAAATAAGATGATGTATGTACAGTTTTCTTTGTTTTAATCCTTTAATCAACATGGTGAAAGAAAGATAGATGCTTGGTTTGGTCCTGTAACAGGGGTTTTGTTTGCATGTTCTGCAGGCAGGAGAATTTTTATTTGGCAGTTTGTTACTAATCCCATGGAAACCTTGCCTTAGCAGTGACTGTGAAGACTTATTCATGTTGATTTTTCTGTTGAATGAAATCCCAAGCAATTTCATCTGGGGTTAAAACAAACATTTAGGGTTTGCTTTTCTTCCAGTTACATAAAGAAAACATTATGATTCACCCAGGTGAAAAGTTCTGCCCCTGGGTATAATACCACAGCGGTCCTGTGCTTTTGGAGAAATTATGCCTGAGCTAAGGAGGAAAAAAATGCTTTTAAATTAGTTTGTGTTTTATATCTAGTTTCTTAAAATTATTTGTGGCTTGCATCTGCCTGTCTCCTATATTCTGTACCTCGATTCCTGAATAGCCCGAGCGCCGTGTGCTGTGAATCAGACCTGCCCATGGGTTGGTGACTCATTTCCTTATTGGTGCAGATGTGTATAGTAAATGTTTCTGGATAACTCTTTTCAGATGAAATGCAGCTCCCTTGTGAGTAATGAAAAGACAGCAATCACTTTCATTCGGTGGGCACAAATACGTGGGCCTGAAGAGAAGCCCGGATAAATGGCTTTTCTTGCTGTAGACTGCATGGTTAGCTCATATCAGAGGGTTAGTCTTGGAAACTGCCAGATGCTGCTGCTTTTAGGGGATTTTGAGTTGGTTGGTTGTTTTTTTTTTTTTAAATGCTGCTTCTCTATGAAGCTCAAATACAAGCTGCCATTTATACCAGCACAACTCTTTAGGTAAATACTCTTAACTCTTTGTTTAATCAAGTACGTTGTGCTTTTCAGTAAAACTTCTGAATGGCTTACTCTACCTTTTGGCCAAGCAGGAATGGAGGACTGCGATGTTTGCCGCATCAGTAAAGGCATTAACTCTGAAAATCTGTTCCATGCACGTGTAAAATCCAGATGTGCATTGCCAAAGTATAGTAGAGATGAGGAGGTAAAGTAAAATAAAGTCATTAGCCATGATACGTTGAATAAGTCTCTGAGAACTGGCATCTCAGATTCTGCTGCCACTGCTGACCTCTGCGACCGAGCGCTGCACCTACCAGCTCTGCCGTGAGTCACCGTGCCTGGCTGCCTCTGCTTGCCGAGGCGTTTATAACTCGGTTTAATGTTGTGATGTATAATCTGTCTAAATGCAGAATGCCTAATGATGTTGTGAATCAGCTCATTTCATCTTGTCTTTCTGATCTTTTCCTTTTTTCTTGTCGTGGCTCTTAGGAAAAGAGACCCAGGCACTGGGGAAATCAATTTACCACAACAATTTGTGTGGTTCTTGGGCAGATTGATTTAAATAAGCAAGAAGCTTAGATTTGAATAAATTCAGTCTTGATTGAACACTCTAGTAATTTTTCTAGAATTTTCTAGTCTGGTGATGTTATTTTGCAACTAATTTTAGATTTTATTGCTAAGCTTGGTGTATTTCCTGACTAAATTGATAGGATCTGTAATTATTTAAATGCTTGCATCTTAATGTTTCTATCTTTTTTAATAACGTTTACAAAATTAAAGACATTGTCTACTGAATTACTTTTCTGTGCATGAACCTGCTTTTGGGTAGAAATGGAAACTTAATTAAAATACAGCAGATGAGTATTGTTAAAGTAGAGCTTACGTACTCAGCTTAAATACTGTATCAGAACAATTGTTTGACATGGAAAAATGGTTAATACATCAGTTTAGCATTGTGGGGCATTATGGCCTTTGAGACTTGATGATAATACGTACTTGGGGTTTTTCCCTTCTAATGATTAGGAAAAAATGATTCAGTTTTCAGTTTCTATTTGGTGTCTCAGCTTCAAGGTGTTGAAAGTGAATGCAGTTGTAATTGAGAACCTATTGTGGCTGCACGTGCAGAAAAGGCTGGTTTGTCAGAAGTTGATGATGAATTTCCAGAGGAGGAAAGGAAAGGTTTGCTGGGGCAGCATGTTAGCAGGTTCCTGAGCTGTGTATCGATGGCTTCAAGAGCAGAAGCACCCACCGCGAATTGCCTGTCACTCAGCAGTCCTGGGATGTGGTTTCTCCAGTGTCCTTATGAATTTTATATTGAGTACGTCTTGTCCAGTGTTGTTGCTTGGTGGTACCATCATATAGACTTGGTGGTTTTGGTTCTCCAGTGTACGAGGAGAGAGCACTCAACTTCTGGCTGCCTGCTCTCTGAAATTCTTTCTGTTTCTTGGTCAGAGAGGCTATTTTGGATGTGCATCTCCTGGGCAGCCCTTCCCATACGGGAGGCGCTCAAAATGGAAGCAGGGCACCGTGCGGTTTCTAGGACTCCCTAAAAATAGCCTGTAGACTTTTCCTGCTGAGTTCTGCGGGTGAGAATCCAGCAAAACAGATCTCATGGGGGAAACACGTTCAGGGCAGGAGAAGTAAGTGCTCTGGACTGCCGAGGCAGCATTGTAATTCTGTCAGAGTGCTGCTTGCAAGCTGCCATTGTGGGCTGTGCTGTAAACCTTAATATACGTTAACACTTTGTGCCTATTTGCACGTATTCCCACTCTGAACAAAGGCAGTGCTGTTCCTTAAGGGAATTTATAATAGCCTCTCTCTGACTTTTGCCTTTCTAGTGTAACAGGAGGTGCTACTTTGAATAACCAGAAAGTTTTCAACTGAGAGGTTTCTTTGGGAGAACTGGAGAATGAATAACATCATGGGTCCAACTTTTTTTAAGGCTGATCTCTTAAAGCGCTTTAAAATCCGAGCTTCTGGCCCTCGTAAGTGGCGTCAAGAGCTCGTGTGCAGCATGGTTCTTCTCCTGTGCTATGTTTCTTGTAACAAACTTACTTTGGAACCTGTTCTAACTGTGTTTTAATTGCTGTCACCCCAGCATCATGGAGCCTCAGGTCACCATCAGTTGTTCTCAGCAGCTGTGGCACCTACATTTTCTTCAGTGAGACTGAGTATTGTGATGAAGAAAGAGGATGGGTGCAGCCCAGGAGAGGGCACGGTTGTTGAGCATTTGCGGTATAGCTTTTGTCATGCTTTGACAGATCCTGTGATAAAATTGATGCATACAGGGGTGATGAAGTTGGTGGTTGTGGTTAACGCTGAAGTGTGAGAAGAACAAAGTGGTTTATTTTAACAGCAGGGAGTTGCCCCGGCTCAGGGCTCTTGTTCTTCACCTTCCTCTTTCTGCAGGGAAGAAGCCAGTGATGTATTGGGGCACCACTGATCTACTGAAGAAAATGCCAGTGTTTTATTTCAAATGCAGTGTTAGAAGTGGCTGAACGCTGCTATGGCTGCTCCTCCGTTTCAGCGAGACCTCCCCATTGCTTTTCACCTCTCAGGAAGGCAGCTGGACCAACAGCCAAGGGCCAGGAGACTTAATGGTCTCAGGGAATCTTTTGCAGGGTAATAGCACTGCAAAGCTGACGTGCGGTGTCTCTTGGTACATCTTATGTTGTCCCATGTGTCATGTCCCATCCATCCACCCCGGCTTTGGCTCTGCAGGGTAGAAGAGTGCTGAGTACGGCACAGGAATTTGAGAGGGCATGAGCCTTGCGGAAAGCTAAAACACAATTTTTTCTTGTAACAGCGAGGGACTGGATGTTGTGCAAGAAGTTGCTGGTCTGTTTGCAATGACCCGCACTCTTTGAAAGCGCTGATGTTCTATGTAATTGCATCTCCATTCTGATCTGCAGTACTGACAGCTGTGCTGGAGGTAACTCAAGGTTTATTTTGTCTCTATCCTTAAAAAATTGGGGCAGGTGGGGGAAAGGAGTAGGGCTCTTGCCACTGTCTGAAAGGAAGGAAGGAAGGCTTCAAAATAAAATTACTATTCTTGTGGTTTGTGGTTAAGGCTGTAGCGACTTCTTTGAGATATTTGATTTTCGTTGCTTCGAAGTAGAATAGCTGGCAGGAGTTAAAAATAGCCGAATCTGCTTCCCACCTGTTTGGATGCTTGTCTTATTTTGGTTCCGAGGTGGAATGTGTGAATGTAAACCACCAGGATTAAAGCAGCATGGGCACGATATGCTTATTGCTCCTTCTTGCTCCTTCATGAGGATCAGTGCCCTGATTGATGTGACATGTGCTTTGTTGAAAGAGCAGGAGGAAAATGCTCCTTAGGAGGCACTTTTGGGAGCAGCCTATGGCTTTTAGGGTGGAAAATTGGAGTCATGAGCCCACATGCTGAATAACAAAGACAGATATGAATATTGGCTGGTTGAGTGTTTTGGGCATTGTTCTCTGTGCTGAATGAAGCAAAGAGGCCTTGGTGGGGAGCCTGGTAGTGATTAAAGATCCTACCCAGCACGTGAGCCATTGCTGTGTAATGAAGCTGCCTGCAAGCGGGGAATGTCGGAGCTGGCTTGGAGCTGGCTCGCTTTGCTCTGCAGCGTAACACTTCATTAAGTTGTCAGAGTGGGGACCTAACTTAGCGGTGTTTGCTCTGAAACCTGTGTTTAGGTGCTGCACTTCCATGCACCTCAGGATGCGGCTCTTTTGGTATGAACTTTTCCCTTGGCTTCTCTACAAAGCTAATTTAGAAAGTATTTCTCCAGTTCCAGGCCACATGCATCCAAAATGTTATTCTCTGAGGCTGTTTAGGACAATGTACTCATATTGGGAGACAGGGGGCTTTATCTCCCACCATGTACAACAACCTGTTATTTTGTGTAAAACTGTCTTGCTTGTGAACTTTTTGTGGCTTCTTGGAAGCTTTCCGTTAAGAGCACTATAGGGTACTGTACAGTCAAAAGATGTGAAGTCTCTTTATAGAGAAGAAGTGATGAAATTTGACTTACTAAGAGATTATGAATGCATTTAATAAAATCTTTTTCATTAGGTGTTGCACTGGAAATATTTGTAAGGGTCTCCGTTCCTTTCTTCATTCTTGTCTCCATCCCTCTGCAGACACTGTGCAGTGCTGCCAAAGCACGTGCTGTGGATTTCACCTTTCTGCTGGGATACTCTTCAGTTGTTCTGGGATGTTTCTGGTTGGGGTTAAGGCAGAGAGGTCCAAGGAGGTGTTTGCAGAGGTAGGTTGTCTCAGTGTAGCTTAAATAGACGTATGGAGTGGCTGATGCTGCAGGTGATGCCGCTGTGCTTTCCCAGTAATCTCACTGGTACTGGTGGGCCTCCTCCACAAGCCCATCTGTACTAGCCTGGCAGAAAACTCTAAAGGCAAACAGCTTTTTTAATTTGAACTCTACTGTGAGCTGGAGCCAGCAGTGGGGGCAAGGGAGAGAGCAGACTCCCCACCGCCTCAGTCAGCGGGATGGCAGGTCAGCGGAGCAGTCTTCTGTGGCTTCACCCTCCTCTTTCTAATGGCTCTGCTTCTTTCCTCCTCCCTAGCGACACTGCCCGCATCCTTGCATCCCTTTTGGTCTCTTAAGGCTTTTGTCAGTGTTGTGAGAGCGCTTTCCAGGAGTAAATCCTGAAGCCCCCTAGGTGGATCCACAGCATGATATCGACACTGTGCTTAGAATCACAGAATCACCAGGTTGGAAAAGACCCACTAGATCATCGAGTCCAACCATTCCCATCAATCACTAAACCATGTCCCTCAGTGCCTTGTCCACCCGTCCCTTAAACACCTCCAGGGAAGGTGACTCAACCCCCTCCCTGGGCAGCCTCTGCCAGTGCCCAATGACCCTTTCTGTGAAAAATTTTTTCCTGATGTCCAGCCTGAACCTGCCCTGGTGGAGCTTGAGGCCATTCCCTCTCGTCCTGTCCCCTGTCACTTGGGAGAAGAGCCCAGCTCCCTCCTCTCCACAACCTCCTTTCAGGTAGTTGTAGAGCTCCGCTGTGGAGGAGTGTTATGGGGAGCTTTGCCTGCTAGCAGTGCTGCCAGGGTTCTGTGGCAAACATAATTTCAGGGTCTGTCCTCCATCATAATCCATTGGGACCAGCTGGAACACTTCCAAGAGGAGGAAGAGAGAGGACTAAGGGAAGAAGAAACAAACATCTGGGATGAGTTTGCTTTGATTGTGCCGAGTGTTAGAACGTGCTTTGATGTGTGGGTCTGTATGAAATGAGAAAGGTCCCTGCTAAGAGGGCTCAAGGGCTTGAAAGTCCCCTTCCTGCAGGGACAGGAATAGTTTGTGTGTGAGGGCTGTATTGCACACAGCATTTCACTTCCAGCACAGAGCAGCTGTGCAGCCCCAAGCCTCCAAGAACCCGCCTTGCAGCTTTGTGCAGAACAGCCAGCTGGGAGACAGTCGTCTGCTGGAGAGAAATAACCACTGAAGGTTGTTCGGCTTGTTAGATGAATGGAATCGGTGCATTTCCTTTCATTGTACCATCTTCTGTGGTCACTTCCGATGCATCCGAATTACAATTTGAGTGTTTTCTGTGCTTCTGCTGCCTGTTTTATTTGCACAGGGAGGGATCTCTGAGGTGAGGAAAGGCACGCAGCCTGCTGAGGACTCTGCTTAGCGTCACGCCAGTGTGAAACAATAAAACGTGACAATCGCTAAAACTCTATTGACTTCATATCAGAGCTACCTATGAAAGGCTAAGACTTGCTGACCTTTCTTGGTGTTTGAAGCAGATACTACACGCTGGATCCTCAAAGTAAGAGTGCACAAGGCCTGCTTCATCCTTGGCTCCTTTTTCCGTGGCTGCAGGGCCAGAAGGACACACAGCCTGCTGGAGTTTTTTGATTTTGCTCTTCAGTGTCTTTCCTGAACGAGCATACTTGCCTTAATGGTGTCATAGCCATGGAGTATGTAAAAAAGCCTACATGGAATGCTGAATTTGGTTAAAACGGTGAAAAAGAGTTGCAGAATTTCTGGTGTTCTGGCTGATTTGCTCCTTGTGCTTTGTGTGTGCAGGGTGGCTAAAGAAATTACTGCTGGTCCGGATGACTTTACTCTCATTCACAAAGATTTGTGCATGTTTTGGAGGCGGTTGTTAGGTGTTTGTGTATATTGTGTTGGTAAGTTTACATAAACGAATGAGTGCCTAACCAATGTGGAAATAATTATTTGGGCAGAGGATTTGCAGTGTTGCAGACACTGATTCTTGGTTTGTAAGTAGGAAAAATGATTCATAAGCTTAGTGGAAGCAAGGTGCTTGGTAGCTTTCACATGATACATGCACAGTACCATGCTTCAAACTGACTTTTTTCAAAGCATGAATAAACGTAGAGACTTCTACTAACATGAAAACACTGGTTTGTTTTCAGTACAAACAGTTCACTGGCATTAGAGAATATTTTCAAGCTCAGCCTAACACGTTTAACTTCCATTGCTCACTAAACGTGTAATTAAATTATGAAGTCTTCTCATGGTTTTGAACTTAAATTATCCCTGGTTTTAACTTTTTTATCACACATGACTCTTTGCGGATTGCGGGATGTGTGAAAATGGTTTACTGTAGCCATATGCCTGTTGGCTCAGAACTCCAGGATGTTTCAGTCGATTTGAAGCATGGGTGGCTGTGTTGTGTGGTTCGTCTTTTACTAAAGCTGTGTTGATTCTTGCCTAGACTACTGTATCTGCTCTTGTTTGCACAGATTCTTCTGCAGAATCGTTTCTAGTAGTCGCTTTGGGAAGGGATCAGGTTTGCAGAGCTCTCCTTGATCCCTGCCTTGCATCTAGCCCGTGCTGTTTTCTGGTGGTGTAGGTCTAGCTAGCTTGATACCTACAAAATGAATGGCTTTATTGTGAGTCAGTTATCCCAGCTGCGTGTGTTCAGTACAAAGGGATTGCTGTTATCTGTGGGAAGGATACAGCTAAGAAGTCATTTTTCCCTTTATCAGCTTGATAAGCTCCTCCTTAGAAGCTCCTGGATCAGCAGGCCTGCTTTACCGTTTCTTTACAGATATTAGTGATGAAAGCACTCGTTAGGTCAGAGCGAAAACTTCAGCTCTGTGGTGGGGCACCATGAGCCGCCTGTTCCGTGTACCTGTGCGCGCTGCGCTCTGCAGCGTATCCTGAGTGCGATGGGGATGAAACAGGAACCCCTGCAGTCTGGCTGGACTTCTGCCCACCTTCTCTTCACGGGGAGGAAGCTGCTTTGATTAACGTCCTTTCCTAACTGACTTGTTTGATCTTTTTGCAATCTGTTCATGCGTTTAGGGATGGAACATCTACTGGGTTCTTCCCGTCCACAAGCCAATTGCCTTTGTATTTTGCTGGTTTGTTCCATGCTGGTTTTCTGTGTTTTTTTTTTCTCTTGAGTGGATGCAAAGTCTGTTGTCTTCAATGCCTGAAGATTATCCATACTTGAGATATGGCTGGTCCTTACTTTTCAGCAAGTGTGCTGCTGCTCTGGCCTTAAAAGAATAGTGGAAATGTTTGCTGTCATCCCCTGTCCTGCTCTAAGGAGGGATTAAAACCTGAGAATAAAGGCTCTCGCACGGTTGACTTCAGACTCTCCGATTTGTGTGGCATTTGCAAGGGAGCAAAGGAAGGGAAGGTCAGGCAGCTGCTAGCACTGAAATAATCCCTGCAGAGTTCTCCAAAGACCAAGAGTTTCATCCACAGTTGTTGATAAGGATTCTTACCTTGCTTTTCAAAATCCAGTGGTGTGAATTATTATTTTAGAATGTGACAAAATAAGGCCAAATCAAGGCTTGTTTTGTATCCACAGCTAAAAGAGGCTCTAACTCAGGCTGTGGGGCTGTCAGTCGTTGCACCCCAGTGGCACTGGGTGATGAGTGGGTCACGATATTGCTGTGACTAGATGAGTATTGCTGGGAGCCAGCATGATGGTGGCCAGTTTCTGATGCTAAACACCAACGCTTTGTGCCTGGGTATTGGTGGTGGGTTGCTCGTTTGCTTTATAGTTTTGACCTCATTTTATACTGCTGCTGAAGCAAAGAGATTTAGAAAGGAATGGCTGTTGTGGCTCATGTCAGTGAGTTGAGGTCTGGTGGATGAGAAAAGGCACTTTTAGACACAGTGATGCTGGTGAGCACCTAGTCTGGTGATACGACTTCATACAAACCTTTGAATTCCTCTGTAGAGGTCACAGTGCTAATGCAGTATGGTTTGTGGCTGGTTTATGTGGTAGAGTGGAAAGAAATGCTTTTTCTGTTCGAGTTTTCTTATAGCTAATACTTGTTCTAAACTCTGCTCTTCCTGGGAGGTAGGAAGTGGTGTTTCTACTCTGGACTGTGAGTGTTGTTGCGTGAAGGAGCTTGGAGAGCTTTTTAGAGACGTGCAAAGCGAGGCAGTATATTCCCACCAAAGCTGCTACACGGCAAAAGCTTCTGTGAGCCCAGAGGCATGTGTACTTTCTATAAAGTCTAGTTTGAAGCCTTCAGTTAGGACATGTAAAAGGAGACCTTTTCCCTCTCTAATTGGTGGAACATCCTTGTTGCTGTCAGCTTTATCTCCTAAAATGCCTTGACTAGAACACCGTGCCGGTCTGGGCTGCTATTCTTTCCCCTGCCCCAGGATCTCTGAGCATTCCTGTTCCTGAAGCTCACCACTTGGGAATGACACATTGCAGCTTTTCTTACTCCTCAACTTCTCTTGGTGGGAATTTGAACTCTTACTACACAAGCATATTTTTCTGAAACCGTTCTTGTTTGGAAGGATTTTTGGTTGGAGGGCTGCAGGCTGCCTCCTCGCAAAGACAAAACTGGTGTGGGTTGCACTGGGGGTATTTTTCCTCCACTTCCTCTGACTCAGCCCTTGAGTTTATCAGACACATGATTTTCGCTTTTGCTTCGCTTAAACTGGGAGAAGCAGGTCAGCATTGCTGCTGAACCCACCTCTCTGACTTGCAGTGGTAGGAGGGAAGGAGGGTCACAGCCGTAGGTGCTCATCTTGTTCCACGTATAAAGGATCATTGACTCGATCTTACATTTTTGCGTGGTTAAGTACTGAACTGTGAATGTGTGCAGTGCTAAAGAGCAGTTAAGGTCCCATTTAACTTCCAGTGCTCCTCTTAGAAGAGTAAAGCTTGGTTTCTCAGAGCACAGGGAAGGCCAGTATTTCAATGTGCGGTGTTTTCATAGTGTGTATTTCAAGAAAAGCTTGTTTAAGCTTCCCAAAGCTAGTGAGAAGCAGTCTGTTAGCATCTTAGCATCTTCCCAGAAAAACTGATCTTTAGTCTCTGGTGGATCTGAAGCAAAGGTTACTGGGTTGGAAGACGCAAAAATAACTGATGTGACCTCCACCAGGGGAGGTTTAGGCTGGACATCAGGAAAAAATTTTTCATGGAAAGGGTCATTGGGCACTGGCAGAGGCTGCCCAGGGAGGGGGTTGAGTCACCTTCCCTGGAGGTGTTTAAGGGACGGGTGGATGAGGTGCTGAGGGACATGGTTTAGTGATTGATGGGAACGGTTGGACTCGATGATCCAGTGGGTCTTTTCCAACCTGGTGATTCTATGATTCTATGACCAAGAAAGGTTTGGGGAGAACACTCTTTGGCCCTTGCAAATTCTTCTGCTTGCCTGTGTGTTGGTAAGCCCTGTCCTCCAGGGCAGAATGACAGCGCTAGCCTATGTGTTTTTATAAAAAAGCTATCCTTGACGAAAAGGTTAAGACAGCAACTTCAGTGGAGGGCATTCTGACTCTCCACTTTTGAAATTAGTCTAAAACTTCCATCTGTTGCTGAATGGTTAGGATGGGTGCAGAAAATTAAGGAGACATAGTTACCTTCCTTGTAAGTGACAATAGTGTTGGTTTGGAGGGTGCTTTAAAATAGTGTAGCTTGGACGTCAGCTTCATTTTCAGCTGTGTGAGAGCAAGTTCTGCAGTCGACAGTGAGTGTCTGTTAGCCTTTTAAACAAAGCTGGTAGGCTGGATTTCCAGTTTGTGATTACTTTGGAAGATATAGTTTTAGATGGCAGCAGCCTGACCAAGCTGCAATCAATTATTGTGATCCTTCAGGCACCGTTTTGGTTTTTATGTTCAAAGCAGAGAAGTAATTTCTGCCACTTCCTGCTATACAAAATGAAAGTGCTTTAGTTAATAATGGCTGTAATTAAGGACTTGGAAACATTTCCTGTGCTGTATTTTTCCCGTAAACTTGCCTCCATGCGCTCTGAAGCAGCGGTTGTGCAAGTGTTGGCCAAACACGTTATGCAGTAGCAAATGCTTGCACTGATGAACTCTTTGGGATGTGGGCTGCTTGCCTCCAAATCTGATGAAATGCTGGTTCTCTTAGGTCAGATTCTGAGGTCTAACATGTCAGTGATGTGTTTGAGCTTTGAATTTTGTGTATCTGTGCCTCTTGGAGCATGCTTGGCATCTTAAATATCAGTGGGAGCAGAGACTTCGTGAAATTAAGGTTGATTTTTCTGTGAGTTGGATGGGCAGCAGATCTTGTCCTGTGTTTGTGCAGTTTTGCTGTGGAGATGAAATATGGATTTGTATGATTAACTTTTTTTCAAGGACTTCTCCGTTGTGCAACCTACTCAGGCTGGAAGGAGGACAGGATGGTTTGCAGCCAGGGTTCTTTCCAAAGCATCTTCCCAAGGAGCGTGGGTGTTTTTCTCGAACACGCTAAGTGGTCTGGTGGAGGCTGTGCATTAGGACTTGTCAGCTGGATCATCACGAGGACACAGCAGTGTCTTCAGTACTGTGAAATAAAGAATATAGAGAATATTTTTAAATTATATAGGACTTCTGGATGTTTCTAGTTCCTCCTGGTTGAAGGTGTACATCTCAGCGCTACTTTGAACCAGCTCCTTTACAGCCGAAAGAGAAGACGTTGCTTCTCAAATGGGGAATATGAACACTTCTGTCTGGGCAAGGGAAGCGAATTCTACTTTTCTCCTTCGGTTGCATGCATGACACTTATTTGTCTTTGAAACTCTAATACCATTCTTTGGTTTTCCCACAGATGCTTTTTGGGCTTCTTGGTTTGGGCAGCTGGGCAAAACACAAGCACAGTCGTGTTTTTGCAGCATCTGCACAGACGCTACTACTCTTGTGCCATTTATGTGCTTTAGAGAGCTTTGAATCTGAAGTACCTGTTACTTCAGTCTTTTTGGTACTCGGACAGCATCACTCTTTTTATGCAGCTTCTAAAATGTCCTCTTGCTTCAAATTGTTTCTTACCCTTAAAACAAGTTGACAGTATGTTAGTTTCTGTAAGTTTATACTCTTGTGTGTATTAAATGCATCCCATCAACAGTGAACTGACGCTCCTTTTTTCTCCTTTCAGCCAGATAACGAAATCTCTTCAGACTGCAACCATGTAAGTATTGCTTTGTTTTATTCAGTCTCTTCACTGTGGCATGTGCATGTTACATCCCTTATCAACATGAAATATTTTACATAGTTTGGTGGTTTGAAAAAGGCATTAATCAGGGTGCCTTTGAGTTTCTGGCCTTTGGAGGAAGAACACAAGGTGGTTTCATTAATCCTGTATAGCCACTGTGGTCTTACTGGAGACTTCAGAGTAGAACATATCTTTAGAAACTACTTCTGTATCAGAGGAAGATAGGAAACGTCTTTCCTATTCTGTAGTTGAGGGGTGGTTCCTGTGAGTCACTGGGAGCAACGTGATGTGCTCCTTTTGGGAATGATGTGAGCAGTACTGAATTTAAACTCTTAATTTCAGCAGTTGAAGCCTTCTGTATTACTCTCACAGCTGCTAAGTTCTTAGACTCGTTTGGCAAATGCTGTGGGTGTGCGATACAGAGGCAGTTTGAACCACTTGGCTGGTTTTAGAACAGATTTCCTCTCAGTGCTGTGTTTAACCGTGAGCAAACGGTTAGCCAGTTTTCAGGCTGTCAGGCTGACTCTTCAAATCCCGAGACTCTAAAACTAAAAAAAAAAAATCATCAGAGCTAAGGTTAGGGTTACATTTCCTTTGGATTGTCTGCATTCTATTAGAATGCACCATAGCAAGATCTTTATTTGCTTGACTAGCCCTGGTCACAGACAAGTGCAAGCCTCAGTGGTGGTTTTGGCTGCTTGAGAAGTTGTCTTGGTTTATTATTGGATGATATCTTTCAGAAGTGAAACCTGGCCGTGCTGTACAACCTGTAATTTCCAACCATGTTTATAAATTAACCTTTAGCACTGCACTGCCTGACTTCATTGGCACCGTAATTCTCTGTGCTGCAGGGTTGGATCAGGTGAAGGGCACGTCGTGTTTCTGTTAAAATCTTTTTTTTTTTAACAAGAGAAATCGTCGGTAATTAGAACGTATCTACTTGACATTTAAATGATGTGCCAACAGAAATTACCTGAATGAAGAGGAAATTGAGAATTCTAGAAATAAAAGTTGGACTTTGCTCTGCTGGATTAGATGACAGCCTCTCTGCCCCAAGGCTGCTGTGCATTACAGAAGCTGTTCAGGAATGGGAAGTGTGGGCAAAGTCTCATTTTCCCAGGCAGAAATTGAAGGGGAATGATCAAAAGCCAAACCACAGAGAGGAATCTCATGTCCAAATGTTTTCTTTGCCTCTTGCTGCAGTCTTTGGTAGTACAACTGCTGATCATCTCCTGAAAGTATTACTCAGTGCTAAACCCTGGATTTTTAAGCTGGAAGTTTAATCTTCCTTCTGTCTGTGGGAAGGTTCCTTTGAAAACCATCTCATTTCGAGACTCTCCAAAGTTTGAGATTACAGATGGAGAAGTGTATTCTTACGGTGTTAGACCTCATTCTTGTCCTCCCAATCCTGGATGTGAGAGGTCTGCAGCACTCGTTGCAAGGACAGGTTCCCTCTCTATTCACTTGTATCTATTAAACCTATATATTTACAACTTCTGACTCCCTCTGAAATACCCTAGGGTCCTGTCATCTCCTTTCTTTAACTTTTCACAATTCCATGATGTGAGGTGGGGAAGACAGTGCAGCCGTGCTGGCTCCTTTTTTAGTTCTCTGTGTGTGCTTCCACCCTCTTGGAAATGACGTAAAACTGCTTTCCTTGTGTACCAGCATCTTTTCGTGTTTTCTTAGTGTCTTGTGCACAGTTGAAACTTCAAAATAAAGTTTGGCCAAACTGGTTATGATATTAATTTGATTTTGTCACAAAGGCAGAGTTATTTGAAATGAAGTTTTAAAATAATCGAATCTTTATGTTAATGAAAAATGTTTAAATGCAACTTCAGTTCCTGGAGAAAAACAGATGAGCTAATAGAGCTTTTCTTGGGCAACATCTCAGCTCTAAATCTGTTGAGATTTTGCTATCTTACTGTGTATTTTTACTTTACGGTGCCTCAGGAGGACATCTGGGATGTGTTTATGTCTGCAGAGTGTGACTTGCCCAAGACTGATTCTTGCACAGCGCTCCAATGCATCTCAGTTCTGATACAAGCTAATCTCCGACTCCTGGAAGAGCAGTTGTTCTTACTGAGGCATTTTGTGATCTAATGCCTAATGTATCATTGCATTTAGCAAGAGAGAGAACCTCCTCTAGGTTTGAAATCTATCTACATTCAGAAAGTTGTCTGTTCACAGCCCCTCACAGAAGGAAGTGAGTCAGGGACCAGATGCATTGTCTCCTTGCTTTTGCTAGTTTTTCAGCATGAAATCTGCTCATATGGAGGACTTAATTTTTGTTAGATCGTTTGCATCAGCAGATGAGCCATGGAGAAAGGTGTGGTTGGCTAAAGACAACGCTAAATATACAGCAGGTAGCAAGTTACAGCTTTCATTGGTTTGTCTTTTCAGTTATGAAATTGTCTTTATTAGAATTATTTCCTTCTGATGAGTCAGCTCGTGACCTTATGGAGAGATTTCTGAATTTGTTCAATAGGAGAAAATTACTGCAGAAGTGAAGGGGCAAAGTTGTCGCCAAGGAGACTTCACACTGATTGTTGCACCGTAGGATGACTGTACAGATTGGGAATAAATGGTGTTCATTCTTTTCTGAAGCAAAATATTTGTCATTCTCCATGGGAAGCTCTTAAACTCCCTTTCTACAAATGCTCTCTCCATAGCTCTTGTGGAATTACAAGCTCAACCTGACTACAGATCCGAAGTTTGAATCCGTGGCCAGAGAAGTCTGCAAGTCCACTATTGCGGAGGTGAGCCAGAAGAAAGGCCTGACTGCCACTGTGGCACGAAGGTTTCTTTCCTTTCTTTGTGATAGCGAATTAGTGTGCAAATGTTTTGGGTTTGGGGAAGCTCTGGTCTTACATGCCAAGCTACTGGACGTAATTAATTCTGTCTCCTTGTGGAAAAAAGCCAGTTGCCTTAGTGGTGTCAGGCAGAGGGGTGGGGGAAAGAAATGATTAACTAACATCTCATCAGCTCTCATCTGACCTTTTGTCGTGTGGATTGCATTTGTCTCCTCTTTATCAAGTGTTGGACAATTGCAGCAGTGTTGGTGTGGCGGGAGGTTCACCGATATGGGCCTAAGACTGGTTTTGGATTGTGCCTTGCTAGCAGAAAGACATCAAATTACAGAATCAATGTTTTTTTTCTTCCAGGCTCAAAGCTTAATTACTCCATGATTTCTCTGTTAGGAACTTCCTATTTTTAAATTGCACTAGGAGTTAAGCCTTGTGTATCTCAAGCATCAACACACCTCAGCCCAGCTTCAAAGATTACTTGATTAATCATTTATTTTGTTATGCTTGTGCTAGAGCTCTTGAGGCTGTGCACTGACTGAGTTGAGGTTTTTTCCCTCTGTCTGGTGAAGTTTTCAGCTGGAATTCAGGGGAAGCAGTGGGTCTTCACAGCAGTACAGGCTTGAGCTGGCTTAATTCAGTCATTAAACTGTGAACTGAAAAACATCATTTTTATATCCATCAGAAAAACTTCACCTGCCCATAAACTTGTTTTTTTTTAAAAAAAAAACAAAACAAAACTTCAGTTTGCTGTAGAGAGTGGCCCTGTTGTGGCTTTGAAAGTAGGTTTTCTTGAAAGGCAATCAGTTGCATGAGTAGCAGATTGTCTCTCAACCCCAGTTTGTGCTGGCAGTTTATCTTCGCTAGGCCTAGTTTTGAGAGTCAATAAGCTTTGACTTGCTTATCAGACCAGAGGAATATGTCAGTGTTCAGAGCAAGTGTAAGATGAGCGATTCCCCAAGTCCTCATGTTTTGATGGAACCACCTACATGGTTCCTCCTTCTTTACAGAGTTCTCGTTTGAGAAAAACACATAAAAATCTGAGAAATTGAGGAGGTCAACAGCCATTGTTTAGTATAAGGAGAGATCAAGCAAACAGTATAGGAAGGCTAGAATATTGAACAGTGGAAGAAAGACAGCTTGCATGGAAGGGTTATATTGTGTTTGGAGTTCAGTAACTCCCAAAAGCAAACACTGCGACATCTGTCAAATTGTGCTTTTTGCAGTCATAGGGAAGATTATCTTTTCCCGTTTTATGTCAGATAGCTGCTGCAGAATTTTTACAACCATGGCGTTCTTGAAAATGCTCTTTTAACAGTCTACTTAATTACCACTTCTGTACAGTGAGACTGGCACTGCTGTAAACCGTGTCCTCTAAATCTGGGATGCGGTGTCTAAAAGCAGTGGGAAGAGCGTAGCCTTTTAGCTGCACATCACCCACCAGTGTTCCTCTTCGAATTGTGGTGATGATGGCATGAACTGCTGGTATTTTGCCATTTGGTGAGTGGGTTTTATTTAAAGAAAATAAGTTGCACAAGTAAGAGTAATTTCATGCATTTGATCTTCTGGAACTTAATACTGAGGCGGGTGCATGAACTATTCTGCTAATTTTTTATAAGTATTTCTAAACCACTCTAATATACGCAGTGGGAATGTGCTACTAATATATAGTGTTAGCCTCTTGGTATTTCTCTGTAATTCACACAGACAGGTAGGTGTTTTCTTGCTGGTGACCAAGTTCTGATTTTAGGTGTTGCTTTGTGTTAAGAACAAAAAACAACCAGAAGAGTAATTCCTAGTAAAAGTCACTTGTGAATTGTCCCAACCAGTTACATTTTGAAAAGTCCACCTATAACTTTGTCAGCTAAATTAGATTTAAATATCAACCTTTTTTTTTTTCTCAACTGTTGCAATTTTATAAGTTCTAGCAATGATTTTAATCTGGAATTATAGTTGGCTACCAGATAACAGCGGTTATTTCAGAAGCGGCCAGGCAATAGCGCGATCCCTTGGTCTTTTATGCAGTTTACTTGTTCAGGGCATGGAGCTCTGGGGCTGTTTCCAAAGCCGGGCTCTTCCAAAAGCAGCGTGTTGCTGTTGTGCGCTGGTTTGGCTCGCGGTACTTGAGCTGAAGTAGTGCCAAGCCGAAGATGCATCTTTCTCAGAGAGCTTGCTCAGCTCTCCCCCCTCCCCCTGCAATGAATGACACGTGTTTTCACCTCAGAATGTGTTTTATGCCTTATCTATAACAGTTACGTTGACCTTAGTAACTATGTTTTTGTAATAGCTGTATGGATTAACTACGAGATGCTCTACCAGCCTGCATCTGCCTTGGAATAACGGTGTTTAAAATGCTGTGTGTTTCATTTGTTTTATAGAAAGTAATGACCTCATAGGCTGAGGCAGAGAGAAGGGGTTTATTCATCTACTCTGACCTGTGAGAGCCTGTCACAGGGTGCCCTGGGTTAATTCTCCTTTGGATTAGAATTTGTCTTTCTAGAGATAGCTCTCCATTTTTTAAAATTACCAGCGTAAAGATTCCAGCTTGGTATTTGAGAATGGATAAAATGGTTCCCTGCCTGTTCCCTTAGCGCTGCCCTTGTTTTGTAACCGTACCCGCCTGGATTATTGATTGCCGTGGATCTCGCTTAAGATTGATGAGCGCTTCAGTATTTGTACAAGAACAAATCTTTGATGTAATCAAGTCAACCCGTTATCTATTGCTTGAAAAACTGTCACCGCTGAACTTTAGTGTCTGGCTGTCAGGCATGTTTCTGCGTCATTGTGGCTGCAGTTCTCAGCCTGCTCCTGAGCAGGGGACACCAGAGCTGGGCAAGTACTTAAACGTGAGCTTCTCAGTGTAATCCTGGTACTTGATGGAGCAAGGCAGTGCACTGCTCCTCTCACAAGATTCCTCGGAGAGCATCCTTAACTGATAAGGAACTGTATTTTCCACTTCCTTTGGGAAAATGCTATCAAAACCGCCTGCATCTTTTCATAGAATCACCAGGTTGGAAGAGACTCACCAGATCATTGAGTACAACCATTCCTATCAAACTCTAAACCATGTCCCTCAGCACCTCGTCCACACGTCCCTTAAACCCTTCCAGGGAAGGTGATTCAACCACCTCCCTGGGCAGCCTCTGCCAGTGCCCAATGACCCTTTCCGTGAAAAATTTTTTCCTAATGTTCAGCCTGAACCTCCCCTCGTGGAGCTTGAGGCCATTCCCTCTCATCCTGTCCCCTGTCCCTTGGGAGAAGAGCCCAGCTCCCTCCTCTCCACAACCTCCTTTCAGGTAGTTGTAGAGAGCAATGAGGTCTCCCCTCAGCCTCCTCTTCTCCAGGCTAAACACCCCCAGCTCTCTCAGCCGCTCCTCTTGTTCTCCAGCCCCTTCCCCAGCTTTGTTGCTCTTCTCTGGACTCGCTCCAGAGCCTCAACATCCTTCTTGTGGTGAGGGGCCCAGAACTGAACACAGGATTCGAGGAGCGGTCTCACCAGTGCCGAGTACAGAGGGAGAAGAACCTCCCTGGCCCTGCTGGTCACACCATTTCTGATCCAAGCCAAGATGCCACTGGCCTTCTTGGCCACCTGGGCCCCTGCTGGCTCATGTTCAGTCGCTGTCAACCAACACCCCCAGGTCCTTCTCCTCCAGGCAGCTTTCCAGCCAGACTTCTCCTAGTCTGTAGCTGCACAGGGTTGTTGTGCCCCAAGTGAGGGATCCGGCATTTTGCTTCCAAAGGTGCTGGTGTTTGCTGTACTGCAGGCCGTGGTTTATACTGGGGACCTGTCTGTGCACGCTGCTTTTCCAGTCCCTACACAGCTTTCAGCTTTTGTTTGCTCTGATTTTTAATTTTTTTAGACTGCTGAGGAAAATTATTTAGTGCCAACAATCAGTTCCTATAAGAGCCTGATAAAAATGAATTTGATGAGGATTTTCCTTAATAGTAATTTTCAGCTTGCAGCAAGTTATAAACAGGTCAATAAATAGCATTGACTTCTGAGTCAGTCTCACTTGTAGCCAAAATGCTCTGTTGTACAGGGTCAGGTGGCTAATGGGAGTCCAACTATGATTTAGTGATGCTGTAATGCGCTCAGCTTTCTAAATAAAGCTTTGTCAAACTAGCATTTTTTTCCTACAAATCCACTTGATTGCAGGAGTTCGATGTGATTATTATGAAAGGTGATTATTGAGCGAGAGGGGTTCTAATCCTCAAAGTCGCTGCGTTTGCTTTTTTCAGATACCGCCACACAGGAGGTATTTCTCATTTCTGAAATATTTTTGAGTGTTCTGACTTCGTGAAAATCAAACTAAAGCCTGGAGGGTTTCTTTGCCGGAAGATTTTGAAGCTATAGATGCAAGTTCCTCTAAGAATGTTTTTTTTTTTCCTGCAAAAGAAAGGTTAAATTCAGTAACTGCAGGTGCTGTATTTTAATTTTTTTTTGGTTTTTTTTTCTTATTTTAAACAGATCAAGGAGTGTGCAGATGAACCAGTTGGTAAAGGCTTCTTGGTGTCATGTCTGGTGGATCACAGGGGCAACATCACTGAGTACCAGTGCCATCAGTACATCACTAAAATGACAGCCATTATCTTCAGCGATTATCGGTTGATCTGTGGCTTCATGGATGACTGCAAGGCTGACATCAATCTCCTGAAATGTGGCAGCATTCGACCTGGAGAAAAGGTATCCGGAGAACACGCAGATTGTCAATTGGCTTGTAAAAGTCATTCGCTTAAGGAAACTTAGGTGGAGACTCTACAATAGCATTATTGTCTTAATTGCAACTGAGAAAATACGTGGCACCTCTTCTCTCTGCAAAGGATGATGTCCTGATTCTGTATAATTCCTTTTTAATAAATATGCATTCATTCCTCTGTGAGGGACTGCTATTCAGACACGACTTTCATTTGCCTTTCCTTCCCGCACTACAGGTGATCTGGTAGGTAGTTGTCTTTCAGATCATGATCTGTCAGGCTTGGCTTGATGCCATGAATCCAAACAGTGGATGTGAACAGACGTGTTGCTAGGCTCATTTCACAGTCTGGTCGGGTCTGATGCAGGCAGGTTATCGCCGTGATGTGGGGCTGGTGCTGTAGCCCTTTCTGCTTTCTCAGGCTGCAGTTGGAACGCTGGATCAAGAAATTTATCTGTTTGCTTCCCCTTTCCCCTGCCCACCTGAGAACAGTTGAAGGATGTGAAGGATAGGTTGAAGCCTATTTGTGGTACTTTTTAAATTATAGCTCTTACACTTTTAAGGATGAGTCTCTTCAATCAGTTGTTAATGAGGAAGTATGTAACAAAAAATACGTAACAAAAAATACATGCTTTTTTGGTTACAAAAAGTTTTCATTGTTGTTGTCCATAGTGTGTTAAATTGAGGGGCTGGTGTATTTCAGAAGACTTAGCTGAACAATAGAAAGCACAAAAATAAGGGCTTGCTTTTGAGAACAAAAGGAGCTGTGGAAGTGGGAGGAGCTGGCAGACCCCACACATTCATGGTGGTAAGAGCCGAGTGAATTGCTTTCTCCATGAAGTAGAACACTGGGCTGGAGGACCCTGTGAAATGAGAAATGGCTTTTAGCAATCAGTATAGAACCAGGAGTGTAACACACGAGTCCTGTGTGTCAGATCTGCAGATTAGTGGTGGCTTGACCACGCTAGAATAAATTAAAGTATAATACTTACAATATCACTGAAGGGTACAGCAGAGAGGACTTCACAAGCATAAACCAGATCTATAATAGAAGCGAAACCAATGCTGGCAGGTTGATGTGTGTGAGTGCACGCAACCCACCGTGTTGGGTGAGGGTGGCTGGGGTGGGTAAGGTTGCAAGACGTCTGGGAGAGGGAAGGGCACGCAAATTTTGGGTCACCAAGTTTCTGTGGGATAGCAAAGTGAGTCGCTAACTAAACTTTTATGGGTTTTAATGTGATTTATGCATATTCCTCACTTTCTCAGTACCCAACCCAGAATATTTCGCCTTGGTCTGTGAAAGCATCACAGCCTGCCATGTGATATCTTTTGTTATGCTGTCGTCCTTGGCACTTAGAGCAATTGAAGTATTCTATACTGCTATGGAAACAGCTATAAATGGCTATGCAAGCGTTTCTTTTGTCGGTGTTCTGTTCTATCCCTTTTCTGCTTTGCAGAATTCTCATCTAATTTACTCTCATCAGATGTTGGTTCAGGTTTTATTTCCACGCTGTAGCTTCTGAGAGTTGCCTGTAGAGAAACAGTCATTACCCTTTTGTGTGACTGAACGTAACTGTGGGTTTAATAAATAGCACCTGGGCACCTGAAGAGGAAGGTGGGGGAAGAGATTCATCTCTCTTTTTAATGGGAGTGAGCACTGCTAACTCCATCTACATCAGGCGGCTCGTAGATTCTGGTGTGATAGTTTCATCATAGGATCTGTGAAAAAATGGCCTTTTTGACTGTGAAAGGCACTTCAGTAGGTGTTCTGGAGTTACACTGCCTTTTGAAGCCCCTCTGCTAGTTAACCGCTTTCCTTTTCTATGCTTCCTTTTTTTGTTTTAGCTTGCATTCTACTGCCGAATTGAATTCTGTTGCTGCTGGGTTTGTGGCTTCTGATGTGGTATTTTCTGTGCTTTCTTTTCCATGTTTCCCATTGGTTTTCTGCTCTTAAGAGCAATAAAGTTGAGCTTGGAAGTCCTGATCTGACCACAGACTTCACTTTGCTTAAAATGCCTTCAAACAACACATGTGCAGGCTAAGTTTTGAAATGTGCCTATGAAATGTGGGGCTGATTTTTTTTTTTCCTTTCAGTTAATGGAGAAATATTAAATAATAGTTTCAGTCATTTTTCCAAGTGACTGTTGTGCCTCACAATGAATTTGATCTCCTAGTATTTAAAGCTTGCTTTGTCTTCGTGCAGTAGGGAACTAATTTGAAATTGGTAGCTGCAGCGGAGCTTTTCTTCTTGGGCTGCCTGTCAGAATGAGCTGCTTTTCCAATCCCAGTAATATTCAGGATTGTATCAAACTAATGGGTAGCGTGTAGCTGTAGGGCTGGATTTGGCCACGATGTCCAAACTGGAGTAGATTATTTGCCCTAATGAAGGCTAATTAAGTGTTAACTGCACCTCTGCTGTAGTAGTTGACTGGGTAATAGTATTTTTCAGGTTTCTAAAAAAAGACACATTAGGAGACTGTTGTTGTCTTGCTGGTTTTCACCCCTAAGTGCCTCGAGTGCAGTTGCTCTTGCTCTTTCCTGAGTCCCATAGGAGTACTGGATGCAGAGGGGGAACGAGTCTAAATAGAAAGAGGTGATGACATTTGGCTCAGTCTTTGTTTACCTGGTGTAGTATTACATCAAGGTACTATCAGCTGAAGTACCTGGGGGTGATCCCTGTAACTCTGGTGTCCGCGGTGCCAAGCTGGAACTGGCAATAGATCTGCTGGGTGGTTTTCCATAGCCTGACCACTCTGGCTCCGGCAAGGCAGCACGGCCCGTCACTGCAAGGTGCTGTGCTGATAAGGCAGGTGATGTTTTACCCCTATAACTGCTGGTCCTTTCTACTATTGACTTTTTTTCTGGTCACTTTTCTAGCTTTTCTATACAATTCTACGGCTGGAAGAGTCGTGAACTTGAGGCCTGTCAGGTTTCAGGCAGAGTAAAGACTTTTCCAGGAGAGCTGCTGAACATGACAAATATTAAACAAGAATTGTATAGCCTGTAATATGGAAGGGGAAGAAATCTGATGGAAAATGAAGAGTAAGAATGAGGTTTTTTAAATTCTGTGTTGACCTAAAGCCATGTGCTTCGAGTTTTAATTTTGGTCATAGGAATTAAAGTCTCCCAGAATGTTGTGCTGAAGGGGTTTGCTTGGACACATTTAAAACTTAGTTCTGTTTTTCTGTGGCACCAAGTGCCGTAAGACAGCATCGTATCTGCTCATAAAACTACGCCAAGTTTCAAGACCACTCCAGACTAGGTAATTTTCTAGTATGGTTAACTGCTCTTTGGAACTTTCTGTTAACGTTCTCCATTTAGGGTTGGTAGTGATGGTGAGAAACGTGTGGGTTTGAAGTATAATCTCTTACATTGCAGTGTATCGCAGTGGAGCAGTGAAGCCTAGACTGTCAACCCCTCAGTTCTTGGGGGGAGTCCTGACTTGTGGAAAGAGCTTAAAGGTCTTCAACTGGGAGATGGAGGCTCTCTGAGAAGAGTGCACTGGATAGAGGAAAAGCACTAGGGTTTGTTCTCCAGCAGAGCTGCAGCAGACGTTTATACTGTGTACGCACAGGCACCTGGTGCTGTAGCGGGACCAGGAGAACTCACACTGTGGGATGCTGAACCTTGGTTTTGGTGCCTTCAAAGCCAACCTGGCCCTGCAGGACTGGTGGCACATGGAGCAGGCAGCTCTGTGTAGCAAAAATGTGTGTCAAAGCTGTCTTGCCGTCCTTCTCAGGATGAGCCTGTCAAACGTTTGATGGCCACCTGCTTTAGGAAAAGGCAGTTGGGTGCAGCCGTACATGTTTATTTTCCCTCCAGGCTGCAGTTAGAGACTGTACAACTTTTACAATGAGCTGGTGGTGGTCTACCTTGTATTCTTTGCTTAGTCATATTTGCTAAGGGTAGTCATTTAAGCACAGACAGGGAGCATGAGCACCACGGGAAGGCACGCGAATGCTTTGGAAGTAGGAGAAAAGAGCAGGACTGCATCCTTTGGGAGCTGTGCGTGTTGACTTGTTTGTGTTTCTATTCCTGTTAGGCCTTAAAATCGCTCTGTTACAGGTCAGCAGAGTAGAAAGCACCACAAGAGGATCTACCGAAATGTAAAAATTGTGTTTGTGAAGTAATGCAATAAATTAGTCATTTCATGTTGTGTCCCTGCAATACAACCATAAACATTCAGCACCCAGCATATGGAAATTTGCTTTCACTAGACTTTTAAAAATGGGTTTGCTTTATGTACTATGACTCTCACCAGGAGTCTAGACCCATGCTGCAAGAAAATTCTGTTTTTCCTAGCAGGGAAGGCTTGCCACATGCTCTCCTGGCTGGCTTGTAAGGTGAGGGTGAGGAACTGCTGCCTGCCTTGCCTCCCAGCTGCAGCCTCACCTAAGCTGGAGCTAAAAACTGCTGGAGGAGCTGAGAACGGTTGTTTTCAATCACTTATACTTGCTCGCTCCTCAGTTATAATTACTGCCCGTGACTGACCACAAGGATTTGCTGAACAGTGTTTGCGTTTGGCGTGGTTATGGATAAATGACAATTTTAAGTGATGTGGCAAACACGCTGCTAACTTGCGTTCCTCAGATCCCTTTTGGATTAAGTCCTAAAGGGACTGTTGATATATAATTACATGTCTTCAGAGATGCCAATATCTGGCCAGCATGTGGAGTTGGCCAGTTCCCACTCAAAGAAAAGAGCAAACCAAAATACAGGGTTTTGGAGTATGTGGTCTTGGAGGGTTTTGCCTTTTTTTTAAGGGGAAAACTACTTCTAGCCCTTTTAAACTGGGTATGCTTATGGGTTGTGTTCATGACTTTAATTGACCGATTCTGCTTGTGCTCCAAACGTAGCAGAGTTAAAAAGGAATGAAAGGCTGCCTGCCTGAGCAGATGTGTCAGAACAAAAAGATTTGGAAGAGTTGCAGAGTTTGAATTGTCACGATCATGTTTTGTGGAGACCGCTCTCTCACTCATGCTGCTGCAACAGCGATGGATGAATCCGCTTGACAGAGCAAGCTCAAGGGATCGTTCCTAAGTGGTTGCTGCAGATGCAGGGTTGATTTATGCAAATATTCTTGCCTTGTCATAGACCCCAGATAGTCTGATATAAGTTTAGTAACAACACCCTCTCACAGCAGAGCAGCATCAGTTAAGGTGGTCATCTTAGGAGACACTTGTAGAAGCCTTGAGAGATCTGTTCAGAAGAGCTCTTGTTTATTAGAGGAATCAGAGGTAGAGAGGGGCTACGGTTCCCTTTCTGAGCACGTACAAAGGTTGTAGGAAACTATGGACCATAGCCCTGCCTCTTCTGGGCTTTCATACCAAACAGGCTCTCTACATTTATTGCCAGTTGCTATTCATAATCCAGCGTCGTCTTCAGGCTTGCAGGGTGGTGGACGTGGTGTATAGTATTGGGCCAGAACCGCTTTGTCCAAGACTGTGTCTGTTCTTGAATACTTTGCTTTTTTTTTTTCAGTCCCTTAACAGAGGAATTAGCATTGAGAAGCCTACATCGGTCAAAGCTCCTTTGTGGCCTTTTTAGCATCACTAATTATCAGCACCCAAAACGAAGGCTTGTCTCAGCGTGGAGGATCTATGATTTTTCTGTCCTCCAAGCATGTTCTTAATGCTTTGTGGTTGCCATGGTGCCAAGAGAGCTATGTCAGATTAGAGATAATTTGGCTGTTTTGGTAAACTGCTCTGAGCAGTGTGACTAAGTAGTGATAATCTCATTAAGTCACATTAAAATAAACCCAGAGCATTGGAAGGGGGGATGTCACAGTGGCTATCAGCAGGATGGTGATGTATAAAGTGTGTGGATAGTGCAGATATGTTAACTGTTGTCTCCTCTGAATGTAAATGCAGTTAGGCGGAACTTTCAGAAGTCTGTATGTAGACAGTTTGTTGCTTAATTTATGTGGCGCTTATCCAGAATCACAGATCACTTGATAAAATAAGTGGTTGGTTACAGATGTTGTCTCGCCTTTCTCACGTAGGATGCCCACTCGCAAGGAGAGGTGGTGGCATGCCTGGAAAAAGGCCTGGTAAAAGAGGCGGAGGAGACTGATCCTCGGATCCAGGTTTCTGATCAATGTAAGAAGGCGATTCTTCGTGTAGCTGAACTCTCTTCGGATGACTTCCACTTGGACCGGCATCTCTACTTTGCATGCCGAGATGATAGAGAACGATTTTGTGAAAATGTGAGTAGTTTTCTCTTGTCTTCTTTTCTACTGTAATTTGTTAAAAAAACCCAAAACTGTCTGAACATGAGCCAGCAGTGGCCCAGGTGGCCAAGAAGGCCAATGGCATCTTGGCTTGGATCAGAAACGGCGTGACCAGCAGGGCCAGGGAGGTTATTCTCCCTCTGGACTCGGCACTGGTGAGACCGCTCCTCGAATCCTGTGTTCAGTTCTGGGCCCCTCACCACAAGAAGGATGTTGAGGCTCTGGAGCGAGTCCAGAGAAGAGCAACGAAGCTGGTGAGGGGGCTGGAGAACAGGCCTTATGAGGAGCAGCTGAGAGAGCTGGGGGTGTTTAGCCTGGAGAAGAGGAGGCTGAGGGGAGACCTCATTGCTCTCTCCAACTACCTGAAAGGAGGTTGTGGAGAGGAGGGAGCTGGGCTCTTCTCCCAAGTGACAGGGGACAGGACGAGAGGGAATGGCCTCAAGCTGCACCAGGGGAGGTTCAGGCTTGACATCAGGAAAAAATTTTTCATGGAAAGGGTCATTGGGCGCTGGCAGAGGCTGCCCAGGGAGGGGGTTGAGTCACCTTCCCTGGAGGTGTTTAAGGGACGGGTGGACGAGGTTCTGAGGGACATGGTTTAGTGATTGATAGGAATGGTTGGACTTGATGATCCAATGAGTCTTTTCCAACCTGGTGATTCTGTGATTCTATAAAAACCACCTCGGAAGGAGGAAAGGAACAGTAGAGTGGAGCCTGAGCAAATGGTGTAATACTGAAAGCAGGCATCTTGTAGCTGTCATATTATAATAAATCTGGTATTAATTTGACTCGCCCAACAAATGAGCAGCATCTCCAGGGAATTAATGAACTGAATGGGCATAAATGGTTTAATGGGCATTGGGGCTGGTGTGACAGGGAGGGGCGCGGCTCAAAGGGGAAGGAAACAGCAAAGGCAAGTGACCGCTCACTTCTGCGCCAGTAAGCTGTTGCATGAGTTTAGCCTTGTCTGACTCGACTTGCAGCACTCCTTGTCCCTGGAGCGAAGAGCCAGAAAGCAGCATTGTTTGGTCTGAATTAGCTTGTATCAGCTGAGTGTCTTCTCACTAAAAGGGTGATAAACACAACCAGATTTTTTTTTAATGCAGTAAAACTTACAAGATTTTTGTGGTCTAGAAGCTATCACTGACATTTGAAATATTAACTTTAATATATATATATAGTTTAAAAATATTAATCTCCTTAGTTGTAGTTTAGCCTGCTCATTAAGCATTACAAGTCTTATCTTTAATGACAGATGTTATTGTTCTGTTTCACAGACTCAGGCTGGGGAAGGCAGAGTCTACAAGTGCCTCTTTAATCACAAGTTTGAAGAATCAATGAGTGAAAAGGTAGGTATCTGTCTTAGTGAGACAAATCCTTAATGCAGAAATCATCAAATCATTCATCAGTTCATGCTGCGTTATTCTATTCCAATGCTGAGGAAAATCCATCGTCTACGTGGTTGGAAAACTGACTGCTTTAACAGATGCTTTTGCTTTGATATGCTTGTGTTTCTAGCTACATGGTGATAGCTTGAATTAATTGTGCTCAAGCTACGGCCTTTAAAGTTAAGGGTTTAAATTAATCAAAGCTTTTGGGTGGCTGATTTGGGAAGGTAAACATGGAGATCAAGTGGTAGCACTGTGATCAAGCGTTTAAAGCAGGACTCGCGCCGTGCTTGGGAAAACCTCAGACAGATGCTGGTAAAACATACAGATTAGAAATGAAATGCCCAGGTGCTTCAGTGCGGGAAGCTTTGTGTGTTTTGCTTCTTTCAGGGCTATGAGTGAGCAACAGATTCTGTGGGAAAGTTGTGCAGTTCAGTTACTGACATTTTCCTTATGTTTTATCTGAAGCTGTGGTTTTCAACAGCAAAAAAGTTGTTCTGGAAAGCCGGTCCCGAAAAGACTTTGGTATCTTGGGGAGGCAGCTGTGCCTTCAGTGATTTTATAAGCAGCATCATAGTGTTTGGGATTATACAGAATTGTATCACCTGTTTGAACAGATATGAAGATGGATATCTGTAAAGCCCTTCCTGGAGAAGCTTTGCTGCAGGAGCCCAGTTTGGAGGCCTGGAGGGATCAGCCTTATTTCCTTTTCTTTAACTGTGTCAGCTATCTGAAAGCTTAGTTCCAATTAACAAATTCAAAACTGAAAGTGTGATCCCCGAGGGCTTGAACCAAAACTTCATTTTGTCCAAGCACACTGCTGAAACGGACCGCTGGTTTTGCTTATGCTATTTGCCCTTGTGCAGGGGCAGTGGGATTCTTTTGAGGGTCTTTTCCATGGTCAGCTATGTGACTAAGGTGATTGTAAGATGCTGAGAGTTTAGACAGAGCTGGAGCAGATGACTTGGTAGGGAGAGAGGGATGGATGCTCTGAGGGCGCAGTTTGCAGAGCAGGAGGAAAACATAATCTAGTTCTCACTCTTGTGGCTGCCAAGGTTGGAACATTTGCAGTCACCAGGATTTTTTAGAAGCTGTTACCCAGTAAGAAGTCCTGCCTTGCTGATGGCGTCGGCTGCTGCATACACATGTAGCCAACAATAGCTGCCTAGTGGGTGGCTTTTTGTGTAATCCAAAGCTGCCTGCCAGGCTGGGCTCCCTGGCTGTACTTGATTCTCCTCTTCTAGTCCTCTCTCGTGAGACCTCACCTGGAGAACTGTGTGCGGTTCTGGGTTCCCCAGCATAGGAAGGACATGGAACTGTTGGAGTGGCTCCAGAGGAGGACTGCAAAGATGATCCCAGGGCTGGAGCCACCTCTGCTATAAAAACAGGCTGAGAGATTTGTTCAGCCTGGGTAAGCGAAGGCTGTGGGGAGACGTTATTAGCAGCCTTCGTGTACCTGAAGGGGGGCTGCAGGAAAGCTGTGGGGGGGCCTCTTGGTCAGGGAGTGCAGGGATAGGACAAGGGGGAATGGTTTTAAGCTGAAAGAGGGGAGTTTGAGATGAGATCTTAGGAAGAAACGTTTTCCTTTGAGGGTGGGGAGGCCCTGGCCCAGGTTGCTCAGAGCAGCGGTGGCTGCCCCATCCCTGGAGGCGTTCAAGGCCAGGTTGGATGGGGCTTGGAGCCCCTGATCCAGTGGGAGGTGTCCCTGCCCATGGCAGGTGGTTGGAGCTGGATGGGCTTTGAGGTCCCTTCCAACCATTCTATTATTCCGTGATCCTCCAGCTTTGGAGGATGAGGCATCTGAGAGCCTATGTCTCCCTGTGTCCAGAGCTTTATGCCTGTCCAGTCCCAAGGTCCCAGTCATGGCACCAAGAAAGGAGCATGAAGAAGGGGGTGGGAATATCTTGGAGTAGGGCTTTCCAGGTCCTGGAGAAGGTGTGGGGAAGACACAAGGAGGAAAGTCAAAACACTGGTGTAAGGAAGGAGAGAGGGCTATAGGACTTCTCTGTTCCTTCTGCTGAGGCTGTTCCCTCTTCTCCGCACCCCACCCATGCACAGTTTTCCGTCCTTTTGAATAGTCCAAGAATGGACAAATTTGCCTGAGCTATTCTGAGTTACCCGCCGCCCTCAGATTTAATTTTCATATAATTTAAACCAAAAGCTATAAAGCTTAGCAGTGTTTTTACAGGCCCTTTTTTGGATGAAATTTAAAGCGTTGTTCTTTCAGCCGCTGAGTTCAGGTTTGGCCACAATACCTCTTCGGGAGCCTTACCAGTTGTGGAGAATGGCTAGAAGTTCCCATGGTTAGACTGTTTAATCTCCTGTCAACCATCTGGCACGTTGCAGAACAAATCCAAAAAACACACTGTTTTGTAAATGTGACTGGAAAAAGTTGTTTCTTGAGGGCATGGGGTGAGCATATACCACAGCTGGGATAAATGTCAGCAACTGATCCTAGTTACCACGAATGAGTCATGCTCTCAGCCATAGCTCTTCACAAAAAGCTGGATGAATGTGCAGTTTTAAGACGTGCTCTGCAGAGAGCTGCTGCCTTTAAAACCCTTGATCTCTTGACCTCGGTGTGCATTGTTAACTGTGTGGTTTCTGGGAGACAAATGAAATTTAACTGCAGTGCAGTTTAAACGCATGAATTTTAAAGCATGAGTCTTTCAAAACCCAACTGGTAATCGTAACAGCAGCAGATCTAGCTCTCTGCCACCAGCGTGTGGAAGCTCAGCCGTCCCAATGTCTCTCCTGCAGTGTCGTGATGCGCTGACCACCCGCCAGAAGCTGATCGCCCAAGACTACAAAGTCAGTTACTCCCTGGCAAAGTCCTGTAAGAGTGACCTGAAGAAATACCGCTGTAATGTGGAGAACCTTCCTCGGTCTCGGGAAGCCAGGCTGTCCTATCTGTTGATGTGCCTAGAGTCTGCTGTGCATAGAGGTAAGTGGAGTTGAATTGAGGTGTGTGACTTGCTAGGACCTTGGTTTTCAGTTTCTCTTGGACCTTTGGGTTCAACGTGTGTTTACAGTCCTCTTTGCCAAGTAACCTTTTTCAAACTTGGATTCAAAGGCGGGTTTCCTCATCATGATGCTTTGATCACTATTGTTTTGAAGATCAGAATAGCTAAGTAAACATCAGACACTGACTCCTCTTATGTAGGTAAGAAGTTCAAAATGCAAAATAGCAAATCCCTCTTGGACTGATGGTGTGTAATTTCAAATCCTTCTATTCACTGTGAGTTCAAGCAGCTTTTTAACTCCTTTATGTAGTAAGCATTAAATATGCTAGTAGGTTAAAAGACAGACTAGAGAACCTGTTCATCACCACTTAGGGAGAGCCAGATACTCAGCCCTCTGCTTCTTGTAAGTAATCTTCTTTCCTTGCAGTCCAGTAGCTTGGATAAATGACTGAGTTTCTCTGTTTTCCTATATAGAAGGAAGTATTCTTTTTGTTCCTTTAAGTTAGGGTAAGCTGGAGATGTTCTAACACCAGAGGCTGTCCCAAAGACCTTGGAAAGCCCTATGCAGCAGGACCATGCTAAAGGTCCCCTGTGAAATTGTTGTAACATGTAAAATGACACGCTATGTTCTCCAGGTTTGCTCTGGAGAATTGTTTGTTTTCCCTCTTGGCACGCAGCTGCGTGGTTTCGGATTCAGCGGCAGGGCTACCTGCTGCAGTGCCCCTGGCAGAGGAGGGAAAGGCTGCCCTTACACCACAAGCAGTCTCTGCGTTTGGGAGTTGGAATAACTCATTGTTTTTGATTGATGTGGAAATGATGTGTGCTGCTTGTGGGAAAGTTGTGGGTTTTTTCCCTTCTCCCTGCAGGATGTCAGGTGCTTTCCTGAAATACGAGTAGAAAACTGCTGTTGAGTTATGAAGCAACCACTTTCGTGGTGGAACGGGTTGTGTGGTGTGTGGTCATGCACGAAGCATTGCCCAGGAGGAACACTAATTACTCCACATACATCTGTGTCCGTTATAATGCCTGGGAGCCCCTGCTGGGGTACAGGACTGTGGCTGCATGGGATGTTGTACGCATATTGGTGTGTTGTGATGGGGACATGTTCCTTTTGATTAAAAAAACGAACCAGCTGTCCACGTGGGGACTGTAGGAAAGCTTATGGCAGATCAAAGCATCGATGGAAGTTAATTTCTGTTTGTTAGACGCTCCCTATGTTACTCTTGGTAACCTGTTCTGTGTTTTGGCTTCCTGAGCAAGGGTGTGCTATTGCTCTAGAAAACCTTTTCCTCAGCAAACATTTGACCTACTGGCCAGACAAATTATTCCCGCAATTACATATCAAGCTGGTGAACTTCCAGAAGTAACTTCTGTTTCTGCAGTGGTGAAACAAGCCTTTGAGCATTATGGGGAGGAGCTGACGTGTACCGCAGAACTGCAGGTTCACCAAGTGCTTTCAGTAGGTCTTAAAAAGCACCTCCAGTAACGTGAAATCCAAAACAAGATACTCCTAATCTTTCAGGGATAATTTTGTTCAAATCCATACATTGAATCCATAGACTGGCTGTTTTATAGTTTCTGTTAAATACTGGGAGCTACTGTAACAGCTGATATAATCCCCCAGCACACCGCTCCAGCACATTTTTTGCAACCTTAGTGTTCTCCAGAGCGTGGACATCGGCCATCTTCTTCCAGCACAGGTCAAGAAGGGCTCTGTTAAGCATCAACACTAAATCACATTGTCTTTTTTTGGCTCAGGTCGACAAGTGAGCAGCGAGTGCCAGGGAGAAATGTTGGATTACCGGCGCATGCTAATGGAAGACTTCTCACTAAGCCCAGAAATCATCCTGAGCTGCCGAGGGGAGATCGAACACCACTGCTCAGGCCTGCATCGGAAAGGCCGCACCCTGCATTGTCTGATGAAAGTAGTACGGGGTGAAAAGGGAAACGTCGGGTCCAATTGTCAGCAGGCCGTAAGATGCTTTTCTATCACTTCGCTTCTAGGTTGCTCAGTTGGTAGAAGAACTGATTTATCTGTTAACGTTCTGCCTTGCTGAAGGCAGGCTGGCTCGGCGGGTGCAAGTGAATGCTGAAGGCAGTTGTGCAGTTGACATAGTATGAAGTGTCACTTGGTATCCAGCAGCAGTTAGTAATGTGGTGGGGGTTTTTCCCCCTCAAGAAATACATTTTGGCTTGTTCTGTGCTGGATCTCCATCAGCTCTCAAGTTATGAAATTCTTTCCTGGGTGCTAGAGAGAGGGAAACTGGCTTTTTTTATATTTTAAAATGTTCCCTCTCCTTCCTTTTCCCCCTGTGCTTGGAAATGCACTGTATCTTCTCCAAGCACCTTTCCACTCGCTTTTTCTTCTGCTGTTTTATTCAGTTTAAACAGTGGAAATGGGAGCTGCAGGGACAGGTAGGTACTATGTCCTGCTGCACATCACTGTCCTTGCAGCCACTGAAGGAAATGTCTTTCTCCAAAATACCTTTTTAAAATGGGATAATTCTTTTCCCTTTTCTTAACTCCATTTTGGCCTAGGTGCATCTTGGTAGTCTCCTTAAATTGAAACCAAATCTTTAATATTCATTTGAACTCATTAGTGCTTTTTAATGTGATGCTACATTTTCATATATAATATCTACTTTAAATGGCCTATGAGCCTGGAAAAGTGACACCAATGCCAGAAATGGCTTGAGTTAGTGCTGATATAAGAATTTCTGGAGACGTGTGCTCTTGACCTCCTGCAAGGTACAAAAACTCTACAGTCCCTTTTCAGTATAAATGTAGCTTAAAGCCTGAGCCCAAAGTGTTGCCAGCTTGCATATGTTATTAAAGATAAAATAGTATCTGTAAATTTTTGTCAGGCATAGGATGCTTCTGCGATGAAGCTTATTTCTGCATAAACACCAGGTGCGCTGGTGCAGCGGCTGTACAGGTTGAGTCATTTCTGCAGAGAGCTGTAGTGCATGACTTATGCTTTGCAACATTAGTGTGGAAAACCAGCTACTTGTTTCTCTTTAAATATGAAATCGAGCTTGCTGCCTACAAACCTGATTATTCACAAATTGTCGGAAGATCAGCCTGTCTTGGGAATAATAACTTCCAGTTCGTGAAGTTAATGTTCAGAACAAGTCGTAAGTCAAGGCAGGGGACCCCCAGAAGTGATGTGAGATTTCAGACTTCTGGAAAAAAAAGAGTGCCTGTAGAAATCTACAGGGTTCTTTTTTTTCAGTTCTCACATACCTAAGTTTCTGCTTTCTTTTTGTCCAGTAAGTTGATGCAGCTGCAGGGCTTGTCTGTGACTCCCCTTCAAGTTGAGTGACCTGTGGTCGGAGCTCTGTGTAAAAGACAGGAGCAAATTAAGTGTTGATTTTATAAAATATGATTAGTTTGTCTGTATTGTAATGGACTAGAGGAAACAGATGATTGTGAGAATAGGGTAAGCATTCCAGTATTCTGGGCTCCTCTGAGGACTGGCATGTTGCTATTACATAGCTGCCTACAGCTTCCGAGTACTGTCATTTATTGTTGGTATTGTTGTAGGTGAACAAGTAATGGTTGTCTCAGCTGTCACTGGTTTTGTTCTGTTTTGATTTATTGTGTTAGAATGATCTTCTTGCTTGTACCTTCAATGGTAGGTAAATTATCTTTGCAAGGAAGAGAATGTTATCTGAAACCATTCTAGAGACTGTGTGGCTTGTGCAGGAGATTCAAACTCGGCTGTCATGTGAGATTGGCTGTATGACAGGCCATGGAGAAGGCAAGTAAGAGGTCCATCCATTCATAGTAGTTGGAGCTACTTAATTTCCTTTTAGATACCTTGATAGCACCATTGACGTACGTTTGTAATAAGCCACTGATGCTTTTCTGAAGCTGATTTCTTAGCTGCTTCTTTGCCCTGTGTCAGTATAGCTTGGTCTTTGAGGCCTGTGGATGGTCTCAGAAGTGCTGCTTCAGTAAATTTATTCATGGAGGACTGACTGACCTGTGTTGGGCTTTCAAAAAGCTAGTAAGCAGAGCGAATCAAAGAGTGTGGACTTTTTTGTTCTGGGCCTTTTTGTCTTCAGTGCAGCATTGGTGAGAGCTCCTATCACTTTGTACTTCGAGTGGCTTCTCATCTGCAGATAGGATTGCTAGTTCAGCCGTCTCCTGGTTGTTTGCTTCGTGGCTACTGCTTGGTCCATGTGGCTTCAGCCCAAGTCCAGCTAAACCTAAGCTGACTGATGCTGGTCCTTACTTGCAGATGTTCTTGGGCAGTTCCTGTTTCAGGAACATGCTGCTGATGCTCTCGAATTGACCTCTGATGGTGGAGCTAATGGTCCGTGGCACCTTTCCACCTGCAGAAACAGAGGAAAACAACACGGTTGCTTTGGGGCTGTCCCAGCTGAGCTGGCTGAAGTGCTTTGTGCCCATCTCCTGACACTGTCTTCTTGGTGCAGAGTCAAAAACTTGTCTCCTGTACTTTTAATAGCATCGTTAGGTAACACTAATACAGTGCTTTGATTTCTTGGCTAGCTCAAAGCAATAGGACTTCTCCTGGAAGTCTTCATTGTAGAAGCTGTATGACCAGATGTGCTTGCCTGGATGGTTTGCTTGAGGAAATTGGAACAGGAAACGTCTAATTTGGATCTGGTTTTACTTACTGTCCTGTCTGCCTTGCTCCAGTTCTGCTTGCCTTATGGCAGGAAGGTGTTTGCCCATCTGCCAACAACACCACAGAAATCCCTAAACAACTGAACATAACCAAAGATCCTGCATGATTTTATCTTCCTGAAAGAGCATCTGCTTCTACCCTTTCCTGCATGAGGAGCTGTCTGTGAAATGCATTCTCAACTCCCAATTTCTTGACTCTGGGGGGGTTTCACTTCTTGTGACACCTCAACCATGAATGTTCTCACATTTGAGTGCCTGCACTCACGATTTACCCTGCTGCTGAGCAGGAGACAATCCTAGACCCAGACATCCGAGATCGGCGGGGATAGTGTTGTCTTGATTTTGATAAGTGAGCTTTCCAAAATGCTCAAGTTCTGTAAATAGGAAAGGAACGATGTCTTTCTCTGTAACATAAATGGTTCAGACCAAGTTCAAAAACACTCCTGGGTGTTTGGTCAGCCGTTTTCTTGCCTGACCAGAGGTTTAAGTACCTTGCTTACCCTAGTGTATTGCGGGTCCGCTCTAATGGTGTGCCCTCTTAAGGGCTGTGTGCAGTTTGGCTTTGCCATCTCTGGGAGCAGCCTGCCTGTTCTGAAGCAAAGCTCCTGTTATTTATCCTATTGATGTACTTCTACAGGGACATGCATTTTATTAAGAAAAAGATATCATCAGGAGGAAATAGTATTTCTAGAGCGCGTCTTCCCACGTAAAACAAGTTCTTCTTTCCTTTGTTGAAGCGTATACAGCTTGGGTTTGTTCTAGTCATTAAAAGGTGTTCTACAGATATCACTGTTATGTTATTCTTCAAAGATGGAGATCCTGCATGTGAGGGAGGGCGAGTCTGCCGTGGTTTAGGTCATCAGGCAGAAGATACATATGTCTCTTAATTGTGAGCATCAGCCCAGGTCTGCAGCTGTACTGGTGGTGTCTGGCACTGTGGTGTCAGTGAGTGGAAGCAGTATTTTATACCAGAGCTGTTGGCTAACCGTTTTTCAAATACGTGGCTTTTATGTTGCTCTGATCTAATCTTTCTTTTTCCTGTTCAGTCCCTTGAGCATGTAAAATGATAATCCTTGCTGAAAGGGCAGATATTTCTTCTTCCAACTTCTAAGACAGCTAATAAATTGATAGTTAATTGTTAATCTAGCTCCACATCAGGATAAAAGTTCAGGGGATTATGAAGTTTATCCATCTGCTTTTCAGCTGCAAGAGTTTGTTGTGAGAGGGAGGAAACTCCTATAAATCATTCACTGTTAGCACTGGTGCCAAACTGCTCCCTCGCCCCTGCAGTCCGGACGGCTGGGTCGCTGCTGCACATCTTGCACGTGGTTGAGAATTGAGGATCCTGCAGTTGCACCCAAATCAGAAGAGAGAGCCTGGGAGGTGATCTGGTGCTTCTGAACTGTTGCACCCAGCATGCTTTGGCCTCTTCCACCCAACAGCATCAAAAATATCCCTTAAACTGAGACCTGAGGAAAAATCCTGCCTGTATAATACTCTGGCCAGTTTGCTTAATCCGTGTGTGTAAGAAAGTGTCAGCTTTGGGATTTTATTCACCCCTTTGTCCTTGAGGGAGTAATTCCGGTAATGGTATTTGATCCTTTTTTCGATGTAAACATCTGACTCTAAGTGATCCGAGCACTTCATGTGCCTGTCTGTGCAGGCTCCGTGTGTGTGTGCAGCCAGCAGAACCAGAACCACCGTGTTTGCCACCTCCTTGCACTGACTCTTGTGGAGTTTGTAAAGGACGTATCACTTCTCACTTCCCCTACTGATTAAGATCCGGTTCCCTGTTACAGCCTGCCGGATTGGCTTCTGTTTGACCACCATCAGAGTTGTATAGAATGTTGTTGTTGTTGTTATTATTAAGTGAAAATATCTCAAGATCTTTGGAATCAGCAGCTTCTGCCTGCATCCCTTAGAAGCCGAGGCTGGGCACAATTAACTTTGGCCAAGAGCAACTTGCAGGAAATCTCGGGTTCCTCCCAGGCAGTCTGTGGTCTGTCTGCTTGATTACAAGTTTCCTAGTGGATAACGAGTGCCAGCTTGTATTTTCTCCAGTTCTCTGATGCTTTCTTCTTTGTGTTTTGTGATGTTGGGGCTTTGCCCCTGAAGGTTTCCTAGATAATTTTTCGGTGGAGACTTTGAAAGATAGAGGATAAAGTTGTAACTGTGCCTTTGATTTCATTGGGCTGGGGGCCTGGAACAAAACCCATTAAGTAAGCATTGAGATATTAACAGTGCAGACCACTTGATGTCGGTGTGCAGCTGCCTTCGAAGCAAGCTCACTGTCTTTTTTCTTTTTGGCTCCAAATCTGTCAGCTAAAAATGTTTGCCTGTCAAGTGGTGATCCCAGTCTGCCTGATGTTGTTCTTTGGGGAGTCAGAGCTTGGTGGGAAATTAAGTGAGACGTGGGGATCTTGGGCTGAGTGGTGGCCCAGGAAGCTGCCTCTCTCCCCAGAACTATAGATTAGTATTAAGATTTCCCCAAACTCTATTCCACTGGCCCAGCAGATGCCTCCCAAATTCACGTCCAGGTGTCAAGGGCTGTGTGAAGATGACCTGTCTGGATATGATGTTGAAGCTCAGTGCTGTGGGGGTTAAGTTACATTTCCTTATTAATACAAGACAATTATTTTTCTGAAGCTTTAATCAAAATGACTGTTTCACAAGAAGAAAAGACTTGATAAAACTTTGTACTGTCCTTACCTATATCAGCTGCAAGTATTTAGAAGTCACAAAAAGAGTGCAGGGATGTCACAGGTTCAAGTTGCCATGTCTGTTCTCTACATCTTTGGAAAGTTTTTATTTTCACTGTTCACGTATACCATGGCTTCTCTTAAGTAGATAAAAACTGATGCCCTCCTTTTGTTATATGTGTGTGCATATATATGATATAATGTTATATATTATGTTATTATATATTATGTTATAATATTTAAAAATTATATAGTTTTATCTTTTTATATATTAAAAACTGTTTATTATAGACCAAATTGTGGTTACCCTGGCTTCTGAAAGCTTGCGCAGACGTACCTGATGAAATAGTATTTCATGGGCCAGCAGAATGGGGCATTTCCTGGGCTGCTTCATAAAGATAATTTGGATTCAGCAGCACTGGACTCCCGTGTTTGGTAACTGAGTTTGGCAAAACATTTGAAATAAGCATCTGTAGAGCAGAGGTCATACCTGGTAGTCTTGTTGGCATGTGATTGTGATGCTGAGAAGATCTAAGTGCTCTCATTTTGGTTATTATAATTTGTTTTCCTATCCACAATTTCTTTCTTCCAGCTTCAAACGCTGATTCAAGAAACTGACCCCGGTGCTGATTACCGCATTGACCGAGCGCTGAACGAGGCCTGTGAGTCGGTGATACAGACGGCCTGCAAGCACATACGCTCCGGAGACCCGATGTAGGTGCCTCGTGGTTACAACTGATCTTTATTTCTCTTGGACACCCATGGAGGTTGTGGGACTGACCAGTAGAGATGCTAAAACCCGACTAGAAATGACTGACTCCAATCTAGCCGTTCATATAGGGCTAGAGGTGTGAGTTGAGCTCTGACTTCATTCTTGCCATATAAGCCTGCTAGTATTTTTGTAACAGGGCTGTTGAAGCGCTGCTGAAGGATATAGCTGTCATAGTTGCTTAGATTAAATTTGTAATGCTTGGTGTGCTAATTTCTGTTACTACATAAGTCCTTAGCAATATCACAGAGAAAAGTAACAAGCCTTGAATGGCCAGTTAAGCAAACCCGTACCGCAGAGAGAAACATCTCCTATATCTTCATGCCTGATATAGATGGGTCTCCTGAGCTGGATTTTATATAAAATATTCCTTACGATTTTGTTATGTATCAGACTTGCTGAGATAACTAAACCAATGGAATTTAAGAGGGTACAAATGTGGTACATGGTTGCGGTCTTTTTTGAAGGAAAGGAAAGATCTTCACTGTGTTTGAATGTCTTATCTGTAGTTCATTGGAATGACCGATTTGGCAACACCAACAGTAAGAAGGAAGCTTATCATGATTATTTGATAGGAATGGTTGGACTTGATGATCCGGTGGGTCTTTTCCAACCTGGTGATTCTGTGATTCTGTAACAGGCTGTTGCCTAAGTTTCTTCCTCTGTTTGTAGGATTCTGTCTTGCCTGATGGAGCACTTGTACACTGAGAAGATGGTAGAGGACTGTGAGCACAGGCTTCTGGAGCTCCAGTATTTTATATCTCGTGACTGGAAGTGAGTACTGCAAAACAAGATTTATCCTTGCTTGATGTTTGTGATTAGTCTCTGTATGCATTAGCAGTTCCTTGTAAAACTGTGCAGCCTGTGCTTGTTTAAACGAGGACTTTTAAGCACGCCAGATCTGTAGGGCCTGAATGCCTATCTAGGACAATTAGAAGCACAAGCTGCTTAAGTAGTGTGATGCTTAAATCAGACACTTCCTTAGAAATGATGCAGCCCTAAAATGCGTCTCGAGTTTGAGCTCTGAAATTCAATCGTCTTTAATTAAAAGCAGTCTCTCTGGTAATATTGAAGTTGAAGGTAGCTTTCTGTGCGGGTGGTAGCCAGTTCTGTCTGCTCTGAGGACTACAGTAAGGGAGTTAAGAAAAGCAAGCTAGTAAGTTTAACAAAGAGACACTCTGGGGGCTCCGTGCTTCTGTTTCTGCCTTTTGTCAAATTCTCTAGGTGTGGTTACAGCCTGGAGAGCAGATGTAATTCCCTTTGGAGCACTGCTTTTCCAGCATTCTCATCTAGAGATGGCAGAGCTTTGTTTGAAATCTGTATAGACCCTCTGTGTCTGTGTGGGTTAAATGAGGAGAGCATAAATTTGATAAATGTGACCAGTGAGGAAAGAATAACTATTGGGCTTTTCTTCTGGAGAAGACTGAGAGGTGAGGAAGTAGAGTTCATCGAATGGGGTTACTGCCAGAAGAGGAATAATTGTTCTCAGTGACCACAAGGAGTGTAAGACAAGTAGTCTTGGACTTCGATTACAGCAAAGGGTATTCAAATCAGACATTAAGAAGATCCGACTCATGGCTGTATCTATGGCAGCATTGCTAGCAGTTAAGAGCTGACGTGCTCTGTGAACCTTCTCCTTTTAAAATACATGGGACTTCCTGGACCAGAGAGTTCAGGGCTTTGTGGGTGTTCATTTAGTCATCTCAATAACTGTTTTCATAGGTAAACAAGAATACTTTAATTGGTTTTTCCTCCTCTTCCCATTTCCCTTTGTTGCTGGTTCTCCTGCCTGTGCCCTGTTTACCTCCAGTTAATTCATTGCTTGAGCCAAACTTAAGATTGGAAGAAGTAAGACTTGAGTATTTGCATTTTGCTGGGAGTAAATATAATTTTAATTCATATCGCAGGCTGTGCAACATGAACTCATCTTTCTTGTTTGACCACTGTTTCCTAGAACTAGCTATGAAAATTGTTGCATTAACCATGCACCTAGTACAGATGCACAAAGTAGAAATGGTTTTCATACTACTTCATCATTATTTGTAGAATTGTGCCCACATATTGCTTGGTGTTTGCCTTCTAAAGTGGTGTAGAAATTTGAAGTTTCCGTTTTGGAAAGTTGGCAATATCTCATTTAGCTTTAACATAATTAGGCATCATCTGAAGAGATCTTGCAGTTTTCTTGTATGCAAAAGCAAGGATTGCTGAGTCTTCTTCTAGCTCACATCCAGAGCCAGCAATAATTAATCTAACTCAGATTTTTATGAAACTGGATCATTTAGCAGTGCAAAGTATGTGTAAGGCATTATACAAGCAAATCATGGTATGTACCTGCCTTCTGCTGCTGTAGGACAGCAAGGAGATGATTTTCCACTGTGTCAGCATCTGGCTGGTGTGCTGCAGAAGAGAATGGGAGGTGCTTCAAGAAGCACTGAAGATGTAATCTGTAATTAAAGATCCCAGTGTATTTTTGCAACATTAGGGAGTTGGTTCCAAACTGAGTGACAGGTATTTTACTGCCTGTTGGTTTAATTGGTGAGACGCCGCTGCTAAACAGTGTGGTGATGTATGAAACTCAGAGTAGATTTTTCTGCCTCGAAAGCATTTGAGAATATGAAAAACGTTACAGGTTTGAATGAACTGCTAATGGTAACTTCTCTGTTTGCAGGTTGGATACAGTCCTCTACCGCAAATGTCAGGGGGATGCCTCCCGTCTGTGCCATACCCATGGCTGGAATGAGACCAGTGAGCTGATGCCTCCTGGAGCTGTTTTCTCCTGCTTGTACAGACACGCGTACCGCACAGAGGAGCAAGGGAGGAGGGTGAGTGCTGGAGCGCTAAAACTGCGAAGACTCGCCAGAGCTATTTAAAAGCATTTCCCATAGGTGGTACCTGCGCTGCTTCGGATGCCCGAGTTCTCCTCAGGCGGGCTGTGAAGGTCTGTGTTGTCCTTCTGGTAAGGCAAAACAGCCACAGCAAGATGTGACAATTGCCTTCAGGGGGAACTGTGTGCTGGCAACAGCTTATGTGTATCTGTTTCGACACAGTGTAAGTCATTCCCCTTGTCTTTCCAAGGAGGAAAGTGGTTCCCTGTGGATAGCTAGCATAGCTGCGCAGTTGGGTTTATGCAGAAAAGGAGTTTCAAGCCCTGCTTTCCTAGGCTGTTCCTAATTAAGTTATGATTTAAGTATAACTTCACATTACACTCCATTAAATTCTTCCTATTGAAAGCATTCTTTCAGTTCTTTGGAGCATGCTGTACTGGTAAATGTGTTTATGCTGCCTTTAAAGAAGACAGGAGGAATCCAGCTTGCTGCCCTGCGGTCTGGAGATCCACCATAATCCCAATTGCTTGGTTCAGAGCTACTCTTTTCAGGTCTGCCGCCACCTCGTGCCTTTATCAAGGCGCTCCCTCGAAAGCAGCTGGGTGCTTGATCCTGTTTCTTTAAGCACTGTAGTGTACACAGCCCCTAGGAGTTGGATTTACACAATGGCCTGCCTTAAAAATTAATTTCTACAGCTTGGTTTAAAAGGTCTTTTGTGGCAGAGGCCAAGTATTAGTTGAAATCATCTGTCTTTTAGGAATATTTTTTTTTTTAATGCAGTTTCTTAGTCTGCTGAGTTGAGACTTTAAAATACCATTTTATATTAGTGCTGACCAAAGAAATCAATAGCCACCCTGCGAATAATGTATCAGAGAGAGAAAAGGCTTTTAAGTGTATATTTTTTTGTGGAAAGGAGGCTAAGGGAGCAGATGTCATTTTGAAACATAGTGTTTGAAAGCACGCTCCTCCGAGGTTAGATTACTTCTGTCTGGGTAACTTCCAGTGTTTTGGGTTTTCAAATGTGTGGTTTTAAGCTCCAACTGGTGCATTCTAGGTCTGACAAGCACCCTGCCAGTTTCCCTTGATTTTCTACAATTTGTTTCTTCTTCATTCTTGGCAAATGCTGATTGTGACGTGCTGCGGTGGAGATTGCTGAGGAGAAATTGCAGCCCTCATTCTGGGCTTTCCCTTTGGTATTGAGGGCAGGAGCTATTTGGACTTTCCTCTCCGGAAGCAGTCTACAGCTGCTAATCTAGGAACCTGCTTTGACATCTCATTTCAAAAGCAAAATGAAGGCTTAAGAACATAAAATTTATTTTAGTGGAATGACAGGAGCCTCCTTCCCAACTAAATGTCAGCGCTTCACATTCTTGGATGCTTGTAGGGGCCCCAGCAGGCTTGTGCCGAGCAGGATGGATTTAGTGTGGTCACTCTCAGTGCCTTACCTGACAGCATCTTGTTTGCATTCTATGGGTTTAGAGACCCCAGACGCTAAATGCTCTTCACCCTCTTGGCAGCTATCACGCGAGTGCAGAGCCGAGGTGCAGAGAATCCTCCATCAACGCGCCATGGACGTGAAGCTGGACCCAGCCCTCCAGGACAAGTGCATGATTGACTTGGGGAAGTGGTGCAGTGAAAAAACGGAGACAGGGCAGGTACTGTTCACGCTAACGCTGCTAATTGACTTGCAGAACTGGAGGAGTGGGAAGACCGAGAAAGGGGAGAAAGGGACATCTTGTTAGCCGTCTCTTTGTAGCTGAGACCATAGTAAAATGTGTGTGGTTTGAAACATAATCTGCACTAGACTGAGAGATGGGTGATGTGAAGTAGCTTTGCACCTACTGCAAGGCTTCAGTAGGTTCAAATGTGCGGTAGAATGAGAAGGAGGAAGGGAATAATTATGAGAAGGACTTTAATGAAGCAACTCCACCTCACCCTGACTCTTATCTGTAATATTCTATTACGTGCTTGACATTTCCCACATAAACTTTATCCCATTTTCGCTTGGCAAATACTGACACGCTTCCTGTGTTTATACAGAACTGAACTAACATCTGCTGCCACTTCACAAAGTTTCAACAAATACCTTCATGTTAAATCACTGTGCCCTAGCGTGGCTGTAGGGGAGGAGCCGTTCGACAGCAGAAGCAGTAGAGCGTGCACCGTTGTCGTTTTGAAGTGTCCGTCATAACTTGTAGTAATTTGGGTAGTAGTTTGGGTAATTAATCTCTCATTAAGGTGATGTGAGGGGCAAATTAAATGTGATGTTTCAGAAGTGAAAGTGCATCGTGCAGCTTTTGGGAACAAGCAGTAACATCCTAGACCAACATTCTCAGTCACTACTACAAATATATGTTCTGGGAGTGCTAGCAGAGGCGTGGGGTTAGATGACACTTAGGACTTTACAAGGAGGAGGGTAGTTTCATATACGTTACAATATTTCAAGTGCAAATTTTCAAACAGGGTTTTTGGGTTTTGCACTAAAATGTCTGGTTTCGTAGGAGCTGGAATGTCTTCAGGACCATCTTGACGACTTGGCATCTGGTTGCAGAGACATAGTGGGAAACCTCACAGAGCTGGAGTCTGAGGTGAGCACTTTTCCAGCCTGGCATAAAGGGATAGTTGAGCGTGTGGATAGTTGAGGTGATGTTAGAGTAGCTGCAGAAACGCAGCTCTCTGGGATCAAGCAGAGACCACCCATTCTACCCTGTACAATGTAAGTTATCGTGGGGGTCTTGAGGAAGAGAAATGAACAACAATTCAGGATTTTAAGCTGGTGATGACCCTTCCCCTGCTTAAAAAAATCAGTTAAGGTACTGAAGGTGAGATTTCTTGCACAGGTAACGCTGTTACCTTTAGTACAAGTCAGGATACGGCATGGAACTTCATTTTTGTCTGTCTTGAAGGTATTTTTGAGTTCCATATTACAGCTTCCCTCCCCCATCCCAGAAATTTTGCAATAAATAACTGCCAGGTGCATCATAAGAGGTTTTCGGTGAGGTCAGGAGCTTTACTTACTTTATGAAGCTGCATATTTGACTAGCCTGCCCCAAGCTGTTCTCCGTATCTCTTAAAATGTACGTTGTGCCCTAAGGAAAGCTTCCTTTCAGTGGTTACAAAATGGTTTCCTCAGAACTGTCGTAAATCTTTAGCTCCTATCTAGGTGTAAGGTGATACCTAGTGCTGTAGCGTCCAGTTCAAAGGTTGAATTATCCAAGCAGTGAGTTTCTGTGAGACCAGGCTCTTCTCTTAAGCTGAAAGTCCCGTCTTGCATTTACTAGTTTGTTGGCAAGAGTGAACCTTGGATTTCCAGAACTGAAGGGCAGATCTGTCTGTATTGCATCTTTGAGCCCTGTAAACTGGGTTGAGTTTAACTTGTTATCACAGGTTTTTTTTCTGAGCCTTTTTTCTTGTCCATTCACTGTGAAAATGAAATATTGCATCTTTTCGGCAGGACATTCAAATTGAAGCCTTGCTGATGAGAGCGTGTGAGCCCATTATCCAGACATTCTGTCATGTGAGTTCTCCATAATAGCTCGCAAATCTGTGGGGGGGGACATGCTGTGTGGGAAAGGCTAGAGGTGTTTTATGTTCATTCTTGATGTACTTTCTGCGCTTCAAAACTAAAATCTGAGATATGCTGTTACGGAAGTCTTTAATTAAAAAGAGCACCTGAAACGAGAATTCTTTAGTTCCATCAAGTGCTTCTGCTGTTGTTGGAGCCCTACCACAAAGCTAGAGGTTTAAAGATGAAAATTGTCCTGTAATTGGAAAGGTTTCTCTTTACAGTGGGTTAAAACCAACTTTTTTCCTTCCCCTTTGCCTGCAGGCACTGTCTCTCAGCATTGCTGAAATAACTCCCTACATTGCTCTAGGACTGAGTAGTTAAATAACGATGAAGGCACCTAACTGTTATACTTGATGTGAGCACCGAGTCTCTGCAGTGTCTTGTTCTGAGTCTAAAGTGGTTTAGTATTTGATAGGAATGGTTGGACTCGATGATCCGGTGGGTCTTTTCCAACGTGGTGATTCTATGACTCCGTGTATCTGAGGGGATTCTTCTCTGAACTGTATCTGTAAATACTTGCGTGGTACAACTCTCAGGTATTCAGTTAATGGTTGAGTGTAAGCTCACAGTAGAGAACAGGACTGTACATTCTCTTATTTCCTCATCAAAGTGGACTAAAGGAGCATAAAGATAGTGACTTGTAAGAGTAGCTCATTTTTAAGCCCTTTTGGTGTTTTTCAGGAGGTTGCAGATAACCAGATTGATTCTGGAGATCTGATGGAGTGTCTAATACAGAACAAACACCAGAAGGAAATGAATGAAAAATGTGCAATCGGAGTTACTCATTTCCAGCTGGTAAGCAGCACTTTTCTCTGTTATCAGTGGAAGCCTGTTCTGTTCGTTGAGGGTGTTGACAGGAATTAGCTAATTATGAAACCTCTCCCTCTTGGAGATGGATTTCCCACCATATTAAGTGCTCTTGTGAATTCAAGCAGTTGTGTTCGCGTGCCTGGTCATAAATGGTCACTTCTGGAGATTTTTTTTTTTTTCTGGCCCCCCTTCTTCCCTGAGGAAGAGTAGATAAGAGTCCCCACTTTCTCAGCAATGCCACGCCCCCCTTTCTCTTTTCATTGTTTTCTTTCAGGTTACCAAGGTTGGCTTTTTTCCTCATTTCTCTCTTGCAGGTTCAAATGAAAGATTTTCGGTTCTCCTATAAGTTTAAAATGGCTTGCAAGGAGGATGTGCTGAAACTTTGCCCCAACATCAAAAAGAAGTACGTAGCACCCGACCAAAGAGCAATCTGATTGTATAAATACGTAATAACCTTACAGGACATTTCATGATGGGGCAGAAAATGCTGCACTTCCTTTAAAGGCTGATGAGTTTGTGTTTTCCCTTAGTGACTGTATTCTGCACTTATTTAAGGTAGAGGCGCTGCCTGCCTCTTCAAAATTACTTCTTTACTCTTGCATATAAGCCCGTCCTCTTTATTTTCCGTGCGCTGAAAATAGCTAGCGATTATGATTAGTGGACTGCGTGTCCCAGGGTGTTTCGTGTCCTTGCTAAATTCATCATCTTCTAAGATGCAGGCCACCTTTGTTCCAGTTGCTGATCTGGGAAGGGAAAATATCCCACTTATTTTAGCTGGTTTATTCGTTTCAACGCAAGGATTTTTTTTGATCGCCTGCTGTAATGGTGTACGGCTAAATTGCACACAAGGTCAATCCAGTTCGTGGACAGAAGGACTGTTTGCATTTTATGATACAAATGCCCTTCCCATAGTGCAAAAGGATTGTTTGCAATGCCACATAGGTATTCACCTTCATCTGTTTCTGAGATTAAGTAAAGCTTTTCTAAAGTGTGCGCATGATTTGAGAGCAGAGGTTTTGCTGGGCATGGATGTGGTGAGACTTTGACTATGTTCCTGTCTGCTGATCTAGAGTCTGACCAGATAGCATTAGATTTAGGTTTTATTTGTGATCCAGTTCCTCTGCCTAGGGCAGCACCAAGGCTACAAGTAAGCATAGATGCGCAAGGACTTTATGTTGTCTTTGGATTGATTCCTGGGGTCAGTTTCTCTGATGTGGTGATCCAACACCAATCTTGGCTGGTCTCCGTGAAGGGTATGTGAGTAAAAAGCTGTTTTCTTTTCTGCAGGGTGGATGTAGTAATCTGTCTGAGCACAACTGTGCGCAATGATACTTTGCAGGATGCCAAGGAGCACAGGGTCTCTCTGAAGTGCCGCAAACAGCTGCGTGTTGAGGAGCTAGAGATGGTAAACATGCATGAAACTCTTGATCTACCTGCTTTTCTAGCGAAGTCCTTGAATTAAAGCTTCCTGGTTTGTCCACCCTGGTGAAAAAAAAGGAAGCTCATTTGTAAGATGCATTTAATTTATTTTTTCCACTCTTCTTACAATACGAGGCTCAATTGCCCTTCACAGGGAAAGTAATGACTGTCTACCGTTATGCCTTAAATATTGTCTCATGAAGGCTAAGGCAAGCTAAGTAACGGTCATTGGAATTTCAGCTCAAAGTGATTATGTTTAGTGTTAGATAGCAATGTGCTACACGTGCTGATGTCCTTACAGTCCCCTAGGAGAGAATAAAAGCTTCATTTTACAGACTGAGGAAACAAATACAGATGAAGCAACATGACTCCAGCTGCTCTAAGTTGTTCAGTGATAAATAAGAGTAGTATTTGTTTGGGTAGGCAAGGCTGCCTCTCAGCTTCCAGCTGCAGTGCTTGTAGCAATGAACTCACGAGATCTTTGTCCAGTATATATTGTTTAAGTGCTAAAGCGTCACCTCAAGCAGGCCCATATCAGAAGATGCAGCACTCTTGGCTTTGTACGGAAGAATTAAAATGTCGGGCAGCTCTAGAAGAGGAAATTTCATTCACATCCTCTAAATCCCTCAGAATTTGAGTTGTTTCTAATATGTTCTGTAGCTTTCCTATGAAAATGTTTTGTCAGCCTTGGACCCTTGTATGTGGAGAAGCAGTGGAAACAACTTGCCGGCTCTAAAATTCAATTTAAACCTCTCCTTCAGTGTAAAAAGCCAACTGATCCACTGCATGGATTTGCAAAGTTGATCTCCCCCTGACACCACTTCTCATATCCAAGACCCTTAAAATTCAAAGAAACTTACCCTCCTGTTGTGGGAGTTGCTTGCTTTTTGGGAGTAGACGGCTCTAGAATAGAGTAACGAAATAAAATAGTCTTTAAAGTCCCACTTAAAAGTTCGTGTTGTAATTTATCTTCCAGACAGAGGATATCAGGCTTGAACCAGAGCTGTATGAGGCTTGTAAAAGTGACATCAAGAATTACTGCCAAAACGTGCCCTATGGCAATGCTCAGGTAATGGATTTTATTAATAATTTACAATTTAATTTGTACTTTTATTTCAGAAAACGTTTAAGGTATACTTTTGCTTCTGTGAGTGCAGCGTTAGGTTTTCGTTTTGGTACCACTGAAACTGTTCATTACTATTTTGAATCGTATTTTTTTGCCCCCTCATTGGTTCACAAGCATTAATACTGGGTGAATGCAATGCTGTGAGCAGTTAATTCCTCAGTTAAGGCTAGTTTTAAGCTATTAGCAGGTGGTTGCTGCAAATGTTGTGAAAGATTTCTTAGGCGTAATGTCTGCAAGATGAGGTTTGGGGGTTTGGATTAAGTCCAGGTGGCCTTTTTCATCACATTACATCTTTGTGAGAGAAGATGAGCTTAAAGCAAGTCCTGGAAATAAGTGTTGGTAACGATTTCTGATAAAAATCTTGGCATTGGGAACTGAGCTGCATAAATCAAGTGAAACCAGCTGTAGGGAACACACAGCTATGTGTTTTGAGCAGCATATGACAGAATCGTATCAACAAGGTGTCTGTTAAGGTTGTAATGCTGTGTTGTAGATCATTGAATGCCTGAAAGAAATCAAGAAGCAGTTGAGTACCCGGTGCCACCAGAAGGTGTTTAAACTGCAGGAGACAGAGATGATGGATCCAGAACTGGACTACACGCTCATGAGAGTCTGCAAGCAGATGATCAAGGTAATGCTCGCGTGCTGATTTAAGAGGGTCAGGTTGGCATGTGAGCATTCTGTCAGTTTTGAGCTTCCCATAAAGGCTTTTTACAAGACTCTGTTGTTTCAGAAGTATGATTGCTTTTTTGCACAATAATCATTAACTCTGAATCAGGTTGAGGTTTCTTCAGGGCTCTTCTCTTCAAATTTACTTCTCCAAATATATAATCAAAGCCTGTGCGCTAATAAATTTCTTCCTAACTGCCTGCAGAATTGAGGAGGAAGTCTGTGCCGAGGCTTCTAATACAGTTTTCATCCAGTTGGTTTGGATTTGGATTGGCTTATAGCAGAGATGAAGCAGTTACGATTACAGAGAGGAGTAACATCTTCAGTTCACTCCTGGCCTGATGCACGGATACTTTCATCAGAATGATAAAGCAGGCAGAATCATACAATCCTGAAAATTAGAAATGCTGGCTTAAAGTGGTACCACGTGGCAAGCAGCGATGAATGTTAATACAACACGACAGCCCAAATTGCAAGCCCTGAAACACTAATATGTGTGGTCTTTGTGCAGTACCCTGACTCCATATTGCACCCAAAGCAGAACATCCTGAGAATTTATTGCTCTCCAGTACAGACTCATGCTTTTAAATAAAAACCTTGTAACCTCACCAAAATGGTGAGCATTAGAAGATGCAACAGCCTTATCTTCCGCCACAGAACTGGTTGCTAACAGAAGAAATGAGTGCCTTGGTCTGAATTTTGGGTGATTTGGTTCATTTTTGATTATCTGACTCAGGACAGGAATGGGCAAATCAGTATCAGTTCTCAGCTTTCTCCTTCCATATTGATCTCAGTTTGTCCTGGGTGTTACTAATGAAGTCCTTGTCTGTCGCTTTGTCCAGCCAGCATTTGTGCACGGCAGTGGTGTGTGTGTAGACTTGAAAGATTCCCTTTTCAGTTTCTAAAATAAAGGGGAGTGAAAGTAGTTGGGTGGGAGACCTAATTTGGTGTGTATTTCTTGGAAAATGTGCTGTAATTCAGGAATAGAAAATGAAGGCAAATTGCTTTTGATTTGCCAACACAAGCTGGTGCCCAGAAGCCGATCAAACCTATATGGCTTAAAGCTCACTCCATAAGCAGAGATATTTACACCAATAGTCAGGTTACAGGGTAGCACCATTCTTTTTAAGAAGAGGTGGTGGATTTGGTTTTTCAAGTGCTTATTGATGAAATTTGGTTTTTTGGGTTTTTTTGTAGCGGTTTTGTCCAGAAGCAGACTCAAAAAATATGTTGCAGTGTTTGAAACAAAACAAGAACAGTGAAGTGATGGATCCTAAATGCAAGCAAATGATTACCAAGCGCCAGATTACACAGAACACAGGTATCCTCTTCTGAAAGAATTTAACTTACCTGCCTGAGCCGTTGAGTGGTCTGCAGGGCTGAGAGAATATTTGCTTTATTTTATTCTCCTTCATGCTTGTCGGGGCACACAGTGACTTAATTCAGTCAAGTTCTTGAGGAGCAACATGTGTTATTATCTGCTTTGCTCCTGAAACTCTTCCCTCAGAAGTTAAAATTCCATGTGAAAAAATACTATTTCCCCCCCTAAATTAAATGTATTGCTGGTACAACGTCATCCAGGAGATTTGTATCAAATCTCTTTTGGAGCGTTATATTCTGTAATCTGAAGAGATGTCTACACTGCTGAGCTTCTCTCGTCTTTCCCGCTTAGATTACCGCTTAAATCCAGTGCTCAGGAAGGCGTGCAAAGCAGACATCCCAAAGTTCTGCCAGAATATCCTGAATAGGGCCAAGGATGATACAGAGTTGGAAGGACAAGTCATCTCATGCCTGAAGTTGAAATATGCAGACCAGGTGAGCAGAGCCGGTGAATGCAAATGGGAGACTGTGCACAATTGTGCTTGGGGAGCAGTCATTGAATAACAAATCAAACCTGGGCTTGTGGCGTGTTCTGTGTACGTAACAGGCTGTACAGAAACGAGTTTTTATGCTGTTATACCAGTATTACAGAATACAGGGGTGAAAATGCAAGGTGTATGAAAATGAAGGTCGTTGAATGGGTTAATGACTTTCTCCGCTTAATAGCGTCTCTCTCCAGACTGTGAGGACCAAATTCGAGTGATAATCCAGGAATCGGCTCTTGATTATCGGCTGGATCCTCAGCTTCAGATGCACTGTTCTGATGAGGTAGGAGAAGTAACTCCACAGCTGCTTTTTTGGGATGAAAACTTTCATGAAACGTGAACTATCCTGATAATTGAAACAAATAAAAAGCCCCTTTGAACTGCTTCTGGCCAGTCAGGTTCTCTGCTTGTGATTTTATCTAGTGCGCAAGAGTTGCAGTTTCTTGTGGGGTGCTCATATAAAGTTATTTTTTTCATCTGGGATCTCATTTGTTCAAGACTTGTGACCATGGAAAAACAGTGCATTCCTGTTATAACAAATGAGTGCAAGCTCTCTGGTCTTGTCAGCCTTCACTGGAATCCAGTTGGATTTTGAGCTTTCAATTCTGATAAATGAATCAGCCGTGTCTCGAGTATTGCTTATGTCCTGTGTTAACGTTATTTCTACCCTGTTTTCATCCCTGCTTCCCTTTCGGTACAGTGCTGTTGACTTTGCTGTTGGGGTTCAAAGGGAATGCATATTGCGTGAGCCAAGCAGCGTTTGGCTCTGGGGATTCTGGAAGGGGAAGTGTCTCATTGTGTGTTCTCTCAATGCACTCTGTGATGAAATAATGTATTGAGATACAGATGTCCTAAACGGCAGAAAAATTGTTGTGAACTACTTATGTTAAAATACCTTTTTGAAAACAGATTTCCAGCTTGTGTGCAGAAGAAGCAGCAGCTCAGGAGCAAACCGGGCAGGTAGAAGAATGCCTCAAAGTGAATCTGCTGAAAATAAAAACAGAAATGTGTAAGAAGGTAAAGGAAATATATTGAACGCGCTCTGAAAGGCATCCAATCCCTGCAGAAGTCTGATTTTTCCAGACCGCGGTCCAGGCCGTGTGCTGGCTAGTATGAAGCCGGAGCTCTGCAAATTTCCTTACGTATTTCTGTTCTGGCCTGCAGCGATTCAATTCAATTTCAATTTGCCAGTGAAAATTGTGCTGACAATGCCTCCCTCCTTTGCAGTTCCAGGCTTGGATCCTTTCTTGTTTATGGTTGCCAAAGTTTCTTGCTGCTGCTGTTTTCTGTTGCTGTCTTCATTGCAGGCTTCCTGAGAGCTGGATGTGGTCTAGCACTGGCTGTGATCAGGGGCTGTAGAAGTTGCCCCTGTGGCTGTGACACCTTATTTCAGTTCTAACTGAAATAACCCTAGCCTATTGACTTCATGTTTTAGATTAATGCGGGTGTTTTAATAACTGTAACTATGGTAACCTATATAAACCAGGACATTTAATCCAGCGTTAACCAACATTCATAGCCTTATCCAGAGACAGAAGTGGTTTTTGTCATGATCCTGGCTTTAAAAAGATGGTGCACCTTTCAGAAACTTTAAGAGTATAAGTTTAGTTCTCACTTCTTTTTTTTTGAGATGTACTTGTAATTTCCCCCTCTCCAGGAAGTACTCAACATGCTGAAAGAAAGCAAAGCAGATATATTTGTTGACCCAGTGCTCCACACAGCCTGTGCCCTAGACATCAAACACCACTGTGCTGCCATCCCACCAGGGAGGGGACGCCGTAAGTGCTTGTGCTTTACTCCTGTAACCTCTCAGTCCTGAGGGCCTTAATGCTGGTGAGAGAACGCTGCTTATCTCAAGTACCAGATCTTGTCACAGTCCTCTGTGGGTAATGAAGTGGAATGGCTGTGGTGGTGGGTGCCCCAAGATGTTGATTGTCATGAATTCCTTCCTTGTGTCCAAGGTGGGACCAGTTCTTTAATCCTGATGTAACAGCCTTGCAGCCTTATCTGCAAATTGAATGAGTGTATTTGGTATTCATCTTTTATATGATTACAGACAACAGTGTGTCATAGCAGATCCATAACTCTTCTGTAAAATCCCCCCTTGGTTAAATCCTGTTGAAAAAGAGCTCTTAATACACAGGGACTGAAGCGCGTGGATTCATTTTTCAGTGCGGTTTATCTCCCACTCTGTATCGACTTCACACAGGATTCAGTTCCCAAGCTTACTTAGGGTAGTGTTGTATCAGAATGCATCAAAAGCTTCCCTGGAACTAAGCTGCATCTCATACAGAAGCAAATTAATTTGGGGTCACAGGATTCGTTCCTAGCTAATCCCCTTGGTCGTCCTTTCTTTATGTCGGTCTTTGTCCACGGTTGGCTTCTTTGTTTCAGTATTTTTGACAGACAAAATTCAACTGAAATGCTTTGATCCTCATTTTTCTTTCTGCTTAAATATCCCGGTTTATTCTTGTCCATTGTTACGGAGAGTAGGTCATCTTTACCACATTTCCTAAATTAATGTAGCAGCTGAAGGCTTTCAGACTTCATTAGCTGGTCCAGGTCTCCTAAGACTGAGTTCATCAGGTTCAGACCACTTGAAACATGATTTATTTAAGCATTTCCTAACCCATTCTTTTCCTGTTTGAGGTCAAGCTCTTGCTTTGTTCCTGCTGTTACGTTAGCTAGCTGAGCAGTGTGTATGGCTGTTTAAGGAAAGCTAGAGGGAAATAAAATTCTTAATGTTCCCACCTTTCTGAGTTTATCTGGCATTAAAAACAGCAGCCAGATGTTTTCCTGATCATTGTCTTTCATGCTGCTTACTGAATGCCTTTCTGAACTTCTGGATATCCTTTGTTTATTCCTGTTTCGCTGCTCTTTTGATGCGTGTTCTGATGTGTTTGCGCTGAAGGCGTGCAGAAGCCTGGAGTGTAGAAAGGGATCTGCCTCTGAGTGTTTGAGCTGGCAATTGTGTTTGAAAAGTCTGGAGTTAGTTTAAAATTTGCAGCCTGTTTGCTATGAACAAAATAACGCTTCACTGCAAAGCATAAAGCATCCAATTAGGGATTATTCAAGTAAGGCAGTGTAAGCATAAAATAGAAAATTTAGTGTCAGTGTCTCGTATGAACATGTAAAAGAGTTTATAAGTTAGCTGAGGCACTCGTAGGCACCCAGAACATTGTGATCCCATTTCCTTTGCACAGTGCTATGTGAAAAATCGGGAAGTTAAACCTTTTGAAAACATTTTGTTGATCAAAAGAAAGCCCTAACAAGCCTAAGAAGTTACACCATGTTTTTTTTCCTGAGCTGAATTTGATGTAGCTCTCTCTGAAGGATAGCAGCATGGGATTTTGAGAAAAGATCATTGAATGTGCAAATGTAGGACTCGGGGCAGTGGGGATAAACTGGAGAGGGGCAGATTTAGACTAGACATAAGGAGGAATTTCTTCACAATGAGAGTGGTGAGACACTGGCCCAGGTTGCCCAGGGAAGCTGTGGCTGCCCCATCCCTGGAGGTGTCCAGGCCAGGTTGGATGGGCCTTGGGCAGCCTGATCCAGTGGGAGGTGTCCCTGCCGTGGCAGGAGGTAGAACAGGATGAGCTTTAAGGTCCCTTCCAACCCAAACCATTCTATGATTCTGTCATGCTATGAATTGAAGTGTCCCTTTCCAGCAGTCTTCCCACAGCCTGTTGTTGAAGCCACTGTTTCTATCTCATAACACCATCTTCTCCACATTACAGAAATGTCGTGCTTAATGGAAGCTCTGGAAGATAAGCGTGTGAGGTTGCAGCCCGAATGCAAGAAACGCCTTAACGATCGTATTGAAATGTGGAGCTATGCTGCAAAGGTAAAAAAGTAAAGGGTTTTGGTGAACTACATCTTTTTTTTTTTTTTTTTGCATTGGATCTTTCTTTTGCAAGCTATTTGTGTAAAACTTCTGCTGTAATGAAATCCTTGTCTCTAAAGCTTAGTATTTGGTCCAGAAAAATTGAGATCGAGTCTCCTTTTTTTAACTTTTATATCTTGCTTTCTCTGTTTCTGGGATGCAGTTCAGCAGTGCAGAATTAAACTGTCTTTTGTACACACAAGGCTTGACCTTCTCTAGAGAAAGTCTGGGGCAGTTAAAATAGGGTCATCAGAACCCTGATGGGTGTTGCTCTCTTCGCCCAAGTGACAGGATGAGAGGAGATGGCCTCAAGTTGCACCAAGGGAGGTTCAGATTGGACACCAGGAAAAAATTTCTTCACCAGAAGGGTTCTCGGGCACTGGCAGAGGCTGCCCAGGGAGGTGGTTGAGTCCCCGTCCCTGGAGGCGTTTAAAAGACAAGAAGGTGTAGTGCTCAGCGATATGGATTAGTAGTGGACAGGAACAGTTGGACTTGATGATCTCAAAGGCGTTTTCCAACCTAGGGATTCTATGATTCTATAAACTTCTGTTACAACCCAGTCCCCTGAGCTGTTCTTCCTTCGGGTGAATCGTTGCTGGCCTGTTTGTTTGTGTTTCAGGCCAAGTCTGAGGGAGCAGCAAAGACAAAGCCTGATAAGTGCCAAGGCTGGGGGTTAAATGGAAAGTACGGCTTGGCTCATTTATTTCCCTTCTCTCGTCCAGGTCGCCCCAGCAGAAGGCTTTTCTGATCTTGCCATGCAAGTTATGACCTCTCCGTCCAAGAATTACATACTGTCTGTGATCACGGTTGGCATCTGTGTACTCTTCCTCGTCGGCCTGATGTGTGGACGCATCACCAAACGGGTGACAAGAGAGCTCAAGGACAGGTAGAGCCTGGATTGCCTGCTGAAGAAATGCCTGCCTAGTGCCCGGTTTTGTACAGCCCTCCTCTGTATAGTCTACCCGCCCCCTCTTGTGAGAGGAGAATAAAAAACAAAATAATTAGAACAGCAGCAGGTGTTGGCTCAGTTTTCCCATCCTGGATCTCATCCACGGCATCTTCATCCTATGAAAATTTGTGTGCAACATTGGCAGCCCAGCCAGCAGCTTTTGTTACCCCTTTGTTAGCAGACTCTCGATTACCTGCCTGTAGACAAGTCTCTGTTGTACTGTTGGAACTGCCTTCACTCTCCGGATCAGACTGAAACGACCTGCAGCTCAAGCAGTTTTTAAGTACATTTTTAAAGACAGACATCCTGACCATATGATTTAGGTATCAGTTCGTATTGAAATCTAGTCATCCTCTGTGGCCGAGTGAAATTAAAGTGGGAAATTAAAGGGTGAATTGCATCTTACACCACATCTTACATTGGTTTGGACATCTTGCTCATCTTATGTAAAGCATCTCCAGATCGTAGTCGTGGACACCCTAAGGACACCCGTCGCTGGTGTCTTCTAGTGTGAATATCCTGCTTCTGTTACTGTGGATTTTTCTGGCTGAAAAGGTACCCTCCCTTCCTTCCTCTGCCACTTGCGAGATAGAATAAAATACCAACCAGGATCATATACTCATGTGAGCTGTACAACTTGTATTTCGGTAGATTAAAGATACGATGTGGGTGCGAGGCGGGTAGAGCCTCTCAGTAATGTCTGGCGCTGCTGTCAGCAGGCGTGAAATGCCCTGACCGGTTACTCAGTCAACTTCTTCTGTGGGTGACGATGCAGTAAGATTCTAACACTCCTTCTATTTTACCTTGCTGCTGTTAAGCTATTACCCTTCCAAACTGTCTTATCTACAGCTGGTATTGTCATGCTGGCAGTGTGGTGCTTTGTCAGTGATCCAGAAAGCAGTGAACGCTCCATGTGCGCTGTCTGTAAACCAGATACCTGTGGGCTAGTGCCCTGGTTTGTACCTGGCCTGTTGGGATCTTGGGGGTTTGAGTGGTGGCACTGAAGAGTATTTTTCATTTCCATAACCACAACTGATAAAGGATAGCAACTGGTGTTCTCCAGGATGTAGGGCATAGGTGCTGGTCCAAAAGGAGGAGTGGATGATAGTGTTGTATGAAAGGCAGAAACATCTGGATCTTTAAGGGAAATCACTTTCACATTGTTACCATCAGCGCGTGCACTCACGCTGTATATTGTTACACTCCCAGAACATGATACGTGTACCCGAGAACCCAAAGAAGGTGTTTCAGAAAAGCTGCACCAGTAGTTGCGCTGCCTCTTTGTCACTGTTGTTCCTCAAGTACAAGGAGTTGTGAAGGTCAAAAGCCACGTGCTTTGGCTGAAACGTTGAGCGTGTTCGTGAGATCTAGAAGTGGCTGCACCAGAGTCCCTGTGTACAGTAGGATGTGCTTTATTCGCCTTTTAGATGTGCTCACCTGCTTGTGCTGCAGTAAATTCACGTGCCTGAAACTGTCCAACTTAGGCTGATGCTTGAACCATGACTTTGTTTTTCCCCTTAGTGCACTACTAGGTAAGACCTGCCACTTCCAGTTCTCTGCATTCTTCTTGAGGACAATGGAAGTGGTTTTGAGACACTTTGGAGCGTGGACCGGCTGATGCTGATGATGCTGTGTGTACAGAATGGCGTACACGAAATACTGTGAGCTTTTGCTGCAACTGAAGCTTTTTGCAAGCGTAACGTCATCCTGCCCTGAGGATGGACAGCGAACTCTTAGTGATATCGTCTTAGACTTACTACGCTAGTGAGTTGTTCATAAACTCGTCTGTTTTTATATCAAATTATTACGCACACGAGGCAAGCAGTGGAGAATGTCTGACGGTTCAGTGGCGAATTAGTGCATGGCAAGATTGCAGTTAAGTGGTTAGGTAGAACGGAAATTAAGCCTAAATTCTTTCTCCCACCCCTCTTCCCTGGTGCTAATAGAGCTTAACTGGCCTTCTGTCAATGTGAAGCAGAGCAGAAAAGGAACGGATGATGGTGTCTCTTGAGGTAGCACAGGTGTATAACACCACGAGTGGTAGTTTGGCAATTATAACTGTTTATTGTTTCACTTGACAGAGCGTTGAAATTACTGCTGTGAGATGGGTGTGTTCACAGAGTTGCCGGCAAGGGAAGTGGGATCTTTGCCTGCTTGGCACGAGTCCTGCTTCTCAAGATGTCTATCGGGCGTATTTAAATTGCTGTCAGAGGGCTTTTTTTAAACTGTTGTGACTTTTTGAAAAGGCATTTTGTAACCTGATTAGCTTGAAAAGCCTAATTAGATGGTTAATTGTCTAGAAATAGCATCTTCCACTAAATTCCAGAAGACATTGCGGTGAAAATTGTAGGTTTGTAGCCATAGTTCTGAATGTAAACTCTGTTCAGCTCTGAAGGTGACTTTCTTTACTCTCAGATATAAAGCTTTCTGGGTTTTTTTGCGTTTTAATTTAGACAAGGTTATGGTAAGGGTGCCTGGAGCGGTGCTTTAGGAGTTTGTGGTCTGTGGCAGTGTTAGTCTACAGTCGGTGGTGCTCGCCTGGTTTCGGTGTGAGTGCTCTGGGATGGTTACAGGTGTGTGTCTGGGGGTCCTCTGAAGCAAAGATAGGATAGCAAATACATTTCTGTGTGATTCCCTTCGATGCATTTTGTCACTCTGAGGCACAGACCCTCCTTGTAAAGGTGTGACACTGGCAAAGGGTCTGGCCTGTTATGTCTCTGAGCATCGTTATCTGTTCACTTCTTAAAATAGGGCTCCCTGGCACTGCTAGTGACCAAATTTGCTTTTGTCCATGACTAGAAGGCTACCAATCCCAGTCTTGAAACATCTTCTTCCTTCTCACGTATACATGAAATCTAGAGGTGTCAGGCACAGAAGCCTACGCAAGTTCTCTTCCAAAAATAACCTGCTTGTGCTGTTGCCAACACAACCCCTTGCCTGCAGGTAACCATTTTCCATTGCAGGGAGAGGAAGAAGTGGTTGTAAGAAACACTGCTGTTGCCTTGAACTTGAGGAAGCCTTTATAGCTTCACCAGTCTAATAGAAAGTGCTAGAAATAGCTGCCATCAGCCAAGAGTGTCACTGTGGCAAACCCAGGGGCACCCCTTTCCCTTTGCAAGTCTCGGTGGAGAAGGCTGCCTGCCACAGAAGGCAGTTCAGGAGGAGGTTGGTTGCTTTTTCTCCTTGCCATCACCAGACCCCTTGGAGAGCTCGTTTAGACATGGCGATGCGGAAGCTCCCGTGGCTGTACAGAAGGGCTAGATGACAGGGGCCTGGCGAGGCGTGCGGCTCTGTTTCCCTCCCACTGCTGCAACGGCTAACAAGCTGTGGCTCCTAAACTATGGCTCATATTTGGATGCCATAGGTAAGGGGGACCGTGCACGATGCGCACCTTGTTACTTCACTCCTGCTAGCCCGTTAGTGTTCATTCTTATTGGCCTTCGTAAGCTTATTTATTGTTTGATCACGTCCTTTTGCTGAGTTTCAACTTGGGATTCTCCTGCCTCGCCTCCGTCGTTCTGGCTGCTGGAGTGACTTGTCTGGGTAGGGACAGAATTCCTGGCACTTCAAGTAGTGTCCGGCGAGCCGAGTACCTGTACGTCTGCGTAAGGGCTGGAAAAGCCCTAGTGACGCTCAAATAATTCCATAACAAAGAACTTAACACTTAAAAGTCCATGTGAATAGAGTCAGTGTTATTCTGAAAGAACCCGCAGTGAGCCCGTTGTGTGAGAAAGAACAGAGAGGAGCAAATATCTCCAAGGGTGGTGCAGAGGGAGGGAACCTGAGGGCCAGAGGGATCACTGGAATCCCATAATATTGTAGAGGAATTGCATTCAGGCTGGATGGCAACTTCTGTTAAAACGCAACTTTTATTATTTAGTTGAAAGAAGATTGTAGTAAGTTGGTTGTTTTGTTTTTTTTTTTTTTTACTTTATCAGATTTGTTTAAAAAAAGGTAGTTTTTGAGGTGTGTGTGAGTGCATGAGTGCGAAACGAGACCGGGGCATTTCACCTAGCACTTCTGCCTCTGTTTAAAGCACAGCTCTGTGGCGACAGCACCTTCTTAATCGCAGGGTTTCAGAGCTTCAAGGCAGGTCCCAGGTACTGATCTTTGCGCTGTCTCCCTGCGCGGGGGCCGAACCAGGTGATCCTGGTTAGAGGGGACCCAAACCAGGATGGATGGAGCCTCGGGCCCATGGCAGGAGGGTTGGAATGGGATGATATTTAAAGTCCCTTCTGACCCAAAGTATTCTATGATTCAACTTGGAAAATGAAAGACAGATTCCTACATCAGACCCTCTAGCTGGAGTCCCTGAGTGCTGCCTGCGTGGACAGGGAGGAGGAATAACACCTTCCCACTCCCTGGCCAGAGGCAGGTTGCTGTTTTCTCCTCCTGCAACACCCAGATTCCATTACGTAGCTGCCCCAAAGCAAACCCATCCCTTCCTGGGTGGAAATCCCAGCTCGCTGCCCCTGGGTTTACCCAGTAGCAACGTTTGTGGAGCTCTCGTGGTGGGAAAGGCTGAGCTCAGGGCGAGGGAAGGGGGGTGATGTTGGCCTGTAGCCTCTGGTGCTGGTGGGGCGACCGGGGGGACCCCGGGGCCGCCGTGATGAGGGAGCCCCGGTGCCCCCGGCCTGCAGCAGGCGCTGTTCAAGCTCGCTCTCTTCATTTTTTATTTCCAAATGTGACATGAACAAGACTTTTGTAAATCGTTTCCCCTCTCTGTGTATAAACCCCGGCCAGCCGGCCCTCGGTTTGGTTTGGTTTTATTTTACATGTTCATGCTGTGTAATTTTGAGATGTTACTGAGATTCTGAACGTAATAACGTGCTTTTTTTTTTTTCCTCTTTTTTTTTTTCTCGGTTTTTTTTTTTCCTCTGTACAGATGAAATGGGAGAATTTAATAAAAAGAGTCTGCAGGTTTGTACTGGTGGTGGCTGATTCCTGGGCCTGGGGGCGGGGCTTAGCGAGGCCCCGCCCACAATGGGCGGGGCTCGGAGACTCCATTGGTTACTATGGAGGGGCGGGGTTTGAGTGTGGCCACGCCCACAATAAGCAGGGTCAGAGACTCCATTGGTTGTTGTGGAATGGGGCGGGGCATAGCGAGGCCACGCCCACAATGGGCGGGGCTCGGAGACTCCATTGGTTGCTATGGAGGGGCGGGGTTTGAGTGTGGCCACGCCCACAATGAGCAGGTTCACAGACTCCATTGGTTGTTGTGGAGGGGGCGGGGCTTAGAGAGGCCACGCCCACAACGGGGGGTCAGGTGCTCCATTGGTTGGTATGGATGGAGTGGGGGTTGAGTGTGGCCACGCCCACAATGGGCGGGGCCCAGAGGCTCCATTGGTTGCTCTGGAGGGGCGTGGTTAGGCCACACCCACGCAGACACGCACTGTTTGGGGGCGTGGTCTCGATAAGCCACGCCCCCCCCCCCCGCACCGTCCATTCCTCGACGGGGGGGGGCTGCGGCGGGGATACCACGTGACCACGGGCCCCCCGTCGCTGACCCTGGCGGTGGGCGGGGCATCGCCTGGCCACGCCCCTCTCCCCCCACCGACAGCGGGTGGGCGTGGCCATTCGATGTCCCGCCCCCGTTGCCGCAGCGCTAGGCGGTGTCGCGCCGCGGCCGTAAAGCGCGGAAGGTCGCTGCGGCCGCGCCGAGGTGAGCCGCTGTCCCGTCCTGGTGGTCGCAGCTCCCGGTTCGCTGTGGGGCGCGGGAGAGCTGCGGCCAGGGCCGAGCCGGTCCCGCGGCCCCGGGCGGCGGAGCTGGTGCTGCCGGAGCTCCCGCGGCTCCTCTCGCTCGGGCTTCGCGCTCTGCCCCGGGGCGAGGCCTGGCGGCGATTTGTGCCCCGGCCCCCGTGGGAGCTCCCAGAGCTCGCCCCGTGCCCTCCGGCCTCCGCCAGTCTCCCCGTCTCGCTCTTGTCGCTGTTCTTTTCCGTCTTTTCTCTGGTTCTTTCCTCGTTGTTGAGTTATGCCGGCATCAAAAGAGAAGACTGTTCAGAAGAGAAGTTATGCCGCGCCTCCTCGCCTCGCCCTGTCCCCCTCGCCCTGTCCCCCTCGCCCTGTCCCCCTCGCCCTGTCCCCCTCGCCCTGTCCCCCTCGCCCTGTCCCCCTCGCCCTGTCCCCCTCGCCCTGTCCCCCTCGCCCTGTCCCCCTCGCCTCGCCCTGCACCCTCTGTATGCTCTGCACCCCTTACATGACCTGAGTTTCAATCCCAGCAGCCCGGTGGTTGTTTCAGGCCGGTCCAGCTGCTCTCCTGTTTGTTTATTTCTCAGCTTTCCCGTGTCCGCCTGTCCCCGACACGCCATGTGATGTTTGCTGCTGCCAGCCCCGTATATGACAACTGGTAACGCTATTCTTGTCTTTTTCCTTCCTAGAAGGAGCAGTTCCGAGCTCCTGGCTCCAGTTGGTGCTCCCAGAAAACTGAGGCAGCCGCCGTTGGGATGTTTCTCCGGTTGCTGTCAGACGTTCGGTGGCGGGCGGCTAACCCCAAATGGAGAAGAACGACCTGCTCGCGGCGGAGTACCTCAAGTACGGCAGAACCTCACCCTGTTTCCTTGCCGGCACAGGCACAGGTTGTCATCTGTGGTGGTGGAATCATGGGTACCTCTGTGGCCTATCACCTCTCCAAGATGGGTTGGAAGGATATAGTCTTACTAGAGCAGGGCAGGTAAGGATTTTTGGGAACAAAACCAAAGGAACAGGACTTCCGTGTGTAGCAGCATCTGCTGTAGTGTGTTACTTCTTCCTTTTCACCTGAACTTGGACCTGTGGAATATGCTTATACTGAACACAAATAATGACGCTACATCTTCCCGAGCACAGGGCGAGGTGAAGGGCATCCCTTGTGTCATTGTGGTGTGTGAGCCGTGGTTAAGGTGCAAACTCTAACACAGCCACTCACTTTCTTTCCTCAGTAAGAACAGAAAAAGTAGGTTAAGAAAGCTTATGGAGCAAAATAAAGAAATGGAGACCACTTATCAGCTAGTGGGGCTTAAAGGGGTCTACAGGAAAGCTGGGGAAAGAGTCTTCAATCAGAGAGCACAGTGAGAGGGCGAGGGGTAATGGTTTTCAGCTGAAAGAGGGGAGATTGAGATGAGATCTTAGGAAGAAATGTTTTGCTGTGAGGATGGGAAGGCCCTGGCCCAGGTTGCTCAGAGCAGTGGTGGCTGCCCCATCCCTGGAGGTGTTCAAGGCAAGGTTGGATGGAGCTTGGAGCCCCTGATCCAGTGGGAGGTGTCCTTGCCTGTGGCAGCGGGTGGAACTGGATGGGCTTTGAGGTCCCTTCCCACCCAAATCATTCTGTGGTTCTGTGATACTAGCTGTGGGCAAAACTTCCTTGCCTTAGAGAGGATTAACTTAGAGTAATTAAAGAATTACTTTATTTTATGCAAGTCAAAGTAGATTCAGGCACTAAGAAAATAAACTCTAAGCATTAAAATACCACTTAGGCTTACCTCTGCTCAGATTGTGTCCTGCATCCACGGTCTTCCACTCCTCCTTTCTGCCTCGAGCGCAGGGAGTGAATGGTGGGGGTACGGTCAGTGCTGGGCTCGGTGTGGGCCCTCCATGGGCTGCAGTTCCCATCAGGAGAGCTCTGCCCTGGCTTGGGTTTTCCACAGACCACAGCTCCTTTGGGAGACACCCATCCACTTCCATGTAATCGCAGGTAATTACACAGTGCATCTAAAAAGCATGGGCCATATTTAGAATACTCAAAATCACCCAGTGCTTGTTACTCTCTCTAGAAGGAGGTTGTGATACGTGTGTGAAGCCCTACAGCACTAGCAAAGCTCAAAAGAGGTTGTGGGCAATGCGGAGGTTATAAGTAGATATTGCTAAAAGATCACCCCGTAAGCTGGTTAAGGGCTTGGATTATCTTCTTTGCCTGTTGCAGGATTTATTGCCTGTCTGTAAAGAGGGTGAGATGGTTGTTGTGTGCATCAAGAGTTGGATTTGAAGCCTGCGGCAGAGCATGTAGATCCTATTGAGAGCTGACTGTGACTACCTGTTGCTTAGATTTCTGTTTTGGATTCACAGTGTTTTCATTAAGAAATTTGGGGACCTTGGGCATAAGACAATGCTAAGTCTTTGGGAGTCTGAAGGGGTGTTTGTCACAGCCGAGTGCTGAGTTGAGCATGATTACCATCTAGCTTAGAGCTTCCCACCTGATCATAGAATCATAGAACCGTTAAGGTTGGAAAAGGCTTCTAAGGTCCAACCGTCAGCCCAACCCCACTGTGCCTACTGAACCATGTCCTGAAGTGCCACGTCTGCATGCTTTTTGAACCCCTCCAGGGAGGAGACTCCACAGCTTCCCTGGGCAGCCTCTGCCAGCGCTTCACTACTCTTTCAGTAAAGAAAGTGTTTCTGATGTCCAATCTAAACCTCCCCTGTGCAACTTGAGGCCATTTCCTCTTGTCCTGTCCGTTGTCACTTGGAAGAACAGACCAGCACCCACCTTGCTACAACCTCCTTTGAGGGAGCTGCAGAGAGCAGTGAGGTCTCAAGTGATGCTGCCTTCAACAATGATTAATTGTGACTCCTTGATTTTGCGTGGCTGGGAAGCTGGTAGTATCGCACTCTTTATAGTTGCAAAGAGAGGAAACTGGGGAGTCTCATCCGAGGCCTGGTGAAAGGTGTCCTTCCGAGTGGAATTAGCTGCTTGGCTTCATTTGTCAGGAAGCTAGGCTGGAGTGGGATAGGAGTACCCCGTTACAGATGCCTGTTGAGTTAGGTGCTGTACGAGCTTGGTGTGTGTGTGTGCTCAAGGAAGAGCAACAACATTACATTAGCAGAAGCATCTTCTGTGAAGCACAGCATGTGCTTCAGCTGTTTCCATTGTCATTGAGCAAGGATGGAGCAACGATCTTACACAGCTGGACCTTGCGTGGGATTTCTGTGAGGATATGGGCACGCTAGGCCAAAACCAGCCTTGTCAAAGGCAAGCGGAAGGATCCTGGATTGCTTTAGCAGCAGGAAAGATGGCTTACAAGTATTGTGGAAGCAGATCGTGAGAGAGATGCTTGAATCTAATTGTCTTGTCTTCATCTGTCTGTGCTGCAGGGTGTTTTTAACAGGTTTCTGTTTACAGCAGGCCTTCACAAAATAGCTGGATGGACAGTGGTTTAAGGGTGGCTGAAAAAGGAACACGAAAGACGTGTACCTGTCTCTGACAGTTGCTGCACAGTAAGAGGGACTCGTTCTTGGTCTAAATTGCAAAGGCACGTGACTCAAATCCAAGTTAATTTTCATTTGAGGGGAATCCTGCTTTGAAGAAAGAATTGGGTAGGCAGGTCAGCTTAAGCAGAGGGTAATTTCTTTGGAAAATTTTGATCTTTAGAACCAGTTGAAGAGAAATGGTTTTGGAATACAAAGCATTTTCAAAAGTGAGGTAAATTGAAAGCGTTGTGGAGGTTGCCTTATCCTTGCGGCGTCCAGCTTTTGGTCCAGTATGTTTGGAGGAAAGGTTGCTGTCTGGTTTGTGCTGTGGGCAGAGCTGCCAGAGCAGCTTGATGGGGCGCTGTCCTCTCTCCGTGTCAGCTGGATGAGGCCGACAGCCTTCTTTGCAACTTCTCCTGCAGATTGGCGGCTGGTACCACTCGCTTCTGTGCCGGCATCGTGAGCACAGCCCGGCACGTGTCCATAGAGCTGAAGATGGCCGACTATTCAAACAAGCTCTACCAGCAGCTGGAACAAGAGACAGGAGTGAAAACAGGTACAGAAAGTGCAATCATTGAGTATTCTTTGGGAAACTGAATCACGGTATCGACACTGGAATACGATTGTAGTTTTAGTGTCTTAAGAGTTCGGAAGGCAGGCTGCCTGCAGACTGTAATCGCTTCTTACGTTGTCTTTAACTTGGGTTGATTTCCACAAGGACACTGAAAATTATTTTGCAGTGCATAGAGCAAATGTCACGTTTTCTGCACCGATTTGCTTCTCAGAAAGAGAAAATTAACAGCAGCACTAAAGCACAGGCAAAGCAAGATACCTTTCTCTCGTCTCACCCTGGAAATAACAAGAAAACATTGTGTTGAAACTCTCCCTCTCCCTCCAAAATGCTGGAGCGTGGATCTGATATGAAGAACTTTGATCACTGAAAGCTCTGCTAAGAGGGATTTGTGATATACGTCAGCCTCAACAGCAGTTAATAACTGTGTTAGTTAAAATTAGTATTAATCTATTGCAGGTGGTGGGGTCACAAAACATCTGCTTCTAGTTGTTGTTTTATTCTTCTAACTAGTTATTAGATCACATTTTCCCTTTTTTTTTTTTTTTTTCCAGTAACCCCTCTCCTCTCTTTTTCATAGGCACCATGTGTGAAGTTTTATTTATAAACATGAGTAAATGTAGTGGAAAGAGCTACAACGCAAGTCAAATTCAGTTCCTTTTGTGAAAAGTTGACCAATGCAGTTTTTATTTACTGGCTGATAAGTGTTTAAAGTCATTTGGGAGTCTGGGATTTCCAGGCTCATGAGTAATAGAAGCAACAGGTCTGCAACTATATTAAAGCAGTGGGTCTGAGATTAAAAGGAATTCAGGCTCCTGTCCAAGTCTGACTTGCCTTTGGTCATTGTCGTAGGGTACGTGAAGACAGGTTCTATTTCACTGGCTCAGACTCAGGATCGACTGATCTCGCTCAAACGCATCGCTTCATCGCTGAAGTACGTATAACCAGGAAATAAAACTGCTCTGAAGCTTGCGCCAGCTCTCCTGCGAGACTGATGATGGCATTTTTCTTGTGTTCTGCGGCAGTGTAATAGGGATCCCTTGTGAAATTATCACCCCAAAGCAAGTGGCACAGCTCCACCCACTGATCAACATCCATGACCTTGTGGGGGCCATGTATGTGCCAGAAGATGCACTCGTGTCATCTGCCAATGTGAGTCTGGCTCTGGCCACTGCTGCCTCACGGAATGGTATGAGTTTTTTTATCTATAGTGCTCTCCTGCATCATAGTTGCCTTATTTCCATAAGAGAAGATTGTATTCTACCTCACCTCTGTTATTCTAACTGAGCACCAAAGACCAAAGCAAGGTTTAAATGTGTTTAAATCTATTTTTTCTCATAAAACAGGCTGATTTTTTTTAACACGCTGATTCTTTACAGATCAGCTGTGATAGATGAAGTGCCAGTTTGTTGTCCTTACTGGTTATAAATTTCCCTGAATAAGCACGCGCTCTTTTATCATAAAAACAATCCTTCACAGGACCTGACTCAAAATGACACATGGCAAGAGTTTTAATTCCCTAGAAATGAAAAGGTGTGGCTTAATCCATTTTGGAATATTTCATTTGGTTCATATGCTTTGGAAATGGATTTGGAAGTGTGGTAATAAATACTGTTTGTCCAGCACTTTGGCAAATTTGGAGTGGTCTAAAGGTGGAACAAAGGTTAGCTATGATACCAGAGAGGATGCTCGTTCAGGATGAAACTCCATCAGGCTGGAAGAAGCTACTTAGGAAGTTGGCTCTCAGTTTCTTTTTTTGCATACAGTTAACTGACTTTTTTTTTTTTTTTCCACAAAATGACTGGTTTCCTGTAAAAGAACTGCTCTTGTCATCTGGAGCTACAGGCTTTGTCACTTAAAGGAATTGTGATGGAAAGAAACCTGTAGCTGAGCTGCACTTTTCACATTGTTGATAATAGGATGTATTTATTGCCCAGATTGTCACATGGGAAGAGAGCTCTGCAGCTCCTCACAGCCTTAGCTCGAAACTGATGTACAAATTGTATACACGCTGTCTTACAAATAACAGGCTTTCACTTGAGAATTACTGGGCCAGAAAGAGAAATGTTGTCTTTAAGACAAAACAAGCATTTAGGTGGAGTTAGTGTAAGTTAATGTTAGCAGCCTGACACTTTAGGGACAAGGCTTGCAGGGTACTGACTTCCGTGTGTCCTTTCAGGTGTCCAGATTCACGAGCGGACGAGTGTCAGTCACGTCTCGGTCCAGAAGGGCCGTGTGACGGGAGTGGAGACCGACAGAGGACAGATTCAGTGCCAGTACTTTGTCAACTGTGCTGGCCAGGTTGAATTTTCTCTCCTTTTTCCTTTGGTTAAGAACATGTACGCTTCCCTTGGGGTTTGTTTTGTTCCATTTTTCTTTTTTTTTTATGGTTTATGCAGCGGCTTGGTTTACAGGAGTAAATCAAGGTCACATTACTCAGCTTCTTAGACTAGCAGGGGTGTGAAGGAGGAAAGCAGTGCTTGCTGCTTGCCTGGCACCAAAGACTGGATGTTAACCTGCCAAGGAGCACCTTGCAGCTCATTGGTACGGCTCTGCCCATGGTCTCTGTCCCTGGAGGGTGCAGCCTTCTGACATGAAGAGCTTTGCTTTGGCTCTCAGTCTCTCTCTCACACGCTCCCGAAAGTTCATTTTGGGTTTTTTTTCCTCATTTAGTGTCCTGTTATCCCCACTGTGAAAATATACCTGACAGTTGCTGTTCCTGAGCTTGTTAGTATGGGGTCTTAGCGGTATGGGCACCTAAATCTTGACTGTCCTGCTTCTAGAGGCTAAGCCTAGTGCTGACTTTGGTGCCCAGATCTTGTTTTGCTTTTGTATTGTAAGTTGATACTTGCTCTCAAATCAGGGCTCTAGATCTTGTGAGGAAGAGAAAAAGTCTTTGTGCTAAACAGTTCAAATTCTAAGAACCAAGTGGAAAAAATGTGCACATGTTTAAGTTTTAAGGGATTGAAGTAAGTCTTACCTTGTCTTTTATGAAAGTAGACCCACAGAGAGGACCTATGCTTTTTTTCCTGCCTTTTTAAATTGCAGTCAGTTTTCTTTTTTCACATTCTAACATGCACTTTTTATTTCAGTGGGCCTATGAGTTGGGCCACTCTGGGGAGGAGCCAGTCAATATCCCACTCCATGCCTGCGAACACTTCTACCTCCTGACACATCCTTTGAAGGAACCTCTGGCAAGTAACTTACCAAGTAAGGATTCTTCTGCTCTGCTGTAATACAAATTACATTACATTTGTATTTCCAAGTTCAGAATGCATAGTTCAGAATGTCCTCTTTCAGTGACGGAATCTCTTTCCTTACTCTTGAGAAAGTTTTTGCTGCAGAAGTTGATTTTCAGAGTTGGTCATCTTAGCAGGAGGATGACCTCGACTCTAGCTTGACTAGTAGGTGTGTCTGCAGCCTGGATTTGTATTTGTGGACTGAGGAGGATGCTAGCCATGGCACTATGTTTTCCTTGCAGGCTGCTGTCCTCAAATGGCCTTTTCTATTCCTTTCCAACAACTGAAGCTAAGGTTTTACAATGGCATTTACATGTCTATGAGCTGTAGGGGCAACCACACACTTGAGGTAATTGCTCCTCCCCCATGTCCTGGCTTTTGGATCTCTTAAAGAAAAGCCCTTGTGTTTGAAAACTGTCCTTGGGAAGTAGAAAGCTTTGCTTATTTACTCTCAGTCATTAGCAAGTTTCTACTTCTAGTGAGAAGTGTGTGTACTCTCCAGGGAATTCAGCTCTCTGACCGGAGTCCCTGAATGCTTCAATTTTACTTGACTGTGTAATTGAAATATATATATACGCACATATATATCACAGAGACTTAAATATATTCACAGCTTTTTTGTACATGATAAAAATTGCTATGGAACTTGTCAGGTGGAGCATCATAAATGCTTCAAGTTGACCCTTCCACTGGAAGAAGCAATCCAGACCTGACTGTCCTCACCCCAGTGCTGGCCACCTTCTTTGTGCTGGTGGCCTGCAGCATACTGGGTCAGTGAGTCATCCCCACTAAACTTAACTGTTCTTAATACAGGAGGAGAAAGAAGGAGAAGGCAGGACATCTCTAGGTGGAAGGTCTGGCCTAGTGATTACCCACTCCTGGTAACGCTGCTCTGCTGGCTTGGGTGTTCTTCAGATTCAGTTCAATTTACTCTGCTGCCCAAAATTTAGCGTGCATGGTTGTGGTGGAAGTTAATTCTGGTTTAGTAATCTAAACCAGCTCACCAAGGTACTGTGTGAGAACCAGCATGGTGCAAAAGTTTGGGGCTCGGGGACTGAAGTCCTTTCGGGAGAGCTGCTAGCTTGGCCCAGCCTGTCTACCAGACCCCATCGTTGGTGTTAGTGGAACACCAGCCTGAGACAGCCATTCCTTCTCTCGATTCCCTTCCCACCTCTTTGCTTTCCTCTGCAGCTATTGTAGACCCAGATGGCAGGATCTACATACGGAACTGGCAAGGTGGCATCCTCTCGGGAGGCTTTGAGAAAAACCCCAAACCGCTCTTCACAGAGGGACGGAACCAGCTGGAGATTCAGAACCTTCAAGAAGACTGGGATCATTTTGGTATGTTAGGGGGCAAGGGTTCTCGCAGCAATGAAACACATGACTTCAGTAGGAGGCAGAGAATTAGCACCAATGCTGGCTGTTGTTGGCCAGCTAAGTGTGTGTCTGCCTTTACCTGAAAGGTGTGAGGAAGGTGAACGTTCTCTCAAATTCATTCATCTCTTCATTTGTCAGGAATTTGTGTAAAGCCCCTTTATCAAGGGCAACATCAATGTCTGTGATGTTTAAAAATGCACGCTAACCCTCAGCATGTAGTAATTTCCTCTTCAGCGAGGTGCTACATACACTTTCCAATGCTGTTCTTCCATTTAATTTGATTTTTGACTGTCAGTGCCACATGCTGCTCCTGTGTGACGCTGCAGATCAACACTGTTGACCTGCTTTGTAGCCGTGGTGTTTTGTTTCTGCAGCTCTCTTCAGCAGCGCCTGCCAAGCGAGTTTCCATCGGTGGCAGTTACTTTGTGCACAGAACTTGGTATTGTTGCTTCCCAGACTTCATCCCACCATCGACCATGGTGGCTTTTTTATATTCCAAACATTCTGGTTTTCTGTTCCTGTTTTATTTTATTCTGTTTTTATGTTCTATATGTTCTTCTACATGGAAGGCTCTTTCTGTAGGAAAGAGCATAGCGTGATCTATGAGTCCCTTTCTTTTTTTTCCCCTCTGTTGTGCCTGGTGAGTTGGTGTGTGGGCTCTCATCTTCACATTTGCCTTTTCTTCAGGGATCTGTTTTTCTCTTGTGTTGGAGCTCTTTGCATCGCTTGTGAACGCACCTGCCTCCGTACGTGACTCTAAGCACGGATGGGCTTCCACTGGTTCCTTTCTGCAGCAGTAGGATGCTCTTCCAGCTACTCCCCACGTTAAATCGATCAATTTTACTTCCATTTCTATGAGAGAACAACATCAATACCATGAAAGTATCCAGGGGTAGAGCCAGGATGGGGTTTAGTTTTGTGCTGGCTCATGCTATAGGCTTTTAGATCTATAGACACCTACAGACTTGCTTGAAGATATTACCCACTCTAATGAGTTGCTTGAGCTTTTGGTTTTCTAGACGCTGCTGAAATGAAAAGGCACTTCTTGCTGGCACCCACAAATTGACCAAGTTTTGGAAGCAGCTGCATGCGATGTTCCAACGTTACCCTGTTTTCAATTCAAACGTACCAAGCAGAGTCAGAGCTTACTCAGCCAATATTTGATCCTTTTCTAGGGCTGCAGTTCCCGTGGTTTGAGCTCTTGCATTACTGCTTTGATCTCTTTGGTTGGAACGCCTTTTGATTTTAAAATAGCCTGTACATTTACTTAAATGCTGGGCTGGATATGAGAATAAATCTAAAACTGAACCCTCTTTTTATCAGTGAGAAAAACTCCGTAACTACAGGCTCTCACTCCAAAATTCTTATGCCTGAGAGACAGAAGGAAAAGAGCGGGTCAGAAAGACTGTATCTGTTTGTAACTTCTTAAATAATGTGAAATCTGATTATTTTGCTGCATGTGAGTAAAGCTGAAGAGTGTTATTAGTGCTGAATCTTGAGGGCTTTTACCTGGAGTGCTGTGCAGAGGTAACTTTGGACAAGACAAAGTAGGTAGCTTATCCCTTTATTCATGCTCTCAAATGTCAGACTGCGAAAAATTGCCGAAAGACCTTTCCAGCGTGACTGGGCAATGAAGTGGGAAGGAAATTCAATGATGATAAACACGAAGTGACACAAGCATGTGGGCGCGTGTGTTATTTTCACCATACAAAACGATGGGCTTTGAACTGACCTTGGGGTTGTGTTAGTTCTGTGAAGGCATCAGCTCAGTAGCAAAGTATAAGCCAAGTTAGGAATTATTAGGAGAGGAGCAGATAACACAAGCACCATGCAACTAAATCTTTGGTTTAAATACTGGGTGCTGTTCAAGGCTCCCTGTCTCCAGGGGTATCGTGTGGCTGGAGAAGGCCTGGTGAAAGAGCAGCAAGAGGCTGATCAAAGCTTGGACTGGTTTTCAAGCAAGGGATCACTGAATGGGCTGAGAAAGAGAGATGACTGAAGGGAGATAAACAGAGGTCTATGAAGTCTTGAATGAGATGAGCAGGATAGATGGAGGTCTGTTCACTGTCTCTTCTATTGTGTCATCTGGGAGGCATCTGAAAAGGTTAACTCGGTGTGAATTTAGAAATAAAAGGAGGTGGTTCCTGGTACAACAAATACTAAACACACAGAACTCCATGTCAGTGTCTGTAGGATGTTTTCATGAGTTTGGGGAAGGCTGGCCAAGTACTTAGAAAAGAAACGGGTTTGGGGGTTAC